>NC_141693.1:392269543-393469543 GCF_964263255.1 Lissotriton vulgaris
CGATCACTTTATGTTGCAGGAGTAGAAAACACAACAGCCCTTGACCATTTTTCTTTACTGCGTTCCTGCGTATCATACCTTTTAACAGTCATGTAATTGGACTGCTTTATTTCACTTGCCTTTTACTGATTCGAAAACAGTGGCTATTATTCAAAACTTTACCAATGTAGGTACTACTACCATGTTTTTTTTAAAAAACCTTTATTGTGAAAATGTCAGTATACAAATACGGGCCTATAACCACGTGGGCCGGCCACGGAGCAAACTGGAATCGTATATGATGAGGGCACATTTACACTGTAGAAGAACGTAACGGGCGACCCATTAGATTGCAAGAACTAAGGTGTCTAACATTTGCGGAATCGGTGGACGTACATTTTATAATTAAAGTACCACAGGGCCAGTTACAATAAAATTATCTAGATATACATTTGCGGGCAAGTACCATGGGTGACGTTAATTCGAACTTTCAATAGTACAGTAATCAATAACACATCAGAACCTAATATCAATAGGGATGTCAAAATGTTGAATCAATTCTCGTCCCCGCCCGCCATGTGCTTCAAAACTGCATACGTATCTCGTGATATCAAGGTTGGGCAACCAGTGCACAACAAGGAGTTACGAGTCCCATTTATACCGGCGTCATTTTGGGCGAGGCCGGGCAGGTCCAGGATATAGTCAAAATGTCTCCACCAACCAGCGGTCGGACCAGAACCATTTTCGGCAGTCCAAAAATGTTCTGTTAAATGACAACAGAAGAAATAGGCAACAAGAACAATCAGTCAAAAGAGGGGACACTTTCGTGAATGGGGCCCATGCCCTACCAGGCAAGCGTCCGAGTTCCAAGGTGTCGCAGAGCCATTTTAGTGGACCAGGCCCAAATACAAAGAGCTGGCCACCATTTTAAGAGTCTTGTTGCAGCCGGCTATCGCTGCACCACAAGAATAGCCACAATTCAGCTAGATGGCGGGTGAGTCACTGTACCGCAAAAGCGGGCGGAACTCAGCTGAAAGGCGGGTGAAACGCTAAGAGGCACCCCACTGCAGATGAGGTGCCTCCACCTGGGGACAAGGGAGAGGCCCGTTTGCGCTGCCTCCCCCCCCCGGGCACCCCACGCCGTCTTTTGGCGCAGCATTGTTGGATGGCCACACCAGTGCGGCAACTTGCTGGACACCACCTCAGTGCCATCCGGATCTCGGCGCGTTGTGCTGCCTTCGGCCTACTGTAGCAGCAAGTGCGGGCGCAACTCGGCTGGACGGCGTGTGAAACGCTAAGGGGCGCCGCACTGCAGATGAGGTGCCTCCACCTGGGGAGGCGGAAGAGGGCCGTTCGCGCCGCCTCCCCCCGGGCACCCCACGCCGTCTTTCGGCGCAGCATTGTAGGATGGCCACACCAGTGCAACTTGCTGGACACCAACTCGGTGCCATCCGGATCTCGGCGCGTTGTGCTGCCTTCGGCCTATTCGCACATCGGTCCGCTACTGACGCCGCCTCATGGGCCAACGGATTTTGTACGCTTTTTATAGCCCAAAGCCGCATAACAGGTCATGTGACTTGTTTATAAAACTTTTCATTGGTTCATTTTACTTTTGGTTTCCTAATGATGGAAGGCTTGATCATATGACCTAAAAATAACACTTTTCATTGGATTAAAACATTTTTTTTTCCCAAACGATGAAAGACCCACCTTTTTTTTTCTCACTCGGCAATCAAAAAAGGTACCGTTAGATGACAACAGAGGGGACAGGCAACAAGAACCATCACTCAAAAAAGGGGAGGGCAAGTTCTTCCCTACCGGGTCACGTTGGGGCTCCACCGGAACTCATCGAATTGATAGTCTACAGTGTTTCTGGATGTTTCAGACTGAAGCTGGTGTCAGCATGAGAGCACCACCATCTCGTAGCTCCGTCGTGGCCATTCCGCAAGCAATCATGGCAGCCGCTCCCCACCGGAAGCCTGCGGGAGTCGGAGGCCCCCAAGACTTTTGTAGAATCTTCAAGGCTGAGGGGACGCTTTCGAGAATGGAGCCCAAGCCCTAGCAGACAAGCGTCCGAGTTCCAAGGTGTCCCAGGGCCATTTTAGTGGACCAGGCCCAAATCCGAAGAGCCGGCCGCCATTTTAAGAGTCCTGTGGTAGCCGCCTATCGCTGCACCGCAAGAGTGGGCGCAACTCAACTACATGGTGAGCGAGACGCTATTGCCGCAAGAGCGGGCGGTAAACAGCTGAATGGCGGATGAGGCACAGTGTAGCAAAAGCGGGCGGAATGGCAACTGAAACGGTAAAGGGGCGCCCCACTACAGCAGACGAGCCTCCACCTGGGGAGGCCCGTTCACGCCGCCTCCCCCCCCACCCGGGGCGCCCCACGCCGTTTTTCGGAGCAGCATTGTAGGATACCAAAACCAGTGCGGCAACTTACTGGACATCACCTGGGTGCCGTCCGGATCTCAGCGCGTTCTGCTGCCTTGGGACTATTCGCACAACAGACCACTACTGACGAGGCACAGTGCAGCAAAAGCGGGCGGAAAACCGCTGAATGGCAAGTGAAACGCTAAAGGGGCACCCCACTACAACAGACGAGCCTCCACCTGGGGAGGCCCGTTCACGCCGCCTCCCCCCCCCCCCGGGGCTCCCCACGCCGTTTTTCGGAGCAGCATTGTAGGATACCAAAACCAGTACGGCACCCAGGTGACATCACCTGGGTGCCGTCCAGAACTCAG
Source organism: Lissotriton vulgaris (assembly GCF_964263255.1). Taxonomy (NCBI): domain Eukaryota; kingdom Metazoa; phylum Chordata; class Amphibia; order Caudata; family Salamandridae; genus Lissotriton; species Lissotriton vulgaris. The sequence goes on from NC_141693.1 coordinate 392,272,263, forward strand.
CACATTGTGCTGCCTTGGGACTATTCGCACAACAGACCGCTACTGACCATTGTTGCTTCTGTTTTAAAAATTTTTTTTTAAAGTGTTTACTGTTTTTGTTGCGTTGTATATATTTATAAGTTATTAAAGTGTTATAATCCTACTACTTTGTTGGAGTGCTATATATTTTTAATGTGACACATAATTGTGAAGACTTTGATGTACAAAAAGGCATCCCTGGAATCTTCCGCTTCAGGCTCGGTCCCACACACCCTCACAGTGAGAATCCCCTCCCCAATCACAATACAGGATGGTTATCAGATAGTAGGAACGCGTGTGGTGTGACGGATCTCATCGGGTGGGGGCCTTGATCTACTGTAACTCCTTTGAAGAGGGGTGATTCTTTACAGTTGAGGCCATAAACTACATCCGCAGGGCTAAGTGATAGCCTGGGACCGGCCTGGACAATCAGACACAGAGGAAGAGGAATGTCAGAGGGTGCGGTAGTGAATAGGGTGAAAGGGTGGTGTCGGGCGGGCACAGGGTGTGATTCTCAGGGAAGAGCAGCGCAGATGGGGGGAGGTTTATGGCCCATGCATAAGACAGAGAGCGGGGGTGACCAGTGCGTGGGGGAGATGCTTGCGAGGGTGGGGAGCCATGCTGAGGATCGGCGGCGTGCAGAGAGTGGGTCTGGTCAAGGCATCTAAAATGCCTGCCGTGCACAACAAAAGTGTGGCATTGGAAAAAAAGCAAGATGGCGCAGACAATGTTTATCAATACGAATTAATTTATAACAATATATTTACTCGCAGTGTCAAAATGGCGGTCAACACTTCCTGATTTCCTTCGAATCGAACGTTACCAGACGTCACGATCGGCCGCGTGCAGAGAGTGGGTCTGGTCAAGGCATCTAAAATGGCTGCCGTGCACGACAAAAGTGTGGCATTGGAAAAAAAGCAAGATGGCGCAGACAATGTTTATCAATACGGATTAATTTATAACAATTATTTTTAACAATATATTTACTCGCAGTGTCAAAATGGCGGTCAACACTTCCTGATTTCCTTCGAATCGAACGTTAACAGACGTCACGCAGCAAAAAAGCAAAAAAAAATGCTCACGCGCAGCCGCTGGAAGACAAGTATCAACATATATGAGCTTCCTCAGCCACCCTCAGAAAACATAGGGGGTCTGGATACGTCTCCCGTACCCCCTTATACCCATTTCTCACATTGTTTTTCCTCCATCTTGTAATTTAATTAAATCGAAACACAAAATTGCAAATTCCCGTTTTGCGTCCGTGTGACGTCATGGCGCCCCGTACGCAAAGACGCAAATGTTTTTAATTGTTTAAAAACATATATTTATGTATTTAATGAACACACTAACAGAAGACATTATCTAGGATAATTATGAAAAAATGTTTTTTTAAGTTCCAATAATCCTATATTACTTTTAAAAGCAATTACACAAATCACGGTGGAACGTCATGCGTACTCGCATCGTAAGAGTACCGTAATCACAGCGTAAGTGTACGCAATGACATTTGACTTTAAAAGAAGAGATTTGATTGCTTCATAACACTTCCTATTTACAACTGTTGAAACTTCCGTCCCATTTTAATAATTCTACTTTGACTTTCTAAGAAGAAGCATCTCTTCAGAGAATCTTGTCAAATAGAACAATGTTTACCATAATAACAGTAATAGAGTCATCTTCCAGCCATTCTTCAGAGGAATATTTCATTCCTGAAGAACCGCCAAAGAAGAGGAAAGAAGTTATAATTCAACAGTTTTTTACTTTTCGAGAAGGGCAAAAAAAGGTTAATGCTCCAAAAGTAACCTGTAAAATTTGCTAAACTCTTTCAAGGGGTGATCCATCTAAAAAATACTCCTTTGGCACATCAAATATGGAGGGACACGTGAAGTACTTACACCCCAACAACTTTGCTCGAGCTGCAACACAGAGGTTGAAGGACAACCCACCTGCTGCTGCACCAAGCAGAACAACTGCTGTACCAGCATTTTCAGCAAGCAGTCCACACCCACAAATTGATCCTGATTTTGCTAAAGTTAAAATTCTATGCATTTATTGCAATAAACGTATGTGTTATAGGGAACAGTCTATTGACCTGATAAAACACAGGAAGCGGGAGCATCGCTGTCCTCGACATTAGTTTATTTTTTTTATTCTGTTGTTCCTGTTGGACACTTCCAATCCCCCCATTATAGAACAAAAATAACCCTCGGCATTTGCCCCCCCCCCCCCGGGAGCTAATTAAGAATAAAACTGACTTCTAGTTTTTTTTTCTTTTTCCACCGCGTACGAGTACCATACGCGGTACCATACGCGTACCGCTCGGGTTTTTTATTTTTGAAAAATATATATTTTTGCGACTAAAGATCCTTGTGGGACCCCCTGATCAGCCCTAGAGGGTAAACATGTTTTTACCCCACCCCTTACCTTATTTTTCAACTTTGTTTTACTGTTTTCTTGTGCCTCTGTGCTACCGAGGCACAAGATGGCTGCCAACGCTTCCTGGTTTGGAGTGTTGACAGACAGTTGACATCCAATCAGCATGCAGCTCGTGCTCGTAATTCTATGGATTTCTGTACGCGTGCCATACTTCGTCTCTAGATATCGCTATGATTTTACTTTTGATTTCCTCAGGAACTACTGACTGGATTTATACCATTTAACAAAAAGCACAATCTGCGAACCGAACTCTACCTTTCTGCCAAATTTGGTGTAATTCCGTTCAGCCGTTCGGGCTGCAGCCCTGGCTAAAGTCCCTATGGAAAATTGCATGAGGAAAACACATTTTGGGTCCCCCCTTTTTTCTCGGCCCCCACTTGGCGAATCACCCCCATACTTTCAGGGAAGGAGCGTAGCAGAGCAGGCCATTATCACTTGAATCTCGACTCCAGGCGTCTGAGTTCCTGAAGTCGGTTCCCGCCTCTTTCTCTTATGGGCACTTGGTCTAGTGCCACGTAAGAGAGGGGGCTATTGTTGATTCTGTGGTGGGACGCAAAGTGTCTAGCCACTAAAATCACTAAACATTTGACATGCCACACAGAATATGTGGTGTATGCACTCAAATGCCCGCGCAATAAATTCTATGTGGGCAGCACAATTAAATCGGCCAAAGACAGGTTCTTGCAGCATTTAAGAGCCATGAAAAACCAAGACAAACAGTATCCCATGGCTAGACACTTTGCGTCCCACCACAGAAGCAACAATAGCCTCCTCTCTTACGTGGCACTAGACCAAGTGCCCATAAGAGAAAGAGGCGGGAACCGACTTCAGGAACTCAGACGCCTGGAGTCGAGATTCATAATTAAATACCATATGTTACAACCCCAGGGGCACAATTGCGACGAAGGTCTGGGTGTGCACTTAGGCTAAACTGAAACAAGTGTGCTGATGTATATAACTTCTGCTGAAACTGTCCTCTGATCTTAATTTTAGATGTATGAATTTATGAAAGGCACGAAATTGGCAGTTTATTTAATCACCATGTTTTATTATTTTGTCACAGGTACCATGCAATGTGGGAGAGTATGAAAATACAACAAAATCAGAAAGTGTGTGGCAGTATGTATCGAGTTGCAGAAATCACGCTGGGCGATGTTACAATGAAAGGTGTTTTCTTGTGTGAGAGTCAAGACTTGAATATAACACCAAACCGATGTATAAGTTAATGCTGGGCCCACTTGGGCTGAATCCTCAAGCACCTCTGGTGTAAAATGTATACAAATTAAGACTCACTCGGGAGAATATCAAAGTGGCTGTCCTCCTATTCAGGCCGTAATTATTCCTAAACATGCATGGGTCTGGTTACAAAAGAACTGTTTAATAGGAGGCAAGCAAGAGCATAGCTCTACGCAATGGACGATCAATGCGAATGTACATGAACGATAGAATCGAGGGTTCTTAACTTGTATCAGACCGCAATTGAAGTAGAGCACTGTGTGTTTTAATTTTGTTATGCGGAATAAGAGAATGCCGTTAATTCTTTCCCATGATTTAATTTTCAGAAAACTATACCGAGTGAAATAAAGCTTCCCCTTTAAATTTACGGGAAGTCAGAAAGAATGGTAAAGGGTTGATCATCCCCGCCACAATAAGTTAACATCGCCTGTAAACAATGAAGTTACAATGAATTACGCCCTTTTTTAAAAATTATGTGCAACCAATGAATTTATTTAATTGATTTATTTACGTTATGCCACACATTGCTGAGAAATCTATGTATTATAGCTCCAGACATATGATGTTATGGTAGTCTGTTGACTATGTCTATCGTTTCAATGGAGTCATGTGATTTACTTTAAATAATGGATGCAAACAGACTATGGTACTCGTGAGAAAGGGAAGGCAATTCCCGAAACGCGTCGAGTAGGGCTGTGAAATAAATCCAGATTTGAATACTACTTGTGGCCTGGACTTCGTTCTTAAGGATTGTGAGCGAGGTGGTTGGTGTATGAAGGGACTGACGATCCCGTCCGGGGCCCGCCGCTGGAAGTGGCCAACGCAGCTTTGCGCCAAAACTTTTTGCTGGAATATGTATATATATATATATATATATATATCTTACCTACTGGCGGTCGCCAGTAGGTATATATAGTTAGGATTTTTTTCCTATGGGATTTCTGAAAATTCTATGTTGAATAACTTTGGCGTTTGTGGGCGGAATTGGCTGAAATTTTCAGGAAAATGGCACATTTTGTTTCTGAGCAGCCCCTGAAAATTTGGGGGGGGTTTCGTCAAGGGGGGGCTGAGGAAAAAGGGGGGTCCCAAAACGCGTTTTTCCCATTCATTTTTCCATAGGGCGGTTGGAATCACTTTTAGCTCGAACGGCTGAATGGATTTACACGAAACTTGGCAAAATTGGAGATATTGTTTGCCCGACGTGCCTTTGCTATGTCTCAATATATGTGCTCCAGTGGATTTTGAGAAATTATCGTTTTAAAAAACAGATATATCTGTGACAGCGCTCCGGTTAGCGTCCCAGTTCGCGTACCTGACGCGTAACGGAACTTCGCGAAGCGAAGCTGATTGGCTCTCCGGTTTCTGTCAACATTCTAAACAGTCCGGAACGGCCGCCATCTTGTCTCTCGGTAGGATCGGGAGACAAGAGTTGGAGAAAAACGAAGGGGGAAATTAATGAAAGGGGGCAAGGTAGACCCCTCCTGACCCCCTAGGAATGATGTGGGGGCTATTAAAGGGTCCAGTGGGGCAAAAAATTAAATTAAAAAAAAATTGATTTTTTTCGCGGTAGAAGCGCTACCCGGTACGCGAACCGGGTAGCTCACCGGTAGCGTAACGGGAGTTCGCCATTTTGCGTTTCGGTCGAATTTAATCACAAGATGGAGGAAAAACAATGTGGGAAATGGGCATAAGGAGGCATGGGAGACGTATCTTGACCCCCTAGGTTTTCTGAGGGTGGCTGAGGAGGCTCATATATGTCAAAAAATAATGAATTTTTGAATTTTTCGCGCGGTTAGCTGCCGGTACGCAAACCGGGTAGCGATCCGGGAAGCGAACATAAGTGAAAATTAGTGAAAAAAGGTACATTCGAAATTTTAAAAGAGTAATTATAGTTAAAGTAGCTCTGAAAAGAGCTTTTGGGTTCTGTGTAAGTTCTAGGTACTTATAAGTAGGTACCAATACACAGTCTTAAATTTTGAATGAAAACTCTGTTTCCCTCATCTGAGAAGTGCACACCATCTCCTCTGTAGATATCTTGCATGTAGTAACGCAAGTTATTGTTGTAGATGGAGCCCATTCCATGGTCTCTCATATAAGCTGAAACAGACTTATTTACAGGCTTCCTCGTGTTCTCAATTTGTGGACCAAATTGATTGGACCACCTCCATTTCTGTCTTTGGCATATATTCGAATATACCAAGGCAGTTTGAGGAAAAAGTGCCATCAATTGCTCAAAGGTGTCCTTTAAAAGCATTTCCAGACCTACCCCTGTCAAAGTGCCCAAATCATTTACTCCACAGTGCACTATTATGAGGTCAGGGTTTGGCAAATGCAAAAAGGTTTTCACCAATGGTATCAATTGGTGACATCTCAATCCTCTGTGGCCAATCCATTTGATTTCCACATTTTGTAAATTGAGGTTGTGTAAATTTCAGTTATCAGCATACCTGTGAGCTCAGTGGATGTAGCTATGTCCAAGAATCCAGACAGAAAACATGATGAGAGGAGGTTCTGCTGCAGTCAGAGGAAGTGTGGGAATGAAATGGCAGTTGAAACAGTAGGAGTTTGTAAAGAAAAAAAACTGTGGACTTTCAGTGCTAATGATTCACTAGCAGTGATGCAGTGATTGGTGGATTTCCATTTCTGAAAACAGAAAGTAAGGGTGCATGGATGTGTTCTTTGAAAGATGTAATTTGAATGGTTAAGAAAAAATGATTTTAAGAAACATTGCAGTGGATTAGCAGGTGTACTGAGAGTTCAGAGTTCATTTGAAACATTGTTGTGTGAACTTGTAAACATGAGAGGTCGTTCAGGAGGTAGTTGCTATGGAAAAAGGGCAGAAAGGGCAGAGGGGGGAAGGCTGTTGATTTGAAAAAAGTGAGGGAAGAGTTTTGATTGGGTGACATGAGTGATATGTGTGATGAAATACAGCATTTCTGTGCCTTTGTTGGTTGCAGCCTCTGGAGTGCATACCCTTTGCTCTGCTAAAGAAAAATTGGTGTGTGTCTGAGACTGTTTTGAAATTCAAAAAGCATTTGCTAAGGTGAGAAAAGATTCATTTAATTTAGATAGAGACTAGTATAGTTTATGGAGAAAATAAGGAAGCCAGCTGTGCATTTAAAATGTTGTTTTGTGTCAAGTGTTTTCATTATCTTTTCCAAAAAGTTTTTGCTTATTTGACAAATTGTAATTGGAGATTATGTGAAGTATTAGTACTGACAGGGTGTGCTTGTACATAGGAGCTGTGCTGTGTTTTCAGATTATGACCAGAAAATCGTTTTTTAGAACAAAAAAATGCTTTTTACATTTATGAGAAGGACAACATGGTGTCTGCTTTTTTAAATAAATATTTCACTTCCCACCAGGAATATGGGAGAATAATTTGCTTGTTTGTTGGTTTAAAAACTCGTTTCTTGAAGTCATTTAGGTTTCACAATATGTTCTGCAAGAGTTACATAGTCAACATGGGGGCCTATTTACAAGGCTTATGAGGCACATTCACGTCATTTTACCCATTTTAAAAGTGACTTTAAAGGTGGTGCAAGGTCCTTGTAAATACACCCTCATGAGTGCTTTGCAAATTTAAGTCATTTTCCCCTGGTCCATGTGCCTTGTAAATACGCTCCTATGTGTGCTCGGCAATTTTAAGTTACTTCTCCCATGAATCTGGGAGACTAATTTGCTTACATGATGTGTTTAAAAATCGTGCCAAGGTGAGAAAAGATTCCTTTAAATTAGAAAGAGACTAGTATGCTTTTTGGAGAAAATAAGGAAGCCAGCTAGGGTGTGCTTGTACATAGGAGCTGTGCTGTGTTTTCAAATTATGACCAGAACATCGTTTTTTTTTTAAAAAAAATGCTTTTTACATTTATGAGAAGGACAACATGGTGTCTGCTTCTTTAAATAAATATTTCACTTCCCACCATGAATATGGTAGAATAATTTGCTTGTTTGTCGGTTTACAAACTCATTTCTTGAAGTCATTTAGGTTTCACAATATGTACTGCTAGAGTTTCATAGTCACTATGATAATAATGATATACATTTTGGACTGTTTAGGGGGTATGGATATGCTGAGGCTTCTGTAATTGTCAAAGGAGGTGAATTATGTACATTGCACTGTTGCATACAGTCCTCACCTTCTGCGTACTCTTGGATATGCTAGACTAGATCTACTGAATGAGATACCTAAGCTAAGGAAACACAGGTGATGTGATTGTGAAATGAGGAAAAATATTTGCAAGTTTTTCAATTACATCACCTGTGTTTCCTAAGATTACTAATCACATTGTGCAACTGAGGTTTAGGCCTGTCCAGGGAGACAGAGGAGGTCCGGCGTATGTTCAAGAGTGCAGTGGACATGACTCACTTTATCTGTAGGCCTGCACATGTTTTATCTCTTCTGTACTCTTCAACAAGCCTAAATTTCATCTGCAACCCTGAGTAGGCCTCACCTCAAAAAAACCTCTAGATAGGCCACACCTTATTGGCATCCTGAACCAATCTTTTAAAATGTTAGGGGCAGATTTATGATGGCCGTGCGCTTCTTTTGCGCTGTTGTAGCGTCACTTTTGTGATGCAGCGGCGCTGCAAAAGATTCGCCATGTTGCGATATATTTACAACGTGACGCATCTAGGCAGATGTGTCATGCTGTAAAGCCCTGCGCCACATGAAACCTGCATCAGGTTTCACGTAGCCGTTCTGTCGCAGGGTGGGCGTTCCCTTGCATGAAAGTCCTGTAAAACTAACGCAGTGAAATCTACAAAATTTCACTGAGTCAGCTTTATGGCATTGCTGAATCAAATCCTTACGCCTGCTTGAAGCAGGCGTAAGGAGTGACGCACCATGCAATGTATGGCTCGCCCCTGTGCATTGCAGGAGTCATATCGCACTTGCGATGTGACTCCTGCAATGCGTCGCTTTTGCGGTACAGATGCATGACGCAATTAATGTTAATGCCCTAATGTGTGCTTGGCCATTTCAAGTCACTTCCCCCTGGTGCAAGGGCCTTGTAAATACGCCCCCATGTGTGCTTGGCCATTTCAAGTCACTTCCTCCTGGTGCAAGGGCCTTGTAAATACGCCCTCATGTATGCTTGGCCATTTCAAGTCACTTCCCCCTGGTGCAAGGGCCTTGTAAATACGCCCCCATGTGTGCTTGGCAATTTTAACTCACTTCCCTCTGGTGCAAGGGAGTTGTAAATACGCCCTCATGTCTGCTTGGCAATTTAAAGTCACTTTCCTCTGGTGCAAGGGCCTTGTAAAAACACCCCCATGTGTGCTTGGCAATTTTAAGTCACTTCCCCCTGGTGCAAGGGACTTGTAAATACGCCCCCATGTGTGCTTGGCAATTTTAAGTCACTTACCCCTGGTGCAAGGGCCTTGTAAATATGCCTTCATGTGTGCTTGGCAATTTTAAGTCAATAACAATAAAATCAACAATGTCTGATGTGGAGCAATCTGTAGATGTGGAACAATTTCTAGATGAGGAACAATGTCTAGATTAGGAACAATCTCTAGATGTGGAACAATCTCTAGATGAGGAACAATCTCTAGATGTTGATTTAAAATTATATAAAAGTTTTCAAAAACACCCTGTGTGAAGTGTTTTTAATATAATTGTGAAATAGAATCTCGAAATTAGTTGAAATTAACATATAACAGAGCACAGGTCATATGTAGAAGCATTCCATTCCATTGCTACTATTTGAGATTTTTAAATTTGTCTATGTTGTTAAATTACTGTAGGTAGAATTGACAACTAGTGTGTTAATTGTTTGCCTATTGTTATTGGTTTACTGTTTGGTAATAGTGGTTAATAACAATTAAAAAAAAAAAATTCCACAGATTTAACTGAAGATCTTTTCAAAAATTCAAAAATGCCCTCAAGGCAGAGGAAACAAAAAGAAGCAAAGCCACTTACACTCCACCTTGGTAAACATTTGCAGCAGTCCTCTACTATAAAATCGTTTCAAGTCGCCAAAAAAGCTCCGGGTAAGAAAATGAAATCATTTTTAAAAAGAATTTGCAGACAAAAAAATACCACCACAGAACATGTTTTAGTGCAGAAGAAGAGAGACAATTTAAAGGAAAAGGAAAGGCCCGTCAAAAAAGTTTCTGCTAGAGCAGGAGATAACTCTGTGCATGGCAGTAGAAGGGAAAATCCGTTCAGGGACATTCGTAGATGAATGTTCCGCAACAGGATAATTGTCAATTTGTTAAAAAATATCAAGAAAGGCCAACAGAAAGTGGGATTTTATAAGAAAAAGAAAAATGTTGAGAAAATTATTGATCAGGCTTTCGAAATTAAGCGAAAGTTATTTATTTTGGTAATCAATAGAATTAGGAAACTAAACAAGGTAATTTTTGATTTCAAATCAAATAGTAGATGGAAGAGAGTAGTTAATCGTAGTAATTTTTGTGAAGTTTTCTCAGGAGAATGGATGCATAGTTCAAGTTGTGAGGCATTTTTCAATGAGGAGAGTTACTTCCAGGACAATGATTTGGTGCATGCAGTTGACAACAGTGGTCGAGCATATGAGGTGAAAGACGGTTGTCCGGTTGAAAAATAAAAACTTGTGTCTGCAGATGCAGAAGAGGTGTTAGGTGATGAGGTTTTAGGAAGACGTCCTAAGGGTCCAGTGTACACCTGGAAGTGTAGTAGTGTTTGTAGTGTGCGACAGGATTCCATCAATTTGCTTTGTGATTTTGTTCGTACATTTAATAAGAAAAGTTTAAAACAGAAAATGAAGTTGTTGCAAGAATTAGATCCTTGCAGAGTGAAAGAAGTAACAGGTTTGCATGGGCATTCACTGGCTTGTCTTTCCAGAAGAGTATGCCAGAGTGTTTTTCATCATTTCAGGATGCTAGCAGTGCATCATAATAAAGTGAGGAAATTAGTGAGAATGTTGTATTAAGCTAAGAGTCCAGCAATTATGCTTAAACAATTGAGCAGTGCTCTTTTGCATGGTTCAGAACTACATGTGAAGAATATTTGTGAAGAAATTGAGTTCTGTTACTTTGCTAGTAAAGAGAACAATGTTGAAATTGACCCAGTAGAAGAAAGTAATGTGGAAGAGAGTGTACAGATTTCTAATATAGATAAGTTTCACAAGGAAATTTCCATCTTTCAGGTGAAATCAAGTGAGAGGCCTAATTTCACTTGTGTGTGTTGTCGACGGACTTATTATAAGAATCAGACTAAGTTAGTGGATTTATATGCAAAAAGTGAAATGGAAAACAATAGTGAATGGAAGGATTTTGCCACATACTTGATGGTAGAAAATTGTTTTGATTTGGGATTGGACCAACGTATGTGTACTTATTGTTTTAACAAATTAAATCAAAACCGGATGTCTGCTAGAGCGGTTCATAATAATTTGGAATTGGTTAACATTCCTTCTGAATTGAAGGATTTAAATACTTATGAATCTATTTTGATTCAAAGTGTGCATCCCTTTCAGGCTATTGTACGAATGGAGCCAAAGACAGGGAAATTGCCTCCATCAGATTTACAGAGAGGATTAAAGGGAAGAGTTGTGTATTTGCCTTTAGATTTGAAGAAAAACATTAATACAATTGGAGTAGAGAAAGTGTAAGAGGACCCTCTGGTTATCCTAGTTAATGGGGTTCCGACAAAGAGTAAGAAAATCTGGCAAGATTTAGTGGATGTTAGGAAAGTCAAAAAGGCAATATTGTATTTGATAAAAAACAATGAGTACTACAAGAATGTATGTGTTGCAGAAGAGGAAGTAAGTGAAGAAGAGGACAGCGATTTGTGTGCTGGACAAATTGAGAAAGTAGAAGCCTCTAAAAATGAAGAAATATATGAACATTATAGTGTTCATCCTTTGTATTCCAAGGAAGTCATGGGGAATGCTATTGAGTTGTTTCAAATGAAACAAGCCAAAGGGAGTCCCATTAGTGTTTGGGAGGAAAGTTTGGAAGCTCGGTGTTTTCCACAGTTATTTCCCACAGGTCGAGGAGGACGATATGATGAGCGACCTGATCAAATTCCTGCTTCTGAATACCGGACTTTACGATTGTATGCAGAAGATCCTAGGTTTCGTCAATGCATTCCTTATTTGTTTCATCTACTGTTAGAAAGTGATCTGTCTGGACTGTCTTATGCAGTGAACCACATCCTGAAAAGTGGTGTACAACTGCGAAATATCTCGGCAAGGGACTTTATGGATAAAGTCAATGTGCAAGACAGTATTTTGGATTCTCACCTGATTAATCTCATGGCATGTCAGCGTGGTACTAATGAGTATTGGTACCGTCGACATGGTGACTTAAAATGTATGCTGAGGAACTTAGGAACTCCCACATGGTTCCTCACTCTCAGCTGTGCTGAGTATGGTTGGGAAGACTTACTTGAATTTCTACGAGAGGCAAATGGAAACATTGAAAATATTGAATTCAAGACACCCGGAGAACTGTGCTCTTTGGATCCAGTGAATGTATGCAGGAATTTCAATCATAGATTTGAAGCTATGATGTCTTTCATAACGAACAAGAAAAATCCACCTCTTGGAGAGGTGTTGGATTTCTTCTGGAGAAAGGAGTATCAAGCAAGAGGTGCTCCTCATATACATATGCTGCTATGGATCAAAGATGCACCCAAATTTGAAACAGATCCGGATGACTTAGTGATGAGTTTCATAGAACAGTATTCTACATGTGCTGTTCCAAACACAAAGGAAGACAAAAGTCTAAGAGAACAAGTTTTACGGTTTCAAAGCTATCGTTGTGGAAAGTATTGTCGTCGTAAATTCAGAAACAAAAACAAGTACTACTCAAAATGTCGTTTTGGATTTCCATGATCGGTGATATCTAAAGGAAGAGTGAACAATTTGATGATTCAGAAAAGGGGTGGTGATGAACAGAGTGTCTGAATTAGGCAGACCACTCTTACCCAGTCCAAAGATCAGGGCTTGATCCATCACCGTTTTTCAGCTCACTGCACCATCCCAGCTCAGAACTTGGCTATATGCAAATTAGTCTGACCCTGGCCCAGTGCATCATGGGAACAGGGCAGACCAAACTACCAAGCCAATTCTTATACTGGGAAGGAAACAAGCTTCCGGGGACCGGTTTCTGGCATTTCAGCCATCTTCTGCCCGGCTTGCTTGAATCCTGATGGTGCAATGAGCAAGGGACTCACATCTGAGTATACCCTTCCACGCTTATGGTGGACAAAAATGATTCAGAAAAGGGGTGGTGATGAACAGAGTGTCTGAATTAAGCAGACCACTCTTACCCAGTCCAAAGATCAGGGCTTGATCCATCACCGTTTTTTAGCTCACTGCACCATCCCAGCTCAGAACTTGGCTATATGCAAATTAGTCTGACCCTGGCCCAGTGCATCATGGGAACAGGGCAGACCAAACTACCAAGCCAATTCTAATACTGGGAAGGAAACAAGCTTCCGGGGACCGGTTTCTGGCATTTCAGCCGTCTTCAGCCCGGCTTGCTTGAATCCTGATGGTGCAATGAGCAAGGGACTCACATCTGAGTATACCCTTCCACGCTTGTGGTGGACAAAAATGATTCAGAAAAGGGGTGGTGATGAACAGAGTGTCTGAATTAAGCAGACCACTATTACCCAGTCCAAAGATCAGGGCTTGATCCATCACCGTTTTTTAGCTCACTGCACCATCCCAGCTCAGAACTTGGCTATATGCAAATTAGTCTGACCCTGGCCCAGTGCATCATGGGAACAGGGCAGACCAAACTACCAAGCCAATTCTTATACTGGGAAGGAAACAAGCTTCCGGGGACCGGTTTCTGGCATTTCAGCCGTCTTCGGCCCGGCTTGCTTGAATCCTGATGGTGCAATGAGCAAGGGACTCACATCTGAGTATACCCTTCCACGCTTATGGTGGACAAAAATGATTCAGAAAAGGGGTGGTGATGAACAGAGTGTCTGAATTAAGCAGACCACTCTTACCCAGTCCAAAGATCAGGGCTTGATCCATCACCGTTTTTTAGCTCACTGCACCATCCCAGCTCAGAACTTGGCTATATGCAAATTAGTCTGACCCTGGCCCAGTGCATCATGGGAACAGGGCAGACCAAACTACCAAGCCAATTCTTATACTGGGAAGGAAAGAAGCTTCCGGGGACCGGTTTCTGGCATTTCAGCCGTCTTCGGCCCGGCTTGCTTGAATCCTGATGGTGCAATGAGCAAGGGACTCACATCTGAGTATACCCTTCCACGCTTATGGTGGACAAAAATGATTCAGAAAAGGGGTGGTGATGAACAGAATGTCTGAATTAAGCAGGCCACTCTTACCCAGTCCAAAGATCAGGGCTTGATCCATCACCGTTTTTTAGCTCACTGCACCATCCCAGCTCAGAACTTGGCTATATGCAAATTAGTCTGACCCTGGCCCAGTGCATCATGGGAACAGGGCAGACCAAACTACCAAGCCGGTTCTTATACTGGGAAGGAAACAAGCTTCCAGGGACCGGTTTCTGGCATTTCAGCCGTCTTCGGCCCGGCTTGCTTGAATCCTGATGGTGCAATGAGCAAGGGACTCACATCTGAGTATACCCTTCCACGCTTATGGTGGACAAAAATGATTCAGAAAAGGGGTGGTGATGAACAGAGTGTCTGAATTAAGCAGACCACTCTTACCCAGTCCAAAGATCAGGGCTTGATCCATCACCGTTTTTCAGCTCACTGCACCATCCCAGCTCAGAACTTGGCTATATGCAAATTAGTCTGACCCTGGCCCAGTGCATCATGGGAACAGGGCAGACCAAACTACCAAGCCAATTCTTATACTGGGAAGGAAACAAGCTTCCGGGGACCGGTTTCTGGCATTTCAGCCATCTTCTGCCCGGCTTGCTTGAATCCTGATGGTGCAATGAGCAAGGGACTCACATCTGAGTATACCCTTCCACGCTTATGGTGGACAAAAATGATTCAGAAAAGGGGTGGTGATGAACAGAGTGTCTGAATTAAGCAGACCACTCTTACCCAGTCCAAAGATCAGGGCTTGATCCATCACCGTTTTTTAGCTCACTGCACCATCCCAGCTCAGAACTTGGCTATATGCAAATTAGTCTGACCCTGGCCCAGTGCATCATGGGAACAGGGCAGACCAAACTACCAAGCCACTCTGTTCATCACCACCCCCTTTTCTGAATCATTTTTGGCTACTATAGGGGTATACTCAGACATGAGTCCCTTTCTCACTATACCATCAGGATTCAAGCAAGCTGGGCCGACGACGGCTGAAATGCTAGAAACCGGTCCCCGGTAGCTTGTCTCCTTTCTGGTGAAGAATTGGCTTGGTAGTTTAGTCTGCCCTGTTCCCATGATGCACTGGGCCAGGGACAGACTAATTTGCATATAGCCAGGTTCTGAGCTGGGATGGTACAGTGAGATAAATAACGGTGATGGATCAAGCCCTGATCTTTGGACTGGGTAAGAGTGGTCTGATTAATTCAGACACTCTGTTCATCACCACCCCCTTTTCTGAATCGTTTTTGGCCACTATAGGTGTGGCAGGGTATACTCAGACATGAGTCCCTTTCTCACTATACCATCAGGATTCAAGCAAGCCGGGCCGACGACGGATAAAATGCCAGAAACCGGTCCCGGTAGCGTGTCTCCTTTCTGGTGAAGAATTGGCTTGGTAGTTTAGTCTGCCCTGTTCCCATGATGCACTGGGCCAGGGACAGACTGATTTGCATATAGCCAGATTCTGAGCTGGGATGGTGCAGTGAGATAAATAACGGTGATGGATCAAGCCCTGATCTTTGGACTGGGTAAGAGTGGTCTGCTTAATTCAGACACTCTGTTCATCACCACCCCCTTTTCTGAATCGTTTTTGGCCACTATAGGTGTGAGGAAATAGAAATTTTTAGGTAGTCAGTGTGACCCCCACTCGCACCCTAACCATGCACCCATGTCCCATGTATGTCATGTAATTCCCTTCCCGTGCCTGCCATGAAGACGCATATGCATTTGCGTCCAACGTTAACATGTCAGTTATTCAGTTCTCCAAGAAAACCATGTTAATTTGGCTTTTAGGCCTATGGTGCCAACGTCTTTACATGGTACACTTTTAAATAACACAATGCACACGTTCTTCACGTTTTCCTGGCTCAGGCGAGCCAGGCCCTTAATTGAGGCTCCGAGTCTCTTCTGCCTCTGAAAGCTACAGTTTAGGTATGCATCCCTGACCCCTACCTTACTTCCTGCTCAGGCGAGCGGTGCCCGGCTCGGCCTGTCCTGCCTGCCAAGACGGTATTTTGCCTACAAGTTATCTGCTCTGCCTCCGCAAAAACACATTCCAGTTCAGTGAAATAGGTAAACATATTCCAGCCTGCAGAGCAAAGGGCCTAGCTTTCCTGTCTCCTTGCACGTAATTTACTGCACCCGTTACCATGGTAGACCCATGGCCCCGCGCTTTGCATGAAGAACTATAGACACGCACTAGCATTCAGTATTGAACGGCCTCTGCCCGAGAGACCTTTTACTTCAGACAACACATCCTCCAAACATAAGATATCAGATATGTTATAGGTGCAGGTCGTTCTGACACCCCAGACACCAGACTCCTCTACTAGTGCTAAAAGTCAAGCCCCCCAGCTCTCCCCAGTTACACGTCATGCTCAGTTGCGCACGCATCCAGGGTAAAAGTTTCTGCTGACCCTGCAGAATTTCTCTATGCATCCACCCACCTATGACACTTCTGTGACGTTTTCAGCACATACCTCCGTGTACGCCCCTGTACACGCCTTCTTTTACGCACATGTGTTCTTATCTTCTCTCTTTTCACTCATTACGCCTACTGTATTCATTTCCATTATACAGTTTTACTATATATAATGTGTGATGTTAATAAAATGTTGAATATCCCTTCCTGAACCTTAGTGGTGATGGAACCTGATGTCCAGTATCTCGAGATACTTAATTAAAGCCCGTATGACTCAGATACCACGGACTCTGCCTCTCATTTTTGAGCTATCTTTATTGTCATGTAATGTATAGAAAAATAGTCCGGTAAATTTATTTACCACAGAATCTGGCGGCCGAACAGGGACTCCTCCCCTTCCCCACTCGCCGGCGATGTAACGCAGGCCCCTGACCCCTTCTACAGTCGTGACGGACTCCTGTGCACACCTGCGGGTTTTCCTGCTATCTCCCTCAGGCCCACGGAGGAGACGGAGACTGCGGTCCGGCATCCAGACGAGGCGGTGAGGAATGCGGAGAGTCCCGACCAGAGCCCAAGCAGAGAGAGCAAGGTCCGAGGTGTCTGGAAGCCCACCTGTTCCGAAGCGCATGCGTAGTAGCAGCCAGACGCCGTAGCAGTCCAGTCCAGTCCAGTGTCGAGTTTCCGAGGCCTTCAGTTCTGTTTTCCCGGTGAGTACCGTTGCTGGGGAGCATCTAGACGGGTCCATTAATTTGTGCCCGGTCAAGACGGGTCTGGGTACACAGATCCGGTCAGGACGTGTTCACTTAGGTGAATACGGTATGACGTGTCTCTTTATGGGACCGGTATGTCTGTACTGTTTTAGCAGTGCATCTAGTGATCCAGTATTCTAGTATTCCAGTATTCTAGTATTGTTTCTCAAGATTTTCAGAATTTATGTTTTTTAATGTACCAGGTAGTATTCAGTCTGAAAATGTTTTAATGTGTTTAATGTCGTGGTATGAGTGATTGTTTGCTTTTCATTACTGTGTTTATTGTGTTCACGTTCAAGTAAAGTACAATTATGCCGCTGTTTTTGAAATTAAGTCAGATAGGAACCAGAAAAGGGATACTCGAAGAAGCAGTTCCCGTCCCGCCTAGGGACACTCCCGGACATTTTATGTACCATAAACATGGCTTAGATGCCATACTGTATTTAGACTTATGGGTTGATTACACCAAGGATCTGGAAGAGAAGTATAGATGGCCTGTCTCAGGGACATGGGATGCTGAATGCATCATGAGAGTAGAAGAAGCACTATGGAAAAAGAAAGCCAGACAATCCCAGAAAGATGCCATAGAATTATGGCGTAAAGAATCGCATAGAAGAACAGAGAAAGGTAGAGAGGAATCTGAAAAAGCCCAGGAAAAAGAATTACTAGAAGAAGGTGAACGAGTTAGAGCAGAACAATTAGACCGACAAAGAAATGCCCTTATTACAGGTCTGTATCCTGTTCTCGCCGAGGGCCTACCCAAGGCGACCCCGGAAGTACCCAGTAATTTACCGCCACCATTAGTCCCGACTAAACTCCGTCATAGACAGACCGCAGCGGACATTTTCCTTTCTTCCTATTTAGATGACATTGCTCCAGAGTATGCTAATGCACGTGTACCACCTACTATTAATAATCCTCCCAACCCCGTTCATGACACGATTCCCCCTACTGTTCCTGCTGCCACTGGTCCTGGCAATCCTTTTACGACAGCAACCCAGGGCCAACCTACATTGCCTACACCTACTACTACTACACCTCCTTTACCAGCTCCATTACTACCACCGACAGCACAACCAGTATTAGTTGACGATCACACTCCAGGAGGAGCAGCAGGAGGTCTCCCTATCACCCGCCCCAAGTAAAACGAACCACACTCAGAGAAGCAGCATTACAACGCACACCAAAAGTAATTACGTACGCAGCCCTTAAACAGTATCTTACTGATTGTAGATATGATGCAGTACCTGGCGAAGACCAGATGATCCTATATTCAATACGTTTACGACGGGTTACAAACTACTTGACTATTTTTCCAGATATGCAAGAACATTTAGATAACATATACCATTTTATCAGAACAGGGGAGAGACCAGACAGTATCCAAGAGGCCATGGCACACAGAAAGGTGGAGACTCAAAATATGATCTTACAGTTTTTGATAAATTGTTTGATAAGGGAACGAGACCAGCCCGGTTATAATAAAGAAGAGATGAGAGTTCTGACAAAATGGAGTGACAACATAGCCGATGGCAAGCATAGTAGACAGGCTTGTATAGAAGCCATGTACAGAAAGATTCGTAAGGTAATCATAGACATACACGAAAGGGAAAGAGCAGAGAGAGAGGCCGATAGAGAGGTTGATGATGTAGTTTCAGAAGACGATGGTATACAAATTGAAAACCCCGATAACCCACATAAAATAGCGTACGTAGGTAGGGCAAGGCCCTTTGACAAACCCATACGCCTAGAAAGCAAGAAACGTTTTCTTTCTCCCATACCAGAACAATGTTCTCTTGAGCATTTATTCCAAGCCACTGATAAAGTACTAAAACAACAAATAGGTTACAGTGAACTTAGCTCCATGCATGAACAGGAACTAGCTCGGTCAGCAGTACAATGGGCTGGCAATACTAGCGTATATAAAGATGATTCAGTAGCGCAAACATTTTTGAATCTTTCCCCAGACGAACAGCGATTAGCTGGTATGTACATGATTCAACATCTCATTACATTGTATGAAAGTCAACATTCTGATCCAGGTCCCCTATATAATATATTGGACGAGTTACTCCTAGGTAGATGGAGAGGCCTAGGTACCGACTTAATTAACGTCATTCTAGAACAGCGACACAAGTACAGAACTTTCCTGACTCCACATTTTGTTCCCGTTCCACCCCCAGTACGAAAAACTTTTTACATAGACAGACAGAATCCTTTACGAGAAGTTCATCCAGTCCGGAGGGCAGATGATACGCTTGAACGAGTATTTGTATACACACCCTTAACGAAAATGGAATTATTGGAAATGAAAAAATTAGTACCCTGTCACGATAAAGATCCAACAGGGTTTCACCGTGAATTAAAAGACATGCTCCTCATGGGGGAGTATACGTATCCCGATATCCTTAAAATGTTGAAAGTTCTGTTGCCTGCTGGCATTTACGAAAAACTGAAAGAAAAAGAATGGGAGGTGGGAGAGAAAAAGATTGTTTGGGCAGAATTAGAAGACGAAGAAAATATGCGAGTCCCTGGTACTGGTCTTGGGGACAAAGCCATACATTACCAGGATTATTAGTACAGGTCTTGCCGAGGTTATTGACAACTAAAAAGGAAGACTGGGATGCAATCTCAGCCTGCAAACAGAAACAAGATGAAGACACTAGCGATTTTTATTCCAGATTTGAGAAATGTTTTATTATTAATAGCGGTCTGAAGACAAGTAGTGAATCATACCCACATCTTTTTGTGACCAAATTAGTAGAGAATTCCTTACCACAAGTTAAAAATAGAGTACTGAAGGTAGAGAGTACCTGGCAAGCTAATACCTCTTCCCAAATGTTACAAATGTTACAGTACCATCAAAACCGAATTAGAGAAGAACATGAACACGAACAGAGACGTATTAAAGACACGAAAATGAAAGTACTAGTTGCTCAGTCTGTCCCAGCTGACGGTCAGAAGAGGGGTACGACATCGTCCAGTCATCCTGCAGCTCCTGTTAAAGGGAACTGCAACTACTGTAAACAGCCAGGTCACTATATAAATGAATGTGCCGTTCTGAGACATAATATAGCTACAGGCAAAACGAAAGAAAGACCGCGTCCACCTAGACAAGAACATGTCCCACAAAATATTCCGCAGAACACGCAACCTCCACAGAATCCACAACAGACCGTAGCTGTACCCCAGCCTCAACCTATTGCTGCCACACAACATGTCACTCAACAAATGTACCAGTATGCACATTCAGATTACCCAGATTACCAGCAGTACTCATGAAATAGCCTAGAGAGGGAGGTTGGCTTGCCCCTTATTGAGGTTCCTGTAGATCAAGAGGGTCCCTATGTACATAGTCAGGTATTAGGGAAAGACAGAAAATTTTTAATTGACACAGGGGCGAGGAGAACTACCATCAGTCATGACGAGGTTCCAGGGGCACCCCTCTCAGGCTCACAGAATGTTTCCCTGGGATTTTCAGGAAAGCCTATTGTTAACGAAGTGTCAAAGCCAGTTTCCCTAGAAGTTGGTCCATTGTCCCGTACCACAGACTTGTTACTTAGAAAGCATGTCCTGAAAATTTGCTTGGTATTAAAACGTTGAAAGCACTAGGTGCAGTGATTTGTTGTTCTCCGGAAGGAGTGAGATTGTTTTTACATGATTTTAAAGGTCATTATGTGTTGAGAGATTTCGATCCAAGACTTCAGAATGTTCCACAGCATTTATGGGCGCAAGGCCCAACTGATGTAGGTTGTATGCACATTACACCATACCGTGTCACTCTCAAACAAGGAGTTGTACTACCCAGAATCCGACAATATAAGTTACCACCTGATGCTGTAGTGGCTTTACTGAAATTTGTTGACGAGCTCATTGCACAAGATGTGGTTGTAGAAACTGACTCCAATGTATGTAATTCCCCTATCATTCCAATTCTTAAACGAACTGACCCGAATGCACCACCGGTCTACAGATTGGTGATTGATCTTCGAGAATTAAATAAATGCATCATACCGCAGTACCCTGTGGTCCCCGACATTTCATCTTTATTGACTGGTATTGACTCGGAAGCTGTGTTCTTTACTGTAATCGATCTCAAGAACACCTTCTTTAGTGTCCCCATTCACCCGGAAAGCCAATACCTTTTCGGATTCTGTTTAAATGGCCGAAGCTTCAAATTTGCACGTGCTCCTCAAGGAATAACAGAAAGCCCTAGTATCTATAGCCAAGCTTTGAAACGACAACTTGACAGTATTCACATGCCTACTGACACTGCCCTGCTCCAATATGTTGATGATCTGTTAATTACAGCACGGACCGAACGTGACTGCGAACGTGCATCATTGACTGTCTTGTATTTCTTGGCCGAAAAAGGGGCACAAGGTGTCCCCTTCCAAGCTACAATTCTGTGCCCAGCAAGTGGTATACCTTGGACACTTGCTGTCCAAGAGGGGTAGACAGTTGACACCTGACCGTATCCAGTTAATCGCACATCTTCCACAACCCAAGACACAAAAGGAAGTACGGGCCTTCACTGGCCTCACTTCTTACTGCAGACAATGGATTCCCCAGTACGCATATCTAGCAAAGCCACTCATACAGTTGACAACACAGGAGGCAGCGACTTCGACTGTCCTCCCTTGGACTCAGGAACATACACAAGCTTTTGACGAACTGAAGAAAGCCTTATGTCAAGCACCTGTTTTAGCGACACCATGTTACAGCAAACCTTTTACACTTTTTGTTACTGAACGCGATGGCACAGCATTATCTGTTCTGACACAAGATCAAGCAGGAAAACACAAGCCTTGTGCTTATTTTTCTAGTACACTGGATCCAGTAGCCCAGGCTCTGCCTGCGTGCCTGAAATCAGTTGCAGCAACAGCTCTAGCTATCAGACAAAGTGACTCAATAGTGTTAGGACATCCCCTGACAGTACAGGTTCAACATTCCGTGGAAGTCCTCCTAAACAGGACACAGACTCAGCACTTGACCATAGCACGATTGACAGGATATGAATTGACACTGTTTCAGCCACACATAGAGATCAGACGTTGCAATACTTTAAACCCTGCTACACTTTTACCCTCGAGCACAACAGACCCTACACCACATGACTGTGTGGAAGTCATTGACACAATTACGAAACCAAGACAAGACTTGACAGACATTGCCTTACCCGACCCGGACCTGACACTTTATGTGGATGGTTCATGTATGAGAACAAGCACAGGAGAGTTAGTGGCCGCATATGCAGTGACCACTGAAACTGAAGTCATAGAAACACATCGTATTGACACACTGTCTGCTCAAGCAGCAGAGCTCATTGCTCTGACCCAAGCCTGTATACAAGTCAAGAACCTGAAAGTAAACATATAAACAGGTTCACAGTATGCATTCGGAGTCGTACACGACTTCGGTGTTCTCTGGCAAGAGAGAGGTTTTTTGACCTCCCACGGAGCCAAGATACAGCATGGTCCCCTCATTCAAGCTCTGTTAGAAGCAATACATTTGCCTACAGCCATAGCCATCATGAAGTGCAAAGCACATACTAAGGTTACAGACACTATTTCCCAGGGTAACGACCTGGCAGATCGAACAGCCAAACTTACAGCTCAGACTCAAACAGACATACCGACTGACATGACAAAGACTGAAGTAACTCCACTGACACATTGCATGACAGTCAGGGATCCCACACAAGATGTACTCGACATACAGACACATGCCACTCCTGACGAAATCAAGAAATGGACTGAACAAGGAGGGGTCCAGACAGACCAGGGATGGGTGACGAAGGGAAAAGCCACATGGTTTCTCCCCGACTCTATGGTTCAAGTTATCATAAATACAGCACATAGTCCAGCACACTTAGGAGAAAAAGCCATGTTAGACAGTATCCAGAATATTTGGTTCAACAAACATTTACGAGCAGCAGCAAAACAGAAAGTGCGTACCTGCATGATCTGTTGTCAGTTCAACCCAGGCAAAGACATTCCCGTGGAACAAGGTGGATTTCATCCTCCTGACTATCCTTTTGAAGTCCTCCAGATGGATTATATCCAGATGGACCGATGCCGAGGATTCAAGTATGTCCTCGTAGTCGTATGTGCCCTTTCCCGATGGACAGAAGCTTACCCAGTCCCAGATTACACTGCTGTAACCACTGCCAAGCAGTTGGTTCGTGAATTTTTCCCACGATATGGCGTGCCCCGTGTCGTATACTCAGATAACGGACAGCCATTCTCGTCCGAGCTCATGAAACAGGTATCACTCCTGTTAGGTTACCAGTGGAAATTTCACTGTGTACGACACCCTGAAGCAGCAGGTCTCGTTGAGAGACATAATCAGACCCTGAAAACACGTTTAGCGAAAGTCTGTGCAGAAAAAGGTGTAGATTGGATGGTAGCCTTGCCGGTTGCCCTCTTTTACATGCGAATGGTAGCTCACTCCAGAACAGGGCTATCCCCGTACGAAGTGGTCTTTGGCAGACCACGGAATATGTGGGGGACGCCTATACCGCGTAAGATTACAGATGTAGAAAGTAATATGCTGACAGATTACCTGGCTTCCTTGATGTCTGCACTACTATCTTGTCGTTCACAGGTCGCGGCTGCCTTCCCGGACAACACCCAAGTAAAACCGCATTAAAATCGTTCCTGGCGACCTGGTGCATATAAGAAATTTCGACCGATCAAGCCCTCTGGAGCCCAGGTGGAAGGAACCGAAACTGGTGTTGATGACCACGAGGACCGCAGTAAAGATCGAAGGACGGAAAGGCTGGATCCATTCCAGCCACATCAAACGTTTTCATGGACTGAAACCAGAGACTTTACCCAAGGACTGCCCCATTTCCGACACAGACTCTAAACTCCCCCTGTTAGAGAAAACTCCGCAGCAGGAGTATAAATTAAAGTTGAGGTCTAATAAGTCAGACAGCGTTTAATTGTTTAAGTCCCCCTCGGGTGAAGCGGTTAGACAGGTTTCTGACATGTAGGAGATAGACCCAAATAGTCAGCGAGATAGACAGAAAGTCAAGAAAATGAAATACTGTAAAGATCTGCGAAGCAGATGCATCATAACATTACTTTTATGTTTTTTCTGAGTATTACGAACATATGTATAAGCTGGACGTTACATATTTTCTTTCCTCTTGGTTCACATGTACATTCTTCTTCTAATGACACCATCGAGCATACTTTTAGTGACCTGCCACCACGCGAACTGTCCTATCGTTTAGCACTGTGCAACAACACCTTTATCCGTATGTTACACCATTCTCATCAAACCAGCAATGCCACGAATTGCTGGGTATGCGGACGACTCCCTCCCTATCAGAAATACAAGGGAGCTCTGCCCCTCTTTCCTTACCCGTTTACACATAATGGTTCGTGCGGTGCATGGTTTACTTTAATGTCCTCCTTAGACAGTGAGTCCAAAGTTTCCCAAGGCAATTGGATATGGGGAAATCTGAATACAGTTATGAATAAAGCATGTTTCCCAGACAAGGACGGCCTTCCCCAAAGGACAGGGACTGATCTAGAAAATGAAGTATATGGATTAGGAAATGTTACCCTCAATCTCATGATTCTGAACGTTCAGTCCGAGACTAATTTGGACTTGCCGTTTATAACAGTTTTACCAGTAACAGGAGAATTATGCGTCAGAAAGAATGGTTCAGTACATCTAGGACACAGTGATTGTAATACTGTGGTCGAATTCAGTGACAAAGGAAAGTCTACTTTCAAAGCTTCCCGCCATTCTTATTTTATTTGTGGTCAGACAGCTTATGTACGTCTGCCCTTAGATTGGGATGGAACGTGTTACATTGCGTTCCTATTACCACCTGTTTTTCGAGCCCCATCCGATTATCATCGGAATTCCCATCTCATTCATGTAAGACACAAGAGAGATCTTCCTCCGGTTATCGATTACTCCGAGTCAGCATGGGATCAGTATAAAGATTACATTAAAGGATATTTCTGGTTCATAGGCCCGGTACAGAACAGTAAAATAATACGTAGGCTAACAAGAACTCTTGAGGCAGTAGTGAACGAAACTACCTTCGCCTTAGGTAACTTAACAGAAGAACAGTCTGCTATGAGACTTGTTGTCCTTCAAAACCGCCTTGTCCTTGACGTCATCCTGGCCGATAGGGGCGGGGCTTGTAGAGTGATCGGATCTAGTTGTTGTGTGTTTATTCCTAATAACGCACCATCAGTATATAAAGCAATTACAAGGCTTCATGAGATAGCTCATCAGATGCACCAGAATCCAGGCACCTGGACATGGTCCGGCTGGCTTTGGAGTGTGATATCCGCCTGGGGATGGAAAGTACTGTCATTCCTAGGAATAATACTGCTCATAGTATTCAGTTGTTGTCTCTGTCTGCAATGTGGGCCAGCGATTTGCGGCTTGTGCGCCACATCATGTATTCCCCGTCCAAGTCCTCGTTCCCGTTCCCGAATGAAGAAAGATGAGCAAATGATGTTATATGAACAGATCGATGGTCTCATGAAAATAGATATATCCTGAAGGGCGCCGTAGGGGCCAAGGAGGGAATGAGGAAATAGAAATTTTTAGGTAGTCAGTGTGACCCCCACTCGCACCCTAGCCATGCACCCATGTCCCATGTATGTCATGTAATTCCCTTCCCGTGCCTGCCATGAAGACGCATATGCATTTGCGTCCAACGTTAACATGTCAGTTATTCAGTTCTCCAAGAAAATCACGTTAATTTGGTTTTTAGGCCTATGGTGCCAACGTCTTTACATGGTACACTTTTAAATAACGCAATGCACACGTTCTTCACGTTTTCCTGGCTCAGTCGAGCCAGGCCCTTAATTGAGGCTCCGAGTCTCTTCTGCCTCTGAAAGCTACAGTTTAGGTATGCATCCCTGACCTCTACCTTACTTCCTGCTCAGGCGAGCGGTGCCCGGCTTGGCCTGTCCTGCCTGCCAAGACGGTATTTTGCCTACAAGTTATCTGCTCTGCCTCCGCAAAAACACATTCCAGTTCAGTGAAATAGGTAAACATATTCCAGCCTGCAGAGCAAAGGGCCTAGCTTTCCAGTCTCCTTGCATGTAATTTACTGCACCCGTTACCATGGTAGACCCATGGCCCCCGCGCTTTCATGAAGAACTATAGACACGCACTAGCATTCAGTATTGAACGGCCTCTGCCCGAGAGACCTTTTACTTCAGACAACACATCCTCCAAACATAAGAGGTGCAGGTCGTTCTGACACCCCAGACACCAGACTCCTCTACTAGTGCTAAAAGTCAAGCCCCCCAGCTCTCCCCAGTTACACGTCATGCTCAGTTGCGCACGCATCCAGGGTAAAAGTTTCTGCTGACCCTGCCGAATTTCTCTATGCATCCACCCACCTATGACACTTCTGTGACGTTTTCAGCACACACCTCCGTGTACGCCACTGTACACGCCTTCTTTTACGCACATGTGTTCTTATCTTCTCTCTTTTCACTCGTTACGCCTACTGTATTCATTTCCATTATACAGTTTTACTATATATAAAGTGTGATGTTAATAAAATGTTGAATATCCCTTCCTGAACCTTAGTGGTGATGGAACCTGATGTCCAGTATCTCGAGATACTTAATTAAAGCCCGTATGACTCAGATACCACGGACTTTGCCTCTCATTTTTGAGCTATCTTTATTGTCATGTAATGTATAGAAAAATAGTCCGGTAAATTTATTTACCACAGGTGTGGCAGGGTATACTCAGACATGAGTCCCTTTCACACTATACCATCAGGATTCAAGCAAGCCGGGCCGACGACGGCTGAAATGCAGAAACCGGTCCCCGGTAGCTTGTCTCCTTTCTGGTGAAGAATTGGCTTGGTAGTTTAGTCTGCCCTGTTCCCATGATGCACTGGGCCAGGGACAGACTGATTTGCATATAGCCAGGTTCTGTGCTGGGATGGTGCAGTGAGATAAATAACGGTGATGGATCAAGCCCTGATCTTTGGACTGGGTAAGAGTGGTCTGCTTAATTCAGACACTCTGTTCATCACCACCCCCCTTTTCTGAATCGTTTTTGGCCACTATAGGTGTGGCAGGGTATACTCAGACATGAGTCCCTTTCTCACTATATCATCAGGATTCAAGCAAGCCGGGCCGACGACGGCTGAAATGCCAGAAACCGGTCCCCGGTAGCTTGTCTCCTTTCTGGTGAAGAATTGGCTTGGTAGTTTAGTCTGCCCTGTTCCCATGATGCACTGGGCCAGGGACAGACTGATTTGCATATAGCCAGTTTCTGAGCTGGGATGGTGCAGTGAGATAAATAACGGTGATGGATCAAGCCCTGATCTTTGGACTGGGTAAGAGTGGTCTGCTTAATTCAGACACTCTGTTCATCACCACCCCCTTTTCTGAATCGAGTGAACAATTTGATGTCTTCGCTGCGACATAATGTGACGAGGAAATCACCCAAAAATACATACAATTTGAAAAGAAACGAAGAGTCCAAGAACATCAACGACTACAACCCAGTGATTTTGTCCATGTGGAATGCTAACATGGATATACAGTTTGTGGCTGACAACTGTATGGTAGTGGCTCGTTATGTGACGTCTTACATCACAAAAAAAGAAAAGACAGAACTGAAGGATATGTGGGAGGACATTTCCCATGAAAAGAGCCTCAGTAAGATGTTGTACAGTTTCAGTCTGAAGATGTTGTCGCATCGAGAAATCGGAGTTTACGAATGTTCTGACCGGTTATCTTCAGCAAGTCTCTATACCAAATCTAGGAGTATCATTTGGGCAAGTCTTGGTCTTGCTGCAACGCGTAATCGAGTTTTGAAACCTGTACGGGAAATTGAGTATTTGGCGGAGAAGGAGCCGTACAGATATTTTGAAGACCAACATGTTGGATACATATTATCCAAATAGAAGCAGTCACCTGGAGAATGTTTGTCTTTATGAGGTTCTACAAAATTACATTTTCAAGAGGAACATCAAAGAAGATATTGATAAAGGAGTGTATGCTGTAATTGGAAGTGAGGGATGTCTGGTCAAGCAAAGAAAATGTCTATTGGTAAACCATCGAAAATTGAATTGCGAATCTCCAGAAAGAAAAGAGTTTTTCTATTTAGCTCTTTTGCAACTTTTCAAGCCTTGGCGTGAAGAAGAGGAACTGCTTGGAGATTTCCTCTGTTACAAAGACTCTTTCAATGCAGCCAAGGAGTCCATAGAATGTCCGGTTTTTCCAAAATATCTAGAAATGTTGAATGCAGAAATCGAGCAGGAAGCAACAATTGCAGCCGAGATTGCTAGAGACAGTTCTCAGGACAGTCAGAGTTCTGTTTCCCTTGAGTCAGGATCCACTAGGAGGACCAGTTATCAAAAATGAAGCTGCCACTGCCATGAATGAAGTGGAAAGAGCCATGGCACATGCTCAGGAGGATGCGGTTAACTTAGAAGATTTGGAAAGAAAACTCAACGTTGAGCAGAGGAAAATATATGACAAAGTTACCAACCAAATTGATTCTGGATTAAGTCATGAGCAGAAAGAGTGCTCATGTACGTCGTTGAAGCCTGTCCGACTGTACGTGAGTGGAGAAGCAGGAACTGGAAAAAGTTTCCTCATTAAAGCAATTTCATGTTATCTGCAGAAAAGGACTGAGTCATCGCTGTCTTGTGTTGTCACCGCTCCAACTGGACTGGCAGCACATAACATTAAAGGTATTACTTTGCATCAGCTACTGATGCTGCCAGTGGAGCATGATAACAAATTACAATACCACAAGTTATCTGGAGATGCTTGTTGTGAAGTATCTAGAGTCCTGAAGAAGATGAAACTTCTTATCATTGACGAAGTAAGCATGGTTTCCAATGTCATGCTTGCCTTTGTGCATTTGAGAATGCAGGAAGTTCTTAAAACAGAGTATGATGTGTTATTTGGTGGCAAACACATCATTGTTTTCGGTGATCTTCTGCAGCTGACACCAGTGAAAGGACAACCAGTGTTTAAACTGCTTACGCATGAAGATACCAGGAAGAGCCTAGGGAGCATTGGCAACATTGACATATGGTTAAACTTCAATTATGCTGAGCTGCGTGAAAATATGCGTCAGGCGAAGGAAGAAGATTACAAGAATATTCTACAAGATGTTGGAATCGGGAAAGTGACCGAGCGTGGGAAAGAAGCTTTACGTGCACGATTACTGTCAAATTTGTATCCAGAAGAAGACGTTCTGCCAGAGAATATTTTTCAGAAAATTACTGAGAAGAAATCTGGAATATGTTTGATGCCAACTCTTGCAGAATGTTCCATCTTCAACAACAAAATGTTGAATTTAGAAAACCAAGAGATTGTGAAACTGGAAGCTATTGACAGAATAGAGCATATGGGAGCAACAATTATTTTGTCTGAGAATTTGAAATCTAAATTGTATTCATTAGAGAAGACTATATCTAAAACTGCTGGTTTTGAAAAGACTCTGAATGTGTGCTTAAATTGCCGTATCATTTTGAGAAGGAATTTACATGTTGAAAGAGGTCTGGTAAATGGATCAATGGGTAATGTTGTTGATTCTGAGAAATACAGAAATAGAGATGGAATTGAATTTTTAAAAATTAAATTTGATGGCATTGAGGAAGTACAGCTAATTGGTCGTTGCACAGCTAGGTTTTTGCTTGTAAAAGACTTATATGTTCGCCGTAAGCAATTTCCTGTTTGCTTGGCATATGCGGTGACAATCCATAAATCACAAGGTTTAAGTGTAGACAGTGCTTTGGTGAATATTGGCAGTTCTGTGTTCAAAGAGTGTATGGCTTATGTAGCATTGTCACGAGTCAGAACTTTATCAGGATTGTACTTGATTGAGTGTGATGTCACAAACATATGTGCGGATCTAGATTGTGTTAAGGAATACAATAGGTTAAGAAGAGAGTATGCGCCACATTTGCCTCAATATCCTTTGTTTGAGAAACATGTGGTAGGCCGAAAACGAAGAAATGTCACCAATAGTAGGGAGGTTGTAGCAAAAAGACCAAAAGTCGATGAACTCAATATTGTAAGCAGAAAGAAAATGAATTCTGTTGAAGATGTTGTTGGTTTTCAATTTGAAAATAGTTCTGGTGTCAACTGCTATGCTAATGTAGTGGTTAATGTTGTCTTTTCTCTAGAAACTTTAAAAGAACAGATTGTGATCAATTCGGATCAAAGTTTTTGCTGTTTGTTGAATTCTGTGTTAGAGAAATGTAGCGCTGATAGAACAAGAGAAGAAAGTGTGTCTGAAATTCGAAATCTGTTAGACAAATGTTCAGGTAAAACACAATTCTCTCAAAATATTCAGCAAGATTGTCAGGAGTTTTTAATGTATATGCTTAATGTATTGCAAGATGAAGGTGTAGATGTAGATCATCTGTTTGGCCTTTCTTATCAATGGCAGCATGACTGCGAGAATTGTACATTATCAAGTACTACTAGTGTAGACTCAGAAAGATTTATATATTTAACTTTGCCAGACAGTAAATCAGTATCCTTTAATAAGCTAGTAAAATCAGCCGATCAAAACATGGAGTGTAGCCAATGTAAGTCTGCAATGCTGTCCACATTATTTATACGAAGATATGGCCAGTATGTCATTTTAATGTTCCAATGATGTAGGCCTGATGGAACAAAATTGACAACTTTAATTAATAATTTTGTGGCTTCTCAGTTGTCAATATCAGGAAGGACTTTTCTAACTGCAGCAATTATATATCATGAGGGTCCTTCAACAACAACATCAGGACATTACACAACTTATTTGAAGTCTGGAAACGGCTGGTCATTCTGCAATGATTCTGTTTTAACTTTCAAAAAAAGATTGCCTTTTCACCTTAAAAATTCTTACCTGGTGTTCTTACAACCAAAATTTTAGGGAAGGAATCTCGGGATTTGTTCTGAGGAATTTCAAGAAGTTCTAATGGCTCCTACACTATATAGCCTTGTGGATAATTGTAGTACAGAGCGAAAACTG
The DNA here is from genome assembly GCF_964263255.1 of Lissotriton vulgaris. Taxonomy (NCBI): domain Eukaryota; kingdom Metazoa; phylum Chordata; class Amphibia; order Caudata; family Salamandridae; genus Lissotriton; species Lissotriton vulgaris. Next base: position 392,303,368 of record NC_141693.1, read on the forward strand.
TTTGTTTTAATTAGCTAATTAGAGCAGCAGATAAAAACAAGGAGTAGAGGTAATGTAAGTCTGCAATGCTGTCCACATTATTTATAGAAACTTATGGGTGAAATGTCATTTTACAATTCCAAATATATAAACTGGATGAAAATAAGTTGTCAAGTCTAATTAAAAATGTTTTGGGTACACAGTCGTCGATTTCAGGAAGAACATTTGTAACTGCAGCTATTATATGACATGATGGTCCTTTGACAACATGAGGATATTACACAGCTTTTTTGAAATGTAAAAAAGGTTGGTCTTTTGGCACTGATTACCATTTGACTATGAAGCAATGTTGCCTTTTGACTTGTTTTCAGAAGTGAGAATTTAGGGTAGGTAACTGGACTATAATGATTCTAGGTGTTGATATAATTTAGTGTGCTGTTTTAAATTACGTTGTATGTCACATTTTTGTTAAAACGATGGAGCTTTTCTTTCAGAAAGTGGCGGGCAGAAAATAATAACAGCACAACATAGTATAAGCTGTTCATAAGACATCCTTTGGCGTCATGGAAAGTAAGTTACTTTTGAGGAGTTCTGATTTCTGATTGGATATATTATATGGGTTTTTTAAAGATTTTGATTGTGGTTTTTTTTCCCCGCTGTTATATGATGAATACCTTCAACTCACTGTTTTTAGTGAAATTTGATATATTATGAGAGCAGCAAAAATAAACCATTTAATATGTATAATTAATTTTGTACTTTGAATTGTGATTTTTAATATGTATTCATCTTGTCTCATGCTCACTCATCTTTTACTACCTTCTATCAATTTTTAAATTTTTGTTCTTTCTTTCACAGATTGAAAGTATAAAAATAACAAGTGACTAAGTTAACGACAATTATAAGGTAAGTGTTTAGTACTCTTTCCGTTACATCTCTATCACATTTAACTTTTATTAGTTCCACTGCTTTATTTCTTTAACCCTCAGTTTCCTGCCTTTGCTACTTCCCTCATTCCTTTTCTCTCTGTTTCCTTCCCTTATACCGGCGCGCGAACCGGGAAGCGAATCAAAAGAAAAAGAGGTTGCCAGAGTGCTAAATATTCTAGAAATTTTTTATAAATGGGAGGTAGTTCTGAAAAGAACTTTTTTTATATTGGTTTTTTTTCTTTTTATGAACATTTTTTTACTTTTTTTGTATTTTAAGAACGGTTTTATATTTTTTTTGTTTTTTTGGGGGGGGAAACGAAAATCAGTCATTATAAAGGGCTCAACAGGAGCAACAAAAAAAAAAGATAATTTACTTTCTGGGCCGTTTTGCACATTTATGATTTTCATAAGCTAGGTTGATGAGAGTTATACTTTTCTCCCCATAGGAAATCAATTTGCCGCAAAAAATACAGGTATGCTTCATATCACCGAAGTTCATCTGTATGTTTGGGACCGTCTCCCTCGCCTCTGGTCCCGTCACTGCCTGTTAAGCTGATGTACTGGCCACAGGAGGGGGTTTTTCCTGTAGGTCTCGTACCTGTGCAGCACTGTAATTAATAGGGTGCCACCTCTCCATGTGGCGATGCATGGTGTAATTCCCATAGCTGTACTTTTTATCTGTTCCTCAGGATAGTTCTTTGTCACAGATCAAACATGTGACATATCGGGCATTTACTTTTTTTTGTCCCCGAGGATATGTGAAGAATTGCCAGATGTAATTTACTTTCACATGGGACCTCCTTGGTACTTCCGACAAAAACAGCCTTCTCACTTGCTCCTCTTCCTCTTCTTCCTCTTCTTCCTCCTCTTGATTAAGGAGGACCTGAGGAGGTGGCCCATCCTTTTTGGGTGGTGGTGGTGGTGGTGGTGGAGTGGCTCCAGCAGCTGCAGCTACAACACTTGCCATTTTTCAAAATTTTGAAAGTAGGTCTTTCTCCCCTAAAAATGAAAGTCAGAGTGAGGAAAAACGGTGGGGTTTTCATTATTTGTGAAAAAAAATGTAATAAACCAATGAAAAGTGTTATTTACAGGTCACATGACCTAGCCTTACATCATTAGGAAACCAAAAGTAAAATGAACCATGAAAAGTTTTATGAACAAGTCACATGACCTGTTATGCTTACGTTACGCGTCCCGCTACGCACCCGGAGTGCTTCCGGGGTGCTGCGCTTCGCGCCTCGGTTTGCGCTCCGGAGCACTTCCGGGTGCGCTAACGCGGAGCATCATAAAACGCATTACGCGGCAACGCAATACGTCGCGTTTACGCGACGCGTCACGATGTTGTTTTCTTGCGCGGCAGTGGCGCTAACGGAACATTTCCCGGTTCGCGGACCGGGTCGCGGCACCAAATTGAGCTAACGGGAAGCTACCCGGTGCGCGGACCGGTAGCGAAACAAAAAAAATAATAAAAAAATATATATATATACATAAAAAAATTATATTAAAAACATATAAAATAAATTTTTCATTTAAACGAAGAATACATTTTACAGCTTTTGATATTTGCTATTAAAAAACCATTGAAATTCACAAAAAAACCATAGGTTATAGACCATATATAGTTAGGAATTAGCATTTACAAAACCTTGAAAATTCACTGAAAAAACCATAGGTTATAGACCATATATAGTTAGGAATTAGCATTTACAAAACCTTATTTTACTCACACAAAACCATTGAAATTCGCATATATAGTTAGTTGCACTAACTATATATCGCGCACCCGCAATCCACTGCTGATGATGTCACATATTACATCTTTCATGACATGGTCAGTGACATCACTGATGACATCACTGTTGACAACTCAAATGACATCACTGACAACATCACTGATGACATCATTCATGTGATAATACGATTAACCTCTTCAGACTCTAATATAACCTTAGATACACTCAGTGTAAACAGACACTCACAGATTATCACTCATCCATGGAGTTACTCATACACCTAGTCAGTCATGCAACGAATCAATCACACCTCCATTTCCTCAACTATACAGTTATACACACCTTACTTATTGAAACATATTCTAACACATATTTACTCTCTTATACAATCACTGATACACATTTTCAATGATCCATGCAGCCACTCACACATTCACTGGCTCTTATACACAGTAATTTATATATGTCAACTCTCACATGTACTGTGTTTTACATATGTACTTACTTTGAAATATAGCACTGAGATATCCATTCACTCACCAATACACTCATGCACACAGTCAACCACCCATACAGCTGTTTCCACATGCACTTTTGAACCCATACATCTAGTGAATCAACTGTTCACACATCTATGCACAGAGTCACACACCTCCCAGCCACCCCCCCACACACACTCTCACTCTCCCATACAAATACTTGGGCAACCAATCAATAACCCATATAGTTACTCATATAGCTACTGATCAACACATGCAGCGGTTTACAGAACAACAGATATAATGATGCACAAATTAAGACAGTTTAGTTACCAACCCATGCACTCAGTGAGACACATTTAATCACTCTCTCATACAGTCAGTCATGCACCTACTAAATCCTTCATCCAGACACTTATACATCCACTCATTCTTCAATATGTAAGACATATTTTAACTTTACAGAAACATACAGTCACTGGATGATGTCATCAGTGATGTCATCAGTGATGTCACTGACCATGTCATGAATGATGTAATATGTGACATCATCAGCAGTGGATTGCGGGTGCGCGATATATAGTTAGTGCAACCAACTATATATGCGAATTTCAATGGTTTTGTGTGAGTAAAATAAGGTTTTGTAAATGCTAATACCTAACTATATATGGTCTATAACCTGTGTTTTTTTCAGTGAATTTTCAAGGTTTTGTAAATGCTAATTCCTAACTATATATGGTCTATAACCTATGGTTTTTCAGTGTATATATAGATATATATATATATATATATATATATATATATATATATATATATATATATATATATATATATATATATATATATATATATATATATATATATTCAATATAAATATTAAGACAAGACATTATATCTGAGCTATTCATAAAAATAATATTCTTCAACTTTCAATAACGTTACATTACTTTTAAATGCAATTTTGCGAAGTCGCACTGGCTGCGGAGTTGGGTGCGAGCTGCGTGCGCGCACCCTACGCGGACCCCATGTGACCAGAAAAAAAGAGATTTGATTGGTTCATAACATTTCCTATTCTAAGTATTGAAGGACCTCACCCATTTCAGTCACTCTTCTTAGACCTTCCTTGGGAGAAGACCTCTTCTAAGAAGACCTGGTTGTGCTCTAACTATCAAGAATGGCTTCACAACAACAATCTTCAGATTCTGAACACTCTCATCAAGAATAATTTTTTCCAGAACCACCGCGTCCCAAAAAGTATGAGTCTATTTTCTGGAAATGTTTTACTTATCCAGAGGGATTTAAAAATGTCAATGCCACGAAGGTAACCTGCAAAATTTGCAAGTCAGGTCTATATCGTGGAGACCCCATCAAGAAATATTCTTGTGGAAATGCAAGCATGCTTAAACATCTGCAAAGCATGCATCCAGTAAATCTTGCAAAAGAGGAATGCAGAAGACTGCAGCAGAGTGTACCACCAGCAAATGTAAATTGATACTTGTATAGCGCACTACTCACCCGCAAGGGTCTCAAGGCGCTTGTACGAATACCACTGTGGAACCCATCCTGGCTTTCCCTGTGAGGCGTCCACACCTGGGACCCCCAAGGTGGAGGTCAGGCATCCTTAGAGTTGTGGGGGCTGTTGTGGAGATTAAGCAAGCTATTGCCCAGAGTTGCAGAGTGGAGCTCCATGATTGGAATAGGAACCGAGGCGAGAATTATCAGGTCCGTGGAATTTTTTGAGCCCAAGACCCGCCGAGGCGGGGAATTGAACCCTGGTTCCGGGCTATACCTCTGCATCAGGGTCTGCCGCTCTAACCATTGAGCCACACTTCTCCACTTCGCTCCACAAGCTCCAAGCACTTCGGGGGTGTCCAGTTAAACATCCAATTTGGACATATGGCCTCAACTGGCTAACGTAAAAATACATTGCGTGAAATGGAATAGATTGCTGTGCAACGGGAAGCAATCTATTGATTTAGTGTGTAGGGCACTGGATAACCATCACTGTTAGTTTATTTTTTTTTTGCCCTAAATTCATTGTTTTGTTCATCCCGTTGAGTTATTTTTTCATTTTACAAAAAACCCAAAAAATCAAAACATTGTTCAAAAAATCCCAAAAAACTATACAACAACAAAAAGAATAAAAAGTTATTTTTAGAACTAACTACTGTGGTTAAAAAAAGAGCTAAACTTGTATGCTGGTGTGTGAAAGTTTACATGAGTGTATGTGTAGTGCATTATGGACTGAAAGAAAGCATTTGTGGTGTATGGTGAATGGATAAGTGGAGAACTATAAGGAAGTTCTGCAGCATGACACTGTGAAGTGTTTAGCTATAGCGTGCTGTGGCACTTCTGAAGCATAGGGATGCAACATATGTACAAAAATATGTTGCAAGTCTGTGCTTCCCTCTCCACAGCTGCTTAAACTGCAACCATGTGGTGACACAGGCACCCTTGCACCATGGTGCAAGAATAATTGTGTCATGCGTACATTGTCTTTGTGCAGGAAGACACACCTTCCTACACAAAAACAATCAGTAAAGGCAATTTTTACAATATATGCTGTGCATTGTAGCACATATTGAAAGAGAAAAAATGAGGAGAAGTGAAAACAGTTCTCCTTGTTGTGCCTTGCTACACCAATTCAAGGCTGGTGCAGCATTGACACACATGTCCAGATTCATGGTTTTTGATAAAACTGGAGATGTGTCTTGTTCTAGGAGTGTTCTGTGCAAACACGCACAGCAACACCTATAGAACACCCTTTCAATGCATAGTGGTGTGTATGATGAGATTGTATTCACATGGAAAACAAAAGGTATGCAGAGTGCCTATTCCTCTCTTTGTAAATGTGAAAGAGAGTTAATGGATAGGCCAATTCTTATTATAGAAGTACATTTCTGTACTGCTAACAGAGAACAAGTTAAATGTATAAGTACTTACGTTTTAGGAAACTTATAGGACATGTTTATATAGTACTGAGGGGAAGAGATGGGGCCTAATGTAACATGTGCAAAAACACTCAGTGATGTGCTTTAAGTTAAAAAGTATTATTTCTTTTAATTCTGAAATTACGAGGCCCTACAAGTCCACCATATCTCTCTATTGTATACTATACCATGTGTCTTGCAAACAGGTGCTCTGAAGCTATGTCCTATTTGATACACATCCACAGTGGAATTCTCTGGCACAAATCTACTCCATCCATCTTCCCTCTTTTCATCTGTGTGCAAACACACTCCATTGTGCATTTTAAGACTTACTTAAACTTACCTCAGCAGCAATACACCATTTTATTATGTTGTTTTTTATAATATAAATTGTAATTAAATTTGATCAGATTGAAGAAGTTAAACAAATTGGTCGTTGTTCAGTTGGTTTTTTCCTGTTAAAGATTTACATGTCTGTAGGAAACAGTTCCCACTTTCTCTGGCATATGTAGTGACTATTCATAAATCTCAAGGATACAGGGCCAAATATAGGTGGCCAAATACTGGTCGGTAACTGCCGATTTCAGCCGTTACCGACCGGTATTTGGAGATTGAGATGTAGAGGGCCTAATATTTACCGATTCGGTAAATTTACTGATTCAGTAAAATACTGAATCGGTAAATCTAGATGTAGGTGGCACTGAAAACAGTGCCACAGGCCCTTAAGAATTAGTTATTTACCATGAAATACTATTTCATGGTAAATATCGAATTCCTGTGTATATGCACATCTGTGCATGTACACCTGTGCCATGTGGCACACATACATGCCCTAAGGGCATGTATGTGTGTCACATGGCACCCAAGCCAGAATCAGGGGTGCAACAGGGTGTCAAAGTGACACCCTGTCCCCCTTGACAATTCAGTAATTTTACCGAATCGGTATTTAATAGTATTTCATGGTAAATAACAAATTTTTAAGGGCCTGTGGCACTATTTTCAGTGCCACCTAGTTCTAGATTTACCGATTCGGTATTTTACTGAATCAGTAAATTTACTGAATCGGTAAATATTAGGCCCCCTACATCTCAATCTCCAAATACCGTTCGGTAACGGCTGAAATCGGCCATTACCGTCCGGTATTTGGCCACCTACATCTGGCCCTGTATCCTTGAGATTTATGAATAGTCACTGAATATGCCAGAGAAAGTGGGAAATGTTTTCTACAGACATGCAAATCTTTAACAGGCAAAAAACAAACTGAACAACAACCAATTTGTTTAACTTCTTCAATCTGATCAAATTTCATTTTTAAGAATTTAATACGATCTTTATTCAGATAATTTACAAAATCCACAACTTTACCCATTGCTCCATTAACGAAACCTTTTTCTACGTCCAAATTACGCCTTAAAATGACTCAACAGTTTCTACATGCATATAGATTCTTTTCTAAACCAGCAGTTTTCGATATTGATTTTTCTAAAGAATCCAATTTTGTCTTCAATTTTTCTGTCAAAATGGAAAGGGGCGACCACTCGGTCCCCCCGAACGTATGGTTGGGGGCCCGATCCTCCCGGGAAACCATTTTGGGCGGGGGGCGTGTCCCGGCTGGTATGCCCGAAGTGGCGTAGCCGGGGCGCGCCTTTTCCCGCCCAAGAGGGGTTGTCCTAGACACCTACACCGATGGCCACGCCCAGTAGGCGTACGGCGGGGGGTTCACGCCCTCCTGAAGAAGGATAAAGAGAGCGGGAACCCGAAGAAGCGTCCTCTTGTTCCTGTGCTTGGAAGCTGCACCCACTCGTTGCACGTGAGCCCTCGACGGAACAAGGAGCCATTTTTGAGAACTTGTAATTCTTGTGGTTCTCTTTCAGTGACTTCGCGAGGAGAGTCCCGGACCGTCTTGATCGACTTGGAGTGGATAATCGATAACCATGTCTGGCAAGAAGGCAGGAAAGGGTACGGAGAATGACCAGGTGCTTCGCATGCTGGTGAACAGAATGACGAGAATAGAACGAAGCCTCGGTCAAGTTCCAGCGCTTGGTCGTGATATGGCGGGCATTAAGAAGCAACTGGCCGCAATGAACAAGCCTGGTAACCCGAAGAAGGTAATAGGCCCGGCATTGCCGGGAATCGTCCCCGAGGGTAGAGGGAAACGGGTCAAGAGGAGGGCGGCAGGGGAGGATCCGGTCCCTGAGGTGCCCCCGGTCAGCCCGGACGTACCAGCTGATACCCCCGTGCCAACCCCAGACGCGGGTCAACCGACTCCGGTTGTGATTACGCCCACCAGCGACGAGGACATGCCTCCCGAATTGGCCACCTAGTTGGCCGCATGGCTCAACAAAAAGTCAGGGGGTGCTACGGCGCCCGGAGACGCGGCCGAGGAGGCCAAGTTACTAATGAAGCAGTTGCGGCAGTCGCGAGATGCCGCGAAGGCGAATCTCCCTCTTGTCCCCCCACAGGTGACCCAGGAAGGACTGGCAGCTGGCATCGAGAAAACGGCGGGAACAGCGACCGAACCGGGTAAGCTCGCTTTGCCAGTGGCAGGGGAGGGCTCATTGCCCTCTAGACGGGAGAGGGTGGTTCAACATATCCCGTTGGCCACAAAAGAATTGATATGGGCAGACAAGTATGTTAATATGTTTTCATTGTTGACTGACCATCGCGAGATGGAGTATGCTAAAACGCAGAAAGATTTGTGGCACCCGAGTGTCTGGCGAGCCAAAATGGCGGGATTCAGGGTGGATGAGACGATAACAAATTTGGCCAAGGCCTTTGCAATGTTTACTGCGATTATTGGCGAGCGTAAGCCCGAGGTATTACCCGAACTGTCTTGTTATCAGGCATGTATAATGGATTTTTATGAAACATATGAGGGGAATGAATGGATGGGTTACGACATGAAATTCCGTAAAGCGAAAGAGTACGATTCATCTCTGACATGGTATTGCCTCGACTCGATTTCTTGGCAAAAGCAGCTCCTGCCTGGTGCGGCGAGGACGTCCTCGCCGGGTGGGAGTGGATCAGGGGTTTCCCGCCAACAGCCTGCGGTGCCCTTTCGAGCGGGTGCCGGTGGCGATCACCAGCCGAGAACCGGCGGGAATGGGGGAAAGCGGGGGGTCTGTTGGGGCTTCAACAGAGGCAACTGTACCAGACCGCAAGGGGCATGTAAGTTCAAACATGCGTGTGCGGGTTGTGGGAATTCCTCGCACCCGGAGAGTTCATGCAGGTCAAAAAATAGCGGGTCGGGAGGTAGAGGAGGGTCCAAACAAGACTGATGGGGATCATTGTGTACTATTGCCTACCCCCGTTGATATCATGGCTATGACTCCTTGGCTAAACAAATACCCTGATTATGTCTCCGCTGGGGTGTTGAGGAAGGGATTCCTATATGGCTTCCACATCCCGGCGGGGGATTTTCGTGGGGAACCGTTTTGTAAAAACCAGCTTTCGGCACAACATAATCCAGGTGTGGTGGAGAAAAAGATTGCAAAAGAGGTCATCCTAGGCCGGGTCGCTGGCCCATATCAGGACCCGCCAGTGGCGAATTTCGTCTGTTCCCCATTAGGAGTGGTCCCCAAAAAAGACCCGGGGGAGTTTAGGCTGATCCATAATCTGTCAGATCCAAGAGGTTTCTCAGTGAACGAGGCGATTGACCCAGAAGTCTGTTCGGTGTGGTACGCATCCTTCGATGATGCCGTCACCATGTTGAATCGCCTGGGCCCCGGAGCGCTGATGGCGAAATCAGATATCGAGTCGGCGTTCCGGTTGCTTCCGGTACACCCACAGGATCAGCGTCTGCTAGGTTTTGTGTTCCAAGGACGTTACTACATGGATAGATGCATGCCGATGGGTTGCTCCATCTCTTGTGCTTATTTTGAAAAATTCAGCAGTTTTTTAGAGTGGGCTTTCACCGAGGCCACAGGGCATAGGCATGTTATGCATTACCTAGATGACTTTCTGTTCTTGGGATCGGCCGGCGACACGAAAGGTGCGCAGGTGCTTCAGGATTTTTGCAGCCTCATGGGGGAATTTGGAGTGCCATTGGCACCAGGTAAGACGGTCGGACCATCTTCTTCACTGGAGTTTCTTGGAATTGAGCTCGATTCTGTGGAGGGATGTTTCCGTTTGCCAGCGGGAAAGGTAGCGAAATTTAGGGCTTCCCTGGAACTGTGCCTTAGTAAGGAGAAAGTGACCCTGCACCAGTTACAGCAAGCAGTGGGTCAGCTTAACTTTGCCTTGAGAGTAATACCAATGGCCCGCCCTTTTTCACGCTCTATTGCACAAGCTATGGTTGGTCTCAAGGAAGGACACCACCGCACGAGACTGTCTGCAGAGGTTCGCCAGGATATGCGCATTTGGTTGGCATTCCTGGCGGACTTCAAGGGTCGAGTAGTGTGGAACAAGCCGCCAGCGTCTTCAGAGGAGCTGGGCTTGTGGACCGACTCGGCGGGTAGCGTGGGATTTGGCGCCATCTTTGGTAATTGATGGTCGGCGCAAACATGGCCGACGTGGTGGCACACCAGAGGTCTCACAGGTAACATAGGGTTCCTCGAGCTATTCCCTATTTTTGTCGCTCTGATGGCATGGCCGGACGAGTTCAGAGACCGCTCCGTGGGATTTTGGTCTGATAATATGACTGTTGTCGAATCTATTAACAATCAGGCAGCACGCTGCAAATGGATCTTGAGATTGTTGAAGGAAGTTGTACTGCTTTGCATGAGACTGAATTACAGTTCAGGGCAAAACACATGCCGGGTGTACTGAATCATGCGGCTGATGCACTCTCTCGTTCACATATGCAGGCGTTCATGGGTTATCTACCTACAGCGGACCTAGCGGCGGCACCATTCCCCGAAGCACTCTGGCTAATCGGTGCCCCGGATTACAAGACCTCGTGGCAGCAAGTTTAGCCCCCAGGACAAGGAAGGCATAGGAAGGAGCGTTTCGTTCCTATTGTGCATTTTTGGGTCCGGCAGGGAATCAGAAATGGGGTCAGGAGGATTCCTTCTTGGGGTTCCTAGTAGCATTGCACAGGGAAGGCCGATCAGCAGCAACGGCCAATAGACACAGGGCCGCCATTTCATTCATGGCGCAGGTGCATGGCATCAAAGACCCAACAGCTTCATTTTTAGCAAGAAAAGTCCTTCGTGGCGGCAGCGCCTCGAGTGCCGTAAGCAAGACGAGAGGCGCCCGATTGGCTTAGAAAGGTTGTCCCTACTTATGGCGAGACTACCCATGACATGCTCCTCCCAATTCGAAGCAGTTCTGTTCCGGGCAGCTTTCGCATTAGCATTCCATGGGGCTATGAGGGTGAGCGAACTGGTCGCAAAGAATAAGAAAGATGTGGAGGGAGGCTTGTGCAGGGATCGCATCCTAATTAGGGGTGATTCGATGGTAGTCACGATAGCTAGGTCCAAGACAGACCAGGGAGCTATGGGAAACAGTGTTGTTGTCCAACGCATGCGAGGGTCCCCCACATGCCCGATAAGGTGCATTGAAGAATACTTGGCACTGAGGGCGGATACATGGGGGGGGAGTTTGCTGAGGCACATGGATGCCACCCCACTGACGAGGTTTCAGTTCCAGAGGGTGCTAGCACTGACAATCGCGGCGGCTGGCATGGACCCGTGCGATTTTGAGACCCACTCCTTTAGGATAGGGGCTGCTACTGAGGCTACAGCCAGGGGTCAGAGTGCGGAAGAGGTGAAACAGTTAGGACGATGGTCCTCGAATTGTTTTAAAAGGTATGTGCGATTGCACATGTTGTGAAGTCAAGTTACATGCACTCACGCTTCTTGTCTTCTGTTTGATTTACAGTTTCGCGAGCATGTCATGCGGGGCGGAATTGGCAGTCGACCCTGCACCAGGGGACCAGCGGTCAGAGATCACCTGCTGAGGAGCGAGTGGTGTGGGTCGTGGGCCACTCATATGTGAGGCGGGCCGGGGATGTATTCAAGGCAGGTGACGTGTCTCACGCAGCTGGGGAATTCGGGTACAGAGTGGCCTTCCACGGCAGGGGCGGGCTATGTATTGACCAGTTTGAATCTTTTATTGAGGGTCTCTTAGGGCGGCAGAGGTCACCGCCATCTGTAATCATAGTACACCTGGGGGGCAATGACTTGGTGACACTCGGTAGACGAGTATTACTCGAGCGAGTTTTGTCGGCCGTTAGCTGGTTAGCGAAAAAAAACCCGGGGTGCACAATTGCCTGGTCCCACATTATTCCCAGAAGGGTTTGGCGGGGGGGGCCTTTCAGTATCAGCTCTAAACCATTCCGTGAAGAAGGTTAACAACAAAATTGGTAGATTGTTTCGCTCTGCGCAGTTGCATAGCATTCCGCATGGGTGTATTCGGGGTGATCACATGTATCTCAATGGTGGGGTTCACCTGTCCCGGGAGGGGAATGTCTTACTCATAGGAGACTTCATAGCATGGCTAAAGGGTTTGAAGAAGCATGACCTTTAGGAGGAGTTTGTGGGGGGGCCGGATAGCCGGTCAACTATCCGGCCTGTGGCGGTAAGGTCATGATCGGTGAGCAGTAATTTCAAGGTCCCTAGAGGGGGGCGCCACCCACTATGGATGGGAGCGCCCGGGGGGAGGCGGCCCTTGGCCCTCCCACTGGGAGGCGGCACCCACTAAGAATGGGTCGCCTAGGGGGAGACGGCCATAGGCCCCTTCCAGGGGAGGAGGCGGCTATATGCCCCTCCTATGAATTTCCCGGGGCCCGGATATCCGCGACGGCGGATGTGATAGAGAGTGTGGGGTGGGGGGGGGGGAGTCCACGCTGCCTTCCTACAGATACCTCACACGGGTGCTCGGACGACCTTTAAGATGGCGTCGAGCGGAAATGGGGCCCCCAACAAGACAAGGGAAATCGGAGTGGCACAGAGGGTACAGTCCTCTGCGTGGCCGCCACTCACACCGTGAGGGCGAGAGTTTTTGGTAGTAGGGATCTGACACCGGTTGCGACCTTGCCGTTGGCCCTTAATGCTAGGATGTACAATTTTAATTTAGAAATGTATGCATTAGGAGGATGTTAGACTCGGCTAGGAAACCTTTGTATTAGAGATCTGTTAAGGTTAGCCAATGAACATGTCTTCATCGAAATGTAATAAATGAAAATTGTACTTGATATGAAACTTTTATTTAATGTTTTAATTTTGTTTCATATTTTAATAAATACGGCCGGGAGGGTGACTCCCTCCCGCCTTCCAAAAGTTCAGCAACTGCGTCCGACTTTCCATTCTTGGGGATTGTGTTGGGAGGGGGTGACAGGCATCCCGGCCATATAATAGTGATTCCTTCATGCTCTATTTTATCGATGGCTTCCATTTTTAATATTTCTTCATTGTCCAGTTTCAAAAGTTGTTCGGTGAACATACAACACTGGTGTAGTGTTGGCATTAAGCAGATAACAGATTTGTTTTCTGCAATTTTCATGTATATTTTCTCAGGAACTATATCTTCATTTGGAAACAAATTGGAAAGTAATCGACTCTTCAAAGCTTGTTTCCCATGTTCTGTCAGTTTTCCAGTTCTTATATCTTGAAGAATAGTTCCGTAATCAACATCATTTGCCTGTCGCATATTTGTAATGAGTTCTTTGTATTCAAAATATTACCAAATGTTCATGTTTCCAATACTACCCAGAGACTTTCTGGTGTCTTCATGTGCAAGTGTTTTAAATACTGGTTGTCCTTTAACCGGAGTAGGTTGCAGAAGATCTCCGAAAACTATGACATGTTTTCCTCCAAATAACACGTCATACTCTGTTTTAAGAATTGCTGCATTCTTAAATGCACAAAAGCAAGCATTACGTTTGAGACCATGCTTTACTCATCAATATTCAGAAGTTTCATTTTCTTCAGCACTCTTGAAACTTCACAACAAGCTTCTCCAGATAGCTTGTGATATTCCAATTTGTTTTCATGCTCCACAGGTAGCATTAATAAATGTAATGTAATTCCTTTGATGTTGTGTGCTGCCAACCCAGTTGGAGCAGTTACAACACAAGACAAATGTGGCTCAGTTGTTTTCTGTAGATAACTGGTGATTACTTTAATTAAGAAACTTTTTCCTGTTCCAGATTGTCCAGTCACATACATTCAGATAGGTTGAAATGATGTACATGTGCATTCTTTCTTTCCATGAAGAAATACATGGTCTTCCCTAACTTGCTGATATATTTCTTTCTGTTCAACATTTAATTGTTCTTACAAGTTTGCTAAGTCCGTTACATCTTCTTGAGCTTGATGCATTGCTGTTTCCACCTCATTCATGGTGATGGCTGCTTCATTTTCAACAATTGGTTGTCCTAGTGGATCCTGACTCAGCGCTGCAGAACTTTGACTGTCTGGAAAACTGTCTAGCAATCTCTGCTGCAATTGTAGCTTCTTTATCAATTTCATTGTTCAACATTTTCACATAATTTGCAAAAGCACAGCATTCGATGCTATCTTTACAAGCATTGAAGGAATTTTCTTAGCTCTGGAAATCTCCAAGTAATTCCAGTTCTTAACGCCATGGTTTGAACTGTTGCAAAAGGGCTAAATAGTAAAATTCCCTTTTATCAGCAGTGTCACAACTCAGCTTCCTGTGATTAATCAATTTTTTTTTCGTTTCTTTCACTAGACATCCTTCGGAACCAAGGACTCCATATTTTCCATCATTAATGTTCTCTGTAATAATCTGTTTAAAAGTGTAGTTTTGCAGCACTTCATAGAGCCACATGTTCTCAAATTGATGACTTCTGTTTGGGTAAAATGTGTCCAACATATTTGTTTTAAAAATATCTGTACTTTCTTGATCTTTTTATGCTAAATATTCAATTTCTTGAACAGTTTTCAGTATCCAATTTTGCATTGCTGCAAGACCTAGACAAATTCTTCTTCTAGATTTGGAGTAAAAACTTGCAGTGATAACCGATCTGAGCATTCATACGCTCCAACTTCTCGATGCAATAGCATCTTCAAACTGAAACTGTATAATTTCTTACTTAGAGTCTTCTCCTGAGAAATCTCTTCCCACATTTCTTTCATTTCTGTCTTTTCTGATTTTGTAATGTAGGACTTTACATATCGAGCAACAGCAATGTAATTGTCTGTAACGTATTGAATATCCATGTTAGCATTCTACATAGACAGAATAACTGGATTATAGTCATTTATCTATTTTGACTATTCGCTTCTTCTCAAGTTGTAGGTATTTTATGGAGACTTTCTTGTGGTGGTATGTCGCAAAGATGACATAAAACTGTTCACTCTTCCTTTGGATATTACAAGACGTGTAAATGCTAAATGACATGTAGTGTAGAACTTATCCTTAGACTTGTACTTCCGTCAACAGTATTTTCCACATTGGTGGATTTGAAATCGTAGGACTTGTTCTCTTAACTTGTTTTCTTCTGTGCTTTTGGGTACAGCACATGTGACATATTGTTCAATAAAAGACAAAACTGTATCATCCACATCTGTTCCAAATTTGGGGGCGTTCTTGATTCATAAAAGCATATGTATATGAGGAGCACCTCTTCCTTGATACTCCTTTCTCCAAAAGAAATCCACAACTTCTCCAAGGAGGATTTTATTGCAGATTAAAGACATCATAGCTTCAAATCTATGATTGAAATACCTGCATACATTAACAGGATACAAAGAGCACAATTCTCCAGGTGTGTTGTATTCAATATTTGTTATATTGGAATTTGCCTCTTGAAGAAATTCAAGTAAATCATCCCAGGTGTACTCAGCACAGCTTAGGGTAAGGAACCATGTAGGAGTTCCTAAGTTCTGTAGCATACATTTCAGTTCTCCATGATGATGGTACCAATATTCATTAGTCCCATGCTGACATGCCATCAGATTAATCAGCTGAGATTCTAAGTGATCATCTCTGTAGTGCACTTTATCATAACATCCTTTGCAGATACATTTTGCAGATGTATTCCAGTTTTTAAAATGTGATTGACTGCATGTGAAAGTCCAGACAAGTCACTTTCCAACAAAAGATGAAATATATAAAGGATACATAGTCGAAACCTGAGATCTTCTGCATATAATCTTGTTGTCCGATATTCAGATGCAGAAAACTGCACAGTACGTTCATCATATCGTCCTCCTTTTCCTGTTGGGAACAACTGTGGAAAACAACAAGCTTCCAAGCTCTCTTCCCATACACTCATGGAACTTCCTTTTGCTTTTTTCATTTGGAACAACCCAATAGTGTTCCCCATCACTTCTTTTGAATGAAGTGAATGCACACTGTAATGTTCATAGATTTCTTCACATCTTAACTTGTCCACTTTTTCAATTTGTCCACTTGAAGTTTCAGTATCTTCTGCCAAAAGTATTTCTTCTTCTTTGATATAAACATTGTCATAGTATGTATGGTTTTTTATCAAATACAAAGTTGCCTTCTGTACTTTCCTAACATCCACTAACTCCTGACAGATTTTCTTAGTCTTAGTCGGCACACCATTAACAAGAATAACTAGTGGTTCACTTTCTACACTCTCTACACCAATAGTTTCAATCTTTTTCTCTAAACCTAACAGTAAATACACAACTCATCCTTTTAATCCTGTTTGTAAATCTGAAGGAGGCAATTTACCTGTTTTAGGCTCCATACGAACAATAGCCTGAAATGGGTGCACACATTGAAACAGAATAGACTAATAAGTGTTTAAATCTATCAATTCTGGAGGAATAGCAACTAACTCTAATTTATTATGCACAGCTCTAGCTGGCATTTTATTCCCATCAAATTTGTTATAACAATATTTACAAATAGCTGATCGAACCCAAATCAAAACAATTCTCTACCAACAAATACGTTTCAAATTCCTTCCACTTATCATTATTATTTTTTTCACTTTTAAAATACAGTTTAACACTCCTAGTCTGATTTTCATAGTGAATTCACCGACAATAAATACTAGAAAAATGTGTCCTCTCACCTGAAATCATCCTAAACTTTGTAATTTCACTTTCAAAATGTTTTGTACAACTATGTTCAACATTCTCTACAACATTGTCTTCTATTAATGTCTGAGTTTCTTTATTCTCTTGTTCAGGAACAAAGTAACAAAACTCAATGTCATCACAAATCTTCTTCACATCTGAAACTGATCCATGCAAAAGAGCACTGTTCAACTCATTTAACTTTAGTGCTGGACTTTTTGCATAATACAATCTTCTGACTAACTTCCGCATTTGAGTACAAAGTCCTGAAATGGTGAAAAACTCTTTGACAAACTTTCCTAGAAAGACAAGCCAGAGAATGACCTTGCAAACCAGTATTTTTTCTTACTCTACAAGGGTCTAGGCCTTGCAACATCTTAATCTTTTGTTTAACACTTGTTTTAGTATATTTTCGTAAGAAATTGCGTAAAAGATCAATAGATTCTTGTCGTACACTACAAATACCAATACAATCCCAAGTAAACAATAGAGCTTTAACCCCTTCCAGGCTCATGACGAGCTGGGCTCGTCATGGTGTAGCCTCCCCGCACACTGATGACGAGCCCAGCTCGTCATGAAGCATGGGTTTTTTAAAATCTCAGCATAGAAGGAGAATTCAACTAGCGCGGATGTGGTTAAGACGTCTGCCTAGAACTTCATCAGCTTTATTCAGCTATCACTTCTTCTGCATTTCTGGGAACCATTTGATCTTTCCCAATTGGACTACAATTTCTTACATCATAAGCTCGACCACTGGTGTCAACTTTATGCAACAAATCATTGGTCTGAAAATAACTCTCTCCATTAAAGAAGGGCTCGGAACTTGAACTGTGTTTCCATTCCCCTAAAAACATCACAAAAATTAGTTCTATTAATTACTCTTTTCGCCTTACTTTTGGCCTTCATTAAATGGATTGGTTCATCTAGTGATCGAATTCTGTTTAAAACTAAAATAAATAATTTCCTCTTTACTTCGAAAGCCTTTTCAACAATAGATTCAATATGCTTCTTGTTTTTATAAAACAGTGCTTTCTTTTTATATTTCTTTATATATTTTTCAGCAATTTATGTACTACTCTATTATAAAATGTTTTTTTACAGATTTCTTTATATTGATTTTCTCAGCTTTTGCTATAAGTTATATCCTTTGTATGAATATTGCCTTTTTTGCTTTCCTATTTTTTGCACTTTTTTTTGCGTGAACATTTTCAGTGCTTTCAATGTTTTCAGTATTCTTTCTGATCTAGTAATATTTTTAATAAAGTCATTTGTGGCCTTACCAGAAATGTTTCTCTTTTTAGCCACATAATGTTGGTCATGCAATACTTGTGGTTGAGTTTTTTTCAAGTAAGTATCTTTTTTCTGTCCTTTTCTTTATCTTACTTTGTCTGGCATGATAACTTTATTTTAATGTTGATAAACAGTATCTGTAAAAAATAATTATAAATAAATGTATATTTATACCTTTAAAAATTATACTTTTCAATTACTATGCAAACACATTTTATATAAATACTGACTAAGAAATTGTAGATCTTAAATATAAGTGTAAAGGTGGTTAGAGCACTACATGTCTGTTGCATAAGAGTTTGAAGCATTCCATACCCCAAAGCCTTGCTTGTTTCAGTTTCACTTTACTAAAAGAATTACTACATGGTACTGAAAGAGTCACTATAATGTTGTAAGAGCACTCATAGGATGTTTGTTGGAGTGTATGGATACTGACTGGGGAATTGTAGACCTGAAACTCAAGTGTGAAGCTGGTTAGACCAATATATGCATAGTACATAGGAATTTGACGCACTGTATGCCCTAAAGCCTGGCTAACTGCATGAGTCCATGTCCTTATGTGTCAGGGTGTGTGCTGGAGTGTGTCAATACTAACTGGGGAATTGTAGGCCTGAAACACAAGTGGGAAGGTGGTTAGACTACTACATCCATGTGTGCTAAATCCTGGCTCACTGCATCAGTACATGCATACTGACTGAATGTTCACACTACTATAAGGAGAGTCAGTGGGTGAAGTCATAATTCATTGAGTTTTACTTTAGTGAAAGGTTTAGCACATGGTATTGAAAGAGTCACTATGGGTTTGCAAGAGCAGTAACAAGGTGTTCCTGAAGTGTATGGATACTAACTGGTAAATTGTAGCGTGAAATACAAGTGTGAAGGTGGTTAGATCACTACATGCATAGTCCTTAGGAGTTTGAAGCACTGCATGCCCTAAAGCCTGGCTCACTACATGACTACATGTACTTATGTGTCTACAAACACATCAAGCAAGCAAATGATTCTCTCTCAATTTTTCCAAATGCACACTGACTCATAGTGTGATTCTAGATAAATAACAGTGGGGCATATTACCAAGCAATAGCGATAATTATCTCTATTTCTTGGTTAGAGACAAAAATTTACTGCTGCGCTGTGACGATTTTTACCGCAAATAAACCTTGGTATTACCAAGATTTATCGCAAATACGATAAAAATCGCCGCAATGCATTAATATCGCTGAAAAGTCTGTGATATTCATGCATTACCGAGCTAATGCTCTTAGCCATGTTATCCACTCCCCATTGGATAACATGGCTAAGAACTGCTCAGGGCAGGTGTTAGCTTTTGGAGATATTCGCGCTAAGCGCGAATATCTCCAAAAGTTGGTAATAGGAGATAGCGATGTTAGCTACTGTTTTCAGTCGCTAACATCTTGGCACGCCCACTTTGCATATCATTAGTGATAAATATCACTGACATGCAAAGTGGGGCCCAAGATGGTCGCTATCTCCTACTAGCTGTCGCTAACTGGTGTTAGCGACAGCTAGGTAATAGGGAGATAATTTTATCTCCGCTTTCTTGGCTTTTAAAGCCAAAAAAGCGGAGATAAACCCCCTTGATAATATGCCCCAGTATCCCTTGAACTTTACTGAGAGGATTACAACATGCTACTGAAAGAGTCAATTTCGGTTTGCAAGAGTAGGAACAGGGTGTTTCCTGCAGTGTATGGATACTAACTGGGGAATTGTAGGCCTGAAATACAAGTGTGATAGTGCTTAGATCACTACATGCATAGTCCTTAGGAGTTTGAAGCACTGCGTGTGCTAAAGCCTGGCTCACTGCATGAGTACATGTACTTATGTGTCTGCAAACACATCAAGCAAGGAAATGATTCTCTCTCAATTTTCCCAAATGCAAACTGACTCACAGAGTGATTCTAGACAAATAACAGTATCCCTTCCACCTTACTGAAAGCATTACTACATGCTACTGAAAGAGTCGCTATGGGTTTGCAAGAGCAGTCACAGGGTGTTTCCTGGAGTATATGGCTACTATCTGGGAAATTGTAGGCCTAAAATACAAGTGTGAAGGTGGTTACATCACTACATGCATAGTCCTTAGGAGTTTGAAGCACTGCATGCCCTAAAGCATGGCTCACTGCATGAGTACATGTACTTGTGTATCTGAAAACACATCAAGCAAGCAAATAGGTCTCTCCCAATTTTCCCAAATGCACACTGACTCACAGTGTGATTCTAGAAAAATAACCATATCCCTTGCACTTTACTGAAAGGATTACTACATGCTACTGAAAGAGTCACTTTGGGTTTGCAAGAGCAGTAACAGGGTGTTTCCTGGAGTGTATGGATGCTAACCGGGGCATTGTAGGCCTGAAATACAAGTGTGATGGCGCTTAGATCACTACATGCATACTCCTTAGTAGTTTGAAGCACTGCGTCTGCTAAAGCCTGGATCGCTGCATGAGTACATGTACTTGTGTATCTGAAAACACATCAATCAAGCAAATAGGTCTCTATCAATTTTCCCAAATGCACACTGACTCACAGTGTGATTCTAGACTAATAACAGTATCCCTTGCACTTTACTGTAAGGATTACTACATGCCACTGAAAGAGTCACTTTGGGTTTGCCAGAGCAGTCCCAGGGTGTTTCCTGGAGTGTACGGTTACTAACTGGGGAATTGTATGCCTGAAATACAAGTGTGAAGGTGCTTAGAGCACTACATGCATAGTCCTTGGGAGTTTGAAGCATGGCATGCCCTAAAGCCTGGCTCACTGCATGAGTACAGGTACTTATATATCTGAAAACACATCAAGCAAGCAAATGAGTCTCTCTCAATTTTCCCAAATGCACACTGACTCACAGTGTGATTCTATTTTTTTTAATTAATTTTTTATTGAAGCACGGCATGCCCTAAAGCCTGGCTCACTGCATGAGTACATGTACTTATATATCTGAAAACACATCAAGCAAGCAAATGAGTCTCTCTCAATTTTCCCAAATGCACACTGACTCACAGTATGATTCTATTTTTTTTTATAAATTCTTTATTGAACATAGCAATAGGAAATCATTGGTACCAAAAAAAGAAGAGCAGACATCTTTCCCATCAAATTTTTAACATTTAAACAACGTTTAGACAATTAACAAGAGATAAAAAAGGAGTGGAAGGAGAATCAAAAAAAAACCATTTCATCAAGATTAAAAAGAGAAAAATGCAAAAAACGCAATTTTAGGTAAACAATACCACTACAAAGTGCAAAACTGCAATAAAGTGCAACTGCAAAATGTAATACAATCCAATAAAGAGCAATTTTAAAGTGCTAGTGCAAAATAGTGCAAAAACAGCTAGTACAAATCGGCACTAATACAATAAAGTGCAAATATTCTGAAAAACCCCCAAATACTTTCATTAATGAGCCGGCTGTAAAAAAGGGTACTTTCCTTAACCAATCACTACTATCTTTCTTTTTTTTTCTTTTTCCCCCTTCTTCTCTCCCCCTCCCCCCTTCCTCTCTCTTTCTTTTCTCTTTCCCAATCATCCTCCCTTCAATAATTCCAGATTCTCAAAATATTTCCAATTTCTTTCAAATCTTACGATGGCTCCCACCCTACCTGCATAAGCTCTTTCAAAATTACATATTCTCCTCATTTTAGTGAACCATTTTAGCTGAGATGGAATCTCCCTGGATTTCAATTTTGAAGTATCAAAGACCGAGCAACTGCACAAGATATAAAAATAAATACTTCTTCAGTTTTGCTAAACCTGCTCCTGTCTTTGCATATACCAAACAAGACCACCTCAGCTACTGGCAAGAATGCTTTCCCAGTTGCCAGCTCAATGTCTGCGAATATCCCCTTCCAAAAAGATTCCAACTTCGGGCAGGAAAAAAAATATGACTGAAAACCACTACATACAACTACAGTCTCTTACATGTGTATTATAGATAGAGCCCTATTTTCTCTCTCAGAGATGTTTTAAGTTTTCAAGGAAGTAGGATGGTAATCCCATATGAATGTGATGGATTTGTGATGGGGTCTATGCAGCGCTGTATGAAGGGCCAGCTTTCTTCCATAAAGAGGTACCGACGGACAGAGCGGGGCCTCCCTTCCTGAGCGGCCTGACAGGTAGAGGTGAGGCTGAGCTATCCAACATTTGTGGATACCCAGAGTATAGCCTGACACAAGCAAAAGAATTAAGCAGGAATACTGGTGGTGTATCAAAAATTTATTTTCCTTATTTTTTCACATTTATTGCAGCAGCAATGTATAATATCTGGTCCTGAAGAAAGCCGATGATACATATAAATTGATCAATAGGCTGAAACATGTCGACCCACCTTAACAGTGGTTTATATCCATACAACTGTGCTGTTACACTTTTTAATCCTGGCAGGTAGAACACGTTAATAAAGTCAATTGGTGATTCTATCTAGACAGTTTTAATTCACACCTTCCCTTCATACAGCGCTGCATAGACCCCATCACAAATCTATCACATTCATATGGGATTACCATCCTACTTCCTTGAAAACTTAAAACATCTCTGAGCTCCTTCCTTAAACCCTGAAGTAGTAGCTCCCAGCGGTGACTAGGTTTTCCCAATGGTAAGGAGGCCCCATATGATGAAGCATGTCACCTTCGGGTGAGTGAGGGGACTTATCCTTAAGGGATGCTTGACCTTAGTTAGAAAACACTTTGCAAACACTCTGCTAGTTGAGAGAGAAAATAGGGCTCTATCTATAATACACATGTAAGGGACTGTAGTTGTATATAGTGGTTTTCAGAACAGTAATTAGGGAACGTACACTTACATGTCTATAAATTTTCCCTCCAGACCCCCAACCTACGGTAGTGTTATAAAAATAAAATATGACACCATCCTCCCTGGCCCATAGCTTTGCATCTAAAACACTTGGGGCCCGATGTAGGTAAATCTACATTTACCACTTCATAAATACCGAATCATACCGAATCGGTATTTATGAAGTGGTAAATTAGAGGGGGGGAGATGTAGGTATTTCAGATTCGGTAAATACCGAATCTGTAAGATTCGGTATTTACCGATTCTGTAAATACCGATTCGGTATTCCCCATTGCTTCCTATGGGCCTTGAAGCCCATAGGAATCAATGGGTAATTACCGATTTGTGCAAGGGTGCAGGGGGTGTCACTTTGACACCCTCCAGCACCCCAAAAAAAGGCATGTGAGCCATGTGGCACACAGACATGCCCTAAGGGCATGTCTGTCTGTCACATGGCATAGGTGTGCATGCACACATGTGCATGCACACCTGGATTCGGTATTTTAACACCCAATTGGATTGGGTGTTAAAATACCGAATCTGAAGGGCCTGTGGGACTGAAAGTAGTCCCACCTACATCCCAAATTTAAAAAATCGGTAAAATTACTGATTCGGTATTTTTGCGATTCGGTAATTTTACCGAATCGGTAAAATACCGAATCGGACAAAAAAAGGTCCCCTACATCTCAGTAGGCCAAATACCGGTCGGAAACGGCCGAAATCGGCCGTTTCCGACCGGTATTTGGTACCTACATCGGGCCCTAGTTCTCAACTTCAGCGTACATTCTCTCCAAGGCCTTTGGTGTATAGTACGCCAGCCAGCGTGATAGAAAGGACATTCTCTTGTAGTTAGCCGCCCAAAGTGATTTATGTCCCAGGTGGCACAATACCTCCCAATCCTTAACTGAAAGAATGCACTGTGTCGAGAGGCATATTTTCTCTAAATGTCTATCTACTACTGAGGATGATCTGAAAAAGTAGAGCATTTAATACCAGTATCCTATGCCTTTATTTTTATCTTCATACAGGGCTGTTATCAGGGCAGTGGGAGAATTAAGCAAGCCACATATCTCTTTTCTAATAAAATAGACCATCTGCAAATATTCCAAAAACGTGGGCCGCCTGGGATTATTCGTTCTAGCTAAAACCTCATTCCAACTGATTACCCTATTGTGTACAGTCAGATGTCTTAGTTCACAAAACCTGCAAAGTTCCCAGTTCTTTAAGTGATTCAAGCTTATATGAAGACCCATTTTGGCACATTCCATCAAGCTCAAATAAATAGAACTATCAGAGCCGTGTTTTTTAAAAAGGAGCAGTAATCTTGATGTATACCCTTTCAACATCTTATATCTTGATTTCTCGGGGAGCTTTGTTGTATTTAGAAAGATTGGAATATGATAACCTGCCTCCTGTACAAATATTTCAAGGAAGACATTATCTCTCGTCTGTCTAGTCCTTAATAATCCTGCCACAATGTCAAAAAAGGCTGCTTCATAATATGTCTTAAAATGGGGAAGAACCAGGCCACCTTGATCAACAGATAGTTGAACCACCAGAAGCTTGACTCTTGAGGCCTTCTTGTTCCAAATAAATCCTCTCAACATAGCTTCAAGTTCATTAAAAAAACTAAATTGACTTTTATTGGGATGTTGCTGAACAAAAATATAAGCAGTGGCAATACTGACATCTTAACCAGTGACACCCTGCCAATCAATGACAAAGGAAGTAAACACCATTGATCTAACAGATTCCTTATTTTGTTCTTCATTTTAATATAATTCAGGGCATAAAGTTTATCAAAGTCACCGGTCACAAAGATACCCAGGTATCTAATCGGGTCCCCTTTTACAGCTTGAGGCTGTAGATAGATCGGAAGAAAATCTAGACTGGGATACCTTTCGGACCTTGCTGCTTGCGCATTTTGTCTTCACCACTACTTCTTGCGGAACCTGCTTCGCGGGTCCCGCTGCGACGTGTCAGCCGTCTCTGTGCTTGGGACTGCATCTGTGGGGGTGTGTGCGAGCGCAGGGCTGCGAGCGTCGGGACCGGACTTCGTCTCCCAGGAGTCCTGGTAACCCGCCCCCCCTGTGACCTGGCCCCTCTCCCTGCGTGCCCCGCCCCACCATCAGCCTGAAAAGCTCCTGCCTGCTAAGCTGTCCTGGGATACCTTTCGGACCATGCTGCTGGCGCATTTTGTCTTCACCACTACTTCTTGCGGAACCTGCTTCGCGGGTCCCGCTGCGACGTGTCAGCCGTCTCTGTGCTTGGGACTGCATCTGTGGGGGTGTGTGCGCGTCGGGACCGGACTTCGTCTCCCAGGAGTCCTGGTAACCCGCCCCACTTGTGACCTGGCCGCTCTCCCTGCTCGCCCCGCCCCACCATCACCCTAACTCTCCACCTATAATTACAAGCGTTACTCCCCGCAGCGCGGGAGCGCACGGGAGCGCCCGGGGCTAAGCCCAGACAAAGGGCGGGCCCTCTGTGGCCCTCAGAGGCCCGAGGAGACTGGACCGGGCCCAAACCCCTGGCCGTTTACTACCCTGTTGTGTACATCCTGAGTAAGTTTACTCTGCTTTTTATATCTACAGGTTTCTGTCTCGTATAAATGTCATTGCTAGTGCCTAGTACAGACTCTGTTATGTCGGACAGGTCAGGGGGCCCGCTCAATGGAACTCTGGACAATTATTTCACAAAGACTGCTGCCGATGTTCCCAAGGAATTCACTTTAGCAGAGCAGCGAGCGGAACGCCACCGTTCTGTAGAAAGTATGAAGAATAGGTCACTGATTGAGTCACCCTTACCAGTTGCCACCACTATTGAAGGGAGCCAAAATGGCAATGATAGTTTACTTCTTTTGGATAGCTTGCCTCTTGTATTTAGAGATTGTACGCCGATACCTAGTACCTGCCCTAAGATAACTGTGGATGCTCCCTCACCTATTAATCGCACTAGCATTCCCACTGTAACTGAGGCACTGATTACCCCTATGCCCACGCCAGGTAAAATTATACGAAACAGGGCTAAAAAAATTACGCCGCTTAGAAATTATGGCCCACCGCCTAACAAAAAAAGGAGGAAAATGGGGGAACCACAACAACAAAAGCTGAGTCACTCTGACTTCGGCAAAAAGACCAAGACTATCACTGGGAGTGATAAGGCTCTAATAGCTGCCCCCGAAGTAATACATCCAATGCCATCACCCTCACCCCACATACATATAGATAGGGAGGATAATATTGACACTTCCCCAGCTGATACTGTGCCACAAGTAGACCAAAATCAAGTTACATTGGATAGCATCGAATGCATAATCAGGAGATATTCCCTAGCAATTATAGAGAGACTGAATAAGGTGGAAGAAAGACTAGGGAAAATAGAGTGAGAACTGGGAAGAAAGAAAGCCACTACAAAGATAGTTGCGAATAATGCTACGCAAATTATTACACCGCCTACCCAACCTATTACATCTGCCCCAATCTCTGTATCGAATTTGACTCCGAAACCCCCCCATAATAATAATAATATTAATAAGCAAAACAATCCACCCCCTATATTACCGACTAACAAACCAGACCCGATTCCGGCTACATTAGCTAATAGACCACCCAATGGTCTTGGTAACGCATCACTGGGGATACCAACAAGGGAGGGGGAAAGTTCTAGGTATACTCGGAGGAGACTAAATAGGGCCCCCCTCCCAGAACTTCCACCGGAAGCAGTGCCTTTTGTGGTAGTCCTCACAGGGGTGCCTGAGCTGGAAAAGAACAAGCGGGAAGGTTTTGCCCAACTGAAGAACAAAATCATGCATTGGCTGAGTTTATATAGGCCAATTGCGAGTAATATCAGCAGTGAAATTGTACATGTCCGCCACCTTCAGTGGCTGGGGGGAAGACCCAAGGATATTGAAGGTGATGTGGTGGTAGTGAATTTTAGAGACCAAAAAGCTGTCCATTTTATATTAAACTGACCACCAGGAAATGCCAACAATCACATCATTCCTCGACCACTGACGTATTTCTATCCGAGATCAGTGGTGTTCCCACCCCAGCACCAATTCTCCAAATTTCCGCAAATACAAGCTCATTCTAATACATACCCTCCGACCTTACAGAATGTCAGGAACCACCCATATGTGCCTTACTCTGCACCGGTCCCTGATCCCTATGGGTTGAATTTTGTACCCCCTAGGATCAATACAACCACCAATGGGAGAATGGACCGTTTAAAACCATTTACGCCATTGGAAACCACAAACAGGTTTGATATATTTAATGGGTTAGATGATTGTGATTGATGTTTTTTGAGTCCAGGGGATGAGGGAAGTGTAATACATACCTCCAGTATGGAGGGCACTGACAATGGAGCTGATGCGATGGGGAATGTAATACGCATGTCTTTAGCTGAACCACCGAATAGGTCCCCGCCCCTTCCCGTTATGGGAATTCATACTGTCGGGGAAGCAAGTACCCCAGGAAAAGGGTATAAGTTAATAAGTTGGAATATTGCAGGGTGGTGTAATAAGACGGACTGCCTGGGCTGGTCGGAATTTGTCACCAAATTTGATATTCTTTGTCTCCAGGAGACGTGGTGTACCGAAGATATCCTTCTAGAAGGCTATGCTGCCTATAACTGTCCGGCCCTGAGTTCCAGTATGGGTAGAGCTAGAGGTGGGCTGGTGATTCTGCTGTCAGTGAGTCTCCCGGTACGAGTTAAAACTCACATGACAGTTGGCTCACATTCACAGATACTATGGCTGCAGCATAACGGCGGCCGGAATGTTTTAATAATTAACCACTATAATAATGTGTTTAACCATTCTAGTTCTATAGTGGTTGATGATCTTGAGGAGGCAGTAGATAATCTGTGTGGGCAAACCGGTATTCCCTTCGAAATTTTGTGGGGTGGTGATTTTAATATTCATATGTGCGCTCTTTCTTTCTCAAGGGTGTGTGGTTTTGGAGGGGAGGATGGGGAGGACCAGGCCCACTTTACACATACGACCTATAGGGATTCACTCAACACACTCTTGCTTAAATTGGATCTGTTGATATTGTCACCAAGGAAAGATAACGAGGGCAAATTGATACCAACCTTTGTGGGAAGGAATTTCGCCACTATCATAGATGATCTTATTGCCTCTGCAAGCATAAACACACTATGCACTGTACCGGAAGTACTAGACATGGCTTTTAGTGACCACAACTGTCTTATAACGCATTTGCTTATGTGGGGGGAGAAGGCTGTGATATCCCATGGAACAGTGACGGATTTAATCCGCACAGACCGAACGGACCTAGTATCAAATGGGGGAGACATAATGAGGAAAAGCTATTGGTTAAAATTGTGTCTGCATGCCTACAGGAGGTTGAATGTTGTCTCGAGCCCAATACAAGCCTGACAAGTATATTAGCTGGGTTTCATTCAATTAACGTGACCACGAAACAAATTCTGACTAGGAATAAGGCAAAGGGACAAGGGGCTCCTAGAGGGTGGTTTAATAGGGCCTGTACAAAATCCCTACAAAATCTAAAAAACGCCCTTGCCAGTAAACCCAGGGATAGGGAAGCGGTTAGCTCCCTAAGGAGCACCTACAAAATGCACCTGAATTTGAGGAAACAGGAGTTAGGAGAGGAAGCGTGGGACAACATATCCAAAGCCGTAGAACTCCGAGATACCAAGTTATTTTGGAATACCGTTAATAGCCCCTTCCTTCATGATGAGGTATACCCAGTACTCTTGGCTCAAGTAAGTGGGGAAAACTGGGTATGCCACTTCTCTAGTATATTTAACCCAGGAGGGACACTTTCATAGAGAGATACGGTTGCGGTCCCTGGACCCCCTACACCGCTTAACATTACAATTGCTGAGGTGGATAATGCCATCCGGTGTAGCAAGGGAGGGAAGGCACCCGGCCCTGATGGGGTCCCCATCGACCTATACAAAGCTGATGTATTATTATGGAGGCCCCTGCTGACTAAGGTTTTTAACGCTGTTGCTCTGGTCTCTGCACCACAGTCCTGGGGAGAGTCGATTATTATTCCTATTTATAAAAAGGATGATAGGAGCGAGGCCAAGAACTATTGCCCTATCTCACTCCTCGACTCCTCCATTAAAATAATGAGTAGGGTGTTATTGATCAGACTGGAGTAATGGGTTGAAGAGAATGGCATCCTTGCTGATTCCCAGTTTGGTTTCCGCAAGGGGTTAGGCACTATAGAACAGTGCATCAACCTAGACCTTATTATAGGCAAGTATACGCGCGCAAAACAGGGTTCGCTGTTCCTCTGCTTTGCGGACCTTTCAAGTGCATTCGACTTGGTTGACCATGGTTTACTATGGACAACCTTACTGACTATGGGGGCCCCATCCGAAATCATCTTTTTCCTGGCACATTTGTATGGCAATCTGTCTGCTAACATCCGTTTTGGGCAAATGGGCGAATGTACTTCAAGCATCCGAGTAGGGTCCGGTTTCAGGCAAGGATGTGTTCTTGCCCCCCTTCTTTTCTCTCTTTTTATTAACGCTATTGAATCAGAATTGCGTCTAGTCAATGCCGATGCCCCGTCCGCCGAGGGTATATCAATCCCAGTTCTGCTCTACGCGGACGACACGGTCCTTTTATCCAGAACCCCTGTTGGGCTGCAGAAACTAATGGATAAGTTTCAGGATTTTATCAATAGGAGAAAACTCAAGATCAACCATTCAAAAACCTTTATTCTGGCTTGTGGAAAGAAATTTAAAAAACTAAGATCGTTTTCATTCAAGGATCAACCAATCCAAGTGGTTGAAAATTTCTGTTATCTAGGTATTACCTTTAATAGTGGGGGCATTTGGTCTCATGGGATGACCAATGTTAGGGCAAAAATGGGTAATAGTGCATTTGGTATTTTTAAATTTGCTTCTAAACTGGGCTCAGGGCGCATATTTGATATGTTATATATATATCGCCATAGATGTGTAGCTCTGGCCCTTTATGGGTCAGGGGTATGGGGACACTGTAATCATTATATGCTCCAAGTTGAAGAAAACAAATTCATTAAGAAACTCCTCTGTTTACCACCCTCAGCCTCTACCAGTTTGATCCATCAGGAGGTGGGTTTGGAACATCTGACAGATCTTATTGGTCTTAGACCCCTACTGGTATGGAGGTCTATCTGGCTTAAAGAACAAACCAGTTTTACGAGGAAAATTATTAATGATTGTCTCCACCTGGACAAGTGTAACCTGATTCCCTGGCTCAATTACATCCTTACTTCATTTGAAGATGTTTTTAAGTTAAATGTCCGTGAAAACCCCTCCAGTGCCTCGGACATCCCTAAAAAAGAGTTAAAGCACGTGTATATGAGGGCTAAGGTTCATAAGCGTTGTTCTGCCACCAGCCAGTATTCTACACATCGTTTCTATGATACATATAACCTGGCTGCACCTGGTTTTGCAGAATATTTAAAAATGGTAACTATACAATCACACCAATATGTGCTTACCAGACTACGTATGGGGACTGTTCACTTGCTTGTTGCCTGTCCGCACATCAAGCTTCATACTGTAGCCCCATGTCCGTGTGACGGGACATCAAAGCAGAGCACTGAGCACTTTCTATTGATCTGCCCCTATTACTTACAATTTCGTATTATTTATCTGAAACCGCTCTTTAAAAAATATAAGGTATTTTCAGTGAAATCAGCCATGAGTCTTTTATTCGCACTTGTTGAAACCGACGTGTGCTTTTTTACTGCTGTATATATTTTAAAATCTGCATCTCTCAGGAAAAGTATGTCTTTTGTAACTGAATGTTTATAAAATGTAATCTGTAAATTGTAAGCGTTGTGATGTACTTTTTGCACTTTTATGATTCTTTTTAAAATGATCGAATAAAGTTTTTTGAATTGAATTGAATTGACTCTTGAGGCCTTCTTGTTCCAAATAAATCCTCTCAACATAGCTTCAAGTTCTTTAAAAAAAAACTAAATTGACTTTGATTGGGATGTTGCTGAATAAAAATATAAGCAGTGGCAATACTGACATCTTAACCAGTGACACCCTGCCAATCAATGACAAAGGAAGTAAACACCATTGATCTAACAGATTCCTTATTTTGTTCTTCATTTTAATATAATTCAGGGCATAAAGTTTATCAAAGTCACCAGTCACAAAGATACCCAGGTATCTAATCAGGTCCCCTTTTACAGCTTGAGGCTGTAGATAGATCGGAAGAAAATCTAGACTGGTGTTTAACGCAAGAACTTCCGTTTTTTTTTCATTAATCTTATACCCCCCTATCTTCTCATAGTCCTTGAGCTCCCACATGAGGCGCTCGATGTTCTCTTTTTCAGGAGCCAAATAGAGGATAATATCATCGGCATACAATTTTAACTTAGACATACCGATGATGGGGGGCAAAATAGCAACATTGTCCCTTATTCTTATTACTGAGGGTTCAATAAAAAAGTGAAGAGCAAGGGGGACAATGGGCAACCCTGCCTTGTTCCACGATTTATTTTAATCTTCCCAGCCTGTTTAGCATTAATATTTACCTGGGCCAATGCACCCTTATAAATATTATGTAGCATTTGAATAATTGGAGCAGGGAATCCAAAATGACCTAGAGAAAAAAAGCCCTGCCCAATTAACCAAATCAAGTGCCTTTTCTGCGTCAATCATTATTATACATGCAGAGATCGAGTTAATATTAAAATAGTCTAATGCCTGTATTAAAAATTCAGTATTGGCTGCTATATACCGACCCGCAATTAACCTCGTCTGGTCTTGACGGATTACCTCCTGAGCTGCAAATACAAATCTTTGCGCCCAAATTTTCATACGTTTTTTATAATCAGAATTCAATAAGCTGATCGGCCTATAAGAATTCACATCCTCTGGGTTTTTATCCTTTTTGACAAAACTTATAATTGTGGATTCTTTGAATTCAGCAGGAACCTTTCCACCTAATCTAATATTATTAAATAGTTTTTTCAGAGGTGCTTCGAGTTCTTTAATAAAAACCTTATAAAATTCAATAGGGAACCCATCCTGACCACAAGCCTTGGCTTCCGATGTTGCCTTTATGCTATCCTAAATTTCAATACAACTTATTTCACACCCAATTTGATTACTCTGAGTTTCAGAGATTTTGGGAATTTCTATATTAACAAAATAGTCCTGAATCATTGCTTCCTCTATCTGATATTCTGTGGAGTAGATGCTCTCATAATGATCCAGGTAGATCTTTGAAATTTTATCTCTCTGTGTTTCCTCAACTCCACCTTGAGGATCTCGGATTTTTACAATGATGGATGACTCCTGCCTCTTTCTCGTAGAAGTAGCCAGAAGCTTTCCCACCAGCTGGCTATCTTCGTAGACCCTTTGCTGAAAGGCTTTTGAACTATTTATTTCCTCCAGAGTGAAAAAAATCCCTTAGCAGTGCTTTAGCCTGCTCCCATTGAATTGGCTGCTGATGAAGCTTAAGGGCACATTCCTTCTCAGCAGCAGCCTGAAGATCAAATATTTTTAACTTTCGATCATTCGCCTTAGCACTAGAAAATGCAATGCTCTGACCACAGGCTGCCGCTTTGAATGCACCTCATACAGAAAAGGGCTCAGCTGTATCTTTATTCACTGTGAAAAATTCTATCATCCACTCTTTAAATCCAGAAACCCAATCCTCGTTTTGGAGAAGGGTGCGATCCAGCTGCCACCGGGGACGCTGTCCATCCATTCCTCCTAGTACCAGCTCGACTTCGACCCTCCCATGATCAGAAAACGAATGACCTCCTATCAGAGTTTTTGAGATCTGAAGTGATCTAGATATAAAAAAAAATCTATTCTGGATGCAGATTGAAACTGATTAGAATAGCATGTAAAGGCCTCCACATCTACATTCATGCAGCGCCAGGGATCCCGTAATTGGTATTCTGCCAGAAGTACTTCAAACATACGTTTTGTCTTGGGTTTTAATTGCTTTTTGTTCTTATTAGAAGTATCCCTCTTCAAATCCTGAATATAATTGAAGTCTCCTCCTAGTATGATCTGCCCTGGGGTGCCCCTTAAAACCTCACTAATCTTCATCAAACCCGAGATATCATCGAGGATGGGGCCATAATAATTCACAAAGTTAATCATTTTCCCAAGCAGCTTCGCTGCAACCCATAGCCACTTTCCTCTTGAGTCTCTTTCAACTTGTAGGATTTCCCAAGGTAGATTCCTTGCAAAATAAATAGCTACTCCCCTCTGGGCAATCCCTGCTGAAGAAAAGAACACATGAGAGAAATATCTCGGCAAAAACACCTTCGGGCATTTGACTTCAAGTGAGTCTCCTGGAAAAAGACCACCTGAGGATTAAAAGTTATTACCCATTTCAAGAAAGCTCCATACTTCTGCTTATTCAGCAGTCCATTCGCATTAAAAGACAGGATGTCACATGAATTATATTTCATTTAAAAGCATATGAAATCTCAACCAAATTCCGTACCAGCCATTAGCGAATAACAAATTACTAATCCTACTGCACATGTTCCTTTTTACTGCGTTTACCCTCGCCCAAGGAATGTGAAACCCCCCCTTCCCGTCCACGCTTCCCACATTCCTCCCTCTTCTTTCTGCTCTGGATGTCCTCTTGCTACACCCTGTTGTAACCCGTTAACCCTGAGCCGCCCCATTCTCACCAAAGTTTCTGCTCAACAGACAAAGGTGTAAGAGAAAAACATTTTTTCTTTTAACATTCTCAAACATTGGCCCCTGAAGAAATCTCTTTAAGGAGGGATTGTGCCTCTTCAATATCGGTAAACATGTAAAACTTCCCTTTCACCAGGACCTTCAACTTTGATTGCTGTGCAATCGGTGCTTGGGCGTCATTGGCTTTGAATAAATGCAAGATTTTAACAAACTCCTTGCGCCTTTTGGCGGCCGCCACTGTCATATCCGAGAAAATCCTACATTTTATTTTTTCTGAAACAGGTAATTGCCGTTGTTGATAAGCTTTGGACAAAATCTTCTCCTTGATCCTGAAATCAGCAAAGTTCAAAAGTATCGTTCTTGAAAATGGTGAATTTGCGAAATGCTGAGCTGGAACCCGATGAGCCCTTGTAATAGTCAAATCACCCTCAAACTCTGGTAGAACTGTATGTTGAATAAAAAAGGTGACCCACTGAATAGTATCGGAGCCTTCTGTTCCCTTAGGAACCCCTACTATTCTGAGATTCGATCTTCTCGAGTGATTTTCAAGCTCTTCAAGTTTATGCTCAAGCGAGACCTTCTTCTTAGCTGCCTCCCTAGCTTCACCCACAACCAAGTTTACCTTGTCTTCAAGGACGGAGATCCTAGTCTCTGCCTCCTGCAGTCTACTGGGAAATGAATTTGTCCATTCTTGAGTGAAGAGTGGCTATCTCTACTTGTTGGTTATGTTTTATCTCTCGGATTTCATCCAAAATCTAATTCAACATCTCGCGGATGTCCAATTGATATCTTGCTTCTGTCCCTGAGAGATTAATTTCATCTGCTACAGGGTCAACATTCATATCCCTTGAGCTCCTATTAATACTCAGCTGGACATCCTCTTCTGCTGTCACCAGTGCACCCCCTTGTATATTCAGATTTTGGAAGGAGATTTGACCAGGTGCTCCTCTATCTAACAAATCATTTGAAACAGTTTGGGAGGATTGCACTGGAGATAAGAGTAGGGACTCTGGTCTCTGATCTTGGGACTGCGTCATGGATGAATCAATTTGACCTATGTCCTTAATTAGTAGGGAAGTACCAGGCACCACCGAAGAAGTAGGAACCAATGGGAATTGATGGGGAACAGATTTTGGGGTGGTTTTCCTAGCAAAAATAGGAAAATCCTTCCTCTCCTTGCTTCCAATGCCACCAGATCCATTCTTATTCTTCCCCTCTTGATCCGGAGTTGCTGTCTCTGTAACTGTAACTGTGGAGGGGCAAATAGCTATCGGTGTTTCTGGCTTGGGGGATAGGGATACATTTAAGATGTTTACTTTGTCCGAGGCTGTTTTCTTTGACTCTAGGACATTCAAAGAGGAGAACAAAAGGTGTCCATCATCATCTGAGGATGTTTTTCTCTTTAATTCTGTCTCTGACTTTGGCTGCTTTTTGGGCAGCTTTCCTGGCTAGAGCAAAGTGAGTCTTTGATTTCTGGCAGGGAGCCAATTCTGTTTTATTTGGCTTTAAGGGCTCTTCCCCCTCCTTCTGCGGTTTTCCTGTTGTGACCCTTAAACAACAGCCACAGCTCTCCTTCCCTGTGCTTTTGCACCTTCCTCAATTAGATTAAAAGCCACTTAGAAATAATAGCCACTTATCAAGTACTTATCAAGTACTACTCACTGTGCACTTAAGTCCGCGCAGCACAGCTGTGGGGGATAACCGGAGCCTCCTCTTCAGGAAACCAAAAGCCTTACATTAGGCATATTATCAGCAGCTCCCTTTAGTATTAGACTTAATCCGTCAATCCGGGGATAGCAGTAGACGCTGAATCTGCCTGTTTTGCTGGCAGATTATCAATTATCTCCTGCGGATTTTGCCTGATCTCATCCACGGGGTGCAGCAGAGTGCAGCGGCTGCCGTCTCCTAGCAGACCACGGTTTCGATGATGATGTTATTTTTTACTGTTTTACAGTCTCCTTCGCTTCGCTTAGCTTTACTCCAATTACCCCGTATCCGCACTTCGAAGATTTTGAGCGAAAAAGGAAAAGACGCGGCAGCTCCAACTCGACTGCTTAGCGTCTTACACCGTCCATTCCGCGATTCCAGGGGGCGGGGTCCTTTGGTCACGGCCGGCTACTCAGAGGCTTATGGCTCCGTAGCAGGCATCCAACCGAAAAAGCATTGACCTGCTTAGTCATGGAGAGGGTGCAGTTGAGGATGACGCCTAGGTTGCATGTGTGGTCGGTGGGTGTTGGGCTGTTCCCAGTGTGGTCGGCCACCAGGAGTCGTGCTAGGCTGAAGGGGTGGATCCGAGGATGAGGACCTCCATCTTGTCTGAGTTGAGCTTCAGTTGGCTGTTCCTCATCCATTCGACAACAGCCTTTATTCCTTCATGGAGGTTGGTCTTGGGGGTGTGAGGGTCTTTGGAGAAGGAGAGTATCAGCTGGGTGTCATCGGCGTAGGAGATAATGTTGAGGTCGTGCTGTCGGGCGACGTGGTCGAGGGGTGCCATGTAGATGTTGAACTGTGTCGGGCTGAGGGTTGGGCCCTGGGGTACGCCTCAGATGATCTCGGTGGCATTGGAGCGGAATGGGGGGAGGCAGAAGCTTTGTGTTCTACCAGAGAGGAAGGATGTGATCCAATCCAGGGCCTTCTCTTGGATCCCAGCGTCGTGTAGGCATGTTCGTAGTGTGCGGCTGCAGACCATGTAGAAGGCGGCTGACAGGTCCAGGAGGATGAGGGCTGCTGGTTCTCAATTGTCGATCAGGGTCCAGATGTCATTGGTGGGGGCGAGGAGGGAGGTTTCAGTGCTATGGTTCCTGTGGAATCCGGACTTGGATGGGTCCAGAATGCTGTTCTCCTTGAGGTAGTGGGTCAGTTGTTTGTTGGCGGTTTTCTCAATGACCTTCGCCAGGAAGGGGAGCAGGAAGATGGGCCGGAAGTTCTTGAGGCCCTTGGGGTCCACCTTAGGCTTCTTGAGTAGGGCGTTGATCTCGGCATGCTTCCAGCTTGCCAGGAAGGTTTCTGTCTTGAAGAAGTTGTTGATTACTTTCCGGATATGGGGTGCAATGGCTGTGCTGGCTTTGTTGAAGATGTGGGGTGGGCATGGGTCTAACAGTGATCCGGAGTGGATGGTGTTCTTGATCTTGCTGGTGTCCTCGTGGTTGATGCAGATCCAGGAGAGCAGGTGGTTGGTGCGGGTGGTGGTCATGGGGGTGGAGGTTTCAGTGGTTGTTGGGGCGCTCGTAGCGTTGAAGCTGTCATGGATGTCAGTGATCTTGCGGTGGAAGAAGGTGGCCAGCGAGCCTCACAGGTCTTGCGAGGGTGGGATGTCGTTGGTTTTGGAGCTGGGGTTGGAGAGTTCCTTCACAATATTGAAGAAAATCAAAATCAAAATCAAAAAATATCTGCATTTAGATATAAAAAAAATATCTTTAAAAGAGAATTTCAGGTTCACATTATTCATAACAATAAAACGGTACAGGTAATCAATAGTTAAACTTGTTCCCCTGAGTCCATACATAAAACAACCCCATGCACGTGAACTGCTATTTAGACCATTGTTAGCATTGTTTGCCCAGTACTTTGGGTTATTTAAAACACATTGATTAATATAAAACAGGTAGGGGTAAAGCAGTGACAAGCTGTTTTTGTTTAAAATTATGATAAGCATGCTGGATCAGATTTGTTAGTCTTATGTTTAAGTCTGTATTATCTGTGAATGTTGAAGAGCTCTTTGCTGTTGTGTGCATTGTTATCTCAGCGGTCTTTGAATGAGGCCATTTTGGCGGATCTGATGAGGTGATGGTGTCTACGGGTGGCGTTCCTGTGGGCTGCGTAGCTGTCCGGTGTTCGTTCGCGGAGCCAGTTCTTCTCCAGTTTTCGGCATGTTCGTTTGTAGGCCTGGAGGCCTTCGGTGAACCAGGTGGCTTTCTTGCTGGTGTGGCTGTTGGAGGGTTTCTTGAGCGGGGCGAGGGTGTTGGCGTAGTCATCGATCCACTGTCTAACATTGCGGGCGGCGGTATCAGGGTTGGTGGGGTCGGCAGGTGGGCCCTGGGAGAGGGTGGTGGTTAGCTGGTCTTCGGTGACTTTGCTCCAGCTACGTCGAGGCATCTGTTGGGTGCGGTGGTGGGTGGTGGGCTTCCTGAAAGTAAAATGGATGCAGTGATGGTTGGTCTAGTGGGGTTTGGTGGTGTGGCTGAAGGCGATGTGGAGGCTTGTGAAGAAGATGGGGTCAATCGTGTGGCCGGCGGCGTGGGTGGGTGTTGTCACGAGCTGTCTGAGTCCAAGATTGGCGAGATTGTCAATAAGGGTGGTGGAGTTGGTGTCATTGTTTTTTTTGAGGTGGAAGTTCAGGTCCCCGAGGAGGATGTAGTCTGTGGAGGCGGGGGCGTGTGTGCTGATGAAGTTGACGATGGAGTCGCTGAACTGTGGTCGGGGTCTGGGGGGTCTGTAGTTGAGGGTTCCTCTGAGGGTGGTGTTCGGATCGTTGTGAATCTGGAAGTGCAGGTGTTTTGCAGTGCTGAGTGTGTCGTCAGTGTTGGCCAAGACTCTGAGAGTATTCCTGTGCACGACGGCGATTCCTCCTCCTATTCCCTTGGTGCAGTCCCTGCGGGCGATCTTGTAGTCTTCCGGGATGGCTATGGTGATGTCCGGTGTTGAGACGGGGTTCAGCCAGGTCTCCGTCAGGAAGGCGACATCAGGGGAGGTTGAGTCGATGAGGTTCCAGAGTTCAACAGCATGTTTGCAGGCGGAACGGGTATTTGGGAGGATGTACCTGAGGTAGTTGGGTTCTCTGGCTTGTGGTTTGGCGGGCCGGATGCTGGTGAGACTGCAGTTCCGGCAGGTGAAGGGTCCTTGGGTGCGCTTCAGGGCGGCCAGGAAGCAGGTGTGTTCTTTTCCGGAGTTGAGTGCATGGGGAGTGCTGGCATCGTAGCTGAGTCGGGTGTCATGGTGTTTGCGGGGTCCAGAAGTTCTGGTGCTGGGCGCGGTCCAGACGCGGACGGGTGCAGACGGTGTTTGCCTTAGGCGTGCCCTTACCACGCCAGCTGTGCGGCCGAGCAGCGGCCACCATAAGAAGGGGAAGTGGGAAGGAGGAGCAGCTGGGAGGGAGGAGCAGCTGAGAGGGGGGAACGATGAATGGGTAAACTGGGGGACGGGCCCCAGGGGACACAGTAGCAGGAAGAAGGGAAAGCGAAGGGTGAGAGAGGGCAAAAGGGCTGCGAGCACAAGGGGAAAAAAAATGGTCATAGGAACAGAATAGACAATAATATAATACAAAGCAAAAACGGTCACAGAAGCAAATAGAGCACAGTACCAATTACAATGTCTACAATATAAAGCAATAAAACGGTCACAGAAGCAAGTAGAGCACAATACTAATTACAAGCCTACAACAGAAAAACAAACCTAAGACCTACCACTAGCCACCAGGGATGAGGCACAGGTGGTAGCCTGCGGGTGGAGGTGGGCCTCGAACTCCCTCAGTAGCAGCGGCAGCTGTGCAGGGACACGGACGCAGTCAGGTGGAGCTGCGCGGCGTGGGGAGTGACCTGCCTGAGAACAGGTAACCATTTTACATTTTTAAAACAAGGAGAATATAAAAGGCAATACAAATAAAATCGAACTTTCTAAACAACCACCCTCCCCCACCCTTTCACATACCCAGCGCACCATCCCCTTATTCCGGAGCAGCGTAGTACCAATTTAAGCTGCCATCGGTCCACACATGAGCCTACCTTCCACAACCCTATATCTCACCAAGGAATCATAGGCAACGCATTATGTGAAGCCATGAATAGGGAAACCAGAAGTAAGGAACCTGGGGAGTCACCCCGGTTCCTGACCCTGGTCCCCGCCTCTGTGGTTCAATCTCCAATCCGCGGTAATCTGCCCAGCACCTCCAGATCTTATAATGCTTCCGGGGACATCCTCTAGCTTCAAAGATAGGGAGCTCCAAGCCCATGCAAAAGTCCAAACTATTTTTCCATGATGAAACTGAGGGAGCCATTGCCGCTTTCCAAGTTTTCGCTATGTCTCTCTTTGCCAAAGTGAAACCTAAGAGCATGAGATGACACTTGTAAATATTTCCCCCGATCTCTTCCATCACATGCAGGAGAACTACCTTCGGAGTACTAGGAAGTTCCCATCCCAGGACCTCAGAGAGACAGACCAGAACTCCCCTGCAGAATCTCACTAATGCAGTACAATGCTATATTGTGTGTAACAGGGTCCCCACCTTATGTTTGCAATGGAGACACACCGGGGAGGCCCCTAAGCCCGCCCTCCACAGCTGAACTCCAGTATAATACACTCAAGAAAGCCATTTAAATTAAATAAGATGCAACCTCATTGCAATAGCTGTAGGAGAGTAGGGTCTGCTATCCTATGGTCACCCCAAATTTTTGCTTTTTGCTTCACTGGTTTATGACCTAATGTGGCTGTGGGCCTACTAATCAGACCCGCAGCCTGCTGTTCTCTCTATAAATTACTACCAAAGCACTCTAGGTGCATTACGAATTTGAACTGGTTCACCTTATTGGCCCCTGTAACAGTGTACCCTAGGTACCCAGGGCATAGGTGTTTCCAAGGCCTACCAGGGGCTGCAGTATGTATTGTGCCACCCCTGGCCTGGCCTCCACATTTGACACAACTGGCTTATCACTCAGCTGGGGTAAGTTGGTGTAATCACCTCTTACTTAGATATAGTATCCCTATATCTAACCTTAACTGGACACATGTTAACCTATAAGCCATTCCTATGGAAGGCCCCTGCAATCCTGGGGGCAGAGTGTGTGGTTTCATGTGAGATGGTGCTCTAGCATGAGCTTAGCCTGTCAGCAGCTGTTGGGAACAACTCCCTTAGCTGTTCCGGGATAATGCCATACCATATACTCTTAAGTGCATTATAATCCTCGCTGTTAAATGCTAACTTTGGTTTGGCTTTATCAAAACATGTCGAGTAAGGTGTCATACGATTTGGAATACTATCCCCTCGACAGTTCTGTCGACAGGGATAGCATTCCACCCTTCTAGAGGGACACAACATGTACATAGCCTTAACCCCGGTTAAAGTTAACCAGAGCCTCAGCATCACAAAATGAATGCTGCCACCACAGACACAAGTCTGACCTCCTGCTGCTGGGAGTCCTTCCAGCGAGGGAGGCTTGGACAAAGAGTTTCCTGCCTTGGGAGGTGCGAGCACCACCCCAGACAGGATTTTGTGTATTGGGTAGGCCAGGGCTGAATAGAATCAGACATGCCCGGGGCACACAAGGTGTCCCCGTGCATAAGCCAGTCCAAACCGGTCCTGGGACTTTACAGACCCAGGCCTGGCGAGGAGCTGGACAAAGGAAAGGGGGTGTAACCGCCCCCCTTCCTGGTCCCACCCAGAGGAGGGACCTAGCAGGTGATCCACCCCTCAGATTGGGAATAAGAGTGGGAGCAGTGCCATAGCACCTCAGATCATCCTGAATCAACTTGAAACTAAGAAGATTACTGGACTTCGACATTCTGCTGCACAGAAGACTGAAGAGCATCTCCCTTGTGGCCTAGGAGTGGCCACCCTGTTAACACAGGCACCATCCAGCAACTCGACGTCTGCTTTGCCGCTGCCTCCAGCCGGAGCCCGAGCCCAAAGCCTGACAAGACCCAGACTCCCAGACTTCTCATAGCCCGATCCACAGTCCCTGCAAAGAAGGGACCCGTGGAGACACCGAGAGACGTGGGACCGGACCTCTTGAAAGACCCTCGAGAAGCTGACTGCGCAGCACCCGAGGCACCCTCGATGCTGTGCTTTGGGGTTTGAGAAGCCCCACAACCGAGCAGCCCCTGCACCGAAGATCAACCCCCCCAGCATCTCCACAATCTGTGTGGGGCCCTTTTGCATCGTGCCACTCGACGCGCCATCCCGGCTACTTGTCACATGGTCAGCGGCCATCTTGGCGACAAAACCTACAAACTACACTGCGGTTCTGGTTGCTCCAGACTTGCACTCGCTCCTGTAAAAGGGAGCACCCGCTCTGACCTTGCTGGTCCGAGTGATAAGCCTTTTTTGATTCCTGCGTGGCTTGCATTAGCCAAGGCCTGTTTGCTCCAAACAAGTTCCTGACACTGCCAACAGCGAAAAGCCTGCGTGGGACAGCTTGTGATTGACTCCTGGACGTCCTTGACCTCTTTGTGTCCACGTGGCTGCAGAGAGAAGCTACACCTCATCGCCTGTTTGCACCCGACATCGCCTGGTTCCAATCTGGTTCCACGGTAGTCACTGGCTAGTGACTTTGAACATTGTCCCCTCTGCTTTCAGGTCTTCACCACTTCAGATCCACCCTTGGATCCACCGGAACTCTTCACATCGAGCCGTCTGCAGCATCTACAGCTCCAAGCACCATCGACCTTTGTGGAGAAACCCTACACTACTTCGCACCTGTGCACCCGCTTCCTGTGGGTGAGGTAACTCAGCAACGCTGGTGTTCCCACACTGGTACACACCTCTAGTGTCTGTGTCTTAAGTTTCACTCCTCTAGGTCACTCGGAAGGTTCCTAAAACACTAACTTTGTAATTTTTACGCACCATAGACAATGCATTGGTGAGTGCGTGCACTTTAAACACTGCACCCGAGTCCCTCGGGCCTTTCCCGACTTAGTCACTGCTAGTCCCGATCAGCTCCAGCAATTCCCAAGGCCCTAGGCCTGTTTCCTTTTCGATTGGTATCTATTATATCACTTTCTTAGTATATGGTTTAGGTGGCCCCTAGGGCTCATCCATATTGTGCAACTTTTGTGTATTTCAACTGTGTTTTGTTTTAACGCTTGTGCTTCTGTGCTCATAAAGAGTATAGGGGATATTTGTAGTTAATAAATATATATATATTTTCAGTATATATCTGTGTGGTGTCCTTTCATTGGTATTCAAGGCGGTTGTATATGGTAAAACAGCTTGCTTCACATGCCTTTCAGAGTTTTGCCTAAGACTGCTTTGTCCACGCTACCACTAGGAAAGCTGGTCTATAAGGTTGACTTACAACCAATCATCATAAGGGTTGCTTGGCATGGTACAAGGTGATCACTAGAATTAGTGAGCATCACATACCAGGCCAACTTCTCACAATAGCCACCCAGCGTGGGGAACCAAAGCCTCCGTTCAATCCTCCTCATCAATCTGACCCACATCCCCCTCCTAAGCCTACCTCAAATGCTGCAGGGATGGGGAACAATGCGTAACCAAGTATTGATACATTTTGAGATCTTATGAGCTATGAGGTCCCCCATAAACACCTTGGCCTCCACCATGCTGAACTCCGGCAGAGTCTAGACCCTCCAAGCTAGGGGAAATGGCATGCCTAAACTTCGGCATCTGGAAATCCTTCTGAATATTCTGAAAGGACTTTAAGACCG
This sequence comes from Lissotriton vulgaris, assembly GCF_964263255.1. Lineage (NCBI taxonomy): Eukaryota > Metazoa > Chordata > Amphibia > Caudata > Salamandridae > Lissotriton > Lissotriton vulgaris. The sequence continues at coordinate 392,346,529 of NC_141693.1, forward strand.
AGCCCTGCATAACGTCCCCCAGCGTGGATATTCCAATACGGTCCCAGTAACGGAATCCGGAAAGACTCGCCAAATGTGGAAGGTGGCCATTATGCCATAGCAGGGTCTCCCTAGTCAATCTGTTCCACCAGTCCATTCTACAGAGCGCTTGCCTCCAAATCTGATATACAATCTTCATGGGGGCCGGCATAGAGCATCGCAGCGGGGCAGAATAAAAAATAGTATGTAGGGACTGATTCCCCATTTAGCGCTGCTCCACAACATAGGCTGGGTCCGCCCTGTCCCCATACCACCATTCATTGAGACCAAGTAAATGTGAGGCCACGTAATAAGACCAGATATCAGAGGTTGACGTTGACAAAAATGGTCCGAAGCGCCACCCAGACTGCCCGTCCACCCCATAGAAACTGACCCAGGGCAGAAACGACCTGGCGAAATCACCACGGTGGAATCGAATAGGGATGATTTTGTAGTTGACACAACAAGCGCAGGAGCGATACCATCTTAAATATTGCTGACCGTCCATAGATGGACAAAGACATACTGCAGGGGAAGCAAAACCTGCACTTCACACAGATGTCGTCAGTTCAGTGTATAACAAGGTCAGATAGGACAGGAAGTGCAGCCCAAAATGTAGCCTCCGTAGAAGTGCAAATAAATACACCCAACTCAAGGAGTCAAACGCCCTGCCCATGTCTGCCAAATAAGAGCGCCACCCGGTCCCGTAGTCCCTGAAACATCGTGACCGCTACATGTGCTCGTCTAATATTATGACGCTTGGCACGTTGGGGCATAAACCCAACCTGATCCAGATGGATGAGCGAGGTTATATGGGGTTGAAGACAATTAGCCAGCGCCTTGGTCACGGTCTTGGCCTCAACATTCAGAAGAGAGATAGGGCGATACGAGGCATGGTGCTCAGGTGGCCTATCAGGCTTGTGAAATACTACTATTTCCGCCTGTCTCCAATTACTGGGCAACCTCCCCTGGTCGCTGGCCTCCTCCACTACCCTGTGAAAGTGGGGGCCCAACTGCAAGATATATATTTTTTTTAATTCGCTTGGGAAGCCATTTGGGCCTGGAGCCATGCCGGAATTCAGGGCACATAATAATGTCCCCAGTTCTTTTTCCGTAAGCTGTGCTTCCAACTCTTCCCGGATATCATTCAGGAGGGCTTTAGGTGGGATATCGTCCAAAAAACCGCCATTGACTTCCGGCGATAGACATTCTGTGGGGGGCATACAATCGCTCACAATCCTCTGCAAAGCTACTGGCGATGGCCGACGTGCCCAATACAGGTAACCCATCCGACCGCACGATACCAGGAAGGACCTGGGGGTGAAGAGAGCCCTGACATAGTCTATGGAACATCTTGCCGGATTTGTCACCCCATTGGCAGATCCTACTGCGGGTGGCCAGCCAAACCTGGTGAGCCTCGTCTAAAAGGATCTGAGAATATTCCTGTTGACTGTTAATCAAGAGAGGAAGTGTAGAAGAAGCGATAGAATCACCCTCCTGGAAGACTCATGTAAACAAAGAGATTCTATCAAAAAAAGTGCAAGTGTTTATTTTTAAGGGTTTTCATAAATATATTTTTGAAAGGGAGGTTGGCTCTTCATCGAACCAGTGGGATGAAGGCACTATGTGCTTTTAAAATACCCCTCACACACTAAGAGTCCCTTAGTGTCATGCTTCATCATGGGGGTCTTCCCGTCCCTCTACGGGGCGGGGCGTGCTGCGACCTACGAGCTACGCGGGAGCACTATAATTTTGTGGTGAAAGACTATGTGTTTGTGCAGTGACAGTGGAGGTGCCTACTGTCTGATCATCAGGACTCCGAGGAGCGGCACGGGGGTAGGAATAAGGCACTGTCGAGCAGCGGTTACTTGACCGCATCGAAAAACCCTTGTATCTGCCGGCTCATGAGGCACGGTTTCTGAACAGGGAAAAGACCACTGCGTCTTTTTTCATTTTTCATGCTTCACATTGGGCCAACTCATGCCCTGAAGCACAAACTGTTAGCCGATTTCTGCTATCAGTTTGTAGGACTCTAGGCTATACTACTTAGAACTGAGTACCTCCAAGTAGGGACCACCACTGGTCCTGATGATCAGACAGTAGGGGACTGTCTGTGAAACATGTCGACCCGGTAGTTGCTAAACAGCCCTACCCCACAACCCCTTTTTAACATTCCCAGCCAGGGAAGCGAATAAAATTATTTTTTCCACTAGCCAGGGAATTTTTAACTTTTTTAATCACATTGTTAGGTCCCTACACCTCACCACCTCCACTGTCACTGCACAAACACATAGTCTTTCACCACAAAATTATAGTGCTCCCGCGTAGCTCGTAGGTCGCAGCACGCCCCGCCCCGTAGAGGGACGGGAAGAACCCCATGATGAAGCATGACACTAAGGGACTCTTAGTGTATTAGGGGTATTTTAAAAGCACATAGTGCCTTGATCCCACTGGTTCGATGAAGAGCCAACCTCCCTTTCAAAAATATATTTATGAAAACCCCTAAAAATAAACACTTGCACTTTTTTTGATAGAATATTCCTGTTGAGCCAGCAATAAATGATTGCGGGCCAGCCGACCCCCATACTCCCAGCTACGCGTCTCCAGCTTGAAAATGGTAGCCTCTGCTTGGACCAGGGCCTCTCAGTGTAACTTCCGAGAGGCCTCGCAGAAGGAGATGTCTACCACCGAATTTTGGGGTTTCAGTGCCGCCCAGAGAGTCCCTCCCCTCCGTACCGAGCCCACGTTTGTGACCAAATATTGATCGATGCCGTCCTCCATCCATTCTCTGTAGTCCTCCTTCTGGAGGTTCCACATAGATAGGCGCCATCGGAACGGTCGGCATACTCCTCCGGCATGTAAGGTAAGAGCCACAGGATAATGATCAGAGAGTCCCCACTGGAGAATGTCTGCTGCCACCATCCTGCTATCAAAGACCCTCAGGCTTTCTTTAAATTTGATGAAACTTTTTTTTAAAAATATTGTTCCACAATTTTCTTTTCATTTCAATGAAAGGAGTAGTCCTTTTTTATTTCACTTTTTTAGTTCTACATATGTTTCTAGAGTTGATGGAGCATTGCGATCAAGATTGGTGGGTCAGAGGAGCTGTGCTCAGGTAAGAATTTAATTTACTTTTTTAATCATATACACTAGTACCGATATTGTAAGGAGAGAAAGAGGTAGGTAGTTAATGTTTGTAATGTGAAAAAAGTTTGTATTATGATTTGTTAACCAGTTTTAGATTCTTATATAGGTCATTTTCATATTTGCATATCGGGACTGTGGTCTTTTTTCTATAATATAGGTTTGTAAAAGAAAATTAAAAGTGATGCTTCGTTTTTAAAGCCTGTTTAGTACAGCTATAACCTTTTTAAAAAAGAAGTTGTGTTGTGATTTTTTTGAAAATTCCCTTGATTCCAGGAAGTAGGAAGTAATTTAGATCCAAAGATTAAAAAAAGAATAGGATCGTATTTGGATTTTGTTCTTTGATTATTTTTCAAATTGATTTTCTTTTTTTACACTGGAATATTTCAACTAACTTCATGTTTTTATTTTCTGAATTTTGGTGTCCTGTTCGGATCGTGATTAAAGGGAAGAATTTTTAAAAAATATCTTTTAATTTGGAAAGCTAATTTTTGAGATTTTGACTTGGATTTTCCTTACTGGACTACTTGTAATTTTTGGTGCGTGAAGTTAAGCAAAAATCGCCAAAAACTGAAAAAACAAACCTCTGCAGGTAGGGTTTATACTTCTTAATTTATTTAAAAATGAAATGAGAACAATGCCAATGCAGTTAATTTAGAATGTAAAACAGGAGAGTAATCTCCCTAAGTTGTTTTTAATTTTAATAGTATGGAATGTATGCAAGGTTGTCTCAGGACATTTCTTGAATTTTCCCTAATAGTCTCTTGGACATTTCTTTACTTTTTTTCAAACTTGTGGATTCAGAGTACCTTACAACTATTGTACCATTCTCTTTCTTGGAAACTGGCATAGATTTAGGGTGGTTTTTACCAATACTGTTTTTAAATTAATTATTGTATCCTTCTATTGAATTGTCGGTTTTTGAACCTCCCTCTAAGCAGGTCAAGTAACAGTTCCACCACTCAAATGGAAAACGGGATTTCATTCTGCGGCATGCTTAGATGGCCAATCCATGTATCTTTAAATTAATTTAGAAGTGATGCCAGTTTGCCCTAATTTTGGGTAAAAAGTTCTGATTTAATAATTGAGGCGTGGAATTTGTCCACACATTCAAGAGGTGAAAAACATAATACTGTTAGTTTCTAATACTGTAGCTTACTGCTTGTTATGCAGTCCCTCAACTAAGGATGTTTTTAGAAATGATAACCAATATGCCTGGGAAAAGTGAAAAAAAACATCTTTTAGTTTTGGTATTCGGTTACACTTTTATTATTAGTATTTATCATTTGCAATTCATAGTCAATTATTATTTTCAAGGACTTTTGTTAATAGTTTTGGTTTGTATAACTGATAAAAATTCAGTATATGTTGAGAAATGTTTGTCAGGCAGTAAGCTATAAAATAAAGGGATGGTGGTGTTATTTATATTTACATGAATAGTATATATCTGGATGAATGGCTGGTGTGCTGGTTGAAAAGTTTCATCCATCATGCAAATTTAACTGTTCTAAAGCATAACTGTATTATGAATGGTACTGAAATGTAGTATGCATTTTGAAGGGTTTTCATTATCGAATAGCAGAAAAGGCTCTTGAGGAGGCATGTTAATACTTGATTCTGGGGGTTACTCTCATTGGATTGCTCTTCTGTTTTTTCTTTGTATCATGGGGCACACTGCTCATAAATTGCATGGGGATGTTCTGGGAAACCCTATAAAAACTGAGCAACAGGGTTCATTGGAGGTTGCAATTAGAGTTTTAATATGCTGTACATTTTCTCTAACATCAGTCTCCATTGCTGAGGCAGAGTGTTTATGTTCAGTGGTTCTTTCAATCATGTTAACAAGGGTAACCGCTCTGCCTTTGCAACAAGATGAGAAATACTCAACAAATCTTCAATGACTCCTGGGCTCAGTTTATTTCTCCTTACAATAAAGGTAAACCTTGTATTTCAGCTGTCAATTTTTCTAGGCTTGACTGCACATATCCAGCTTGTTGAATTTTCCGATTTCTGAAGAAATTGTTTTTTAGTAAAATGTTTTGTAACGGGTCTACATTAGTTGTCGAAACTAACCCGGGCGTAGTTTGCGAAGTAGCGCTATGGGTAGCTACGCGAAGTGCACTTTGCACTAGGCGAATTTCGCGTAGCTACGTGGACTGCATAGTGCACTGTGCAACATGCTGTTCGCACTGATTTCACAGTGCCAGATGCTTGTCCACACTGTGCAATCAGTGCAAACTGCAACTTGCACAGTGCAAGAGGTCATTTTCTGCCGCTCGAGTAGATTTCTACTCGAGTGGCTGCTTTCTCAACACAGACTGGTAGTTTCTCATCGCGAGCGGTCGAGAGCATACGCGACCACTCGCAATGAGAAACCGGACCTCCCTGCATTGAGAAGCTCGCGGGGAGATTTATTTTCCACGCTCACGATCGGCAACTTGATGTTGCTGATCGGGAAGAGGAAAAAGTCTAGCCGGGATATAATTTTGCTTGCTCACTGTCCCCAACTTGACGGTGAGGACCGCGAGCAAGCAAAAAAGGACTGTTGCACTACACTATGCTACGCTACGTGAGTTTGCACTGTGCTACCTGCAATTTGCATAGTGCGAAGTAGCGCAAACTTTGCAAACTAAGTGAGCGTAGTGCAGTGCTTTGCCCAGGCTTAGTCGGGACATTTTGCTGCAAATATGTTTGTAAAAAATGTCTATTGCTTTGAAAGCCTGTTTGTCTTCAAATACCATAGGAATGATTATGATGGTGGGCGAACTTAAGTCCGTCCGCCCTCGTCCCGGGAATTGGGACTGCTGGCCAATATGGCGGCAGTCCCGCACATGAAATTACAATGTGAAGCCACTGTAGTGCTCACGTTATGAATGTTGTGCATTTCCCTGCACAACGTGGCAGGCACCACGAGGTGCCAGCCTCCTGGTGCAGAGAACTGTAAGGGGGCACCATAGATGCCCCAAGTGCAAAATTAGCATGCCCCTGTACAGGGGTGGCCCCGCAACGGGCCTCCAAAGTACATCCCTGCCAGCCTTTCAATGGTGGCTGAACAGCCATAGATCAGCTGGTGGAGATGCAGCATCCAAATCTGGCAGCTGGTGCCTGCTAGGCACGCCACCATTTTGTGGATGCGGGGTGGGTCAGACAGGCAATCGTAACAATTGCCTGTGTCGGACCCGTGGCAGACGGGCTTTCTGTCTGCCAGGCACACCGCCCGCCATCCTGATCTGGTGGGCGGTAATTGGCAGCACTATTGCATTGAACCCACCACCTGTAGGCTGCCGGTGGCGATTTCACAGCCATCATAATCACCCCCATAGTCTTTTAGCCGGCAAAAAAAATGTGTTTCCTGAACCTTAAATTGAAGTACTTTCAAGTTGTTTTTTTACAAAGAGTAATTACCTTTTTGTAATAAATGTTTGAACAGCTCTGTTGGAGGTCTTTTTTCACTTTGGTTTGTGATTTTTGTTCTTCAAATTGAGATGGTTCCTAGAGATTCTATTGTGAGTTAAAGATGGAAAAACACTATTTAATTTTAAACTATTCCTAGGTAAAAGACTTGTTTTTTTGTTGTGCTGTAAAAACGTTGTGGGTTAATCAGTTCCTCTGTGGCTGAATATTTGTGTTGAAGTAGTGGTATTTAATTTTGGAATTGGTTTTACCAGTGACAATTTTTTATTAAAGTTGTTGTAACTATTTTTTTTTTCACTAGTTTCTATTTATTGTGGAGTTTTTGTTGAACTAAATGAAGGAAATATATATATATACAAATATAAATATATATATATATATATATATATATATATATATATATATATATATTCAATGAAAAAACCACTGGTTTTAGGCCATATATAGTTAGGAATTAGCATTTACAAAACCTTATTTTACTCGCATAAAACCATTGAAATTCCATATATAGTTAGAAGCGCTAACTATATATCGCGCACCCGCAATCCACTGCTGATGATGTCACATATTACATCATTCATGACATGGTCAGTGGCATCACTGATGACATCACTGATGACATCTCAAATGACATCACTGATGACATCACTGATCACAACATCCAGTGATTGTATGTGTCTGTAAAGTTTAAATATGTTTCACATATTGAAGAATGAGTGGATGTATAAGTGTCTGGATGAAGAATTTAGTAGGTGCATGACTGACTGTATGAGTGAGTGATTAAATGTGTCTCACTGAGTGCATGGGTTAGTGACTAAACTGTCTTAATTTGTGCATCAGTATGTTTGTTGTTGTGTAAGCTACTGCATGTGTTGATCAGTAGCTATAAGAGTGGCCATATGGGTTATTGATTGGTTGCCCAAGTATTTGAATGGGAGGCTGAGTGTGTGTGTGGGTGGCTGGGAGGTGCGTGACTCTGTGCATAGATGTGTAAGCAGTTGATTCACTAGGAGTATGAGTTCAAGAGTGCATGTGGAAACAGCTATATGGGCGGTTGACTATGCATGGGTGTGTTGGTGAGTGAATGGATTTCTCATTGCTACATGTGCAAGTAAGTACGTATGTAAAACACAATACATGTGAGAGTTGAGATATATAAATAACTGAACATAAGAGCCAGTGAATGTGTGAGTGGCTGTATCGATCACTGTGAGCTTGTATCAGGGATTATATAAGAGAATAAATATGTGTTATTATATGTTTGAATAATTAAGATGTGTATAACTTTATAGTTGAGGAAATGGAGGTGTGATTGATTCTTTGCATGACTGACTAGGTGTGTGAGTAACTCCATGGATGAGTGACAGTCTGTGAGTGTCTGTTTATACTGAGTGTATGTAAGGTTATATTAGAGTCTGAAGAGGTTCATTGTATTATCACATGAGTGATGTGATCAGTGATGACAAATGAGATGTCATCAGTGATGTCATTTGAGTTGTCATCAGTGATGTCATCAGTGATGTCATTTGAGATGTCATCAGTGATGTCATTTGAGTTGTCATCAGTGATGTCATTTGAGATGTCATCAGTGATGTCATCAGTGATGTCACTGACCATGTCATGAATGATGTAATATGTGACATCATCAGCAGTGGATTGCGGGTGCGCGATATATAGTTAGCGCTTCTAACTATATATGGAATTTCAATGGTTTTATGCGAGTAAAATAAGGTTTTGTAAATGCTAATTCCTAACTATATATGGCCTAAAACCAATGGTTTTTTCATTGAATTTTCAAGGTTTTGTAAATGCAAATTCCTAACTATATATCCACTATAACCTATGGTTTTTTCTGTGAATTTCATTGGTTTTTTAATAGCAAATATGAAAAGCTTTAAAATGTCAAGTACGTGATAGATAAAAACATTTTCGTATTTATGCACGCTGATGTGCTTTGAACGCTACACCCCCCCCTCCCCTCTTTTGTCTTAGTAGTACTCTCTCTTTGCAGATACTGAAGGGTAGTTAACGCAGGCCTTTACCCCCATTGTAATCCGTCGTGCCTCCTTGTCTCTCCATTTGATTGATTGTTGTCCAAGCATTTACTGTTTTAGAATTGGTTCTCTTTGGATCATTCTCTATTTACAAACAAGCACAAAGTCGCAATACTCTGTTTAGTCTTTGCAGATAGTGAAAAATCGTGTAAAAAAATAAAAGTAATCGAGCAAAATCAGTAGGCCACTAATTGGATCTCTTTTTGACCTCGCTAAAATAGAAATATTAGGAACAACCCTTCATGAGAAATACGAAAATAGTGAGATGAACTGAGCTCCACACCATGAGGGCTACAAGACAGCTCGGCTCCATCACCCATCCCGCACAAAATAACAACAAACCCTATGCAAATATTAAAAATATAGACAACACACCAGCAAAGAAACAGGGTAAAACATTTTATTAAAAAACTATTTACATAACGTTGGTTTATAAGATGATGTCAGTAGTGGACCGATGTGTGAATAGATCGAAAACAGCACAAGGCTCCAAGATCCGGATGGCAAGCTCCTGGATGTTGGGTGCCATAGTTTAGAGTTCTGAATTTCAGCCTTTTTCAATGCCTGTGCTTTGTTGAATCAAAATGGCGGCTTGACACAAAGCTGACTCAAGCGTTGCTACTGATGCTATGCAGACCAAAACTGGTTTTCAGTTTGTACATTTTTCTAGATTTTTCAATCCAAGTTTGGTTGACTTTGTAGAACGATGGCTTCAGATTTTCAACATACGGTGTGGTGGCGCTGACTGGGAGGGGGCGCTTCGCTCCTGCCCCCTCCCCAAGTAAGATTTTCATACGTGAAAGTACGTTAATGGTTTTGGTCCCTGAGATGCTTCGATGTCACTACCATTCTCAAATAGCATAAGTTCTGGATGTTGGGTGCCATAGTTAAGAGTTCTGAGCAGTGCTTGTAACACTGTCTGAAGCTTATTTCCACCTACTGCAGCTTCACTATTCTCAAAGTAAGTGAGTGTCGTTTGTGGACCTGACTGCATTAGAAAACAATGTGATATGTTACCTTCCTAAACAGCTTGACGGAGGCCCCTGAGGGGCGGTGTGATGGCCATGGACTCGGAGAAGACGCTTGGCTCCGACACCCTCCCCAAGTCTTATAGCACTGGTGTAGCCTGAGATCGCCCCCGACATAGGCGGCCGGCTCCCGGGGTCCGGCGGAACTTTTTGCCTTTTGATGACTCTTCAATTCTGGACCTTGTCCCACAATCCGTTTGACCTGAAGACAAGCTGTAGTGGGGCGCCCCTTTATCGTTTTAGTTGCCATTCCGCCCGCTTTTGCTACACTGTGCCTCTTCCGCCATTCAGCTGTTTACCGCCCGCTCTTGCGACTACAGTGTCTCGCTCACCATGTAGTTGAGATGCGCCCGCTCTTGCGGTGCAGCGATAGGCGGCTGCCACAGGACTCTCAAAATGGCGGCCGGCTCTTCGGTTTTGGGCCTGGTCCACTAAAATGGCCCTGGGACACCTTGGAACTTGGACGCTTGTCTGCTAGGGCTTGGGTCCCATTCTCGAAAAGCGTCCCCTCAGCCGTGAAGATTCTACAAAAGTCTTGGGGGCCTCCGACTCCCGCAGGCTTCTGGTGGGGAGCGGCTGCCATGATTGCTCGTGGAATGGCCACGACGGAGATACGAGATGGTAGTGGTCTCATGCTGACGCCAGCTTTAGTCTGAAACATCCAGAAACACTATAGACTACCAATTCGATCAGTTCCGGTAGTGCCCCAACATGACCCGGAAGAGAAGAACTTGCCCTCCCCTCTTTGACTGATGGTTCTTGTTGCCTGTCCCCTCTGTTGTCATTTAACAGAACTTTTTGGACTGCTGAAAGGGGTTGTGTTCTGAACGCTGGTTGGTGGAGACATTTAGACTATATTCTTGACCTACGTTGTCGCGTAATGCGTTTTATGACACGCCGCGTTAGCGCACCCGGAAGTGATCCGAGGTGCGGTGCGCAGCGCGTAACGTAAGCATAACAGGTCATGTGACTTGTTAATAAAACTTTTCATTGGTTCATTTTACTTTTGTTAATTTAATGATGAAAAGCTTGGTCATATGACCTAAAAATTACGCTTTTTATTATTTTCGAACAATATTTTTTTTTCAAACATATGTTATAATATTCCAGGCTAATGTACTTTCCCGGAAAATTTACAACTGTCTTGCAAGTAAAATATATTCCTTTTTCGAGAAAAAGGGCGTTTCTTCCTTCCATGACGGAGCCGTTGAGTAAAAGAGATTCGGCCTGCTGTCTTAGTCGCCGATACGCCTGATTATCAGATTCTTATCGATCACTTTATGTTGCAGACATGAAAAACACAACTGCCCTTGACCATTTATCTTTACTGCGTTCCTACATATTATACCTTTTATCCGTCATGTAATTGGACTGCTTTATTTCACTTGCCTTTTACTGATTCGAAAACAGTCACTAAAAGTAAAAACTTTACAAATGTAAATACTACTACCGTATTTTGTTTTAAAAACCTTTATTGTGAAAATGTCAGTATACAAATACGGGCCTATAACCACGTGGGCCGGCCACGGAGCAAACTGAAATCGTATATGATGAGGAGACATTTACACTGTAGAAGAACGTAACGAGCGGGCCATTAGGTGACAAGAACAAAGGTGTCTAACAGTTGCGGAATCGGTGGACGTACATTTTGTAATTAAAATACGACAGGGCCACTTACAATAACATTTTCTAGATATACATTTGCGGGCAAGGAGTTACGAGTCCCATTTATACCGGCGCCATTTTGGGCGAGGCCGGGCAGGTCCAAGATATAGTCAAAATGTCTCCACCAACCATCGGCCAGACCAGAACCCCTTTCGGCCCTTTATGCTACAAGATGGTGTCTTCCATTCAGAAAATATTGGTGGCAGCATTTTGAAAGGAAACAGAAACAGCCGTTCTCCTAGTGAGTTTCACATTGTTACATTTAGGAAGAATGTTGAAGAGTAGTATGTGGAAAATCTGAAGCCATTTTTCTACAAACTCTCAATCAGACTTGGATGGAAAAAAAAAACCTGAAGAATGTACAAACTGAAAACCAATTTTTGTCTGTATAGCACCAACAGTAACGCTTGAGTCAGCTTTGTGTCAAGCCGCCATTTTCATTCAATCAATAGCGTCCCCCTGCACACATTCAGGGACCTGGTCGTGTCTTCAGATGAAACGCATTGTAGGAAAAGAAGCAGAAAGGAAAAGGAAAAAAGTTCCGCCGGACCTAGTGAAGCTGCAGCAGGTGCAAATAAGCTTCAGACAGTCTTACAAGCACTGCTCAGAACTCTCAACTGAGGCACTCAACATCCAGGACTTGCCATTCGGATCTTGGTGCCTTGTGCTGGTTCCGACCTATTCACACATCGGTCCACTACTGACATCACCTCATAAGCCAACGGGGCACCCCACGCCGACTTTCGGCGCAGCATTGTAGGATGGCCACACCAGTGCGGCAACTTGCTGGACACAACATCGGGGCCATCCAGATCTCGGCGCGTTCGACTCACTGTACCGCAACAGTGACCGCAACTCAGCTGGACACGCCGTCTTCCGGCGCAGCATTGTAGGATGGCCACACCAGTGCGGCAATTTGCTGGACACCACCTCGGTGCCATCCGGATCTCGGCGCGTTCGAGTCACTGTACCGCAACAGTGACCGCAATTCAGCTGGACACGCCGTCTTTCGGCGCAGCATTGTAGGATGGCCACACCAGTGCGGCAATTTGCTGGACACCACCTCGGTGCCATCCGGATCTCGGCGCGTTCGAGTCACTGTACCGCAACAGTGACCGCAATTCAGCTGGACACGCCGTCTTTCGGCGCAGCATTGTAGGATGGCCACACCAGTGCGGCAATTTGCTGGACACCACCTCGGTGCCATCCGGATCTCGGCGCGTTCGAGTCACTGTACCGCAACAGTGACCGCAACTCAGCTGGACACGCCGTCTTTCGGCGCAGCATTGTAGGATGGCCACACCAGTGCGGCAATTTGCTGGACACCACCTCGGTACCATCCGGATCTCGGCGCGTTGTGCTGCCTTCGGCCTATTCGCACATCGGTCCGCTACTGACGCCGCCTCACGTGCCAACGGATTTTCTACGCTTTTTGTAGCCCTATGCCGCATAACAGGTCATGTGACTTGTTTATAAAACTTTTCATTGGTTCATTTTACTTTTGGTTTCCTAAAGATGGAAGGCTTGGTCATATGACCTAAAAATAACACTTTTCATTGGTTTAGAACATTTTTTTTTCCCAAACGATGAAAGCCCCACCTTGTTTCTGGATCATTCAGACTGAAGCTGGCGTCAGCATGAGAGCACCACCATCTCGTGGCTCCGTCGTGGTCATTCCGCGAGCAATCATGGCAGCCGCTCCCCACCGGAAGCCTGCGGGAGTCGGGGGCCCCCAAGACTTTTATACAATCTTCACGGCTGAGGGGACGCTTTTCGAGAATGGAGCCCAAGCCCTAGCAGGCAAGCGTCCGAGTTCCAAAGTGTCCCAGGACCATTTCAGTGGACCAGGCCTAAAACCGAGGAGCTGTCCGCCATTTTAAGAGCCATGTGGCAGCCGCCTATCGCTGCACTGCAAGAGTGGGAGCAACTCAACAACATGGTGAGCGAGACGCTGTGGCCGCAAGAGCGAGCGCAACTCAGCTAGATGGCCGCCACCTGGGGAGGCCCGTTCACGCCGGCTCCCCCACGCCCCCCCCCCGGGCCGCCGCACGCCAATTTTCGGAGCAGCATTGTAGGATACCAAAACCAGTGCGGCAGTTTACTGGACATCACCTGGGTGCCTGTCGTACATGTTGTGTCAGCCATGTGACACTGGACACAGACCGCTACTGACGAGGCCTCCCCCCGCACCACCCAGGACGCCCCACGCTGTTTTTCTGTGCTGCATTGTAGGATCCCTAAACCAGTGCGGCACCCAGGCGACATCACCTGGGTGCCGTCCAGAACTCTGCACGTTGTGCTGCCTTGGGACTATTCGCACAACAGACCGCTACTGACGAGGCCTCCCCCCGCCCCACCCGGGACGCCCCACGCCAATTTTCGGAGCAGCATTGTAGGATCCCTAAACCAGTGCGGCACCCAGGCGACATCACCTGGGTGCCGTCCAGAACTCTGCACGTTGTGCTGCCTTGGGACTATTCGCACAAAAGACAGCTTCTAACCATTGTTGCTTTTTGTGTTGAGAAATGTTTAAATGTTTTTAGTTTTTGTTCCGTTCGTTAAAGTTAGTAGTTAATAAAGTTTTATAACCTTACTTTGTTGGAGTGTTATCTATTTTTTTAAAAACGGGTGAATGGGGCCTTGAATCGGGTTATTGTCATGTGTGGGCTTTGGAAGTGTGCTGCTGCAGGATCGGACATTTCAAACTCAAATGCACGTTCTTTTTCTTACCTTTCCGAAGCATGGAGCGCAATAGCAGGCAGAGAAAGGGTGATGCACGTGTTGAACACTACCTGACCTGGCAAGTTGCTGGCAGTGCCCCCCCGCCAGCTCCTGAAAGAGGGCACACACACACCGCCGCCCCGAGTACTTCACAAATCTTTAAAAGACCATGCGCTTGTTCATGAGGCTTAAATGGTTTATCACCTCTTCTAGAACCCCTGCATCGACCCTCTGACGTTTCATGGAAAAATTACCATGTAACACAATACCAAGCCCTGTCAGCTGAAACCCCCAAGGAATCGTGGGGCATATTATCAAGGGGGTTTATCTCCGCTTTTTTGGCTTTAAAAGCCATGAAAGCGGAGATAAAATTATTTCCCTATTACCAAGCTGTCGCTAACACCAGTTAGTGACAGCTAAAAGGAGATAGCGACCATCTTGGGCCCCGCTTTGCATGTCAGTGATACTTATCACTAATGACATGCAAAGTGGCGTGCCAAGATGTTAGCGACTGGAAACAGTCCCTAACATCGCTACCTTCTATTACCAACTTTTGGAGATATTCGCGCTAAGCGCGAATATCTCCAAAATCTAACACCTGCCCTGAGCAGTTCTTAGCCATGTTATCCAATGGGAGGTGGATAACATGGCTAAGAGCATTAGATCGATAATACATGAATATCGCTGACTTTTCTGCGATAATAGCAAGGTTTATCTGCGATAAAAATCGCCGATGTGCGGCGATAATTTTTGTCTCTAAACAAGTTAGAGACAAAAATTATCGCTAGTTGTTCGTAATATGCCCCCGGGTTTTTGCTTGCAGAAATCGGGAGGCGGGAGACTAGCACTGAAATCAGTACTCACACGCCTGAATCAGGAGGATTGGCATGTCTGAATTCTCTACAGCTGGGGCCATAAACTACATCCGCAGGGTTAGGTGATAGCCTGGGACCAGCCTGGCATCTAAAACGGCTGCCGTGCACGACAAAATTGTGGCATTCGAAAAAAGGCAAGATGGCGCAGCCGCTGGAAGAGATGTATCAACATATATCAGCCTCCTCAGCCACCCTCAGGAAACATAGGGGATTAGGATACGTCTCCCGCACCCCCTTATACCTAGTACTTTAATTAACGAAGCACAAAATGGCGAATTCCCGTTTCGCTACCACTTTGCGGCCCAGTTCGCGGCCCGTGAAGCGCTTCTACCGTGAAAAATCATTTTTTTTTAATTTTCCCCACGGGACCCTTTAATAACCCCAACAACATTCCTAGGGGGTCAAGAGGGGGATACCTTGCCCCCTTTCATTAAATTCCCCCTTAGTTTTTCCCCTTTTCTTCTCTCTCGATCCTACCGAGAGACAAGATGGCGGCCGCTCCGGACTGTCACGCAGCAAAAAAAAAAAAAAGCTCACGCACAGCCGCTGGAAGAGATGTATCAACATATATCAGCCTCCTCAGCCACCCTCAGGAAACATAGGGGATTAGGATACGTCTCCCGCACCCACTTATAACTAGTAATTTAATTAACGAAGCACAAAATGGCGAATTCCCGTTTCGCTACCAGTTCGCGGCCACGCTTCTACCGTGAAAAATCATTTTTTTTTTATTTTCCCCACGGGACCCTTTAATAACCCCAACAACATTCCTAGGGGGTCAAGAGGGGGATACCTTGCCCCCTTTCATTAAATTCCCCTTTCGTTTTCCACCTCTTCTTCTCTCTCGATCCTACCGAGAGACAAGATGGCGTCCGCTCCGGACTGTTTAGAATGTTGACAGACACCGGAGAGCCAATCAGCTTTCTGCGCGCAAAGTTCCGATAAGCGAAAAGTAAGCGGACCGGATCGCTGCCCAGAGCGCTGTTACAGATATATATCTTGGTTTGAACGTTAATTTCTCAAAAACTACTGGAGCACATATATTGAGACCTAGCAAAGGCACATCGGGCTAACAGTCCCTACAATTTTGCCAAGTTTCGTGCAAATCCATTCAGCCGTTCGAGCTAAAAGTGAGTCCAACCGCCCTATGGAAAAATGAATGGAAAAAACGCGTTTTGGGACCCCCCTTTTTTCTCAGCCCCCCTTGACGAAACCCCCCTAAATTTTCAGGGGCTGCTCAGAATCGAAATGTGCCATTTTCCTGAAAATTTCAGCCGATTCCGTCCACAAACGCCAAAGTTATTAGACATAGAATTTTCAAAAGTCCCATAGAGAAAAAATTCTAACTATATATACCTACTGGCTATCGCCAGTAGGTAATATATATACATATATATATATATATATATATATATACATATATATATATATATATATATATATACATATATATATATATATATATATATATATATATATATATATATATATATATATATATATATATATATATATATATATATTTATTTATATACTTATATATTCAAAATGAAGCCAAAAATCAGCGCGCTCTCAGGACAAAAGTACGACACAGCATCCGATTGTGGGTTGTGTTGTTTTAATTCACAACGTGTTTCGCCATCAGCAATGGCTTGATCACATGAAAGTAACCCACCATTCACTGTGTACAAATATGCCATGGAGAACATAAACATAGAAAGGAGACTTGGAGACGATCGTGTACAAAATGTAAGAAGGTTGTAGCAGTATTTTTCGAATAGGTAAACACAGAATATTACATACCATTATATTGCAGTCAAATACTAAAACTGATTCGGTAAACATGAATTTATGCGTTGATGAAAATTGTCCAGATAGCGTGCAGAGTTTTGGCTTTATTTTTAATATTGAATTGCTGGATACTCCGCCGGCATGCACGCCACCTTTCAAGGGTCCCGGAGGTCCAGAAGGAGTTTGTGTGACGTGGATATATATATATAACGGTGATGAGCAAGGGAGCCAAGAGGGCTATTGGAATCACCTCTTGCAGACTCACAATGAGGGCTTCATATAAAAACAAGCGGCAACATCATGCATAGTAAAACACATCCTGGACTTGCTAATGCATCAAACTGAACGGAACTGGTGTTTGGACAAACTTCCAAATGCAGCAGAACAGAAGTGCCGGTTGTGGAACTATCACGTAGCAGCACGGCGGGACACTCTGCCCCTGTTCAACCCACTGGGGTATTATTTTGAGTCACATCGGTGGAGTTCTGGACTTTTTGGTTCCGTCCAGAGGTGTCAGGGAACAACACCCAAAGACCCCGGAGTTCCACCTGCCTTGGTGCGCAAATGAACAGAAACACGGGCTTCTCGATGGTGGCGTCAAAGACCAAAGGTTTATTACTGCAGGGACACAGAAATCACAGAATCTACACACGGGCAGAGACTAGGA
The DNA here is from genome assembly GCF_964263255.1 of Lissotriton vulgaris. Lineage (NCBI taxonomy): Eukaryota > Metazoa > Chordata > Amphibia > Caudata > Salamandridae > Lissotriton > Lissotriton vulgaris. The sequence goes on from NC_141693.1 coordinate 392,363,906, forward strand.
GACTGTTCGATTTGTACATTGAGGGTTGCTCCTTATATACCAAAAATTGTGCTTCAGGCAAATATTTCACATGTCAGTACATTCCCAAACCTTTGTGTCTTAAACAATAAATATTTGGCGTTACACAGGAACTGTCGATAATATCTGATGCCAAACATCACGAAGAGGGGTTCCCACTAGTCCATCACAATCCCTTGTCAATATTGCATTCAAGAGCCGGACCGCCTCATCGTAAAGTTCGTTACCTCCCCCTAATAAAGGCCCAGAAGGAAAGGAGCAGAGCCAGGTGCAGAAGATAGAAAAACGGGATAAGAGATGCTTGTGGGTTGTAAATGGGCAAGGCTACCGGCTTCGGCCGCCTAATCATGATCGGGACAATGGACACGAGAACCAGTTCAGGTGGGCTGGCCTCGGGCAGAGGAGGCAGCCTTTGTCGAGTCATGCAGCTTCAGCGTGATCTGGTTTAAGGTGTACGTGTCATGTAAGAGGTGAATCTCCGGCTAAGGCTACGTGTCCTTAATCAAAGTGGAGTGAATGAAGTGATCAGAGGCTATTGCATATGTGAGGGCAAGGAAACACAAAATGGCGGCCATGATCTAAGATGGATGCCATGGGTAGATCAGAAATGTGTTCATAACAGGAGTGCTCTTGCTCGTATCGTAGCGAAAACACCAGGATATGCTAAATGGATCATTTGCGGTTCGCTGATACTAATATTATGTATTTCCGACAAACTTGAAAACACGGGTTCAAATTGTCACGGAACCTCAGACCCTCCTTTTGCCCTTACATAGGCAATTACTCAGTCTATATCAGAGTCTAGTTCTATATTCATCAGGTCAGTGACATGTTGTTGTATCATCATCCTTTCTCGTGCCTTTTCTCCAAACGCAGGTGGTTTCCTAAAACAGGTTGCAGCACAAAGGCCACACAGGGCTGGACCACACTGGATAATCAGGCAGCATGAGAAGAGGAATACTAATATGACACCAATGACCATTAGAACCTTCCATCCCCACGCTGAGATCAAAGTCCAAACCCACTCCATAAAGGACCAGTTTCCCTTGTCTACATGTATAGAGTCGGAAATCTTGTGTAGCTTAGAGATCGCCTCATAAACTGTTGGAGCATTATTAGGAATAAAGACACAGCAGCTCGATTGGATCATTCTACATACCCCACCTCGGTCTGCAAGGATAACGTCTAAAACCATACGGTTTTGCAACGTCATGAGTCTGTCCGCTTGAAGCTCAGCTGTCAGGTTGCTAAGGGCACCAGCAGTTTCGGTAATAGTAGATTCAACTACCCGTGTTAGCTGACGTATGTTTCTACTATTGGCCATAGGCCCCCAAAACGGAAGGAAGCCTTTGAAAAAGTCTCCAGCTTCCTGACCAGCGGTATCTTCTTTGCTGAAGACACCTCTCGCTACTCTTGTTCTGTGGTAATCAGATGAAGCAGTGTATGTTGGAGGCAACAATCGAGCAATATAGCATGAACCTGAAAAGTCAGCAGGCAACCATGTATAAGCTCGGTCTCGACAAATGAAATAGGTACCCCTAGCAGTGAGGAAGGCAGGGGAAGAGTTAGCCAGAAACACATAAGTCTCAACGCACTCACTCCTCCCTAGCTGAGCTCTCGGATTTCTCCCATTACCTTGCAAACAGACCTGACCTCGGTGAGGTACGACCCAGATTGGAGTTGAGCTTTTACGCTTGCTTTCTCCTAAACTAAGGCGATACTCTGAAGTATTCCAACTTAAATACACTCGTAGTTCGTCTCTAGGGTATGATGGAGTATTATTGACATCCTTGATCATGTCAATAATTCCCTGGACTAAAGCTTTGTTGGCAGAGTTATATCTAGTGGAACGTGGTGGACGTGGAGGATAGGTCTCAAGGGCATAAGCAAAGATGGTTTGAAGGGCCTGAAATGATCCATTGTAGCTGAAAGGCAAAATCAGATAGGGAATACCTTTATCCATAGTGTGGGGTATCAAGCCACACACCCAGCAGTCTGTAGTGTTAACTACCAGTTGGTGTTGGTGCAAGAGCTGTACAAAAGTGTTGTTAATGAACTCTGTACGTCGTGCTTGCTCATGTTCAGGAAACGAGTGAAAAGAGTGTATAGAAGAAACAGTAGAAGTGACAGGATCAAGGGGAGGTACTGTAGTAACTGGCACAAAAATCAGATTTATACTAAAGACGATTCCACCCACCAATGTTGCTAAAATAATCAAAAATGTAACGGCACATTGCATCAAAAAGCATTTGCTACGAAGAATTTTGTACAGTCTGTTTCTGCGAACATAAATCACATTTTCTCGTTGCAGCGCAGGAAGCTCCATCTTCTACAATCCGCTCGCGACCACTGATGATGTGTACGTAGATGAAAATGCCTCTGTCAGCCCTGGGAGTTCCCAAAACCAACAGAAAGATCGACCTTGTGTCAGACCCCTGCAAATTCAAACTAGGCACACAGCCACGACCCTACGGCTACCCAGACGGCAAGGCAATTTAAAAACAATAAACAATAGCAAACTTCCTGGCTGAAAAGCAAAAGTTCAATATATATATATATATCAAAATCACAATATGCAGTTGCCTGCTTTATTAGTCCTTTTTATGGCTTCTAAGGTTGTATCTCTTCTTCGCTGGTACTGTCTGATCGGAAAATAGTGTATCACTAGCAGCTGTTGCAGAGTTTAAGTTCGCAGATAACAAAGTTTCTTCTGATGCTGGAGACAAATGTTCAATGTTCGAAGGAGTTTTCTCAGGAGGAGAGTCAGATTTTGGAGTATCAGTAATCAAATCGGCATCGCTGAAAGGGATAAATTTCGGGGTGATTTCAGATTCGGAGGCACCAATTCCCTTCTTCACCCAGTCGTCGTAAGGCAGTGGCAACGGAACACGCTTTACGTGAGAAGCGTGAATCCAGTGCTTGCGGCCAGCAACACGTACGGCTGTCCTCGTTGCCAGCAGGACCTGGAAGGGGCCGATGTAGCGAGGCTGAAGATTCTTTGTCCTCGCGAAGTTTCTGACCACCACTTGGTCGCCGGGTTTCAGTTGATGCCCTGGACTCTCCGGAGGCTTTGGTAGTGCATCGAAAACCTGTTGATGAATAAGACTCAATTTAGCAGTCAAGTCGTAAAGGTAGTCTATCAACATAGGATATTCCAGCTGTCTGAACTCCCTTGGTCTTGGCACCCCCCAAATATTGGCAGGACGACCAAATACAATCTCGTAAGGGCTAAGCCCCACTCGAGAATGTACGGTCGCTCTTGTGGATAACAGAGCCAAGGGAAGTGCGTCTGGCCAAGCCAAACCTGTGGATGCTTGTATCTTAGCTATCTTCAGCTTGAGGGTGCCATTATAACCCTCCACTAGACCAGCTGACTGGGGATGGTTCGCACTATGAAATTTTTGTTTCAAACCTAGGCCTGCACATACACTCTGCATAACTTTCCCTATAAATTCACTTCCGTTATCTGACCATACAATCCGTGGCATTCCAAATCTAGGGAAATATTCTTTGAGAAGAATTTTGGCAGTTGATAAGGCGGTATTGTCCTTCAGTGGGTATGCTTCTATCCACCTGGAAAAAGCACAAACCACCACCAAGACGTATTTCAAATTATTACAGCGTTCCATGTGAATGAAATCTAACTGAATCACTTCAAAGGGACAGGAAGGAGGAGCGAAATGACCAGCTGGAGTTGGAGTTCCCTTGCCAGGGTTATGCATCAAGCACACCATACAATTTTTCACCACTCTCTCTGCACACTTACTGATCCCATCATTCTTCCAGACCGGAGCCAACATCTTACAGATACCTTTAGAACTTATATGCGCTACTCCGTGCGCCATTGTCACTACTGCAAGCACATACGCATCCGGCAACATCCAACGTTGCTGCTCTGTCAAATCAATCCAACATCCATTCGAGTCCAACTTGCCCGTACTCTCTCTCCATACACGTTTCTCTTCCTCAGTCGCTTCTTTCTGAATCTCCTTCACACTTTCCATAGTATCTTCACACATCCCAGACTCAGCGATCCATCTTGCAGACGTTGCAACATACATTCTACTCATCACATCTCTAGCTGTCTGTTTAGCAATTTCATCAGCAAAAGCATTCCCACGTCCAACATCATCCGTGATTGCTTTATGAGCACTGCACTTTACAATTGCAACTTCAGTTGGCAAGGTTAGAGATTCCAACAAGTCGTTAACTAGCTGACCATGTTGAATCTTAGTCCCATGGGACGTAATGAAACCTCTTTCTCTCCACAACCGGCCAAAACTATGGGCCACGCCAAATGCGTACTGACTATCTGTGAATACATTCACTCTCTTTCCCTCAGCTAAAACACATGCTCTCGTTAGAGCTATTAATTCTGCAGCTTGGGCAGAATTCTGACTCACTCTTGCAGTCTCCACAATCGTCTTCAAAGTCGTCACCGCGTAAGCAGCAGTCACATCACCATTCTCCAATTTAAAACATGACCCGTCCACATATAGCGTACCATCCGGATCAGGTAACGGAGTATCTTTCAGGTCAATGCGTCCTTTTGTCTCTTCCTCCGTTTTAAAATAGCAGTCATGTGGCTCAGAATCACTCGACTCTTGATCAGTCGGCAACAGCGTTGCTGGATTCAATACATTACATCTTTTGATCTGAATATGACTCGCTAGTAGTGTCAGTTCGTAACCAGATAATCTCGCACTGGTAAGGTGTTGTGTCTTCGTTCGGTTCATGAGTGTATCCACTGCATGAGGAACCATGACCACTAGCATGTTGTTCATCACCAAACCAGCAGATTGCCGAATAGAAGCCGCAGCTGCCGCTGTAGCCCTCAAACAACTAGGCAACGCTCTGGCTACCGGATCTAATGTTGATGAGAAATACGCACAAGGGCGTTGTTTATCACCAAACTTCTGTGTCAGGACACTCAACGCGCAACCTTCTCTCTCGTGAACGTAGAGCGTGAATGGTTTACTGTAATCAGGTGTACCCAATACAGGAGCTGAACACAAGGCTTTTCGTAACTCGGTAAAGCTCTCTTGACATTCATCAGACCATGGCACCGGACTCGGAACATTTTTCCCAGTCAAAGCTACCAATGGCTTCGCTAAAAGAGAAAAATTTGGAATCCACTGCCTACAGTAAGAGGTAATACCTAGAAAGGCACGTACTTCTCTCTGTGTGCGTGGAACACTCATTTGCGTAATTGCTTTTATTCTTTCTGGGGTCAACTTCCTTCCCTCCTTTGACAAGAGATGACCTAGGTAGGTCACTTCTTGGCAGCAGTATTGCATCTTGGAAGGTGATACTTTGTGATTCAAATCAGACAAATGATGCAACAACGAGACTGTAGCTGCTTTGCAAGTTTCCTTGTCATCGGCAGCCACTAAAAGATCATCTACGTACTGTACTAGGGCAGAATCTGGAGGAAGGACAAAAGAATCTAGCTGACTTTTTAATGCTTGACTATAAATAGATGGACTCTCACAGTAGCCTTGTGGAGCGCGTTTAAATCTGAAGCTTCGACCTCCTAGACAGAAGCCAAAAATATCCCTGCTTTCCTTGGCTATCGGAATGCTGAAAAAGGCATTCTTCAAGTCGATGACTGAGAACCAATTGGCTGTAGCAGGAATCAATGTTAACAAGGCAGTAATGTCTGGAACCACAGGAAACTGCGGAATCACAATCTTATTAACTTCTCTAAGGTCTATGACAAACCTATATACTGGAGGCTTCGTAGGATCAGTTCGTTTCAGAATTGGCAATACAGGACTATTACAAACATTTCCTCGAGTTTCTTCAACCACACCTTTCTTAATCAAATCTTGCACAATCAATAAAAGTGCACGTTCTCCTTCACTCGATATTTTATATTGGGGAATTCTGGGAAATTTTACATTTGCTTTCAAAGTTACTACATACGGTGGTATTTCTAAAAGGCCTACATCATTAGGACCAGTCGCCCAAAGAGAATTAGGGAGTGAGCGCAGCTCTGGCGAGAGTGCGTCCATTGACAAGTACATCGGAGAAGTGAGTCTTTTACCCAAAGTAAGCTGTACTCCTTCCGGAGAACAGTACAATGTCGCATATAGTCGTTTTAACAAATCTAAACCAAGCAGATTTTCATTACAACCTGTCGTCAAAATCAAGGGTGCTTTCAATTGGCATGGTCCAACAGAAATAGACAAAGGATTAGATATCGGGTTGTAAACAGGGGCGCCTGAAAAACCTACGGAAACATTCGTTGAGCCAGACAAAGGTGCGCCAGGGAGTTTCGCATGAATGATAGAACTTTTTGCGGCACCAGTATCCAACAGAAACGGTTCGACTACACCTGATGTTGCTACTGCGACATAAGGCCCACTCTGATCCACTGGAACTGATACTACTCCCTCTCTTTGTCCATGGCTGTCCTAGTACCCATTTTGCTGGAATCCCTCATCAACTTCACAATAATCCTCAACAAGATATTGCTGAGATCTATTCTGTTGAGCTGACTGTACGTTTCGTTGATCAAAGTGATTAGAGGGACGATCATTCGTTTGCGGAGGCATAGCACCTCGCCCTCGACCTCTAGAATTCTGCGCAAAACCACCACGACCTCTCTGAGCTGCTGCTGCATTATTTTGCGCTAAAATCGGACATTCATTCTTGTAGTGACCCTCTTTCTTACAGTACGCACACTGATTCCACTGATATTGAGGCCTGGTTGAACTATAATCTGTCCTTTGATACAAATTCTGTTGCATATTAGTCTGGTTCGTGCGAGGCGGATACGCCTGCTGTAAAAGAACTTTAGTCTTTAAATCTTTCGTTTTCTTCTCTGATTTCTCCTTTTCCTCTTTATCCCTATTTTCGTAGTACTGCGCAGTCGCAAGTATTTGCGCAGTCGTGGAAACAGCCCACGCACTCTCTGAATCCTTTAATTTATTGCATAATTCAGGTAACAAATTATGCACAAATTTATCGACAAACAATCTCTGTCCTCCTTCAGTGCTCATATCCTGACCACTATGGTCTACAAAAGTCTCTTCGAACCTCGTGAAGAAGTCGGAGACACTTTCGTCTTTCTTTTGCTTGCATGCGGATAATTTATCCCAATTAACACGCAACGCAGGCATCAGAGTCTTCATTAAGTCAATTATTCTACCTGGAAGATTAGCAATTAGGGGTTCGGGTTTTGCACCACCCGTTTGCTGACCATCCGCTGCAGTGATAGCTGCCCAATCACCACCTAAGGCTGCTTGATGATCCTCTCTACGAATTTTAGCCCACACTGGTTGTGGAACTACATTGCCAAATAGCATGTCAATGTCTGCCAAATTCATTATACAAGCTTCAACTGTCTGTGTCAATTCCTTGTAATATCCGGCCGGATTCTTACGCGGATCTGGTAAGGCCTGTTTCACTGCTAGTACTTCAGCTCGCTTCCATGGAATGTGTATCCACACTTGTTGGAACTGTGCGGGAGCAGCTGCAATACCTGCATTATCATCACGTTGTATTGCTTCGCGCCAGATTGGAGGAACCTCCCTCATAGGATATTGGCGACTTAGCTTCATTTTACCTTTCTCTAATTCTCTCGGCGAACGAAGAGATGGATCATTCCTAAAACTCAAAATAAGTTCCATCGCTTCTTTTATATTATCACCCACTATCATTCCTGCAGCAAACTCTTTTTGCACCTTAATTAAATCCTCCAAGTCTGATTCAACATCATCTTCCTCTATTTCCTCACGTAACAACGAGCACATCTCATCAAAGACGTATCGTTGCGTTGGTTCCTTCCACTGCATAAACGTATCTAATACATCTCTCGTATTATATCTTCTAACTTTCGTAATCCATCTGAGAGCCGTGGAATCTAAAACTCCCCGTTCTTCAGTACTTGGTAGCTGACTACGTCTCTGAACTGAATCAGAAGTAGGAGTCTTAATTAAGGATTTATATAAAGGAGACAGAATATTAGCAACAGAATCAGTTATTTTTCGACGTACAGAAAGTGGAGTTAATACACTTGCAGACGTAGAGAACACAGTAGAGGTAGGAACAGATTGCGAAGCAGTAGGAGTATCGATGAAAATAGTTTGTGAAGTAGTAGGTGTAAGCGAGACAGATACAGGTATAGAAGTCGGCAACCCAGGAAGAGGAGGAGCCGTAGGAACATTCACATTAACCACAGGAGGTACAGGAACTAGATTCTGAGGAACAAGAACACCAGGTTGTCCAGCAACCGGCAATTGAACATTCGGTCCAAGTTGAGCCGCAGCACCTTGTGCGTACGGTGGAGGTGAACGTAACAGATAAGACAACAGAGGATCGTTTTCGGGATCCTCCAGTATCTTAGCTGTTTTCGATGGCAAGGCAGGGTAGCACTTGTCAATCGCTAAATTATGCTCTCTAATTGCTACGTCTATAGCCTTTTCGCACTCATTATCTTGCAGTTGTTTAGTTGCTTGCTCTAGAGTTAACTCTTCTTGCTCTTTTTGTTCTTTCTTCAACCTTTTCATTTCTCTCTGTTTAGATTCTTTTCGCCAGTAACGGAAAGAATCAAACATTGCCGGCCGGGCTTTCTTACTAAACAATTTCGCTTCTAAATTATCAAGGATCTCGGGTTCAAAACTACCATGTAGTGGCCAACTAAGGACACCATCTTTCTTACAATAACGGACCCATATCTCATTATAAGATATAGGACCCACTCCATACTTGCAATATAGGTCATAAAGGGGAGTCCCAATTGGAGGAACCAGACAAGAATCCTCCAATCGTGAGTCATTGTTGCAACCGAAACAAGACAACATTTTCCGACTTACCATTTTCAGTCTGGAACACAAAACAAACAAAACACGAAACAGATATGTGCACTTGAACCAAGAACTTAGGCCTACCAAAACCAAACTAATGTATCGATACCCAAACTGAACCAAATAGATTATCTTAACCAGAACAACTATTGATAATCTTACGAAACCAACCAAACCAAGAACCGATCAAGGATTTTTAACAATCCTCACAAAGTAACCAGCTAGCTATCACTAAATACTTAACTGAGGCACTGAAGACGTCACCAAGGAGAAACCCGTCACGTTTCGCTGTACTAAGGCTGCACCTCGGGTCCAAGACAGGGCGACGGTCAAGGCAACGGCCCACTGCAGCCGTCCTGAACGGGAACCCTCGTGGAAGAGAACTTCAGGGCCACTTTTGCGATATGCCGGGATCGATGAAGTGGGGCGCCTCCCTCAGGAATCTTCACACGAAGCTTCTCGAACTCTTCAGGCTTTTGGACCGGTACCGAATGACGTCGCCCCACGTTGGGCGCCAATTGGAGTTCTGGACTTTTTGGTTCCGTCCAGAGGTGTCAGGGAACAACACCCAAAGACCCCGGAGTTCCACCTGCCTTGGTGCGCAAATGAACAGAAACACGGGCTTCTCGATGGTGGCGTCAAAGACCAAAGGTTTATTACTTCAGGGACACAGAAATCACAGAATCTACACACGGGCAGAGACTAGGAGACTGTTCGATTTGTACATTGAGGGTTGCTCCTTATATACCAAAAATTGTGCTTCAGGCAAATATTTCACATGTCAGTACATTCCCAAACCTTTGTGTCTTAAACAATAAATATTTGGCGTTACACAGGAACTGTCGATAATATCTGATGCCAAACATCACGAAGAGGGGTTCCCACTAGTCCATCACAATCCCTTGTCAATATTGCATTCAAGAGCCGGACCGCCTCATCGTAAAGTTCGTTACCTCCCCCTAATAAAGGCCCAGAAGGAAAGGAGCAGAGCCAGGTGCAGAAGATAGAAAAACGGGATAAGAGATGCTTGTGGGTTGTAAATGGGCAAGGCTACCGGCTTCGGCCGCCTAATCATGATCGGGACAATGGACACGAGAACCAGTTCAGGTGGGCTGGCCTCGGGCAGAGGAGGCAGCCTTTGTCGAGTCATGCAGCTTCAGCGTGATCTGGTTTAAGGTGTACGTGTCATGTAAGAGGTGAATCTCCGGCTAAGGCTACGTGTCCTTAATCAAAGTGGAGTGAATGAAGTGATCAGAGGCTATTGCATATGTGAGGGCAAGGAAACACAAAATGGCGGCCATGATCTAAGATGGATGCCATGGGTAGATCAGAAATGTGTTCATAACAGGAGTGCTCTTGCTCGTATCGTAGCGAAAACACCAGGATATGCTAAATGGATCATTTGCGGTTCGCTGATACTAATATTATGTATTTCCGACAAACTTGAAAACACGGGTTCAAATTGTCACGGAACCTCATCGGGCTGAGCGGCACCCATCTGGGATTTCACTTTCGGAGGTTCTACAAGACCTAGAATGCCAGTGTGCATACGCCCACCTGGGAGGGACTTTCTATCAGATAACTGGTCCTCTGAGTTTGCCCCTTTGCTCACTAACTCCCAGCTCGTGAACAAGAGCACAGGGAGTGCTCGAAACGCGTAGGGTTTTCACTTGCGAGGGGGACTTTGATTTCCTACTGCACTGCTGTTCCTCAATTAAAGGCTGTTTAAAACTTCTTGTTGTGGGCATCTCCATTGTGGGCAACTCGTTGTGTGGATTTTATGGAGGCCTGGCCCAGGTCGCGGAAGATGCCCCGGCCGTCAACTGAACGGAACTGGTGTTTGGACAAACTTCCAAATGCAGCAGAACAGAAGTGCCGATTGTGGAACTATCACGTAGCAGCACGGCGGGACACTCTGCCCCTGTTCAACCCACTGGGGTATTATTTAGAGTCACATCGGGCTGAGCGGTACCCACCTGGGATTTCACTTTCGGAGGGACTACAAGACCCAGAATGCCAGTGTGCATACGCCCACCTGGGCGGGACTTTCTATCAGATAACTGGTCCTCTGAGTTTTCCGCTTTGCTCACTAACTCCCAGCCCGTGAACATGAGCACTGGGAGTGCTCGAAACGCGTAGGACTTTCACTTGCGACTTGCGAGGGGGACTTTGATTTCCTACTGCACTGCTGTTCCTCAATTAAAGGCTGTTTAAAACTTCTTGTTGTGGGCATCTCCATTGTGAGCAACTCGTTGTGTGGATATATATATACGGGCAAAGGAACAAACCCCAACGCGTTTCGGCGAAGCTCTCGCCTTGGTCACGGGTGTTTTTTTGCGAAAGTGCACAAACAATAAATAAAGTTTTGTGTGAAAGAATATAGTGAAAATAAACAAAGGACTTGGAACCCGCGATATCGTGGCCATCTTTGAGTGGTGTATCTGTACCAACTAGACAACAGACCGGCACTCTTATTACTGCAAGTGCAAACAAGTAATTAAATAAGCAAAACATTGACATTTGCAATTACTGGACAACATTCACATGATCTCAATAATATTTACAATAGACCTGCTACTTTCGTGGGTCCCATAACGTGTGCATAATACATACGTCACCTGTTACAGTTGTACAACTATCTACTCATAACACTTGATGTGTGTAGTTTATACACATCAGTTAGACACGAGGATGGCATCAATGCATGTCGCAAATTTCTTAGCACCAGGTCTATCTCTTATCTCAATCATACCAAGATGATCGTTCAAATGATGACCTTTTGCCTGGAACAAAACTTTTTTGTCTTTAATGATGTCTATTATAGACGAAGACAAGGGACGGCAATGGGTACTTGCTTTGCTCCCAGCTTTGCTAATCTATTCATGGCAAGCTGGGATCAGCAAGTAGAGAGAACCCATCCACTATACCGCAGCCACGTGAGGATGTGGCTGCGGAATATAGATGATTTGTTCATCGTTTGGGAGGACCCTCAGGCCCAAGCTGAGCGATTCATCGCAGATCTGAATAGAAATGATCTCAATCTCATCTTAGAGGGTCAGATGAGTACTCAGGCGATGGTGTTTCTTGACTAATCCATCAGAGTCTCTGGGAAGAAATTGACAACAAAACTGTACCGAAAAGACACTGCCGGCAACACACTGTTGCATGCGGAGAGTGGACACCCAAAATCACTGATCCGGAGCATTCCATTTGGCGAGTTCCTCCGGGCTCGGAGGAACTGCAGCACGGATCAAGATTTTCTTGCGGAGAGTGAATGCATGAAACAGCGTTTCAGAGAAAGGGGTTACCAGTCATAGATGAATCATTTACTAAAGCTAGTAAGATCAGTCATTCTACTTTGTTGGTTCCTCAAGAAAAACCAGAATCGCCTGATAAAGACAAGGTGAGATTCATCTCTACCTTTCACTCTAAATCTTGGCAGGTACAAAGCAGCCTTAAACTGCATTGGAATGTACTTAAGACGGAGCCCACTTTGTTGGACGCTTTGGGGGACAGTCCTAACATTATTTACAGGAAGGCCCACTCACTCAGGGACAAGCTTAGCAAGAATGAGGTGAGCACCATTGTATCCAGAAGTAAAGATATACAGGGCTTCTATACTTGCATGAAGTGCAAAGCGTGCAAGTATAGCAACAGTGTCAAGAAGGTTTTTTATATTTAATCAAAGGGAGACTAGCTTATCAACTACTAAGTTAAAGGACTCAAATATGTTTTGTCAGGGGGTAGGAACACCTTGTAGGTGTGTTCATGAAGCCCTAACCCACCAACCTAGTTGGTGGCATGCTTCATCATCGGGCCCACCCAGTAACACCTAGCGTGTCCCGGGTGTGCTTCGACGCCTGATTACAGGTGTAAGGTGTAAGGTACAGTGATGTTAAAACAGCTTGGCTGGGGTCTCAGTACCCAAGGGTAAATTAAACTTTAATAACTGGGCCTCCGTCAGCGGTTAAAAATAAGGCTTTTTGGATGTAGGAGGTGAGTTACGACCTCTCACATCCAGTGGTGGGTCGACATGTTTCAGCCAGTGCCTTATGACTATGCTGGCTTTCTTCAGGACCAAGTTAAAAAGGTGTAGGTGTGAATTAAAGGTAATGGTTGTGTAATCCAGACTATGTGTATACACGCCCTAAAGTGTTTATCTATGTGTGAGAGGGAGATTCCCTTCTCAAAAACATGCTAGTTTTAGCTGTATATGACTTCAAGGTAGAGAAGTGGCAAGGGGATGACCAGCTTTTCTGGGCAGAGCCTGCCTGGGACCTGTTATGCCTCCTTCGCATACCTGTATTGGTGGGTGAGGGCTTCATGAACACGGTGTGCCCCTGCTCTAAAAAGTATGTAGGGAGCACAATGTTCTCTGCAAAGAAACGTGTTTTGGAGCACATGAGGGCGATCGAAAATAATGATCAGACATCACCAGTTGCCCGTCATTTCGAGGAACTTCATAAGAGCAATCGCACTCTTGTTAAGTTCTTCGTAATTGACAAACTTCCAATTTTGAGCAGAGGGGATGATAAGATTCGTAAGTTGAGACAACTGCTGAATAGATACATCCTTGATTTAGACACCCTGATACCCAGAGGCCTTAACTCCGAAGAGGAAATGAAATGGCATCTGGGGGAGTAACTTGCTGCTATGCCCTGGAGTCATGTACTTGTATGTTTATTTTCAGTTTGTCATGTTGTTTAGTTGTCTAGCTAGCTGCTTACTCTAGGCATCTATCCACGTTTTAACAGAATGTATTGTCACATAACTATATGATGTGCCGTATGTTTCCTCAGTGCTTCGTATGATCTTTTAAATGTATAATCACATTTTATTCACATACAATTTTTTCACATTTGTTGTATCATTAAGGACTATGGCCCCTGCCGGCCATATGGATTGTATGACAGGATATTTGGTATCATGAGTTTGATCGGCTCCCTTCTTTTCTTATGTTTATGAATCTGGGGAGTAGCTGTTTACCGGATACGAGTTCCCACTGGGGCTGGAATAAGAAGTGTTACTCTGCTTGGGTTCCATGATTGAAATTCCCACTTGGGGAGAATAGGATGTGTCTCATTAATTTTGTTTATCATGTGATAAAGAACGGCATGCAGGAATGTTACGCTTACAATTGGTGCCCACTGGGGTTTGTCTATTCTATATAGGCTTTATATATGCTTTTCATGCTTTAAGCGGTGACTTGCTAATTTTAAGAGTCACAAGTATAGAAATGTGCAACTGTGACAGGTGACGTTATGTCGAATGATGTATTATGCACACGTTATGGGACCCACGAAAGTAGCAGGTCTATTGTAAATAATAATTAGATCATGTGAACGGTTTCCAGTAATTGCAAATGTCAATGTTTTGCTTATTTAATTACAGCAATAGGAGTGCCGGTATATTGTCTAGTTGGTATAGATACACCACTCAAAGATGGCCGCGATATCACGGGTTCCGAGTCCTTTGTTTATTTTCACTATATTCTTTCACAAAAAACTTTATTTATTGTTTGTGCACTTTCGCAAAAACACTCGTGACCAAGGCGAGAGCTTCGCCGAAACGCTTTGGGGTTTGTTCCTATGCCCATTTTTCACATGCTGCAAATGAAATAATAAATATTCTTGGACTGCGCTAATGAAGACTGGAGTGGTCTGTTACCTTTCAGAGGAGAGTGCATCTGCGTAGCGGTGGCTACGCGCTGTGAAGTGAAACTGGATATATATATATATATATATATATATATATATATATATATATATATATATATATATATATATATATATATTCGTTTCCCAACAAAACTCCTTCCGGATCCCTCGACCCGTGAAAGGTGGCGTGGACGCCGGCGGAGTGAAACCGGCAGAAAAAGTTCTCAATAAGCACAGTCCATATCCCACGCTCTCAGGAAACAACTCGGAGACACCACATTAGAGCCAGTGCTGTTTTAATTCACAACGCGTTTCGCCGACAAACGGCTTGATCACGTGAATTGGTGTTAACAAATCAGTGCCATATATCACAAAACAGTGGGAATAGAGAGAGGACTCTCCTGTCACTTCATAGTGAGAGTAAAGTATGTAAAGTAGTACGTTTACAAACTGAAGTATTGATAAAGTAAATTGGCGACATGTAGTGAGAACAATGTTAAAATCACATGTAAATCAAAACAATGCCAACATGTAAATGAAAGCTGCCTACTCACGGCAATAACGCAGCGGAAAGAGGGGGCAAATAACACCAAAAAGACCGCTCAGTAACATATTGCCTACACCCATGGATCGCAATGCGTGTAAGACTCGGGGCTCACTCAGAGGCGCATGGAAATACAAGCGCGCATGCGCACAGAATTTGCAAATGGATAGTGAAGGGAAGAGGAATCCCATAACAGAGGAGCAGAGGGAGATCAATTAATGGCAAGTGCCCATAAACAAATCTCCTGATTGAAGTCAAGTCCTGATGAACGTGATCTTAGTGGCAAGTGCCTAAAAATACTCTCACATAGGAAGTCGGTCCACTTAAGTTTCAGTGGTGGCAGATCCTTAACGCAGGGGTGCTCATGTGCCAAGAACCGGATAAGGGGAGGGGTCCCGTGAGGTGAAGTGCCAAGGTGAATTGGGCCCCAAATCTCGGTCCTACAACAAAACAAATAACAAAGACAGTTAAAAACAGTTTCATCAAATTGGGAGGTTACATGTAGCTAAAATATACATTTTCAGACAGTCAAAAACATGGTTAAAGGAGAAGAACGCTGTAAACTGAACATATTACTCTTTGAGGTGCACGGCTAACTCCTCATCCTGATTAAGGCCCCCCGGTGTCTTGGTTTGGAAGTCTATGATAAGCTTGGACTCCCTTTGACGTAACTTGAGTACCCTATTACCCCCTCTGGGATTTTTTTTAATCTGTTCCAAGATGAAGTAACTCAGATCCTTGACATTAGAGAAGTGTTTATCCCTAAAATGTCGTGCCACCGGGTATTTGGGATCAAAGTTACTGATGGCTCTGGTGTGTTCCAGTATTCTCTTTTTGGCCATACAGGTCGTGCTTCCTATATACCATTTATTGCAGGTGCATGTAATGGCATATATAACAAACGTGGAGCTGCATGTTAGGAAAGGTACAATCTTTTTCTGGACACCGTTATACATCACTTCTTTCACAGATTTGCTGTTGGCACAGGCTTTGCAGTGCCCACACGGGAAGAAACCGGATAGTCCCTGTATGTTGCTGGGTGGGTACACAGTGAAGGAGTATTCGGGACATGCTAGTGCACAGTGATATCACTGTGTACCCACCCAGCAACATCAAAGAGTAATATGTTCAGTTTACAGCGTTCTTCTCCTTTAACCATGTTTTTGACTGTCTGAAAATGTATATTTTAGCTACATGTAACCTCCCAATTTGATGAAACTGTTTTTAACTGTCTTTGTTATTTGTTTTGTTGTAGGACCGAGATTTGGGGCCCAATTCACCTTGGCACTTCACCTCACGGGACCCCTCCCCTTATCCGGTTCTTGGCACATGAGCACCCCTGCGTTAAGGATCTGCCACCACTGAAACTTAAGTGGACCGACTTCCTATGTGAGAGTATTTTTAGGCACTTGCCACTAAGATCACGTTCATCAGGACTTGACTTCAATCAGGAGATTTGTTTATGGGCACTTGCCATTAATTGATCTCCCTCTGCTCCTCTGTTATGGGATTCCTCTTCCCTTCACTATCCATTTGCAAATTCTGTGCGCATGCGCGCTTGTATTTCCATGCGCCTCTGAGTGAGCCCCGAGTCTTACACGCATTGCGATCCATGGGTGTAGGCAATATGTTACTGAGCGGTCTTTTTGGTGTTATTTGCCCCCTCTTTCCGCTGCGTTATTGCCGTGAGTAGGCAGCTTTCATTTACATGTTGGCATTGTTTTGATTTACATGTGATTTTAACATTGTTCTCACTACATGTCGCCAATTTACTTTATCAATACTTCAGTTTGTAAACGTACTACTTTACATACTTTACTCTCACTATGAAGTGACAGGAGAGTCCTCTCTCTATTCCCACTGTTTTGTGATATATGGCACTGATTTGTTAACACCAATTCACGTGATCAAGCCGTTTGTCGGCGAAACGCGTTGTGAATTAAAACAGCACTGGCTCTAATGTGGTGTCTCCGAGTTGTTTCCTGAGAGCGTGGGATATGGACTGTGCTTATTGAGAAATATATATATATATATATATATATATTCCAATTCCAAAACCGCTCGTAAGCACATGCGCACTCGGAAGCTGGTTATGCTGGAAATTTTTATTCTCAGGTCACGCTACGCCTTTCGACACTAACTTGTGTCTTGATCACACGGCATCTGCTCCGACATTGCTGGCATATTAAATAAACAAACAATCGACTGCATGATGGGATAGTTTACAGGTCACATGATTACGTACATGCATTAATCCGCCATTACTAAGTGATGAAAAACATAAGTAAAACGATTGCAGTAAAATCAAATTCTACATACACTTTGAGTAATGCGGCATATTCTTGCGTGATTGAAACATATACATATTCATGCCCCCAATTTATCCGAAATCAGAGAACCTGAATCAATTTCCTGTTATTTTGTGCCACCCATTGTCTCCACAACTACTTATTACGGGAATTGTCAGCCATTCCTAAGAGGTAGAAAGGGTATATGGTTTATACCATATTGAGCCTAAAGTTCTAGTATGCGGCATACCAATACGCGTAAAGACTATTTGCATTTACATTTGAGTAAAACTAAACAAAACAATGGATGCCCCCCCTTTTTCTGAGGGTCTCAAAATGACATTTCTGTCCTCTAGCCCTTCTCATGAGGCTACTGCGGCAATCCTTGCAGTGCCCACATGGAAAGAAACCCTGCAGATGTGTGTTGTTCTTGCCTGTAGTGGTGGTGATATCATTGTGTACCAACATGTCCCTCAAATTCCGTCCTCTCCTATACCTTATTCTGGGTCTATCAGTGATGGATCTACCAATAATTTAATCATTAGTGAGGAATTCCCAATTCCTAGCCAGTATTTTTTGAATGTCTTTGGAATTGCCATTATACGTCAGTATTGTTCTTTTGGTAACATCAGTGACTTCAGAGTCAGTAACTTCGTTCTCTCTCCAATCTACATTCCTAACTTTTTCAACCCCTTTCCTAAGGACCCACTTGGGGTAACCTCTTTTGCTAAATCTTGCAAACAAGTGTCTTGTTGCTTCTGAGAAACATTTCTTCAGTGCTGCAGTTTTGTTTTGCTCTGAGCAGTTCCCCAAACGGAACACTCCATTTGAGATTGTCTAGGTAACAGCTCAGATCAAGCAACAGAGTGTTGCCTGCGGTGGACTTCCTGCACAATTTAGTTTGTATTTCCATGTTGGTTAATTCTACTTTGATGTCCAGGAATTCCTGTGAGGCATCACTTATGCTACTGGTCAGTTTGAGGTTTATATTGTTGATATTCAGTTTCATGATGAAATTCTCTGCTTCAGACTTAGTTTAATTCCAGATGACAAACAGGTCACCTATGTATCTAAGCCATATGGTGACCTGTTTGAATTCCTCTCTGAAGTTGTGATCGTGCAGAACTGCCGTGATACAATGCCTTGGTGGACTGTCAATTCAGCTGTCATGTCGAGCCGTCACCTTTTGGAAAATAGCAGCCAAAGAACTGGACAAAAAAGACAATTGTCCACACGGCAAAGGTATATGACTGACTGGTCACTCCCTTTCTGCACAGACATCAAATATCGCTCTTTCCATATCGAACTGCAATGAACTTCTTACAATGTTATCGTTTTAACTGTTGTTGCGACCAAAGCTTACGAAAGGATAATGGTTTTTACTTGTCTGCATTTTCATAGATTTTAACTTCAGTTAATTATTATGTAATACGTGTTTATCTCATGCATTTATGATTTTTAACGAAATCAAATAAAAGTAATACTTACTTACTTACTTACTTACTCCTCTCTGAAGTCAGTGTTGTTCATTGTATCATCCTCCTATGCCCCCAGAAACAAAGTAGCGAAACTGGGGGCACAACAAGTCCCCATTGCAGTACAGAGGACCTGCCTATATTATCATTTCTGTACAGAGGAACTTCCTATATTTTTCTCCATTGAACAGAAAGAAGTTATTATGGAGACAGTACTGTATCATATCTAAGAACATGGCGGTGTGCTCAGATATTTGGCGCAAGCTTTAATACCCAACTCATGGTCTATGATAGTGTAGAGTGAATTGGCATTCGTGGTAATCAGAAGGAAGCCAGTTTGCCATATGATATTCTGTATTTTAGTAAGGAAACCTTTAGTGTCCTTGACATAAGATGATAAAAGTGTTACATGGTCTCTGAGAAAATTGTCTACATATCTAGACACATTTTCCAGTGCACTACCCTTTGAATACACTATGGGTCTACTCGTTGGATTGGTTTCGTTTTTGTGAATTTTAGGGAGAAGATAGAGCACAGGGAGTTTGGGAAAATCGTTATTTTGGTATACAAAGTTCCCCCCAATCTAACAAACCCCTGGTTTTCTAATCTCCAAATACCTGTAACACTCTTGGTGCATTCATCCTTGCTACTTTTGGTGTAAAACATTTGATCGTTAAGCTGTCACATGACTTTGTTGAGATACATCTCCATACTCATGAGAACCATATTCCCTCTTTTATCTGCAAGTCTGACAATGATAGTTTCGTCATCAGCCAGGGTCTTGATTGCCTCTTTCTGTATCTTGGTAAGATTGTCACCAGGTATTGTTTTTTTGTTAAAGCAATGTTTCTGTATGAAGCGAGTTAACTGATCTACCACTACATCCTGAAATGTATCACTATTATTGTGTGGCATTAGCAGAAGAAATGTGGATTTAGGCTTGAATTTGGTGGAAGCTGCACGATCATATGTTACTTCAAGATTGTTTAGGATGTGACATATATTGGTATTATCATGACTGGTCACTCCCTCCAATTTGTGCATAGCGTTAGAGTTTTAATATTGCTGATGTTGAGTTCTTCATTATTGCATGGTGTTTGTATGTTCTTGGGTTCTTGGTTCATGGGAGGTTTAAGTTTATGCAATTTTTTCAATATCAGTTTTCGGCTGAATTTGAATAGATCTATTTGGGTATCTATAAAGTCAATCGGTTGGGTGGGGCAAAAAGATAAACCTATGCATAATGTTCATGCTTCTAGATGATTGACCCTTGGTGCTGTTCCAGGCAGATTGCTCCCCACGCCGCACAGCACCACCTGTTGTGGCCCTTGTCTCTTAGCTTGCTGCCACCTCTGCTGTGAGCACCCAAGGACCCTTCTTCTGCCAGAACTGCAGATACACCGGCCGCCAAACCACCATCACGTCCACCGAGGGAGGACGCAACAAAATCTGATGCATTCAACTCAACACCTGCTCCGCCCACAGACACGCCATCGAACTCTGGGATCTACTCAACTCCACCACCCCAGACGTCACCTTCCTGACGGAGACATTGATGAAGCCCTCCTCTGCACCCAACATTGCCATAGCCATACCTGACAGCTACAAGATCTCCCATAGGGACCGCACCAATGGCACAGGAGGAGACATCACCATCGTGCACAGAAACACCCTCAGAATCTCAACCAGCACCGATGACATGCTTATCACCGCCGAACACCTGAACTTCCAAATCTACACCGACCCCAACACCACCTTCAGAGGAACCCTCATTTACAGACCACCTGGCCCCCGGCCACAGTTCAGCGACTCCATCGCCAAATTCCTCAGCACGCACGCCCTTGTGCCCATGGACTACATCCTCCTCCGAGACCTGAAATTCCACCTTGAGAACACCAACAACAGCAACTCCACCACCCTGCTCAAAAACCTTTCCAACCTCGGACTCAAATAACTGGTCACTATCCCCACCCACTCCTCTGGACACACGCTCGATCCCAGCAACCACGTCACCTTCAGACACACTATCAAACTCCACTGGACCAACCACAGTTGCATCCACTTCACCTTCGAGAAACCTACCATGCACCACTGCAGCTGGAGCAAAGTCACCAAAGACCAGCTAGTCTCCACCCTCACCCAAAACCCACCAATGAACACTACAGACACCGACTCCGCCACCCTCAAGCTCAGGCAATGGATTGACGACTGCGCCACCACTCTCGCCCGATCAAGAAACCCTTGAACAGATGCACCGTTAAAAAAGCCATATGGTTCACTGCCGACCTCCAGGCATCCAAAGAAGCCTGCCATGAGTTTGAGAAGAAGTGGCACCACAAACAAACACCAGACAGCAACATAGCCCACAAGAGCACCATCTGCAGACACCACCAACTCATCCGAACTACAAAAAGTACCCCCTTCAAAGAGTACATTCACAACAATGCACACAACAGCACAAAGAGCTCTTCAACATTGTGAACGAACTCTCCAACCCCAGCTCCAATTCCAATGACATCCCGCCATGACAAGACCTCTGTGACGCCCTAGCCACCTTCTTCCACCGCAAGATCGCAGACATCCACAACAGCTTCAGCAACCAAGCCCCCCCCGACAGACACAGACACCTCAGATTCTCCGTCCCCATTGACATTGATCGACCCCCTGCTTTCCTGGACCCACGTCAACAACGAAGACACCATCAAAATCATGAACACCATCAACTCCGGTTTACCATCCAACCCCTGCCCGCACCAAATCTTCAACAAAGCAAGCTCCACCATCGCACCCCATCTCCGCAAGATCATCAACAGCTTTTTCGAGACCACCACCTTCCTGGAGATCTGGAAGCACGTTGAGATAACTGCCCTAATAAAAGAAACCAAATCTGACCCCAAGGCCCTCAAGAACGTATGGTCCATCTCCCTCCTCCTGTTCCTGGCAAAAGTCATCAAGAAGATCTTCAACAAGCAATTGACCTCCTTCCTTGAAAAGAACAACATCCTGGACTCATCCCAATTTGGATTCCGCAGCAACCACAGCACCGAAACAGCCCACATCGCCGCAACCGACGACATAAGGGCCATGATGGACAACAGAGAAACTGCGGCCCTCATCCTCCTGGATCTTTCGGCCGCTTTCAACACTGTCTACCACCACACCCTCTGCA
The DNA here is from genome assembly GCF_964263255.1 of Lissotriton vulgaris. Taxonomy (NCBI): domain Eukaryota; kingdom Metazoa; phylum Chordata; class Amphibia; order Caudata; family Salamandridae; genus Lissotriton; species Lissotriton vulgaris. Next base: position 392,385,867 of record NC_141693.1, read on the forward strand.
CACGCCTCCACAAATAGATGACAATCAGCCGCCTGAAACTGAACTCGGACAAGTCAGAGGTCCTCATCATCGGATCCACCCCATCCACCTGGGAAGTCTCATGGTAGCCGGCCAAATTGGGAGCTGCACCGATGCCCACTAACCATGAACGTCACGTGGGAATCATCCTGGACTCCACATTGTCAATGACCCATCAAGTGAACGCCATCTCCTCCTCTTGCTTCAACACCCTCTGCATGCTCTGCAAGATCTACAGATGGATCCCCACTGGGACCAGAAGGACAGTCACCCAGGCCCTCGTCAGCAGCAGACTGGACAACGGCAACGCACTCTACGCAGGAACATCAGCCAAACTCCAGAAACGACTACAACGCATAAAGGACGTCTCAACATGCCTCATCCTCGACATCCCCCACCACAGACCCATCACAGCCCATCTGAAAGATCTTCACTGGCTCACTGTCAACAAGAGGTCCACTTTCAAGCTCCTCACCCACCCTCACAAAGCTCTCCACAACACCGGACCAGCATACCTTCAATGAACGGCTCACCTTCTACACCCCAAATCGCCTGCTTCACTCAGCTGAACCTGGCCTCACCACGCTCCCTGCATCCATCGATCGACTGCCGGCAACAGATCCTTCTCTCACCTCACAGTAAAAACCTGGAACACCCTCCCCATCTGTCTACGACAGACGTCGGGCCAGCTGCCCTTCACGAGACTCCTCAAGACCTGTCTATTCAGGCAGTAGCACCCCCCTAGCACCTTGAGACCCTCACGGGTGAGTTGTGCGCTCTACAAATGTACTGATTGATTGATTGAGAGGTTATTGGTCAAATTGATGATGGCAGGTTTTACCTGTTCATCATCCATCACAGGGCTGCTCTGGGGTGAGTTGATGATTTTCCCACGTGCTCCTTGTCACTGCCTCTTCCTCCACCTCCGTTTGAGTCTTTTCTTTCTTTTCCATTTGACGCCCTGGCCTCTTCCCCTTCCTCGTCCTCGTGTGTTCTGGTTCTTGTTTTTGGGTTGTTCCTTGCCAGCACTACTACATAAGTTGGTTACTAGCAATGTGAAAGTCTATAATAGTATTAATTAGTTAAGTGAGTATTTGTATGGGATAGTGATTGTGTGTGTGGTTGGGTGGAAGGTGGGTGACTGTCTGAAGATGTGTAAATAGTTGATTTAGTAGGTATATGAGGTGAAGACTGCACATGGAAACATTTGTTTGGGTGAGTGAATCTCTTTATGGGTGTGGTGATGAGTAAATATATTTCTCAATGATACATGTCCAACAAAGTAGAAATATAAAAGGCAGTGTATGTGACAGTTGTTGTTTATAAATAAGTATACTTAAGACTCAGTGATTGTATCCGTGACTGTATCGAAAACTGTATACTTGTAATAGTGATTTTATAACACACTAAGTAAGAGTTTCTATCTATATGAATAAATAAAGTGGTGTTTGTATAAGTGGGTAGCTTAGTAAATGTAAGTATGATCAATTGTTTGCATAAGTGAGTAGGATGATTGCATAAGTGAATAGGATGTGTGCTGTGTGTAATGTCGATGTAGGTGTATAACTATATTTAATAGTGTTCCATTGATATTTCTTACCATGTATGAGTGAATCTATAGGTAAGTGTTTAGATGTGTGTGTAGATATAGGAATCACTGAGTGGGTTTTTAGAAACTTGTTTTGCTGTATCAATGGTTACAAATATGGTACTTTGTATTTTATATAGTCCAGGGCGGTAACTTCCGTTCCGCTCACGTAAATATCGGAATTTGGGTAATTTTGCGTTCCGCGGAGAACGCAAAATTGCCCAAAATTCTGCGTTCCGTGACTTCGTGAAATTTTTTGCTTGTTCACATTCTCAAAATGCGTGTTCACGAGATATTTCTCCTCGAGCACGCAATCAGCAATTGTGAACAGGACAAAAGCATCGCGAACAAGCAATTCCTTATGTTCACGGAATTTCTGCGTGTTCGCTGAGATTTGAGCAGGATAGAACACTCCCCACAGCCCCAACCATGTGGCAAGACATTGCATTGCCCTCCTCAAACTAACAGGTAGGTAGCCACCTTAACAGGGAGGGCTGTTTGGGGGTTGGAGGCCAGCACTACAACTCCCACCAGGCCCTCATGTTACACCCCTGAGCAGGATGTTGCACTCTACCCTCCCCCACCCATACGTATGTGGCAGCCATTACACTTCTTTCCTCCAACTTACAGGTAGGTAGCCATCTTCCAAGGGAGGGTAGTTTGGGGGTGTGAGGCCTGCACTACAACTTCCACCAGCGCCCCTGTCCCACAGCTGATCAGGATAGAACACTCCCCCACCCCCAACCATGTGGCAGACATTGCATTGCCCTCCTCAAACTAACAGGTAGGTAGCCACCTTAACAGGGAGGGCTGTTTGGGGGTTGGAGGCCAGCACTACAACTCCCACCAGGCCCCCATGTCACACCCCTAAGCAGGATGTAGCACTCTCCCCCCACCCATGTGTATGTGGCAGCCATTACATTCCCTTCATCAAACTAACAGGTAGTTAGCCATCTTCCCAACGGGGTGCTGCTGGTGAGTCGGAGGCATGCACTACTACTCCCACCAGGCCCCCTCTCCCAGCCCTGAGCAGGACGGAGCACTCAAACACACAGCCAGAAGCATCCGGCAGCCATTGTATGGTTCACCTTCACCTAACAGGTAGCTAGCCGAATTTCTGACAAAATATAGAAAGACATAATATCGAGGTACAAAAATATCGGAGCATTAATATTGATGTCAGCAATATCAACATCCTATCTACAACAAGGTAAGGGGAAAAAAAGAGAAAAATAATTATGTAAAATAAATTAAATAATACTTAAAAATATAATAAACATAGTTAAAAATATGTTATGATATTTAAAATTAATTATTAATATACATAATTAAATAAACAATTAATTAAACTTATACATATAATATATAATATATATATTTACTTAGGGGTCAATTCCGATTCGGTAAAATTCCCTACGAATCGCCGTACGGAGCATTTTTCCCGTACAAATCCCGTACAACGTCCCCGTACGTATGATGGAGTACGATCTGAACCCAAAGCAGATCTCTGTACGAATCGTACGAAAGACCATATGACTGAAAAATACGTACAAATCGCATTCGGAACACGCAGAACGCAACGTCCGAACAAATTAAAACAGCTTTTCATGAACCAGCAAGTACCATTCGTTACGACAACACTCCGTACAACTCTTTTTCTACGGGTGTTAAAACATCCGTAAAAGCATATTTTGACTCGAACCATGTGCAAAACGGCCCCCTCCGGGTACACGAGTGCACCCCATGATTGTAGGAGTACGCTGCGAAGGGGTACAGTAAGTCGGGGTATGGTGCATAGGGGTATGATGCATGGGTGTACGGTGCATGGGTGTACAGTGCATAGGGGTACGGTGCATGGGTGTACGGTGCATAGGGGTACGATGCATCGGGGTACGGTGCGTAGAGGTGGGGTCATAGGGGTACGTGCGTACCCCCATGATTGCAGGGGTACGATGCGTATGTGATTATATGGCTCTCCGTACAAATTGCTCATACTACGTTTTCCGTACGAATCGCGTTCTCGTTCCCCGGTCCGGATCGTACTTGTCGGGTCGTACAGCAAGTTTGCGATTCGTACGGTTCACCCTGACAGTCCGTTTCATACGGATTCTCCCTTGCTTTTCATACGGTTCGCACACATTCGTACGTATTTTTTTCCTACGGATCGTACTACGTGATTCGGACTGATTTTTACGATTCGTACGGTAACGGCTACGAATACGATTTGTCGTACAGAATACTTTCCCGAATCAAAATCGACCCCTTAATAATAATTTGTAATGATTATTTTAATGAATTATGAATAATTAAACATATTATAAATTACAAATTAATCTATTCACATAAAAAATTAACATAAATAAAAAATTATGCAAAACACATTTTAAAAAATTACTTTTAATATTTTTTAACTTAATTATATGCTACATAAGCTAAAACTATACAAAATATATTAAATAAGAGAGAGAATAAATTACTACTATAACTAAAAAAAAACAACAGTAAGTAAAATGTTGGATAGCGTAGAGGTAAAATTTACTATTCCCACCCCAAGGATTGCAACAGTAGGGAAAGTGTTGAATAGCATAGGGGTAACAATTGCTATTCCCACTCCAAAGAGTGCAACAGTAGGGAAAGTGTTGATTAGCATGGGGGTAACAATTACTATTCCCACTCCAAAGAGTGCAACAGTAGGGAAAGTGTTGATTAGCATAGGGGTAACAATTACTATTCCCACTCCAAAGAGTGCAACAGTAGGGAAAGTGTTGGATAGCACAGGAGTAAAACTTACTATTTCCACCCCAAGGATTGCAACAGTAGGGAAAGTGTTGAATAGCGTTGGGGTAAAAATTACTGTTCCCACTCCAAAGAGTGTAGCAGTAGGGAAAGTGTTGGATAGCGTAGGGGTAAAAATTACTATTCCCACTCCAGAGAGTACAACAGTAGGGAAAGTATTGGATAGCGTAGAAGTTAAAAATATTATACTTATAAAAAAATGTATATTTTAAAATATTTAAAAAAGTAATTATTATATAAATCTAAACTATTTACAAATACCAATACATAATTATTAAAAACATAATTACCAATGAAAAATTAAGTAAAAATAAATTAATAATAAATACCAAATAATCACTAATAATATAATTAACAAAAAAAATTGATTAAAATAAATTATTACTTAATTACATTTAAATTACTTCCCACCCTACTCCCCTATAAACTCATAACCCGCTACAGAACATAATTATCAATTAATCAATTAATACAAATGTATTACCAATTCAAAAATAATTAACAATTATATAATTAACAAAAACAATTAATTAAAATAAATGATTACTTACTTAAAATACCTTCCACCCTATTCCCCTATAAACCCATAACCAGCTACAGAACATAATTACCAATTAATCAATTAATTTAAATGAATTACCAATTAATAAAATGAATTACCAATTAATTAAAATTAATTTATAACTCATATAAATTAATAATTAATTTAGTATAATTAAATTACTTCCCACCCTATTCCCCTACAAACCCATAACCCGCTACAGAACATAAATACCAATTAATCAATTAATTTAAGCTAATTACCAATTAATACAAATTAATTACCGATTAATTAAAATGAATTTATAATTCCTAAAAATGTATAATTAAATTAGTATAATTAAATTACTTCCAGACTATTCCCCTATAAACCTACAACCCGCTATGGTACTAAAATACACAATTTAAATAAATGACATTAAAAAAATACATATTAAATACATAATAATATACATAAAAATCATTAAAAAATTGATATTAGTAACATCAATATTACAAACGTCGATATTAGCAACATCGGTATTACTAACATCGATATTAACAAGATCGATATTACTTACCATCAAAATTCTGTCCCATCGATGTTAAAAATATCGATATTACTTACCTTCTATATTCTGTCCCTTCGATATTTAAACATCAACATTATTGTATGTCGATATTCAAAAATTGATATTTTGTCTGCCTACCAGCTAGCCATCTTCCCTGGGAGGGCTGTTTGGGTGTGTAAGTCCTACCCCACAGCTCCCACCAACCCCCTGTCCCACCCTGAGTAGGATGGAGCACTCAAACACACAGTCAGAAAGATGTGTCAGAAAGTCCACCCCAATGTGACAACAGAACACGTAAGTACACAGTGCATGCACCCTACCATTCTTCTCAAAACACATGGAGCCATATGACAACACCAGCCCTCCAATTCCACCAACATTGACCCAGATACAACAACAAAGTGCAGTGTGCAGACAGCTAAGCATATGTAACTGTCACAGAAACAAAACTGTGACTCCCCAAATCCCATGTTGGAATAAATCAGGGCACACACATGCACAGCACTGAATTGTATCTGTAAGTTACATGGGGACTGAGCTTGAAGGACCATATGAAAACAAAGTAAGCATGGTCTGTAGAACAAATATATCAAAGCATAGGACATGGCAAAGGTGTGCATGTGATGGTAATGGCTGGTTCATGCAGATATGTAACGTCTGCCAGGCAGAGTAATCAGCAAAGATGTCTCACATCAAGTTCTAGTGCCGCCAGTTGTCAGATGACATGTCCTCGTAATCACAAAATCTTCACGTTGGACATGCTACCCATTGACATATCGCACCGTGGAAAAATAATGTATGTACCTCCACGTCATGTCATGAAGCACATTACTATGCAGAGATACAATGTGCGAACTAGTAAACTGTTTGTTGCATAACCTGGAAATAAGATACATTGAACAACAAGCTTGAGCGGTACACATCAATGACCATTTCCACTCTGTCCCACAGGTAACCAAGAACTGATTGCAGAGGATGACAACACCAACCTGTAGAGCCAGTATCCACTTCCGGAACATGGAGTCTCTGATGATGACTCCCTGTATTTTGCGGATGCGTAGCAAGAAGCCAGCCCATCTGGCATGCCAGGGCGCAACAGGTCCCATGACCCCACTGCCCCCACCACCACAAAAGTAACAACAACGCTGACTCCTGCTGTTACAACCTGTGCAGCCTCCACCACCGCCACCAGTGCAGCCTACAACACTATCCCTGCCCTGTAGGAGGGCCATCCCACCCCACTAACTGAGGAGGCCAAGGAGAGTAGGAGGGTATGTACGGTAGTGAGGCAACAGGTCTGTGATAGCAGGGCAGGTGGGAGAGCAAGGGGGAGTCAAAGATAACCGGACATTGGGACCGAAGCCCTGGCAACATCACCAGAGTCCTTGGGGCCTATGAACGGGCCCAGGGACAAATGGGCCAGGCTCAGGAGGATTCCCATGAGCGTCATCTGCTGCTGAGGTCCATCGACACCCGCATGGGCCAAATTGTGGACCTCTTGGGAAAGCTATTGGCGGTTCTGATGGACAATCCTGTGGCACAAACAACACCTCCACCTCCCACTGAGAGGAGGGACTCCTCAGACCCCACTGGCCCCACAGCAGAGGCCCCCCTACAAATTGACCAAGTGGCCATCCAAAGAAATCTAAGGGAGAAACCTGTGGCAGACAACCTGCCAAATGCCAGTCAAGGAGCCAGCCATAATGGCAACCCTCTTCACTATTGTATTGTCTTTGTTGACTGTTCCTCCCCACACTGCCATGTTAATGGCATCCATCTGTTGGACTGGGTCACCACATCAATGTGGTGCCCATTCGATTGTCTCATCTACACTCGCTGACAACTCATTGCTTCACAATTCACCATTTCGTAAATATTCACTCCCCTCTCACATGTACCCATTGTAAATCAACACTCCTTACACACCTATGTTGTTGTGTCTGCTACGTGTTTATCACAGGATGTGCAATGTTCACCATGATCACAATGTACCTGGAGCACAGGTAAGGAGAGGCTGAAAGGGACCAAGGAAAACACAACATAACAACATTCACTAGTCAGGCGATGGCATCACAGCCATCACACAACACTTGTTATCAAGGTACTCCAATCTGTACACATTGCAATGAGCAACAGAACCGACATAGACATCCTGTAGCTGTGCATAACTAGCCTGTCCCAGAAACATTGGCAGCCAGCACTGAGTCATCAACAGACTGCAGTCACAAATCCCACACAGACCTTTTCACCAACAACAACATCAAAGGACAAGAGCCCCGTGGAACATTGTCACTCATCTTCAAGTGAAGTAGCGGTTGATGAGGTGTTTTCACAGGTTGACACCTTCCTCCTCTCCACTATCCCCGTCACTGGACATGGGTTGGATTACAGACGGGGTCCTCGGCTACTCATCAGCGTCCAGGAGCAGAGAGATCTCCTTGCGCAAGGCCAGGATGTAGAGCATGCAGCATGTAACTACAATCTAACACACCTTTTTGGGCGAGCGAGTACATCAGTGCACCTCCGGTCTTGTCAAGGCAGCAAAATCGTGACTTCAGGAGACCAAAAGTACGCTCCACCACACGACGTGTCCTCACATGGGAGTCATTGTAGCGGACATCAATTGAGGTCCTGGGATTCCTCATTGGGCTCAGCAACCAAGGACGGTTGGGATATGCAGAGTCACCTAGGTGTGAGTTACACAGACCAACTTTGTAATACAAGTGTGGCAGACAACAGCATGTCACACACACAGTACGCAACCTGACTCTGCGTACTCACCCACAATCCATGCACACTTCGGAAGCAGATTAGCCATCAGCTGTGGCACAATGCTGTTATGCATGATGAACGAGTCATGGGCCAAGCCAGGAAATTTGGCACAGACATGGGAGATGATCATATCCACCTGGCACACCACTTACACATTGATTAGATTGGAAATGTTTCCTGGTCCTGTAGATGTGATCACATACCTGTGGTGGAACTAGGCCAACATGTGTGCAGTCAATGGCACCAACAACATTGGGGATGTGCTCAAGGGCCTTCACAGCCGCCAAGTCATGCCTCCTTGCAAAATGAATGCATCTGTCCTTGTAGGTCATCATAGCAGACAGGATATCATGTGGCACCATGCTGAACATAGGTTGAGAGTCCGACATCCCACCTGACCCGGACACAGTGTACTGGAATGATCCTGTTGCAAACAAATGCAAGGCTGCCATCATCTTAGACTTTAGTGTGAAAGCAGTCGGATAGATTCTGCAAGGCAGGAGGTGGGACTCCAACAGAGCACATAGGTCTTGTAGGGTGGGTTGATCCAGACTGAATTTCCGTATGACCTCTTCATCCTCCATGTCTGCCAGCACTGTGAAAGGACTATGCACATTTGGTCGCCTCCTAGGTGCGATGAAAAGGGACACATGTCAATGCAATCCACCATGATATGTGTCCCGCATCTTAAGTTTTGAATGGCACAACGCCAACAATGACTGTCATCACAATTCAGCTTACAGCTCAACTTACATGTAGGGACACCTTTAGCTACTCTAGTCGTTCACTTATGATTGTTATATTTGAATTTATAAAGCGCAATAGCTACCCAAAGGTTTCCCGGCAACTACAGATCCATGAAGGAGAAAAGAGAGCAGCGAGTCCGAGCTCAGAGGTTGAATAACCATATTTTGATGCTTTTCGAAATTTGGCATAGTTATTTTCAAAAACGAAGCGAGAGTGGGAGCGAATTCCATAGAGACGGGCCAAATGCACTTGTCCACTTTTCACACAGCGAGTATCTCAAAAACAATATCTGACTATGTGAATGCCCAAAGGGATCTGGCCACATCTTACAAGAGCAGCCCTGAGAGTAGTTCATACAGCATATGTGTGAAAGTGCAACACTACTGCCTCCTACCTAGCTCCTCTTCCAGCCACACCTGCTTGTGTAAGTCGAACAGGGCACTCATCAACAACACAATTAGCACAGTCTGTACGTTAACAACAAGTTTGTGCATGAGCCAAGCAAAGTAGACAGTGATATATGCACAATGTGTAGTCAGACATTCATCACTGTGAGTTGCTCTGCCCTGTGACACATTGACATGTGTACCCATTGGAGAGTGCATTCCAAAACTGTTCTGAGTACTTTCCCATACACACTCAAGTGACATGTGAGGGAGAATATGCCAATGTTCCAAATTGTATACAGAAACATAGCATGTGTAGTCAGCAGTGGGGTAAATGTTACATTGGCATTGTGTGCACAATCTTGTGCCATTAATCATGTGGCTACTCTGCACCGTTGAGAACTGCCCATTGGCCATTGACGCAGCATGACGTGTCCATAGGTACTGTCAAAGTGCTCCGCTACCCAAATCACTGTCATTATTAGCAATGTGTGGCATCCATATCGCGGTAGTGACCGCCTAGCCCCAGTGGTGTCAATGCCAAAGCCACACTTGCGGTAGTGAAAGATATATACTCATGGACCATGGTCAAATGGCAGTTGGCATGCTCTGCTACCCAAATCATGGTCATTCTTAGCAATGTACGGCACCCATATCCCGGTAGTGACCACCTGGACCATGCTTTGTGTCACTGCCATTGCCTAAGCCACATTCGCAGTAGTGATAGATATATACTCATGGTCAAATGGCGGTGGGCATGCTCCGCCACCCAAATCACGGTCATTCTTAACAATTTATGGCACTCATATTGTGGTATTGACCACCTGGCCCCTGCGGTGTGTCACCGCCAATGCCCAAGCCATTACAGCCAATGGGAACTACAATCAAGGTGGCCTAATGCAATTTTGAAAATCACGGTAGGCGTGCTCTGCCACAGCAGAGTCGGTCATTGGATGCAATTGAAAAATGCACGATCGTGGTAGTGACCGCCTGGCCCCTGTGGTGTGTCACCGCCAATGCCCAAGCCCTTACAGCCAATGGGAACCGCAACCCCAGTAGCCTAATGCAATTTAAACAATCTCAGTAGTCATGCTCTGCCACCGCAGAGCCTGTCATTGGATGCATTTGAAAAAGGCTGACCTGTAACACCAATTGCAGTAGCTTAGATCCACTGAAACTACCCCAGGGGGCTATATATGTGTGGGAGAGAGCCTCACATTTCCATTGCTTCCAGAGCCTGCTGCCTGACACCCCTCACCACCAACTGCTGCTGCTCTCACCTCCAGAGCATGACACCCCTCACCACCAACTGCTGCTGCTGCTGCTCCTGTCACCAGAGCCTGCTGCCTGATACCCCTCACCACCAACTGCTACTGCTCTTGTCTGCGGAGCCTGCTGCCTGACACCCCTCACCACCAACTGCTGCAGCTCCTGTCTCCAGAGCCTGCTGCCTAACACCCCTCACCACCAACTGCTGTTTCTCCTGTCTCCAGAACCTACTGCCTGACACCCCTCACCACCAACCTCTGCTGCTCCTGTCTCCAGAGCTTCCTGCCTGACACCCCTCACCACCAACTGCTGCTCCTGTCTCATGGACCCAGTGATGTTGAGGACTGAGAAGATCAGGGCCCGTCCCTTCACCACCGAGGAGCTGGAGGTTCTAGTGGATGAGGTGCTCACACAGTATGGGAGGCTATATGGTGCTCCAGATGTCATAGTAAGTGTTTAAGAGTGGAAGTTAGAGTGCAGGGAGTGCACACATTAAGTTGATCTGCTGCAGTAGTTGCGTGAGTGTGGGGTTGTGTCATACACTTCCTAGCATGGTGACTCCAGGGAAAAGGGGTGTATAGCCTATTTTTCACGTTTCACTGGCTGCACATCAGATTGGGAGGGACATGCATAATTTTTTCAGCCATACAGTGACACATCAGGTTGATTAAGCAGGAGTCAGGACAGAAATTGCTTGTGTGAATTGATGTTTGGGTCCATGATGTTCTTCACTGGTTCATTTCTGACATCACCAAGGGTTTACGTCCAGAGGGTACTGATGGAAGTGTGTCTGACTCAGAATTGCCACCATGTATGGGTCGGTACAAAAGGGGGTGGTGATGGACGGTGCATCTGAACCAATCAAACCCGCACAACCAGTCAACAGATCTGGGTTTGAGCCATCACCGGTCTTTAGCCCACTCTGCCACCCCAGTTCAGACATGGCCATATGCAAATCAGTCTGACCCTGTGGCTCATGGGAACAGTCCAGCCCGAACTGCCAAGCCATGCCTTCCCTGGACCGGATTCAAACTTCCTAGGACCGGTTTCTGGCATTAGAGCCGTCTTCAGCCAGGTTTGCTTGAATCCAGGGGCAAAGTGAGCAAGGGACTCACGTCTGAGCATACCCTGCCAACTTATGGCGGACAAAGCGGTACACAAGGGGGTGGTGATGGACGGAGCATCTGAACCAATCAAACACTCCCACCCCGTCAACAGATCTGGGTTTGATTCATCACTGTTCTTTAGCCCACTCTGCCACCCAAGTTCAGACATGGCCATATGCGAATCAGTCTGATCCTGTGGCTCATGGGAACAATCCAGCCCGAACTGCCAAGCCATGCCTTCCCTCGTCCGGATTCAAGCTTCCTAGGACCGGTTTCTGGCATTACAGCCGCCTTAGGCCAGGCTTGCTTGAATCCAGTGGCAAAGTGAGCAAGGGACTCACATCTGAGCATACCCTGCCAACTTATGGCGAACAAAGTGGTACAAAAGGGGTTGGTGATGGACGGAGCATCTGAACTAATCAAACACTCACACCCAGTCAACAGATCTGGGTTTGATCCATCACCGTTCTTCAGCCCACTCTGCCACCCCAGTTCAGACATGGCCATATGCAAATCAGTCTGACCCTGTGCCTTATAGGAACAGTCCAGTCCGAACTGCCAAGCCATACCTTCCCTGGACTGGAAACAGCTTCTTAGGACCGGTTCTGGCATTACAGCCATCTTCAGCCAGGCTTGCTTGAATCCAGTGGCAAAGTGAGCAAGGGACTCACATCTGAGCATACCCTGCCAACTTATGGCGAACAAAGTGGTACAAAAGGGGGTGGTGATGGACGGAGCATCTGAACCAATCAAACACTCACACCCATGTATGGTTCAGCACTATGCACAGGACCTAAATGCCAGAGGGTGACACTCTTGGTGGTAATTCACCTATGACCCAGCAGATTCTAGCACTTTTGTACTGAGCCCCTTCCATTTTCTTTGGCATTTGTATGGACTCACATGTGTTGGCACTGTTTACACTCTCATATTGTCCCTGCATGTGACATTTCTGATGCCCCATGTTGGACCTTAGTAGGAGCCCACCTGGCCTGCACAGTCACTGCCCAATCTGACAAGGACACATCACTGAATGTAGAGAGTGAAAGATATGTGTTGTCTGCTATACTATCCATCAAAGAGCTATCTCAACCCTGTTGATTGCATACCAAAGACCTTGTGAATAGGGTGTGAGATTGGAAGATCATGTCCCTACATGTCACCTTCATGACACAGTGAGACATTAACAGGGCAAGGACATTGAGGGCTGCGCAATATGTTGGACACAGTGAGTCTGCCACAAAACATATTTGCAAATGTTATTTATGTCTTGCTCAACCAAAAACTGGATAGCAGACGTGGGCCTCCTGCACATAGCTTTCAGTGCTGGCATCATGCATGTGTATGAGATGGGCAGGTACTGTGTCTACCCTCATACCTGCAATGCATTATTGTATGATTTGCCCATGCTTATGTACTATGTGAGATGCTGTTTTGTCTCTGCTAAACATATCTGTGAAGTAGTGCTGAGTTAGTATCATCCTTCTGTACTGTGTGGTGGTGTTACATAACCCTGTGTCACTGTTTTCCCCCCTCTTGTCTCCAATACCTGCAGCTCAAAGTCCGTCAGCGTAAGGCTATGTGGAGGGCCATTGCACGAAGGTGTGGGCTCTGAGTGTCTCCAAGCACACATGGTCGCGAAAGGTGAGATGACGCTGGGGTTGCTCCCTTGGACTGGGAGGTTGGTGCGCCGGAGCATGACACCACTAATTGCCTGCATCTTAGTTGTGACACAGCCTGAGCTGGATGCATGTTTGAAGGAGCATCAGCAGCAAGCTGGGGGTGAGTTGTCTGGGACAGGAGACTTTGGTTGTGAGTGACTGCATGTGTTCCAAGCCTGGGCCAGTGCTGAGCTCTGTGATGTTGCTAGTGTGATGCAATGACTTGAATGTATGATGATACATCATACACCGTTACAATGCGTGCTTTCAGCACGCAATCCCCACATCGCCAAGACTATCACTTCGCTAGTTTTCACAATGCATGCCGTTTCAACGGCAATGTTGTTTACCCTATAGGCAATGCCACCAGATAGCATACAGACAAATCGCATGCCATTACATCGTGTACTGTGTTCTCTTTGGTGCTTGCAAAGTCCCTGAAATGCGTCTTCGGTGAAACCAGGGCTGTACTTAAGTAGGGCAAAAATGCCAACGTTAAACTGTGAAATCATTTTTTTGAAATGCGGTGGATATTAAGCATCACATGCAATTTCATGAAGTGTAACAATAGCAAAAAAAGTGTACCTTTGTTTCCGAACAGTCCTACCCCACGTCACCAAACGTCCACGCTGTGTATGTGACCATACGTCAGAATTGAAAATATTGGGTTGCACGCTATGATTACATAATCTTATATTTGTCTAATATTTCATATGTAATAATATATTTAAAATGGCTATGTAAAACGGGAGTGGCAAATTATTTAAAATCGTAGGTAATTGAAAACATTGGTTTTGGTACGCCTAATATTTCATGTGCAATGATGTATTTAAAATCGCTATGTAAATACGGGAGTGGCAAATTATTTAAAATCGTAACTAATTGAAAATATTGGTTTTGGTACGTGGTTTTGGTGCAGACATATTACAGTTTTAGCCGTTTTTTTTCCAGTGAATTTCATGACCTAATTTTTAATGCTCGCTGCACACAGCCTTCAGTTGTGCTTACATATATTTAGGTGTACCTGGTTTAATTCTGTTTTTATAGCTATGGCATTGACAATCATGGTTATTCGAAAAAGAAACAAATATGCACCCTGACCTTTTCTTATTACAAATATACACACTAATCTTTACGCTTTGTACCGATTTCACTAACCTATCCACTTCTGGCAATTTGTGTTCTTTGCTTTTTGTTGGAAACCTTTTAACATAATGTCAAGAAATATTTATTAGTCTCATGAGTCAGAAGGGCGTTCATGAACAAGGTGCCACTAAATCCAGAACGGACTTCCCCGTATTTTAAATTTTGTGCGAGGAACGCTGCAGGAATTTAAAAATATCTGGATTTTGCACGAGAAGAGCATACAGATTAGTAACAAACACTTGTCCTAGACTTCCTGGCCTCGTTGGATGGAATATTCTGCTCACGCTATTTTGTCACTGATTCAGGCAGTTCAATTGGCTTTCCATCCTGCACATAAACAGGAAACAAAATAATATGTTACTAATACTAACTTGTTGTTTATATATCATATCTTTTGTGTAGCCCCTCATACTGCACTGCTGTTATTTCTATGAACTATAAATACGACCCAGTTTTACCGACCTTAGAAGGATGGGAGACACATTGAGCCTTGTGAGGATTCCAACTTGTGACCTGTAGATCACCACAAAACACCAATACCTTAATGAAAGACACATAGAGCTGCAAAATATTCCACAAGTAGTACACTCTGAGGGAAGAAGTTTCGTGGAAATAACATGGAGAAAATTCCATCTATTGCACAATGATACTAGCTGAATATTCAAACTTGTGGTTGATAGAAAGAGTCCACACTGGGAATGAAGAGATGTTCTACTGATCAATATAAGAGTCCATTGAGAAGAGGGTGATTTTCTGTAACCAATGGTATTCGGATACTTTCAAATGGTAACTTGGCTTACAGATAAAACCCTATTTGAAATAAGTAAAACACGAAAAATAGAAATTGGAAACCTTTACCAACATTCTTGGAGCAAACCACAATCTTGTCAAAAAGTGAGAAGTGCGTTTACATTGAAAGATTGAAAAAGTTCTTATTCTCTCAAGAAAGTAGAAGTCCTGTGAGCTGAATAGTCATTCTGAAACCGGAAGAGCAACTCCCTTTCCTTTACCCCACAAGACAATGATAAGTAAGTGAGAGAGGGAGAATCCCTAATTTACCTAAATCAAATCACAGGGCTAGTACATTTACTAGTCTCTTGCATGACAAGGAGACTTAGAATCTCCAGTTATTGTTACCACCAAGTGATCATTTCTAGAAATGTGACGGGGCAGCCAAAGACACATTGGAGTAGGAATACAATATTATCAAATTAAAGACATAAATTAAAAAGTCAATAGTTCCAGCAAAAAAGAAAAACATTTAAAACCATCATAATTATTCATCTGCTTTCCTCCTTTTGCACATTTCTAATCAGTACATAGCTACACCCTTCATAGTGATCAGATAATGGTCCAGCATAGTTCCAGTATAGAGGTTTCACCGAAAAACGTCATATTCGTATCCACATTTGTCTGAATATGTACGGCTACAGCCTCGGTTATATAGAAAAAATATAAGCGAAAAGGAAAGACACTTCTTTGGTCATATAGTAAAAACGTTAACTAAAAGGAAGCAAACTTTGAGGTATATTAACAACGGCCAGCGATAATTATCGCTGGCCGTGCTTAGCGATAGTTATGTTATCACAGGCTATCTCTGGCATTTAGTGCCCTGGTAGCGCGTAATTAACAAAGAATTACTCCAGGGCAATAAAAAATCCAGAGATAGCGAGATTATCGCCCTTTTGAATTTTGAATTTTGAATTTGAGTCGGATTTCTAAAGCGCGTAGTTACCCGTGGGCGTCCCAGCGCTGTTGCTCATTATGCTCGATCCAGGTAGAGGAAAGTTCAGGGGAAGAGCCAAGTTTTTAGTAGTTTACGGAAGGCCAATAGGTTGGTTTCCCTTCGAATAGTGAGGGGAAGGGCGTTCCATAGCTTTGGATCATTGTATGAAAAAAGGCGTCCCCCAGCGCGTGCTCTTTTTATTCAGGGGACACGGGCCAATGAGAGGGTGCTTGATCTCAATTGTCTATTAGCTTTGTGAGGTTTGATGAGTGGTCTCAGTTTGGGGGGACCTCTGCCATGAAGTATTTTGTGCGAGATACAGAGGGTCTTGAAAACGATTCTGTCTTGCACTGGGAGCCAGTGTAGAGAAGAGAGAGCAGGTCTAGCTGAGCATCTGGGCTTAGTCCCGGTGAGAAGCCTGGCTGCTGCATTCTGGACATGTTGCAGTTTGTTAATGACCGATTTTGGGGCAGCTAGGTACAGGGCTTTTCCATAGTCCAGTCTTGAGATGATTAGGCCCTGGATGAAGAGTTTTCTAGACTGGGGAGGGATTAGGGGAAGGATTTTCCGAGCTGTCCGCATAAGGCCGAAGCATGTTTTGACCGTTTTCCTCGCTTGGACTTTAAAGTTAAGATCCTGGTCAATCCAGATGCCTAGGCTCTTGATTTCTTTATTGGGAGTGGGGGTGTACCCATGCAGGGCAGCCATGAGAGAGTGGTAGGGAGTTTACATGGGTCGCCAAGTAGTAACATCTCGGTTTTCTCCCCGTTGAGTTTCAGGCACGAATCGCTCATCCATTTTGAGATGTTTTGAAGGGATGTGGCAAGGTTATCCAAGCATTGGGCCGACTGGTTTAGGGAGATGACCAGTTGGGTGTCGTTGGCGTACATGACTACCTTTATGCCAAAAGGTGTCACGATGTCTTCCAACGGAGACATATACACATTAAAAAGTGTGGGGCTCAGGTAGGGACCCTGGGGGACCCCACACTGGAGGGGTAATGCTCTAGAATGAGCATGCCTGTCCGCCACCTCGAAAGTTCTAATCTCCGAAAAGGATTTAATCCAGGTCAGGGCTGTGCCCGTGACTCCTGTTCTGTTGAGCCGGTGGATAAGGATGGTATGGTCCACTGTGTCGAATGCAGCGCTAAGGTCCAGGAGGATCACTGCCACTGATCCCCCTGTATCCAAGATGGTTCTTGCTTCTTCGATCACAGCTATAAGGGCGGTGTCTGTGCCCTGCCCTGGTCTGAACCCTGTCTGGGAGAGCCGCAAGAGGTTATTGGACTCCAGAAAGGAGGAGAGCTGTTGATTAACAATTTTTTCAGACACCTTGCTAATGCCAGGGAGAAGCGAGATCGGTCTGAAATTGGCCAGATATGATGGGTCAAGGTGGGGTTTTTTCAAAAGCGCTCGAACAGTGGCCCTTTTCCAGTTAGGGGGGACTATACCTTGGTTAAGGGAGGAATTGATTAGGTTGGTGAGGAAGGGAATCACTGTGGGGGCTACCAATTTTAATTTGTTCATAGGGGCAGGGTCAGTTGGAGCACCGCACTTCACTGAGTTTAGAGTGGCTAAGAATGTGTCCGTGGTTACCTGGGTGAAGGTGTCAGGACAGGGGGCATCGGATGTCATAGGGGAAGGGGGCGAGTCTGGGAGGTTATTGAGGGGGGAAGAGTTTTTAAGATGTTATTAACTTTAGAGAAGAAAAACTCGGCTAACTGATTACATCTAAAGCCTGAGGGATCAGCAATAGGCTGTGGTTCAGGGACTTTCATCAAAGAGCGAATGATACAGTAGGTTTCTTTAGAGGAGTTGGCTGCAGCTAGTATTTTTCTTTCAAAGAAGGTAGCTTGGGTGTTTTTTATACTGGCTTTGTAGCACTTCATGGCTGCTTTGTATGCTTCTTTGCTCCATAAGCATTCAAGCTTTTTACAGTTTCTCCTTAGCTCGCGCAGCTCAGGTGTATACCAAGGAGATTTAAATGAACCTTTCTTACTGGGGAAAAGTTCGTTGGGCAGGACTGAGTCGAGGGATTTTTCGATCCAGATATGGAGTTGTTGATCCGCTAACACCGGGTCTGGGTGGAGAACTGGGGCGATGGCTGCGAGTTTGCACGTCCAGGCTACTGTATCTAAGTTGGGCCAAGGGCAGGATGGTGCCTAAGAAGAGGGTCGACCTAAGGTTTCGATGGACTTTTGATACTTGAAGGGAATTATGTGGTGGTCTGACCAAGGGATGGGAAGGGGCTCGTCAGCAACCAGTTCGGGAGCATTCGAGAAAATGGGGTCCAAGAGATGGCCCTTAATGTGAGTGGGCTGATAATTTTTCAAGTGAAGATTATAGGAGGATAGATCTGCCATAAGATCTTCCGCTACTTTGTCTGACGGATCATCAAAATGGATATTTAAGTCTCCTAGGACAGTGAAGTTGGGAAATAGGCAGGCGGAGGAGATGGTGACTTCCACTAGGGAGTTACAGAACTGTCCTTGAGGTCCTGGCGGGCGATAGACAAGGATGCCAGAAAATGATTTTAACGGTGAGAGTTGGATGGAGAAATGAATATTTTCGCAATCCTCAATCATGCTGTCCATTAAACGGCAGGACAGATGATTTTTATAAATGATCGCGACTCCTCCCCCTTTCCCGGAGGGTCTGTCATGACGTTTGATTAAGTATCCTGATGGCAGTGCTTGGACTATATCGTGGTCCGAAGCAGTGGAAAGCCACGTTTCTGTAAGAAACAGCACCTCTAGTTCTGTTTCCTGTAGAAGTAGGTTAATTTCTGTACTGTGTTTGGGTAAAGATCTACCGTTGAGTAGGGCCATCTTGGCCCACTGCTTCTTTGGCGAAGTGGGGGGTTTTAAGCTATATGAGCAGTAACAGCAATTTGTTTGTCGATCTTCTAAGGAGATCAAGTGAAGGCACGCTGCGGAGGTAGTGGACCTGAGCTGGGGAAGCATATCTTGTGTGTAGGTAATGGGGGGTAATGTTGAAGGCATATGATACCTTGGCCCATGGCCCATTCTGGCGCGGACGGGTTCAGACGGGCTCGTCCGCTGGCTTCCTGGTAGGGGTGACCATTTATACTAGGGATTGGCGGGAGAGCGAGCACTAGTCTGCCAACCCACTCCTCGTCCAAGATGACGACCACCCACCTGACTGTAGCCCATAACTCGGCTGCGGCGGTGGGAGGAAACGTGAGGTGCGTAGGGGCAAGTGCGACACAATAGTGGCAACAGAAGTATTTTAAAAACGATTCCTTCAGCACAAATAAGTGGTGCAAGTATTATTTACAATTTTAAAAAACAAAGAGAGCTTCCCTGGCTTCCTCCTCAGGGATCCTGTGCAGGGAATATAGCTGGTTTTCCAGCGATGTTCTCTGCAAAAGGGCAATAACCTTGCTGATACAACCCACAGGGTTGTATCAGCTTAATCCATCCCCTATGTTAGGATCCTTAATGGATCCACCCTTTCATCCATCCATTCATCCACCAACCTTTCCACACATCCAGCCTGCCATCCTTTATCCATCCACCCTTTCATCCATCCATTCATCCACCCAGCCTTTCTCTTGTCCATCCATACATCCTTCATCCATCCACCCTTTCATCCATCTATTCATCCACCCACCTTTTCACACATCCAGCCAGCCATCCTTCATCCATCCACCCTTTCATCCATCCATTCATCCACTCAGCCTTTCACCTGTCCATTCATACATCCTTCATCCATCCACCCTTTCATCCATCCATTCATCCAGCCACCTTTTCACACATCCAGCCAGCCATCCTTCATACATCTACCCTTTCATCCATCCATGCATCCACCCACCCTTTCCCCATCCATCCATACATCCTCCATCCATCCACCCTTTCATCCATCCATCCACCCATCATTCATCCATCCACCTTTTCACACATCCATCCAGCCACTCATCATTCATCCACCCACCCTTTCAACCATCCACTCATCTTTCATCCATCCACCCTTTCATTCATCCATCCATTCATCCACCCACCCTTTCACCCGCCTATTCATACATTCTCCATCCATCCACCCTTTCATCCATCCATCCACCCATTATTCATTCACCCACCTTTGCACACATCCATTCAGCCACCCATCATTTATCCACCAACCTTTTCTTCAATCCACCCATCTTTCATCCATCCATTCATCCACCCACCATTTCACCCGTCCATCCATCCATCCTCCATCCATCCACTCTTTCATTCATCCACCCACCCATCATTCAACCACCCAACTTTTCACACATCCATCCATCCATCCATCCATCATTCATCCACCCACCACTTCATCCATCCATCCATCCTTCATCCATCCCCCTTTTCATCCATCTACTCATCATTCATCCACCCACCTTTTGACACATCCATCCATCTACCCATCATTCATCCACCCACCCTATTCATCACTCTTCCTTTTGACACATCCACCCACCCTTTCATCTATCCATCCACCCATCCTTCATCCATCCAAACTTTCATTCATCCATTTATCCACCCACCGCTTCACACATCCAGCCAGCCATCCTTCATCAATCCACCCTTTCATACATCCATTCATCCACCCAGCCTTTCACCCGTCCATCCATCCATCCTTCATCCATCCACCCATTCATCAAACCACCCATCATTCATCCACCCACCTTTCAATACATACATCCACCCACCCATCATTCATCCACCCACCCTTTCTTTCATTCACCCATCTTTCATCCATCCATTCATCCACCCACCCTTTCACACGTCCATCCATACATCCTCCATCCATTCACCCTTTCATCTATCCATCCACCCATCATTCATCCACCGACCTTTTCATACATCCATCCATCATTTATCACCCACCCTTTCATCCATCCATTCATCCACCCACCCTTTCATCCATCCATTCACCGATCCTTCATCCATCCACCCTTTCATCCATCCACCCATCAATCCATCCACCCATCATTCATCCACCCAACTTTTCACATCAATCGATCCACCCATCATTCATCCACCCACCCTTCACCCACCCACCCTTTCATCCATCTATCCACCCATCAGGAAACACCTTACAATAATATTGTGTGACTGTATTAATTGACACTGCTATTTATGTATTATAACACTGCTTACAATGCAGGCATTTTGAACAGAGTGACAGTATTAGCGTGACTGTATTAATTGACTTTCCGACACTGCTTACAATGCAGTAAACTTTACTTTTGTGCCGGAGCGTGACATCGCGCTTACTTTCCCGTCTTTGAATGACTGTACTTTAGTGCCGGAGCGTGACATCGCACTTACTTTCCCGTGTTTGCTTGACTGTATTTGGAGCGTGACTATATACAATGCAGTCAATTTTACTTTTAGGTGCCGAAGCGTGACATCGCACTTACTTTCCCATCTTTGCATGACTGTATGTGGAGCGTGACTATACAATGTATACAATGCAGTCAATTTTACTTTTGTGCCAATGCAGTCAATTTAACTTTTGTGCCAGTCAATTTTACGTGCCAGTCAGTTTTACTTTTGTGCCGGAGCATGACTGTGTATTAATTTACTTTTCTGCGGGAGCGTGACTGTGTATTAATTTACTTAGGAGCGTGACTGCATACAATACAGTCAATTTTACTATTGTGCCGGAGCGTGACAGCCGAATGCAGTCAATTTTACTTTTGTGTCGGAGCGTGACATCGCGCTTACTTTCCCGTATGACTGTATTTGGAGCATGAATGTATACAATGCAGTCAATTTGAACATTGCATTAACGTTTACATCGCAATGTTGCATTTACATCGTAAAGTTGCGTTGTTGTGGCTAACGTTGCTATTCCTTACGATGTAAACGTTTAAGCATTGCTGTGCCTTACCATGTAAACGGTATTGTGATATTCTAATTGCATTGTAATGTCCTCGCGATCTCTTTGTTGCGATGGGTGTTCGCCCAATGGCTTGTAAGTAGCATCTGTATTGTGTGCAGCTGTCATGCATTTTCCCTACCTGTACTTTATCATGTCATTGAAGTTATGGCCCTTGACATTCATTATGAGTTGTGGCCTTCAGACATCGTCTGCATTGGTGTAGTAAGGGATCTCACATGAAAGGAAACAGCAGTGTGCCTCATCTGAGTGTGCTTACTTCAATGTGTGCAATGCCTGACCTCAGAATTTTGAGGACTACACTTGTGACAACAATGTGCAACTGTAGTTGTGCCCCAAAGTACAACATGGTGGATGGCATGAGCCCATTGCCATTATGGACTCAAATTTGGTAGTCTGTATCTTTGTTGTCCCCTTCTGCTGCCTCCAGATGTGATTGTGGCAACATGTTAGGAGGTACATATTTTCCCCCCTCAGGGACCTAGGTATGCACAGACGGATCTGTATGTCTAGTTACACAGAGCCAGAGGGGCTGCATGGTCATCACATGGCACACTTATGCCAAGTATGCAAGATAACATGCAAAATTCGAGTTTGAAATTGAAGAGGCACAATGTTACTGGACAGGGTGGTGTGCCACATGGTGATATCACATCTTGTTTAGTGTTTTGCTTCCAAATGATGTCTGTGTTAATGCCACTGAACTGACCCTACGTCTCTGTCTCTTACAGCATCTACCGTGGGCACAGAAGGACAGGGGACGGACACCAGTGGTGAGGCATTAAGCACGTCTGCTACACAAGAGCACACTGACACTGCTGTGACCAGCGCCTCGGAGGGGACAAGAGTCCGCTTGAGGAATCACAGCCAGAGACACCCACCTCAATGTCATCTGATGCCAGCAGTGACACCACTATGTTGGCAGGCACAGGGAGCGGGAACTCTGCCTCCTCTTCCACCACACAGCGTCCAGTGCCTGTCCTCCCAGCTACTCCCACTAGTGCTGCATGTGCTTGCATCAGTAAAAAGGGACGAGTGTCCTTCACCCCAGGAATTGCTGCCCCCGGCCCTATCTCCCCTGCTGCCATCAATGTTAAGTCTGTGTACCTTTTGCACCAGCTGTGTGTGGTTTAGACAACTCTCCTCAATGCCTTCCTAGAACACGACAAAAAGTTGGCACAGGTAGTTGCCTTCATGGAGGGCCTTCATTCAGACATGGGTGGGCTACCCTAGACTGTCCAGTGTTTTTCCTCCACAGTGACGACAGCCATTCAGCTGTCACAGGCTCAGAGTCCAACTCCAGTCCCTTTGGCCACCCCCCTGCAAGTGCCTACATCTGACGAGAGTGACCACACACCACAGCCCTCAGGCTCAGGATACAACACACACAGCACACAACAGCAGCAGCCCAAGTGGGCCTGAGCGCAGACACCATCCCCAAAAAAATCCAAGTCCACCCCAGAGCGCAAAGGCAAAAGCCCTTCAGATGACACTCAGGGGCATAAAGCCAAGAAGCAGGCCTCAGACTCACATGCCTCAAAGGCATTCCCAGCCAAGGAGTGTCCTGTCCCAAAAGCACCTCGCAAAGAAAAGCAGACAGTTGCCGTGCCTGCTGAGAAGCTGGTGCCTGCTAAGAGTCCACATAAAAAGAGCCCCAAGGCAAATTCACCCACAACCTCAACTCCTATCCACACCCCTGTGAAGCAGGGTAATGAGGGTACTGTAGGGGGTACACCTGGTAAACAGGGGATGAAGGGGCAAAGGCAAGGCCATGCCAAGCGTACCACTGGATCCAGCATGTCCCCAGAGGGAGGGCCACCGGCTGCACCTGATGCAGCTTTGGTGGAGAGTGTGCCTGCTGTGGCAGCCCCACCTCCCACTCCTACCAAGACAGGAAAGCAATTTTGACTCCTCCAGAAGTGGAAAGGTACTCCTCCACATTCTCCCACCCACACTGTATCTCACTCCAGCATGTCTCAGCCTCCACGTGCCACCACACCACCCGGTACAAGCAGCCCTCTGGCTCTCAAAGCCACTGATGCCTCTACCTCAGCTGGACCTCTCTCTCCCAGGTCCAGTCCTCCAACTGGCTATGACACTCAGCCACCTCCCAGTCCAACTGACAGCCAAGTCTGAGTCAAAGTTGCCCTCACACACCTGTCTCTCTCTCAGCGGTGCCTGGACTGCCCATTGTTATCCCCCTAACTGTGTTGCTGACCATGGCAGTGTACATTCTCACCCATTCCCTGTGCAGGATCTTATGTAACTACTCTGAACTTTGTTATGGCCACTGGCCTTGCTGTTCATTGCTGTTTGACCATTCCCTGTGCAGGATCTCATGTACCTAATCTGCACTTTGTACTGTCCACTGGCCTTGCTGTTCATTGCTGTGTTTGCCCATACCCTGTGCAGGATCTCATGTACCTACTCTGCACTTTGGACTGGCCACTGGCCTTACTGTTGTCTACTTTTGATGCCTATCTGTGTAATATATGAATAAAGACAGTAACTCCTGTTGTCTGCTTTGTCAATGTCCTTGCTAAATAAAGGGTTTTATGTGTGGGTATGGTTTATTGTGACACATGCTCTGTATCCCACTTTAACATTGCCAATGGCTGATTTCTATTTTTCAGGGTGTTGCAGAGGTGACAGACACTTCAGTTCTTCTTGACGCTGAGGCTAATGTACAATGATGGTTGTTTGTGATTAACTACTGTTATCATGATCAAACAATGGTGCTGTTAGCTAAATTGTACACATGTGATGTTTTGATGCACTGCCAGCTTAGAGTGGGATTCTATCCACAGGATTGCAGGCAGGCTGGCCAGGGTCCATCATGTCTGTGTGATCTTTCTTGATGTGTGGACAGCAGTGTTGGTGTATGGTCATCTTGTGATGGCCAGTCATCCTAGTCACATGGGTACATTTCAAAATGTGCACTTGGGTGGTCATGAAGTGTGCAGTGTGAAGGGGTGACTTTGTAAGCGGTGTTGATGTGTTGTGCCCCTGTGATGGCAACTGCAAACATGTGTCAACCTGGATTTGAATGCCTGTTGGTTGGGAAGGTCAGCCCTGTGCTTGTGATTGTGTGCACATGTGGGAGTTGTAGGTTGTGTACTGTGCAGTGTGTTGGTGTGTCCTTGCACTTCTGTGGACACCTACTTGTTGTTGGTGGCAATTGTGAGTATGCAGAGTGTGCGCCTGACAAGTCAGTTATGTGTTCAGCCATGTGTGTTAATACTGTTTGTGCTCACTGTGCAGACATGCTCAGCCACACTGACATTGAGGATTTTTTCTCATACAATTATGTCTTTAGAAAGTTGTTTGATGCAGTGTGGCATATGGGATGTTGAGTTGTACCATCCCCTATTTGTGCTTATGTTAACTACCCATTGTGAGTGGACACTCCATGTACTTGTGTATGGTGCACTCCTGCCATGTCCACTACTGACGTACATAACACTTCACTCTCATGTTAGCTATCCCCTTGGGTTGTCAGTGTGTGTCCTTCCCCACCACTTCATTTGTTACACTGGGCTTTGTGTTGCTGATCTGTGTACAGGACCAATGTGCTGTGGTAAATATTTGATTTACCGTCTTAATTTCTATGCAGGTAAGTACTTAATCAATAATAACTCAATCGGGAAGAAAGACGCAGAGTCCGTGGTGTTAGAGTTCTTAGGGGTTTTATTCCTTAAAAAGGAATGGTCATGACCGGATATCTGGTTCCTGCCACCACTGGGGGTGCAGGAAGGGATAGAGCAATATTTTATTGACAATACATAGCTTATATACTTGAGTTACATTATAGAAACCAATATAGTAGGCGTAACAGCTGAGAGAAACAAGATAAAACACACACGTGGTAATAATACGTAATTAGAAGGCGTGAACTAGGCGTGAACATAGAGGTGTGTGCTAGAAACGTCATAAGTAGGTGTCATAAGTGGGTGGCAACAAAAGCAGAATCTTGCAATGTCAGCAGAAATCTGAGGCCTGGATGCGCGCGCAGCTGCATGACGTGAGATTGACGTGAAACTGGAGGGTGCAGGGGACTTGACATTTACAATGGCGGAAAGAGACAGAAGTCTGGCATGTCAGATCAACTCGTACCTCTATCATATCTGATATCTGATGTTTGGGAACCATACTATCTGGGCGGAAAAGGTCTCTGGGGCAGAAGCTATTCTATACTGACTGTGAGTGCGTGTATAAGCGTCTACATGTCTGCATGAGATGCGAGGGGGGCATGGGCCTTCCATGGTAACAGAGGCTATGAATCACTTGCACGGAGACAGTAAGGCCAGGCCCTTCGCTCTGCAGCTGGGGGAATGTTTACTTAAACTAGTAGGCAGGAATTCATTTTCGGAGAGGGAAACAGATAACTTGAAGGTTGAATTCAATCTTGGCAGGCAGCAGGCTGAGCTAAACGCGGTGAGCCGCGCAAGGAGTAAGGCAGAGGTCACGGGTACAGAGACAGCCTGGGCTGAGGCTCTCAGAGTCAGAAAACAGAAAAAGGCTCGATGGCAGAATTCAGGGCCTGCTCCGCCAGAGCTGAAAAACGTGTAAAGTACACTACAAAAAGACGTTGGCATGGCATACTTAGGAACGGACAATTCAACCCATTCTGGGTGGGTCTGAAAGAGGACATGTTAACGTTGGACGCAAATGTATTTGCGTCTTCATAGCTGGCACAGGAGGGAAGTTACATGCACTTTAAGCTCGTACATGGAGACGGTGGGGTACACGATAGGGAACATAACTTGACCAAAAATTTATATTTCCTCATTCCCTCCTTGTTCCCTACGGACCCTTCATGATATCTCGATCCTCATGAATCGATCAGTCTGTTCTTGTAACATCATTTGCTCGTCTCTCTTCCGTTGTCGGTTTGAGAGAAAACTGGAATGTTCAATGCACGATGTGGCGCACGGTCCACAAATCGCCGGCCCACACTGTAGGCACAGGCAGCAACTGAATACTATGACGAGGCCAATACCTAGCAAGGATAGGATCTTCCATCCCCAAGCGGTTAACGTTGTCCAGAACCAACCGGACCAAGTCCAGGTGCCTGGATTCTGATGTATCAAACTTGCAATCTTATGGAGACGTGTAATAGCTTTGTATACAGATGGCGCGTTTTCTGGAATGAAAACACAGCAACTTGACCCGATGACCTTACAAGCTCCACCTCTATCTGCCAAGATGACGTCAATAACAAGACGATTTTGAAGGACAACAATCCGCATAGCAGACTGCTCCTCCGTTAAGTTACCTAGGGCGGAGGCAGTTTCATGTACTACTGCTTCGAGTGTTCTGGTTAATCTACGTATTAATTTACTGTTTTGGACGGGGCCTGTGAAGAAAAAGAATCCTTTATTGAAATCTGTGTATTGCTCCCATGCCGTTTCAGTATAGTCGACAATCGGGAGATCTCTTCGAAATCTATCTTTTACTAGATTTGTATTTCTATGATAATCAGGAGGAACTAGGAAAACAGGGGGCAGAAGGAAAGCAATGTAACAGGTACCATCCCAATCTGGAGGTAAACGTATGTATGCGGTATGGCCACAAACAAAGTAGGAATGACGTGTAGCTCGAAATGAGGACCTACCCTCATCAGTGAATTCGACCACAGTAGTACATTTACTATGACCTAAGTGTACTGAACCTTTCTTTCTAACACAAAGATGACCAGTGACTGGTAATACTGACATAGCGGGGAGAATGGGTGCAGCTTCGGACTCGATAGTAAGGATCATGAGGTTAACTGTGTAATTACCTAATCCATATACTTCGTTTTCTAGATCAGTTCCTATTCTAACGGATCGTCCACTTCCATCAGGGTAACAGACGTCGAACAGAACTGAATTTAGGTTTCCCCAAACCCAGCCCCCCTCGCTGGTAACAGCAATATCAGAATCTAAAGAATTAATCAATCTACTCCATGCACCACAGGAGCCATTGTGAGTGAACGGATACGGAAAGAGGGGCAGAACTCCCTTGTATTTCTGATGGGGAGGGAGTCGGCCACAAATCCAACAGTTTGTAGCATTGCTGGTCTGATGGGAGTGATGTAACATGCTAATGAATGTGTTGTTGCGCAGCGCAAGTCTGTAAGACAATTCGTGAGGCGGTAATGTACTAAAAGAATGTTCAGCAGAAACATTGTAAGCAGATTGTTCACGCTTGAAGATAGGGTAGTATATGGGAAGCAATATACTCGCCACAATAATCAGAAGACTTAGAAAAAACATAATTAATAATGTCACTATACAGTGGCTGCGGAGTGATTTGCAATATGCACGTTTCTTGAATTGTCTCTCTCTCTCTCTATCTCGATCTAGGGGATACATGTCAGAAACTATTTAACCGATTCACCTAGGGGAGGACTTAAACAATTAAACTGTCTGACTTGCTAGATCGAAGCTTCAGTTTATACTCCTCTTGGGGAGTTTTCTCTTGTTCGGGAACTTTAAAGTCACTAGGTTCATTACAGTCTTTGGAGGGGGTGGACGAGTCTGGGTCTGGTTTCAGTTCGTTGCATTTTTTAATATGACTCGTATGTATCCACCCCTTTCTGCCTTCCACCTTGATTGCTGTCCTCGTAGTGAGAAGGACGGTCTTCGGCTCTTTCCAGCGGGGCTCCAGCGGACTTTTCCTGTCAAAGTTCCTTATTAGGACGTTGTCACCTGGTCGGACATCGTGCGGCTTTACATCAGTGTTGTCAGGGAAGGCTGCGGCAACCTGTGAACGACATGATTGGAGTGCAGACATCAAGGAGGCAAGGTAATCTGTCAGCATATTACAATCGACATCAGTAATTTTCTTAGGCATGGGCGTCCCCCACATATTCGGTGGTCTGCCAAAGACCACTTCGTACGGGGATAGTCCTGATCTCGAATGGGCAACCATTCTCATATAGAATAATGCAACTGGCAGGGCGACTATCCAGTCGACCCCTTTCTCTTTACAAACTTTAGCAAGACGGGTCTTTAATGTCTGGTTATGCCTTTCTACAAGGCCTGCGGCTTCGGGATGTCGGACACAATGGAATCTCCACTGATATCCTAGCAGAAGGGAGACATGCTTCATGAGTTCGGATGAGAACGGCTGTCCGTTATCTGAGTACACGACACGAGGCAAGCCGTATCGTGGGAAGAATTCTCGAACCAGCTGCCTGGCAGTGGTCGGGGCAGTGTAATCTGAGACTGGGTATGCTTCGGTCCAACGGGAAAGTGCACAAACAACTACGAGGACATATTTGAATCCTCGACAACGGTCCATCTGGATATAATCCATCTGGAGGACTTCAAAAGGGTGATCGGGAGGATGGAATCCACCTTGCTCTACAGGAACGCTTTTACCTGGATTGAACTGACAACAGATCATGCAAGTACGCACTTTCTGTTTTGCTGCTGCTCGTAAGTGTTTGTTGTACCAGAGATTCTGTAAACTGTCTAACATAGCTTTCTCTCCTAGATGTGCTGGACTATGTGCTGTATTTATCATGATTTGAACCATTGAGTCGGGGAGAAACCATGTAGATTTTCCCTTCGTGACCCATCCTTGATCTGTCTGGATCCCTCCTAGTTCAGTCCACTTCTTTATTTCATCTGGAGTGGCATGTGTCTGAATATCAATTACATCTAGGGTGGGATCCCTGACTGTCATACACTGTGTTGGTACTATTGTCTTTGTCACATCGGTAGTCTGGGTGTGAGTCAATGCTGTATGTTTTGCTGTCTGGTCTGCCAGGTCGTTACCCTGGGAAACAGAATCTGTAACTTTAGTATGTGCTTTACACTTCATGACTGATATGCCCGAGGGCAAATGTATTGCTTCTAACAGTGCTTGAATGAGGGGACCGTGTTGGATCTTGGCACCATGAGAGGTCAAGAAACCTCTTTCTTGCCATAACATGCCGAAGTCGTGTACGACTCCGAACGCATAACGGGAATCAGTGTATATGTTAACATTTCTGTTCTTGGCTAGTATACAAGCTCGGGTCAGAGCGATGAGCTCCGCCGCTTGAGCAGACAGTGTGTCAATACGATGTGTTTCTTTAACTTCAGTTTCAGTGGTCACTGCATACGCGGCCACTAATTCTCCTGTACTTGTTCTCATGCATGAACCATCCACGTAATGTGTCAGGTCTGGATTTGTCAGTGGGACATCTGTTAAGTCTCGTCATGGCTTTGTTACTGCATTAATGATCTCTATACAATCATGCGGGGCTGGATCTGTCATAATTGTAGGTAACAATGTTGCGGGGTTCAGAATGCTACAGCGTCTGATTTCTATGTGTGGCTGGAATAGTGTCAATTCATAACCTGTCAGTCGTGCTATAGTCAAGTGCTGAGTCTGAGTTCTGTTTAAAAGAACCTCTACAGAATGTGGAACTTGAACTGTTAATGGATGTCCTAAAACAATTGAGTCGCTCTGTCTGATTGCTAGTGCTGTTGCTGCTACTGACTTCAAGCACGCAGGGAGTGCCTGGGCTACTGAATCCAATGTACTTGAAAAATAAGCGCAAGGCTTATGTGAACCTGCTTGATCTTGAGTGAGGACAGACAACGCTGTACCCTCACGTTCTGTAACAAAAAGTGTAAAAGGTTTGCTGTAACATGGTGTCGCTAGAACTGGTGCTTGACATAAAGCTTTCTTTAATTCCTCAAAAGCCTGTGTATGTTCCTGAGTCCAAGGGAGGGCAGTCGAAGTCGCTGCCTCCTGTGTTGTTAACTGAATCAGAGGTTTAGCTAGAAATGCATACTGAGGAATCCATTGTCTGCAGTACGAGGTGAGGCCTATAAAGGCCCGCACTTCCTTTTGTGTCTGGGGTTGTGGCATATTTACAATTAACTGAATGCGATCGAGAGTGAGCTGTCTCCCCACTTTGGACAGCAAGTGACCCAAGTACACAACTTGCTGAACACAGAATTGTAGCTTCGAAGGAGACACCTTGTGTCCCTTGTCGGCCAGAAAATGTAAAACTGTCAGTGATGCTTGTTCACATTCGGGCTCACTTCGTGCGGTGATCAGCAGATCATCGACGTATTGCAGTAAGGCAGTGTTAACTGGCATTATGATACAATCAAGTTGTCTTTTCAGTGCTTGGCTATAGATGCTGGGGCTTTCTGTGAATCCTTGAGGTGCGCGTGAAAATTTGAAACTTCGTCCATTTAAACTGAATCCGAAGAGATATTGGCTCTCTGGATCAATAGGTACACTGAAGAAGGCGTTCTTGAGGTCAATTACAGTAAAGAACGTTGCTTCTGAATCAATAGCAGTCAATAAGGATGAGATGTCGGGAACCACAGGGTACTGCGGAATAATGCATTTATTCAGTTCTCTTAAATCAATCACCAGCCGATATACTGGCGGTGCATTGGGATCAGTACGTTTAAGAATCGGAATGATGGGTGAATTACAGATATTGGAGTCGGTTTCTACGACCACTCCTTGGGCAATGAGCTCTTCAATGATTTCCAGTAAAGCCACTACAGCATCGGGTGGTAACTTGTATTGTCTGATTCTGGGTAAAACAACACCTGGTTTGAGTGTAACACGGTATGGTGTAATGTGCATACAACCTACATCAGTTGGGCCTTTTGCCCACAAGTGGTCTGGTACATTTTTCAACCTGACATCAAACTCTCGTAACACATAATGACCCTTAAAGTCTCTTAAGAAAAGCCTAACTCCTTCCGGAGAACAGCAAATCACGGCTCCTAGAGCCTTCAATGTTTTTATTCCTAACAGATTTTCTGGACAAGATTTCGTAAGTAACACGTCTGTAACACGTGATAATGGACCCACAGCCAGGGGGACTGGTTTCGATACCTCATTTACAATAGGCTGTCCTGAAAAACCAAGGGAAACATTCTGTGAGCCTGAGAGGGGTGCCCCTGGGACTTCATCATGGCTGATTGTGGTGCGACTTGCCCCTGTGTCAATTAAAAACTTTCTGTCTTTTCCCAATACTTGACTGTGTACATAAGGACCCTCTTGATCTACAGGAATCTCAATAAGAGGCAAGCCACCCTCCCTCTCTAGGCTGTTTCATGTGTATCGTGGATAATCGGGATAATCAGATTGGGCATACTGGTACATCTGTTGCGAAACTTGCTGAGTCGCGGCAATGGGCTGTGGCTGTGACTGTGACTGTCTCTGTGGTACTGCTACTGTCTGTGCTGCATGTGGCGACACATGCATAGGCTGTGTATTCTGCATGGGCTGTATATTCTGTGAAGACTGATGCTGACTATGATCTTGTCTAGGCGGGTGCGGTCTTTCTTTAGTTTTACCTGTCGATATATTATGTTTCAGGACTGGGCATTCATGTACGTAGTGACCTGGCTGCTTGCAATAATTGCATGTCCCTTTAACGGGAGCTGCGGCGTGACCTGTCTGGGTCGTACCCTTTCTCTGACCGTCGGCTGGAACCGACTGGGCCACTAACATTTTCATTTTCGTGTCTTTCATGCGTTTCTGTTCCTGATCCTGTTCTTCTCTAATTCTGTTCTGATGATATTGTAACATCTGTAACATCTGGGATGGCGTATTTGCCTGCCAAGTACTTTCAACTTTGTATACACGGTTTTTAACCGCTAACAGGGAATTCTCCACTAACTTTGATACAAAAAGATGCGGGTACGACTCGCTACTTGGTTTAAGACCACTATTAATAATGAAACATTTCTCGAATCTTGAATAGAAGTCACTAGTATCTTCATCGGGTTTCTGTTTACATGCTGAGATTGCGTCCCAATCTTCCTTTCTAGTTGTCAGTAATCTTGGGAGAACCTGTACTATCAAACCTGGTAATGCTTTAGTTTTCTCCCCAAGGCCTAGCCCTGGGGTACGTTTTTCCTCCTCTTCTTCTATTTCTGCCCATACAATCTTTTTATCTCCCACTTCCCATTCTTTTTCCTTGAGTTTCTCGTAGATGCCCGTGGGCAGCAGTACCTTTAACATTTTCATGATATCTTCATATGTGTAATCCCCCATCAATAACATGTCTTTAAGTTCTCTGTGAAAACCTGCAGGGTCTTTATCATGACAGGGTACTAGTTTCTTCATTTCCAATAGTTCTAACTTGGTCAGAGGTGTGTGTACATACACACGTTTCAGATTATTATCGGTACCCATGACCGGATGTACTTCTCGTAAGGGGTTCTGACTTTCAATGCCATGCAGACGCTCCATATGGTACATTTTTCTTTCTGGGGGCGGAGCGGGAACGTATTCGGAGCTTAAGAACGTGTTATATCTGTGCCGTTGTTCTAGAATTATTTGAATTAACTTGGTACTTAGGCCTCTCCATCTATCCATGAGTAGTGCTTCTAATGTATCGTGTAAGGGACCTGGGTCAGAATGTTGATATCTGAATAACGTGAGAAGGTGCTGAATCATGTATACACCTGCTAATTTCTGCTCGTCTGGGGAAAGGTTCAGGAATGTCTGCGCTACTGTGTCATCATGGTATATGTTCGGATTGTCAGCCCATAGTACAGCTGACCGGGCTAGTTCTTGTTCATCCATAGAATTGAGTACATGGTACCCCATTCGTTCTCGAAGCCTTTTATCAGTCTCCTGGAACTGATGTTCAGGAGAATTCGGTTTTGTTATGCCAGAGAGAAAAACTCTCTTGCTTTCTGGACAAATGCCTTTCCTAAGGTAAGTTCCCTTACCTACATATGCTATCGTATCCGTAGTCTTTTCTGGTTCTTCAGGTTCTTCTTCCTCCTCCTCGGAAGCTTTTTCTTTCTCTTTTTCGTGTATTTCTATCACTGCTTTTCTTATTTTTCTGTACATACTGGCTATGCAACCCCCTTTATCATGTTTTCCTTCAGATATATTTTGACCCCACTTGTTGAGTCCGTCTAATTCATCCTGTTCTGTCTCAGGCCTGTCTCGTTCTCTTATTAGGCAATTTATGAAAAAACGTAGTATATATGCTTGAGTGTCAACTTTCTGATGTGCCATGGCTTCCTTAATACTGTCAGGGTCTTCCCCAGTTCGGACAAAATTATATATTCTATCTAGGTACTCTTTCATTCCTGCGAATAATATTAGGTAATCTGTAGCTTGTCGTAAGCGTAGCGATGCTATCATCATTCTATCGTCTTTGCCGGGTACTGGATCATATCTGCAAACTGAAAGCGGTTCTTTGAGTATGTTGAGGCGGGGTGATTTGAGCATAAAGGGGTTCTGCATATCCCTAAGGTGTAATCTGTGTGTTGGTGGCGGGGTCTGGTAACCCCCTGTCGCGCCTCCTGAGGCGGAGGCTTGGGCATTATCCCTCTGTGGGGTCTGTATCGGTACTTGAACTTGTCTTTTAGTAGGATCAGGTAGAAGCGGTTTTGGTATATCAGTTTTAGGTGCGGGAAGTGGTGGAGGTGGAGGAACGATGGGCTGTCGAACGGGGAAACCTGGTTGCGGTAATGGAGGGATATGGTCTGGAGGCGGGTTGCCACCCCCGTCACCGTCAGTAGGCGGGACGCGGACAGGCAGATTGGTGTAAGCGGGTGCTACATCCTCTAGATAGGAATTCAGGAATATGTCTTTAGTGGTTCTGTGAGTTACTTTAGTTGGGACCAATGGTGTTGGCAGATTTTTCGGTATTTCTGAAGTGGCCTCAGGCGAACCCTCGGCCACGAGATACATGCCATATACGAGATTGTTTCGTGCGCGGTCTATTTGCTCTGATTTTACTCGAATCCCCTCAGTAACTAATTCGTTTTCTTGGGCTTTATCTGATTCTTTAAGTCTGTCTTCTCTACGGAGTGCTTTTTCAGCACGCTTATGTGATTCCTTACGATAAAATTCTATGGCGTCTTTCTGAGATTGTCTGGCTTTCTTTTTCCATAGTGCTTCTTCTACCTTCATGATGCACTCGGCATCCCATGTTCCTGTAACGGGCCATCTGTGTCTTTCGTCTAGATGCTTAGTATAATCGGCCCATAATTCTAGATACAGTATGGCGTCTATGCCATGTTTATGGTACATGAAATTTCCAGGAGTGTCCCTAGGGGGGATAGGAATTTCTTCCTCTAGTATCCCTTTCCTAGTTCCTATCTGCTTTAACTTGTTGAAAAACGGCATCTTGTTTACTTAATACTGAATGCTCAATCCTTGCTACTTAATACTGAATACAGCTAGTTACACAAGAACACAATAATGCACATAAAAAAAACAGTCACTCATACAACGACATTAATCACATGAAAAAACATTTAAAAACACCTATTACTACCCCCTATACCGGATGTACTGCTAAACAGCACAGATACACTGCTGAGAACAGTGCAAGAACTTGAAATCATCGGATATACTGCTAAACAGTACAGATACACTGTCTAAAACAGTGCAGACCGGACTTGTGTACCCAAACCCGTCTAGATACATCCCAGCAATGGTACTCACCGGGAAGCACGGAAAACAGAAGGCCTCGGAAAACTGGACTGGACTGGACCGGACTCGACTCGACTCGACACGTGGATACTTCGGAAACTGGTGGGCCTCTTGACACCTCGGACCTTGCTTCTTTCGGCTAGGCTCTGGTCGGGATCCTCCGCGCTCCTCACCGCCTCGTCTGGGTGCTGATTGCAGTCTTCGTCGCCTCCGTGGGCCAGAGGGAGATACAGGAAATCCTGCCAGTACGCGTAGTTTCCGTCTAACTGATGGCAGGGGACAGAGCTTGCAACGCACCAACCGGCGCGTGAGGTGGGGGAGGGGTCCCTATTCGGGCACCAAAATAATGTGGTAAATATTTGATTTACCGTCTTAATTTCTATGCAGGTAAGTTCTTAATCAATAATAACTCAATCGGGAAGAAAGACGCAGAGTCCGTGGTGTTAGAGTTCTTAGGGGTTTTATTCCTTAAAAAGGAATGGTCATGACCGGATATCTGGTTCCTGCCACCACTGGGGGTGCAGGAAGGGATAGAGCAATATTTTATTGACAATACATAGCTTATATACTTGAGTTACATTATAGAAACCAATATAGTAGGTGTAACAGCTGAGAGAAACAAGATAAAACACACGTGGTAATA
This sequence comes from Lissotriton vulgaris, assembly GCF_964263255.1. Classification (NCBI taxonomy): domain Eukaryota; kingdom Metazoa; phylum Chordata; class Amphibia; order Caudata; family Salamandridae; genus Lissotriton; species Lissotriton vulgaris. Next base: position 392,422,123 of record NC_141693.1, read on the forward strand.
ATACGTAATTAGAAGGCGTGAACTAGGCGTGAACATAGAGGTGTGTGCTAGAAACGTCATAAGTAGGTGTCATAAGTGGGTGGCAACAAAAGCAGAATCTTGCAATGTCAGCAGAAATCTGAGGCCTGGATGCGCGCGCAGCTGCATGACGTGAGATTGACGTGAAACTGGAGGGTGCAGGGGACTTGACATTTACAATGGCGGAAAGAGACAGAAGTCTGGCATGTCAGATCAACTCGTACCTCTATCATATCTGATATCTGATGTTTGGGAACCATACTATCTGGGCGGAAAAGGTCTCTGGGGCAGAAGCTATTCTATACTGACTGTGAGTGCGTGTATAAGCGTCTACGTGTCTGCATGAGATGCGAGGGGGGCATGGGCCTTCCATGGTAACAGAGGCTATGAATCACTTGCACGGAGACAGTAAGGCCAGGCCCTTCGCTCTGCAGCTGGGGGAATGTTTACTTAAACTAGTAGGCAGGAATGCATTTTCGGAGAGGGAAACAGATAACTTGAAGGTTGAATTCAATCTTGGCAGGCAGCAGGCTGAGCTAAACGCGGTGAGACGCGCAAGGAGTAAGGCAGAGGTCACGGGTACAGAGACAGCCTGGGCTGAGGCTCTCAGAGTCAGAAAACAGAAAAAGGCTCGATGGCAGAATTCAGGGCCTGCTCCGCCAGAGCTGAAAAACGTGTAAAGTACACTACAAAAAGACGTTGGCATGGCATACTTAGGAACGGACAATTCAACCCATTCTGGGTGGGTCTGAAAGAGGACATGTTAACGTTGGACGCAAATGTATTTGCGTCTTCATAGCTGGCACAGGAGGGAAGTTACATGCACTTTAAGCTCGTACATGGAGACGGTGGGGTACACGATAGGGAACATAACTTGACCAAAAATTTATATTTCCTCAGTGCCACTCAGGACAGTTTCCAAATTGGTTATGTGTGATTTTCTTGTACTGGTTTGCAGTCACGGTTGCTCATATGCAGTACTGTTTGTGCTGCACAGTCCTCTGGTCATGTTGTTTGTATATGGGTGCCCCAGACTTGTGCATCTGTGGGTGATGAGTGAAAAGTATGTGTGTTTGCTGAGGTACTGCTACCCTTCCTACGTGTGATGCTGTCTGTGTGCTATGGTGAGTTGTGTTGTGGGGGTTCATGTTGCGGCACTCAAGTATGCGTGCTGCTGGTTTGGTTGGTATGCACACACTGCTTGTTGTGCATGCAGTGCTCTGAGTATATATTGCCTTGTAATTGCCTGGTGAGTTGTTAGTGAATTGTGATATATTCAGAGGTGTGTTGCTAATTTAGTGTGCATTACTTGTGTGTCTGTCATATGCACTTATGAGTATTCTTGTTCCTGAGCTTGTTTTGAGTGCACCTTGGTGATTTCTCCTCTTATATTTGAGCTGTCACTTGTCAGGATTGTGCATGTGCAAGCATGTGGTGCTCTGTGACACCATGTTTACTTGATGAGTGGTGTGGTATGTCTGTGTTTTTTTATTGTCCCATTGCTCTCTGTTAGTGTCCATGATTGTTTGGAGATGATGCACTTCTTGTGTGTGTTGGGGTATGGTGTCCGTGCATTGGTCCAGAGTGATGATGTTGTGTACTCCTGTTCTGTATGGGCTCCCATTGCCTTTCCACTGTTTGGCTGGCCATATGTGGGCTTGTTGTGCTTCTGTGTATGTTGTTTGAGAGGTTTGTGTTTGGCTATTGTATTTGTGCAAGCATTGGCTCAGGCATCCCTGAGTGTGTGTGTGTGCGTGTGTGATGTTTGTGGATGCACCCCGGGGAAGTTGAAAATTAGTAATTGTCTTCACAGGACATTATTTGCACCATTCGTGTGTTTGTCACTAGTGTTAAGTGGCACAGGGGTGAGGTGGGTGTAAGTGGGTTTTGTGTGAAGGGTTCTAGTTGTGTTTGGCAGTCATGTAGTGTGTCAATGGGTCCTGTGTATTGTGCTGATGACATACACATGTCAAGTAAGTAGATACAGATGTGTGGCTGATCACTGTTTGACTTCAGTCACTTCCTATCATCCTTGTGCCTATCCCATGGCCTGCCTTGCTGTCTCCATGAGTTGTTGCACAGAGGTCACTGTGGAGTAATTCCAGTCACTGTGCCAGCCATGTGTGATTTGTTGGCCTAAGGGTGTTGTGATATGTTCAATATCTTGCACTTGATGTACACATGCTTTGTGGTTGCCTCCTTATCTTTCCATCTCTTTCCACCTCATCATTGGCTATCCCATTTGTTGATCTCCATTGCTGTTGGCATCTGGTATGTGTATGTGGTTGTGTGTCTGTGTGGGGTGTGTATGGCTGACTTGATAGGCAGTGTGTTCAGTTAGGGTATTTGTTGGAACTGGGATTTCTGGTTGGCTATGGCTTACGCCAAAGCCAGGCATAAACCACCATTCTAGTCAGGGCAAGGGAGTCACACGCCAAGATAACCCCTGCTCACCCCCTTGGTAGCTTGGCACGAGCAGACAGGCTTATCCCAGAGGCAATGTGTAAAGTATTTGTGCACGCACACAACAGCAACAACATCCTAGGCACGCCACAAAGGGAACTCCACACAAGGTTAAATAAAAATAACTTTTATATTGTCAAAACACATCAGATAGTAATCACACAATATACATTGTGCCAACAGGCACGGGCAATATTCACAAGGGATTATTTACACCAGGACAGGGTCACGTTGGCTACTGTCAGAATCAGAACTTAGTAGAACTAGCACTTAGAATAACTGTAACACCAAATAACAATTATAGATCACAACCAGTAACCACTGGTAACAGTACACACTACGCAATACTAATAACTATAGGCCAAGATCACGGATGGACACATAACCTCTCTAGTATAACATACTAGGCAAAGCAAACTTCTAAGCATGAGCACCTTTAGAAGTATAACACAAACATAAAGGCAAAGCCCATTACGTAGCAATCACATTTTGGCCTAAACAGTATAACTACAGTAGGCAATCTCTCACTAGTCTAAACACATTAGACTCTGCCTCCTAAGAATACATCACATTTAGGGGCGTAGATCACAGTGAGGTAAAATCTCACTAACACCAACCTAAAACCATCTCTAGAGGTATTGAGGAAATATGAATTTTTATGGTCAATTATGTCCCCTATCGTAGACCCCAACGGCTCCATGTACGTGCTTCAAGTACATGTATGTTCCCTCCACTTCCAGCTATGAAGACGCAAATACATTTGCGTCCAACGTCAACATGTCCTCTTTCAGATCCACCATGAATGGGTCGAATATTCCGTTCCTAAGTGTGCCTTGCCAACGTCTTTACATGGTGCACTTTTCACGTTTCCCCTGGCTCAGGCGAGTTAGGCCCTGATTTCTGCCATCGAGTCTTTTCCTGCCTTCTGTCTCTGGATGCTACAGCCTGGACCTGCATCTGTATCCCTGACCTTTGTCTTACTCCCTGCGCGGCTAGCGGTGCCTGGCTCGGCCTGCTTGCCTGCCAAGACTGTATTTTGCCTTCAAGTTATCTGCTCCGCGAAAATACATTCCTGTCTAGTAGTTTAGGTAAACATCCTTCCCAGCTGCAGAGCAAAGGGCCCGGCCTTTCTGTCTCCATACAAGTAATTCATTGCTCTTGTTACCATGGTAGGCCCATGGCCCCCACACTACATGTAGACACGTAGGCGCATATACACGCACTAGCAGTCAGTATAGAATAGCCTCTGCCCGAGAGACCTTTCTCTCTAGATAATACAGTTCTTCAAACATCCGATATTAGATATGATTTGGGATTAGGTTGTTCTGACACCCCAGACTTCTGTCTCCTCATGTAAGGCTAAATGTCAAGTCCCCTTCACCCTCCAGTTCCACGTCAATTGCACGTCATGCTGCTGCGCGCATCTCTGCCATGTATTTCTGCTGATACTGCAGGATTCTCTTATGGATCCACCCATTTGTGACACCTTTATGTGACGTTTCTAGTACACACCCTTGTGCACACCTTCTGTTCCGCCTTTTTCATTACGTATATGTTTTCTTATCTCTTCTCTCAGCTGTTATGCCTTCTGCATCCATCACCACTGTAATGCATTGACTATATATATGATATTCTGTCAATAAAGTATTGTCTATCCCTTCCTGAACCTTCATGGTGATGGAATATGATTGCCTGGTTCGAACCAATTCCTTTTTAAGGAATAAAACCCCTTTTAAAACCTCAGATGCCACGGACTCTGCCTCTTATTTTTTCTGAGTTATTCTTATTGAACTTTACCGCATAAATTAAGTATAGGTAATTAAAATTTACCACATAATTGGCGCCCGAATAGGTACCCCTCCCCCACCTTACGCGCCTGCGGTGCGTTGCAGGCCCGGTCCCCTGCCACATCCGGACGGACAACTACGCGTACCCGCAGGATTTCCTGTATCTCCCTCAGGCCAACGGAGGTGACTGAGGCTGCGATCGACACCCAGACGAGGCGGTGAGGAGTGCGGAGGATCCCGACCAGAGCCTAGCTGAGAGAGGAAGGTCCGAGGTATTCAGAGGCCCACCAGGTTCCGAAGTCCCGAAGTACCTACGTCACGAGTCGAGTCCAGTCCGGTCCAGTCCAGTGTCAAGTTTCCGAGGCCTTCCGTTCCGTGCTTCCCGGTGAGTACCGTTGCTGGGGACGCATCTAGACGAGCGCATTAATTTGTGCCGGTCAAGACGGGTTTGGGTACACAGACCCAGTCTGCACTGTTTTAGCGGTGTATCTGTACTGTTTAGCAGTATATCCGGTCTGCACTGTTTTAGCGGTGTATCTGTACTGTTTAGCAGTATATCCAGTATGCAGTTAGCTAGTTTCATTCTAATCATTATTGTTCGTTTTTAAAAATGTTTCAGTGTGTTTTAAATGTCGTGGTATGAGTGATTGTTCGATCTTCATTACTGTGTTTATTGTATTTACTGTGTTCAAGTTCGAGTAAGTATCAAGTAGCAAGGTTCAAGATGCCTTTATTTTCCAAACTAAGACAAATAAAAACTAGAAAAGGGATACTCGAGGAAGCTGTTCCCATCCCACCCAGGGACACTCCCGGATATTTTATGTACCACAAGCACGGCCTAGATGCCGTATTGTATCTCGATTTATGGGTGGACTATACCAAAGATTTAGAAGAGAATCAGAAATGGCCCGCTACGGGAACATGGGATGCCGACTGCATCATGAGAGTAGAAGAAGCATTATGGAAAAAGAAAGCCAGACAGTCACAGAAGGATGCCATTGAATTATGGCGTAAAGAATCGCATAGACGCACAGAGAAAGCACTCAGAAAAGCAGAGAAAAGTAGAGAGGATTCAGACAAAGCCCGAGAAAAGGTATTAGTGGAGGAAGGTATACGAGTTAAAGAAGAACAAGTAGACAGACAACGAAATACTCTTATGAATGGTATGTATCCTCTTCTGGCCGAGGGTTTACCTAAAGCCACCCAGGAAGTACCAAAAGATCTGCCACCTCCATTACTCCCGACTAAATTACACCACAAGACCGCAAAGGACATATTCCTTTCTTCCTATTCAGACGATGTAGCCCCCGAATATGTTAATATTCCGCCGCCACGCACACCACCTGCTGACGGCACCCCACCCCGAGATAATCTGCACCCACTTCCGCAACAACAAACTCCTCCTCCCGGTCCACATCCTGCGCCTGTTCCCCCAGCCCCAATCCTTCCTGCACCTATTATTCCAGGCATGAATCCACTAAATCCCTTTTTACCTGGCACCTCAGGAGGTGCGGCAGGAGGTTTCCAGACACCGCCACAAACACATCGATTGACTTATAGGGATTTAGCACAACAACGTACACCTCAAACAGCGAGTTACGACATACTCAAAGAGCCTCTTACAGACTGTAGATATGATCCGGTACCCGGTAAAGACGACAGAATGATGCTATCATCAGTAAGTCTACGACGAGTTGCAAACTATTTAATGTTACTACCAGGAATGATTGAGCATCTAGACAGAATATATCTTTTTGTCCAAACGGGGCAAGGCCCGGAAAGTATTGGCGAGGCCATGGCACACCAGAAAGTTGACACTCAAAGAATGATACTACGTTTCTTCATAAACTGCTTGATAAGAGACCAAGATAGACCTGGTGTAGACCAGGAAGAAATGAAAGCACTTAACAAATGGGGTCAGAATATAGCAGACGGAAAACATGATAAACAGAGTTGTATAGAAAATATGTACCGAAGGATCCGAAAAGCAGTAGAACAAATACACGAAAGAAGACAGCCTGAAAGGGAAATAGATACAGACAAGAATGAATCCTCGGAGGAGGAACAACCAGAAACAACAACAGGAGCATTGCAGTTACCAGCTAGAGAAATGATAGCATATGTAAGTAAGGGAAGACCCTTTAATAATTCAATGCGTCCGATACGTCCAGAAAGTAAGAGACTTTTTCAAGCAGCCATGTCAAACCCGAAGACCCCTGAACACCTATTTCAGGGTACCGATAAAATACTTCAAGAACGAATGGGGTACCATGTACTCGATTCCATGGATGAACAAGAATTAGCCAGGTCAGCAGTACAATGGGCTGACAGTCCTGATAAATATAGTGATGACGCGTTAGCGCAAACGTTTTTGAATCTTTCCCCAGATGAACAGCGTCTAGCTGGTATGTACATGATACAACATCTCCTTATATTGTACAAGAGCCAACACTCTGATCCTGGTCCCCTACCTGATATATTAATAGAACTACTTATGAATAAATGGAGAGGCCTAGGTACCGATTTAATCAAAGTAATTCTAGAACATCGGCACAGATATAGTGCCTTCCTGTGTCCACAGTTTGATCCAGCTCCACCCATAGAAAGAAAAACGTATTACATAGACAGACAGAATCCCTTACGAGAAGTGCACCCAGTCAGGAATGATGATAATACTTTTAGACGCGTGTTTGTATACACGCCCATAACTAAAATAGAACTATTGGAAATGAAGAAATTAGTGCCCAGCCATGACAAAGATCCAGCAGGTTTTCACCGTGAAATAAAAGACATGTTACTCATGGGTGATTATACCTATCCCGACATCATGAAAATATTGAAAGTATTATTGCCTGCCGGTATTTACGAGAAACTCAAAGAAAAAGAATGGGAGGTGGGAGAGCAAAAGATTGATTGGGCTGCATTAGAAAACGAAGAAAACACTCGAACTCCAGGCCTAGGGCTTGGGGACAAAACTAAAGCATTACCGGGATTGTTAGTACAAGTATTGCCACGGTTATTAGCAACGAAAAAGGAGGACTGGGATGCAATCTCAGCCTGCAAACAGAAACCCGATGAAGACACTAGTGATTTTTATTCCCGATTTGAGAAATGTTTTATTATTAATAGTGGCCTGAAAGCAAGTAGCGAGTCATATCCACATCTTTTTGTATCCAAATTAGTCGAGAATTCCCTGCCCCAGGTTAAGAACCGAGTACTGAAAGTCGAGAGCACCTGGCAAGCTAATACCCCTTCACAAATGTTACAAATGTTACAGTACCACCAGAATAGAATTAGAGAAGAACATGAACACGAACAAAGACGTATGAAAGACACGAAAATGAAAATGCTAGTTGCTCAGTCAGTTCCAGCTGACGGTCAGAAAAAGGGTACGACACAGTCCAATAATTCAGCAGGTCCTGTTAAAGGGACATGCAACTACTGTAAACAGCCAGGTCACTATATAAACGATTGTGCAGTTTTGAAACACAATATCTCTACGGGTAAAACTAAAGAGAGACCGCGTCCACCTAGACAAGATCAGGCCCAACAACAAGTACCCCAGAACGTACAGCCTATGCATGCTTCACAACAGACAATACAAACTGTAGCAGTACCACAGTCACAGCCCATTGCCGCAACACAAAACACGACACAACAGATGTACCAGTATGCACAAAATGATTATCCCGATTATCAACGATACACATGAAACAGCCTAGAGAGGGAGGTTGACTTGCCTCTTATTGAGGTTCCTGTAGATCAAGAGGGTCCTTATGTACATAGTCAACTATTAGGGAAAGACAGAAAGTTTTTAATTGATACAGGGGCAAGCAGGACAACTATAAGTCACGACGAGGTTCCAGGGGCACCCCTCTCAGGCTCGCAGAATGTTTCCTTTGGATTTTCAGGAAAGCCTATTGTTAATGAAGTATCGCAACCACTTCCCCTTGCAGTTGGTCCATTGACACGTACTACAGATTTACTACTTACAAAATCATGTCCAGAAAACTTGTTAGGTATAAAGACACTGAAAGCTCTAGGAGCTGTAATTTGCTGTTCTCCGGAAGGAGTAAGATTGTTCCTACGTGACTTTAAGGGTCACTATGTGTTGAGAGATATTGATCCCAGATTACAGAATGTTCCTGCACATTTATGGGCACAAGGCCCCACTGATGTAGGTTGTATGCACATTACACCATATCGAGTCACACTCAAGCCAGGAGTGGTATTACCACGAATTCGACAATACAAGTTACCCCCAGATGCTGTAGTGGCTTTACTGAAAATCATTGACGAGCTCATTGCACAAGGAGTGGTTGTGGAAATCGACTCCAATCTCTGTAATTCCCCCATCATTCCGATTCTTAAACGTACTGATCCAAATGCACCCCCAGTTTATCGATTAGTTATCGATTTACGCAAATTGAATAAATGCATTGTACCACAGTATCCCGTGGTCCCAGATATCTCTTCACTATTAACTGCTATTGATTCAGAAGCAACGTTCTTTACTGTAATTGACCTCAAGAACGCCTTCTTTAGTGTCCCGATCGATCCGGAAAGCCAATATCTTTTCGGATTCTGTTTAAATGGACGAAGCTTCAAATTTGCACGCGCACCTCAAGGATTCACAGAAAGCCCCAGCATCTATAGCCAAGCACTGAAAAGACAACTTGACAGTATTCACATGCCTGAAAACACTGCCCTGCTTCAGTATGTCGATGATCTACTGATCACCGCCCGAAGCGAACCTGAATGTGAACGAGCATCACTGACGGTTTTACATTTTCTGGCCGACAAGGGGCACAAGGTGTCCCCTTCAAAGCTTCAATTCTGTGTTCAGCAAGTTGTGTACCTTGGGCACTTGCTGTCCAAAGGGGGGAGACAGCTCACACCTGACCGCATCCAGTTAATTGTAAACATGTCACCACCCAAGACACAAAAGGAGGTGCGGGCCTTCATAGGCCTCACTTCTTACTGCAGACAATGGATTCCCCAGTACGCATTCCTAGCAAAGCCACTCATACAGTTGACAACTCAGGAGGCAGCGTCTTCAACTGCCCTTCCTTAGACTCAGGAACATACACAAGCTTTTAAAGACTTAAAGAAAGCTTTATGCCAAGCACCTGTTTTAGCAACACCATGTTACAGCAAGCCTTTTACACTTTTTGTTACAGAACGTGAAGGTACTGCATTGTCAGTACTCACTCAGGAACAAGCAGGTTCACACAAACCGTGTGCCTATTTTTCTAGCACATTAGATCCAGTAGCCCAGGCGTTGCCTGCGTGCTTGAAATCAGTAGCAGCGACAGCTCTAGCAATCAGACAAAGTGATTCCATAGTGTTAGGACACCAATTGACAATGCAAGTTCCACATTCTGTGGAAGTTCTTTTAAACCGAACACAGACTCAGCACTTGACTATAGCACGACTGACAGGTTATGAATTGACATTGTTTCAGCCACACATAGAAATCAGACGCTGTAATACATTGAATCCCGCTACACTTCTGCCATTAAGTGAGACAGACCCATTGGCACATGATTGTATTGAAATCATCACTATTACGACGAAACCCAGACAAGACTTGACAGACACTCCATTACCAGATCCAGACCTGACACTTTATGTGGATGGTTCTTGCATGAGAACAAGTACAGGAGAGTTAGTGGCCGCCTACGCAGTCACGGCAGAAACTGACGTTATAGAAACAAATTGTATTGACACCCTGTCAGCTCAAGCAGCAGAGCTCATCGCTCTGACACAAGCCTGTATTCAAGCCAGAAATAAGAGAGTTAACATATATACAGATTCACGTTATGCATTCCGAGTCGTACACGACTTCGGTGTCCTCTGGCGAGAGAGAGGTTATTTGACTTCTCACGGTGCCAAAATCCAACACGGTCCCCTCATTCAAGCACTGTTAGATGCAATACATCTGCCTACAGCTATAGCCATCATGAAGTGCAAAGCACATACGAAAGTCACTGATATCATTTCCCAGGGTAACGACCTGGCAGACCGAACAGCCAAGCAGACAGCTCAGAATCAGACTTACGCAACTGACTTGACAAAGACAATAGTTCCGACACACTGCATGACAGTTAGGGATCCCGCCCTTGATATAATTGACATACAGACACATGCTACACCAGATGAAATAAAGAAATGGACTGAACTAGGAGGGATCCAAACAGATCAGGGATGGATGACGAAGGGAAAATCTACATGGTTTCTCCCCGACTCTATGGTTCAAGTTATCATTAACACAGTTCATAGTCCTGCACATCTAGGAGAAAAAGCCATGTTAGACAGTATTCAAAACATCTGGTTCAATAAACATTTACGAGCAGCAGCTAAACAGAAAGTGCGTACTTGCATGATTTGTTGTCAGTTCAACCCAGGTAAAAGCATCCCTGTAGAGCAAGGTGGATTTCATCCTCCCGATCACCCTTTTGAAGTCCTCCAGATGGATTATATCCAGATGGAACGTTGTCGAGGATTCAAATATGTCCTCGTAGTTGTATGTGCACTTTCCCATTGGACAGAAGCATATCCAGTCCCAGATTACACTGCTCCGACCACTGCCAAGCAGCTGGTACGTGAATTCTTCCCCAGGTATGGTTTGCCCCGTACCGTATACTCAGATAACGGTCAGCCATTCTCGTCCGAGCTTGTGAAACAGGTTACACTCCTGCTCGGCTATCAGTGGAAGTTCCATTGTGTCCGACATCCCGAGGCAGCAGGTCTCGTGGAGCGTCATAATCAGACTCTGAAAATTCGTCTTGCCAAAATCTGTAGAGAGAAAGGCGTCGACTGGATAGTAGCTCTACCAGTCGCACTCTTTTACATGAGAATGATCGCACATTCCAGAACAGGGCTATTCCCGTACGAGGTGGTCTTTGGTAGGCCACCAAATATGTGGGGGACGCCTCTGCCTCGAAAAATTACTGATGTTGACTGTAATATGCTGACAGATTACCTTGCCTCCTTGATGTCTGCACTACAATCATGTCGTTCACAGGTCGCTGCAGCCTTTCCCGACAACACTGAGGTGAAGCCCCATGAAGTTGTTCCAGGAGATTTCGTCTTCGTAAGGAATTTCGATAGGAGGAGTCCGCTGGAGCCCCGTTGGCAGACGCCGAAGCTAGTACTTTTGACCACAAGGACTGCTATAAAAGTGGAGGGCCGCAAGGGCTGGCTGCACTCGAGTCATATCAAAAAGTTTCATGGACTACCGCCAGATCTGAACTCTCAGCCCTGCCCTCCTCCACAGACTGATTCAAAACTCCCCCTGGTCGAGAAAACTTCTTCCCAAGAATATAAGTTGAAATTGAGGTCTAGCAAGTCAGACAGTTTAATTGTTTAAGTCCTCCCCTAGGTGAATCGGTTAGACGAGTCTCTGACATGTATCCTCTAGACCCCAACAGAGAGAGAGATAGACAGAAACAGCTCAAGAAACGTGAATATTGTAAATCACTTCGTAGTCACTGTATTGTGACACTATGGATTATGTTTTTTCTGAGTCTTTTGATTATTGCTGCAAGTATACTGTTGCATATATACAACCCTATTTTCAAGCGTGCACATTCTCCCTTTAATATTACTGCAGAGCACTCTTTCAGTGAATTACCCCCACATGAATTATCTTACCGACTTGCGCTGCGCAACAACACATTCATTAGTATGTTACATCATTCCCATCAGACCAGCAACGCTACAAATTGTTGGATATGTGGCCGACTCCCTCCCTATCAGAAATACAAGGGAGTTCTGCCTCTCTTTCCGTACCCGTTCACACACAATGGTTCCTGTGGTGAATGGTTTAGTTTGATTAATTCCTTAGATTCCAATTCCGTAGTTTACCAGGGCAACTGGGTATGGGGAAATCTGAACACCGTTTTGCATAAAGTATGTTTCCCTGACAAGGAGGGTCTCCCCAAAAGGACAGGGACTGATCTAGAAAATGAAGTATATGGATTAGGTAATTTTACACTTAACCCCATGATTCTGAATGTTGAATCTGAAACCGCACCAGTCTTGCCTGCTATGTCAGTATTACCAGTCAAAGGTGAATTATGTGTTAGAAAGAATGGTTCAGTACACCTGGGTCATAGTAAATGTACTACTGTGATCGAATTCAGTGATAAAGGCAAGTCTACGTTTAAAGCTTCCCGTCATTCCTATTTCATTTGTGGTCATACCGCATACATACGCTTGCCTCCAGATTGGGATGGCACCTGTTACATTGCATTCCTTCTGCCACCTGTTTTCCTAGCCCCTCCTGATTATCATAGGAATACTCATCTAGTACACAATAGACCCCAGAGAGATCTCCCGATTGTCGACTACACTGAAACGGCATGGGAGCAATATACAGACTTCAATAAAGGTTTCTTTCCCTACTTAGGTGCTGTCTTTAATAGTAAACTGATACGAAAATTAACCAGAACCCTCGAAGCAGTCGTGAATGAGCTACTTCCGCCCTAGGCAACTTAACGGAGGAGCAGTCTGCGATGCGGATTGTTGTCCTTCAAAATCGTCTTGTCCTTGACGTCATCCTGGCCGATAGGGGCGGAGCCTGTAGGGTCATCGGATCGAGCTGCTGTGTTTTCATTCCAGAAAACACGCCATCAGTATATAGAGCCATAACCCGTCTTCACAAGATTGCAAGTCAGATACACCAGAATCCAGGCACCTGGACTTGGTCCGGTTGGTTCTGGAGCGTGTTGTCAGCCTGGGGATGGAAGGTCCTATCCTTCCTAGGTATTGCCCTTCTCATAGTATTCAGTTGTTGCCTATGTTTACAATGTGGGCCAGCGATTTGCGGCTTGTGCGCCACATCATGTATTCCTCATTCAAGTCCACGTTCACAACACCGTAAGAAGAAAGAAGAGCAAATGATGTTACATGAACAGATTGATAGATTAATGAGGATTGATATATCATGAAGGGTCCGTAGGGGACAAGGAGGGAATGAGGAAATATGAATTTTTATGGTCAATTATGTCCCCTATCGTAGACCCCAACGGCTCCATGTACGTGCTTCAAGTACATGTATGTTCCCTCCACTTCCAGCTATGAAGACGCAAATACATTTGCGTCCAACGTCAACATGTCCTCTTTCAGATCCACCATGAATGGGTCGAATATTCCGTTCCTAAGTGTGCCTTGCCAACGTCTTTACATGGTGCACTTTTCACGTTTCCCCTGGCTCAGGCGAGTTAGGCCCTGATTTCTGCCATCGAGTCTTTTCCTGCCTTCTGTCTCTGGATGCTACAGCCTGGACCTGCATCTGTATCCCTGACCTTTGTCTTACTCCCTGCGCGGCTAGCGGTGCCTGGCTCGGCCTGCTTGCCTGCCAAGACTGTATTTTGCCTTCAAGTTATCTGCTCCGCTCCTCGAAAATACATTCCTGTCTAGTAGTTTAGGTAAACATCCTTCCCAGCTGCAGAGCAAAGGGCCCGGCCTTTCTGTCTCCATACAAGTAATTCATTGCTCTTGTTACCATGGTAGGCCCATGGCCCCCACACTACATGTAGACACGTAGACGCATATACACGCACTAGCAGTCAGTATAGAATAGCCTCTGCCCGAGAGACCTTTCTCTCTAGATAATACAGTTCTTCAAACATCCGATATTAGATATGATTTGGGATTAGGTTGTTCTGACACCCCAGACTTCTGTCTCCTCATGTAAGGCTGAATGTCAAGTCCCCTTCACCCTCCAGTTCCACGTCAATTGCACGTCATGCTGCTGCGCGCGCATCTCTGCCATGTATTTCTGCTGACACTGCAGGATTCTCTTATGGATCCACCCATTTGTGACACCTTTATGTGACGTTTCTAGTACACACCCTAGTGCACACCTTCTGTTCCGCCTTTTTCATTACGTATATGTTTTCTTATCTCTTCTCTCAGCTGTTACGCCTTCTGCATCCATCACCACTGTAATGCATTGACTATATATATGATATTCTGTCAATAAAGTATTGTCTATCCCTTCCTGAACCTTCGTGGTGATGGAATATGATTGCCTGGTTCGAACCAATTCCTTTTTAAGGAATAAAACCCCTTTTAAAACCTCAGATGCCACGGACTCTGCCTCTTATTTTTTCTGAGTTATTCTTATTGAACTTTACCGCATAAATTAAGTATAGGTAATTAAAATTTACCACAGTATCACATACAGGGTGCGTAAAACATACTAGATGCATTACATTTCCTAGCACCACATCACTCTAGCCCATACAACACATTAGGCAATTATCACCATCAACATAATAAAATCACATTGCGCAGAAATCACATTAGGCAATTACCATCATAAAGCATAGTAAAATCACATTGCGCAAAAATCACCTTAGGGCCTTGCGCCCTACCCACATACCAGCCCCCTGGCCAACTGGCCATCTCAAGAAGGGGCTCAAATGCCCTGTGTCCAGAATGTCAGGGCGCGCTGCCATCGCAGCGCCAGTCAGGGGTGCACCAACGGTGCAAACCTAAACATTGCAGCTGCCCACTACTTGCTGGGCACCTGAGAACAATCACAAGGGCCTAAACGCTGCAGCTGGCACTAAGTGCTGCACAGCTGTGGAAGGCCTGGCACCACTGTGCCACCTCTGTCCCTCTCATGGACTCTCTAACAAAGATTGCACCTAAACGGTGCAGCTGCCCACTACTTTCTGGGCAGCTGTAAATCTTCAACTGGGGCAGGGGCTCTCACTGGCCCTAGGAAAAAACTGCGCCCCATGCTAGAGCCATCTGGCTCTAGAGACAAATAGTGCACCCATTGCAGCCCCGTAGGCTCTGAAACAAATAATGCCCTCCTGGGCTGCATTAGTACTCTTAAAATAAAACTGTGCACTAAATTAAGTTGCCCCTCCAAGTCTCACAGTTGCCCTCTGTGAGTGGGGCAGCTGGGGGACTAGGGCCTGGCACCACGGTGCCCTCTGGCCTGCACAGGACCTACCCAAAAGAACCTATGCCCCGGGTTAGAGCCACCTAGGCTTGGAACAACTGCAGGGCCACGATGGAGCCAACGAGGCTCGGGACGTCACTACTAAAACCGTTGGGGCGGCCCACTGCCATCCGGGGCCGCCCTGAAGGCACTTCTGAACAGTGCGGAGCGCACTGACTCCGCAAATATATTATGCCCCCACTGAGACATCCAGGCTCTAAGGGCCTCTGGCCATCGGTGGAGCGGCCCACTGACACCCCCCAAAGAGCCCCCACTCACTGGGACTCCTTCATCTTCGCTTTGAAGGGCCGCGGGCGGGGCTCTCTCTCACTCCGGGAGAGCCTCGCTGCTGCGGCGGCCCTATTCCTTCTCCTCTCGGTGGTGGTGATCTCTCGGGTGCCTCCGGGACCGGGGACACCCATCTGGTGGCGCGGGACTTCCACGTGTCACGCCGGCTCCGGCCGCCTCATCTTCACCCGGGCCGGGGCTTCAGGCGCACAAGCAGGCGGGGCTCCCTTCAGTGCACGGGAGCCCAGCCATCAGAGGCTCCCTGCCTCCCCTTCGCCTCCATACATCTGCCATCATGTTGCAGGGATCCTCCCGCTAGGCCGCACTTCCGCTTCCGTCCCGCGGCCCCGCCCTCAACCAGGCGGGCCGTGGGCAGCCGCAGCGGCAATCTTCCATCTTTTGGGCCACAATAAGGGGTAGACTCCCGGTCTATAACAAACGACCACATCGGGGTGGCCACGTGATCCCTATAAAGCGGAGTAGGCTCCCGCTATTAAGGCACCACGGAATCACTGGGGCAAGGCGCAGGGTGGGCACCTGCTCCGCGCAGCATCACAGGGGAATCCCTCGCAGGGGATTCCCTTCTCCTCTTCAGGCCTCACCATGCTGCCACAATCCATGCATTCCTCCTGGGGCATTTAAAATAAAGCGCTTCCAAGGTGCTTAGGCTATAATAAGCCTTGGCAAAAGCAACACTGGAGAGCAAATGGTCCCAACAGCCTTGGAGACACCAAGGAAAGTAAAGGGGGATATCCCAAGCAAAAGAGATCCTCCAGGAATCCAGGGGCAGGGCAGGGCAGGGCCCAGGGAGGCAAGCCTTCCCCTGGGCCCCAGCAGCAGCACGCCCCTGGTTGTTTCAAGTCAAAAAGCAAGATAATTTTACAAGAGGTCGCAGCCTCTTTTTATACACAAAAATCCCTTTGTCTAGCAGGGTGTAGGCAATGTAAGAACCAGCTACAACTTGTTATGGGGAACTCCCTTTCACTGGCCAGGCTAGGGACATGAGACGCACCACAGGGGGTGGAGCCAGCATTGTGGAGGGAAAACCCAACCCTATTCAGGTCCTAGGTGTACCCCTCCCTCACATCAGCATGCTAATCTCTCCATTCACCACCGGGGCATACCCATCCTGACTCCTGGAGCCAGGCTCACCAGCCAGCTCACACGCCAGACACAAATTACACAAACATGCCAACTTCTAGAAGTGGCACTGCCACACTAGACACAATCATGCCACATACATAGTCGCGCAGCATTCAATCTCACGAGTTCGCACATACCAAACTCGACCCTGCAATCCCCACTCATCAGGAACTACCATGGTCACACATATTACCCATGCATTCCTATGGGAGGGCAGGTCACTCTCACCACACACACACAGAGCGCACGCACTTTACACTGGACCACAGTAAAAAAGTGCGCAGAGACCTAAAATTGCCAACACCAGGTTACAGAAACAGGCTAGGAAAAAGCAAAAAGTTTCGGGGTGAACCTGCCAAATAGAGCCGGGTCCAACAGTATTGTTAATATTTAGTGTGAGTGTTCATTTTGTGATTGGACTCAGTTTGCTTGACATGAGTGGAGTGTGGGTGTGGAGAGGAGGGTTGCCCTGGCCATCAGCTTCACGGCTGTGTGTTCCTCTTCACCCCCACTTGCTGAGAATGGCCCCCTGGTTGTTTTGTGTGTGTGGTGCCGGGTCTGAGTTCACCTTGCTGGTTAGTTGTGCAGGGGGGAGCACAGGAGGGTCACACAGCATTTCTCCTGATGGGTGTGAGGGGCCTAGTGTGTGAAGGTTGTAGTTGTGGCACTGGTAGTCTTTGTGGACTGTTCATGCCTGGTGCTAGCCCAGCTTACTGCATTGTGCGCATGTTTTCCCGCGTCTTCAGCGCTGCTCTGACCTCACCGGGAGATTGCTGTGGTTTTTCAGGTATTGGGTTACCTGGATGCGGAGGGGTGATTTTGTGACAGGTAGGACGTGTGTGGGTACACTTTTGGATGTGTTCCTGTCCCCACGAGAGTGTGGACAGGTACTGTTTGTCAGGCCAGGAGTTGTGTGCAGAATTGTATCATTGCGTACCTTCGGCATTGTCCATGATGGTGCAGAACTTGCTTGTAGTGTATCAGGTACAGCACCAGAAAGAACTGGATTCATTGCTGTCAGGACCGGGTGGAGGGGACTGGGAGTCTGCTTTGGCGTTCAGCTGTCGTGCTTCTGCCATCTCTGGTTGGGTGGTTTTCTCCACTGCGGTGTGATTGGCTGTTTGGGGCATCCTGATTTGTATTGCGTCAGGACATCATTCCGCATGGCGGTGGGTCTATATTGGCTCCCACCACCGCGGTGATAGGCACATTTTCATGGCGGTTTACATTGCACCGCGGCGGACGGGAAATGGGCTATGGTTGCCCATTGTAATATGGCGAGCGTGAGGACCGATGCTGGCGTACGGAAAATGACATTTTCCGCCACCGCCAGCACTGCAGAGGTGCCTCCGCCACCCATCATAATGAGCCCCTAAGTTGTTGGTGGCATTGCAATAGTAAATCTGGCTCCAGACACTGTCCAGCACCTTCCCTGAGGTAAATACTTGGCGGAATCAGAATAGTAAATCTGCCCCTCAGACACTGTACAGCAGCTTCTCAGAGGTTAGTAGCTGGTAGCGTTATAATAGTATATTTGCCCCAGACACTGTCCAGCACCTTTCCTGAGGTAACACATAATTGGTTCACACAGTTACTACATGGTTTCTTTTTTTAGTACATTTTGTTTGCGAAAAAATAATAGAAAATATTTTTATTTTATTTTAAGTACATTACAAATTTTCATTTTTCTATTAAGAATGCAATTTCAAAAACTGTTTTAACTTAGTTATGATACAATTTCCACACATTGACAAATCAAAATGTTCTTACAGGTGATAAACTTCATAGCTAATAAATTATAAAAATGGCAAAAAATTAATTAGCTTTAATATGTATTTGTGGTTTAACGGTACTAGTATAATTATACTTACTGTGACAGCTCGATGGCAGTGTTTTGAATAGTGTTTCTGTAGTAGTCCTGCTTTTTCCCGTGCATGGGGTCACTTCAGAAGGCAGTGTACCACTGATCACAAAATGGTGGACGCCAGTTTTATATGTTTAGTAAGGTTTCGCTCCAATTTTCAGGAAAATAATTGTTGTAATTTGTGATTTTTGGTGAACAAATACATGACTAAAAGTGTAAATATTGTGTAAATATGTATTTAACCACCTTCAGAGACTTTGTTCACCACCTTGTCTGGGGACAGAGCTACACGGAGTGTAGAAATAAAAAACATACTACTTTGATTTGCACACTGTTGTGATGTTTTGCTTTGCTTTGGATTGTGTTGTTTCCTGATGAACACAACTGTGAAGCTCAACAGCCCTTTTTATGTTTGTAAAATATTTTTCTGTATATTTAAATACATTCGGCTAAATACATAAAATTATTTTTTCTCCATTAAATTGTCATTTTTACTGTTTATATAAAGTGTGGCAAAGGTTTGCTTGGTAAAGGTATGCGTGGTAAAGGCATGCGTTGTAATAGCTACTTTAATTTCATCCTATGTGTGTTCATGGTAAAGGCATGCATGGTAAAGACATACGTGATTAGAGTATATGCATTGTAAATACTGCATGGTAAAGGCATGCATGGTTTCACTGTGCATGAGGCAGTAACTGGTCCAATGTCTAATCAAAGTAAACTTTCTTAATTCATTTATGTACAAGAGACAAAAAAATATTTAATTTTAAATCATTATAAATGTAACACCGCATGGAAAATATACAAAATGGTGTTAAACAAATTCTTTCCTAAGATATGTTTTCAGCTCTGCTGAATACCATGTATTTTGGAAGTGGTGTTTTTTGGCTCCCTGTATCTTGTTTTCTCCTGCAGTGGCTGCGCGGTTACCTTGAAAACAGTGGCTTTAGTCATTTTATTCAAAAGTTCCAAGAGTAATCATTTCACAGCATTTGACACCGTGGCCTTTGGTCTGCCAACTGTTGGGAGATGATATACAAGGATGAAAAGGAAACAGCAGGCCTTTCTTAAATGCACTGAAAACGGAAAACTAAGACTAACAATTTATTCTGACACATATAATCAGGACGCTTAAAATGGACTCCCGGATACCATGTGCTCGCAATTGTTTTAAGGACAGGCTTAGTTTAAAGAGAAGTGGCACTTTCTGGTGTTTCCTTTGTTTGTGTAAAATATACCTCGCTTGCTAATAACTGTATTTACGACAAAGGAACATGTAAAAAACATTAGATGTATGAATAAAAGGCATTTCACGGAGAAATGCGTGTTATATATTTGTCGGAAAAGATTCAAAGCTGAAATAATCTTTCCGTTGCTGGCAAGAAAAAATCTGGGTTCTCTCTAACAGATGGAAATTCAGCTTCCTTCTGAAAATGGATCCTCTCCTTCTGCAAATGTACTTAATTGCAAAATAGGCAATTAACAGTAGTTAATGCACTCTGAAGAGTGCAACGACCAGTAATTAAAAATTTCATATAGTGTAATACACTACTTCTTCCCAACAACTAAATTCTGAGTGGCAGATTTACAAGAAAACGATGCATCTGCAGAGATGCGTCAGTTTCCCTCGGCCATCCAGTGATACACTTGCGCCACCATGGATGTGTCGTATTTACAATACAGTGCACCATTGCGCAAGGATTGACAGATGTGTCAGAAATTCTGATGCATCTGATGGCCCAAAATTCACGTATTACTGGAGTCGTGTTGCAAGCATGACGCAAATTCAGCAATGCATGTTGAGGCCTATGCTTATTGTACTGCATAACTCCTTAAGCCTGCTTCAAGCAGGCATAAGGTCTTGACCCAGTGGCGTCCTAGAGGAGGCACAGAGAAATCTTGTAGATTTCACTGCATCATTTTTACATACTTTCCTGCAATTAGCTGCATTCTTTACGCTGCAGCTGTGTCATAAAAGTGACGCAACAGAGGCACAAAAATGTTGCAAGTGGCTTGTAATTCTGCCCCTAATTCGATATACAGCATGCTGGTTTCCTCCATACCTGTCTCTGTTAATAGGTGAAACCCCCATCTCTGGCAAATAAATAGGGGACTTTAGCTTCTACTTTTTTTTTCAGGTGGTACCACTCCCAACAGGAGGGTACAGAACCCTGAGAATGAGGGCAGTGGAGGAAGGACTCGTCTCTGCCCAGCTTAAGGGTACAGACCCAGGCTCGTTGACCATGCTTGAACTGGTGCGGGGGAGAGTGGGATAAGGGTGCCAGTCACCCGGGACTACTGTCCCCCACACTGAGAAACCACAGAGGTTAGAAAGTCCTAGATGGCTTCAGGCGTGGCTCTTGCCACTGACAGTTGTCGGTAGCCACTGCGGGTTGTTGCCATTGTCGACAGAGTTGCCATTGGGTTGGGGATAGGAGTCACACCCCAGGGATGGAAAGGACCACACCACTTTGTTGGCCATGGTGGTACTGTCTGGCTACTGGGATACATCTGTGAGCAGAGAATGGTTATTTGCTGCACAGATTGGATCCAAAGGTGAGGAGAAGGATTCCCCATGGGGTAGACTTATGGGCCAGTATGGACAAAAGGATCTGTTAGACTTGGCATCATTGGCGTGGGTCTCCCCTGTGTTCTTGCCTTTGCCTCCTTTGTTTTTGCTGTGTGTTGGACTCCATTTTGCTGGTATAGATGCTTTGGGCACTTTGCCAATGCTGTTCATTTCCAAAGTGCAAGTGCTTCCTTTGTAAATTGTTGTTATGCATTGGTGTTTACCTGATTGGCTGATTTACGAGTCAATCCCTAGTCCAGTTCACTGTGGGCCCAGGGCCTGTAAATTACATGCTGCTAGTAGGCTGCAGCACTGATTGTTCCCACCCACATAAGCAGCCTGTAAATGTAACTTTGGCCTGCCATTGCAGAGCCTGTGTGCAGTCTAGTACTGCCATGCTGACTTAGCGAGTGTTCGCACTTGCCAGGCCCTAACCTTTCCTTTTCTTACATATTAGTTACCCCTAAAGTAGGCCCATGGTAGCCCTGTGGGCAGGGTGCAGTGTATGCGAAAGGTAGGACAAGCCTTGGTGTGTGTGGAATATCCTGATAGTACATTTTTGCCAATTTAGTTTTTCTACTATTGCAAGGCTACCTGTTCCTATAGGATTGAATGAGGGATTTGTTTATAACATCTTACAAACATAACTACCCTTGGGAACAAGGTAGGGAAATAAAGTTTGATATGCCTGAACTCAGAATGTTAAAATGCATCTTTTAGTGAGGATGATTTTTACATTCTGTGTTTGAAAATACCACTTTTAGAAAGTAGGTATTTTCTTGCTTAGCCCACCAGTGTACCTCTACTAGGTTTGTGTCTCGCATGTCTGGCTTTTGGGTGACAGGGGCTGGGGAGCAGCAGTGTCTCCAGAGAGACTAATGAGTCAGGGCAGGGCTGAACAGACCCGGGCTGCATTTGGAGTAGGGGACGAGATTTCCAATTACCTGAAGGGTACTAGTCTGCCAAGGACAATGCTGTCTTCACCTCCTGACAGAAAGCTGCAGCAAAGAGGACAGAACCGGTTTTGACCCAGCACAAGAGTACAAAGGATTTTGTGCAGTGGTGGCTCGCAGAGAGCGTGCTGCGGGCGGTGGGGATGGGCGGGGGAGGGGCAGGGTGGGGATTAGTAAAATCAGACAAATGATGGAACGGAGGAACGAAATAAATATTTTACTTATTTATTTTTACTTTTATTTTACAGACTTTTATATACAGCAAACTTGACCCAAATCGGGTAGCAGAGCGCTTTACATACCATTAGTTGCGTTACATGAGGACACATTCATTTATTAAAAAAAAACATTGTTCGGCACAGGGAGATTAAGGCCAGATTTAGGTAATTTCTATTTACCGATTTTTTACATACATTCTATTTACCGATTCTTAAATACCGAATTGGTAAAATTCGGTATTTAAGAATCGGTAAATAGAATGTAGGTAAAAAATTGGTACATTTTACCGATTCAGTAATATTTGTTAATACCGATTCAGTATTTACCGAATCGGTAATAAGGAATACCTTCCCATTCATTCCTTTGGGCCTGGAGGCCCATAGGAATGAATGGGAAGCCATTCACTATTACCACTTCGGTAAAATACTAATCAGTAATAGGAGGAGCATATTCAGGGGTAGCAGGGTGTCAGATTGACACCCTGTTGCACCCCTGAATCGTGCATGTGTGCACACGTGGCGCATATACATGCCCTAAGGCAGAGATCTTCAAACTGTGGGGCGCGACCCCCAGGGGGCCCTGGAGTCCTGGCAAGGGGGTCGCGCATTCCCCCAGCTTCACTTGTCTCTGCAATTCAAAACGTGTGCTTTCCTCTAGAAAAAAGAAAGCCCTCCTGGGACGGTGATTTAGATCGTTATCAGCTGCTCTCTGAATGAAATGAAAATGTAAAAGTGTAAACGATGCTTGGGAGTAGTTCTGGCTTATTTCTCTTGTTGCTAATTTGTTACTTCATTCAAATCTATGTTCATTTATAAGCCCTGGGCTAAAAGAGGAAGCCTTCCTGGCAATTAGGCGTAAGGACAGACAGCGAGACACTAGATGGTAGGGACTGCCACAAGATTTCATTCAGTAAAATCTGGCTTTAATTAATCAAATCACTCCAAGCTTTGTGATAACAAAGATTTGTTTTTTGTGAGTGTAAGTGCAAAGCGTTACCAACTGGGCCTGAGAAGTGCTTGCTTTAATTTTAACTGAATTTAGACAGCCCTTAGTACCCCTGAAGAGGTGTTGAAGGGACAGCTATGGAAATAAATTGCATTACAAACTTTGGCATTATTAAAGTCAACGCTTTGAAGGCACCATTTTATCGTAAAACCATTTCCACCTTTTACAGCATTCTATCTGACACTGTGTAATATAAGTATGAAATAATGACTTACATATTCGCAGTGCTTTCTGTCACAGGCTGTGACCTTGTAGCACTAATAATGCACATCACTAGTCGCCACTGAACCAACCAATATGTAATTCTGTGGCTCTCTGGTTACATGTATACCTCTGCAGTACTTTAACTAATAGAGGTTTCATAATGTACTGCAGTGCATTTCCCACTGAGTAACAACTTTTTTATTTATTTTCCATTTACTACGCTATTTTTATGTCGATACCTAATGGTAAAATACCTCAGAAACGTAAAGAGGGCCTTATTTATGAAAATTGTTGCATCGCTGTGACAAAACAGCGAAGCAACAGTTGTTGATAGTTGTCGATAATGAAGAGTACAAATTTTTGCCTGAAGGGGATCCTTATGCCTAAAAAAGTTTAACAAGTGGGTCTCGACATCAAAAAGTTTGAAGACCTCTGCCCTAAGGGCATGTTTGTCCGCCACATGGCACTTTCCAAAATTGCTTTTTTAAAGGTATTTACCATCATCTTGTATTTGGTGTTAATTAACGAATACTTAAAGCAAAAATGCACTCACTTGAGTGCTCCCTACATAGGATTTAAGGATTCAATAATTTACAGATTCCTTAAATTAACAAATCGGTATTTTACCGATTCCTTAAAATAAGGAATCAGTAAATTACCGAATCCTTAAATCCAGCCTCCTACATCGCAAAGGGCTAAGTACCGATCTGTAACGGGAGATTTACTGATTTTCGGCCGTTTCCGACCGATATTTAGCTACCTACATATGGCCCTTAGTGATTTGCCCAGAATCACAGGATGTTGAGCGTCAATTACTTTCCTCTGTCTGGCGTATGTCCGAGTTTACTACCTCTGCACCCTGCTCCTCCCCCGCCCACCGCCCCGCTGCATGCCCTATGCGAGCCCTCCACTGATTTTATAGTATGATTATTGGGGCACAGACTTCAGAACTTTATATCACCTTTGTGAATCAAGAGGTACCTTTGCTAAGGAGAAGAGCCGGAGAAGCAGAGGAGTAATACTGCTCCCTGTGCTGTTTGCTGTCTGGGGTTGGCTTGTAGTGGCTACTTGCTGCCAAGGTAAGGAGAAAGAACTTTGCTGTTTGCTGTGTCCCCTGCTTGAGGTAGATCTCCAAGGGCTTGCACTGAGCTTGCCCGCTGTTCACAAGGTGTCAGGATGATCAAAAACCTCACTAAACTTCTAGGCATCATCTCTGGAACTGCTTGTTTCAGTTGCCTCGAGAAAAAAAGGGTAACAGACTCTGTCATGGAGTCCGACACAGGATTCCATGTCCTGAAAGCAACGTAGAGAGCACTGCCTCATTTTTCAACGCAACCCTGGTCTGACCGACTCCGTCAACAAGCTGCTGCTTGCACCGCGTCCTGGAGGCATCGCACTCCCCAATGCTTCCCTACATAATGCCCAGACGTCATCGACTCCATAGCTGCCCAACTCGAACATCGATCGGCTCCGTCACCGCATCGTGACCAGCCAGCACTGCATCGAGCATCGTCTCACCCTGCCACGCAAGCCTTGGTCTCATTGACTCCGTCAAAGAGCCGCTGCCTGCATCAAGCTGTGAGGACACCGCACACTGCAACGCTTCCATCTCATGTCCCAACCGCAATGGTTGCCCTGGAAAGGCTCGTACCATAGTGTCGGCCCCAACATCAAAAGGTACTGTCTCCGAGTCTAACCCTTATCTAAGCAGTTGGCTGGAATTGATAGACTCTGTCGTATTCAGTATCGCAATAGCCCAAGAAGAAACTGTATTTTCACGTTCTTCCTGCAAATTAAAGGTTATTTTGCACAGTAGCTATTTTTTAAGAGTTTTGCATGTTGGATTTTTGTTGTTCTTGGTCTTGTTGGTTTAGAAAAAGTTTACTTATTTTTCTAAATTGGTGTGGTATCCATTTGTAGTGTTTTCACTGTATTACTCTATGTGTTCACAAATGCTCTACACACTGCCGCTGAGATAAGCCTGCCTGCTTGTGCCAATCTACCAAGGGGGGGGCAGGGGTTATTTTAGGAGTGTATCCCCCCTTACCCTGACTAGGCAGAAGGGTCCCTACTTGGACAAAGGTACCTACCTCTACCAACTAGAGACCCCCATTTCTAACAGGATCCAACAGGGTTCAGAAAGGTGAAGAACATTTTGCTGCATGATGATGAGAGGGGTGCTGTAGTGTTTTGGGCACATGAACCCAATTCTCTGTTACTACACAGAAGACTCAACATGTTGCAATATTCGTACTGACTGAATGAATTAAGAGTAAAATATACTCAATACACAAATTGGAGCCCTGAAGAAGTCTGAAAAAGGACAAAACGTGTTGGTTATGATATTTTCACTCAAAGGCGTCTCTTTTAAAGATGAAGAAAAAGGAATACAGAATATTTGAAATGAAACACTGCTGCAGGATGTAGTGATTAAATGTCATGCATTACCTCTGCTTGCTATGCTCACAGTGCAAACGATTGATGCACTTATGTTAGACTCCCAGTAACTTAGATATATTGCTTACAGTTTTGAGTGTGCTAGACCACTAGAGGGTTAAGGTGAAGAACTGGAATGGGCCCCTATTGTTGCTGGCCAGGGTCCAAGATCTGTTGTCCTAAGCAAGGAAGCCCATCAAGGTATTGATTATTCTCCCCTAGAGTTGGGATGAAAGGGAGTTGTGCTAAACCTAGCACTTTTTGCACAGTTATTACAAGACTTTTTGCCTTCTTCCTCCTATTTTTCTGACTTGTTTGTGTTGGCTTTAGGACTCTGGACGCTTTACCACTGCTAACCAGTGCTAAAGTGCTAAAGTAATTTTTTGGGTGATTAGTTTATCCATGACTGGCATATTTCATTTACTAATAAGTCCTAAGTTAAGTGCACCAGGTGTGCCCAAAGCCTGTAAATCAAATGCTACTAGTTGGCCTGCAGCACTGATAGTGCCACCCTCATGATTAGCTTGGTATGTCTCAGGACTGCCACTGCAGTGTTTGTGAGTGCAGTTTTATAGTTCTATTTTGATCTGCCACATGCACCCACTTGCCAGGCCCAGCCCTTCCCATTTAATACATGTCAGGCATCCCTAAGGTAGACCCAAGGCACACCCATTGGCAAAGTACAGTGTATTTAAAAGGTAGGACATGTACCGGTGTGCTTTACTTGTCCCGATAATGAAATCCTGCTAATTTTGTTCTTCGCTACTGCCGGTGTATGTTTCCCAAAGGGTAAAATGGGGATTGCCTTTAAATATCTCTTAAGTGTAATTTCCTATTGGGAGCAGATAGAGATTTGGAGTTTGGGCTGTCCGAACTCAAAATGTAAAAATACATATTTTAGGGAGGTTAGTTTTTAAATTGTGTGTTTAGAATATTATAAGGCACGTCTGGGTTGGCTGACAGTAGGGTTCTTGTAGACCCACTCTAGTCAGTCACACAAAGGGAGCTGAGGTGTGCCTTGCATATCCTGATGGCCCATGACCAAGCTGATGTGCCATCCTGACTTGGGGTGGTGGGAGGAGTGAAACTGGTACCTGAATGAAGCTGTCCCTGTCCTCACACAAAGCTGTCTCCACACATCTGTAGTGTGTTTGGAGCCAGGTCAGGGATAGGCAGGGTCTTATGCACTACACTGGCTTTCCCTTGAAGTTGACCTACTTCAAAGGCAGAAAGGGGTATAAGTATTGGACCTCTGAACCACTACAAAATCAGACTGAGGACATTCTGCCAGGAAGAAGAGCTGGATGCTGTAGGGGGCACTGCCTCTCTGCCTGTTGCTTTGTTGTGCTTCTGTCCTGGAAGTGGTAAAAGGACTGGAGTTTGCTTTCTGTATCATGATTCCAAGGTTCTCCAAGGATTTGTGTTTGCTTGATTCCTGTTGAGAAGTCTTAGGGCCATCAACGACTTCCCCTGTCAGTGCCTGGGCTCTCCCACTGAGAGTCCTGACTTGCCAAGTGGTGCCAAATCCAGATCCTAGACCCTTGGAAGTGTAACCAGGTAATCTTAAGGTGAAAATTCACACATTGACTCCCAGCGGCTGTTTTCTCTACGCTCTGCTGGAAAAGCTCAATGAATCTCTCCTGCTTGCCCCGAAGCTTGGTTCCCACTCAACTCTTGGACCACAGCTTTCATCACAGGCCCCAGCTCACTGTCGCAGCTCGTCATAAATAATCACCTCAGCATGAGGAAGCGAGGCAGCATGTTGGAAAACCCATACATCACCTCCACTGCCAAGTAAGGAACCAACGCATCACCTCCTCTTTCCTAGCACAAAGGAACTTATGCATAACCTCCTCTGCCAGTAAGAAACTAATGCATTGCCTCCCCTGTGTGGTAATGAACTGATGCAACCCTTTGCTTTTCCAGCACCTCACTTCCCCAGAGCTTTGCAAAATCTTTGATTTTTGATACATCTAAAGTACTTTGTGCTAAATGATCGCATCCATTGATTTTTATGGACTAAACTTGCTTAATCTTTTAACAGTGATATTTTGAATGGTGTATGTTTGATTTTTGTCATTTTGGTCTTGTTTTATTCAAATAAATATTGACTATTTTTCTAAACTGACGTGGACTCCTTTTGTAGTGTTTTCACTGTGTTACTGTGTTTGTATGTACAAATACTTTACACATTGCTTCTGAGATAAGCCTGACTGGTCATGCCTAGCTACCAAGGTGGTGAGTGGGGTTATCCTAGCTGTATGACTCCCTTACCCTATCTAGAATAAGGGTTCCTACTTGGAAAGCCTGCAAACCACTGCCAATTTGACAGCCCATTTCTAACATAATTAAATTAAAAATTTCTTCATGTGTGTATTGGTTAGATGAATGCTTATGTCTGTGTTTTATTTGTATGTGCAGTTCAAATAATCAAAAATGTTTAGGCTGGGAATCTTAGTTTCGGGTAATGACTCAGTGGGGGTTTCTGACTTTCATTAATGATTCAGTGTGCATCCTCAGTTTTCATTAATTAAGTGAGGGTCCACAGAAGTCAAAAGGTTAGGAAACACTGCCTTGAGGTGATTGATACTTTCTCATATTATTATTTGTAATATAAAGAGGACAGTGTATAGTGTTTGTCAATAGCATTTGAGGTTGTTTTACAGCAGTAAAATGCTTTAGCACCAATAAAGCTATAGGCTAAATACGGACAAGGCACATTTCGCATATATTAACCTTGCTGATAAACAATGAACATTTGTTTTGTTTACATATTATTTATAAATTAAGATTAGTGCCCACTACCAGGCAATGCTGGTCTTAAATTATGATTGCCCCTCATGTGATACAAACCTCTGTCTGAGGGAGACCGTAAAGGTATAAGTAAGTATCTGAAAGGATTAATATGATGAACATTTCAACTGTAAGGCAATTTTTGTAATTGATTTCGGCTTCTCCTGAGGTATATTCCTACACACTGTTTTAAATGCCTTTAGAGGTACTAGGGGCCATCCTTACAAGGACATGATGGAGGGTAGATCCGTTGCAAATTTTGCAGGGCCATGCTCCTTCATTACCAAAACGCAGGGATGCACCGTATTTACAAAACCACTGTATTTTCCCTAGCTATGGCCTTACAAATAACTGCCTAGCATCAATGCAGACACCCTTGTGATATAGTGCAAGGGTCCCTCCTTTGCTGGGCAATATTGTTTGTAAATAATGGCGATTTGTTGCTTCTATGTGTGCTTCTATGTGTGCTGCATTCTGCAGCACTCATAGAAGTAGCAAATCACCGTTATTTAATGATTGTTTATGTGAGGGGGCGCTAGAGGGCGCACTGCGGAATAGCTAACTCCTGAGACCGGTCCGCCAGGCGGGTGCTCGATAAAGCTCATAAACCCGGGATGCGGACTTGAGAAGGCACAACAAACGCTAATTTCGAGGTCGGAAGTAATCAGGAGCATTTTGAAAGTGAGCAGGCTGAGCGAAAATGCGAGGATAAGCTGTAAATCGCGATCAAGGAGGATCGCTCACAAACAGTCCAAAATGGCGGCGCCCACGCTGTAAAATGGTCCGGATACAGCAGACGAGCGGAGACCCCGAGATATTGCCCTGTAAGTGCGATTAGCATGCGCTGCTATAATCGCGCAATACAGACGTCGGCTGAGTGCTTACACAGACGCTAAGCCTTTGTTTATACGGGACAAAATGGCGGTGCCCATACTGTAAAACGATCCGGAGATATTGGACGAGCGGAGGCCCCGAGATATTGCCCTGCAAGTACAGATAACATGAGATGAACAAAGTGTATTGGCAAGTTGAGCTGGTATCATAACGCAATAAAAATGTGTGCTGAGTGTTTACACAGATGCTGTGACTTGGTTTATGCGGGACAAAATGGCAGACGGCTGCACCAATGCATGAAAATGTATGCAATGATAGAAGAGCAGAATCTGTGGTGCCAGTACATCGCAGCAATTGGTACTTTCCCCATAATGCGATCCATGTTCTAAACTGAAGCTGCACTGTTACAACTTGGTGCGCATGAGTGGCGAAAGCGACGCTGGACAATGCATTATTGTACATTGCGATTTGATGGCTGCAACTAGCAGGAACATGTAGCGCACACACTTAAACGGCATGTAATCACAGAATACTCACCTCGCTCCACTTGATGCTGCACCGGCACTGTGGACCTGGGCCTCCCATGCGCAACGCGATCTTCCCGCCTCCACTCCAGATGTAAAGCAGCTGACCGGGGACGACTCCTCTCCAACTCTGTGGGGTGCCCCCTCAATCTTATGAACAGTTCTACACTGACTGTTGAATATTGGACACTACTGTTGTGGATGTACGTAGTGTGCTGGCATTTCGACCACGTGTTATAAACAGTCTACAAGGACTGTGTATTATTTGTGGTGGACTTCTCAAAGCGCTAGCTGTCCTCCCCCTGCTGCTTAATACCGATCACACACTATATTGGGCAGACAGAGGACGGGATACCCACTGTGTTGTGTGCTGTCTCCAACCACGGTGTAGTGACGCCATCGCTCCTGCAGTTTCAACCTGCACATGACACCAGGAAAATGGTAAACCAGATAAACAACAATCAAAGTTGCAGTTCGAATCAAAAAGACGATACAGAGGGGTAACAGCACAATCAGACACTGAAGCAGACAATGACGCGGCGGATAGCAGCGGCATGGAACAGGTACTGCGCGCTATACAGCAAAGCCTTCAAGAAATGAATGGTAAACTGGACAACCTAACGCAAAGAGTGGATAATATGGCGGCCAAACTAGATAAACACGGCGAACGGCTTGTAGAAGTGGAAACAAGACTCTCTGCGGTAGAAGATGAATCAAGCTCTACCACGAAAACATGTGCAATGATGGAGAAGGTTTTGGAAGTTATTCATAACAAAACAGAGGATTTGGAAGCCAGATCCCGCTGTAATAATGTACATATAACGGGTGTTCCAGAAACCACGAATACTGGCAAAATGGAGACCTATGTGGAAGAACTGCTCTGAACCATATTTGGTGGGGAAGCTTTGTCGTCAGTATTCTTGGTAGAGCGTGCACATCGTTCTCTTGCCCCGCGTCCTAAACCAGGTGCTCCACCTCATCCAATTGTCACCCATCTGCTAAACTACAGGGACAGGGACGAGGTTCTACGACTGGCTCGCGAAAAGGGAGAAATCACCCACCAGGGGAACAAGTTGGAGTTCTATCCAGCCTACACCATGGCAGTCCAGCAGGCAAGAAAGGAATACAACCCGGCGAAGAAAAAACTGAGAGAAATGGGCATAGACTATGCCATGCTCTATCCAGCAAAGCTCAAGGTGATTCACGACGGCCGCTCCACAGTACTTCTTATGCCACAAGCTGCACATGATTTTCTAAAATCCATCAACCGGAAACGCAGGGAGAATAGTAGAGAGGAGCAGCGACGGGATTTGGACTGAAGTGCTTCCAAGGTATTCAGAGAGGCCTGCAAAGGTGGGCCACGCTACTAGTAAGATGCAACAAAGCACCCTCACTCTCTTCTCAATCTGTCATCGGAAGGCGACCATAAGACTGGGTACACATCGCGATGTAGCGGCAACTGGGTTGTTAGAACTGAATTGGTGACCTCCGCTGCCCAGTATGCATTATAACTACCTTTTATAACTTGGTATATATGGCATGGACTCCAGTCCTGATATGTGCCCTATTTTACTACATGGTGTCCACTGTGATACTCCTTAAATGATACCCAAACTTTCATATCATCCCATATATGACTTGCAGTGTATGCCAATCAGATAGTGGGCTATTTTGTAACTGTTTATCTCTGTGAACTACTGAGTCCACTAGATAATGTATGTTTGATACCACCTTTGTCATGGCCCATGTTAATACCTACCTTATTTGAGTTTGTACTGACCACTAACTTTCACACTGTGCCTTATTAACTAGCCGATCATTCTTGGACATTGGTTGACGCTTCTGCCCCACCAGGCTGGTAATGAATATTGCACTGCCTCATGACTTCGGATCCAATTCTCTGCGCTGTTCTTCATGTTGGGCACCTGCCCACATCCACTATGTGGATGCAGATGTGCGCACCGGGTGGACCCCCCACATGGGTGCTCTCCAACAACAGTTGGTACCAAGGTTTGGTTTGTTATTGGGTTTGTCTTTGGCAAGGTTGGGATGCTAAAGTGGGTGGGGGGAGGTGGGGGATGTTGGGATATAGTGCCTAGACCAATGCACTTGAGAGACATTGCAGACTCCTGGCCACACATAAAGGCAATGACTATGACACTCCCTGGATATGACACTACATGGATAAGCACAATACGAATGATGCGGATACCTAATATGATTAGCTGCTGCTTTGAGATTGGCTGACATACTACAGCCAAAACATCTGAACTTCTTGTCCTGGAATATAAGAGGGCTAAAAAAAACAAAAAAATACGCCAAATATTTACCTATCTCGACAGACACCATATAGATATAGTCCTCATTCTTATAAAAAGGGTATACACTTTGGTGTTGAACAAGTCTTGAAAGATGATAGGGGCAGATACATTATAGTAGTGGGCACCATACGAAACCCAGAAAATAGCATTGATAAACACATATGTCCCGAATGTGGATGACCCTAGGTTCTATAGCAAGATATGGCATGCCCTATCGGATGTACGCGATATTTACTTATTATGGGGGACGATTTCAACCTTATCTTAAACGATAGACTAGACCGCTCCGGCCGTAATGCAGAGCCACATAAACGTGCCTTAGACACACTACGAGATGCGATATTAGATTTGCAACTCGTAGATTTGTGGAGAACACAACACCCTGATTGCACTGAGACCACTCACATCACGGCGGCATATAACAGCTGGTCGCGCATAGACTTCTGGTTAGGGACGGGGGAAATATCACTCTGGACAACCTCGGTTAAGCACTTACCCCGCACCTTGTCTGATCATAATCCAATACTGTTGTCACTGCAAATACCTCATTATTCCCCACCACCGTTTAACTGGAGATTTAACGCTACAGCACTTTTAGATTTGGCGTACACTGACACTATCCACACCGCCATAGTCGAATATTTTGAGCTAAATGCCCCAACCACTGAAGACCCGGGAATACTGTGGGAGAACTTTAAAATACCTATTAGGGGCAAATTTATTAGCACCCTTGCAGGCACCCTCAAAGACATCAGGCAACAACTCACCACTCGAGAAAACAAACTGCGGGCCCTAGAACAACAATATGTACAAACACAAGATTCCAAAATATATCGTGACGTAAAAAAAATCCTAATAGAGCACCAAACGTAGGCCAACGACGAGCTCAAATATATTTCGAAACGACAGACAGTGCGAGCATATGGGGAAGGAGGTAGGCCCAGGAAAAACTTAGCAAATAAAATCTGCACAAGACATACCCTGCAGCTGGTTCAGACGATAAGAGACTCCTTAGGGACTCCCAAACATGACCCAAAAGGTATAATGAGTGAATTCATGTCTACATACGGGCAACTGTACAAGTCACTCCCCACAGCCACTGTAGACAAAATCATGGACTATCTATCTGATGTGGAGATTGCATGGCTATCAGATGCCCATAGGGACTATTTGTCACGGCCGGTTACAGTAGAAGAGATAACGGATGTAATTAAAACGCTGCCGAACGGTAAGGCGCCGGTCCCTGATGGGTTGACAGGCGAATTCTATAAAACGTTTGCGGACCTACTGGCTCCACACATGATAATGATGTACGGGGACACTTCTGAAAAACAAACCCTCCCGTCCACATTACGGGAAGCATTGCTAATTGCACTGCTTAAACCGGAAAAAGACCCGGAATACTGTGACTTGTACAGGCCCCTGTCACTAATCAATGTAGACATCAAGATTATTGCTAATCTAATTGCCACGCGCCTCAAGCCCTTAATGCCCTTACTGATCCGACCACATCAGGCAGACTTTATCCCTGACAGATCTACGGCACACAAAACAAGAACGCTCTTTGCATTATCACACTACCTGATACCTGAAACTAAGGCTGCTGCGGTCCTACTGGACGCGGCCAAAGCCGTTGACAAATAGATTGGCCATACCTATATGCTGTTCTAAGATGCATGGGCTTTCCAAAAATATTCTGACAATGGGTGTCAATGCTGTATACTGATCTATCCGCCCATATAAAGATTAACAAATACGTATCGGATCCCATCACAATAGCTAGAGGTACTGGAGCCCATGGTCTGTGAGATTAGACAACACCATCACTATTCGGCACTCCAATTTCCAAAGCGCCCATTGCACATCTTGCTATATGCGGATGATATGGTGCTCTATGTTCGCGACCCTGCCCAGAACCTAAACCCCCTATTCCGAGAGTACGTAAAGTTCGGACAGCATTCAGGGCTCAAAATCAACTGGTCTAAGTCACAAATTATTCCACTCACTGACACTACTTATTCCTTTCCTATGGATTACCCACTAGAATGGCAGGAGGAACCAACACGTTATCTCGGTGTTTGGTTCCACATAGATCCAGAAACTGTCATACGCACAAATTATGTCAGGGTTATCAGCACCATGGAGGATAACATTAAACGATGGAACAATTTACCATTGTCGCTGGCGGACAGAACAGCTCTAGTGAAAATGGTGATTTTACCAAAATTCCTTTGCTTATTTAACAACATCCCCATTAAACCACCGATGGAGGTATTCCGCAACATAAAGAAGCTGATACTAAACGTCATATGGGCAGGTAAACAGGCAAGAATTGATCTACAGACAGTAACTCTACCGTACGCACAGGGTGGGTTTAAAGTACCGGACTTCCTGCTTTATTATCTATGCGCGCAAGCACAATTTGCCCACCACTGGTATAATGAAATACCGTTCATGACACATGTAGCAATAAAAGTAGGTGATGCACTCCCTATACCTCTAACAGCTATTTTGCCACATCGGAGACCCCCGCTACACGCCTGCAACATAAACAGAATTGATGCTTCCAATGGGGCTTGGTATTTAATGTGCTAGAAAGCGAACAAACTTCCACGGTACGCGGCTGCCCTTCCTATTCATTACCATCCAGCACTTTCAGTCACTCAAGAGAAAGTTGGTATGGATTTACTCAAACAGGCGGGTATAGACACAATGGGTGATTTATTTCAAGATGGGCAATTTAGAACACTATATACTCTAACCTACATTAGTAACCCAGCGTTACTTTTTAACTTCACATACTTCAGATTAGAGAGAGCGATGCGGGAACTATACCCATCATATCCCGAGGAGCCACAGCAGCTATCCTCCTTGCAGTTTGTGCTAACGGTACCCCCAGCGCATCACATTGTTTCTAAACTCTATGTCAGATTGCAGGAGGATATTGCGGGCAGCGCAGAAAAAGCACTAAATAAATGGAATACTAACCTGTCCACTCTGTTAACACCAGAAGAATGGACCACAACATGTACACTCACCCCAATGGCAACTTGAGGATAATACACTACAAATACTTACACCAAGCATACTACACACCGCAGCAGCTCTATAGATAAGGTTTATGGTCAGATTCGAAATGTAAAAGATGCCAAGTGGAAGATGCAGCTTTTGTCCATCTTGCATGGAGCTGCCCAAAAATAGCAGACTACTGGGTTAAAGTAACAAAGATGCTGGGAGATATGATTGCTGTTCCTATTGAATGTACAATGCGTTCATGTTTATTGGGTCTGGTACCTAATGTGAGAGCAACAAAACGTACATTTTGTGTAATAGCGCTGCTACTGGCAAAGCGAAGGATCTCATTTAGCTGGAACGGAACAGGGACCAAAAGCATAAGGCAATGGATTGTGGACCTAATCTATTTCAAAGACACCGTCCGGACATATGGAGAGGAACTCCCGGTGAGTTCAAGACCAACGGGTTACTGGATATATCTTGCAGAATACCTGAAATCGCATTCGATAGACTAACATATATACACTGTGCTTCATGTATACGTCTCTTTGTAGAGTTACAATGATGTTGTACTTAAGCGGGAGGACGAATGTTTTTGTGGTCAATGTTTTTTTTTTTCTTTTCTTTTCTTTCTTGTTGACATATTATGTCTGAAAATGCCAATAAAAACAATTTAAAAAATGATTGTTTATGTGACAGGGACAACTTCCTGCACACACATAGAAAAAGTGAAAAAAGAAGAAATAAAAAAAATGCTCCTCATTGTGCCATTCTAAGACCAGCGTTAGTTTTTGGCGCTGCCTCACGTTTACACATCCTTGTAATTGTGGGACAGAGTAAAAAAGCAGTGGGTGTTGCTGTGGAATGCTTACAGCGATACCCATTGCACACCGCGTTCATGCAGATACCTGCGTGAAAGGGTACCATTTTACAAACTGGTGTTAAGCCACAAAAAGTGGTTTAACACCACTTTGTACATATGGTGCAGGGCAGTGAGCCACTGGAACGTCACAAAAAGTGTGCTGTTATCCCCTTAGAAATATTCCTCTAACTAGTCTACGAAGTTTGTGTTATTTGAAGGAAGTGTGTGTGTGGTTCTTGATTTCTTTACTTTGCATAGTTTTCTTTTGTTTCACATGTAGATGTCTGTAACTCAAATGCCTACATCGCAAAGAACTTCATGACATGTAAGTATTTTTTGGGGAAACTATGTTAAGGTCGTGATAAAAAAAAATAATCCGAAATTCGTATTTCGTCTACTCTATTAAAAGAGTTTGCAATGGCAGAAATTAGAAATTACCAACAGTTTCAAAAGGGCGTTTCAAACTGCGTGATTTTAAATATGTTTATTGGGTGACACTACTGTGCTACTGAACCTTTGTTTTGAAAAATGGATTACAAATCCTCATGATAACTGTTCATTGCAAGAACCAAATTGAATTATATGTGTTCATGATTCTTGCGTTAATTCAATTCAAATTAATAATAAAAAATCACTTCTTTTCATTTTAAATCGAAATCGACCCCAGTGCCTTAACACCTACATTAAAAAAATAATTCCATTTTAATTGAATCACTTTTGGTTTGAAGTTGAACATTTTTCAGAACATGTCTTCTCGTTAATTCTTTTAAAAAGCTGTTACAGTGAGCTTCCACTCGTGATGTGAATGAAACAATTATTTTCAATTACATCTTCTTGGGCACTGAATCACATTGTTTCTAAAGAGTGAGAGATGCTTTATTTAAACTTTATTGGCAGTGTAAATTGAAAGGAAGAGAAAAATGCTGTGTTGCTGTGACCTCTGGGTCAACTGTACTGAATACTAAATTAGACGCTTTTACAAACACGAGGAAAGTAATGTTAATTGGAAATCATTTATTATATAAACTTGATGAACTGTACCTTGATTTTTCACTGCTTGATTAAAACCTTTTCTTTTTATGCTCCTGTCTTTTTTCATGTATTTGTAAACTGATAGGAGGCAAAAGAGCTAAAAGAAGGAGTGATGGCCTAATGAAGTGAACAGTAAAGTTAGACTTAATGAAGGTTTTTGAAACCTGCATGCTCTGCAACTATCAAGAATGTTGTTGAGTCTCACTATGAAAACTAGTTCTTGCATAATAAAATACATCGAGTGGAAACATGCTCTCATAAAAATGTTTTGCATCAAATCTGTTTTATTATTTGTTTGCATGTAAAGTAATATAAAATGTACAAATCGAGTCTTTGTCAAGTGCCACTTTTGAAAACATTGTCAAACCTAAAAGAAGAATTTTTATGTATATCCCCTAGCTAATTGTAACCAATACTGAACATGTGTCAGTATTGTTTACAATAAGCTGCATCCCCAAATGCGATGCAGCGGCGCAACAAAATTAGTTTTTCTTTTTTCGTTACTTACCTGAAATCGTCTGTTTCCCGCATTTTACAACCCCCCCACCCTGACCCTCACCCGCCCCACGTCACCGCCCGGTGGCACGCCCTACACGGGCCATGGCTGGTCATATAATCCTATTAACACTCAAAAGAGTCTCAGTAAGATCACTAAGGAGTCACTGAAAGTTTGATGGCAGAATGGGAACCTGCTCAATAATGTGTCCCATGGTTGCCAAAGACTCTACCATCAGAAACCTTTTCTATTGGCAACAGGACTGCCAGGTAAATGCATCAAAAGACCAGTCCGATATAAAGCAGACATTTGTCTGCCAGACATTTTTCCGACTTGGGACCTATCTATGTTGCATTTAAATACATCTCTGCAGGTAACAAACACTGATGTAGCGGCGGCATCCTGAGTCTTGGATCCAAGAATCTTAAAACAAAAACAGTCAAAACCCTACTACCCTATAGAAATCTCTCCTTTCTGAAATATGGTTTCAGAATACCATTGCTTTCCATTTTACTGTTATCTCAATGAATTACTGCTACTAATGTACTTCCAGCATCAAACTAGATCCTGACCCTACAATGCATCTATTCCAACAATACTCTTAGGGGTGTATTCACTAGAAGGTGTGATAACTACTGCAACAGTAGCGTAATGCAACTTTCAACATCGCAGCCCATCGCTGGAAAACAGCAACGTGGAATTCACAACACGGAGGTAGCATGCAATAGTCTGCCGACACCGCGGCCATTGCCTGCAACACCACCACCTCGAAGGAGATAAAAAGACACAAATCCCAACACGAAAAAAACTGTGATGAGCAAAAGTGCGATGAGAAAACAGTGACAACCAGTGTGAGGGCAGCAATACAGACGTGCAATGCAGGAAAAAGCACAAGAACAGCATATGGAAAATGCCACAGTGCAAAATCCAACAACAGCGGAGTACCACGGATGCACCCTTGCCAAGTGCAGAGGACTACATGTACACCACAACTACCTAGCATCATGGAAGAACAGAACCGACAGGCACACCACATGAAAGAGACCAGTGGCAGACAAATCCAAGCCATACAAGCAACACACTCACCGTGCAGCATAAGCACATAGGGTGGAGTGCACCTCAACATTGACAACATACCAGTACAAACAGCACCCCAACCACATTTGAACACAGGACACAACTGATTCCGCAAATGTGCTCGACCTGGCAAATCACATCTGAAATTGTAGAGAAAAGTAACATTAAAATGTACAAGGAGAAGCTGAAACCTGCTAATATGTTTTATTCACAAATGCAGTGCATTTGGACATTTACTACTGTCGCTTGATTGCAATGGATGGTCACAATGTGACATGCTC
Source organism: Lissotriton vulgaris (assembly GCF_964263255.1). NCBI lineage: Eukaryota > Metazoa > Chordata > Amphibia > Caudata > Salamandridae > Lissotriton > Lissotriton vulgaris. Next base: position 392,461,270 of record NC_141693.1, read on the forward strand.
ATGAGAAGTCAGTGCCAATGATGGCATTCCCACGGGCCATTCCTGCCGCTGCTGCAGTGGGATGTGGCCCACCAGCCCCATCACCACCATCATCGCCCAGTATCTTTGGAACTGGGATCCATCGGGCCCTGGTGGGGACAGAGATGTTGTGCAACACACAACATGCAAATGATCAGCTTGCACACGATGTCCGGGCTGTACAGGAGCTTCCCACCTGTGCCATCCAGGCACCTGAAACGTGACTTCAACACGCCAAATGTGTGTTCCACGATGCCCCTGGTGTGCATGTGGGCCGCATTGTACTGCCTCTGGGCAGGTGTGTTCGGATCTCAGAGGGGTGTCCTCATCCAAGGGCAGCGTGCATATCCTTGATCACCTGTGACAGTACAAGGAGAGAAGAGTCAATACTTGGTTTGGCAGAAAGCGATGGCAGGTCCACCTATCCAGTGATGCCTGAGCTGGCTGTGTGTGGGGTGAGTGTAAGCCAGCCCGCAGAGAGTAGTTGAGGCTGGCAACCACACCAATAGTCATCAGGCACCCAGAAATGCATTGTCAGAACTACAAGGGGGGATGACACAAGTCGTACAAGGCTAGTGCCCACAAATGCACAGCAGGCGACACAGGCCTACCGCCACGGGACACTGACCTGGGGTGGGACTGGGTTGGTTCATGTGGGCAGAGCAGTGCCTCAAATGTGTCATGGCTGCATTTCGCATCTCCACAAGTTCAACTGTTGTGTGGCTGTAGTGCCATTAAATGTCTGTATTGGATGCAGGGGTAGGCCAGGATGACTTTAGTGTGATGTAGTAGTGTCTGGTAGGTGGTTGTGCAGTTTGACATGTTGATTGTGGTTTGGTCACGTGGGCATCCCCCACAGTTGTGCATTGTGCTATGGAGGCACTGGGATGTGTGGTGTGTTGACTTGATACTTACCAACGAGCAGTTCTGTTCCATATGTGCCCCCAACACAGCCGGGAATCTGGGTATGGCGTAGAAGCCTTGCTTTTTGTCTCCAGCTGTTCCTGCGAAGTGTTGGGAAAGTGAAGGTACTGGGGTATGAAGCTGAGGATGGCATCCAGGACAGGTGTGATGAACTTCGATAGGGCTGGCTGTGAGACCCCTCTGACTCTGGCAGTTGTTGGTTGGAAGGTACCAGAGGCCACCAGGTGCAGCAGCATTGTCTGCAGAGGGATGTTGGATCTCGCTGTGTTAGTACCATCAGCCTGTGGGCGATGTGGGTCATAAGATGGTGGAAGGTTAGCCTTTTGAGCCTGTAGTGGGCAATGACTTCCTCGGGCTTCAGGTCTGTGAGAGTGGTGCGTTTTCAGTAGGTCCGCTGTCTTACTCTGCACTGCCTCTGTGGTAGTCCGGGGGGTGGGGTCTGGGGGTGGTGGCAGTGGGTGTTGTTGGGGCTCCGAGCTGCATAATGAGTAGCTCCCTGGTGTTGTTTGTTCTTCGGGTATGGCTAAGTACAGCGCTCAAATTGCCTACTGCAGGTAGTTGTCCTTCTTTACACCTGCTTGTGGCAGGTGTTAAATACCTGCGGCTACCACTTCTTATCACCTGTTTTCGATTTGATTCGCTTCGCGGATCTGTCAGTTTGTTGTGAAAGTGGTGTTGTTGTTTTTTCTTGTGTTTCTCCATGGGAACGCCTACTCTGCATCTCCTTAGTGTTAGTTGGTGGTGTCCGCCGTGGTGTTAGGTTTTGGGACTGTTATCGTGGGTATTCTGACGATGTCTGCTGTTAGCACCAGCTTGTGAATGATGGGGTAAATTTATCATGAATTTGGCTGCGCTAAAGTGCAGTTAATTCAGCGATAGCTCCTTGTGAATATGCCACTTAAATGCTTGCTACCTCCTTCTTCCTTTAGCCTTTATCGCTTGCCTCTTTCCTGCCTCCTCCTCCTAGACCACCTTGTATCTTTATAACCTTTCTTTGACCCCTTTACCCATCCCCTCCAAGCCTCATTCACCATTTCTCTCTATCTTGTCTTGCCCCTTCCCTTCTACCCGAATCCCCTCTAAGACCGCTGTGCCTCGACCCCTCTCTCCATTACCCCTTCCCTACCTGTTACCTTACTCAACCTATCACTCCTCTTTCTTCTCAACTTTCCTCTCCTAGTCCTCATTTATTATGGTTCCCTGCTAAACTATCAGTTTCGTTTTTCACTCCTGATAATGTTTCAATGTAATTCTTAGTCTCGCCTCTCTGATTTTGTTACATTACATAGCACATCAGCATCCGTGGGTGGCGAGGAACTGTAGCAAAATGTTAAAAAAATATACATTAAACAAACTTTTAAGAATGAGTTATGCCATAGCCCACTTAATGTAGGGAATGCTCGTTTTAATACCACAAGCCACGACTGGAATTAGATTGGTCAGTAGAAGCAGTAGAAGGTGTAAAGTGATACAGAGTACTATTGCAATAGATATAATTTGGCTTTAGTCCATATGTAATAGTATTGAAGACTAGCAGAGGTTGAATTTGGATTAAAAAAAACAAAAGTTCTAGGGACACAGAAGAACAGAAGAATTTTAAGGATTTACAGAGATGGTTCTAAGGTCACCCAGACTGACTAAAAGTGGTTATTCACTATGGGAACCACCAGAGGAGTCTCCCCATTTGCTGAAAATTTCCTGATCCCCTCTCAACAGAGAATGCGCCCATGGACCGTAATGTTGCCTTTAACTGTTTGAGGTTTTTTACTGTCCCTTTACCAGTAACAGCTGTGTAACATTTTTTGGAAACTAATGTTCACTACTTTAAAATATAGTTCTCTTAATCAGTCCCTTCAGTCTCATACCCTGAGCAGTTTCTTCAAGAAAAGGTTTATAACTCCTTACTCTACTGTGTATTCTTCTTTAGGACTTCTGCTGTCTCTGCTCTTTTTTAGACTAACAGATGACTACATATCACCAAGAACACTGCTCTGTAGGAGTGCACTTTTATTTAAAAACACATCAATCTGCTACTTTAGTCCAGATGGTTTCCTTTGTGGAAAACGATTAATAAAATTGGTTGGATCATTCCCTTGCTGACATGAAGTCATCTGGTAAATTTTACATTTGTAGTATTATTCTACTAATCCTATTGAACAATACCTTGCTCAATTTGTATTTAGGATCACATAATTTTCTGTGTCCATGTTTACATTTCAATGACTTCAGAGGGTTATTTTGCATCATAAGTGTTTGCCTTCACATTCCTAGTGTGACCCAGACCATTTACTCAAAATTGGTGCATCTTTTATCAAAAGTCAAGGCAACATTCTACTGCTGACAAAACAACTCTGGTGCAGATTTGCAAGCCCCATGCGCTGCTGGTGCATCATGTTGCATGACGCATCGGTGGTGCAGACTGCTAAGTGATATTTACGAGCACAGGTAAAGTCACCCTGTGTGACTTAACCTGTGCTTGTAAATATCGCCCCTGTTCATGCAACAATTTGCGTGTTATGGTTGGGACATGGGTGTTCCTTTGGGTGTTCCCACGCAACACCCATGTCCACTGATGCATTTCCAAATTTACGAGAAATCGTAGATCTGGAAATGCGTCAAAATGCTATGCCACCCGAGGGGTGGCGTAGCGAGGTGCAACGAGGAGAAATGCTTTCATTTCTCCTAGTTTCTTTCCTCTTTCAATGCGTGGAAGAGGGAATCACCTCAACTGATTGTTTTTGTGCCGGAAGGTGTCTCTTCCTGCACAAAACTATCTCCCCACAACACAGGCATCCTTGCACCATGGTGCAAGGGTGCCTGCACTGGCGCATGGCAGCAGTTTGTGCGCCAGCGCAGGGGGAAGCAGCATGACACAGCAAAATGACTTCCTGCATTGCGTTGCGTTAGTTTCTTGTAGACCTGCCCCTCTGGATTTTGCATTTTTTGAGTGGTGGGAGGTAATTTCTCTTTTCTGAGCTAATAGAATGATATTGCTATTGCCATATTTTTAGGAATCTCTTTCAATTCAGAACACTGCTTTCCAGGCTATTCCATTCAATAACATTCCTCCATCAGATTATTTCCTGTCAGAACATTCCCAAAGAGACATTCCTCTGACCAATGTCACTGTCAGTAACTAATGGTATGTTAATACTATGGTGGATGCCAGCAGCTAGTCCTCTGCCTCCCAAGAACCATATAATATAAGTACTTCGTAGGATGAATACGTACATTAGTATTATAATGCCGACCCAGAGAGAAATGTTGCACTACATCAGAAGCATGGCTATTGGTAGAGTAGAAGATTTGCATAAAAATAATTCCTTAGGTATTCGCATGAAAACACACGTTAAAATGGCACATAGTCAAACTGTTAAAAATGCACAAGGCATTCATTTTCAGTGGTTGGGCTCAGATAGACTTCTCTCTTTTCTTTTCAAAGGCTTTTGAAATTACTGAACTGCAGATTGTACTGAGTTTATAAAATGTATTTCTTTCTTAAGCTACATATTCTTGATGCACCAAGCTTGAACTTCCTAGCTATCTCATGTTCATATAATGCTAGATAGAGAATGACATATTTAACAATAACGTTTGCTTATAAGAAATACCAAAGCCATTACTTACCTAGAAATCTGCAGGCAAATGTTTCTGTCTTAAGTGTAGTTCATTGAAACATTGAATAAATGATAGAATGGACAATGCAATAGACTTCCCTTGGAACCAAAGTCAGATGCTCCCAGTTATACAAATGTTTAGTAATGTAGGTTACATATTTGACAGTGGACAGGGAACTCCATGTATTTGCCGTGGGAAAGGAAGAGCAAAGCTACTCACCATCGGACCGAAGTGACCAGATCTGCAACAAAGTTATTAGCATGTTCTTACGTCATTCATATTAATGTGTGTTTCTAGTTGTTTAGCTATCACTCTTTTCCCTTGAGCACATAGATTTTCACTTTCCCTTGCACCCAGAGCCACTTGCAGATAGCTACAGCTGCCGACGATTGCTGTTGATTCACAATTTGTAGGTGAAAATTATTTTTCCTTTCTAACCTGACGGCTGTAGCTAATGCTGCATCTGCTCTCCTATTTTTCTGTTGAGGATTATTTTTGTACAATTTGTTACAACTGTATTCAAATGATTTCAAGAAGTTTGATACCCATTGAGTTTCATCAACTACTCTGGGGAGTTTAGATACTTAGGGGCCGATTACGATGGCGGGTGGACTTGAGTCCGACCACCATCTTAGTGGGATCGGGACCACCTGCCATTAATGCGGTGGTCCTGCACACCTAATTACGATGCAACCACCACCGCGGCGGTCGCATCCAGCAATTTAATATTGCGGCGGTTGCTTCTGGCTGCAGCAACCACCTCAATGTTAAATGGCCATGTTGTGCATTTTCATGCACAATGTGGCAGGCACCGCGCCTGCCACCTTGTGTATGGAAATCCAGTGAACAACTTCCTCCCCCAACACAGAGGGGGCACACCACCGGCACCCCAAATCCAGCTTCCGCCGGCCTTTCCAAGGCTGGCTGATGTCAGCATTGTTATCAGGCGAGCGGTGCCTTCGAGGCACCATCCCCATATCTCCAGTCTTACCCGCTCCGCCAGGCAATCTTTACGATTGCCTTTGGCTGATGCGTGGCAAAATGATTCCTCCCGCCATCCTGATGTGGCGGGGGGAAATGGGCATGCACAAGGCAGAGGGACCGGGGGTGGTGGTCCCTCCGCCATTGTAATCAGCCCCTTAATTCTAATTTTGATTTCGGCACTCCTTTGATCTCACTCTTTTCCTGAACTCATTATGGGTTCTATTGGATTCTACATTATTTAGCCAGAATAAAGACTGATTCTTTTATAGAACACACTTGTTTATTTGCATTGCTGATGACTCTAACCATATTTTCCTGATAATTTCTGTAAACAGATTTATCTGACTTATTGATTGAAAAAAATACTTTTCTAAGAGAAGAAAGCTTTTAAAATCGACTTAAAACTCATCATTGACCGAACTTAAACTGTAAATTATGATGATGATTAATTTGATTTGATTTAGCTTCCATTAAAAATGGTGGCAAAGATCTGTGTTGCCTAGAAGAAGAAAATTTAGAGCAGAGTTAGAGCGCATTCTTGTGTAAGTCACAGGTTAAATTGGTACTTCGAAGTAAAATGTTGACTATTTGTGCTCTATCAACATCATCTTAGTAGGAAAATACAATCATATATACATTAAATATAGCTTATAGATGGGGTAAATACATATAAATCATACATCAGTTGACACAGTAATATTTTCACTACTGTAACTTACGGGGTCACATGGCCCACAGCATGAAGCAAACTAGACTCATGGCAGCACTATTGAGGAGGCAAAGCTGAACAGAAAGCAGAGACGCTTTTACATAGGTAGCAGCAGCTGAGAATAAACAATAGAGAAATCCAAAAGGGATTGGCAAAATAAAAAAGTGTGCTCTCTGAAGGAGGGTAGATTACCGAATAGATTAATGCAAGAAGGAAGGTCACCATCTTGGCCTGGGATTAGTGATATATTAATGCCACCACTAGAAAACCTTTCACTGAAGACTCCTTGTTCTTCTTATTACATACCAGTAGCCATTTTGATTTTGATACTAGGATCTCCTATCGATTCAGTGCCATTGATTCTTGACAGTCCTATCTTGACCAATCTGTAGTAAGACTTTTCACAATAATATACTTATCCCAACCTTTCCTGGTCCAGCCGTTTTCCAATCAGGTAACTAATAAGTCAAATTATTTTTCAGGCCCACTGAAATCAGGTATTCTGAATTTTGCCAGCCAAGTTACCACTCTATTCTGGCAAGTGCGCTGAGACCTAGGGTAGTATCTGGTAATGTGAAGGTCCACAACTGGTTCTCTGACTTGGAGCGGCAGAGCAAGTGTTTTGAATACAAACTTTATTGACATACTCTAAGTGTGAAATTTCTATTGTGATGCTCAGTGCATTTATTGTGTGAGAGTGCTGTGCCAATGCTTTACAGATTACTTGTGTGATAAGCATGACTTCTAAGTGCCAAACTACCTAAGGGGAGGGCAGGTTATACAGTGAGTGTAATCACCTACCCTTGACAGGAGTGGTAGGTTCTGCCTGGTTAAGGCAAAGCCCACCAACCAGAGTTCCAATTACAAAAGTGGTGAAATGTGTGAAAAATCGCAATTGCATTACCCTGTACAAGCTGTCAGTTCTACGGTCAGAAGACTAGTGCTGCCACTGTCAGTGTGCAGCACAACCATGAGGAACTAGTTGTTTCCAAAGGGGAAGTCAGCTCCAAAGTGGAAGCCACACCTTCCAGGGACTCCCCATCTGGAGGCTGTGGATGAAATATCAACTACAAAAACACCGAACTACAAAAATATTGCGGTAAATATATCGTACACACAAATATCGACACCCTATACTTAAACAAGAAGTTACACAAATGTCAATAAAAAAAATCACCTAAATAAATATCAAGTACAAAAATATTGCCACCAAAAATACAGTTAACAAATATCGATAAAATGAAATCATAATGAAACACAACAAAAATATTAAGAACACTAATATAGATGACACAAATGTCACTAAAATATATTTCAATAATACTGATACTACCATTAAACATTAAAGAAAGACTGTATACAATTAATTAATTATTTAAAATAAGCCAAATAATTATAACTTATAACAACATATATAAAAATTGAGAAATGATTTTTTAAAATTATAATATAATTACACTAAACCATATTAACAAATACATTAAAAATATAACATCAAACTACTTCCCAATAACATTAAAATTACATATATAACATGTATAACAACAAAAAATGTTTTAAATTAAATTTATTAACTAATATATTTAAAAAACAAATAATAATAAATATAAACAGTAAATAAACAATACAAATATTTAAATAATTAAAAAGTAACTAAATTAAAATTTCAAATCACGTATCTCGACCAATCAATTTTAACTAAAAACACACAATACAATAAAAAACGTTTAATAATTAACTGATCACTATAAAAACAAACAAACACCTTTTTACAGTTTATTGGCCAAACACAGAGGGAGAACGTTACTTTGCAAAAGAGAGACTAGAAATGAAAGAAAATCTACACAAACTCATACAGCAAATTATACTACAACACAGGTAAGAACATCACTTTTTTTCTAAATAAAAAAATAATGAAATGTTCCCCTTTTTTAAATACAAACTAAAGTGCAATACAACCAAACTGATAAACTGATAAAAAACAACAAAAATATGTTATTAGGTACCTTATTCAACTCAACATAATAAATAGTAAAAATGATAAATGTAAAACTTAACCTATAAAGAAAGTTAATAACTGTGATTGTTTACACATGTCAAAAGCACAAAACATAACTAATAAACGCTTTTTTATTCACAGCTTTAACAAACTGCACCTACGAAAAGCACCACAAAATAAACCCACAAAGAAGAAGAATTCTTACTCTCTGACGATAAAAGTAATGAGAAAATAATAATTATCTTTGCAACTAATGCTAATTTGCAAAAACGGCGAAACGTGGATGATGGACAGAACTTTTAAAGTGTGTCCAAAACCATTTTATCAACTGCATACAATTCATGGTGAATTTGAAGAGAAAAATATCCCATTCATTTAAGCATTGCTCCCTAATAAAGATAAAACCACCTATATAGAAGTACTAACTACAATAAAACGATTCACAGAAAATTACTATCCCCAAAGAATAATAAAAGATTTTGAACACGCAATGATTCAGGCAATACTTAAACTTTACCCACACACTGCAATACAAGGATGCTACTACCATTTTAACCAAAGCATATGGAGGCACCTACAAGAATCTACTGTAAGCATAGAATATTAAACACCAACTTTGCCTACGAAATGAAAAAATGAATCACCCTGGCCTACGTACCAACTACTGAAATAGCCATACACTACAACTTACAAATAGAAAGTCCATTCTACCAAACCAATGAAACAAAATTAAGTCCCCTGCTCGACTACTTTGAAGACAACTGGGTGAGAAGGTTACATATATCGGGGCATCATAGACAACCTAAATTTCAAATACCCTGGTGGTATGTGTATACCAGTACTTTGGCTCAAAAAGCCAAAACAAACAACGCATTGGAAGGATGGCATAATGCCTTCTGAGCCACAATTGGAAGAGGAAAACCAATATTACATAAACGTATTGAGTCCATTAAAAAGGAACAAAGCTACCAAGAGCTCTGACTGGAGCAATATATAAGCAAAATAGGACCTAAACTAAACAAACAAACCAAAACCATGTATGAATACTTTCAAAATAAAACTAGGATGTATCCAAATTCCCAAGGTCAAGAATATCTAGACATAATTGCTAAATCAATTCTTTAAATTAAACCAATAAATCAAACTTTTGAAACATAGAAAACATAAAAACAAAGATGATCTCTTTTTTAATCAATAAATATACTTATGTCATAAAATGTAAGCTATAACACACAATTATATGACATAATATAAATATTAAGAAAGAAAAGAAAGAAAAAATAAACATTTCCCACCCACAACAATAAATAAAAATCATTACAGTCATGTAACAACGACATCACACCCTCGCAAGACCTCTGCGACTCACTCGCTTCGTTCTTCCACCGCAAGATCGCCGACATACACAACAGCTTCGGCGCCCAGACCACGCACCCAACAACCGAACCAACGCCCCCCACCACCACCCTCTGCACCTGGACCTCGGTTAGCACCAAAGACACCACCCGGACGATGAACACCATCCACTCTGGCTCCCCAACTGACCCTTGCCCACAACACATCTTCAACATAGCTGACTCAATCATCGCACCCCAACTCCGGGACATCATCAACAGCTCCTTCACATCCGCCACCTTCCCAGAGAGCTGGAAACACGCAGAGATCAGCGCCCTCCTGAAGAAACCCACCGTGGACCCCACAGACCTCAAGAACTTCCGCCCCATCTCGCTCTTCCCTTTCCTGGCCAACGTCATCGAGAAGACTGTCAACAAACAACTCTCCACCTTCCTCGAGACAAACGGATCCCTCGACCCATCGCAGTCCGGTTTCCAAGCAAACCACAGCACAGAGACCGCCCTCATCGCAGCTACAGATGACATCAGGTCCATGCTTGACAACGGGGAAACTACTGCCCTCATCCTCCTGGACCTCTCAGCAGCCTTCGACACTGTATGCCACCGCACCTTAATTCAGCGCCTCAGCAACACCAGAATCCAAGGAAAGGCCTTGGAATGGAGAATCTCGTTCCTCACCGGACGAACCCAGAGAGTCCGCCTCCCCCCGTTCCGGTCCGCGGCCACCGAAGTCATCTGCGGCGTCCCACAAGGATCCTCGCTCAGGCCCACCCTCTTCAACATCTACATGAGCCCCCTCGCAGCCATCGCATGCCAACACAACCTTAACATCATCTCCTATGCTGACGACACCCAGCTGATCCTTTCCCTCACCAATGACCAAGCCACCGCCAGATCCAGCCTCCAGGAAGGAAAGCAAGACGTCATGGAATGGATGAAGCTCAGCCATCTGAAACTGAACTCGGACAAGACGGAAATCCTCATTCTGGGACCATCCCCCTCCGCCTGGGATGGCTCCTGGTGGCCCCCCGCCCTGGGCACCGCCCCCAAGCCACCGGACCATGCACGCAGCCTGGGCTTCATCCGGGACTCCTCCCTCACGATGACCAAGCAAGTCAACGCCGTCTCGTCATCCTGTTTCAACACCCTGCGCATGCTCTGAAAGATCTTCCGATGGATCCCCACCGGCACCAGGAATACGGTCACCCAGGCCCTCGTCACCAGCCGACTGGACTACGGGAACACCCTCTATGCTGGAACCACAGCCAAACTCCAGACAAGACTCCAGCGCATACAGAACGCCTCAGCACCACTCATCCTGGACATCCCCCGCCACAGCCACATCTCTTCCCATCTGAGAGCCCTGCAATGGCTCCCCGTCAGCAAGAGGATCCCGTTCAGACTTCTCACCCATGCACACAAGGCTGTCCACGACATGGGCCCCAAATACCTCAACAACCGCCTCACATTCAACGCACCCACCCACCCCCCAGCTCCGCTCCACCAGCTTCGCCCTCACCACCATCCCACGCATTCACAGAACCACTACTGGAGGAAGATCCCTCTCCTACCTGGCGGCCAAGACATGGAACTCCCTCCCCACCCACCTACGGCAGACCCAGGACCATCTCTCATAAAGGAAACTGCTCAAGAGCTGGCTCTTCGAGCAGTAGCGGCTCTCCCTCCCCTCCCAGGGCCTTGAGACCCTTACGGGTGAGTAGTGCGCTTTATAAATTTGTTTGATTATTGTAGCTGTAGAATGTCCTCAAAAATGATAAAATCCACGCCAATGTAAAAATACAACTGTAGAAAAGGGAAATCCAACCCCTCAATCCACTGAATAACAAAACCCTTAAAAACCCCAAAACAGTTGATTCAAAAATGTTCCAACAACCCGAAAAAAAGGAAATGTATAGTAACTTGTAATAAGAGAAGAAACAACATTGTCCTTTATTTGAAAAAAAAAATGTGTGAGCAACTCCATTCGTGCATCAAATTGAAGACCTGTAAATAAAAATCAACCAAAACCCACCCACAGCAAAAATACAATCCCACAACACCAAATACCAACATAAAATACACAAAAACACATATAATAAACACATAACTAAAACTACATAACATTCTAATTATATCCAACAATAACTCAAACCCATAAAACACTAAACTACCAAAACAATAACTAACTCTCCTGAAAACAATCAAATAACGCCCTAACAAATACATTCACACTACTACTGACTTACTCTACTCCTACCTTAAAACTAACTAAAAATATATAAAACTAAGCTTACTAACACAGACGAAAAGCAGCTCCCAACCACGAGGTTCCGTCCAAAATGACCTAAAACTGAAATAGATAGATACAAAAGTTAGGAAAAGAAAACAAAATGGCTGTATAAATGAAATGAAAATATATGTTCATTCTATACATTGTTAACCTAAAAATATTATACAAAATGTATTAAAAAATATATGCATTCCTCAAAAAAATTATGTAAAAATATTTTAAATTATTTAACATAATAAATATTATTTAAAAAAAATTCAATATACTAAATAATATCTAATCTTGTAAACTTTAAACTGTATATGTTTTGAAACTAATTAAATTCATATAAAGAATATTGTAGAAATGTAAACAGCAATGCAAATAATGTTGTTTCTTTTTATTAAAAAAATGAAAAATACAAATGAAAATGTTTATTAATAAAATAATTGAAATGTTTTACTTTACTATTACAAAACTATGCTACGAAAAATGTACAATTGTTGAACACTATTTCCCTTCAAAAAAGCTAGGGGGTCTATTAGGATGTAGGGCGGATCGCCACCACCCGCATGGCGGTGGCGATCTGCCCTACATCATACGTCACCCGCCACCCATTTCCCCTCGCCATATTGGTATGGCGGGGGGACCCCGGCGGATGGAAAGACCGTCCGCCGGTTCTCTGCCGGTCGACCAGTCAACTGGGCAGAAAAGGGGCTAGATATGGTGGCGGTGTTTGCTAGACACTGCCATCCATATTAGCATGGGCAGCGTTGCATGGCTTTCCATGGTGGAGACGCCACCATGGAAAGCCATGCAGAGTCTGATTTTGGGGGCCCACTGTGGGCCCAAAGGGTATTGGGGGGTGGGAAATGCACAGTGCCTGTCGCCTTGTGCATGACAATGCACACAGCGCAGTCCCAGCACCGCCTGCAACAATGCTCGGAATAGAGGATTTAGCCGCCACGGTTGCGGTGGCATCCTGATCGCGGTGCGGGACCGCGACACCACTGGCAGCCGGTCCCAGCCCCACTAGGGTGGCGGGCAGACGAAAGTCTGCCCGCCATCCTAATAAGCCCCTAGATGTTAGAATATATGATTTGTTTCTATGATTTGTTTCACATTTATGTATAATAAATGAATATTACAATTATGTTAAATACTTTAATAAAGCGTGGATAACATGAATGTGTCTGGTTTATATTTTTCAATGTAAAAATACATTTTCTAACCCAATAAATATTAAAAATATAATTGTGAATGAAAATAAAAACATATTTACATTAAAAAAATATTAAAAATAAAACTAACATACATCTATTAACTTATTACAATTTACAAATAAACTTACAAAATACTAAATACTAAACAACAATAATTTATAACTACAGACCCAAATCCATGTGAAATCAGTAAAAGGAGTTGGATTGTAAACCAAAATAATTTACTATTCTAACTCCAAACCCAACTAAAATCAGGGAAAGCGCTGGATAGTTAACCATAATAAGTTACTATTCTAACTCCAAACCCTACTACACTCCGGGAAAGTGCTGGATAGTAAAACATAATAATTTACCACTCTAACTCCAAACCCAACTAAACTCAGAGAAAGCACTGGAAAGTAAACCAAAATAATTTACTATTCTAACTCCAAACCCTACTAAAGTCAGGGAAAGCGCTGGATAGTAAACCATAATAATTTACTATTCTTACTCCAAACCCAACTAAACTCAGGGAAAGCGCTGGATAATAAACCACATCAATTTACCATTCTAACTACAAACCCAACTAAACTCAGGAAAAAGGCTGGATAGTAAACCATAATACTTTACTATTCTAAAACCAAACCCAACTAAACTCCTGGAAAGCGCTGAATAGTAAACCATAATAATTTACTATTCTAACTCCAAACCATACTAAACTCAGGGAAAGTTCTGGATAGTGAACAATAATAATTTACTATTCTAAATCCAAACACAACTAAACTCAGGGAAAGCGCTGGATAATAAACCATATTAATTTACTATTCTAACTCCATACCTTACTAAACTCAGGGAAAGCACAGGATAGTAAACCATAATAATTTACTATTCTAACTCCAAAGCCTACTAAACTCAGTGAAAGCGCTGGATAGCAAACAATAATAATTTACAATTCTAACTCCAAACCCTACTAAAATCAGGGAAAACGCTGGATAGTAGACCATAATAATTTATTATTCCAAATCCAAATGAAAATAATCTCTAAATAAAAAATAAAGAATACCCCCCATTTTTTATTAAAACATTATTAAACAAAATTAATTCATTTAAATATACATTATGACCTTTTACTTTTTTGTCCTAAATTCTATTACATTTTATAAATATTTCACAAAAACTATTCATTTAGAATTAATAATCATTTTTACAATTTCCCTGAAAATATTAAAAATGATTAGACAATAAAATATTTCAATCAATTTCATTATTACATTTTAAAAGTGAATTCTTTTTTAATTCTATAAAATATTCATAGTAATAAAAATAATTTTCAATTAAGTAAAATTACAATTATGATTTCGTATACATTTTAATTTGGATTTTTGTAATTTTACATTTTTCCTAAATATTTAAATATATAAAATTCAATTTACATTTGATTTTCAAACAAACATTCTTCAATTAAAATATTACTTAGGGGTCTATTAGGATGGCGAGCGGAAAACCTCCCCAACCGCCATGGTAGCGGTAAAAGACTGCCCGCAAGGACCGCAGCATAATCGCTGGTCCTATTAGGATGCTCCGCAGTCGAAATCCAAATGCGCCAGACGGATGCTGGCCATTAACATTACGGCAGCCGCTGTTGCCAGCAGCACAGCTGCGATGTTAAAAGGAGCATGTCCTGCATCTCCCTGCACTGTGAGGCAGGCACTGCACAGTGCCTGCTACCTGGCTCAGGGAAATGTAAGGGGGGTACCATGGGTACCCCCCATTGTACCCACACCCCTCTAACACATTGGGAGCCCGAAATGGGCCCACAGAAAATGTTTCTGCATCTCTTTCAATGGTGGTTCCACTGCCGCAGAATGGCTGGCTACCGCTGGCATCATAATCATGCTGTGGTGTTTGGCCCTGATCCACAACAATTGTAGCGGTCCAGCACCTCCCGCCAGGCAAGCGGGCGGACTGCAACCAGCGGAAAAGTGGCGGGTGGAAAATCACACCGCCTTGGTCATGACCGCAATGCTAAGCGGACCGACGGATGGCAGCCGCCGGTACCGCGGTTGCCATCGATGGACCGATGGTGGCTATCCACCCTCCATCCTAATACACCCCTAAATACCATAAAATCTCTATTTAACTCATTAAAAATGTATTTCATATTACTAAATATAAATCGTACTCACAACATTTTTAAATTACTACCCACCCTTATCCCCTATAAACCCAACATCCCACTCCTAAAATATATACAAATTATTTTTAAAAATCCCAATTTAAACTACATTTTTAAAGTACTACCAACCCTAATCCCCTATAAACCCAACATCCCGCTCTTAAAATATATACAAATTATTAAAATATAGTACATTTTAAAACAAAATGTTTTAATTACTAGCCACCCTTATCCTCTATAAACCCAATATCCCACTCCTAAAACAAAAAATTAAAATCCATCAAAATGAGTTATTTAAACAAAAAATGATTTCTTAAATCATTATAAATTTACAAATATTAACATAAAAAAATGACACAGTAAAAATATGACATAAAAAAATAACATCAATATTACTAACTTCAATAATTTTTACATCGATATTTTCTACATCAATATTAAAAAAATTAAAATCAATACAAAAAGAAAAATTTGATAATTTAAACATTGATATTACTTACCTTGATATTTAACACCAACGATATTCTTACCTTGATATTCAGGCTTCTTGATATTTGCACATCAATATTCTATCTCTGCATCGAAGGCTGCACCTGCCAAAATGCCTGGTCCAAAACTACATCTCTCAAATGTCAGTCATCTTGTCTGACAAGCTGAAGCCTGAAGTCCCTCCCAAGAGAAAGAAGCAAGCCCTCTGCTGTGGATGAATATTCACTGAAGACACTGATCAGCATATTCCAATGGGCACACAAGCCAGCTCCTACCACTGCCTGGTCCTTCAACAAGCCCACATAGCAAAGCATGGCCTCCATAGACTGCCAAAGGCAAACTGCTACAGGATTTCTTCTTATCAATAAGACAAGTTTGAGCTAAATAACATTAAGAACATATCCCCCTGTTGCCCTGGCATTGCTGCTATGTGAAACTTGCACCTGTGCATATTTTTCCTGGGGTGGCAAAGTGAGCTAAAGAACGATGATGGATTCAACCTAGATCTGTGACTTGGGGGGGGGGTGAGTGTCTGTAAAGGTTTAGCACTCCATCCATCATCTCCTTGTGTTTGCCATATTTTTCCCTAAACTCAACCTAATGGACACTAAATATGCACCAACACTAGACATACACTCAGGATGCCAATGCAAGGTTATGGACATTCACATGACAGTATAACTTTATACAAGCAGGCCCTGTTGGTCATACTGCTATTGATACAGACAAAGTGGTCTGGTCACACTATCAACCTCAGAACATAATATGCTGCCACCACCACCACTATATTATCTGCTATATTGAGAAAAGTGGCAGTAGTCCTCTATGCATTATGAAGGCCTACTTGATGCACCTCACCAGGAAACAGGATAGGCCCATCACCTTGCATAGATGATGGGCTTAGGCCTATTTGTGTACTCTTAAATTAGTGCGCTTTTAAGTCCAAATTAAAAGTCAGCTATTTATCTCTCTGATAGATTTTCTAAAATCTTGTCTAAAAAGACAAGCAGTAGAAAACGGCAAGACAAGAAAGACAACAGTAGGCTGGAATGCAATCCATTTGGTCTGTTGGTCAATCATTGACCGACCGTCAAGTTCTGAAATCAATGGTATCTCACAAATATACCTATCTGAGAAGCATGTGACTGTGGATGGAGGAAGGAGACAAAGACTCAGACCATAAGGTTTGACCAACAGGGCAAATAGATCACTTTCCTGCCTACTGCTTGTCTTGTGTAGGCTTTTTCCTGACTATACGAGCTGATGGGACTAGGAGATACTTTTAATATAGCCTTAGAGCCCTCCATAGTGGGCTTAACTGGCCCTTATATACCCACCCCCTTGTTAAAGGACATTGCCTTTGGCTCGGGCCTTTAACACTGGAGCGGGCCTTTAATGGTTGGTAAAGCCCTAAGGCTATTAGAACATTCCGCCCATAGAGGTCAGAATGTTCTAATTTGTAAAAACAAGGCCTCTCGGAGTCCAAGGTGTTTAAATCCCTGTAGGGTCCGAGAGGCCTTTGTTCACAGCAACCACTGTGAAATGAACAAAACATTGGAATGTTGCTCTCCTGTCTTCTACCAGGCCAGTAGAAGCCCAGAGCACTCCATTGTCTTCAATGGGGCACTCAACAGTCCAATGTTCTAATAAACAATATAAAAGTCAGCATACCAGGTACACACACAGACAGGTACAAAGGGCGTGGGAATATGTCAGTAAATCATTTAGGAGATATTCTAATGCAAATACCTTAATTCTTGGATTCAGAATTATAGCATGAACTATCTCATCATTACTTGAAACAAAAAACGTACAGAAAAGATCTATAAAAATTAAGTACCCTAGTAAAATTCTTAGACGATGTAACATAACAGCTTTATTTAATACGTTCTTTAGTGGCGTATTATCTAACATCAGTACTCACTCAGCATTTTAGTTCAATTCATTGATAAAAGGCAATCCCTTCTACGTGAAAGCTGATTCAATGCCTTTTTCAACCTAAAATTACATTTGCGTACTTGCCATAAAATTCTCCAGCTGTTTAATAATTTGCAGATACAAACCAAAACGTATCAAAACGGATCAAACAAAAACAGATCAATAGTTTGTTTTTTGTTTTGTTTTAAATTGCTGTTTTAAATTGCTGCATCCTGCAAGGGACAATGAACCCGACACTTTCCAAAAGATAACTTTAAACTGTTCCGTGTCCGATGTAGATATTTAACGTCAACGTGTAGATAGTTCTAAAATACCCTGAAATGCCTGCTTTTCTGCTGCAAATTCTCTGCAATCTTGATGAAACATTTTCATTGTATACATGTTTTGAATCCATCCCTAAGTATAACATTATTTTTTCAATTCAGGAAATGGCGGGCAAACGCGTTGCTTCTATGTGCCTTTATTTATGGCTGAGATACCCGCCACCCCCTCTCAACACAATCCCCAAAGGAGGGAAACCGGAAACAGTTCTTGAAGTTTTTGGAAGAGGGAGGGAGTGACCCTCCCCGGCCGTATTTATTAAAACAAAAATTAAAACATTAAACAGTTTCATATTAATGTACAATTTCATTACCACATTGCGATGTTTGGCTAACCTTAACAGATTCTCTAATACAGAGGTTCTCCTAGCCGAACTAACATCCTACAAAACATTTTCTTGAAATATTGAAATTGTACATCCTAACGTTTAAGGGCCAACGGCAAGGTCGTAACCGGTGTCAAGATCCCTAACCAGAAATACCCCACCCACTTGGGAGGGGCGACAGCACGGAGGCGTACCTCGAGTGCAACTACCAATTTCCCTTGACTTGACGGGGGCACCAATAAACTCGACGCCAGTTAAAGGTCGTTCGATGACTCGTGTGAGGTATCTAGAAGGTAGTGTAGACCTCCCCCCAAACCCCACACAACTTACCACATCTGCCGTCGCAGACGTCACTGGCCCCGGGAAATTCCCCAGGAGGGGGCTGTAACCCCTCCTACACAGGAAGGGGCCTTGACCGCCTTTCCTTTTCTTTCGGCGACCCATCCTTAGAAGGGACCGCCTCCCCGTTGAGGGGCCAAAGGCCACCTCTCCCGAGCGCTCCCATCCGTGTTGGGTGACGCCCACTCATAGGGATCTTCCAATTAGTGCTCACCGATCATGACCTTACCGCCCGACCAAAATAAATACGACAATGCTAACTCAACTAACAATACATTGGCCACTATGACCGAAAACAAAGCATGCTTATAAATGGACACTAAATCCGAATTTCTTTAATCACAAAACATACATAAAATCGACCAACTTTATTACACACTCAACATCAACACGATAATACCACAACCTGTAAACGAAATAGAATTATCGATCCATTTTATTACAAACAACTGGCTGTCTTCAGGGGCTGGTGGGTGGGTCAAATTGGCTCTTCGTTCCGTCTCGAGCTCACGTGCAGCGAGGAGGTGCAGCTTCAGAGCACAGGAACAAGAGGATGCCTTCTGGTCTTGCATCCCTTTTTATCCGTCTTCAGGGCGGGCGTAAACCCGCCCCTGCCTGCCCCGAGGGCGTGGCCAGCCGCGTCAGTGTCTAGGCCAGCCCACTCTAGGGCGGGAAAAAGCGCGCCCCGGCTACGCCGCTTCGGGCATACCAGCCGAGACGCGCCTCCCGCCCAAAATGGCTTCCCGGGGGGATCGAGGTACTCTGCCATACGTTCGGGGGGACCGAGTGGTCGCCCCTTTCCATATGGCTGAGATACCCGCCACCCCCTCTCAACACAATCCCCAAAGGAGGGAAACCGGAAACAGTTCTTGAAGTTTTTGGAAGAGGGAGGGAGTGACCCTCCCCGGCCGTATTTATTAAAACAAAAATTAAAACATTAAACAGTTTCATATTAATGTACAATTTCATTACCACATTGCGATGTTTGGCTAACCTTAACAGATTCTCTAATACAGAGGTTCTCCTAGCCGAACTAACATCCTACAAAACATTTTCTTGAAATATTGAAATTGTACATCCTAACGTTTAAGGGCCAACGGCAAGGTCGTAACCGGTGTCAAGATCCCTAACCAGAAATACCCCACCCACTTGGGAGGGGCGACAGCACGGAGGCGTACCTCGAGTGCAACTACCAATTTCCCTTGACTTGACGGGGGCACCAATAAACTCGACGCCAGTTAAAGGTCGTTCGATGACTCGTGTGAGGTATCTAGAAGGTAGTGTAGACCTCCCCCCAAACCCCACACAACTTACCACATCTGCCGTCGCAGACGTCACTGGCCCCGGGAAATTCCCCAGGAGGGGGCTGTAACCCCTCCTACACAGGAAGGGGCCTTGACCGCCTTTCCTTTTCTTTCGGCGACCCATCCTTAGAAGGGACCGACTCCCCGTTGAGGGGCCAAAGGCCACCTCTCCCGAGCGCTCCCATCCGTGTTGGGTGACGCCCACTCATAGGGATCTTCCAATTAGTGCTCACCGATCATGACCTTACCGCCACAGGCCGGATAGTTTACCGGCTATCCGGACCCCCCACAAAGCTCCTACCTAAAGGTCATGTTTTAACGTTTTTAACCATGCTAAGAAGTCTCCTATGAGTAACTCATTCCCCTCCCGAGACAAATGCACACCATCCCCCAAATACATACTGTCATCATTAATACAGCCATGCGAAATGGAATGCAATGTCCCGGAACGGAACAACCTACTCACTTTGTTATTAAGCTTTCTAACAGAATGATTCAAAGCAGGAATAGAAATAGCCCCCCGCCACACCTTTCGTGGGATCATATGGGACCACGCAATTGTGCACCCCGGAACTCTCCTCGCCAACCAACTTACAGTGGAAAGCATTGCCTCCAGGAGAAGTCGTCTACCGGTGGTGACCAAATCATTGCCCCCTAAATGTACTATGACTATAGACGGCGGTGACCTCGTCCGCCCTAACAAACCCTCGAAAAATGTTCGAAACTGGTCAATACAGAGACCGCCTCTTCCGTAGAAGGACACCCTGTACCCGTATTCCCCAGCTACGTGAATCATGTCACCTGCTTTGAATACGTCCGCGGCACGCCTCACGTATGAGTGGCCCACGACCCACACCTCCTTTTTCACAGCCGGTGATGTCTGACCGCTGGCCCGGTGTTGGGTCGACTGCATAGTCCGCCCCGCCTCGTAGGCTTGCGCAACTGAAAACCAAACAAAAACAAGAAGCGTGAGTACATTATTACAGCTTCACAACATGTGCAACCGCACATACCTCTTATAACAATTAGAGGACCAACGCCCCACTCGTTTCACTTGTTCAACATTAAGACCCCTGGCTGTCGCTTCTGTAGCAGCCCCTATCCGAAAGGAATGGGTCCCAAACTCGCCCGGGTTCAAGCCCGCAGCGGCAATTGACATCGCAAGCACCCGCTGAAACTGAAATTTCGTCAGTGGGGTGGCGTCCGCGTGTCTCAACAAGGTCCCCCCCCATGATGCCACCCTTCGTGCTAGGTAGTCTTCTAAACACTTTACCGGACACATGGAGGACCCGGGAATCCTGCGTATGATTATGCAGTCACCCATCCCATCTTGATCGGTCTTGGACCTGACAAAGGAGACAGTCATTGCCTCTCCTCTGATCTGAACGTGTTCTTGGCACAAACCCCCTGCCACATCCTGTTTGTTCCTTGCCACCAGTTCGCTTACCCGCATTGCTCCGTGAAATGCTAACGTAAAAGCGGCTCGGAACAACACAGCCTCAAACTGAGATGAACATGTGGCAGGGAGTGTGGCCAACAACTGGGCCAACCTATCCAAACCTATCGGGCGCCTCTCATCTACTCTGCGACCCTCAAGGCGTTGCCACCCACGCAGCGCTTTCTGTACAACGAAAGACGCTGTCGGGTCCTGGATACTATGAGCCCTGGCAACAAAGGAAATGGCAGCACGATGCCTCTGGGCCGTAGCCACCGATTTCCCAGCCCTACGTAAGGACATCAGAAAATTCACTACCCATTCCTCGTGGCCCCAAAGCCTCTCTCTATCAGTCCCCAAAAAGGCTAAATAGGACCGAAACGCCCCTTCATATGCCTTCCTCGTCCTTGGTGCTAGACTCTCTCCCACGAGGTGACGAAGTTCGGGGCACCGAGAGACCAGAGAGCTTCGGGAAACGGTGCCGGCTCTGGGTCCGCTGAGGGAAGGAAACCCGAGAAAGCCTGCATTTGAAAACGAGACAGTGCATCAGCCGCCTGATTCATTACCCCTGGGACATGTTTTGCTCTGAATAGCACATTCAGTTGCATACACAGTAAAACAATTTCTTTGAGCAGTCTTAAAATCAGTTTACATCGTGCTGCCTGACTATTGATGCACTCGACCACGGTCATATTGTCAGACCAAAATATCACAGAGTGATCTTTGAACCCTTCGGGCCAGGTTCTCAGGGCCACCAAAATGGGGAAAAGTTCCAGGAAAGCAATATTACTTGTCAGACCATTGTCATGCCACCATGTCGGCCACCTTTGTGCCGACCATTTTGTGCCGAAGATGGCACCAAAACCTATGCTTCCTGCTGACTCTGTCCATAGCCCCAGCTCTTCAGAGGACACGGCTGGTTTGTTCCAGACGACTCGATCATTAAAGTCCGCCAGAAATGCTAACCAAATACGCATGTCCTGGCGGACCTCAGCCGATAGTCTCGTGCGATGATGGCCCTCCTTTAGGCCGACCATCGCTTGGGCAATTGAACGGGAAAAGGGGCGGGCCATTGGTATCACCCTCAGGGCAAAATTCAACTGTCCCACCAACTGCTGTAATTGATGCAGCGTAACTTTAGATCCATTTATACACACTTGCAGGGCTGCCCTGAACTTCCACACTTTGTCAGCTGGCAAACGAAAACAACCCTCACTGGAGTCTAACTCGATCCCCAGAAACTCGAGGCAAGTCGCAGGACCCACCGTTTTACCCGGTGCCAATGGCACACCAAACTGGTTCATTAACACACAAAATTCGGCCAAGGCACGGCCACATTCGAGGTCCCCGGCTGCCCCAAGAAACAGAAAATCATCAAGGTAATGCATTACATGTTGGAAACCCGTCTTCTTTGTGAAGACCCATTGTAGAAAACTACTGAATTTCTCGAAATAGGCACAAGATATAGAGCACCCCATCGGCATACACCTATCCATGTAATAATGACCCTGAAACATGAATCCCAGGAGACGCTGGTCGTCTGGGTGTACCGGGAGCAATCGGAACGCTGACTCGATATCTGACTTCGCCATCAGCGCCCCGGGCCCCAGGCGATTCAAAATGGCTACGGCCTCATCGAAGGATGCGTACCGCACCGAACACACTTCTGGATCTATTGCATCGTTTACAGAAAGACCACGTGGAGCTGACAAATTATGAATCAGTCGGAACTCACCTGGGTCCTTCTTGGGGACCACCCCTAAAGGAGAACAAACAAAATTCTGTACCGGGGGTACACTAAACGGGCCGGCGACCCGACCTCGAGTAACCTCTTTCCGGATCTTATCCTGAACCACGGTCGTATGCTGCAGGACGGAAAGTTGATTTTTACACTTCTCCACACCCTGAAAGTCCCCTACCGGGATGCGGAAACCATACGAAAATCCGTTCCGCAGCACCCCAGCAGAAGTACGATCCGGGTATTCACTGAGCCAGGGAATCATCGCCAAGGTATCAATCGGGGTAGGTAAAGGCGCCCCTCGGACTACGTTAGACCTGTTTGGCGCCTCCTCTCCCCCCGTTATCACCCGTTTTGGCTCTGCACGTGGACTCAGGATGGGACGACCCGCACCCACTACATTCATGTTTGAATTTACACGATCCCTGGGGCCTAGTACATTTACCTCTGTTGAAATTGAAGCAGAACCCCCTTTTTCCTGTGTTGCCGGCAGGTCTCGAGTAATCGTCGGTACCCGTACCTGAACGAAAGGGCGTCCCCACATATTGGCGGGAGGATTCGCCAACATTACTTCCTACCAATGGCATTTTCAACATACCTGTCTCCTTCATTTTATCCCATGTCAAAGAATCGTAACAATCCCAGGTTAAGCTTTTATTATGCTCTTTAGCCTTTCTGAAAAGATTATCGTAGCAGAACCAATGGTTACCCTGGTGTGATGTCGAGTACCCCATGATTCGCGACTGATAGGTCGGCAACTCGGAAAGCAACTCGGGCCTACGTTCCCCCAAGATCGACGTAAAAATTCCCCATGCATTGCCCCAATTGCCAATATTCTCATTCACTTTAAAGGCGGCCATTTTTGCGCGCCAAACACTCGGATGCATAAGATCTTTCTGACCCTTAACATGCTCCACCTCATAATGATCAACAAGCAACGAGAAGATGTTCACATATTCCCCCGCCCAAATCTTCTCCTTAATTGCCAAAGGCACATGTTGACCCAACCTTTCTCTACGAGAGGGTGCTGACTCATCCCTCGCAATCGGCAATGGCCGCTTACCTGCACCGGACGCTGCATCTGCGGTCGCAACCGTCCCTTGTGGCTTGTCAACTACTGCAGCCGGCGCGGACACCTTGGCTGCATCCCGTTTCTCACGCAATTGCTTCATCAGCGCCTGGGCCTCGGCAGCCCTGGCGCCCTCACTACTTTCGCCCAACCACGCTGCAAGTTGTGCTGCCAGCTCGGGCGGCATATCCTCATTGGACACCGGAGTGACCACCACAGGAATCGGATTCCCCTCCGCCGGTACTGGGGTTGGCGCTTCGAGCGGGGTACAGGGAACCGGGACGTCTCCCCCAGCTGGTCCCCTCCTTGGCCTCTTGGCTCTCCCTCCTGGAGCTGCTCCAGCCGACGGACGTTCCGGCCCCCCTTCCCCGTCTTTCTCCGCCACCCGCTTCTTCAGCTCAGTCATCTCCTTCATGAGGACCTGAACCATCTGTTCAGTCGTCATTCTCTTCCCGCCTTTCTTGGGCATTTCTCCGACAGAGTATCTGTAAGACAAAAGAAAGATTTACAACGCTCAAAATTGGCTCTTCGTTCCGTCTCGAGCTCACGTGCAGCGAGGAGGTGCAGCTTCAGAGCACAGGAACAAGAGGATGCCTTCTGGTCTTGCATCCCTTTTTATCCGTCTTCAGGGCGGGCGTAAACCCGCCCCTGCCTGCCCCGAGGGCGTGGCCAGCCGCGTCAGTGTCTAGGCCAGCCCACTCTAGGGCGGGAAAAAGCGCGCCCCGGCTACGCCGCTTCGGGCATACCAGCCGAGACGCGCCTCCCGCCCAAAATGGCTTCCCGGGGGGATCGAGGTACTCTGCCATACGTTCGGGGGGACCGAGTGGTCGCCCCTTTCCATATGTGGCTCCGTTGTAAAAGGGCATGGTTTATGGAATGCAAAATTGCTAATTGATAAATTCATTAAAAGAAAAGGAATTACCTGTTACTAGAGTAAAATGTACCAATTGATCGACTTGCGGAAGGTTTCTCTTTGTCTGGCACAAGATACAAAAACATAGAGTAACCATAAGTAATTGAGACAGGGTGGAAATAATGATTCCTTCTTTCTTAAAATATTCCCTTGCACTAGTCACACAAAATCATGTTTACATCAGACACTGGTCTCATAGCACAGTTCTTTCAAAAGGGAACCAGGTATCAGTAACTTTGTGTGTGTGTGAAAATCTGGACTGTACATGTTGGGCACTGAGAGCCCCCTAGAGTTAGAAATTACTAGAGGAATTGGTAATTCCGGGTCCCAATCTCCAGAAAAGTTCACATTTTTCTTAGACATTCACATCGAGATTTCTGATATAATAAACAGAACCATACTGTGCAGATCTCAAAATTGCGCTAGACCTGATCCATTCTGAATTGAGAAGCATATCAGAATGAGATCCTAATTTGTTTAATGCTAAACATAAGCCGTTTTTAATAGGACCCTGAGTATTTTTCAAGGCATTGGGATCTTTGCCTATGCAACAAGCTAAACTATAAAAATTGGTAAAATATTGTTCCAGAATGTGCCACATAATTTGACATTATTTGCTGAACGAGATATAAAATTACATTCTCTCGCGACATATTTTGCATTTTCTTGTCATACAATGTACTTCACCCCAATGGATAATGTGGTTCTCTTGCTGCATAATTACAGTAATCCTGAATAAGCTGGCCATGTGTCTGAATAAGCATGTGTGAGCGACCCTTGACCTTGTTTCCAGGCAGGTCGCTCCCCACACCGCGCAGCTCCACCTGACTGCACCTGTGCTCCTTGTCCAGCTGCTGTCTCTGCTCTGAGGATGTTCGAGGCCCGCCTCCACCCGCATGCTAACACCTGCGCCTCATCCCTGGTGGCCAGTGGTAGCCCTTAGGTTTCTTTGTTGCCTGCTCGCATTTCTCCTTGTAACTGTGATTTTTGTATTACATGTGACTGTTTTTCTGTTTCAGTGCTTGTTTTTGGCAGTCTTTTGCCTTTGCCTGTGCTTACTCCTTCCTTTGTGCCCGTTCCCTTCCCGATCCCCTTTCCCCCCACTGTGTCCCCTGTGGCCCCGTCCCCCTGCCCCCATTGGACCGCTCCCCCCAGCCAGCTGCTCCTCCCTCACACCTCACCTTCTAATGGCAGCCGCACCGAAGGCGTGCCTAAGACAAGCCCGTCTGCGCCCGTCCGTGCCTGGACCGCACCCAGCTCCAGAACCCCTGGACCCCAGAGATGCCACAACACACGACTGCACTACTATGCCAGGACCCTCCACGCACTCAACCCAGGACGAGAACACACCTGCTACCGGGCCAGCCCGAAGCACATCCAAGGGCCCTTCACCTGCCGGAACTGCAGTTTCACCAGCATCCAAACCATCGACCAAAGAACCCAACCACCTCTGATGCATCCTCCTCAACACTCGCTCCGCTTGCAAACACGCCATCGAACTGTGGGACCTCCTCGACTCAACCGCCCCCGAAGTCGCCTTCCTGACGGAGACCTGGCTGAACATCACCTCAGCACCAGACATCGCCATAGCCATCCCAGAAGGCTACAAGATCTCCCACAGAGCCCGCACCCACAGAGTGGGAGGTGGAATCGCCATCGTCCACAAGAACACCATCAGAGTCTCGACCAACACCGACGACACCCTCAACACCACCGAGCCCCTGCCCTTTCAGATCCACAGTGACCCCAACACCACCCACTGAGCAAACCTCATCTACAGACCGCCTGGACCCCAACCACAGTTCAGCAACTCGATCGCTGACTTCATCAGCACCCACGCCCTCGCCTCCACAGACTACATACTCCTCGGGGACCTAAACTTCCACCTTAAGAACAACAAAGATGCCAACTCCACCGCTCTGATCGCCAACCTCGCCATTCTTGGACTCAGATAGCTCGTGACAACACCCACCCACGCCGCTGGACACACCCTTGACCCCATCTTCTCCAGAAGTCCCCACGTCAACCACACCACTGAAGCCCACTGGACTGACCACAGATGAGTCCACTTCACCTTTAGGAAACCCACCACGCACCACCGCACCCAACAGATGCCACGCCGCTGCTGGGGCAAGGTCACCGAAGACCAGCTGACCACCACCCTTGCCCTGAGACGACCCGCAGACCCTACCGACCCCGACACCTCCGCCCTCAACCTCAAACAGTGGATCAATGACTGCGCCGACACTCTCGCTCCACTCAGGACCCCCGCCACCAACCACTCCAACAAGAAAGCCACATGGTTCACAGACCTCCAAGTGCACCTGTCGGAAACTGGAGAAGAACTGGCTCCATGAACGATCACCAGACAGCTACACAGCCCACAAGACCGCCACCCGCAGACACCACCAACACATCAGGACCGCCAAGAGGACCGCATTCAAGGATTGCCTGGATAACAATGCACACAACAGCAAAGAGCTCTTCAACATCAAGAAAGACCTCTCCAACCCCCAGCTCCAACACCAACGACATTCCCCCATCTCAAGACCTGTGCGACTCGCTGGCCACCTTCTTCCACCGCAAGATCGCCAACATCCACAACAGCTTCAACACCACGACCCCCACGTTCACCGCCGAACCCACCAACCCTGCGACCACCATCCGCACCAGCCGCTTGGTCTCCTGGTCCAATGTCAGCGACGAAGACACCATGAAGACCATGAACTTTATCCACTCCGGATCCCCGTCCGACCCATGCCCACTCCACGTCTTCATCAAAGCCAGCACAGTCATCGCCCCCCATCTCCGGAAAGCGATCAACATCTCCTTTGAGACAGCAATCTTCCCGGAGAGCTGGAAGCACCTCGAGATCGATGCCTTACTCAAGAAACCCATGACGGACCCCAAGGACCTCAAGAACTTCCGTCCTATCTCCTGTGCCCGGCAAAAGCAACAGAGAAAATTGTCAACAGACAACTGACCTGCTACCTCGAAGCCAACAACATTCTGGACCCATCCCAGTCTGGCTTCCGCAGCAACCACAGCACTGAAACCGCCCTCATCACCGCCACCGACGACATCAGGACCCTGATGGACAAAAGAGAAACAGCTGCCCTCATCCTTCTGGAACTATCAGCCGACTTCGATATGGTCTGCCACCGCACCCTAAGAGCACGCCTTCATGACGCCGGAATCCAAGAGAAGGCTCTGGCCTGGACCACATCCTTCCTCTCCGGCAGAACTCAGAGCTTCCGCCTCACACCCTTCCGCTCCAAGACCACCAAGATCATCTGCGGCATACCACAAGGATCCTCACTCCACCCGACGTTGTTCAATATCCACATGGCACCACTCGCCCACGTCGCCCGACAGCAGAGCCTCAACATCATGTCCTATACCAATGACACCCAGCTGATCATCTCCCTCATCTCACCGCCAAAGCCAACCTCCACAGGGGAATGAAGGCTGTCGGCAAATAGATGAAGGACAGCAGGTTGTAGCTTAACTCTCACAAGAAGGAGGTCCTCATTCTCGGCTCCACCCCCTCAGCCTGGGATGACTCCTGGTGGCCTACCTCCCTGGGAACAGCTCCAGCACCCACCGACCATGCACGCAACCTAGGGGTCATCCTGGAATCCACCCTCTCCATGACCAAGCAGGTCAACGCCGTCTTTGCATCCTGCATCAACACCCTCCGAATGCTCCGCAGGATCTTCAAGTGGATTCCCTCTGAAATGAGAAAAACTGTCACCCAAGTCCTCGTCACGAGCAGGCTTGACTACGGAAATGCGCTCTATGCAGGAACAACAACCAAGCTCCTGAGATGGCTGCAATGCATCCAGAACGCCTCGGCAAGACTGATCCTCGACATTCCCCGACGCAGCCACATCACCCCCCACCTGTGAGGCCTACACTGGCTCCCCGTCAACTGAAGGATAACCTTTAAAGTCCTCACCAATGCACACAAAGCCCTACACTACGCCGAACCAGCATACCCCAACAGACGACTCAGCTTCTACACCCCCACCCGCAGCCTCCGCTCAGCCAGCCTCGCCCTCACCACGGTCCCCCGCATCATTAAAACGACCGCTGGCCGCAAAGCCTTCTCCCACCTCGCCACCAAGACCTGGAACACCCTCCCTACCAACCTACTACAGACCCAAGACCTACTGGCATTCAGAAGACTTCTCAAGACCTGGCTCTTCAATCAGTAGCAGCTCCCCCCCAGCGCCTTGAGACCCTCACTGGTATGTAGTGCGCTTTACAAATTCCCTGATTGATTGATTGATTGATTGATTGTATGACTCTGCCAGTCTACCGTGATCTACATAAAGGTATGGTTCAACATAATGCCTACACCTCTGCAAGGAGGTGATGACAAAGAGGGCCTAAAGAAAACAATAATGATTAAATGTAATGTATGATTTCCAGTTGCCACTGTCGAAGTTAACAGCCCAGTACTTCTCACAGGCTTACACCTAATAAAAACAGTTGCCGTGCACGCACACAAGGCTCTCCACGACCTGGGCCCTAAGTACCTAAACAACCGCCTGACCTTCTACACGCCCACCCGCTAGCTACGGTCGACCAGCCTCGCCCTCGTTACCATTCCACGCATCCGCAGAGCCACCGCCAGTGAAAGATCCTTCTCCTACCTGGTAGCCAAGACATGGAACTCCCTCCCCATCCACCTCCGGCTAACCCAGGACCATCTCTCCTTCAGGAAGCAACTCAAGACCTGGCTCTTAGAGCAGTAACTTACCCCTCCCCACCCCAGCGCCTTGAGACCCTTCCGGGTAAGTAGCGCGCTACACAAGTGTCATGATTGATTGAGTGATTGATTGAATGACCTGCAGAAACTTGAAGTTCAAACAATGCAGATGGCTCCTATTAGGTGACTGGTATCTTCAAATAGCTTTCTTTGTATCCTGGACGCTACTTCACACTGCCTTGTTGCTCTTTGGGGACTCAAGTTATCATTACGCTCATGGCCCCAGTCCAGGAAGTGGGCCTGTATTACACCTGCACCCGATACTTGACTGCGCTGTAAAGCTATAGAGCACTGTGACCTGTTCTCAGGACACCCCCGTGCCGCACGGCCCCCAACTGTGTGTTTGCCCCCTCGTGTGCCCTAGCTGCTGCTCGCAGCCTCATTTTGCTGCTCTGCCTGCCTCCCTAGCTGCCGCCTCACTGTACTGTCCCCCAGCTGTGTCCTCCCCGCTCCCGCCTCCCAGCTGCTCCTCCCTCCCACTTGTCCATAAATGGCGGGCGCGCAGATTGTGCGCCAAAGGCGCGCCAAAGGCAAGCCCGTCTGCGCCCGTCCGCGCCTGGACCGTGCCCAGCGCCAGAACCCCTGGCCCTCGAGGACCACTGCCCACGCGACGGACCTTCGACGCCGCCACCCTCAACGCACTCAACGCCGGCCGAACCCCCGCCTGCTGCCGAGCCACCCCGAAACACACCCACGGACCCTTCACCTGCCAAGCCTGCAAGTTCACCTGCATCCGGACCTGTACCGCACCCGCCAAGCCGAGCACCCGCGGCAACCACCTAAAGTGCATCCTGCTGAACACCCGCTCCGTCCACAGACACGCCGTCGAACTATGGAACCTGCTCGACACCTCATCCCCTGATGTCGCCTTCCTCACGGAAACCTGGATGAACGCCTCCTCAGCGCCCGACATCGCCATCGCCATCCCGGACGGATACAAGATCATCCGGAGGGACCGCGTGAACCAGACTGGAGGAGGCATCGCCATCATACACAAGAACAGCATCCGCATCACGACTGACTCCAGCAGCACCTTCCCCGCTGCCGAGCACCTCCACTTCCAGATACACACCGACCCAAAGACAAGGCAAGAGAATCACGTTCAGTCTCCTCACCCACGCACACAAGTCCCTCCACGACCTGGGCCCCAAGTACCTCAATGACCGCTTGACCTTCTACACGCCCACCCGCTAGCTACGTTCGACAAGCCCCGCCCTCGCCGCTGTACCACGCGGCGAGGGCGGGGCCTCTCCCCACCCACCTCCGGCTGACCCAGGACCATCTCGCCTTCAGGAGACAACTCAAGACCTGGCTGTTTGAGCAATAGCAGACCCCCCCTTCCCCCAAGCGCCATGAGACCCTCCGGGTGAGTAGTGTTCTATACAAATGCTATGATTGATTGAGTGATTGACTGCTACACTGCTGCCCAGAGCAGGCCCGTCTCTACGAGGCAGGGTTGGGCCCCGCTAGTGGCCCCGGGGCTCTGCATTCTCACTCAACTTTGTATTAAGAAATACTGTTGTTCCTTTAACTGGCAAAATGGTAAAAAAAGACACCCAAAGTGCAACGGAAATCTGCTAAAAAAGGGTCTGGTCACACTGCCCCCATAGCTTCTTATTTTACTAAGCATGGGCGAATTTGGTGAATCTGTCGTTCGCGAATTTGCGTATTTGCGAACTCGCAATCCGCAAAATCCGCGAATTCTCGCAAATTTGCAGATTTGTTTGTTTTTATAGTGTTTGCAAGGGTTTCTGCCAGTTCGCGAGGATTTTGTACCAGTTCGCAATTGCGAACTTACTTGTCGGCACGCAACGGTCGCGACTATGTTGTTTCTACGTCTGGTTCATCATCACAGGTTCACAGCACCCTCTGTTTCAACACTGCCACCCTCTGTTTCACCCATGCCACCCTCTGGTACATCAATGCCACCCTCTGGTTCATCATCATCACTGTAGATTATGGGGGGAAAAAGCAAGCACACCTGCTCTGCTTCAACTGACATGAATTAATTTGGGGTTGATTTATTATTGTGTCACTGTTTTAAAATTCCAGTCTGGCACCTGCTTCCTTATCTGTAATTTGCTTTCTGTTGCAGTGCAATTTTTTTTTCCAGGACCTTTGTGGCCTACTTGTAGCTATTCTATGATCCGGCTGTGAGGGTCAGAGCAGGGTCATACAATTGTTGCAACTAGCAACTGAACTCTGGAGGGGCCCCAGTCAGGAAGCACTACAGGGAATGGTTACTAATGATGAATTTGAACTTTTGCACCTGCTGAGTGCTTTCAGTTTAGCAAAACTCGTTTTCTGCAGAACAGCAAATGTAATGCCCCAAACAAACTTACTTGTGAAAGTTAATTTCTAATCCAAAAGTGATCCAAAGAAATTTAAAAGGCCTCAAATCCAAAAAAGGGCAGGCAAATGTCAACCTGAGGAGTTATTCTGATAAAAATCATCATTTTCAGAGGGTATATGCTGCTTGCTAGTGGATTTCTTGTGCAGAATTGCAAATTTTGTAATTTCGCGAGTGCAAGATTGTTGCTGCCTGCTGCACCTACATGTTCGCAATTGCGAACTTACGCCGCACGCCGCAAAATTGTATCACCAAGAAAAAAAAATCCGCTGCGTGCGAATTTGCGGATTTTCGGTAAATTTGCGAGCGTTCGCGGATCGCGAATTTAACGAAAATCCGCAAAATCCGCGAGCGGAACTGATTTTCCGCCCATGCTTATATTTTACTTCTGCGATGGGTGCCCTTTCCACTAAATTGGAACCACTGGAAAGTCACATTGATGTGGTAAACAAACTAATGACAAGTAAAGTCTGTAACATCTTCGAACCAGCAACAACAGCATCCACACAATTTGCAACGGCCCCTGATCCCTCAACTGATCCTGCTCCCGTCGGTAAGGATTTCTTGGCTAACATAAAGCCTCATACTTCTCAAGCGGCCAAAAAAAAGGTATTACGCTCCATCTGTGAAAGACTCTTACAGTGTAAAAAGTGCAAACCCCTTTACTAATGATTCACCTGCGAATACTGCAAAATACTGATATTAAGGAGGCCTTGATGGGGATAAGTAAGCCATTATTTATGAATCTGGAGAGTTTTCTGGTGGCTTTTAGGTTGAATGATTCTCCCATTTAAAGCAACTGTGAGATAAAATGCATAAGCTTCACCTCAATATCAAGCCGGCACCAGCAGTTCCAACCCCTTCTGTCAGAATGAACCTTCTTCGAAACCCAGGCACCCATTAGGGGCCCAGACAAAACGCCGGCCGGATGCTGGAAGCTCCTAGCCTGCAAAATTTAAATAGCCCACTAGAAAGGGGGCGACCAGGTTTGGTCGCCCCAGGGCAAGTGTGAACCCCCCCTAATCCGGGGGCTAGTTGGCGAGGCAAGGGGGGATAAATAAGGGGTTAACACTAACAAGCCCAGATAGGCACATACCCCCGCCTCGCAGTGATAGAAGAAGGAATCACAGCCACCCAAACCAGAAGGAACGGGAGTTGAAGACGCAAGGGGAGAGGTTAGTTAGAACGAACACAAGAAAAGTAGAAAAAGAGAGAATTACTAAAAGGTAGAGGGAAGGCTCAAACAGGTCCTTGGGTTTCCTCACGGCAGGGACACTAAAGGAGCCAAGGGCGGACTACCGCCATGGAAAGAGTAGATGGGATGCTCCCGCAGGACCCTTGGGATGCCTCACAGCTGGGGTACCAAGTGTAAAGAACGAGGAATCAGGAATAGTGTCCCAAATAAGTAGTTTATTGGGAAGCGAGCAGGTCCGTCCTTTCCAGTCAGGCACAGTACATTTAACAGATATTTTCCCTACATTCTGGAGTGTGGATGTGGAGCATCATCTGATACTATGGTAACCAGAAAGTGCACCACGAGCTCAGATAATGCACCACGAGCCCAACACCACATCTTCCCTCTTTATATTAACAGAGAAACAAGAGAGCATTAAAACTTCATAAAAATGACAATGCAAAATAACATTGTAAAACAACTAAGGTAAAAGTAATCAACATAACCCACACCCCCCTCCTCTTCCATGAAGAGAATTGAAGGAAGAGCAAACTTTTGCAAAAAACCCAAATTACATCACATAGCTCCTAAAATGAGCAGGGACCTTAATTTGCCTACCAGTACGTGTGGTATTCTGGTTGCTAGAAGATGAAGAGTGCAACGGAGTAGGCAAATCAGGAGACGGCAACAGAGGAGGAAGAGAACCAGACAATTGCGGAGAAGACTCTGACACATTACTGGTAGAAGCTCTAACCATTTCCTTCCCAGCAATACCATCCAACATAACATCATCCCACATCCAATCAAAGGAGGAGTCAGGTTCGGTGTGAGTCTTTGAACAAGAAAAGTTCCCTTTACATTTTGCCAACCTATTGTGATGCCACACTTGGTTGTCACACAACCTAGCCGACTTCGAGTAAACCTCCTCAACTTGCAAAGGATTAGAAATGTACTCTGACCTTTCTTAACCTTAGTGTCAAGTTTTATTCTGACCCAATCCCCAACTTTAAGCTCAGCCTCTTTAGTGACATGTTTCCTACCAAAATCACTAATATGTGAATCTTGAATTTTCTTTAGTTTGGAACGGACTAAAGCAGGAGACCACTTTCCGCAAATTTTCTTTGAATTCCAAGCGACATTATCCTTAGTAAATGGCTCCCTACCTCTAAGAATTCTGAAAGGGCTGTAACTGGTACAAGTTGGAGTGATTCTATAGGCCCATATGGTTTCCAGTAGTTCCTTTTCCCAATCTTTATCAGCATGAATGGAGGCCTGGATACTACCCATGATTACCCTGTTGAATCTCTCAACAATACTGTTACCTGCAGGATGGTAAACAGGTGTCTTTTTTTGGGGTAAAACCGTTCCTATCGAGGAATTTCAAGAAAAACTCAGATCTAAATTGTGGACCATTATCAGTTAATATGATCCTTGGAACACCTTCCTGCAGAAACAACTTGCGAAGAAAAGCAACCACAACTTTAGCATCAAACTTCTCAGTAATCTCAACTTCTGGCCATCTGGAGTAATTGTCAATCACAACTAGGATGTGTTTAATACTGCCTTCACAATTTTCAACTGGACCCAACCAATCCATACTTAAATCCTCCCACGGATAAATAGGAATATGTCTGAATCCTAGAGTGGGTTTAAATACACACAAGGATTTATCAGCATTGGCACAAGTATCACACTCTTAAATAAATCTCTCAATCTCCTTATCCAATCCAGGCCACCAATACGATAATTTAACTCTTGATTTCAATTTCATGATACCCAGGTGACCCTCATGATTAATAGAAAGAATTTTACTTCTCAAAGAACAAGGAACAATAACTCTCTCATCCCTACACAGGTGGTTGGCATCATCTATGCAAAGCTCATCCTTGATTTCCCAAAATGGTCTCAGCTCATCTTTCAAATTGGATTTATGCGGCCATCCATTAATGACAAAGTTACGGACAGAAGTTAAGATCTCATCATTATTACAAGACACCTCCCAGTCCTTCTTAGAAATAGCCACTAATCTCTGGTCATTGTCTTCATGGATAACAGCAACCTCATTAGACTCAAAAGAATAATAAGAATCATCACAACCCGGTAAGGGGGAACGTCTTAAATAATCTGCAACTATATTCTTTTTGCCAGGAAGATACTCAACATCATAAGTATATGCTAGTAACTTAAGACTCATTTGTGCAAGTCTCGGAGTAGCCTTCAACATCCCTTCTGAGGGAAGAATTTTTAGTAGGGGCTTGTGATCTGTTCGCAAAGTGAATCTAGTGCCCCAGACAAATTGCCTGAATTTTCCGACACCCCACACGACAGCTAGCATCTCCCTCTCAATAACTGAGAATTTCCCTTCAAGAGTGGTTAAAGATCTGGATGCAAAAGCAATCTTGACTTCAAATCGATCATTGCCAGATTGTGAAAACACACCGCCTAATCTTTACCACTAGCATCAGTAGTGATTATGTTGTGCAGAGTGTGGTCAAACGCTTGGAGGGGAAATGCATTAACAATTTCTCTCCTTATACTATCAAAATCATTTTGCAATATATCATTCCAGACGAATTCTACTCCCAATTTAAGTAATTGTCTAAGATTAAAAGTTTTGCCAGCAAAATTCTTCACGAATTTGGAGAAAGACTCGACCATTCCTAGGAGTGATCTAAGATCGTCTTTAGAACAGAGAATAGGAGCATTTTCAATTGCCTCAACCAATTTCTTTTTTGGGAAAATGCCTTTTTCACCTACTTCATGTCCTAAATAGGTCAAGGAGTTCATACCAAATTTGCACTTTTTCAACTCAGCTGTTAAACCATTACACTCAAGTATTTTTTAAACAGAAAACAGTCTCTTATCATGGTCATCTCTGGCTTTGCCCATTATCAGTATGTCATCCTGGAAATAAGTTACACATTCCATGCTCTTGAACAATTTATGCATAAGGCGTTGAAAAACGGCCGCTGCTGATGCCAGTCCAAATGGCATTCTTATGAACTGATAACACCCAAAGGGAGTTATGAATGCTGTAAGTTTCTTACTAGACTCATGCATTGGAATTTGATGGTAAGCTGATACCAAGTCTATTGAAGAGAACCATTTAACACCACAACTTTGTGCTAATAGTTCATCAATCCTGGGAAGGGGAAATTTGTCAATTACAATGTTTTTATTCAGGTCTCTCAAATCAATGCAAAGACGGAGACGGCCGTCCGGTTTCCTCGCGACGACTATTGGAG
Source organism: Lissotriton vulgaris (assembly GCF_964263255.1). Lineage (NCBI taxonomy): Eukaryota > Metazoa > Chordata > Amphibia > Caudata > Salamandridae > Lissotriton > Lissotriton vulgaris. The sequence continues at coordinate 392,497,938 of NC_141693.1, forward strand.
CCAACCATTCAAAGCTTTCTATTGGCTCAATGACACCCTTCTTTTCCAAGATATCCAAATCCTTCATGACATCGCTCCTGACACTTAAAGGGATATTCCTTGCTTTATGGCAAACTGGTTTGGCACCATCCTTCAAAATAATTTTATGAGCAAAGCCAAGCAATTTCCCAATTTCACCTGAAAAAACTCTAGGAAATTGTACAGTTAATTTGTCTAGGAATTCTTTGTTGTCTTCCTCAAGGATTAAAACTTGAACATCACTTCTTGCATTTAAGATGATACCTAATGCACCTTGATCGATCCAGCCAAGAACGGATGGACCAACTTCAGCAACATATAACTTGCCCAAACATTTCCGCCCTTCAAATTCAAAAATCTCCTCAACAAACCCCACCATGGTGATTTTTTCACCAGTATACATAACAGGCTTAGTGTCAGGTGGAAGTAACTTCTTTTTTAAAACGTGTGCGAACAACCTTGTCCGAATATCATGTTTAACAATCGTATAAGGGGAGCCAGAATCTGGTACAATGTTAATTAAACCCCCCCTATTAAAATGTCGCAAGTAGACTTTTTAGATTTACAATTTATATTCAAAACAGTATTATCATCTTCAAAAAAGTCAAGGATGCAAAAGATGCTGTCATCACTAGATGCATCATATTTCTCAGTATTTGGTTCATGAGAGTTATCAATACATTTAACAATTTTCTTATCTTTACCAGACTTTAATTTACAGACTTTAGAGAAATGTCCTATTTTGTTGCAGAAATTACATTTTGATTTTAAAGCTGGGCATTTTGGATCATTAGCATAATGACCATTGAATCCACATCTGAAACAATTAGGAATACTTTCCTTCCTATCTCTAGAAGATGGACCAGGATTAGCATTTTTTTTATAGAAGGAAGAGGATTTATAGCTGTTCTTTTTTTGGTAGTTACTGGATACTTTACTCACAGTTAGACCATCATCTTTATCACTGTCCTTGAAGGCAATTTTAGTGCATCTCTTAGACATCTCTGCCTTCCTAACTATTGCAAAAATTTCGTTAAGTGGAGAATCTCCACAAGTCCAAAGTTTTTCTTGAATGGAACTATTGTTGCAATGCATTACTAATTGGTCCCTGACGAAACTATCATGAAGGGTACTGAATTCGCAATTAATGGCTAATTTTTTAAGAGAAGAAACATAGTCTTCAACTGACTCAGATTTCCCTTGTTTTATTTTAAAAAAACTCATATCTGATTATTCCTACACAAACTGGAGGATGGTAATGCATATCTAAGTCCTCCAGAGCATCCAAGAATACAGTGTTGTTATCTGCTCTAACCTTTTTTTCCATTTGATTAAAAATTCTAATGCCTTCAGGTCCTAATATGTAGAAGCATTTTTTCTTTCTATTTTGAGAGAAAGTATCATCTTGTTCTTCTTCTAAAGCCTCTATATAGTTTAAAAAGTAGACTTTCCAGTCTGACCATTTGATTGATGGTTCACCAGGACGGGGCAAGAAAGGAATAGGAGTATTCAATCCTCCCTGTGATGCCATAACTAATATATAAAGTAAACCTGAAAATAAAGTGTTAATAATAAAGCAGAATAACAAAATCAATAAATACTAACAATAAATAAAAATACAATGTAATGTGTGCATGTCACAGAAGAAATTGTTCAATGTAACATGCAGTAATGGTGTGCATATCACCGTGGAACCAATCTTAAGGATACAGAAATAAATTCATAAGGTGTGCATGTCACCGATACTTCCACAAACACATGCAGTAATGAAGTATAAATCACCGCTGGAGTAATTCCTCAGAAAAGTTTATAATATTTCTCAAATTAATTGAGTAATAGTACCTGTAGGAGAGTAGGGTCTGCTATCCTATGGTCACCCCAAATTTTTGCTTTTTGCTTCACTGGTTTATGACTTAATGTGGCTGTGGGCCTGCTAATCAGACCCACAGCCTGCGGTTCTCTCTCTAAATTACAGCCAATGCACCCTACTAGGGTGCATTACGAATTGGAACTGGTTCACCTTATTGGCCCCTGTAACAGTGTACCCTAGGTACCCAGGGCATAGGTGTTTCCAAGGCCTACCAGGGGCTGCAGCATGTATTGTGCCACCCCTGGCCTGGCCTCCATATTTGACACAACTGGCTGATCACTCAGCTGGGGTAAGTTGGTGCAATCACCTCTTACTTAGATATAGTATCCCTATATCTAACCTTAAAACTGGACACATATGTTCCTATCAGCCACTCCTATGGAAGGCCTCATCAATCCTGGAGGCAGAGTGCTTGGAAATATGTGAGATGGTGCTCTAGCATGAGCTGAGCCTGTCTGCAGCTGTCGGGAACCACTCCCTTAGCTGTTCCGGGATATTGGCATACCATATACTCTTAAGTGCATTATAATCCTTGCGGTTATATGCTAACTTTGGTTTGGCTTTATCAAAACATGTCGAGTAAGGTGTTATACGATTTGGAATACTATCCCCTCGACAGTTCTGTCGACGGGGATAGCATTCCACCCTTCTAGAGGGACACAACATGTGTGTAGCCTTAACCCCGGTTAAAGTTAACCAGAGCCTCAGCATCACAAAATGGATGCTGCCACCACAGACACAAGTATGACCTCCTGCTGCTGGGAGTCCTTCCAGCGAGGGAGGCTTGGACAAAGGGTTTCCTGCCTTGGGAGGTGCGAGCACCACCCCAGACAGGATTTTGTGTATTGGGTAGGACAGGGCTGAATAGATTGAGACATGCCTGGGGCACACAAGGTGTCCCCGTGCATAAGCCAGTCCAAACCGATCCTGGGTCTTTCCAGACCCAGGCCTGGTGAGGAGCTGGACAAAGGAAAGGGGGTGTAACCGCCCCCCTTCCTGGTCCCACCCAGAGGAGGGACCTAGCAGGTGATCCACCCCTCAGATTGGAAATAGGAGTGGGAGCAGTGCCAGAGCACCTCAGATCATCCTGAATCAACTTGAAACTAAGAAGACGACTGGACTTCGACATTCTGCGGCACAGAAGACTGAGCATCTCCCTTGTGGCCTAGGAGTGGCCACCCTGTGAACACAGGTACCAACCAGCGAATCGACATCTGCTTTGCTGCCGCCTCCCGACGGAGCCTGAGCCCAGAGCCTGACAAGTCCCAGACTCCCAGACTTCTCACAGCCCGATCCACAGTCCCTGCAAAGAAGGGACCCGTGGAGGCACCGAGAGATGTGGGACGGGACATCTTGGAAGACACCCGAAGAGCTGACTGCGTAGCATCAGAGGCACCCTCGATGTTGTGCTTTGGGGACTGACAACCCCCACCACCGAGCAGCACCTGCACCAAAGATCAGCCCCCCAGTATCTCCACAATCTGCGTGGGGCCCTTTTGCATTGTGCCACTCGACGCGCCATCCCGGCCACTAGCCACGTGGTCAGCGGCCATCTTGGCAACAAAACCGAAGAACTACACTGCGGGTCTGGTTGCTTTAGACTTGCCCTCGCTCCTGTAAAAAGAAACACCCGCTCTGATCTTGCTGGTCCTAGTAATAAGCCTTTTTCAACTCCTGCGTGGCTTGCATTAGCCAAGGCCTGTTTGCTCCGATCAAGTTGTCAATACCGCCAACAGCGAGAAGCTTGCGTGGGACAGCTCGTAACCGACTCCTGGACGTCCTGAACCCCCGGTGTCCACGTGGCTGCAGAGAGAAGCTACACCTCAACGCCCATTTGCACCCAACATCGCCTTGTTCCAATCTGGTTCCACGGTAGTCTCTGGCTAGTGACTTTGAACATTGTCCCCTCTGCTTTCAGGTCTTCACATCTTCAGATCCACCCTTGGATCCACCGGAACTCTTCACATCGAGCCGCCTGCAGCATCTTCAGCTCCAAGCACCATCGACCAGTGTGACGAAACCCGACACTACTTTGACCCTATGCACCGCTTCCTGTGGGTGAGGTAACTCAGCAACGCCGGTGTTCCCACACTGGTACACACCTCTAGGGCCTGTGTCTCAAGTTTCAGCTTTCTAGGTCACTCGTAAGGTTCCTAACTTTCTAACATTCTAAATTTTACGCACCATAGACTTTGTATTGGTGAGTGCGTGCACTTTAAACACTGCACCCGAGTCCCGCGGGCCTTTCCCGGCTTAGTCACTGCTAGTCCCGAACAGCTCCAGGGATTCCCAAGGCCCTAGGTCTGTTTCCCTATCCATTGGCATCTCTTATACCACTTTCTTAGTATATGGTTTAGGTGGCCCCTAGGGCTCATCCATATTGTGCATCTTTTGTGTATTTTAAACTGTGTTTTGTTTAACGCTTGTGCTTCTGTGCTCATAAAGAGTTCAGGGGATATTTGTAGTTAATAAATATATATATATTTTCAATATATATCTGTGTAGTGTCCTTTCATCTGGTATTCAAGGGGGTTGTGTATGGTAATACAGCTGGCTTCACATGCCTTTCAGAGTTTAGCCTAAGACTGCTTTGTCCACGTTACCACTAGGATAACTGGTCTATAAGGTTGACTTACAACCGATCATCATAAGGGTTGCTTGGCATGATACAGGGTGATCACTAGAATTAGTGAGCATCACATATCAGGCCAACTTCTCACAGTACCTTTAGTATTAAAGAATCAAAAACAAATAGTATCAAAGTCTTGCGTTACTTGAAAATGAAGCAGGAAGCATCCGCGGTAATTCACGAACGTGAATGAAATTGACACGGAAAAAAAAATGGAGTCACAGGTTCGTCACAACATACGCAAGGAGAGCGTCTCACAGTCAGAACAAGTCACCCGCTTCAGAATGTTCAGCCGATTTAAAAATGCACACAGGTACCGTTACTTAAGCCACTGATGTAGCGTCGTTGTTATAATTAAATAACAAAGTATAGATCGACTTGGTGAAATTAAAACACAGAAAATTCATAAAAGTAAAGTCGGTACCGTTCAATTAGTGCGCAATTAATGCTTCGGCAGACTTTTAGAGTAATCGGAAAATTTTCAAACGATCACCAGACACGTTCAAATGTCATACTCAGCACAAAAGAGATATGACAATGGTACTCACGGTACGCAATGTTCGTAGATGAATTCCAGTGCTCAGGATTATGAAATTCCTTTTTGTTCCTGGTATTTATATTCAGGAAAGGAGTGAAAGACGATATTGAAAAAAAATAATCTTTGCGTGGATTCTCAGTCTTCCTGCTTGCTAATAAGTAATGTATCCCATCTTCAGTCACCAAAATGTAAAGAACGAGGAATCAGGAATAGTGTCCCAAATAAGCAGTTTATTGGGAAGCGAGCAGGTCCGTCCTTTCCAGTCAGGCACAGTACATTTAACAGATATTTTCCCTACATTCTGGAGTGTGGATGTGGTGCATCATCTGATACTATGGTAACCAGAAAGTGCACCACGAGCTCAGATAATGCACCACGAGCCCAACACCACACCGAGGGAGCAGAAATGGAAGCCTCATGATAGACAGAGTAGATCCTCAAGCAGGGTCTTTGGGATGCCACACGGCAGGGACCCCGGGGAGCAGGGAGGGCACAAGAATGTGCAGGGCAAGGGAGACGGCACCTGCAGCCCGGGCAGGTCCCAAATTGGTACCAAGTTGCAGCCTTGACCCATGAACAGAGGCCCAGGAAGGAAGCCCCGCCCATCCCTATAAGTTGAGGAGGCTGGATACATGCAGCAATGAAAATAATTGCAAAGACAAGTAAGGTATTCGCATGAATTGTAAGAGAACATTAAGATAACCATGACTGTGCAAATGTTATGTTGAATAAACTGCGACCTTTTTTGGCACCAAAGCACATTGTCAGTGGTTTGATTTGAGGTGCATGAGGGACACAGGTGCTGGAAGCGAGGGAGGGCGAGGGACAACTCGCCTCCTGGAAGGGGTTTACTCCTTCAAATATGTGGCATGCAGCTGATTGCGGCCCACCTCTTCCAATGCCAGTTAACACACAGCTCCCACTACCTGTTGCAGCCTGATCAGAGTCTACAGCCAGCATTTAGTAGCCCATCTACATCCACCAAAGTTCCTTCCAACCCCTCAAATAAAATCAGGCACAGCCCAGTCCTAATACTGAACATGCAGATTACTTGCATCTTCCCCTCAAGTGCACGCAGTTTGTTATCATGCTGGAAGGGGCGGCGGGGGGGGGGGGGGGGGGGATTGGCTTGGTTTGAAGAACAAAGTGGCCCATTGGTGCCATTCAAATACAAGTTGGCAGGTACACTTTGCAGAATAAATCCTCATGGTTAGGAGGGTTGGTTGGGTGGGGCCTTCGATGAAGTTCTCCAAAGGTGACTGCGTGGTGATTGATTTTTAGCAGCCTGCCCTGGTTAGCCATTTGTTACATAGACTGGACCGTCCCTGGCGCATCCCTCGTATAATCTGTGCATTACAACTGTTTTTTTTCATAAGCCAAATTCACTCACTCCATTGCATGTTGCTCGAACTTCCTGTCCATTGCCCCACCCTCCCGCCTACTTCTATTTGACACGAGAACCATTTTGCTACCCTTTACAGGATGTCTGGTGTTGAATGACTGGAACACCCTTCAGTAGTCTCACATATGACTGTACCTTTTTCTTCCATTTCATTTGAGAGCCAATTACATTGCGTTCTGCCTCTGCTTACAGGATGGTCTAAGTTGGTCAGCCTTAAACTATATCTTGGAACATAATCGGCATATGGAATGAACTAGTCAATGAGAACTGCCTGACACTGATTAAGGGTTATGGTGTCATCAGTTGTCAGGAGACCTGGGATGTAGAGGACTTATTCATAGATGGTTTTCAGTCCTTTTGTTTATCCGCCTCTCCATCCCCCTCGGGCAGAGCAAAGGTGGGCCTGGGAGTATTGATCTCTCTTAAAAAAAGCTTTCTTAAAGTGGAATTGATTTCTTGTACCACATGTGCACAAATCCTACGGCTATTAATCCCTGGTGTAATCAATGTGGTTTTAATTAATTTTTACTCAAACTATTTTGCAAATCATCCTTTTGAATTGATAAGCGAGTTGGAGAAATGTATTTCTGATTATCTTGAGCACTACCTGAACAGGGAAGGCATTTAATGGATGGGTGATTTTTAATATCCCCATCCGATCCTTTGGCGGAGAGTGAGTGTTCAGGGTCACTAATTGTATAGAAGAGAATACGACTCATGTTATTCATACTCCATATCGAGATGCCTTGAATCAGTGTATAATGAAATTTGATTCATGTTTTAGCCCATACTTTTTTAATGATTGCTACATTGCCCTGCCCACTTATGTGTGTAACGGCTAAGGTGCAATAACTAAATTCATTATGTTTTCTTCATATATTGTCCCATTCATTCAGGACTCATTTATTGTTCTGACTCTCTTAAGTGACTATAATTCAAATGTTTTAGTATTGTCATGACCTTCTTTAAATGCGCAAATGCATAATTAGCCCTCTGGCGGAGGATTGCCTTGTAGTGCCCCCCTCCCTTCAAATGGTTCAATGCCTGCTGTACTAAAGTTTCAAAACAGCTAAAGCAGGCTTTAAAGGCATCCCCCTGATATGTCTTTAGTTAGATCTCTTAGGGGTTCGTACCAAGCTACGTTCGATGGTAGAAAAGTGGAGATTAGAAAGCAGGCCTGGGAGGATCTTAACCCCTTCGCTGCGGCGGCTATTCCGCCGCAGTGCTAAGGGGGGGGCGGGCTGCGCGGCTGTCCTGTGCTCGTGACGGAACCGCTCCGTCGCGGCCCTAAGGTGAGCTGTGCTTGTGATGGAATAATTCCGTCACGGACCCGCCTGCCCATTCGAATGTCAGCTCAGGCGCGTAATTCGCACCGCGCAGGCGCGGCGAGCGGGCCGTGACGTAACCGTTCCGTCACCAGCACAGCCCACCCGAGGCTCGTGACGAAACGGTTCCGTCACGAGCATGAGAGGGGTTAAGAAGCTACCGTCATTAGGAAGGTAAGAGAATTTGGGAAAGTCATAAATAGACCCTACTTCTCTGACAATAGGCAAACTAAAATAGAATGCTTTACACCTCCTGATTAATGGGTTGTGCATTTCTCTAAAATCTTTGGCGACGTGGATATTTTTCAACAAGCAGCAGCAGCCTCAATTCCATCTAATATGGGCACTCTTCCCTTAAGTAATGCTGTTGATACCAATGCAGTCACCAGAGCCATTTTCAAATCCTCTTCAGGGTAGGCACCAGATCCGGATGGGGTTCCTGTGGATGTTTTCAGACAGAACCCCTCACTCTGGTTGCCTCTGTTGACTAACATTTTCCTATAAAGCAGTAGGTGGAGATCTCCCAAGCACCTGGAAGGAATCAAAATTGGTACCTATTTTGAGAAAGGGAGTAGGAACCAACCCTACTGCTATAGGCCCATTTCTCTCCTAGATTCCTCATTCAAGATTTTAGGGCAGGTCATTCTTCAACTTCCAGAGGACTGGGCCCTAGAAAATAAAAAAAAATCTGTGGCTCAGTATGGTTTCCGGCTAGGAATAGGAACCATTGAACAAATACTGAACAGACTTATGATCAGGGATAAATATGTTCAAACACGAGGCACATAACTTTGATGGCCTTCATTGACCTGTCAAGTGCATTCGACTTAGTAAATAGGGGAAGGCTGTGATTATGATGGGGAAGGCTAGGATCAACCCTGTCTTGGTTGACCTATTAAAATGCCTGCATTGAGGTACTAAAGTGCGGGTGCTTTCTAATGTAAATGGATATTGCACTCATGCTTTTAACTCCAAGAAGGGTGTTAGGCAAGGCCACATAATATTTCGTTTTATATTATTGCCCTTGAGAAGGAGTTAGTGGCAAGAGGAACATACCTTCCCAGATTTCGTTCCTGTGTCGTCCTAGTTTTATTATACGTGGACGGCGCAGTTTTAATTGCCCATGCAGCAAATGACCTCCATCTTTTGTTGGATATTTGTATTGTTTTTATGGGGGGACTCAACATGAAAATTAATCAGAAGAAGTGTTTTAATATAACATGCGGTCCCACAAATACATGCTCCTGTTCCTATACATTGCATGGATCTCCATAGCTAAAGTAACCAATTTTAATTATTTTGTGGTTTTGATATCTTCATATTTTAGCTAGGTGGTCTTTTGTCCTAGAGAGCAGGTACATTCATGGGGGTAATTGATGCAATGTTTAAGTTTTCAAAAAGACGTGGCAACAAACCCATTATCGAAAGTATTTCTCTTTATAGGAGTGAGTGGGTTTCCTAGGGGACTAATGAGGCTAGTGTTTGGGGCGACTCTCTGACAGGCAACCTTCAAACAATGCCAAAAGAAATTCCCCTGTAGGTTGCTTTCTGTTCCGAGGAGTACGGTTGATAGAGCTCGCAGGTCGCCCGACCCTTAGATTTACCAGATTTCACGCACTTGGGCCCATGACGTGATTATGACAATATTTTTGTGAGTTGGCAAGTTTACACACCACCATCAGTAATTTGTATGTGTTTTCTTTAACACTACTACTTATGTACCTGACTTACCACAGGAACATATTCTCCTGATGAATCAGGAGCTAGCAGTGGACAAGAGATAAGATAATCCTAAAATACATTAATCATTCAATAATACTTTGTATTATATTGACCACAGACACCTGGAGGGTTTTTAAAAGTTTTATATAGTAAGTAAAATTCAGAGTGACAAGAGTATAAGACTTATACAGATCAAAATATCAATAATCAGGATTACAACTATAATGTAGCTATGGATAAGGGCAAGCCATATTGAGTGCGGGTGGAAAACTACGGGATAAGGGTAACAAGGAACATGCTATTCAGATTCAGGCTTATACTAGGGTAGGTGAGTCAAAACAACATTAGTCAGTGGAATGCTAAAGTCCTACAAGTGATTCAAACCCTAATCTTAGTCTATCTGTTAAACTAAACTTAGATCCTAGACATCAATACAGTTAATCACACTATGTAAGTAATACAGTTTCAATATGCCCTACAGGAAAGGGAAAAATGTAACACAACTAGTAAACAGTTTGCATATACGGCTTTTGAGATGACAGAGAGAGTATCATGGGCATAGAGGCTTTATTAAAAAGGTAGGAGGAAGGTGGATTGAGAGACGAACACCCACAGATTATATTTACCTAGAACAGGAATAAGGACTAACCCTGGCCACGGGTCAGCTCGGGAAAAGGCGAGGACAAGGACCCTAAAAGACTTAGGATGCCAGTAGGTGAGCAGGTACAGCTCACGGACAATCAGGACAGGATACCCCTCAGGATTTGGGTCAGGACTGGGCTCACCAAAGGGCACGACCAACACCTGCAGCTTCGGATGCAACGCCTGCGCTACCCCCTCTCTGCACGGAATCTGCCAGTAACCCCGATTGGGTTATCGAATCTCTCAGCAAAGTGCTTCGCCAGCACTTAAGACTATTTCCACCCCTTGGAGTTTTTGGAAAATTTCGGACAGAGTGCTCCGCAGCTCTCTGTATCAATCACCTATAGAGTTCGTAGGGTCGGTGACAGGTCTGCTACTCGGACAAGTCAGACAAATTCTCTAGCTAAAACTAGGCTAGTTATATCCTTTTCGGGTCCCTAGACCACCCACAAATGTTGCAAGTGACAGGGTCCCCAACTTATGATTGGTCAGGAGAGGTGGTTAGGTCATTGTCACCACCTAAAATTCTGGGTTCCCATGTTTAATATTCATATTTCGTACCCACCCCTTACATTCTAGTTCCCAGGGCATGAGAAAGGTGTAAAACAATAGGGCACACATAATAAAATACAATTGTAACAATTTTAGGTACAGCCGAAATCTTCTCTCGGTGCACGAAAGATGTTCCCAGGCGCATCTCAACTTCAGAAGCCAGCTGGCTTGGGTTTGCTTCTGCGCAGTTTGGATTTTCCCTCATCACATGACTGGGTTGTAATGGGTTTCAAAGATGGAGCAGCTCCCCACTCCCAGGCCCACAAATACGCGGTACATGAAAAGTAAGCGAAAACAAATTAGAAACACAGAAGAAATGAATACACTGTACACCATGATAAGCTACACTTCACCCCTTACTTTATAATAACTATAGCGGTTAGGAGTTATGCAGAAATAGACAGATGAGCAAAGCGGCATTGGCAAGCAGAGAGCGTGTTTAAAGACAAAGCGGCCATTTTAGCAGTAATGCGCATGAGCGAAAACATCCCTCCAAAACTGCGAGTGCGTCACATCACATGGGTATGACCGACGCATGCGCAGACTGGATTTCTGCGAAGCAGCCATTCAGTAGTATGCAAGCCTTATTAGGATTAATAGACACATAGGCAAGCGTCTCTGGGACACCCGCGTGTACTGAAAAAGTGCAATATTAATGACAAACGGGATTGTTTAATACTATTACAGGTTATCGAGGTTCATGAATGTGAGCAAGTCGCTCTACGTGCGAATACTTGCTCCATCAATCCCCTCTCTGATGATATTTACTATCATCACTATTAATGGAAACAGATGCCAACTTCGTTCCTCACATATCACTCATCTCGATCTCAATAAATTTGTTGTTGAGCTTCTTCTCAGCATCCTTATTAGGATGGAAACCCTTAGCCTTCTTATAAATTTGGTTTCTCAACTCTTCTAATTCAAGTTCGTCAATATTTCTCTTTACTCCTCTTTTGTTTACCGTATACTTCTTTCTGCACTTTTGACATTTGCAGCAAATAATTATAACAAACACAATCAAACTTATTCCAGCTATTGGCATCAGTATTTTTCCAACAAGGCTTCGTCCTAAGTTAGAAAACCAACTACCTACAGAGGAGAGACCATCAGTTAGTCTCTTCCAGGCACTATCAACCTCGAGTGGTTTGAGTTCTTTTTCCAAATGAGTTATGTTTCGCACATATTTCTTAATTTCTACGCTTTTATCAGGAATGTAAGTGCAACAATGTTGCGCCTTCAGCATCCTGCAGACTCCGCCCTCTTTTGCCAATAAGGTATCAAGAGCAAGTCGATTCTGCAAAACCATTGATCTGATCGCAACCTTTTCAGTATTGACCAGCAGGAATCCAGCAGCAGTGTCAGTAGATAACCGATCCACTACTGTAGATAATTTGCAAATACGGTGAGTATTCAGAACTACTCCCACTCCAGGTATCAGTGCACTAAATATATTACCTATAATTTCTCCTACACTTTCACGTCTACTACGTACTAAACCATTAGTATTTTCATTGCTTCCAGCGGCGTTGTTCACATGGTATATTTTCGGGAAGACAATGCCAAAATAGCAGCTTCCATACCAGTGATCCGGCAATTTGAAATAAGCCTTGTTTCCACATATATAATAAATTCCGGGAAACACAGGTTCTGACCCATTTTTAAAACCCCAACCTCCAATTACCTTGTAATTATGTTCGCATTCACTGGAACCAATGAATACATTTTTATAATAACTAGTCTTTTCTCTATGAAGACAGAGTTTCCCTTTCCGTTCAAAGTCCAGCAACAGTGCAGGATTAGCTTCGCCATTTGAGGTGTTTTCCATGTTTTCAGCCCATTTTGGAGTTTTCTGTCTCTTATCATTGGCCTTTCTTTGGAAACTCTCCCTTCTCTTTTCTGCCATTTTCAAAAACATTTTCTCTTGTTCATGTAATGAACACGTCAAATTATCTCTGCGTGCTTCACTTAAATCTATGTCATCTATAGTCAGAAAGTATTCTCCCATGTAACGAGTCACTTCACTTCTAACATGTACAATGTTCAGGTTTCCCCGAATAGGAAGATCAGAAAAGATTACGTCAGTGTTTGAGTAATAGTACTGTAAGGTGCTTCTGTAAAAAAAGCTTGCTAATATACTACAGGAAATTCCATAGGTCAGGGGTAAATGGTGATAGGTCACACCTTCAGCTACTGAAGTAGGTAGCTTCATGCAGACATAACAATCTTCTATTTCCATAGCTTCTACATAATGCACTAAAAGATTTGCAAAGACATTTAAATGTGTTCTGTTTTTAATTCAGTGAAAATGTAGTCCTTCCTCATCTGATGCTTCTAAGTCAGGTCTGGTTTGTTTCAGGCTAACTGAATTCTCACGTCTTTCTACACTTCGTGGTGTTTCTTCAGTTTGTACAACTTCTGTGTCTGGGTCATCGATTTAGTTGGGTACAAGTTAGTATCTTTACTTATCATAAAAGGTATAAAAACTGTTAGTCCTATCCATATCTCTATTACTATTGCTACACTACATAAGCATATTTTACAGCAAGTTTTACAACAATTCCCTCTAGGTCTTCCATTCACACTTGAATCAGACATTTTAGCTTACAGGTGGCTTTCCAATCCCTCTTTGTTTCTTAACACAAGAGGCTTACGCAATTTTACTTTCAGGTTGGGTCTGCTTCTTCAGAACTCTGATCATCAATTGAATCTTGGTCGCTTTTGTCGCTTATTTCAGGATCATCAATTTCTTACAACACCAAGTAGGTCCATTCAGGACTCCGGTAGTTTTTGTTTTGTCTTTTTATTCTGGTACTGCGTCTGTTTTGCTGGGTTCCTGCTCTCTGTCTTTCACTAGCAGCTCTTTTTCGGTCTTCTATTTTCTCTTCAACTGTTTTTAATCTCAGTTTCCGTCTTTTTATGTATCAGGGTTCACTTTTCTTCTTGAGCCTTTTAGCTGTCACTGTAGTTTGGCCCTCCTCACGAGCCCTTTTATTTTCGTTCTGTTGTGGCACTATTGCTTCGGCAGTGTCGCTTTCCCTTCCTGTCCGACTAGCCCCAGGTCTTTCTTTACTTTCTTCTGCCTGGTTTCTAAGCTGGCCTGGTTCAGGTATACTCTGGATTTGTCTTTGATTTTCAACTGTTTCTGGCTCTGTCTCCTGAACACGTTCGTCTATGTCTATCTGTTCCTGTTCATGCATTTCGACCCCCTTGATTTTCTTCCGCATGAACTTCAGCCCTAATTACTATCTGTCCCTTTTCAGTTTCTGGAGTCTTTGGAGGTGTGTCGATGACTTGGTCTGTCCCTGCTTGACCTATTTCCTGATCAGGTCTGACGTGAATCTCGATAACCTGACCTTCTCCTTCTAGTCCTGTCTCATCCTCACTATCCCACTCTTTGTCTAGGTAAGAATACTTTCTGGTTCAGATCGTCTGCTGGGAACCATTCGTCTTGACTAGTGCTCGGTAGTATGACATCAGCTAGATCCGGACCCTCGCCTGGAGTCTTCTCAGCTGCACCACCTTCAGCTTCAGTCGCTTCTTCTCCGGTTACCCTCTTGGTATGGCTGGCATGGATCCACTTTGGCACGCCGGCGCACTTCACAGCAGTGGTAGTGACAAGGATCACTTGCCTCGGTTTTCCCCACTTTGGTGCAAGGCAACTCTTCCGGGTGTGTTTCTTCAACACAACCCAATCCCCCGGTTTCAGTTTATGGGCTGGAGTTGTTGGCCATTCGACAGCAGTCTCCCCAATCTGGTGAGAGATAGAACGCACTTGGTCACCCAGCTGCCTGCAGTATTCTAGTACCAAATCATCAGAAATACTTAGCAGTTTGTGTCCAGGTACCCATGCCTGTCGCATCACTCTTCCCATTAGTATCTCATGGGGGCTCAGGCCTGTTTTTCGGTTTGGAATGCTTCTCAATCCCATCAAGACAAGAGGTAATGCTTCTATCCTGTTCAATTTTGTAGAATTACACATCTTTGCCAATCTTGATTTTATAGTGCCATTCACTTGTTCGACTATTCCAGAAGCCTCTGGATGATATGCACAGTGTAGCTTTGGCTCAATCTTGAATGCTTTATAGAGCTCTGTTAAGACTTCGTTGGCAAAGTGCCCACCTCTGTCTGTTTCAATTGTCTCTGGAAAACCATACCTAGGTATTAGCTCCCTTAGTAATAATTTGGCTACAGTAATGGCATCATTTTTCTTTGCCGGGTAGGCTTCCACCCACCTTGAGAATAGGCAAACTATCGCTAAGACACACCTATATCCTTTGCACATGGGTAATTGAATAAAGTCTGCCTGTAGTCTGACGAAAGGACCTTCTGCCTTTCCAATCGTACTTTAGTCTACTACAGTCCTCTTTCCTGGGTTAAACTGCTGGCACACCAAACACCTCTGGCAAAGCATCTCCGCAATGTTTCTGAACTTTGAGTTATAGAACACTTCATGGAACATACGGCACATCGCATCCCTCCCAATATGTGTGTCTCCATGGATCATCCTAGCCATTGGGGCAACCATGCTGTCTGGTAACACAGGCACACCTGTCTTATCAACCATAACACCATCCCTGTCCCTGGGCTGACATTCCTCAGTCTCCCATCTTTGCTTTTCCTCCTCCTCTGCTGCTTGCTGCAACTCTTTCAGTTCCCTCCAAGAAGATACATTCTCAAACACCATAAGTTGGCAGCTATTTCCGCCTCCCCATAATTTAATTTTTAGGGACATTTTGTATCGGGCACAGTATTGGGCAATTTGGTCAGCATATTGATTTCCGGCTGTCACATCGTCATGGCCAGATTTGTGAGCAGCACACTTGACCACCGCCAATTCTTTGGGCTATTGGATTGCTTCCAGTAGGTTTTGTACCACTTTTCCATTTCTGATAGGGGTACCTGAGGAAGCCACCTGGTACTTCTCTCATGGGATACAGTTTTTCTGCTTGGCCTACTTCTTTTAACACGTATTCGGAAGTTTTTGGTTTGGCCTTACTATCTTCCTTTTTCTTTGCCCACCTGGCTTTCCATTTATCTAGATCTCCCAATTTCTGCAATATGTTCAGCAATTCCTTTATCTGTATCTTCTTTCCTGACACATTCATGTTCTCCAAATCTTTGTCGGAGAATTCGGCTCTGTAGGGTTTCTGTAAAACTTTGGATCGACTAACATCAATTCCCATATCAGCAGCTGTGTCCATTAATTTCTCGTGGAGTATTCTAGTGTTCCGGGTAAGGCTTTTGCTGATAAACAGCAACTCCTCCTCACTGAGAGTATTCAATCTATCTAATCCCACATTTCCGGACATTAGCTCTTCCATTTCTATCCTTAGTCTGTAGATATCTAAAGGTTTGGGCTGGGGAGTTTCCTTTTCTATTTCTCTGGTCCATCTATCCAGTTCTTCTGGAGTCACCACTGTGGCACTCCTGATCCCTGAAGTTGTTTCAACTAGGACTTCCTTTGCCTTAGCCTGATTTCCAGCCAGTGGTACACTGGTTCCAGGTTCCCTTACGGGCAATTCCATTAAGGAGATCATGGACTCATATTCACTTGCCTGATCATCAACTATGAGCGGTTCTTTTCTTGGGGGTGCTACAATTGGGGTAATAACTGGAGTTCTTGGACTAGCCTGCCTATCCCCATAAAGAGGTATAGCAGGACCAATAGTTACTGGGATTGTCAGGGCATCAGGACTGGGATTTATCTGAGCTATAGTCTGAATTAATTCATTCCGCTGTTTAATCAGTGCTTCTTTTTCCCCGTTCATGCAAAACCCTTTCCGTAGAGTTGTCGTGCATTACTTGGGGTACCAAAGGAGGGTATATACTCGGGGCAGGAGGGAGTACTAAACTTGGTCTATCCTCACCAAAAGGTCGGTAATTTGGGACCGTTGTACTAGGTCTGCAAAACTCGTCACTACTACTGGCTTTGCTACCAGCACCAGTTACATCTGTCTCACTGGCCCTTCTACCTCTGGGATGTCGGAAAAATTGATTTTTTGAGCTTAGGGGCCTAGATTCTTCAGCATAAGGAGGTGGATTTTTCATTAACAAATCCTCCAGGTATTCATCCTCTGAATCCTCCATAGCCATCAGATGTCGAGTTTTCTCTGCCTTTTTTCCTCCCTCTTGTTCAGTTACCCCGAACATCGGAAATAGTCCCTCAACCATCATATTCTGTCTCCACTGCTTCATCCTTTGCTCTTTCGTTCCTCGCTGCAATTTTGGATACCATTTGCTCACTCCCTTATCCATTCGGGGTCTGTCTCGCTCTAGAGCCTAAATCTCCCATTCCTCTAAAGCTTCATATTGCGTTAATCTGGGTTGGGGGTGTAATTCATTCATTCGGGTCCTCAAGTTAAACAGGATTCTACCATTAAAGGTACCATCGAGGGGAAATGCTAAGACTCCGTCATCTTCAGTGTACTTTACCCAATTTTCTAACCACACACAGGTATGATACCCTTATTAAACATCATAAAGGATGCGGGAGTATTTGGTGGTGGAATGATTACACCTTCTCTAGTTCTAATGGGTTTGTCTTTCTTGAAATAATTCTTAACTTTTTCGGCAAATGACAATTTTCTCCTTCCTCCGTACATATTGTAAGGTCTACCTCTTAGCATCTGCTCCTTATGAAAACCTAGGTTTTGCGGATTAGGTAAGAATTCAGGATACCACATACACCTTTCCAAACTATATTCAAGCTCGGATTGATTAATTTTGTCTACTTATGTGCGACCAATGCTAGCGCGTCTTTCAATTCACAGCAACCAATCAGCACCGAGGTTGCAAAAAAAAACTCTTGAACAATGGGTGCGCGGCCCCTTCGTGAGACACGATCTCACTCTTCGGCGCTCACCCCTCCCTTACAATTCTGGCTTCGCTACACACCCGCTGGCTCAACCAATACCAGCGCGGCACGGAGTGATGTCAGTGCAGCCTTGCGACCGACTCCCTCCTTCACAAGGTAACGGAAACTTTGAATTTTTCTTAAAGTGCAAGTGCTTATGTTAGTTAACAACGTATAACATTCACCACTGTGCTTGAGAGTTTTAAAGAGGAAAAGAGTTTTTCTTTTACTGCAAGTAAACCACTTCTGTCTACCTTTCATTCACTACGGATAGATCTCTTCTGCCTATCCTCTCATACAAGCATTAGAGAACCTGCTACTCCTTTGACTTATCCACTTCTTTCCGGGATATATACTAAGTCAAAGTTTTACCAGCGAACTCCTTCGCTGTCACTCAAGCTCCGAAGAACCTATTACTCCTGCCGCACGTGACCCTTACTAGGTGATATCACAACGGAAGTTTCATCAGGGTACTCGTAGCTAACATTTACACATCAATAAATTCGTAAAAAATCCTAATTAGCGCTTCCAGTTCTGCCTAACCATGCACTAATCTCCCTCCTAGCCAGTGACCTCACAGCCAAGTGGATTCTACTCACCACCTGCTATTTTATTTCCCCGGGGATTCCAAACAACATAGAACACTTACTCACAATTTTGTTAATTACATGCAATCATTATAGCAGCATTTCATGAGATATAATAAAAAAAAAAAGCTTTTTAGGACATTTAAATGCAATAACAACCTTATTTTAGCAGCAATAAAAAAAAATTAGCAGCATCTTAACTAGTCCTAACCATCCTCTGCTACCAGAAAATACTGATAAAGCGCGCAAGTCGCCCTTCCCTTAGATTTACCAGATTTCACGCACTTGGGCCCATGACGTGATTATGACAATATTTTTGTGAGTCGGGCGAGTTTACACACCACCATCAGTAATTTGTATGTGTTTTCTTTAACACTACTACTTATGTACCTGACTTACCACAGGCACATATTCTCCTGATGAATCAGGAGCTAGCAGTGGACAAGAGATAAGATAATCCTAAAATTATATTGACCACAGACACCTGGAGGGTTTTTAAAAGTTTTATATAGTAAGTAAAATTCAGAGTGGCAAGAGTATTAGACTTATACAGATCAAAATATCAATAATCAGGATTACAACTATAATGTAGCTATGGATAAGGGCAAGCACCATTGAGTGCGGGTGGAAAACTACGGGATAAGGGTAACAAGGAACATGCTATTCAGATTCAGGCTTATACTAGGGTGGGTGAGTCAAAACAACATTAGTCAGTGGAATGCTAAAGTCCTACAAGTGATTCAAACCCTAATCTTAGTCTATCTGTTAAACTAAACTTAGATCCTAGACATCAATACAGTTAATCACACTATGTAAGTAATACAGTTTCAATATGCCCTACAGGAAAGGGAAAAATGGAACACAACTAGTAAACAATTTGCATATACGGCTTTTGAGATGACAGAGAGAGTATCAAGGGCATAGAGGCTTTATTAAAAAGGTAGGAGGAAGGTGGATTGAGAGACGAACACCCACAGATTATGTTTACCTAGAACAGGAATGAAGACTAACCCTGGCTACGGGTCAGCTCGGGAAAAGGTGAGGACAAGGACCCTCAAAGACTTAGGATGCCAGTAGGTGAGCAGGTACAGCTCACGGACAATCAGGACAGGATACCCCTCAGGCTTTGGGTCAGGACTGGGCTCACCAAAGGGCATGACCAACACCTGCAGCTTCGGATGCAACGCCTGCGCTATCCCCTCTCTGCACGGAATCTGGCAGTAACCCCGATTGGGTTATCGAATCTCCCAGCAAAGTGCTTCGCCAGCATTTAAGACTATTTCCACCCCTTGGAGTTTGTGGAAAATTTCGGACAGAGTGCTCCGCAGCTCTCTGTATCAATCACCTATAGAGTTCGTAGGGTCGGTGACAGGTCTGCTACTCAGACAAGTCGGAAAAAAATCTCTAGCTAAAACTAGGCTAGTTATACCCTTTTCGGGTCCCTAGACCACCCACAAATGTTGCAAGTGACAGGGTCCCCAACTTATGATTGGTCAGGAGAGGTGGTTAGGTCATTGTCACCACCTAAAATTCTGGGTTCCCATGTTTAATATTCATATTTCGTACCCACCCCTTACATTCCAGTTCCCAGGGAATGAGAAAGGTGTAAAACAATAGGGCACACATAATAAAATACAATTGTAACAATTTTAGGTACAGCTGAAATCTTCTCTCGGTGCACGAAAGATGTTCCCAGGCGCATCTCAACTTCAGAAGCCAGCTGGCTTGGGTTTGCTTCTGCGCAGTTTGGATTTTCCCTCATCACATGACTGGGGTGTAATGGGTTTCAAAGATGGAGCGGCTCCCCCTTCCCAGGCCCACAAATACGCGGTACATGAAAAGTAAGTGAAAACAAATTAGAAACACAAAAGAAATGAATACACTGTACACCATGATAAGCTACACTTCACCCCTTACTTTATAATAACTATAGCGGTTAGGAGTTATGCAGAAATAGAAAGATGAGCAAAGCGGCATTGGCAAGCAGAGAACGTGTTTAAAGACAAAGCTGCCATTTTAGCAGTAATGCGCATGAGCGAAAACATCCCTCCAAAACTGCGAGTGCGTCACATCACATGGGTATGACCGACGCATGCGCAGACTGGATTTCTGCGAAGCAGCCATTCAGTAGTATGCAAGCCTTATTAGGATTAATAGACACATAGGCAAGCATCTCTGGGACACCCGCGTGTACTGAAAAAGTGCAATATTAATGACAAATGGGATTTGTTAATACTATTACAGGTTATCGAGGTTCATGAATGTGAGCAAGTCGCTTAACGTGCGAATCCATGCTCCATCATGGTAACTTTTATTATTGATTTGGAAATCGGATTGTTATTTTCGGAAGGATCTAGTTCAGGTTAAAGATTTGGAGCTCGCCCCACACATCTTTCTGACTATAGGACTGTCTAAGTTTTTTTCACAAAGCACAAGAAATCAATGAAAACTCGAACAAATAGGAGAAATCTTTTTTCACTTCCTACAGATTACATTTCAGGCTTATAAAACATCAGTCTATGCCCGTTATTAAATTTAGAGCAGACTGGGGGCGGGGAACTCTACCGTACCTGGATTATAAATTTGGAAAGCAGATTTAATTTGATCCATTTCAAATTGAGTACTTTGTATTTTGTGGTAGCCCACGGTAAGCAGGGGTTTTGGCTCTCTTTTTAACCAGTAGAACCACAAGAAGGGCCTGAGGAGCTTTTGAGACCAACAGGGGGCGACTCCTCTAACATAAAGTCAAAAAACACAAAAAGGCACCTAGTCTTAGTAGTAGGTAGCTAAAGCGTGCAGGAGTGTCCCCTTTATTGGATGGTTCCCTCATCCACCTGAGGGTGGCATGCTCCATCATAGGATAACCTCCTCGCAATGTGAGCCTGTTGAAAGAGCGGGCTACAACCCCTTCACTGAGACGGAGGAGCTAAGGGATGTTTCAGATGTGAGATTTTGAGTTGGGTATGGTGAATGTTGTGCGCAAGGTGCATATCTCTGCTAAAGAGAAACCCAATTTCTATCAATTACTTTCCTGCACAAACACAATCCCTGCGGCATTTTGCTCTTTCTATGCATGCTGCAGAATGCAGCACCCATAGAAATAGGAAACAACAAGGAGAAATAAACATATTTCTCCTTGTTACGCCTGACCAGGGAAGGCGTATCTGTTTTTCGAATTCCCATGACTAGCACTTATGGTAAATCTGGGAATGTATCAAAATGCACGGATGTTGAGTGAGAATAACCATGCACCACCGATGCAATGCCTCCCTGGGGAATTGTAACATAACACAGCAATTTGAATTGTGTTGAATTATTCTGATTAATCAAGCCACTCAGGGCCATGCAATGTTGCCTTGTATGACTTGATAGACACATTTAGTAGGTTTGTCGCCCTTGCATCTTGCTGTGATAGTGAAAAAGCAACGCAACTACATGACAAATAACACCCTATAGGAAGATTGTTAAGGACAGGATCCTGTTTTACACATGTATGGAATGACACTGGGAGCTGGATTGTCCGAGAGTGAATCTTATTTTGGTGCTTTACCTTATGTATTCTGCAAGAGACACTGGAATAATTTTTACATGTAAGGTGTACTAAAGTTGAGCTACACCTAAGGAAGTGTACACTGACAAATAAGAAAATGTTTTCCTCTCCATTCTCTGCTTTCTGATGTTTTGTCTTTTGTTTGTTTCTTTTTTTACTCTTTTTGTTTACTCATGTTTATCTACTTTTTGATGAATCTAGCAGTATAAATTGAAAAATAAAGTGATTAATTAAAAATGTATTAAAAAAATACAGTTTGTGAAACTACTTGTATTCATGGGTATGTTCAGTATAATTAAACAGCATGTTACAGATATAGGGATGTCGGAGCTCATTAACTGTCTCTTTCATTTAGAATGTTAATTACAATTCAAAATATATGAACTGAGCTTTAATTTTTCGCTGAAATCAAGATGTGTAGTCATTCAAATAGTGTTCAATTAACAAATTCACTTTGCAGTGGAAGTTCCTACGCTAAGGTGGAGGAGCGCTGCTCCACTGCATTTTTTTGTGGAAAAATTAAAAATACAATGATAATAACACTACTTATTATCGTTTCATTTTCCCTTTGTCATGCAGCTATACGGAGCGGATGGGGCTTTACTGTCATCACTGCCAGAAAGGGGGGAATGGTGGGCCCTCAAGTGAGCATGACAGTTTTGCCAGCCCTCTTGGGCTGGCCTAACAGTCCTGCACACTTTGCATGTTCCCCCACCAGGCTGCATTACAAAGCCTGGTGAGGAGCATGCACAGGCTCCCTGTCCAGGTCTGAGCGCCACTGCACAGTGCTCAGGCCAATGCTCCATTGCAGAGTTGTGATTGGCTGAGTGGAGCCGGCGCTTCCTGCTTTAGAGGACAATGCGAGGCGAGCTGGCGGTATGAAGATCTGGCAGCAAGGTAAGTCATGTTTTCATTTATTTTTCAATCAGCCCCACCCCGCCTGTGCTACTCAGAGGCAGCTGGCAATAAGCTTGAGATGGAAGTATGAATAAGGAGAATCTGCAGCATTCCCAATTTGCCACCTCTTTTAGACAAATACGGAGCAATCTATTTTGTTAAAACATACATTAATTGTTGTACTTACATCAGGTATCATGAATCACAATGTGCACATTAATAGGTTAATGGTGTAGATTCTGCCCAAAAGTTTGACTGAGAAACTTCTAGCTGGGGAAACTGCAATCGTAAAGATTTTCAATGAGAATTAGTTTTGGGTCACCTGAACTTTGAGAAAACACAACTCCGATTAGCACTGGCTTACAGTCTCTGCTACAAAAGTAGGATCAATATTTGGGGCAATCAAACCAACTGTGGCATAGCAATAGTGAAGTGGTCCCTAACATTCAAAAACAAATGCACAGTCATCAAGAACAACTTCCGTGACAGGATGAAAGTGTTGCTACCTGGATGAAGGACAGCTGCCTCAATCTCAACTCCAAGAAGGCTGAAGTACTCATCCTGGGCTCCACACTCTCTGCCTGGGATGACTCCTGGTGGCCCCTCAGATCTTGGACCCCCACCCACACCCACAGACCAAGCAAGAGATCTCGGAATTACACTGGACTCCATGCTCAACATGAACCGCCAAATCAATGCAGTCTCATCATCCTGCTTCCACACGCTACACCTGCTCTGAAAGATCTTCAGGCGGATCCCTACCGAGTCCAGAAAGACAGTCATGCACGCACTCATCAGCAGCAGACTTCACTATGGCAAGGCACTCTTTGCCGGCATCACCCAGAAACGCCTCAAGAAACTGCAGGACATTCAGAACGCCTCTGCCAGACTCATCCTCAATATCCCCCACTGCAGACACATCAAAAGCCACCTGATTGACAATTTTCAAACAAAGCAAAGGTGCACCACCCAAAGATTCTAACAGCAAAGGCAAATCAAATGTCCATGACCAAAAAAGATTCAAGAGGTCTTCGATGTTTCTTTCATTTCTTTTTCTCTTTTTTTCTTTATTATTGTTCCAGGAGAAACAGTGCAATCAACGCAATGGACAGCCGGCGCGTTTCATCCACATACAGGACTTGTTCAGGGCATGGGAATAGGGTGGGATCAGGCCCATCCAGATGTTTTTAGTAGAGCGTATAAGTTCTTACTGGTTGTCGTTCCCCATCAAGGGCAATATAGTATACAAGGTAGTCATTCTAAATTCTCTTGATAGGAAGTGGAATTGATCAACAGGGCCACGTCCACATATAAAGGGGGTCGTTCCCCGACGTAAGTGGTATTCAATTGTAAGTTATTATCTTAAGAATATCTCCCAATACTGATTAATAGTACCAAGCGATAGATCATCCAATTTGGCAAGCGTCTCTATCAGACAGCCTCCGAATTAAGGTGACAATTGAGGAATGGCGAGAAATGTCTTTTCTCTGACGGTTCTTTTAGTGTCCTGTCAACTCCATTTAACAACACCTGCATGTAGCATACGTGCCTACTGTAGTTGAAGCCATATTTCACCTTTCACCTGCCAAATCCAAAATAATCCCATAGCGCTCCTAAATGACTTCCTTTTGAGTGCCATATAAGCCCGAACTAGTATGTATCGTGGAGCACCTAGAATTTGTCAAATACAAGAAATGGCGTCCCCATAGAAAAATTCTTGCCAGATATTAATCCCCAGCGTGTCTCCAGATCAGCCAGAATGCAGGCATGACGCCGCAGACGCCTGGGGACAGTGCATTCAAGTGAAATGCAGAGCAATTGCTTCTTCAAAGCGACTGTGTGTTTCACTGTACAGGTGGCAAGCCACCTGCACCTCCAAGAGGCGAGAGAGATCCCCTTGCAGGCAAGTGCACCCGCCTTCAGGGGAATGTGTGGGAGGTCCATGGGACCTCCTTTGTCCCCTCCATGGTCACACTGATATCCTCCTAAAGGCATGTTTTCCCATTCACCCACATCCATTATACAAAGGCAAAGTGATTCTCTAATTTGTATGGAGCCACTCCCCCATGCAAATGAAGAAACACTCTCTGAAGATAGTTCTGGTGCTACATGTGCACCAGCAATATCTGCATTGCAGAAGGAGCTTCACATGCATCTGCTACCCCTTCTGTAATACCAAAGTGCCTAGGGGGCGCACAAAGTGGGTGCACATAGGGCCCCAAGTCTGTATTGAAGGATAGCCATAATTAGAGTTCAGAGAACCCTGGAACACCTGGCCATCGGTGTCACTCTCCTGAAGTAATTCTTGATAGCAATGCTACTACTTCCATGTCTCTGAGTTCCTCATTCTATTTGTCTTTGCCCTTTTTGCCTGTGTATGAGCTCCTCATTTTATCACCTTCTCTCTATTCTCAGTAACTCCATTACCCCGCTTCTCATATCCTTCATTCCTTTCACTCTCTCCACACTATCCCCTTCCAATATAACTCAAGCCCTCTCTTGTCCAAGTTTATGTTCTTCCCTTTATCTCTTTTCCATCTCTTCTTTCTCAACTTTTCTCTTTTTTCCCACTATCCAATCTCTGTACTCCACTTCTGCCTCTCCTCTCCTCTCTCTCCACATTGTGACTCTTCTGTGAAGTGGAGAAGTGTGGCTCACTGGTTAGAGGAGGCAGACCTGGAAGCAGAGGTCAGACCGGGACCAGGGTTCAATTCCCGGCTCGGTGGGGTCTTGAGTCCTAAAATGTCCATGGACTTGACAATTCTCGCTCCAGTGCCTACTCGATTCACGGGTTCACACTCTGCGACTCTGGTCAATAGCTTGCTTAATCTCCACAACGGCCCCTCGCGGCGGGATGCCTGGCTTTCACCTTGTGAATACCCTGCCGGGGTTATCTCACAGGGGAATACCAGGACGGGTTCCCTAAGCAAGCGCTTAGAAACCGCTCGGTGATTTGCTCTATATAAATTCCTGTACATTTACATTTACATTCTGTCCCCATGTCCTCTTCCTTCTTCTCCTCATTCAAGCCTATGTCTTCACTTACCTTTCTCTCATCTCCTTTCTCCAGCTTATTCTGGCATCCTTATATTCACACCGTTTCTTTCAACTTTCTATGCACTTTTCACTTGCTGTTATGGCCTTTTTTTGCTCTCGTCTTGTTCCTTCTGAATTCTTTTACTTGTTCCTCTTTCCTATCTTTCACCCTCTCATACTTCTTCCTCTCTGTTCTCCATTTCTTCCTTGTCCCTCTGTCCACTGTTCTTCCTCTTGCTTCACATTCGCTTGTCTATGTCCCACAACTTTTTCTCCTTTTCCTTCATCTTCCCATTTCTGCCATCCTTTTGTTTCTCGATGTCCAATCTACTCTCATTATTTCTCTTTCTTCTCCATATCTCCTTCCTACCACACATTCATTCACATCCTTTTTCAGGGTTCCTCTTCTTCCTCTCTTTCTCGTTTTTCCTCTTTTCGTTATTTTGATTCTCTGCACCTCTTTATCTTGCTTCTCATTTCACTCTCCTCACCTTTTTTTCATCATCTTTCCTTCATAACTGCTTTCTCCTTTCCTCCCTGTTAACTTCCATTCTCTATTACTCTTTTTTTATTTTCCCATCCTGTATATGCCTTTATGCTTTTGTCTTATTTCCCTAGTCCACATTCTCAGCAAGTACTATTTCCCTCTTTTTTCTCTCATCATTATATCTCACCTCACTACTCTTATCCTCCTTCTAGCTCATGTACTTCTTTTCTTATCTGGCTTCTGGTGTCTTACTCCTAAATCACTTACCAACTAAGTCTCCAGTATCCTTTTTTACCTCCACTAGCTTCATCTTTCTTCTCCTTTCACTATTGTCTTTTCCATCTATCACCTTTCTACTTGCCTACTCTTTTCTCTGTATTCTATTATCCTGCTCCTTTTTTCTTTTGTTTGCTTACTCTTGCTTTTTTTCTCCACCTCACCTCGGACCAGATTCACAAAGGTAAACCTAGACGTTTGGTCTTAACTTAGACCAAACGTCGAAGTTTCCGACTTTAGGGAATTCATAAAGGGCATTCACGAGTACTATCTTTATGTCTGCCCTCGGGCAGAATCTCCACCCCGACTGCGGACATAAAGATAGAACTCGTAAGTTAAATCAGGATCCCCATGTGATTTATTGCCCATTGCGGTCACCTGCACTTAACCACATCCTTCAACTTCTCAACTCATCCTTAACGACTTCCACAGTTCCCCCAGACTGGAAACACGCAATGGTTGTCCCATTATTTAAAAAAATGGACTCTGACCCTGCTGTCCTGTCTAGTTTCCATCCAATTTCACTTTTGCCCGCCCTCTCAAAGATTCTCGAGAGACACATTACCGGGCATTTATCGAAGTTTATTGAAACCAATGGGCTGTTGCACCCTTCCCAGTCCGGTTTTAGGACTGGTCACTCCACTGAGTCCACCCTCCTAGGGGTTACTGAAATGCTTCAATGCAACATGGATGCGGGCGTTACCATAGCCCTGGTACTGCTTGACCTGAGTGTAGCCTTTGATACGGTCTCTCATACCGTACTCTTAAAGGCTCTCCAATCCTCTGGTGTCACTGGGACGGCTCTGAACTGGCTTAGTTCTTTTCTTTCGGACTGCACCTTTCAGGTCTTTTCATCCACCTCCAAATCCAAGCCTCACTCCTCACCATATGGGTCCCCCAAGGTTATATTATCAGCCCCCTTTTGTTCAACATTTACATCAGACGACTGGCAGTTCTGGTTGAAGAATCTGGGTTGTCGCTTTTTTTTCATATGCAGACGACACCCAGATTATCTTCTCCCTCTCAGCCGAAAGAACCTCTGAGCCATCCGCACTCAGATCTAGAATTAGAAAAGTTGTGGCCTGGATAAAAAAAACAACTTTTAAAAACTTAATGGCGATAAAACTGTGGTCCTGATTCTGGGCAAAGATCGTGGTCTCTGGGGCCTTCAACATTGGCCACCAGAAATGGGCTCGTTCCCTCAACCCTCTACCCGTGTACGCAACCTCGGCTTCATTATTGATGACACTCTCTCTATGCGGCAACAAGCCACCAAGGTTGCTGCCACTTGCTTCACCATCTTAAAATGGATGAGGAAGATTGTGTGGATGCTCCCACTTGACGCCTAGCGTACCGTAATCCAAGCCCTTGTAACATCTAGGCTGGATTATGGGAATATTCTGTATTTGGGTGCCAACAAAGAGGTAACACGCAAATTGCAACAAGTACAAAGCTCGGCTGCTAAACTGCTCTGCCGAGCACCAAAAATTGCCCCGACGTCCGGGCTGCTGGTAGACCTCCACTGGCTTCCAATGGAGAAACGGGTCAGGTTTAATGCTCTGACTTACATGTTTCATATCAAGGATGCAAACTCTCCCCGTTACTTTCAACATCTAGCAAGTCCCTATGTCCCTTCCCGCACCCTCTGGTCTTCCACCCAAGAGAAATACCAAGTCCCTAAAGTTAGACTTGCTCGAATGGGAGGATGCTTAGTTGCCTACTTGGGCCTCACCTTATGGAATACCCTGCCTCTGCCTCTCCGTATGCAATCAAACCTTCTTCTATTCTGTGGATCTCTTAAAACACTGCTTTTCAGCCAATAGGTCTCTCTAACTGCTTCTGTTTCGTATTGCGCCTGGAAACCCTTGTGGGTAGCTGTACGCTAATATATAGATTTAAATAAATAAATAAAATAAATAAATAAATGCCCTCTGTGAATTCTGAAAGTCGTAAACATTGACGTTTGGTCTAAGGGTCCGATACACAAAGGTAAGTTTGCACTTTTGTATAGGTTTACTACTTTTCGATATTCACAAAGGTAAACTTGGACCAAAAGTCTAACTTAACTAATTTTCGGTTTTCACAAAGGTAAGTTACCACAATTAAAGTTAGACTTTTGTTCTAAGTTTACCGTTGTGAATACAGAAAAGTAGTAAAGTTAGAGTTTTTACCTCATTTTACCTTTGTGAATACAGAAAAGTAGTATAGTTAGAGTTTTTACCTAAATTTACCTTTGTGAATACTGAAAAGTTGTAAAGTTAGACTTATGGTCTAAGTTTGCCTTTGTAAATACCGAGAAGTAGTAAACTTATACAAAAGTGTAAGCTTACCTTTGTGAATCGGCCTCTAAATTCAGACCAAACATCTATGTTTATCTTTGTGAATCAGGCCGACTTCAGCCAGGCAGCCAAAAGGAAAGCCTTAGATACCCTGGAGAAACTTTGACCTTTGTGTGTTTGTGAACATAGATTCTTCCAAATCTTAAGTATAGAACATTCAGAAACCACTGACTGTTCACTGGCTGAATCAATGGTTTCTTTGCAGCCAGAATAAAGGGAGAGATGGGGAGGTGGATGAAGAGGGAATGGGAGGGAACTTCCCCTGCGTCCCTGATTGACTATGCATTGTTTATCCCAATGAAGTCGGACAGTCACATAAAAAGAGACGTATATGTACGTGCATGCATTAATGAACAAATGAACACCCACGCTCTGACAATGAACTCACAGAAGGGAGTCAAAACACCCACAGTCTGGCAATAACACACGGAGGGGACTAACGTAGAAAGAAGTGGCGTTAATGAAATAAATGCAAATTATAATGACAAACAGACATACACATAGATTCATCATCGGCATGTTTTGCGAGTCTGTAATAGCGATTATTAAGGAATCGCTATTACAGACTCGCAAAACGGGATTCATGTAGAAATCGCAATATTTTATCCTTATTTGCGATTAGCTAATTGCTAATCGCAAATGAGGAATAACTCCCCATTCATTCCTATGGGCCTAAAGGCCCATAGGAATGAATGGGAAGACATATCAATGTGCGAATCGCTATTAGCGATTCGCATGTTGAGTTTGCGATTTCAAGGGTGCAGGGGTGTCCAAAGGACACCCTGTTGCACCCCTGAAATGATATTGGATGCTGGTGTTACGCACACACATGTCCCAAGGACATGTGTGTGTGTAACATACAACTTAGAAAAATGCACTTAAGTGCTTTTTTCTAAGTTTCCGCTATTTACCACGAGGTTTGACTTTGCGGTAAATAGCGGCCCAAGATTGCGTATTCACAATTTTTAAATGTTTCATGAATTGCATTTAAGTAATCTCAAATAGAGATTCCTTAAATGCAATTCCTCGAAAATCTGCTAATTCTATATTAGCGAATTTTGCTTTTGGGATGATGAATCCCAAATGCAAAAATTGCGCTCGCAAAGGGCCAGATTCTCAGAATCTGGCCGTTTGCGAGCCGAATTTTCGTTGATGGATCTGGTCGATAGTCAACAGAATCTAAACAATTGCCGTTATCTTAGCTGCAGCAGCATCACCGTGTTAAATACCATTACACAGAAGCGGCATAGATGCAGAATGTGAGTGATCAACTAAGGTGAGGGAAGATGGACAATACACAGCCTCGCACGCAGCTGTCGTTTCTTAATGTGAAGTAGCAAGGAAAGCACCTTAAAATTGGACTAAATTTGAAAGAAAACAAATTATCATTAACACCAGACTTTATGCTCTCAAGTGCGAGAAGTAATCCCCTATCCAATCAGGACAGGATAAAATCAACATAAGGAATTTAGAAATTCATAAAGAGATGACAGACAGGTTGCTTTAATTAAATATATTTTGGGGAAAAAATATGCATTTTTTTTAATTATTTACTTCAGCTTGCTCGTCTCGATTTTGAGGCATTTTCGAATCTCCTGGGCATTTACTGCAATCATATGCCATAATATTGCTTCCAACGTGAAAAATAGCGACACAGTGTCCTCATCGACTACGCGCCACACGGCGCGGCAGATGCTTTTATAGAAATGAAAAAGAGCTGTGATATATCCGCGCGATGAACGACTGTGAAAACTGACCTCCTGCCGCCCAGGGATCTTCCAATGACAAATGGCCGCGCTCTGACGGTCCTACATGAAATTTGTGTCTTGCAGCTCATGTATCTGGGAAACCTCGTGCTCAGGAAATAGCAACAGGTGTTAAAAAGCCAAAAGGAATTTGCATACGTTTTCCGAGGGTGGCTTTAATATATTCAGAATAATTTGACCTGTCAAACAAATTCTTCGCTGCTGTGAAAAATAGTCCATCTCACCTTGGAGCTGGCTGGCTTAGATAAAAGGAATTAAGATGCACGCCTAGTTTTAGCTCGTGGCAGCTCTTCTTGCAAAGTGCTCTTAGTTACAGTGTGTGTTTGTAATGAGAAGAAGCTGCACTGCTCTGTGAAAGGGGAAGGGGAAGCCTCTGTGCAGTGAGAGGCTGTTGACATTGAATCTAAAGACAGTTTGAACAGCAACATGTCTGAATAGATGTTGAGCGTCAATGTGAAATTTAAATTATTTGAAAAGAGTAGTTGAAGTGTCTCTGTAATATTTTTTCCATTTATTTCCCCCCAGAGGTGACTGATGCTGGAGTGTTAGTGCTGATTTGGCATTTGCTTGTCCTTGACTACTCTGCAGGCTGAGATTCTCCATTAAAGATATCTCATGTTGATCTTAGAACAAATGTACTCAGTCAACAGCATTTCCAGTCTCTGGCAGGAGTCGTGTAGCAGCTTATCGTGCATCTGTGATGTGAGCGTTTCACTTCTTCTCTCGAAAGTTTTTCTATCAATGGACACAAAACAGCACTGAGAAGGATCAATGGATTTACAGAAATGGAACGAATAATAGAAGATTATTCCATTTTAGGTCTCGGCCTAGGCAGTGCATGCGCTGTCTGGTTGAGAGATGCTGTATACAGTAAAGTGGGGGAAGCTCCACCCACTTTCCGCCTATCATTTCCAATGGCGGCAATTCTAAATGCTGCATTTTGATTGGTTTTCGGGAACTTATTACTGCCTCCTCACTGCCATGCCATAATTTTCCTCCTTCCGAGGCTATCAGCCCCTTAACTTCTACAACAGTTTTGTTGCCCATCCTTTTACCCGCTACCTCCCTTGGTCTGTAACTTCTTGGACCATCGCCACTCACACCACCCCCTCCCGTGCATGCCTTCTTTCATGCAGGCACTTCTGTTGAAAATGCAATAGGTCTCTCATAAATACGAGTCCTATTGCATTTTCAGTGCTTGGTTGTCCTGTGATTGGTTCATGGATTCGCACTCTTTGTTGCATGCGCGCGATGCCATCATACGCATGCGGGACAAAACAGTGAGCCTGCAGGGCCTGCACCCGCCCCTCAGCCACAGCCGCTCCATCACGGCGTCAGCCTGCGGCAGTTCTCTTGCTGCATAATGCCAGAGGCACAAATTAAAATTCAGTTTGCCACAGGCGACACCAACATCTTCTGGGCATGTTAACCCGTGACGCCTTGTTGCCAAACAACTTTGAGGGCATATAATTGGGCGACATTTGTCCCAACTCTGGAGCAAGACTTTAAACTGGTCGCCCCATTACCCATTCCCTAGCTTAGTTTCTGAGAATCTAGCTCATTAAAGTGATCAGAGGCGCACTTACTAAGGAACCGCAGTGACTTTTGTACCTGCAGGCTCTGGTTCTGGGTCCAGTCACAAACACTGACTTAACAGGTTCCTGTGTATTCAAAGGCACAGCATTACCCTCCCTGGAGGGCTGGGCGAGCCATTGAGATATCTCTATGTAAACGACAGAAGTTTTAATGGAGTTTGCCAATAAAGTCAGAGGATACTAACAATAGGGGTGAGTCGGTACACCTGTGGGTAGGGTAATGAAAGGGAATGAACGCTCTCCCACACAGCACAGTAGCTGGCCTGGGTTCATATTTCTTAAACTCAGAATCATGTTTCCTGACTTTAATCCGAAGGAGAGAGCTTTTCGCCTGAGGCATTACAGACGTATAAACAACAGGCGCACAGCTGAAAGGAGATGAAGTGTCTCTTTCCATAAGCACAGCATGCACTCTTTTAAACGATAACATTGGTATGGACCCAGACAGAATATAAAACAGCACTCTAGGACAGGGTGTGAAATATGCTGCCCCTGACCCTCTTACTGCACTCTGACCTGTCCAGCGTTCGATAACTATTTTGTTTACTCCGGTTGTGCCAGCGCCCGTGTAATTCTGTGCTCATTAGCATGTAAAGAATCAGGGAGGAAATATTCAATTCACTTCCTGGTCTTAGCCGCCAGTCCTATGGGCCTCAAAGTTTGTTCAAAAGAAGCTTAAATTCAATCTTGGTTCATGGCTTTCCCAGTCCACCAGGTCAGGGCGAAGACCACATATGACTGTTGTTTTCTTATCCCCGTAAATGTGTGTAGAATAAGAACATGCACAACATCTGCAAGTGGAAGAGAAAGGGCATAGTAAATATATTAGTTAGACAAGTGAGAGCTATTAATATTTGTGGGCGGCATCACTAGAGCATATATATATATATATATATATATATATATATATATATATATATATATATATATATATATATATATATATATATATATATATCCTACTGGCGGTCGCCAGTAGGTATATATAGTTAGGATTTTTTCTCTATGGGATTTTTGAAAATTCTATGTCTAACAACTTTGGCGTTTGTGGACGGAATTGGCGGAAATTTTCAAAAAAAATGGCACATTTTGTTTCCGAGCAGCCCCTGAAAATTTGGGGTGGGTTCGTCAAGGGGGGGGCCGAGAAAAAAGGGGGGTCCCAAAACGCATTTTTCTCATGTTAATTTCCATAGGGCGGTTGGCCTCACTATTTGCTCGAACGGATGAATGGATTTGCATGAAACTTGGCAAAATTGTAGGGACTGTTAGCCCGATGTGCCTTTGCTAGGTCTCAATATATGTGCTCCAGTGGATTTTGCTAAATTAACGTTCAAAAAAATATATATATCTGTGACAGCGCTCCAGGTAGCGCTCCGGTTCGCGTACTTGACGCGTAACGGAACTTCACGAAGCGAAGCTGATTGGCTCTCCGGTGTCTGTCAACATTCTAAACAGTCCGGAGCGGCCGCCATCTTGTCTCTCGGTAGGATCGAGAGACAAGAGGAGGCCAAAACGAAGGGGGAAATGACCATAGGGGGCATAGTAGATCCTCCCTGACCCCCTAGGTTTGATGTGGAGGCTTTAAAAGGGCCCCGCGGGGAGCGCCCGGTGCGCTTTTGTGCAATGGGCGGTGGAAATCTAAATGATGAGGAGGGGGGGGGCATTGTTCAAAGAACATCAGCGTGCATAAACACGAAAATGTTTTTATCTACCACGTACTTGACTTATCTCTCTGAGATGCATTCCCTTGTATTTCGGCAATGGTAGTCTGTTCATTACATAGATCGCCCGAGGGCGGTAGTACAGACCGCGCTTAGGAAAGGGTCAAAAGCCAGGGGTATAGGAGTATGTAACAAGCGAGCCATTTAATTGAAAAAACTAAACGTGACAAACGGTTGCAGGATCAGTGAAGGTTGATTTTATAATTGAAAGTATAACAGGATCAGTTACAATAAAATCGTCCATACGCACACCATGGGCGAGTATCATGGGTTACATTACTTCGAAGCTTTATTAATACAATAATCAATAATGAAAAATCGGCATCAATAGGGTTGTCCGTATTCCCAGTCAGTACCCTTCCCCGCCCGCCATGTGCACAAAGACCGCATACATCCCCCATAACGTCAAGGCTAAGTAACTAGAACTATATATCAACAAGGAGAGAGGTAGGGAGAGTCAAAGACACTCTCTTAGTCCCCGGTTAAATGTCAAACAACAAAAAAAGAGAGGTCTAATCTGGTCAGGCACACGGCTACCAGAGATATGGAGCAAAAAGATAAGTGGATGGTATTGATCACAGTCACTCTATTTGAGTGGGATCACAGTCACTCTATTTGAGTAGGAAAGCCCTCACACACCGACCTGGTCAGTGTCATGCTTCATCATCGGGCCCCACCGAAGAGACCGAGTGTCTCTTCGGTGTGCTGCGACGCCAGAAAGACTGCGGAGCTGGTTGTGTGGGGAGGATGTGTTGTGAAGATTCTCAAATTAAAAGTGACTAACAGGGTATCAAGAAAAACTTTAATGAGTGATCCCTAAGACACGTGTAAGTGGTATATGTGTCTGAATTTAATAGCCAAGGTTGTTAGGATTTTAGTTTAAATTCAGCTAAATACCACGAATATATTAAAATTAATCAGTCAACATGTTTCTGCCTTCAAAGTGGTATATATTCACCATGGCATTCTTCAGGACTAAAACCCCGGCGGTATGGACACTCTAATAGTCCACCCTAACCTGGGGGCGTGAAAGTGAAAAAGAAAAAGTGAAAAAAGTGCTTAAAAAATTCAGAGAGCAATTTGCTCAATCCAAAAAAAAACCAAATTCAGGGGTGTATCAGCACCTGTAAGAGAAGATATACAGACAAACATATATGGACATACATACAATTAGTATATGCCAGCGTGGACTTATCATAGTGCTCCTAAGATGGTGGCAAACCTATGTGTGCACACAATAACAGATAACTTATGCACCATCCAAGTAGCCCTTAGGGATATTTGTACTTGCTAGGAGGTGGAGTGCTAGAGGTGGTTAAAAACTACAATTGTAGTGAAGGAGATAAAAACGCGATGTGAATTCTCCATGAAAAGGGATCAATTTGACCAAAATGGTCGGTGACCCCCACAAGATGGTGAAATATGGAGAACATCTCACTTTAAAACTGGGCGCTATTTGCACCATGGGTCTCGGGAGGGGGGTTGGAGCGCGCTTGGCACATCCTAAGAAAAAAGCTGAATTGAATGTCAGCATAACCCATACAACACACAGGCACTTAGCTTATGTCGATCGTAGTAGTCGTTTCGCTGTGGATGTAGACTCACGCCCTCAGCGCTCACAGCCCGCTTGTCAACCTGCAAGAACCCTCAAGACCGGACCCCGACGATGGGGAGCGGGGCCGGTGAATGAGTATAAGAGCGCTTTGTTTACGCGCTCGATTCCGGGTTGGGCGTGCCTCGCCGAGTTAGGGTTGGGCGTTTCCCGCCGAGAACGAGGCTTGGGGCGCATACGCCCACTTCGGCGGAGCGCGTTTGTATTCAAACCGAGGCTTGGGATGACTAGCCTATCCCTTCTCTAAGCACTTGGGCGGAGCGCGTTGATCATCAGACCGAGGTTACTCTTGCGCTATGCCCGAGGGAGTTGTTTGCACGCTGATGGTTGTTATGACAACCAAACGCAATTGTAGTTTGTGGAAAATAGAACGAGAGGTAAACTCTTGTGATTGGCGAGTTACCTCTTTTCTTTTAGGCAATTGGTACTACTATAAACCAGTGGGTAAATAAATTGGGAGGGACAGGGCGAAAGAGTACATGCTGTCAGAGAATTGAAATTTTTTTATACGCATAGGTGGACATGAATTTTTATGAAAAACATGTAGAATATCGCATGTTTTAGGTCAGATCAGTTCTGTGTAACGTTGTACTGTCAGAAAATTGGAATATTTTATACGCATGGGTTAATCTGTGGACATGATATTAAAGTGATATTAAAGTGCACAGAGTTTATATGAAAAACATGTAGAATGTCGCATGTTTTAAGTCAGATCAGTTCTGTGTAACGTTAAACAGCCTTCTGAAGTTTTTGGAGATCATGATAGGACTGTGTTCCAGGGGATATCGTCGTTGAGCCCATTGATATTTGTCCCCAGACGGTACACCCAACGCTGTTCTTTTTCGAACAGTCTATTTTGTATATTCCTTGTACCCTCAATTGTTTCAATGATAGTCCACCTCATGTCATTGGTGGTATGATTTTTTTCAAGGAAATGGCGGCTCAGCTTTGTTGTTACTTTTTTGCACCTTATGTTACTCCGGTACTCGCAGATCCGTTGTTTCACTTTTCTCGTGGTCATGCCCACGTACCGAAGGTTACAGGAACAAGTGATCAGATAGACCACATTGCATGAATTGCAATTAGTATGATCACGTTGTGTCCACACTTTCCCTTCTTCCAAAACCAGGGTTTTTGTAGGTTGTGTTAAGTGGCAGACACTACAATCCGAGCATGGGTAATGCCCGGTGATTTTCGGGAGTCCCCATGACGTTGTCACTGATGGTGTAGTATTCTGTGGGTTCTCTTTTGGGCGTGTGTGGACCAGCGTGTCTCTTAGACTGCGTCCC
This sequence comes from Lissotriton vulgaris, assembly GCF_964263255.1. Taxonomy (NCBI): domain Eukaryota; kingdom Metazoa; phylum Chordata; class Amphibia; order Caudata; family Salamandridae; genus Lissotriton; species Lissotriton vulgaris. Next base: position 392,534,647 of record NC_141693.1, read on the forward strand.
TTTTTAAAGGAAAAGAGGGGTTTTTCCCAATCCTTTTTGAAGGTTTTCACAATACTCCAGTGTTTGTTTATACTCTTTTTCATGGTGTTTGAGAGGCTGCTATATGTGGTGACACAGGTGAGTGGAATCTGATCTGAATTATTTGTTCTTTCTTCAAGGAGAGATTCCCTTGGCTGATTTTTGGCTCTTTTGAATCCTTTGTTTAGAGTGGAGTTAGGATAACCTCTATTTTTCAGTTTTTCCGTCAGACTGGCTGATTGATTTTTGAAGTCTGCAGTCGTGCTACAGTTCCTCCGGAGCCTGAGGTACTGTCCGTAAGGGAGATTTTCTTTTAGCGGACGCGGGTGGAAGCTGTTAAATTGCAGGAGATTATTCTTTGCAGTAGGTTTGTTGTGGGTTTTAGTGGCCAGTGTTGTTCCACTGACTGAGATGACCACATCTAAGAACACAATTTCTTTTCTGCTTGTGGTATTAGTAAATCTTAGATTAGGATCTAAGGTGTTGATCCATGCAAGGAAATCTTTCAAGTCATTATCACTACCATTCCAGATGAGTAGGATGTTGTCAATGTAGCGTTTCCACAAAAGCATTGACGAAAAAAAGGTGGCAGTTGGTGGTAGGATATACTTAGCCTCAAAATCTGCCACGTACAGCCCCGCCACGCTCGGCGCGAAGGTGCTGCCCATGGATGTCCCAGAGCATTGTAGGTACAGTTTGTGATCATTATCTAAAACCATTAGTCCAGTCCACACCGACTTACCTGAAGGACACCAAGAGCCTGCTACGACTTTTGACAGAAATCAACTTTCCTGAAAACTCCATCACCCTTGTAACACTAGACGTGGAAAGCCTCTATACTAGTATTCCACAGGATGACACAATCGAGGTCCTTAAAAAGGCCCTAGACTCAACCAACTGGGAATTCCAGACACCAAAAAAATTCATCATCGATTGTGCCACTATAGCACTTAAAGAAAACTTTTTCTCATTTAAAAACAAACTGTACCTACAATGCTCTGGGACATCCATGGGCAGCACCTTCGCGCCGAGCGTGGCGGGGCTGTACGTGGCAGATTTTGAGGCTAAGTATATCCTACCACCAACTGCCACCTTTTTTTCGTCAATGCTTTTGTGGAAACGCTACATTGACGACATCCTACTCATCTGGAATGGTAGTGATAATGACTTGAAAGATTTCCTTGCATGGATCAACACCTTAGATCCTAATCTAAGATTTACTAATACCACAAGCAGAAAAGAAATTGTGTTCTTAGATGTGGTCATCTCAGTCAGTGGAACAACACTGGCCACTAAAACCCACAACAAACCTACTGCAAAGAATAATCTCCTGCAATTTAACAGCTTCCACCCGCGTCCGCTAAAAGAAAATCTCCCTTACGGACAGTACCTCAGGCTCCGGAGGAACTGTAGCACGACTGCAGACTTCAAAAATCAATCAGCCAGTCTGACGGAAAAACTGAAAAATAGAGGTTATCCTAACTCCACTCTAAACAAAGGATTCAAAAGAGCCAAAAATCAGCCAAGGGAATCTCTCCTTGAAGAAAGAACAAATAATTCAGATCAGATTCCACTCACCTGTGTCACCACATATAGCAGCCTCTCAAACACCATGAAAAAGAGTATAAACAAACACTGGAGTATTGTGAAAACCTTCAAAAAGGATTGGGAAAAACCCCTCTTTTCCTTTAAAAAGGGACGCAGTCTAAGAGACACGCTGGTCCACACACGCCCAAAAGAGAACCCACAGAATACTACACCATCAGTGACAACGTCATGGGGACTCCCGAAAATCACCGGGCATTACCCATGCTCGGATTGTAGTGTCTGCCACTTAACACAACCTACAAAAACCCTGGTTTTGGAAGAAGGGAAAGTGTGGACACAACGTGATCATACTAATTGCAATTCATGCAATGTGGTCTATCTGATCACTTGTTCCTGTAACCTTCGGTACGTGGGCATGACCACGAGAAAAGTGAAACAACGGATCTGCGAGCACCGGAGTAACATAAGGTGCAAAAAAGTAACAACAAAGCTGAGCCGCCATTTCCTTGAAAAAAATCATACCACCAATGACATGAGGTGGACTATCATTGAAACAATTGAGGGTACAAGGAATATACAAAATAGACTGTTCGAAAAAGAACAGCGTTGGGTGTACCGTCTGGGGACAAATATCAATGGGCTCAACGACGATATCCCCTGGAACACAGTCCTATCATGAACTCCAAAAACTTCAGAAGGCTGTTTAACGTTACACAGAACTGATCTGACTTAAAACATGCGACATTCTACATGTTTTTCATATAAACTCTGTGCACTTTAATATCACTTTAATATCATGTCCACAGATTAACCCATGCGTATAAAATATTCCAATTTTCTGACAGTACAACGTTACACAGAACTGATCTGACCTAAAACATGCGATATTCTACATGTTTTTCATAAAAATTCATGTCCACCTATGCGTATAAAAAAATTTCAATTCTCTGACAGCATGTACTCTTTCGCCCTGTCCCTCCCAATTTATTTACCCACTGGTTTATAGTAGTACCAATTGCCTAAAAGAAAAGAGGTAACTCGCCAATCACAAGAGTTTACCTCTCGTTCTATTTTCCACAAACTACAATTGCGTTTGGTTGTCATAACAACCATCAGCGTGCAAACAACTCCCTCGGGCATAGCGCAAGAGTAACCTCGGTCTGATGATCAACGCGCTCCGCCCAAGTGCTTAGAGAAGGGATAGGCTAGTCATCCCAAGCCTCGGTTTGAATACAAACGCGCTCCGCCGAAGTGGGCGTATGCGCCCCAAGCCTCGTTCTCGGCGGGAAACGCCCAACCCTAACTCGGCGAGGCACGCCCAACCCGGAATCGAGCGCGTAAACAAAGCGCTCTTATACTCATTCACCGGCCCCGCTCCCCATCGTCGGGGTCCGGTCTTGAGGGTTCTTGCAGGTTGACAAGCGGGCTGTGAGCGCTGAGGGCGTGAGTCTACATCCACAGCGAAACGACTACTACGATCGACATAAGCTAAGTGCCTGTGTGTTGTATGGGTTATGCTGACATTCAATTCCGCTTTTTTCTTAGGATGTGCCAAGCGCGCTCCAACCCCCCTCCCGAGACCCATGGTGCAAATAGCGCCCAGTTTTAAAGTGAGATGTTCTCCATATTTCACCATCTTGTGGGGGTCACCGACCATTTTGGTCAAATTGATCCCTTTTCATGGAGAATTCACATCGCGTTTTTATCTCCTTCACTACAATTGTAGTTTTTAACCACCTCTAGCACTCCACCTCCTAGCAAGTACAAATATCCCTAAGGGCTACTTGGATGGTGCATAAGTTATCTGTTATTGTGTGCACACATAGGTTTGCCACCATCTTAGGAGCACTATGATAAGTCCACGCTGGCATATACTAATTGTATGTATGTCCATATATGTTTGTCTGTATATCTTCTCTTACAGGTGCTGATACACCCCTGAATTTGGGGTTTTTTTGGATTGAGCAAATTGCTCTCTGAATTTTTTAAGCACTTTTTTCACTTTTTCTTTTTCACTTTCACGCCCCCAGGTTAGGGTGGACTATTAGAGTGTCCATACCGCCGGGGTTTTAGTCCTGAAGAATGCCATGGTGAATATATACCACTTTGAAGGCAGAAACATGTTGACTGATTAATTTTAATATATTCGTGGTATTTAGCTGAATTTAAACTAAAATCCTAACAACCTTGGCTATTAAATTCAGACACATATACCACTTACACGTGTCTTAGGGATCACTCATTAAAGTTTTTCTTGATACCCTGTTAGTCACTTTTAATTTGAGAATCTTCACAACACATCCTCCCCACACAACCAGCTCCGCAGTCTTTCTGGCGTCGCAGCACACCGAAGAGACACTCGGTCTCTTCGGTGGGGCCCGATGATGAAGCATGACACTGACCAGGTCGGTGTGTGAGGGCTTTCCTACTCAAATAGAGTGACTGTGATCCCACTCAAATAGAGTGACTGTGATCAATACCATCCACTTATCTTTTTGCTCCATATCTCTGGTAGCCGTGTGCCTGACCAGATTAGACCTCTCTTTTTTTGTTGTTTGATAAGTAACTAGAACGTCATAAGGAGATGCAAGTCGCTCCCATACTGGCGCCATTTTGGTCGAGGCCAGGCAGGTCCAGAGTATAGTTTAATGTCTCCAATAAGTAGCGGCAGGACCAGAATGCCTTTCGGCAGTTCTGGCTTCGTTATTACGAGCACTAGAAAACAAGACATTCTGGGCAATACCACCCTTGACGCAGCCCTTTATTCTACAAGATGGTGTCTTTCAAAAGCCAGGGGTATAGGAGTATGTAACAAGCGAGCCATTTAATTGAAAAAACTAAACGTGACAAACAGTTGCAGGATCAGTGAAGGTTGATTTTTTATTTGAAAGTATAACAGGATCAGTTACAATAAAATCGTCCATACGCACACCATGGGCGAGTATCATGGGTTACATTACTTCGAAGCTTTATTAATACAATAATCAATAATGAAAAATCGACATCAATAGGGTTGTCCGTATTCCCAGTTAGTACCCTTCCCTGCCCGCCATGTGCACAAAGACCGCATACATCCCCCATAACGTCAAGGCTAAGTAACTAGAACTTCATAAGGAGTTGCAAGTCGCTCCCATACTGGCGCCATTTTGGTCGAGGCCAGGCAGGTCCAGAGTATAGTTTAATGTCTCCAATAAGTAGCGGCAGGACAAGAATTACATTTATGAAGAATGTTGAAGAGTAGTATGTTGAAAATCTGAAGCCATCGTTCTACAAACTCTCAAACAGCCTTGGATGGAAAAATCCTGAAGAGTGTACAAACTGAAAACCAGTTTTTGTCTGTATAGCATCAGCAGCAACACTTGTGTGAAGCCGCCATCTTGATCCAATCAATACCGTCCCCTTGCACACATTCAGGGACCAGGCCGCAGGACGTGTCTGCAGATCAAACGGATTGTGGGACAAGGTCCAGAATGGAAGAGTCACCAAAAGGCAAAAAGTTCCGCCGGACCCCGGGAGCCGGCCGCCTATGTCGGGGGCGATTTCAGGCCACACCAGGGCAACAAGACTTGGGGAGGGGGCAGGAGCCAAGCGCCCCCTCCCAGTCCGCGCTACCACACCGCCCCTCAGGGGCCTCCATCAAGCGGTTCAGGGAGGCACCGCAGGCAGCGGTTCTTCAGATCAGTGGCTCTCACCGGCAATGCTCCCCTCTGTTAGCAGCGATCGTTGGCGCTGTGGTTGCGGCCAGAGGCCCCGCCTAGTCAACGCCCCGGCCTCTCCATGTCGTAGGCCGCAAGAGTGGGCGCAACTCTGCTGGCCGAGCGAGAAATACCGTCCCCCTGCACACATTCAGGGACCAGGCCGCATTGCGAGGGCACCGCAGGACGTGTCTTCAGGTCAAACGGATTGTGGGACAAGGTCCAGAATGGAAGAGTCGCTGTACGGCAAGAGTGGGTGCAATTTAGCCGGATGGCGGGTGAGACGCTGTAATAGCAAGAGCAGGCGCAACTCAGCTGGCCGAGCGAGACTTGGGGAGGGGGCAGGAGCCAAGCGCCCCCTCCCAGTCCGCGCCACCACACCGCCCCTCGGGGCCTCTGTCAAGCGGCTCAGTGAGGCACCGCAGGCAGCGGTTCTTCAGATCACAACAGAGTCTCATGCTCGATCGATTGAGCTGGCCAAATCAGGCAAGGTCTTCCTCTCACAAAGATGAAAGTCAGAGTGAGGAAACAAGGAGGGGTTTTCATCATTTGGGACAAAAAATAGTTCTCAACCAATGAAAAGTGTTATTTTTAGGTCACATGACCTAGCCTTACATCATTAGGAACCCAAAAGTGAAATGAACCAATGAAAAGTTTTATTAACAAGTCACATGACCTGCTATGCTTACGTTACGCGCTCCGCGCCGCGCCCCGGAACGCTTCCGGGAAGCTGCGCTTCGCGCCTCACGGACCGGAGCACTTCCGGGTGCGCTAACGCGGTGCGTTATATGACGCATTACGCGACAACGCGATACGTCGCGGTTACGCGACGCATCACGATGTTGTTTTCTAACGCGGCAGTTGCGCAAACAGAACGTTTATCAGCCGGGCATATGGAATATATACACATTCATACCATACAATCAGGGCATGTACGCACAGTCACACCATACAATTTTTTATGTTCCCAGTGATGGTCTGCACTCCATGCAATATCTCACAGCGCTTGTCTATGTCTTTCCTTACATGGAGAACGGTGCGGTCCATGTCCACTCCATTCTTCAGTCGAAACTCCGATGTAACCTACAGAGGAGAAAAGAAAGGGGGGGATACAGCATTCAGAGGATGTCAGCGCGCGCAAACACGAAAAAGCTTCTACTTACCATGTATCAGACTAGCTGCAGGAACGTGTGATACAACAGATCTTGGCTATCCCTTTCGCATTATTTTTCTGTGTAACATATCCTCCCCTTTTTATGATGCCAAAAAATGTTTCATTTTGTTTGTCTCTAAATTCGAGTTCCCTCTTCGTGTATTTGTTTCTCAATTAGTCTTATTTTATGGGAAAAAATACCACACCTTACATTCGGCAGATTCCTTAAGCTACGGTTGACCATTTTCTAACAATTCTGGAAAAAGGGCTGGTGTGACGGATACAAATTTCAATCAATCCAAAATTCAGGCAAAGGGTCTGCATTATCTGTCTTCTATTGTTTGGGAATAACAGCCATTATTCTAAAACCCTACCAACCTAGACGATTGTTATGACGCTGATTCCATACTTCCTTCAAAAACTCTTTTTTTTTCAGTATACAAATACAGGCCTACAACCATGTGGGCCGGCCACGGAGCAAACTGGAATCTTATATGATGAGGGGACCTTTACACTGTAGAAAAACGTAACGGGCGGGCCATTAGGTTGCAGGAATTAAGGTGTCTAACAGTTACAATGAAATTATCTAGATATACATTTGCGGGCAAGTACCATGAGTAACGTTAATTCGAACTTTCAATAGTACAGTAATGAATAATACATCAGAACTTAATATCAATAGGGATGTCCAAATGTTCAATCAGTACCCGTCCCCGCCCGCCATGTGCTCCAAAACTGCATACATATCTCGTGATATCAAGGCTGAGCAACCAGTACACATCAAGGAGTTGCGAGTCTCATTTATACCGACGCCATTTTGGGCGAGGCCGGGCAGGTCCAGAATATAGTCAAAATGTCTCCACCAACCAGCGGTTGGAACAGAACCCCTTTCAGCAGTCCAAACAGTTCCGTTAAATGACAACAGAAGGGACAGGCAACAAGAACCATCAGTCAAAGAGGGGAGGGCAAGTTCTTCTCTACCGGGTTGTAGTGTAGTTCCTAGTTTCCCACTAGGCCCTGCGCATTGGAATAACATAAACAGTAGTATCGACGTAGAAGTGCAGATTTTCCAGGCCTCTACTGACCATGCTAAACTTAATTGGGTGTGTTACCAACTAGCTCAGAGGTCACTGGAAACTTTCCTCTCTGCATTGGAAGTGATCAGCTTCCCTGGCACAGACAAGAAGGGATTCAGCTTTCCAACAACCGTGCAACATGACAACTTTGCTCCTCAGATCAAGAGTCAATCTCTAGGGTCGTGTGAAACAATAGACAGTTATTATACTCAGTCAGGTTAGTGCAGTTTACTTTCACGATATGTAGAGAATAGAGAGACGGGCGTTTGTCAATAAAAGGTTAACATTTATTGAACAGTCTTTCTTCTCGTACAAGAGAAATGTATTGCCACATTTGCAAGACTTGTTATTATAAAAAGTACGTACAGTAAGATAAGTATTGCGAGATAATACTGTAAAAGCATTGATATGGTTTCTTAGCCATACAATGGTTCAAAAGTAATAAAACATATATACATTCATATATACATTAGGCTAAAATACTCAACTGGTGCTTCTAACTAAGCCTACCCCAGTGTGCCTGACCTAAGCCTAACACGTGGAGGGGGAGTAAGTAAGTAGCTTTAAGTTAAGTTGGTTTTGCCAAGGTTTGCTTCAAGAATTCTCAATAAGGGTTTAGTCAACACCATACCTCTGAATAGAATGATGGAGGTCTGGTATCTCCTTCAGGAGGGACTCGGTATCCCAGTCACCCGCGAGGGCAGACTAGAAACGCTGGAGCTGGATTTCTCTGCACGAAAAAGGCAGCGTCTCTCTTCAGCGCGTCGAGGAGAAGGAGGGGGGACAGCGTCCGCGGGCAGCTGGCTTCTGCTGGATGTCTTCGCAGAGGGACGGCTGTTCAGCTCCTAGTTACACCACACCATTGTTCGCGCTTTAGCAGCGATAATGGTATCAGCAGCTTCGAGCGATGGGCAGCAGGCTGCAGCAACAGGGTGCTAGCTTCAGCTAACAGCGGGGGCAGCAGCAGACAGCTAGCAACAGGCAACGAGCAATTGCTTAAGGCAACGTTGGTAATATTTATACCTGACAGGTGCCTGGTTTGACGCAAGTTTGTTGGACATAAGACGTCAATTAAAGATGTCACTAGGAAGTGATAGCTATCAGTTGCTCATTAGAGTTCCATTACTAATCAAAACACAGCAAGCGGGGATTTCCAGGTTTGCTGAGTTTTTATCTTGTTGAAGAACTCGGAGTGTTAATCTAGGAATATCAGATAGTGACTTCTGCTCTGTCATTGCACTAATTGGTTGCAAAGGAAGTGGCAGAGAACTATTCTGGAATGTGGCTCTGTTCGTGTGAGGCCAGAGATGACTTTCAATCAATCAATCAATCATAGGCATTTATAGAGCGCTCTACTTACCCGGAGGGTCTCAAGGCGCTAGGGAGGGCGGGGTGCTGCTGCTAACCGAACAGCCAGGTCTTGAGCTTCTTCCTGAAGGCGAGGTTGTCTTGGGTCAGGCGCAGGTCGGTCGGGAGGGAGTTCCAGGTCTTGGCGGCCAGGTAGGAGAAGGACCTTCCTCCTGTTGTCACTCTTCGGATGCGGGGGACGGCGGCGCGGGCGTGACTGGCTGATCGGAGGTGTCGTTTGGGAGAGTAGAAGTTGATGCGGTTGTTGAGGTAGCTCGGGCCTTGGTCGTGGAGAGCTTTGTGTGCGTGGGTAAGGAGACGGAAGGTGATTCTCTTGTTGACCGGGAGCCAGTGCAGGTCTCTTAGGTGTCCGGAAATGTGGCTGTGTCTTGGGATGTCGAGGATGAGTCTGGCTGAGGCGTTCTGGATCCGTTGGAGTCTCTTCTGGAGCTTGGCGGTGGTTCCGGCGTAGAGGGCGTTGCCGTAGTCCAGTCGGCTGGTGACGAGTGCCTGGGTGACAGTCTTCCTGGTCTCGATGGGGATCCACCGGAAGATCTTCCGTAGCATGCGCAGGATGTTAAAGCACGACGAGGAGACGGCGTTGACTTGTCTGGTCATGGAGAGGGAGGAGTCCAGGATGAAGCCCAGGTTGCGTGCGTGGTCTGTCGGTTTGGGTGCGGTGCCCAGGGCGGGGGGCCACCAGGAGTCGTCCCAGGCGGAGGGCGAGGATCCCAGGATGAGGACTTCCGTCTTGTCCGAGTTCAGCTTCAGGCGGCTGGTCGACATCCACTCGGCTACCTCTTTCATTCCTTCGTGAAGGTTGGCTCTGGCGACGGCGGGGTTGTTGGTCAGGGAGAGGATCAGCTGGGTATCGTCGGCGTAGGAGATGATGACTTTCTGAATATCGCACTTGAACGGTTATGCCAATATAGGGAATAAATGGATTTATTAGCCGAATAGGGGCATAAGGTCACTGTATCGATCAGGAACCTAGATAAACACGCAACACCCACTCCACGTTTTCATGTCCATCAAATTACTAAAACTAGAACAATTAGATGCATGTGTAACATTGCCCACCCCAAAATACATAAATGCATTCGAAATAGGCGTATATTGTAATACGTGAAATTTAGGTACTGTACGTTTTTGAAGCATAGAAATCATTCAAAAATTATTGCATATGAAATCAATGAACGATTATGCAAAAAGAATTACACATGAAGTATCTCTGAAACAGAAGAAGGGCGAGATAAATCATCACATATAAATGCATCGCAATAAATGTGCTAGAGGCTGATGTAAGTTTGTTATGTCTCTAGATGTGTTTAGAAATAGAAGTTTGTAGCTTCTGTTCTCTAAGAATAGTTTTTACGTTAAGCAAAGAATTGTTCGTGCCAAAAAAGGGTGAATATTAAAAAATGTCCAATTCAAAAGAATTATTGCTTGAACTGGGAAATAGAGTTCCAACGCTTTTAGCAGTTTTTGTTGATCAAAACTGAAGGCCGAATTCAGAGTTCATGGGAACGCTGTGTGTCGGAAAGCTTCTTGAAAGTTATTGTTTCTGTACGGGTGAGAACATCGTATCAGAAAGGCTCTCAAAGAATTGGTCTACAAAATCAGGTGACAGTTCAACCAAATTCGATAGTGCTGTAACTTGGCAGGTGTGAGAATGATTGCTGTCATCATAGTCGGGATCAGCAATGCTCACAGAAGTTCGTACCTGGGTGATGTTGCTTTTGTCACTCGCTCCACTGTTACCACCTAGTCGTACTACAGGAGTCTCAATGAATGCCGTCATCAGGATTGGTAGCCGCTGGGGACAACACAATGCGTGAGCCGTTATTGGACTGAGCAAAGTATCGACGTCCATTGGTACTGCTGATGGAAGTGAAAGACAGATGTCCAACACGCACTCATCTCCGCATAGCATACATCGAAGTACCGGTAAGATACAGTTCTGCCATATAGGTCTGAAAGGAACCAGGTCATGGTTAGATCTCTCATCCTGGCTAATCCAAGGACGTTAGTTATCCTGTCCCGGTAGCGCATTGCTAGGATTGTCTCTTCCATTCCCATGGGAGCTATGTCTGAGCTGGGGCTTGCCATAACGAAGCAGGACGGTCAAAAATAAAATCCCTGCTACAAGTCCCAAAAATAAGGGTATGCCGCCAAAAACAGAGTGGACAAAATTAGGAACGATTCCCAAAAGTGCTTGAAACGGTGTTAGCAGTCCCGTAAAAATCGACTTAAATATGCCTGGGATGCTTGTGGCACTAGACATGTTAAGGAGTTGGCTAAGCATTTCTACGAAATGCACGGGGCAATTTGTTGATAAAAGTTCATGGACTTCAGTAGCTGTCCTTGCAACTAGAAGATCATACGTCTCTTTTGATGACGTTATAGGCACTGTTGTCTGCAAAAGCACAGATTTCATTTTGCTTAAAGTATCAATTCGTATAGAATAGAGATTCAGACGAGGCCAGATGGGAGTCACTGTGTCTGCAGGCCCACTCGGGAACAATGCCTGCATACAGCATTTGACCATGGATGTTACACTTACTAGATAACTTTTCCCTGGCACCAGGCCACAACATCTGTGATCCGTTCTAAGAATGTAACTCCTGTTTGCAAGTTGCATAAAGAAGGGCTCTATCTGAGTTGCAGGTGTGACTAGCTGGTGGCATGAAAGGTTGTTAGAATTTCCATCACATGCTCCGTGTAAATTAATACCCTGACACAAAAGTATACCGCTTAGTGAATGTTTACAATTTTTACCACTAAGAAATACATTTTTGTCGCTGTCACTATAGCAAGAATGTGTGTATGGTAATTTCCATTCTGATTTTACATATCCTTTACCCAATTGTTCATACTGGCCCGCAGGTATGTACTCAAGGCACTTTTTAAATCGGAAAGTTGTTATCGGAATAGTGATAATTCCGTGTATTATCCATTCAATGACAGGACTCTCTGACATTGTCAATGGTAATCTCTCGAGTTTTTCGATGCTCAGGATTGTATAGTCTGCTCCTTTCTGTGCCAAACTGATCTGTTTATCAGTAAGGCTAAAAATGGAAAATAATGACGTTGTGTTGATTAAACGCCAAGGCACATAGCCTGAACGAAGATTTTGCAGCGTCCAGCCTAATTGTATAATAGAACGTAATTGCGACTGGCCATGTTGTAACATTAGCAAGTCTCTGTCTATCACATCAAAGGCAGAGGATACAATATTGTCCAACAAATATATTCTGGAAGACAGAGTCATTAACCCATTGTCTACTACAGAAAGTGATTTTTCCAAATTAATACGATCAATTTCTCGTATTTCTTCAGCTGTTTCAATTTGTGTGACTTTCCAAGCCTCGTTGTAAGCAGCATAGATACTGGTCGCTATGAAACGCTTTTGACGCTGTTTGCGTGGTCCAAGAATGAAATGGCGCAAATCAGCACCATCTTTTAGTAAAGACAAGTGTTGCTTAATTTCAGCCAGTGTGGATGATGTTAGCCATTCAAGGCAGAGTTTCCCTACACTGTATGTTGTTATTATCCCTGGATTGTGTCTCTGGGAGTATCTTGGGTCTAGTCTGGTCATTTTTAACCCCTGTGTTTTATTCAGGAATCTATCTTGACAGTTGTTTGTGTCAGTAGGCCAGATTAACCACTTTTTCCAATCAGGATGTGTTCTGTTAAAATGTAAAACTTGTGACACGTCTAACTCAATATCTGCAGTTATATTTTCAGGTATTGGCTTTGGAATAGACGTTGTTTTAAGGTCTTTGATCTTAGCTAGGCCAAGACAGGATGTTTGGTGTATTGTGTCATTTAAAAACAACATTTGTTCTGGTATCATGCAGGTTCTAAATAGTGCTTCAATGCCTTGTACCTGCCAATCTTTTGTACCCCAAATTGTTTTCGTTTCAATGTTATTTTTCCAATAATCAAAACCAAATGTCATCATTTTGTCATAAAATGCTTCTGAATATATCAATTTAGAATTTGTCAGCATTGTTTTCATTCCTGTTTTATCTAACAGTTTGTAATAAAACGTTTCTGCATCACTGGTGTTAAACCCTGAGAAGTATTTGAATTTCTCAAAAAATGTTTTAGAACTGCTTTTAGGTGGTGTAGCACAATGTTCCCATTGATTATACATAAAAACATTTCTAGGCTGTGCAGATTTATGCAAGTAATGATCACCATAGTGTGTGTAACAGAATAACTGCTCATAACTAGATGAACCTTGTAAATAATCATGATCTGTGAATCTAGCTGACATTACTAAATCAGACATCATGTCATTAATACTGTTAAAGTCCCAATCATCAGAGAATGTACTAGGTTTTACAAAGTCACATAAGGAAACCTTCAGTTGATGAGGATACTTCAGGATTTCGACCGGACCATATATCTCATAGTCTGTTTTCTCCCATACTACCCCAACAGGTATTGGAATTGCTGTGACATTTACTGTTGACAGTTCTCTTTTCTTCACATGGGATGATCTGTGTGGTTTGAGGACTAGGTTGATGTTCTGACTTGCTGTGTCCATTGTACTATATTTTCCCTCAATGAATTTTCCCAAACAAAGTACCATGATGAGCCAAAGCAGGAGGAGAAATACACCTAGACCGAACCAGAACTCTAACCAAGGTGAGACAAGGTAGATTTCCTTCAGTTGATGAAAGAGTTCCGTTGCTTTTTCTTTAAAAGTCTTTTTTGTTTCTGGCATCACTTCTGGGTCGTTTTGATCTTCAGAGAAGTTGTCGAAGTTGATGAAATAACCAGAGGCAGTTCTGTCAATTGATGGGATTGTTCTTTCAATCTGTCTCTCCGTAGCACTTTCTGATGCCACATTAGTGTAGACTTGTGTTTCTTGACGAACTGTTTCAATCTGTGTCTCAAGAGGCACGAGTTCCATGGCATTATTGCATAGTCCTTCATTGTGCACTGCAGGCTGATCGAATGTGATTAGTCTTTCAGTTTGAACCTCTTGGATTGTTGCAAGTTTGGGTATTCTGTTGTTTCTTGGGAGTCCACTGGGCCTACTGTTGATTATAGGCCACATGCTTGTGGTTTTACCAGGTCGATGGACACGACTCTGTTCTCCTTTTTACCAGCAAGGGGCGGTAGCACAACTGATCTTGTTCCGGTGACTGCCAAGACAGGTACTGCTTTTCTGTAAGAAGGCCCAAATTCCTTCTTCACCGCGATCTTTTCTCTGACTAGATCCCCAATCTTTGGAATCCAGACAGGCCTTGCTTGGGCTGTTGCTTGTGGTGCCTCGTCAGTGGTAGATGGCTGTTGCTTTAACTTTATGTTGCCTAAGGATTTTCTTGTTTCATTCAGTTCCTGTAAAACAGCCAAACGATCTTTGATGTCAAAGTTTGTTGTTTTTTCTTGTACCACTGACATTTGACTATCGAGGTCCTGAATGTTCATTCTAATTCCGAACAATAGTTTGTATGGGCTGAAACCTTTTAGAGAATTTCTTGGCAAGTTATTAAGACTAGGCTGGACACTTATTAAATGTTTGACCCACCCAGCGCCTGAACCTAATACCTTCGCTGTTATAGATCGCTTTATGTCCCAGTTTTTTCTTTCTACCACACTATTCCCTTCGGGGTGCGACGGACAAGAATACCGCAACCCAATTCCCATGCTGGCCATGGCCTCCTTATAAGCTCGAGAGCTGAAAGCAGGACCCTGGTCAGAATGGAACGTGGTAATTGCGTATGTGCCGATAAAGACTCGCAGACCTTTTATAACCGTTCTAGCGTCAGCCGAGCGCTGGAGGCCTCATTTTTTAAGTGTGTTTAGCCTTAACTGTGTTCAATGGGACGCGCTTCTCTTCTTTAATTGCGCAGATAGACCGCCTTATGCTGTCTAGCAGGGATCCTGAAACTACACTGGCCTGTTCATTACTGCGATCTCTATTGCAGTCTTCACAATTTTGAGCAAAACATTGAATATCTATGCTCATTCCTGGCCACCAGTACTCTGATTGTAATTCTTTCAGAGAATCCTTGATTGTTTGATGTCTCAGACCCAACCCCATGTGTGCTTCCAGTAAGAGGAAGCCTCTCCTGCTCCTGTTTGGAATTACTCTGTCCCCCACTCCAGGGATTCGAGCAAAAGGAACGGAGTTTGCATCGATTACGTATGCATAATTGAGTGGATAGTTCACGGGCAGTGCTGCACAGTCGCCTTTTACGGTCGTTTTTACTGCCAGCATGGTTTCCCCGTCTATGTATTTTTCTGTACGCTTTTTTGTGGCTACGGAAGCCGGTATAGTTGCTTCTGCTGTGGCTGTATTAGCCAATGAATTCCCTGCAACGTGAACGCCATCACGTTGAAGACTCTGTGCGTGAATCACGTGAGTCTTTTGTAGTTCTTTCTGTAAAAGAGCTACCTGTTTCCAGAGCAATTTATGCTTTATTGTGGCACCTGTGTCATCTTTGTAATCGTTTTCAATCCAACTCTGCAGTTTATTGTTGTAAGAGTTGACGCAAAAATGAGAATCGCACACGATAAGTGTCGGGAATTCACGTTCTGCATTTTCGAGCGCCATCTTTAAACATCTGATTTCAGTTCTCTGAACCGAACAGTTTCTTACAGATTCAGTTTTTGTTACTTTCGGTCTGAATTTACCGCACAGCCAACGACCTTTAATGATCGCACACGCTGCATCGTAGGATTTTCTCTCTACGTTAGAATGCTGTACAAATCTTTCTGTATAGATTATACAGGCGTATTGTGGGAGAGGCAGAATTTCGATTGGCAGAGGATATTCGTCTTCATATTCTAAATCATTCAGTTCTTCAAATTGTGGGGCGAAATAGTATTTCACGTCTTCCGCTCCTAGAGAATCTATACACTGTATCCATTTCGGATCCAGTGACACTGTAGGCAGGCTTACTGGGCTGAATAGCGCCTCGAAGGCGGATTCCGCTGTAAGGATATTAATCCGTTTGCCGTGTGCTAGTTCTCGTTCATTTGCTATTGCAATTTGCACTGCTTTCACAGTTCTTTCTGTGTGACTGAATGTTTTTTCTGCTTGTGTGTACAAGTGAGATTTAATTGAAATTGGTACCTTTTCTCCCTCATTAGAGGTTAGGTACGTGAATCCGCATCTTCCTGGGATGACTCGGATTACGAGATCACGTGTGTTTTCACGTGTATCTAATTTTGTTTTTGCTAACATGTCTGTTTGCAGTGATCTCAAAATTTCTGTGTGTTTTTGATTCCAATTGATTTGTTTAAAATCAGGTTTAATTAGTTCGTAGAGAGGTTTAACCCTCTCTGCGTAATTTAGAATGTCAGTTCTTCCGAAATTCAGAAAACCTAGTATGGATTGTAAAATTCTTCCGCGTTTTTGGAGCTTGGAGTACAGCGCACTTCTCTAAGAAGTTGTCCGCTAGGCTTTTCCCTTCACTTGATAATTCGTACCCTAAAAATAGTACTGTCAGATGGGCAATTCGAGACTTGATAAAGTTGAATTTGTAACCCTCTGCTGCAAACCCAAGTATAATGGTGTTTACTCTTTTCAAGTGAGTATCCAAGTCGTCGTCTGTGAGATAGATATCATCTACGTAAGATAATGCCTCATCATCATATATTTGTAGTAACTCTGTTACCCTAGCTGAGAATAGTCCTGGGCTGTTCTTGAACCCCTGTGCTGAGAAAGCGGTCAAATATCTGCTTTCTGGTGCAATGTTTTGACAAAAGAAACCATTAGATATGTCTAATGTCGTTTTATATTTTTTCCTAACTATGTTATTCATTAGGGCTGCACTATGCGAGTTTTGTACTGCAAATGTTTTACAACATGCATTAAGGTGTCTGTAGTCCAAAACTAGACAATATGAATTGTCTGGCTTGGAGACAGGAAACAAAGGATTGTTCATTTGAGAGGTGCATGCTTCAATCACCCCCTGGTATTCAAGTTGATCTAAGATCTCCCTGACTTGTTTTTTAGCTTCTTGCTTAATGGGATACTGCCGTTGGGCAGTTGGTTCACTTTTTAACTGGATTTTGTGAGGAGGAGAGTCCTCATCCCATCCTACATGATTTTTATATAATGCCGGTGCCTGGGCTACTGCCCATTTCCTTGCATATGTATATTTTTTGTGAATCGGAATGTGATTCAAGAAGGCAGGCATAATCACTTCTTCGCCACGAGGGCACTCCCTGACAAACTCCGGGGGCCAATCTTTTTCAGCTAACAGAATATCGTAGCCTTTTGAGAGCTTATCCCAAAATAGACCTCTTATTTTCCTAGTCTTATCACCCTCTATACGCAATGTTATTTTGTATATCTTATGGGGCTCGCTAAGTCTGGTGTCGGCAGTTTCAACCTGAATGTATTCATTCGTGTCCACTGTCTCCAGATGACTCATCAAGATCTTGCGGGCTATACTGATTTCTGCTGCACTGTCCAACATTGTCAATGCCCACTTCCCGTTTTTCAACTGTGTCCTCAGTATTCTCGGCATGGTTGATTACTCTAATACTGGCTACCTTCTTTTTTGGAAATTGAGATTTTTTACTCTGAGCAGGTTCCTTGTCTTTGGACTTGGTGTGTTCTCCTGGGTCTGACCGTCCTCTTCTTTCCGGTTTCTGTGGAAAAGATCGAGAGGGACGTGTATCAATACTTTGATATCTATCAGTTTTTTTCAGATTATCCCTATTTCTAAGGTTATATCTTTTCTCAGAGGGCTCCCTCTGGGTAGACTGGTGTTCTCGAGTCGGAGTTCTTTCCCTCCGTCGAGGAGACCTTCCTCTGGACTGGATTGTTTATTTCCATCCCAGCTCTTTTTAGGAGTGTTTGAATTATTTTTAATAAATAATTTTACTAACTCTCTATAAGCTTTTGTTAATTCTCCTATGTTAACTAAGAGATCTTCTTTTGACATTTGTTCAATGTCCGGCTATGGTGTGTAGCTGGCTAGAACCGGCCACGTTGCTCCTGGTCTACCTAGTGGACCGAGCCTGGTAATGTGATCTTTATGTTTTAGGGCGCCATTAAACCAGAGCAGGTGCTCTTGAAATTTAAGTGGAATTTCAATCTCCTCGAAAGGAGCGTACTCTTCCGGAGGTTCCTCTATTTTGTAATAGTGAAACTCTTTTGTTCTAGCGTTTGCCGCTGGAAAGTTTATCCATGAATAGAATACCTCTGTCTGCCGATATTCGTGAGCCTCTATCACGAAAATTACTGTACCACCTTGTGGTGTCAGTCCGTTTTCTATAAGTTTTAACGTTATAGATTTTCTTAAGTGGACCGGGATGATAATTGCACCCGGTACCGTATCGTCGGAATCCTGCTGAGTCGCATCTGCTGCGGCCCCAGTGGTTCCGTTTTCTCCTGGCATTGTATAAATGCAAGGTTTGCAGAGTAGGTCTCCAAGGAGACAAAGATTAGGTGCACAATATTTTGGAACACTGTATCCTTCAACGTTGAATAAACCAGAGCTTTACATAGGAATCTCTTCCTACTAAGGTCGGGCGGATTTTAACCTTTCACCCACTCCAGACGTCTATTGGAGTATTTACGGGAGAAAGGGGTCTATGTGAAATATGCACGACTGAGTTACTCTAACGTCTTGCGTTAGTTTATCGCCTTACAAAACGTTGGGCGCCATGTAATGTAGTTCCTAGTTTCCCACTAGGCCCTGTGCATTGGAATAACATAAACAGTAGTATCGTCGTAGAAGTGCGGATCTTCCAGGCCTCTACTGACTATGCTAAACTTAATTGGGTGTGTTACCAACTAGCTCAGAGGTCACTGGAAACTTTCTTCTCTGCATGGGAAGTGATCAGCTTCCCTGGCACAGACAAGAAGGGATTCAGCTTTCCAACAACCGTGCAACATGACAACTTTGCTCCTCAGATAAAGAGTCAATCTCTAGGGTTGTGTGAAACAATAGACAGTTATTTTACTCAGTCAGGTTAGTGCAGTTTACTTTCACGATATGTAGAGAATAGAGAGACGGGCGTTTGTCAATAAAAGGTTAACATTTATTGAACAGTCTTTCTTCTCGTACAAGAGAAATGTATTGCCACAATTGCAAGACTTGTTATTATAAAAAGTACGTACAGTAAGATAAGTATTGCGAGATAATAGTGTAAAAGCATTGATATGGTTTCTTAGCCATACAATGGTTTAAAAGTAATAAAACATATATACATTCATATATACATTAGGCTAAAATACTCAACTGGTGCTTCTAACTAAGCCTACCCCAGTGTGCCTGACCTAAGCCTAACACGTGGAAGGGGAGTAAGTAAGTAGCTTTAAGTTAAGTTGGTTTTGCCAAGGTTTGCTTCAAGAATTCTCAATAAGGGTTTAGTCAACACCATACCTCTGAATAGAATGATGGAGGTCTGGTATCTCCTTCAGGAGGGACTCGGTATCCCAGTCACCCGCGAGGGCAGACTAGAAACGCTGGAGCTGGATTTCTCTGCACGAGAAAGGCAGCGTCTCTCTTCAGCGCGTCGAGGAGAAGGAGGGGGGACAGCGTCCACGGGCAGCTGGCTTCTGCTGGATGTCTTCGCAGAGGGACGGCTGTTCAGCTCCTAGTTACACCACACCATCGTTCGCGCTTTAGCAGCGATAATGGTATCAGCAGCTT
The DNA here is from genome assembly GCF_964263255.1 of Lissotriton vulgaris. Classification (NCBI taxonomy): domain Eukaryota; kingdom Metazoa; phylum Chordata; class Amphibia; order Caudata; family Salamandridae; genus Lissotriton; species Lissotriton vulgaris. The sequence goes on from NC_141693.1 coordinate 392,554,118, forward strand.
CGGGCGATGGGCAGCAGGCTGCAGCAACAGGGTGCTAGCTTCAGCTAACAGCGGGGGCAGCAGCAGACAGCTAGCAACAGGCAACGAGCAATTGCTTAAGGCAACGTTGCTAATATTTATACCTGACAGGTGCCTGGTTTGACGCAAGTTTGTTGGACATAAGACATCAATTAAAGATGTCACTAGGAAGTGATAGCTATCAGTTGCTCATTAGAGTTCCATTACTAATCAAAACACAGCAAGCGGGGATTTCCAGGTTTGCTGAGTTTTTATCTTGTTGAAGAACTCAGAGTGTTAATCTAGGAATATCAGATATTGACTTCTGCTCTGTCATTGCACTAATTGGTTGCAAAGGAAGTGGCAGAGAACTATTCTGGAATGTGGCTCTGTTCGTGTGAGGCCAGAGATGACTTTCTGAATATCGCACTTGAACGGTTATGCCAATAAAGGGAATAAATGGATTTATTAGCCGAATAGGGGCATAAGGTCACAGTATCGATCAGGAACCTAGATAAACACGCAACAGGGTCACGTTGGGGCTCCACCGGAACTGATCGAATTGGTAGTCTACAGTGTTTCTGGATGTTTCAGACTGAAGCTGGCGTCAGCATGAGAGCATTCCGTGGCTACGTCGGGGCCATTCCGCGAGCAATCATGGCAGTCGCTCCCCACCGGAAGTCTGCAGGAGTCGGGGGCCCCGGTGACTCTTGTAGAATCTTCAAGGCTGAGGGGACGCTTTTGGGAATGGGGACCATGCCCTAGCAGTCAAGCGTCCGAGTTCCAGGGTTGCCCAGAGCCATCCTTGCAGGCCAGGCCCAAGTCTGTGGAGCCGACCGCCATTTCCTGAGCTCCGTGGCAGCCGCCTGTCGCTGTACCACAAGAGTGGGTGCAATTCAGCCGGATGGCTGGTGAGACGCTGTAATAGCAAGAGCAGGCGCAATTCAGCTGGCCGAGCGAGGCTCTGTGCCGCAGGAGCGGGCGCAACTCAGGTGGCCGAGTGAAGCGCTGGGGTGTAGCTGAGAAACCTCCACCTGGGGAGGTGGGGGAGGCTCATTTGCGCCGCCTCTCCCTTCCAGTGCACCCCACGCCGTCTCCTGGTGCAGGTATATGTGATGGTTGGACCAGGGCACCGCAGGGCGTGTCTTCAGGTCAAACGGATTGTGGGACAAGGTCCAGAATGGAAGAGTCCCCAAAAGGCAACAAGTTCCGCATGACCCCGGGAGCCGACCGCCTATGTCGGGGGCGATCTCAGGCCACACCAGGGCAACAAGACTTGGGGAGGGGGCAGGAGCCAAGCGCCCCCTCCGAGTCCGCGCCAACACACCGCCCCTCGGGGGCCTCCGTCAAGCGGCTCAGGGAGGCACCGCAGGCAGCGGTTCTTCAGATCAGTGGCTCTCACCGGCAAGGCTCCCCTTCGTCAGCGGCGATCGTTGGCGCTGTGGTTGCGGCCGGAGGCCCCGCCTAGTCAACGCCCCGGCCTCTCCATCTCGTAGGCCGCAGAGTAGTCGGGGAGAAATCCCGGGAACGGCGGCATGCATTTGGATCGATGTTGCAGCAGGCTGCCATGTAAATAGTTATTTAATAAAACGTTTTACCCTGTTACTTTGCTGGTGTGTTGTATATATTTATAATATTTGCATGGGGTTTGTCGTGGTTTTGGGCGGGGTAGGCGGCGGAGCCGAGCTGTCTTGCAGCCATCATGGCGTCGAGCTCAGTTCCTCTCACTAGTTTCATATTTCTCATGAGGGGTTGTTCCTAACGTTTCTATTTTAGCGAGGTCAAAAAGAGATCCCATTAGTGGCCTAAAGATTTTGCTTGATTCCTTTTGTTTTTTCTAACGATTTTTCACTATCTGCAAAGACTAAACAGAGTATTGCGACTCTGTGCTTGTTTGTAAATAGAGAATGAACCAAAGAAAACCAATTCCAAAACAGTAAATGCTTGGATAACAATCAATCAAATGGAGAGGGAAGCAGGCACGACGGATTACAACGGGGGCAAAGGCCTGCGTTACCTACCCTTCAATATCTGCAAAGAGAGAATACTCCTAAAAGAAAAGAGGGGGTGCAGCGTTCAAAGCACATCAGCGTGCATAGACACGAAAATGTTTTTACTTACCACGTACTTGACATTTTGCAGCTTTTGATATTTGCTATTAAAAAACCATTGAAATTCACTGAAAAAACCATAGGTTATAGACCATATATAGTTAGGAATTAGCATTTACAAAACCTTGAAAATTCACTGAAAAAACCATGGCTTATAGACCATATATAGTTAGGAATTAGCATTTACAAAACCTTATTTTACTCACACAAAACCATTGTTCCATATATAGTTAGTTGCACTAACTATATATCGCGCACCCGCAATCCACTGCTGATGATGTCACATATTACATCATTCATGACATGGTCAGTGACATCACTGATGACATCACTGATGACATCTCAAATGACATCACTGATGACATCACTGATGACATCTCAAATGACATCACTGATGACATCTCAAATGACATCACTGATAACATCTCAAATGACATCCCTGATGACATCACTGATGACATCTCAAATGACATCACTGATGACATCACTGATGACATCTCATTTGACATCAATGGTCACATCACTGATGATATCATTCATGTGACAATACAATGCATCTCCTCACACTTTAATATAACCTCTGTTACATCCAGTGTAAAATACAGAATATAATTTTTTAAACCATTGACACACCAATACTAGTTACTACATACGCACTCACTGATTCCTATGTCTACACACACATTCACTCATTCACCCATACAATCATTCATACATACAATCACTCATCTTTACAACACTATCATATGCACTCATACACCTATACAGACACTCACAGTTTGCCACTCATCCATGGAGTTACTCACACACCTAGTCAGTCCTGTAAAGAATCAATCACACTTCCATTTTCTAATCAATACAGTTAAACATAGAGTACCTTACATTTTCAAACATATACTAACACATACTTACTCTCTCATACAATCATTGATACAAGAACACATTGATCTGCACAGAGTCACACATCTCCCAGCCAGCCACACACACACTCAGTCTCCCCTACAAATACTTGGACAATCAATCAATAACCCATATAGTTACTCATATAGCTACTGATCAACACATGCAGCAGTTTACAGAACAACAGACATAATGATGCACAAATTAAGACAGTTTAGTCACTAACCCATGCACTCAGTGAGACACATTTAATCACTCACTCATACAGTCAGTCACGCACCTACTAAATCCTTCATCCAGACACTTCTACATCCACTCATTCTTCAATATGTAAAACATATTTAAACTTTACAGAAACACACAGTCACTGGATGATGTCATCAGTGATGTCATCAGTGATGTCACTGACCATGTCATGAATGATGTAATATGTGACATCATCAGCAGTGGATTGCGGGTGCGCGATATATAGTTAGTGCAACTAACTATATATGGAATTTCAATGGTTTTGTGTGAGTAAAATATATATATATATATATATATATATATATATATATATATATATATATATATATATATATATATATATATATACATATATATATATATATAGAAACAAAAGTCCTGCAATGCGTCTCCTCACATCACCACGGAACAGATCACCAAAAACACCAAGGTTAGAATTTCAAAGTTGTGGCTTTATTCTTCCCTCGCCATCGGCATGACGCGTTTCGGCCGTCACAAAACGGCCTTGATCACATGGCCTCAAAATACCAATGGGGGTGTTTAAATACTGTGTCAAACATAGAGGTAGAAACGATAACAACGAATTGAAGGGGTAAAGGACATGGAAAAAATACTTCATAGCACGTATGTATAAAATACAAACTCAAAAAAGGCATTCGACATTCAGATAAGTCTAAGAGCTGAATAAAGTGCTAGTGCAATATCAAGCAAAACTAATTTCAAGATATATACAAAATATTGCCTAATGAGTTAATTAATATTCAATCTTCATGCTGTACACATCAAAACTTATGTGCAAAATTAATATGGCATGTCCATAAAACATGAAACAAGACCCCCATCGATGTTATCCAAAAAACAGTGCTTAAGTGCCAAAAAGTGCATAAAGTTCTTGCAGTTAGTACATGTATGCTATGATAAAAAACAAATCATATCAAAAGATGTCATGTAACTCAATGTACCTGCACCAGTGTTATACAACCCACCACAGTTAAAAACAATCAGGCATGGCTGCTGATGCTAAGTGTTCAATATAGCCATAGTGACTAAATGTAATATAATTAATCCAAGACCATTGCCTTAAAACAGAATAGATTGCACATGATTTTAAGTTGTTGGTAGCTATGGGCTCATATTATCAGTGCTATACATAGCCGAAAAACTGGAAAAACAAGTAAAAAACAGAGTTTACACAATTCAGTGGAAAAAAGGTATCTACACAGGATGCTCAATATGAGGTTGCCACATAGGGTTTTAGATAATACTTATTACAGAAAAACTTGTAAATCCTCCCCCCTGTTAAGTCCACTGGGTATTCTGGTATTTAAGAGAACAATGTACTTGCTCTCTAATTGTCTCAGAGTTTTTTCACGATCCCCCCCTCGGATGTTTTTGGGGACGGAGTCATTAACAAAGTAGGTGAGATGGTTCAAGTTTTTGGCATGTACAAGTTCGAAATGACGGGCAACAGGATAGTTAGAATCAGAGTTAACTATTGCCCTGAGATGTTGCAATATGCAGTTAAACACCTGTAACTTGGTGCTTCCCACATATTTGAGTTTGCACGTACACTCTAATACATATACAGCATGGTCTGTACGACATGTATACAGATCTCTGATGGGTGTAGGCATGGTGTTAAATGGAGATTGATATTCCTCCGTGTTCACCCCGAACTTGCACGCTCTGCACGAAATGCATTTATGGAAGCCCTTTTTGTTGGAAATCTTCACCTTGCTATCGCTCACCTCTGGGCTAGTTCTTACTAGGCAATCTCTCATCGAGGGTCCTCTCCTGAATATGATGGAGGGTTCAGTGGGCAGTAAAGGTGACAGGTTAATGTCTGTGTGGAGAATGGGCCAATGTTTCTTAAGGATGCCCCTTATTTTTTTCTCCTCGGTATTGAAGGTAGTGATTAAACTAACCGTATTGATATCATGTTTAGGGGGATTATCTACCTCTTCGTTCGCTGTCTCAGAACCTTCTCCCACACAGTCCTCTCTACTGACACTGTTGGCCTTATCTTTAGCTGTCAGAAGGTCATCCATCAGATAACCACGCTTTAAAAACCTCTGAATTGCCTCTTCCTGGCAGGTATTCAGATCAGACTCCAAACTGCAAATTCTGCGCATCCGTATGAATTCCCCGTAAGGAATACTTTTTATTAGGTGTTTAGGGTGCGCACTGGAAGCGTGCAGGATAGAATTACCCGCCGTGTTTTTTCTGTGGAGTCTAGTGGCTAAGGTATTGTTCAGGATGTAAATGTCAACATCCAAAAATTGGATATTGGTTTTACTGATCTGGCTAGTGAACGAAAGGTTCAAGTTATTAATGTTGATAATTTTAACAAAGTTAGTGGCAGACTCCTCATCCCCCTTCCAAATCATACAAATGTCGTCAATAAATCTCCAATAATGGACGATGTTATTGACGAAATCTGGGAGATGCCTGAGGACATGCTCCTCCCACCACCCCACATGGAGGCATGCATAGGTAGGAGAGAAGCATGCCCCCATAGCAACTCCTCTTAACTGCTGGTAGATTTCCTTATTAAATAGAAAGTAATTGTTCATTAAACACAACCTAATCATAGAAATAGGCATTCCATTGTGGTTCTTATACATAAGGTTGCGTTGGTTAAGGTAATACTGTACAGCGTTAAGACCATCTGTATGTTTGATACTGGTATAAAGGGAGCTGATGTCAAGGGCCACCAAAATATACCCATCTCTCCATTCCACCTCTTTTAGTTTAGACAAAAAATGCCCAGTGTCCTTGATATAGGAAGGTAAACTAACAACAAAATTTTGCAAAAAGAAATCAACATATTTAGACATTGGCTCCATGAGACTACCTTGGGCCGAGATAATAGGTCGGCCAGGGACAGGAGACACTTGCTTGTGAATTTTAGGTATTAGATACAAGGGAGGGGTCAAAGGATGGTCAACTTTCAAATACCCCAGTTCTTGCTTAGTTAAAAGACCTTCCCTCTTCCATTGATTTAATTCTTTGTGGATTCTGTCTTTGAGGTTACGTATTTCACCAAAGTTCGCTTTTCGGTAACAGGTTGAGTCTGAAAGGTGGCAATTAGCTTCATTCATGTATTGGTCTTTTGGCCAGATGACGATATTGCCTCCCTTATCAGCCTTATTGATAATCAAATTGGAATTGTTCCTCAATTTTTTCATTAAGTTGAAGTATTGTTTTTCCATATACTTGAGCCTTTTGTTTTTTCTGGAAGTATTAATTTGCAAAGCCTTAAGGTCCTCAGTGATCATGTCATTAAAAGTGTCAATAGCATCCTTTGGCATAAGTGGCATAAACGTGGATTTCGGTTTAAATGGGGTTTCACTCGGTGCATTAATACTCATCCCCATTCTCTCACATTTGGTTTGAGTGCAGATACTAGAAAAACTCTCATCTAGTGCCAATTCATGGGCCGTCTGCAATGCCCCCATATCTGCCACTTGGAACACAGAAGAAGGGTGTAAGGAGCTACTGATAGTAGTGGCTTTCTCCTGGGCATTTGCAAGTTTAAAATGTTTCTTTAACTTCAACTTACGAATAAATTTAAAGACATCAATCCTGGTTTGTACATAGTTGTAACCATTTTTAGGACAAAAGGACATGCCTAAGGACAAAAGTTGTGTTTCTGCTTTGGAAAGGACTTCTTCAGATAAATTGATGACTGTATTATCTAGACCGGTGGTGGTTTCCATATCGGTGGTATCAGTATTGCCAGATTCATTATTTGTGGGCAAAGTGGAGGCATTGTTGGTTTCTACCTCAGTTACCATTTTTTGCCCCTCCCTCTTTTTGCGAAACCTTTCCCTGCGGCATTTCCTTCTTTCATGACATTTGCGGTTTTTGCATTTGCGTTTTTGTTCCGCTGCTGTTGGGATTTTGGTCACAGAGTTTTCAACCTGTCCTCGATTAAAAAATCCAATTCCTCCGATGGTGTATAATGAGTGGGCACTGCTGAAGAAACACCCGCTGATTGCTCATCATCTGAACTCAGGCTGCTTGCGTTGGAGCTTAATTCTTGCTCTGATACAATTGTTTCCCCGCTTTCATTGACTGTTGGGGAAGCGGCTTTAGGTGTCATTGCCTGTCTTTTCATGGTGTTATATTTTCTCGCAAACGTGAAAATTCTCCCGGTTTCATAATCTTGTTTATCTCGGGCGAATTTATATAGTTTGCGCAGGCTGATGGTTTCTTGATGTTTGTTAAGGCGAGTGTTAATTTCTTCACGATATTTTTTGATGTATTCAGTTTCTTTGTGAGAATCTAGTTCATTATTAAGTGCTTCAATCTCTTTGAGAATGTCAATTCTGTCGATTTCTGCATACTTTATCAAAATGCAAATCATATTTTTGGATGCCTCCAAGTTGTTAGTGGCCCATTCTTTTAACATGAGTGGGTTGGGGTTTTCAAATGATGGTGCTATAAGTACCCTTAACCCCCTCGGGACTCTTCCCACTTCCAGATATTTTTCAAGGGATCTCTTTTCCCACCACTTCGTGATCTCTGTCTTTAAAAGTTTCGCCAGTTTATTTAGTTTCCCCTTAAGATCATTATTGGGGTTGTTGTTACTCCTATTATCTGCAACTGGTCTAACTGTTGGAAGGTTTACAAACATAGCATCAGCCAGTGCCTCCCGGTTTTTCATTGCCTCCGCCGACGAAGACATGTTGGAGGGAAGAATAATTCTTTTGCCACAGCCCTTCAATAACGAAGTCTTTTCTCGGAACGAGAGCGTGAATAGATGGTGTTTAAAATATCCCTCTACCCGTGCAATGCAACTCTTGATTCAGTAAGCGGCGACACGCACTCACCAGTTTACCGCTCGTAACTTTGTAGTTCCTCGGGGGTCCTCCGACTCACACGCGGTTCTACTCGGGAACGCCGCGTTATCACTGGAAGTGCTTGTCGCGTTATTCTCCTAGTATATATATATATATATATATTCGTTTTTTTATTTGACAGTGACTAAACATATTTAGAGAACAGCAGCACAATAGTAGGGTGGGTTGAATGTACGTTGTATTTTTTGTAGCTTTGTTAAAAATAAAAACACAGTGTTTTTTGTTTGGGAACACCACAAATTTATTTTTAAACTGTATATTTGTGGTTACAAAAGTTTATCTATACTACTATAATAAAGCAGAAACTTTCAGGCTTTGAGGCGGGTAAACTCGGGAACCACTGTGCCAATCTACACACCCTATAGGTCAATCGGGCTTTCTTCAGGACCTGGGTGCAGGATGTGTAGAGACCACTGGCGTCTCTAAATGTGAAGGGGCTGAAACATGTCACCCTAAATCACACCCTATAGTGTGAGAGAGTCATAATCACTCTCCTTCACCTAACTTGATTTTATTGCCTCCAAACCCAGAACCATTAAAAATAAACATCTGGGAATAAGAGACTTTTAAACAGTTTCACCGCACTCATTTACTATCACAATCACTGATCACTACTGCTCTCAACGAAGGGTATTACCTCCGGGTGGAGGTTGCATAAACAACTATACCCAATGATTATGCACACACGTGTGAGGGTTAGCGGAGAACCAAGATATACCGCTTGAGTTACCATCGACAAACACGTGCATGAGGGTTTTTTATTGGAACTAGTAAGAACAGACCCTGTATACCCTAGTTATGCAGGACAAGTGATCCTTCTCTTTTGATTACATGATATATGACCCAAGGAAACTGAATGGATCACGTATTCCTTCTCCCCCCACCATGATCTTTGAGTCTCCCAGTATACTCAGCTTGCAGCTTGTGTAACATACTATGGATACAATCGCCAAAGCAATGACTTACCATGCAGATAAGCTGGATAACCAAGTGGAACTCCTAAACATCTTAGCAATCCACGTTCAGGGATTAGAACAGAAACTGCATAGTTTCAATGAGATGATCTCGAGGGCGCAGCGAGACCAGGAAACAACATACCAAATGTGCCACTGTACCCAAATAATTGACAAACTAGTGGAGGTCCCCACCCTCCTGTCAGACCTTTTGGTCACAACTAGGGAAGTTCTAACAAAGAAAGTGCCACAAGCAGAGACAGACCATGAGGCACTGCCGGTAATCGACACCGTACAACCCCGCCCCATGGGGGGCATATCACCAGTGGAACGGAATCTAACTTAGAACAAATACAGGCAGATTCAACCGCATCTAGCTCAGCAAATACCTTTGACAATCTAAATGTTTCGGCTCTTCAATCAATTGATCAATGTGACCAATCCTTAGGTCAGCCATCAACAGCGACCAAGATACTAACTAAGCTGGAGAGAAAGCACCTTAGAAAAACAAGAAACAGAAGACATTCCAGACAGGCAACCAGCTCACTTCCCGTCAAATTCGATCAGGGAACAAAACAGAGTGACCATGATGTGGGTTTACCTCCCCCATATGCAATTGTAAACAAGGATCAACAGAACTCCTTATCCACTTTACCTACACACCCAGTTGTCCAAATGATACCAAAGGGGTATAACTGCAGCCTGGGATATATATGCAGTATATTTAAGCCCCCAAGCAAAGAGATGCAAAAACAACAGTTGATGGACAGAATGCAGAACAATGTCATACATTCACCCCAGTACAGAAAACTGCCCCAAATCCATCGTTTTTTTGCTCACCACACCGACCAAGTTCAGACATGGCCATATGCAAATCAGCCTTGACCCTGTGCCTCATGGGAACAATCCAGCCCGAACTGTCAAGCTGTGTCTTTCCTGGACCGGAATCAAGCATCCTAGGACCGGTTTCGGGCTATCAGCCGTCATCAGCCAGGATAGCTTGACTCCAGTGGTGTGGAGAGCACAGGACTCACATCTGAGCATACCCGTCCCACTCGGGGTAACAAATGCAAAAACAACAGTTGATGGACAGAATGCAGAACAATGTCATACATTCACCCCAGTACTGAGATCTGGGCCCAAATCCATCGTCTTTTTGCTCACCACACTAACACAGTTCAGACATGGCCATATGCAAATCAGCCTTGACCCTGTGCCTCATGGGAACAGTACAGCCGGAACTGCCAAGCCATGTCTTCCCTGGACCGTAATCAAGCATCCTAGGACCGGTTTCTGGCTATCAGCCGTCATCAGCCAGGATAGCTTGACTCCAATGGTGTGGAGCACGGGACTCACGTCTGAGCATACCCATCCCACTCGGGGTGACAAATGCAAAAACAACAGTTGATGGACAGAATGTAGAACAATGTCATACATTCACCCCAGTACAGAGATCTGGGCCCAAATCCATTGTTTTTTTGCTCACCACACTAACCCAGTTCAGACATGGCCATATGCAAATCAGCCTTGACCCTGTGCCTCATTGAACAGTCCAGCCCGAACTGCCAAGCCATGTCTTCCCTGGACCGGAATCAAGCATCCTAGGACCAGTTTCTGGCTATCAGCCTTCATCAGCCAGGATAGCTTGACTCCAGTGGTGTGGAGAGCACAGGACTCACGTCTGAGCATACCCGTCCCACTTGTGGTGACAAATGCAAAAACAACAGTTGATGGACAGAATGCAGAACAATGTCATACATTCATAAACATATTTTATCCACCCGGGCTACACATACCCAACAACCTGAGAAACCTTCAATTACATCTAGGAATATCACGAAGGAAATTAGCACAATCTGCGCACGGGTAGTAAACTTGGTCACTGACAATGAGAAGAAAGAAAATTGGCATCCAGATTTCAAAACGGGAGGCAATAGTGCAGGTCGGATAAGGGTCAACGGACTATGTCCACTAAACAACAACAACGTCATTCTGACCATACCATTGACTATAATAGAGCCCATACCAGCCGACAAAGTAACTTAAGGGGTGCACTTCACATAACAACAAACTGGACTTCATCCCTCACTATGTCTCAAGGGGTAACCATGATATCCTCAACAGAAGTGTCCTGCTCACACTCTTTCAAATCTTGCCCCTTCTGAGCCACATAAATGCCAGTGACATCGTCAGTATGGAGTTCAAACAGAACCCGCATTTCATGGGCCAAAAGCAACAACAGCAACGTTTGTGTCCAACTCTCTTATTGAACAAATTTGGCAGCAGATGGATCAATTTACAAAGCGGGGTATCTAGTTAAAAAAGATACAACCCCCTTGCTACCCCAACCTAATTCAACGATCTATTCAACCCACTGGTCTGTTAATGGGAGCTAAAAGTCCAGTAATCAAACTCCTCCAAAGTGGAAAGAGCCCATGACTAGGAAAATCACCATCACCTTTGCCCAACCCGAAGCCACTAAGCCTTCAGTAGTCCAGGATTTAATCTCGCTCGGATCACCCTCACACACGGCATGAACCAAATCTCACGTAGCCACAAATTTACTCCCAGGCTGTAACATCTGCTCTTGGAGCGTGTTCGGTCTTAGTACCAAAATAGAAGATCCAGGATTTATGGAATTCATCACAATGTACAATATCCTTCTCTACACCCATAACTGGCTACAAAGAATTTCTAAAGCCGGCCCAAAAAATCACTAACCAAGGCAGAGAGGCCTCTCAATCTTCATTAAAACCAAAATTCCCTGGCAAGTTTCTACCATAGACCTTGAGTTTTCTTGGTTGCAATGTGTGAAACTTGAAGCTCCGCCTCTGAATGGTTTGCTCATTCTTAACATTTTCATTCATCCAGCATTCAAACTCAAATGGTCAAGACTTGATCATTTATTAGCAACCCTGGCAACATTAAAACACACCCACATGGATGCGAACATCATCCTGTCAGGGGATTTTAACATGAACTTATTGCAAAACAGAAACAAATGATCCAAAGGACGCACAAAGGCCCCGAACCGACGTGATACCCTTGGTAAGCGATGTGCGGCCTGTCTGTTTGACCATTCAATGTGTATGCTTAACGGGAGGTTGAGCGACAGATAGCCACGCAGCACATACCAGGATCACCCAAAAATCAGCTTCAACCATAGACTACACCTTCACTGATCAAGATGTTTTTCCATCTATCACGAACTTCCAAATAATGGATAGGACAGAAAGTTATCACCAACCGCAATCTTTCATGCTGCTTTAACTTAGAACTAAATGAAAAATGTCATAATCAGACCACAGGAAAAAAAGCGAGAAGACATCAAGGGGCCGATTGGTTCACCTAACACCTCAGGGTTCAAAAACAACAATTGAACAAACTTCTTAGAAGACTTTGCACCCAAGACTCTTCCCCCTTCCAGGATTTCTTGCAATTAATCTCTACAGCTAGAAAAGATCTAAAAAGAGACATAAAGTTGGCAAAAAAAGCGTTTCAAGAACACCTCTGGGCCAAACTGCACCATTCCTGCAAATAAAGGAATTCCAGGCCCTTTTTGGAAATCATTAACCAGTTAACAAACGGCAAGAACTGGCATTACAACTCAGACATAATGGAGGTCACCTGGAGAGCTCACATCGATTTCCTATACAACAGAACATAAACGTCCGGCCCCGCAATTTATGGTTCCCAACCAGGCGAGGGGGTAGTCGCAATAGGCCGTGTCAAAGTTTCATCCAACCCAGAAGAACTCGAATATTCTCAGCCGATCCGGACAGAGCAAGTTCTAAAAATTATAAAAAGCCTAAGATCCTAGGAAGCCACAGGTCCCAATGGCTTGCCAAACGCTTTATTTCGGCACAACCCTCTATTCTGGTCCGGCCTCCTCATGCCACTCTTTTCTTCCATTCTAGCATCCTGTACGATCCCAGATTCTTGGAGGGGTAGTATTCTAAGCTCAATATAAAAGTCAGGCGCCTGCTCCGACCCTTCCAACTATCGTTTGATGGCCCTAACTGACGTGGAGGCAAAAATGTACACGTCAAACCTGTTGGTCGATCTAGAGGCCTGGGTCAGTAGTTGTAATCTCATTCCCTATACCAAAACAAGATTCAGGGCAGGGATGGGCACACTTACAAATATCTCTGTGGTCACCCTGCTAGACAATCAAGCCCTTGCAAAATCAAGGCCTCTGTATGCATGCTTCATAGATGTTAAAGCAGCCTCTGATAAATGTAAATGTAAATGTAAATGTATTGGCATTTATATAGCGCACTACTTACCCGTAGGGTCCCAAGGCGCTTCGACCGCTGCGAAGCCCTTCCTGGCTTCCCTGAGAGATGGTCCCTTAATGGGTATCACCAGGGTGAGACCAGGCATCCCCGGCGGTCTGGTGGGGCCGTTAGTGAAGATGAGGCAAGCTAATGCCCAGAGTTGCCGAGTGTGATCGCTGATCAGAGTGGGCACCGAGGCAAGAGAATTATCGAGTCCGCTGACCCTGGTCCAGAAACCTGCCGCGCCGGGAATCGAACCCTGGTCCCGGGCCGTCCTCTGCTCTCGGGTCTGCCGCCTCTAACCAGTGAGCCACACTACTCACTGATAAAGTCCAGAGAGCCAAGTTATGGGTAAAAATGCAAAACTGGGGTGCCCCAACTAAACTCCTGGAGGCCATAATTAACCTGAATTCCCAGACGTGGCTCCAGATCAGGAAAGGAGACGGGCACAGCACAACCAAAAACTGTCAAACTCTCAAATAGTTAAAACAAGGGTGTGTGCTGGCACCCTGCCTCTTTAATATTTACATTGTTGACCTCGATGAACAACTCCGGTCAATTCGATCCGACCACCCCAAATTGGGCAAAACACCCACACCCAGTTTACAATATGCGGACGATATTGTGCTCCTTTCTCAAACACTTGTAGGCCTGAAACGACTCATCACTAAATTGAAGCTTATACTATTTCGTTCCAATTGATCATCAACCATCAAAAAACGAAGGTGATGTGCTTTGCTAGACAGCACAAAACAACGGAAAATCGTAAATTCCTTTGAAACTTGGACGAGCAACCCTTGACCCGGGTCGACTTATACCAATATCCAGGTTTTCAACTAGACTGCAACCTCAATTTTAAACCACAACTGGAACAAGACACTAAACATAACAACTGCAGTTTTCCTTCAAAGTTCTAAGAAGCAAATGTACAGGTTGTTCTACAAGACACTTGCTAAAAGCCATTGCAGCAAAATTCCTACCTTCTATCTCATGCGGCTCTGAAATTTTAAATCTTAAAGATGTCACCTTTTTAAATACAGTACAATCAACTTTTTTTAAGAACTTGTTCTCAATCCCCCGACACATATTACAATCCCAAATCCAATTAGAGTACGGACTAGGAAACCAGATTCCTGACATACAAGGGGCACTAGTCAAGTACTCCGGGAGAATGCGGGATGCAGAGGACAGCACCCTTGCACATCACTGTTGGGTGGAAATTGAAACTCAAGCCAGGCTATAGAATTCAATGTTCAGAGTTCTGAAGGAATCCCCTGAGGCTAGAGGAGGCCTGGCTTACTCTTCCCACCTATTCTGGCATTAAAACTGTAGTCAACAAAGCAATCAAACAGACATCTTTACTAATAGACAAACAGCCTTTTTTTAAAAATCTCATGCTTGGGCAGTGATTCAAACCTATTAGCAGCTGAAACCTCAACCTCCTCAACCTTCTCCTTAAACACTTCTCCCATCAGAAAAAGCACTACCTGACGTTATTGCGGCTGGGGTCATTTACATTTACGGACCTGACGCCGAAATGGAAACATTCTAGGTAATCCAAGGGATCCCAGGAATGCTACCTATGTAGAGGAGAGGACAAGTCTTTTTTGCACCTTTTATTCATCTGCCCCTTCCGGGCAGAAACCCGAAGAGCAGTCCTTGGGGAAGCCTTTAGGAAAAACAAATAAGGACATGCAGAGTAGCCGTAATCCAATGCCTTGGAGGTCCATCAGTCAGATTGTCCTGTAGGGCTAATGACTTCCTGAAAATTGTGGCAATAGAACTGGAAAAAAAAGAAAACGCGAACTGATTAATCACATTTTACTAGAACCAGTCTTGAAATCCTTATGGTAATAATCGTATGTTTTACACTTTTTTATTTAACCGCTGTAGAACATACCTTTATTTACTTTCTTTTTTATAAGTTTTATGTATGGTGGTTCCTCCACCCTTTTATGATTTTTTTATGAAATGAATAGAAGTATCTATCTCTCTCTAGTACCAAACATATTGTCTTAATAACTCCACACTGATAACAATGTTGAATTTATTAATAGATTCACATTGGCCACCGAAGCAGTGGTGTAGTTCCTGAGTTGTTTTCACCAGCTTGGCACTACCAAAAATGTCTCTCAGAGGATAGAGACAAAGCTTGCTCTGGGCAGGGGTGCTTCATACCTCCTCCAGGACAGGATGGCCTACCTGGACGGGAAGCTTCAAAGGCTATGCCAACCCAGGAACCTCAAGATAGTTGGGGGGAGGCCAGGCCCCCTTTGCTGTTGCACCTTTGGTGGGAGGAAATGCAGGAAAATGAGTTAGATTAGTAGGCAGATTCCCACTTAGCTTACACCAGATCTATGGCATGGCAGGCAAGGTGAACTTCTCTCCTGAAATTCCACCATCTTGGGATGGTGGAGCTACCTCCTATTACGGATAGGGTAGTGCCTCTTCCCATAGGAAGTAGTCGCTAGAGGGTGTAGATGCCCTAAAGGTAAGTAGCCCATCAGATTTGATGGACAAGAGAAGACCAGAAAAAAGAGACCTGCTATTGGAGAACTGAAATCATGCAGTAGAAGAAAAAGGCACCAACCCCTGCATGCTGCTGTTCCCAGGACTCGACAATCAATGCTGCTCTGTCATCCTGCAACCTGAAAGGACTCCAAGAACCCTGGAATACCTCAGTACCTCAGCCTTCAAGAAATTGCAATGAATCTCACTTGGAGTGAAGGTATTACTCTCCTGCACAACACAGGCACAGATCAGTGAAGCTCAGTTTGTCAACTTGCAGCCCCAATTAACTTGATGCAGCACCAAAGTGAGATAGGTGCAAAAGCTATGGTCGGTGAGATCTGTCATCCCACCAAGATTGGAGACACCAGGACCTACCAGAGCCTTGGTGTACCAATACCTGGGGTACTGGACCCCCAACCTGCAAACATTGAGAACAAGAGTCCACTCTGGACTCCTGAAGCACCAGAAACAAGCACCAATGGAGGGACATTGAGGCACCCAAGACCCACTTCCTGAGTGGCCAAGCTATCCTGAGATGGCCTCTCCAAGTTGCCTGCTCCTGACTGCGAGGACCTCAAGACGCATGATGCCCAACTGTACTGTTTGCTCTGCACCCGGCCTCACCAGCCCCAACTCTGGCCAACCAGTCCTGCCCTTGTGGTCCCCAGGCCGTTGTAGCCTCTTTCTCCTGAGGACACCCACCAGACTTACCCGTATGTCCCTCTGTGCAGTGCTTTTTCAAGTGACCCCCTACGTCTTTCCCCACCAGCCTCCAAGATGGCAGCACGTCTGCTCCCAGCCAATTCGAGACGCTACCGAGCTTCTCCTGCTGGAACTTTGGACGTAGTCACGACATCGACCTAAAACGAGGATGTGAACTTTGTGAAAACATTTCTTGAATTTCTTTGCATTTTTCTGCTTTTTCCGCATTGTTTCCTATGATATGTAAATGTGCATTGAAGTGATACATTTGTCAAACTTTGCAAAATCTTATCTTGGAAAGTTCTCGCGATTTCGGCAACCATCTCCCTTTTTTCAGATGTTTCTGGGTATACCCTCAATAAGGACAAAACGGAAGTGTTTCCTTTAAACGCTTATTGTTTTCCGGCTCATATGGGCTCTGCAGGGTTTAAATGGCAATCTAAACAGCTTAAATACTTGGGGATCTGGTTTTGCAGCACTCTTTATGATACTGTTGCGTACAATGAGGCTCAAACTATTACTAAAGTACGACAACTCTTAGAGACTTGGTCTCCTAAACATATTTCTTGGTGGGGCCATTTTCAAACTATAAAAATGATGATTACCCCTATTAATAATTTTGTTTCTTCCATGCTCCCTGTGAAATTGTCTTCTTCTTTTTTTCACACAATGCACTCCCTCACTTCCAAGTTTCTTTGGAATGAGAAGAGGATTCGAATTGCTTATAAGTATTTGAGGAAGCCTTATGAGTTGGGTGGTTGCCACTTTCCTGATTGGGAGAAGTATCAAACTTCTTTTTTGGCCTCGCAGGGGGCTCTTTGGCTTGCCTCGACTCCTGACCATGTTCCTTTGTGGCTCTTAATTGAACAAAATATGTCCTCTCCCCTATCACCCTTATCTTTTTTACATACATCTACTCTATCTATCCTTTTCTCGCGCTCAATCATCTTAGATACCATTGCAGCGATCAAACAAGTTGATAAGCGTGTTGCTATTCCAATTCATAAATCAAGATGGTCCTCGTTGTGGCACAATCCTCGTATTAAAATTCGTATTGACCCTGTGTTGCTTGTGTATTGGGCTAACAAAGGGAAAACTTTAGTGCGACATCTGTATGATTCTAATGGGGATCCACTTCCTTTGCCTACTTTATCTCAGCAGTTCTCTCTCAATAATTTAGACTTCTACACTTTCCTGAAAATAAAGGTGGCGATAGCTAAAACTCGTCTGATTCCAAACTCTCCTACTATTAATTTATTTCAAGTGTGGCTCCGTTTAGGTCATGTGGCTTCCACAATCTATAAATTTATTTCTTCGCTTCTTCTGCCGACTGTACTGTCACCCAACAGAAATGGATATCTCATTTTGAGCAGAATATCATTGCCCATATTTCTGAGGATGACTGGCGTTTGATTGGGAAGCTTTCTCTCCAGAATAAGGTTGCTCCTTCTTTAATCCAATCTAAATGTTTCTCTATTAATTTGCTCCACTGGACTCCGGTACGTTTACATTCTCTTCAGTTGAAGGATGATGATCTCTGTTGGAGTTGTGGTCTTTGTACAGGCGATTACTCGCACATGTTTTTTGAATGTTCGCTTCTTAAACCCTTTTGGGATTTAATAAATAAACGTCTTCAATTGATTTTTAACCTCCAGCTTTCTTTCCCCATGATTTTGTTAGGCCCACTTGCGTCTCGGACTCCACTACCCTTAGATTCCTTGGACTTCCAATTACTAGATTTGTTACTAACCATTGCGGTAAAGGTAATTCTAATGGAATGGAAATCTTTTTCTTCAATTTCTTATCACACTTGGTGGGCATGGGTATCCTTTTTGAGAGGTGCACACGCCTCAGTTGATGACGCTCATATCTCCCCTTCAATTTCTACTGGTGTCTGGAGAACTTTAGATTCGTATATGGATTTAGCTTCTAAGGGTTTGGTTGCTCAATATCCTTTTGATTTGTTTGCGTGAATGTTTTCCTTTTGTTCAGGAGTGGCTCCCCAGAAGATCCTTTCCTTTCTCTTCTTTCCCTTCTTTTCTTCCTCTCCCTATCTTTACCTTCTGTCCGTCTTCTCCTCCTTCCTTCCCTTTCCTTTTTCTTTCTTTCTGCTCTCTCTTTTCTTCTTTCTCTTAAATCTCTCTTTTAACCCATGGTGATACCATTGTTCTGGGTCACGATTTATTGGTTTCCATATTATATTTTATCTCAAATAGTAATTCCTGATGAATTTATATTTTGTCCTCATCTGCATCACCTCTATGCTATTCAAGTTTTTTATATATTTTTGTAATCCTAATAAACTTCTTGAACTAAAAACAATTAGAGAAATATTAAGATTATTTTTACAAATTGGTTTCATATTTTTTCTTGAGTGTGTGTCGCATTTATTGCCTCTGTGAGTACAAGAAAAGCTTAATATCTCACTTTGGTAAGCCAAACTACTCATCCACACTACCACTAAAAGAGAGTTAGTTTTATCTACTTTTACCTCTGCCTGCATTTTGAGGATTTCTCACACTCTCTACATAGTGTACTTCATTTTAGTACACTGTACAAATAGGCGGTTTCTTACAATACGACACACTTCTGCTCTCCCCCAGTGCTGGTGCACTTCAGGCAGCCTACCTCACACCAACATAGGCACCCTTGCACCATGTGCAAGGAAGGGATACTTCATGCCTCTGTTGGATAGACGCATTATGTTGGTGTAAACCCAGGTTTACAAGTATTCATAAATCTGGGTTTGGATCAAAATACATGAATGGATACATGGCAATGCCCCTGCTATACCCATATAATGACTACCCACTGCAAAATAAAGCAGGACAGCACTATGCGCTGCCTACCACTACTTTATATTCACAAGACCATGCAAAGCTACGCAAATTTGCTTTGCATGACTTAGCAAATTCCAGAACAGATTTAACGTTGGGGCTTTGCCCCAAACATGATGCAATCACAATGCAAAATCTTAGTAAAACTTGTCTTTTAATAAGATAGCAAGATCCCGTGACATAAATCTACTAATTTAAATAAGAAATATTTACTGATTCCTCTCAGCATCATAATGGAAAAGAGTTACTTGAGTTTTAATGATAGCTCCTTCCAGTGCTTTGTGGCTTGGACAGTGAAATGTGTCTTCCAATCGTAGATGAGTCTTTGAAGAAGGGCAACTGCAAGAGGAATGTTCTGGGGCTTCCGGGTCCTCAGTTTAAAATCTATGCTCCTTGGGGTGTTACTGACAAACGTGTTATGGCAATATACAGGATAGAATTTTCTATGTCTGTATAGTAAGTAGCCCCCTTGGATTTCCGTAAAGTTCAAATGTTTAATCAGAGTCTTGGAAAGGCCTGGGATGGGGCTCTAACTTAACATTTAAACACGTTTTTTGCTGAACCCCCCGCCTCCATCACATCATAGTACTCTAGTGGATCTTTATAGGTTAAGTAACCACAAAAAGAAAATAAGTGCCATATTTAGAGTTTAGCAGATGCATGCTCCATCGCAAATGTGAAGATGGCCTTTCCACCATTTTACAAGTGCGCAAAATGGTGGGCGAGATATCAAACACATTTTGTCTAATTATCCTGTGCAACAAACTCAAAATATTGTCCCTAGCTTTTCCACTACTCCTACCCCATACTTTAATATGACTCGGAGTATCATTGGTGCAATGATTTACTCCTTCAAATAATCACTTGAAATAAAAAATAAGAAGACATGAGAAATTTGATTAGGTCTTTATTGAGTAGGCTGACTCTTGAACCCATGTTGCCCCTACATACGTACAGAATGGAGTCGTTTACAGTTTTCTCCCATAGGATTGCTGGTTAGTGTATGCACAGGAACAGACAAAAATACCTAAAGTGCATTGCCTATATAGCATGTACTAACACAGAAACTATGAGAATGGATCTCTGCTTCCACAAAATATGCTGTACTCTTATTAGCATGTACTAACTTGGTTGCTGTGAGTTAGTGTATGCACTCAGAAACAGAACGCAAACATGGCCTTTGTTTCTACGCTGTGCTGTCTGCCATACATGTTGGTGAATTATGAATAAGTATAATTTCTCAGGTTGATTTATGCGGTTAGTAGATTAAGAATCTGAAGAAAGCAGTGTGGTTCGGATTAAATTTAATGCCGTATTCTTGGTTTGTAATATTTTATTATGGTATTTGGAACTTGGATTGACATTTTTATTGAACCCATCTATGTTATATTGTACAAGTGGTATTTTGTGATTTATTTTTTCATAGTGCACTAAAATATAGAAGGGCATAATACCAAGTGAGTGATACTTTGACCGTGTGTGAATGCCCACCACCTTCTTTGTTCTTTTATGTGCCTACACTTTATAGCGAAGCATTGTTTAAAATATATTAGTAATTTTTTTTTAACCCATGGTGAACTAGTAATTTTTCTTTGGGAATAGGGCAGCTAATTAGGGATAACACGCTGTGCAAATTGGAGTTGTTTGTTTTTTATGTGACTGACTGATATACACCTGATTATTTCTGAAGTTAAAGCCGGGCCAGCTTTAGACGTGCAACAGTTTCCACCATTATGAGGGGTGAGCTCAGGGTGGGGAATTTAAGGGGAGGGGGGGGGACTGTGTATTGAAATATCTTATAGATTTAAAAGCACCTGCTGCAGAATTTCTTAGTTGTTCAGCAACTTTCATGCAGCAATAACAATGTCAAGATAATTGGTGAATAATGTCCCGGCTGGAGAGAATTAAGAGTTTTGTCTAGTTGCAGTTTTGACTTATATTTAGGTAGTGCAGAGGGTTATTATGCCTGCCGCAAATAACATACCATGCGGATCAGAGAATTGAATTTTATGTAGATAGCTCTGTTGGTTACTGAGGTGTCACAGAAACCCTTTTGCTACTTGCAGTTCATAAGTTACAGTCCTATTATAGGACAGTGAGCTACATGTAAACTGTAAGGTATAGGTTAGAAATGTATGTTTTCACCCAGTCGTTCATTATCCTAATGTTGCTAAAAAGGGATCATTTGGTATAACTAAATTCTTATTATTAAAGCCAACTCCAACCACTGTGTTCATTTTAAATCCTAAGTCTGTTCATCTCCAGACCAAGTATTCTTGAAATATACTGACTACCAGTATGGATGAGGTATGACTCCTACACATTGCAGTCCTCATTGTCTTATGTAACATTCTATATACATTCTCTGTATAATGTGTGTGTGAAGTAAAGTGCTCTAGAACTCTATGCTGGTATGAGAGGAGCAATAAAGCAACATAAATACATGTGAGATGAGGGGCACTGGTGGAGACTGGTAGTGAGGGAATCTGTTGTGAAGGAGGTAGTTAGAGGTGCCAACATAGATTGTCGCTCAGTGCCCCGCCTAAGCTAAAGCCAGCACCGAGTTAAAGCATTAGGACAGGCTTCATAGGTAGCGCATTTAAAAATTGGGTCTCTTCAGCATCTTGCACAGAAAGAGCTCATGATAGGATCCTTGGTAGGGAATGCTGTTTAGATCAATTTGAATAGCCAGAATTGACATCATGTCTGTATAAGCATACATTGACAGCTTCACCTCCATTCAGGATAGCATGCCTAAATACGTTCTTTTATCTCTGAACTCCAGGGATCATGTGGACAAAATGTAAAAGTAAAAGAGAGTTTGTATGGTATGTAAGCAAAACAAACAAGATCTAGTATTATTTTAGTTACTGCTATACCATCACGGTAGAAGTGGTGTGACATTACAGAGACTGTGATTCAATTCCATCATCCTGCAGGGACCACAGACCTGAGGGAAGCATTAAACAACATCATCCTATCATCTTGTGTCAGCATCTATTCCGCCTGGTCATCTACACATCAAAGGGAAGCAGAATAGACATGTGATATAATGCCTCCTCTCCACACATTCTTCCTAAGCTCTTTCCAGAGCTGATAGAACTACATCACCCTCCTTCACCTGCTTTCACTGTTTTCCCTGGTTTTTGACACGCCCAGCAGAAGGATAGGTAGGTGCTTTTGTGCTGTGCTCCCGAACCTTACACTTTCCTCCATACAACTTTGAAAGCCTTACGTAAACTGGTGAAATTGCTTGTCAATATCTCTGCAACAGATGTAAGCATGGTGGCTGAGCCTTCTTCCTGAGAATGAACGCTCCTAACTGTCAGGTTGGAAGGAAGAGCCCAGGCAGGACTAAAGGTAGGTTTTTCACTGAGGGAGATCACTGAAGAGGTGTTTATGATAATGCTGGAGAATCTCAGCACTCCTCACTCCTATTTTTACTTTTCCACAAGGTCAGCTCACACAGTGACAAAGAAGTGGCATACAGTACACAACATACAATTCAACATGGGTGTTACAACAGTGACAGTTTTCCCTTTGGGATTCCCATTGATATAGGCAATCACATTTTCTATTGTTGGCTAAGATTTAACTAGGATCACTTGAGTATAAAATAAATGCAGAATATATTAGCTCCCTCTATACATTATTCAGGGAATCTTGGACACATACAGGCATATGCATCAAGCAAAGAAATGTAGAATCCTTATTTGCAATTTTTAAGGAATCGCAAATAAGGACTCGCTATTAACTATGCATGATGCAGAATGCGAAAAAATAAAGAATCGGTAAACATTGCTAAATACATTAAGGATTTCAAAATAAAGAATCGCAAATGTAGAAAACCCATATTATCGCAATTAGCGAGCTCGCAAATTGCGAGATCTCTAATTGCGAGATCGCAAAACTACAGAGTCGCATTGGGAGCAGGCTAATGACCTCACAACCAGGAAGTCAATCAGCCCATGCTGCTTTCTGTGCGCAGAGGAAGTGAGAGCCAGAAGCAGAGTTCTGGGGGAGAGAGTGAAAAATACAAACTGTGGTTTGCTGACAGCTGAAGACACCCAAAATGTCCCAAACACCAACAGAAGAGGGTGCAGTGGCCAGGAAGAGAAAGTTAAAGTTTAGTGAGAGGGAACTTGAGTGCCTCATTGAGGAGGGCAAATAGCCCTGATAAGCTCTTTGGGAGGCTCTCACTAAAAGTACCTGAAGCAGAAAAAAGAATATGGAACAGGATCAAGAACAAAGTTAATGATGTGGGGGTGACACACCGCAGCATAGAAGACTTAAAGAAAAGATGGCACGACCTGCGTAGCCGTGCCAAGGAGCGGATAGCGGATAGCACAAAGACTGAAGGAGGCTAAGGGGACCGGAGGAGAAACTTCAACAGTCCCAGACAACACAGCCCTGGAGGACCTGGTTAGGGCCCTGGAGGACCTGGTTGAGGGCACTATCCAGCCAGAAGCAGTGGTCGGAGTAACTCAGCTGGATACATCCGGGGCAACCAGTAGTACACGAGGTAAGACGCATAAAAATAAACCAATCAATGTACATACTAATTGTGCCCAATCTGTAATTAACCCCCAGAATCACAGTAATAAAGTCCAGTCCACATTTTACATAGGGACCTGAAGGCATTATGGGACTTGTAGGCTGCAGAACCAAATTGGTAGTCAAAATACAACATTGTAAGCCTAAATGCCACAAAAATGCATTACAGTCAGTGATTAGAGACAGTGAGAGCTTAAATGTAAAGTAATTTAATGTGGCACAACAAAATAATTATGCACTGTTTGACATCTCAGATGCTGCAGAAGTAGACACTGATGACAGTGAATGGGGAGACAGCACACAGGCTACTGAAGAGGCTGCCGTGTCGACACCTGTGACACCACCAACCATACCCCAGGTACCGCCAAGACGCAGGGCCATTGTCACACCTCTGCAGCCAATGGAGACAGGTCAGGATCATGAAACACCTCCTGAGACAAGCCAGCCTAGGGTGAGCCCTACAACTACACCTTAGGCACATGTCCAGATGAGTCAAAGACGCAGGTCAAGGGCCCGCATCGTGGCACAGGAGGCAGACACTCCTAATGTGTGGGATGGCGTGGAGTCCCAGATGATGAGGGTGCAGCGCCTGCAAGCGAGACATATGGGAGCCATTAATCTGCAAATGACAAAAATGAATAAGAACATATCAGTCATGGCCGAGGGTGTGAGGGAACTGACTACAGCAGTTGTGGAAGGAAACAGACAGACAAACAACACACTGCAGGAGCTGGTTCGTGTGATGCAGGAGGAACACAACACTCAGAGGAAGAGGCATCACAAGTTCATGATGTGCTTGGCTGGCTATACCGGGTCTAACAACAAGATATGCAACAGCACTGTACTGCTGTCACGTAGGTCGGTGGCAATGCAAATAGATATGGGCCATTGTTGTGGGGATGTGGTCAAAGCACTTGGCCAAATAACCACTGCCGTTGAACTGATGCAGGCTGGTACTGGTGAGCACAGCAATGTTACAGGGGAAGAGGGTAGTGAGGCATCCAGTTTTAGCAGCATGTCTGCGCAAGTCAGCACTGGCAGAAGGTGTAGTACCCGTAGATCAACGCATACTGCTGCATCCAGGAGTGATGATGCAGATGCAGGCGAAAGACGTTTGGGTGTGCGAGGAAGGAAGCGCTAAACAGAATTAGACTGCTGGATGTTTTCATGGTGACGTAACCATGTCCAAGACATTCATTGTGACTGAGTATCAAGTCCATTGTGTGTCTCATTTGTCATTTAGTCCATGCAGTTATTGTGATAATAGCCACCAGCTATGTTTATCTAAACACCACTACTGGTTCACATGCTAGTAAATACTTTTCCTTTTGTGAAATGAAGTGATGTGTCTCATCATTACATACCTCAGAAATAATGTTGGGTGATGTCTGTACGTTTCCTTTGCCCCTTCGCTGAACTTGCCAAATGCGCCCATCGTGGGTGTGCCGGGGGCTGATTGTCCTCAGTGTTGGACACCTCTATGGGGATACCTCTCCTTGTTGCTATATTGTGCAACATTGCACACGCAGCCACGATCCTACAGCATGTTTCCGGCTGGTACAGCATTGCTCCTCCAGTTTTATGCAGGATGCGGAAGCGACTTTGAGCAATCGAAATGTCCGTTCGTTCACATTACGTGTCCTGATGTGGGCTGCGTTGTACCTCTGTTTTTGTGGGGTGGCTGGGTTCAAGTATGGAGTCATGATAAAGTTCCTCATGCGTATGCACTGTCACCTACAGGGTATTAAGCAAAGTGTTAGTGTCAGGTATGCATTGCCATTTCATACTTCATTATTGAGTATATGTATTTAATTTTACCTAGCAGATGTCGTTCGCCAAATTCTCCCCTGAGCAGACGTGTGTGAATGACCCTACGTCGAAAGCTGTTTGATTCATGGGTTCTCCCAGGGTATTGCGCTACAATGTCGGTCATGATGGTTTTCGGATTGCACACTGCTTGAACATTGATGGAGTGATATGATTTCCGGTTGCGGAAGATATACTCATTGTCTGATGAGGGACATATGTCTACGTGGGTGCAATCTATGCATCTGATCACGTGTGGAAACTGTGCTACTTGGTAGAAGTCAAGTTTAGTTTGGGTCAATTCCTGTTGGGTTGTGGGGAAGGTGATGTGATTGTGGATCATAGCCATCATGGCGGCCAGGAAGTATTTGAAGAACCGTGAAAGGGAGCTTTGTGATACCCCTCCAGCTTCTGCCCCAACGCCCTGGAAACTGCCTGACGCAAGTAGGTGGACATGAGTTGGGATGGCATGGGTCCTAAGTGTCTGGCGCTGCATTAGTGGTTCCAATTCAGCTATTAAGTAATGAATCATTGCAGCATTCAGCCTGTACTTATCATATACTTGCTATGCTGTTTGTTCCAACAAAGTGATGCGCAGTCAGAAGATCCTCTCCTGTATTCTCCTTCTGGCCTGGCCTGCTGCATGGATCCACATCCTCCTCGCAAACACGTAGAGTGCTGCCATTGTGAAAGGCTTCTATGGCCTCATGGGTCAGTTTAAATAGCCTTCTGATGATTTGCAGCTGAGTAAATGTTTTTGCTTTTTTACCACCTGATTGTAATTCCCCTTAATCCCCTTAATATTCAAGGAAATCGCTATTCGCGATTTTTCATGCATAGTATTGCGATTTATTTTAGCGATGCCTGATTTGCTATCGCATTTTTGGTTTATCGCTATTAAGAAATCTCAATATCTCGTTTCCCTATTTTAGCGACTCGGTATTTTGCGATTTGGTAATTTTTGGTTGATGCATTGGAAAATGCTAAAAAGTGCTCGTAAATAGCTATTTGCTATTTTTGTGAGCACTTTTTAGCTTGATGCATGGGCCTGTGCGTGCATGAAACCTGGTGTTACTTCATCTATAAGTTTTCTCTGGCACAGTTTTTTTTAAAATTGTTTTTATTGATTTTACAGAACATTGAGTCAAACATTGTCGGGCAGTCAAAGGACATATAATCACGTGATACAGTATTACATGTTTACCACCATCATAGGCTAAGATACAACAACAGTGGCAAGCATCCATAAGTGTCCTTGAATGACAACAAATAGTGAACCAGTATCATTAAAATAAAATCTCAAACGGTATGCCAATATAGTACGTTCTCAGCATTCTTGTTTACAGCATAAGTTTAGCAAGACGGCTAGCAATTCGATAAAGCTATCAGGATTCAATGCAGTGAAAAACATCTGAACAAAAAACAGTTACCCAATCTCCCTCCCCTCCCCGCATGCTCGGCCCTCAATATCCCACAACAGCATTCTTATATCAACCATATCCACAGGTGTGTGATTCCCAGTTCCAAGTCTGTCGTAGGTGAACTGCACAGCGCCGTTAATTTACCCAGCCTAGCACATAGATAATATGGGGTGCCCAGGTGTCCTGCAACTTCGGATCAGACCCGCATATGTTAAGCCCAATATATCCTAATAGGACAAAATATCTATCGTAGCGTAATCTTCTATCATTGCGTATCAGCTCAGCGAGATTGGTGTTTTCCGTAGGCATCTATATTCCTCCCTTTTCAGTTCTGTCCCCTCCGATTTACCCCATCGTAGCATTTCTTTGTGCCATTCCTGTAAGGATGGGGCTCTAGTGGCCTTCCATCATGTGGTTATGGCTCTCTTGGCTATAAGGAGTGCAAGGTTAGGAAATCAAGAGGAAGAGCTGCCCTTCTTCTCATAGGGACCCAGACCTAGTATGCAGTATTCCAATGTGTCGTTCTGACGCACAGCAGCCACCGCCATTAATATTTTGCACACCGTCGCCCAATAATGTCCTGGTCCAGGGCAAGGCCAAACCATGTGTACCAACCCGTGCTAGGTGTGCGGTGCTGCAGTTATTCATCAGTTGTCCCTGGGAACATAGCGCTTAGTCTGTGTGGAGTTAAGTATGCCCTGTGTAGTAACATCAATTGGATAAATTTAAATTTGGGATTACGGGAGACCTTTTTGGGGAACCCCAATATAGTATCCCATTCCTTGTTAGTGAATACACAGCCCATGTCCCCTTCTCACTTGTCGCGTAGCGGGCGTAATGAGATGGCTTTCTCCGCTTGAATCCTGTGGGTTAGCCATTTTATCAGTCGAGCCCCATTGCCCATTAGGCATTGCATGGTAAGCAGTGTATTCATGGATGGTTCTGTATCTTCGGGCAACCGTATCTGTCTGGAAATATGTGCATGTATTAGGAACAACATATCAGGGGCTCCATGTATGCGTACAAACGTCTTGTGTGACATTAGTACTCTCTCTGTAAAAAAGTCTCCTACTATATTGATGCCCACCTCAGTCCACGCCTTAAGGGCAAGGTTAGAGGTTAGTCCCGAATGTGTAGGGATACCCAGCAGAGGAATGGTGGGGGCATATGGTGTCATCTGTCCGGTGTACCGCATCACACTCCGCCAGTATGCAATAGCTAATTTCAATAAGTGGGGTGTCGATGTCAGCAGGGGGGCTGGTGGTAGTAAGAGTCCTTATCCCTATGTGGTAATGTCATATACAGCTCATGTAGATTGGGTCCTGCAAGCCAGTACGCCAGCTCTGTCACTAGAGAGTTCAATACTTTAAAGGATCTCATGGGGACAAGTAGCGGTAGGTTGGTGAAGAAGTAAAGGAGCCGCGGCAATAGCACCATTTTTGTGATGGCCACTCTGCCCGCCAATAATAGGGGCAGTGAGACCCAGAACTGGACTTGAGATTTGAGAGCTGTAATCGCACGCCCTAGGTTGCCATCCAGCAGGTCCGAGATATTGTGATAAATTTGTATACTGAGGTATTTAAAGGTATCAAATGCTATTTGGAAGGCCCAGGGACTGAACTGAAAGTATCCGCTCCTCTCATTGTTGTCAAAGAAATACGCATACGACTTGGCAGCATTTATGGCTGTTGGACCCGGGCCTTTATGGCTGGTTCACCCCTGAACTTTTTGCTTTATGGCGACCTGGTGTTCATGATTTCTGGCTTGGCGCACTTTTTCCCTGGGTCCCAGAGTGAAAGTGCGTGCGTGTAGTATGGCTGGCCTGCCCTCCCATAGGAATGCATGGGGAATGTGTGTGTCCCTGGTAGTTCCTGATGCGTGGGGAGTGCAGGCTCGTGTTTTGTATGCTTAAACTCGTGAGAGTGAATGCTGCAAGATGGTGTCTGCGGCATGTGTGTGTCTAGTTGGGAAGTGCTACTTCTGGACATTGAGAGATGTGTGCAGTGAGGGTACTGGAGCGTGATTGGCTGGAGCTGGCTGGCATGCCAGGCTCCAGGAAGTCTGGATGGGTCTGCCCGGTGGTGAGTGGGAGATTAGCATGAGTGATGTGTGGGAGGAGTGTACCTGTGTCCTGGATGGACTGGGTTTTCCCCACACAATGCTGGCTCCGCCCCCCTGTGGTGTGTCTAACGACCCTAGCCTCCCCAGTGAATGAAATGGGTGGTTGGGCCATCAAGAGTGCTCCAGAACCAGTTGCGACTGGTTTCTCCCCCACCCTGCACATTGTGACAAAGGATTTCAGTGTATAAAAATGGGGCTGTGTCCCCACTGAAATTGTTCTCTTCTAGGATCTTGAGGGGGCTGCTGCTGCTGCAGCTGGGGCCAGGAGGAACCGCCACTTGGACTGCCTCCCTGCCTGGAGGGCCAGTGAGCTGGCCCCTGGCCCAGCTTTGCCCCCTACCTACCTAAGGACCTTGCTGAAGGACTTTTGCAGGAACTCTGCCCTGCTGAGGGCACCTGGGAGCGCTGCGCTTGTGCTCCCAGCACCTGGGAGCGCTTTGTTTGCCATTAGCGCTCGAGAGCACTTTATTTCTGGTCCTAGCGCTGGGGAGCGCTTTTGTGCACAGCCGGTGCCCACCCGGCATTGTAGCCGATTTGCCGATCTTTGGGCGAGCGAGTGCCACCTCGCTTTATCTTTCAAGTTGAAGGCCGGTGCCACCCGGCATTGCCCCGTGGTATTTACTTATGTTCGAGCCGGTGCCCACCCGGCATTGCCCAGGAAATCACCGCTGCAGCCCGGGAGCACTGAAAGCTGTTGCCGGGCCGCCGCTCTGCCTGCAGCGACCCGGAAGTCCCGCCTCCTGACCCCCAGGGCCGCGCTGCCATTGGCGGCCCCGGCGGAAGTCAGGCGGCGTGTAGAGGAGACAGGGCCAGGCGGGAGCGCGAGGGGAGCAGCCGGCTCCGCCCTCGAGGCTCCCCGTGTGAAGAGGAGCAGCGCGAGAAGAAGAAGCCGGCACCTGTCCCCCACCGAGGCTCCAAGAGAGTGAGGAGAGCCCCGGGGAGAGGGGAAGCGCCGGCGGAGCAGAGACGTCGCCGAGACCCAGCGCGACGTCAGGAACCCGGTGAGTGGGGCTCCGGTGCAGCTTGGAGGAGAGGGGGCGTCGGAGCACATTGCCGGTGCCCGCCCCTCCCCTCCAGCGCGAGGATATTGTTTCAGAGCCGCAGAGGCTCTTGTTGGGCATTTATTGTTTCGAGCCGCGAAGGCTCCCCGGGGGCACCGTTATCACGAGCATGCTTTAGAGCCCCAGAAAGGCTCAGGGGCATTGCGTGTTTCGAGCCCAGCGAGGCTCCAACGACGGCCAGTCTTGTGTAGAGCCCTGAGAGGGCTCAGGGGGCATTTCTTCAGTGTGAGAGCCGCGAAGGCTCCCAGAGGGGACAACCAGCTGTCCTGAGCCCCCGAGGCTCCAACGTTCGCACCCTTGGTATTTACAACTGTCCAGCACTTAGTGGACAGTTGCTACGTTTAGGCTGGGTGTACTTTTGGCTTATTACAGCCTGCCCTGACTTTGGGACACAGGGACTGCCACAGGTTGTGGCTCATGGGAAGGTTTGCGCAATTGCTTGTGCTCGCACCGCTGAATGTGTTCTGCAGCATCATGTGTCTTTCCTTGCATACACCGCTGAATGTAGGTACTGCATCATGTGTTGTCTTGTGCTCGCACCTCTGAATGTGTTTGGATCCATCATGTGTCTTCCTTCCCTACACCGCTGAATGTTAATGCATCATGTGTAATGTTCCTATGCTCTACCCCTAGATGTTGGTGATTCCTAGGTGGTTGCTTTTCTCCTAGTACAGGTGTTGCTAGTTGAGGTCTTTTGTTCCCTGCGCAATAGTTGCCTAAGGTGGTTAGGGTTGCGTAGGAGGTTCTTATGCTTTACCAGTAAATTACTGGTTGTGTGTTAATTTGTGATACATGTTCTATTTGATTCTAAAAGTATTCTATGTGCTAATTACTATTCCTAAAAAGTGATGATTCCTGACAGTGGTCCAGGTGGCCCTGTCTTGTAAATATCCCCCTTGTAAATTCTGCCCGTGCCTGTTGGCACAGTGTAACAATATGTGTGTTTTATCTAATGTGTTTTTGACATAATACAAAGGCTATTTTTTTCATATAACCTTGTGTGGAGTTTCCTTTGTGGTGGGCCTTGGGTGTTGTTGCTGGGTGCCTGCGCAAACACTTAACCTACATAGCCTCCAAGTTTAGCCTTGACTGCTCGCGTCACGTTACCTAGAGGGCGAGAGAGGGGTTATCTTGGTGTGTGACTCCCTTGCCCTGACACTTAGAAATGGCGATCCCTGACTGACCTCGACGCGAGTCTTGGCCGGCCAGGGTCCCGTTTCTAACATTGGTGGCAGGCGGTGAGGATCCGGATTTGTGTTTGCGTTGTACTGCAGTGGCAACAGGCCACACTACAAAGCTCTGCATTTTAGATAATTACATGTTGGGGATTATTGTCCTTTGAAGTTCTAGTATTTCTTTTTCCAAAGAGTGTCCAGTACATTTGTCCCCTGCCCTGCTCCCAGAGTTTGGTACCTGTGTCACGTGTGGTCAGGTTGAGAAATCAGGGGTAGTAAAAACTGCCTTACCGGTCCGAGGGGGGGGTGTGCGTGGATGAATGGTGTGTTGCCTGGACAGATTAGTGTGAGTTCTCTTTAGTAGGGAGCTTGCTGAAATACTTTGAACCGTGTGCTCTTGCTTCAGCTCTGACAGTTAAGTCCCCTTTGTTGCACGTGTCTGTGAGCATCCTGTCAAGATGGAATCTCCTTTTAACCTTTGTAGCCTGTTTAAGTACAGTATGCATGAGTTGGTACGGTTATGTAAGGAGAGAGACATCCCAGTGAGTGAGTCAGACACCCAGTCCAAGCTTAGGGATAACATGATCCTGTGGCAGAAGAGTGACTGGGAGCGTGAGCACAGTGAGAGGGAGAGGGCCCGGACCGCACACCATGAGGGTGGTGGGTCTGAGGGGAGCCCTGAAGAGTCTGATGTGGAGAGTGAGGATGACAGTGGATGGGCGCCAGCAGAGAGCGAGTACCCCCTAGATAGGGAGTCCCTTGCTGGGTCCAGTGTCAGATGTAGCACCCCATCCCTTTCCCTGTCCCCAGAGGAGTGGGTGGATAGGAGAGAAGAGAGGGAGCACCAGTTGGCCATGGAGAAGCTCAGGTTAGAGCATGCCAGAGAGATGCCGCAGCTGGGTGTGAATGAGCGGACTGCAGAGGCTGAGAGGGCCTTGGCCAGGGAGA
This sequence comes from Lissotriton vulgaris, assembly GCF_964263255.1. Classification (NCBI taxonomy): domain Eukaryota; kingdom Metazoa; phylum Chordata; class Amphibia; order Caudata; family Salamandridae; genus Lissotriton; species Lissotriton vulgaris. The sequence continues at coordinate 392,586,603 of NC_141693.1, forward strand.
AGATAGCCCTAGAGGGTAGGTTATCCCCTGACTGCAGTTATATTTTTCTGGATTCCCCAGGGAGGGTTGGATCCAGTGGTGGCAGCAAGAGAGAGTTTGGTGCGGGAAGTGCCATGCCCCGTTTCCAAAGAGTGGTACCTTGTTCCCGAGAGGACACATACAGGTTGAAGTTCAGGAGCAGTAGGAGACTGCCTCACCAGGATTGGGCGGATTATGTGGATGATTGTCATGATGCCCTGCTTGATTGGTTGGAGGTTCATGGGGAACCTGATTTTGATGGACTACTCAACCTTGTTATCAGAGAGCAGTTGCTCAATTGTTTTGTGCCAGAGTTGCGCAAACACCTGTCAAGAGGTGACTACGTGTGTCCTTGGGACATTGCAAAAGAAGCAGACCGCTGGGAAGGTGCCAGTGGTTCTGACACGTCATGGGTGAGTGAACCCGAGAGTAGTGGGTTAGGTATCTTCCAGACCAGTGTGGTGGAAGAGGCTCAGAGTAGCCCAGCTAGGTCCCAGTGTAGCGAGAGGGGTGAAGGGGCTCACGTCTTGTCTCCGTGGAGTAAGAGTGAGTGGGGGACTGAGTGTTCCCAGGTGCCCGAAACCCAGTCTCAGAACCTGGATGGTTTCTTGAGTGAACACCAGGTTAGGGATCTAGGCTGTCCTGTTAGACCCCTTGAGGGGGATCCCCTAGTGTCTAGGGAACCTGGAGTATCTTTAAATAGTGTTCCAGTGGTTCTAGTGCCCGGCAGTGCCACTCCAGTTGGGGGGGCACGGAAGTCCGAAGTGAGGAGTGATTGGGGGAGTTCCCCAGTGGGAGAACCAGTGGGTCAGGGACTACCCAGTTGGGCAAAGTTCCCGGTAAGTGACCATGGTGACACCACTTCTGTTCTGGGGGATCTTCCCGCACTGTCAGGTGGACAGGAGACGGGAGATCTGCGCCAGACAGACAGTCACACAGCACATGAGTCATGTGTTAGCCTCAGGGGGATGGTGAGTGAGTCCCCAGAAGTCCCGGAGTGCCAGGCAATTATCCCACCTAGAGGTTTAGACCGAAGGTTGGGAGGCCAGGTTCAGGATCGGCCTGACCTGAAGGGTGGGACTTCTGTAACCAGAGTCCTAGCCAGTGCTTCTTCCAGGGGTACCTCTCCAGTTGGGAGGGTGCAGAACTCTGAAAGGGGGTGCAGAGGGTGGGAGAGCCCGCCTCTGACCCCGGCGCAACCTGAGGGGTTAAACCCTGGGTTGGAATGGCGTTCTAGGTGTACACCTCGCAGGAGGTGGAGGAACCCTAGAAGAAGAGGTAAGGGGAGGAGAGCCTTTCCTGAGACTCCTGGTCCGCCTGAGGTTGTAGACCAAAGGCTGGTGAACCAGTGGCAGTCTAGTCCTGTCTTGCAGACAGGGAGAGTGGAGAATGGACACTATGTGCCAGGGGTTACTACCCCCCGCTCTGTGAGTAGGCAGGAACCAGTGGTACCTGGGTGGCCTAGGGCCTGGTCCTGGCCGGGGACAGCTGAGGAGTACCAGTGGGGTAGCCCAGTTGTTCCAGATGGTGGTTTGAAAAGGAATCCCAGGGGTTCACAGTGGCGTGGAACAGAACGGTGTCCCGGCAGTGGCGGGCCCGTGTCCTTGTTCTTTCGCCCAAAGCAGGGAAGCCCATCACGGTGGTGATCGGTCTACCCTGCGTTTTGGCTGGAAGGGGGTTGTGTTGGACCCGGGCCTTTATGGCTGGTTCACCCCTGAACTTTTTGCTTTATGGCGACCTGGTGTTCATGATTTCTGGCTTGGCGCACTTTTTCCCTGGGTCCCAGAGTGAAAGTGCGTGCGTGTAGTATGGCTGGCCTGCCCTCCCATAGGAATGCATGGGGAATGTGTGTGTCCCTAGTAGTTCCTGATGCGTGGGGAGTGCAGGCTCGAGTTTGGTATGCTTAAACTCGTGAGAGTGAATGCTGCAAGATGGTGTCTGCGGCATGTGTGTGTCTAGTTGGGAAGTGCTACTTCTGGACATTGAGAGATGTGTGCAGTGAGGGTACTGGAGCGTGATTGGCTGGAGCTGGCTGGCATGCCAGGCTCCAGGAAGTCTGGATGGGTCTGCCCGGTGGTGAGTGGGAGATTAGCATGAGTGATGTGTGGGAGGAGTGTACCTGTGTCCTGGATGGACTGGGTTTTCCCCACACAATGCTGGCTCCGCCCCCCTGTGGTGTGTCTAACGACCCTAGCCTCCCCAGTGAATGAAATGGGTGGTTGGGCCATCAAGAGTGCTCCAGAACCAGTTGCGACTGGTTTCTCCCCCACCCTGCACATTGTGACAAAGGATTTCAGTGTATAAAAATGGGGCTGTGTCCCCACTGAAATTGTTCTCTTCTAGGATCTTGAGGGGGCTGCTGCTGCTGCAGCTGGGGCCAGGAGGAACCGCCACTTGGACTGCCTCCCTGCCTGGAGGGCCAGTGAGCTGGCCCCTGGCCCAGCTTTGCCCCCTACCTACCTAAGGACCTTGCTGAAGGACTTTTGCAGGAACTCTGCCCTGCTGAGGGCACCTGGGAGCGCTGTGCTTGTGCTCCCAGCACCTGGGAGCGCTTTGTTTGCCATTAGCGCTCGAGAGCGCTTTATTTCTGGTCCTAGCGCTGGGGAGCGCTTTTGTGCACAGCCGGTGCCCACCCGGCATTGTAGCCGATTTGCCGATCTTTGGGCGAGCGAGTGCCACCTCGCTTTATCTTTCAAGTTGAAGGCCGGTGCCACCCGGCATTGCCCCGTGGTATTTACTTATGTTCGAGCCGGTGCCCACCCGGCATTGCCCAGGAAATCACCGCCGCAGCCCGGGAGCACTGGAAGCTGTTGCCGGGCCGCCGCTCTGCCTGCAGCGACCCGGAAGTCCCGCCTCCTGACCCCCAGGGCCGCGCTGCCATTGGCGGCCCCGGCGGAAGTCAGGCGGCGTGTAGAGGAGACAGGGCCAGGCGGGAGCGCGAGGGGAGCAGCCGGCTCCGCCCTCGAGGCTCCCCGTGTGAAGAGGAGCAGCGCGAGAAGAAGAAGCCGGCACCTGTCCCCCACCGAGGCTCCAAGAGAGTGAGGAGAGCCCCGGGGAGAGGGGAAGCGCCGGCGGAGCAGAGACGCCGCCGAGACCCAGCGCGACGTCAGGAACCCGGTGAGTGGGGCTCCGGTGCAGCTTGGAGGAGAGGGGGCGTCGGAGCACATTGCCGGTGCCCGCCCCTCCCCTCAAGCGCGAGGATATTGTTTCAGAGCCGCAGAGGCTCTTGTTGGGCATTTATTGTTTCGAGCCGCGAAGGCTCCCCGGGGGCACCGTTATCACGAGCGTGCTTTAGAGCCCCAGAAAGGCTCAGGGGCATTGCGTGTTTCGAGCCCAGCGAGGCTCCAACGACGGCCAGTCTTGTGTAGAGCCCTGAGAGGGCTCAGGGGGCATTTCTTCAGTGTGAGAGCCGCGAAGGCTCCCAGAGGGGACAACCAGCTGTCCTGAGCCCCCGAGGCTCCAACGTTCGCACCCTTGGTATTTACAACTGTCCAGCACTTAGTGGACAGTTGCTACGTTTAGGCTGGGTGTACTTTTGGCTTATTACAGCCTGCCCTGACTTTGGGACATAGGGACTGCCACAGGTTGTGGCTCATGGGAAGGTTTGCGCAATTGCTTGTGCTCGCACCGCTGAATGTGTTCTGAAGCATCATGTGTCTTTCCTTGCATACACCGCTGAATGTAGGTACTGCATCATGTGTTGTCTTGTGCTCGCACCTCTGAATGTGTTTGGATCCATCATGTGTCTTCCTTCCCTACACCGCTGAATGTTAATGCATCATGTGTAATGTTCCTATGCTCTACCCCTAGATGTTGGTGATTCCTAGGTGGTTGCTTTTCTCCTAGTACAGGTGTTGCTAGTTGAGGTCTTTTGTTCCCTGCGCAATAGTTGCCTAAGGTGGTTAGGGTTGCGTAGGAGGTTGTATGCTTTACCAGTAAATTACTGGTTGTGTGTTAATTTGTGATACATGTTCTATTTGATTCTAAAAGTATTCTATGTGCTAATTACGATTCCTAAAAAGTGATGATTCCTGACAGTGGTCCAGGTGGCCCTGTCTTGTAAATATCCCCCTTGTAAATTCTGCCCGTGCCTGTTGGCACAGTGTAACAATATATGTGTTTTATCTAATGTGTTTTTGACATAATACAAAGGCTATTTTTTTCATATAACCTTGTGTGGAGTTTCCTTTGTGGTGGGCCTTGGGTGTTGTTGCTGGGTGCGCGCGCAAACACTTAACCTACATAGCCTCCAAGTTTAGCCTTGACTGCTCGCGTCACGTTACCTAGAGGGCGAGAGAGGGGTTATCTTGGTGTGTGACTCCCTTGCCCTGACACTTAGAAATGGCGATCCCTGACTGACCTCGACGCGAGTCTTGGCCGGCCAGGGTCCCGTTTCTAACAATGGCCATGCCAGAAAGCCCTTGGATCGGCTCACAAATGGAGGGCATTGGATGCGGATCAGCGCCCCTATACTTAACGTACAGTATGAGTTCATCCGCATATGCAGAGACAGTGTGGGACGTGCGACCTCACGTTATACCCCGACAGACTGCGAAAGTACATAGTCTAGGTAGAAGTGGTTCCAACGCCAGGATAAACAACAGCGGTGACAAGGGGCAGCCCTGCCTTGTCCCCCGAGGAAACATTACATTGTCCTGAGATGTGCCGACCCGTGCATGCTCGTGCCGTAGGGTTCGTGTATAAGTGCACCCATGCTATGTATTCTGCAGGTATTCCAAAGCATGCGAGAGCATAGAACATATAATCCCAACGTAAGGAGTCAAACACCTGCCTTAGGTCAAGGGATATGCAGCCTTCCATATTTCCCATGGTGCGTGTGCCGAAAATAACTTGGTGTAGCCATCTGATGTTATGTGCTGTGCTCCGACCAGGTACAAATCCACATTGATCAGGGTGCATGAGCATGGGAATAAACTGGTTACAGTGAGTGGCCAACAACATACCCAGGATTTTATAGTCCGTGTTGAAGAGTAATACGGGTCTATAGCTCGAAATAAGCAAAGCATCCCTCCCAAGCTTTATTAGGAAAACCACCAATTCTTGCAATGTAGTAGTGGAGAGCTTGCCTCCCTCCAAGGAGTCATGATAAAGACATTGCAAATGAGGAATTAGTAAATCAGCATACATTGCGTAAAATTCAGCCGGCAGGCCATCATTCCTCGGAGTCTTATTACATGTTAAAGCCTTAATCGCCTGCCGTATTTCTGCCCCTGTTATTGGGAGTAGTAGGTCATCACGTTGGTGTTGTGTAAGTTGGGGTACACCTAGACCATCAAAGATTGATTTAAAGTCAGTGTCAGTAATTCCGGGCATTGGACCGTAGAGATGTTCATAATAGTCCCTAAATGCGGTATTATTGTCTAATTGCGTGTTTACCACCACATCAGCGTTGTTCCGAATTTCTAACATGGGTGTGGGCAAGGGTGTGTTTCAGACCAACTGTGCCAGTAGTGGCCTTGACCTGTCAGCTTGTGTGTGTTGTTTTTGCGTGTATAACCGGTAATCCACAACACATAGTTCCTTAAGGAGCTCCGCGTATTGGATGTTAGCCTCTCGCAATTGTGTCAGTTGTTCATTCATCCCTGCGGCCTCCCCCTCCAGTGCAGCTAATCTACCCTCCACCTCCGTAAGTCACCCAATAAGGATGAGTCATATTCCTTTCTTAGCACTGATTGCCACTCCCCTGATGACCGTTTTGAAGGCATCCCCTTCTATTTGTCAGGAGCTAGCAGTCCCCATATTCTCTGAGAAATAATGAACTTTCACTTCTGGAAGGGCGGTGTGAAAGACCTGATCTATTAACATCTCAGGCTGTAGTTTCCAAGTCGGTTTCAGAGTTGGAACCTTGCGCACTCTACAGTTAACTCCACTGGGTTATGATCTGACAGGGTTTTCCCCATATGGAGCACCAAAGTAATGGACCCTAACAGGGCGGCGGAACATAGGAATCGGGTGTGTAGTCTGTGTGGTGGCACATAAAAGGAGTATTCTCTATGCCCGATGTGCTTCACCCGCCATGCGTCATGTAGTACCCAGCCCCTAAGCGTCTCCGCTTGCTTCTAGATTTCAGTGGCATATATAGGGGAATGAGACCTGTTTAAGTCAATATCTAACACAGCGTTGAAATCGTCCCCTATCACCCAGAGAAATACAGCCCACTCTGTCAAGGCTGCGCCAAGTGCAGGCAGGTATTTATCCTTGTCAGTGTTTGGTGCATTTATACAGCCCATGACCACATGTGTTCCATCCAATAATCCATGCAGCAGTACATATCTACCGTTGATGTCTATCTTCTTCTCTAGGAGGTTGAAAGGGACAGTACTCAGCATCCACACCACCGTCCCCCTGGAAAAAGCTGAATATGTTGTAGCAAATAGTTGCCCTCCCCATTTTCTCTGCAATTTAGCTGCCTCACCAACATTAGGATGGGTTTCTTGTAAATAAGCTAGAGCAACCTTCCTCCTAGTAAGTTGTCCCAGGACCCGGTGTCTTTTATGAATGGAGCCCAATCCCCTCATGGTCCATGTGCAGTAGGGGTATGTATTATGTAATGCCATTGTGGTGCAGAAAAAATATTTTCAGTGTGACGTGTGGAGACCGAAACCCTATAGATGGAGGCTGCTGAAAAGCAGTGCACGCCATCACATAATAACTCCCCAATACTAGGTTCCCCCCATAGAACAACAGAGGACCACACAAAGAACAATAGTCCAACATGGACAACAAAGAAGAAATGTGTCATCGCAGTCGCCTGGGGGGGTGGAGGCCAAAGCTGCGCCAGTTCGTGAAACCAACATAATATACATTCTAGTATGTCTTGGTTACATGAACACACTTCCCTATAAAGCACATGTACCCTGGACACACAAAACAGTCTTAGCAGCAATATACACGGTGCATAGTCCTCATATACATTACCACTCAGGGACATTCCGGATCACAATATCAGAAGTCTCTTGCAACCTGGGCCGTAATTGAGGGAAACAGCGCAATGCTAGTGTCAGATTCAGAGCGCACTGTGTCGGCATCAGATGAGTGTTCCGATGATGCCGCAGCCTGGGCATCATGAGCCGCCAAGGCCACTGCTGTAAGGAGTGCGTCTCTCTGGCTGGTCGTAATCTGTTCTGAGGTTGGGCCAGAGTCCATAGTAACCATGGTATTGCCATGACCCGATCGGGGTAGTCCAGTCGTTCGTATTGGGGAGGCTCTACACAGTTGTCCCAATGGGAACAAAGTCTGAGAAGTCTCTGGTGTAAAATTAATTTCAAGCCAGTCTGCCACTTCCTCAGGATTTTCAAAAAAATATGATTTCTGACCATAGACAACTTTCAGTCTAGCCGGGAAGAGCAGTGCGTATTTCAAATTTTGGTGCCGCAGGCTTTTCTTCACCCCCAGAAACTTAGCTCTAGCTTTCTGGACTGCTGGGGTGAAATCCGGGTAAAGTGAAATTGTCCTGTTCTCGAAACGCACAGGAGCCCTCTCTCTGGCAGCCCGTAGGATAGTGTTGCGGTCCTTGTAGTGCAAAATGCGCACTATCAATGGGCGAGGTGGCGCACCCGGCTGAGGAGGTCTGGAAGACACCCGCTGCACCCTCTCCTTGCTGTACAGGGGTGTTAGGCCCTCTATCACTACATGGTCTCTCAGCCAGTTCTCCATGTACTGTGAAGGGTTAGATCCTTCGCTGCGTTCGGGTATTCCAAGTATGTGAACATTATTGCTACGGGACCTCCCTTCTGCATCATCCAACCTGTCCTGCAGGCCCTTCAATGGTCGCTGCAATTGTTCAAGTTGGGTGGAGGGCATAGTCTATTGGGGTATAAGATCATCCAGTGCCAGTTTATTCGATTTGACCTTGTCGGCCAGCTTTTTTGTGATCCGCCTGTAGTAAGCTAAGATTAGTGGACATCGTGCCCATGCGTGCCTCAAGCGCCATTCGTAAGTCTCTGATTTCTTTCAATATTAAGTCCAGCTTAGCATTGTGGGGGTCTGTACCAGAAGGAGATATCACATCACTGTAGGAAGCGTTAGAGGGATCACTGGCAAATGTGGGCGGCATCGCGCCATCCGCCGAGGCTTCTGCTTGCTTGTTTCTTTTGCGGCCCATTGTGCTTCAGCGTCCTCACGTCTATCTCTGCTCCAGGGTGGTCTCTTGGGGATCTTGTGGGCAATATCACACATCACTTACTCAGCTTGTGAAGCACAGGTCATTAATGCACCCAAATTTCCTCTAGAGACACAAGTACCACAGGCCCCAAGCATTCAGCTTGTTCTGATCCGCGGCTGCTCACTCCCGGTGGTCACCAAAAGGAATGTCAGGCTCTGCAACTCCACTATCAGGACAGCCCCCTCAGCAAAGCTCCAGTGCACTTCCCACATACTTGTGTGCCCCACTTCACATCCAAGGCAGGTTGCAGGTGGAGAGCGTCCCTGTGCTCAGATCATATTGTCTCTAATTACGTCTGGCAGGGATGCATAAGCTCGTAGGCCCACTATGCAGCAGTTCTTCATTTAGCGCATTAATGATGAAATATAGCCCCCTATAGAGGGGGAAGCGCGGTTAAACGCCACAACACAATGCCCTGCAGAGGGCCGCCTTCCATACGTGGCAGGGAGCAGTGATGTACAATGCGGTGCCAGGAGTGTTCCGCCTTCAGCTCCAATATCACGCCACACAGCGCACAGTTTATTCAGATTTCATCCGTGTCTCAGAAGGGAGGAGGGGGGGCCCGAAGTACCCGCAGCCCCTAGACACTACAGCACCGATAGTGAGTGCTTGCGCACGTTTCCTTACCGAAGTGCCACCCGTCTTTATCCAGCATTACATCAAGGCTGGGCCAGGCCGGCGGTCTCCGCCATCTTGCCCACAGTATGTCTATTGTTGTGGCACAGCTAAGCAAAAAACCAGCACCTGCCTAAACCGCCAGCCCTAATACCTCCGGTCAGGAGTCGCCACCTTATCCTCGTGCTGGTTACGTTTCCGCAGCGTCAGGAACACCATTCAAGCTGTGAGAGCCGCTGAGGCAGCCATGGAACACTTGCAACTCTGCCCACTGCCTTCTCTCTCCATCGGTTGTCCAGAGGCAACACCGAATCCGTCAGCCCTCGACAGGTAGGGAGATCATAAAGTACAGCCGCCGGATCCAGAGGAGTTCCGGAATGCTAGGGCAGATGAGCTAGCTTCTTAGGTCAGTAATTCACAGGATATTCAGCTGTTTGTCAGGGTGGGAGAGGGAGCTCTTTCAGTCTTCCATACCTGGCAGTTGGCCATGCCCCCCCCCCCCCCTCTGGCACAGTTTTAAACACTATTTTGGTACAACGGCAATGGACAGCAGAGTACGAGGCCTTCAAGTTGCCTATTTCTGTTCAACTTCAACTAGTCTGTTTCTTAAAGGGCAGAGGTGGTTCTCGGTCTTCCCTCATTGAGCTTATCATTCCAAAGTATGTCATGTGGGGTGCTTCATGATTCAACATGTTGGCCGAATTTATTAGATCCTTTGGCTCGTTGTTCCTTTTTATGCAGATGAGACACATCTCTTAAAGCTGCTATACACGGCACGTTTCAAAACTGCATGGGAACAATTGCTACCTGGATACAAATAAGTCACTTTACATTGTAATGGGACAATGCCAACATTCCTGATATGTCAGGCCCTCTGTGAGAAATCCAGTTTGTGAGAATCTAGGGCAATATAGATGGGCACCACATGTTTCAACTGGAGTCTTTTGCTTCTGATGTCCTGGGACCCCGTAGAGTGGACACTCAAACTGGGGACCATGTGCCCTTTCTAGCACCTAATTTTCAGGGTAGTGAAGCAGAGTTGTCCAAGGCTGACCTTGGGAGATTTGTGATAGAAATTCACAATTCATCAATGTATCAAACAATACTCTAATATTAATGAAACAATGAAGGAATAAATGATACTTCTAACATCCACTTTTTCCTGGCTCTAAGCAAGGCTCTGCCAATGCTTTTTCTTTAAAAAGAAAGGTATTTAAAACACACACTAAATAGATGCACAAAATTGCTAACCTTTTCAAGGTAATGGGGTAAAATCCACCCAGATTACCCTCTAAGGGGAACTCACAGACTACATGTGATGAAAAACACATACCCTAAAAAAATCACAAAAGTCAGCAAACCATCTGAATTCTGATTAGTCCCCATAGCTTTGAGGCACACTGATCCATTTGTGCTCTAGGAACCCTACAATCACAATACCCCTATATACACCTGTAGCACCCTATGTAAAGATATACAATTATTAAAAGACAGGCTTAGTCACTTTGTTAAGGATACTCAGAATTTTCACACCTGCAAAAGAAAAAGTCATAAAGTGCCTCACGTAAGCACCATCCATGGAGCTACTGGTTGGTACTCACCAGTTTGCTTGTTCTGTCATCATCAGCAACTTTCTTGACAGAAAAGAAAAACATGTGACCTAACTCTTAAGCTCATGTGAAGTGGTGAACAAATAACGTGTAACTGATGGTGTCATCTATCAACCGTCTAGGCCCCGTAATGTGAAAATAAGTCAATTGATCTAATTAAAAATGAGTTATGAATAACCATCCTACACATTTTTTTATTTAATAGTGTCCAAACTTGATTAAAAGAAATGGCATTCATGACTCTTTGGACGGACTTACCAGATAGCCTATCCGTAGTCGGCGGGGACTGGAACGATGTGATGGATATGGCAAGGGATCGCTGGAGGTCAGGGGGGTGTCCAGAGGGTAGTTGTACTATGAAGTTGTACTCCTTGATGACTGGGTGGATGTATGCCATCGCTTTCATAGAGATCATCGGGAGTTCACGTATCTCTCTGCGGTTCACGACTCATATTCCAGAATTGATTACCTCTTTGTTCCCCGAGTGGCGGTGGGTAGGGTGGTGGTGGCGGTGTTTCTTCCACAGGGCCTATCTGATCACTCCCTGGTGGCCCTCACCCTACAGATAGGGCATATGAAGCAGCCGTTTAGGTGTCGCCTCTCGGTGTGGCACCTACGAAATGATGACTATAGAGAACACATGAGCAGCACCATAGATCAATACTTGACAGTTAATGTGGGGTCAGTCTACAGGGCCGAGTCACTGTGTGAGGCGATAAAACCTACACTGAGGGGGGCGGACATTTCCTGGTGAGCGGCAGGTCTTGCGGGCGCATAGGGAAGAGCTGCTGCAGGCGGAGGCGGGCATTGAGGATCTGAATTGCCGAAGCCGGGAGGCCGGAGGCGGCCAGGTCATAGGGCAATTGCTGACGGTTCAACAGAATTATGCTGCACTCCTGATAGATGCAGCCTGCCAGGCCTGGCTAGCGACGTGTAGTAGGTTATATCAGTGGGGGAAGAAATCAAGCAAGATGCTTCACCGGCTCTGTCAGGGAATGCTTCATTCTCAGGCCCTCCCTGGCATATTGGCTTGGCAGGTGAGCCGCTCATGGACCCAATGGCCCTAGCTGAGAGCTTTGCCACATATTATGCAGACCTATATGCCCCTAGAGAATGTCTACCAGCCGCCGTGATTAATAGCTTAAGATGATCTCCAGCCCAGGGCTCTTTCGGATGAGGTGAGGGAAAAGTTGGAGCTGCCACTGACAGATGAAGAGTTAGGTGCTGCATTGGGAGATCTTAACTCCGGGAGGGCCCTTGGGCTTGATGGGTTCCCCACTGAATTTTTTAAATGCTACTTCCTGCAATTAGGACCTTAATACCGCTTGGTGGTGGAGGAGGCTCAAGAGCGCCGCTCTCTTCCCCCGGATTGGAGGCATGCGGAGGTGGTTGTCTTTCACAAGCCGGGCTGGCCCCCGGATCAACAAGCATCATATCATCTCTCTTCTGAATATGGAGACGAAAATTCTGGCCAAGACCCTGGCAAATTGCCTATTACCCCATATTACTACTCTGGTCCATCGGGCCAGACTGAATTTATGCCTCAAAGGGCAACCACACATAACATCAGGCGGGCACTTTTGGCAGTGGTGTCCATTAAGCAGCTGGGAGAACTGGCAGCGCTATTATTAGCAGATATGTATGGGGCATTTGATTCTCTGGGTGTACCTATTGGCATTACTATATAGGCTAAACTTCGGACCACAACTCTTATCCTACTTGGCTTTCTTATACACCGACCTCACAGCATCAGTGCGGGTGGCCGGCCTGGTCTCTTCCTCGTTTTCCATCGGCCCGGGCACGAGACAGGGCTTAACCAGTCCAAAACTTATTTGCCCTTGCAATGGAGCTCCTGGCTGCATGGGTGCAAATAGATGCGCAGGTATGGGGCTTTGAATGGGCACAGGGACTGTCAGACAGGATAGCATTATATACGGACAATGCCCTTTTCTTCCTCACGAATGTGGACCGTATGGTGCCTCGGCTACTGCGTATTATGCTGATTTTTGGGGAGACATCTGGATTGTATATGAATCCCCATGATTCTATGTTGTGGAATCCAGGAGATCGGGCGGGAGTGGGCTCGTGGGCCTTGTTGGTCCAGTTTGCGATGGGGGGACTGAACTATCTTGGTTTGTTCGTATCGGACTTGCCCGCCGTCGCCTGGGAGCTGAACCTGGTTCCGGTGCAGGAACGAGTGCGCAATGATCTTAAGTCCTGGTCCCGCATGCCCCAGTCTATATATGGCACATCTGCTATATTAAAGATGGTTGAGCTTCGCCATCTCCTATACCAACTGCAGAACCACCCTTACCGGGTTTCACCTCAATGGTTACAACAAGTGTATGCAGCTCTCGGGCAATTCCTATGGGAGAGGGGCAAGGTGCGCGTGACCCAACGGACATGCCTTTTATGTACCTACTGCATGGGGCTAACGTCCTCTGACATTCTTCGTATTATCAGGCCTCACACCTGCTCATCTTAAATGAATGGTGATATGGTAATAGGGAGGATCCGGGGGCTCGCTGCCGTCAGCAACAAGGGTTCTGTTTCAGGGATGGAGGCAGGCGCTGCAGAGGATGGGGTGTTGGAATACCCTGACACAGAAAACTTCCATCTGGAATAATGGGTGCTTGCCGCAACTGGCAGCCCTGCAGGGATTCCAGGGGTGGGAACATATAGGTATCTTGGTCTTGGGAGACGTTATGAGGGAACTGGCTCTAAAACTCTTCCAGGACCTTCAGAAAGAATTTCATATGCCGAGGTCCATTCTATCAGTACCTTCAATGTTGGCATGGTCTGTCCCCCAGCCTAGAGGGCTTGGAGTCTTCTGCAGATTTCAGCCCGTTAGAGACGAAAGTTTTTATGGGTGATCTCCAGGATCGCAAGATCTTTCAATACCCATTGCTCCTCCACGTTACAGAAACGCCGGGGGACATTGGGAAGGTGATGTGGGCCCATTAGACAAGGAGGACTGGATGGAGGCCATAGCTGCTATACGGGGGCGGCCATAGCAGTACGGCTGTGCCTCGTCCAGTTCAAGTATCTACATAGGGCTTAATTTACATGGGTAAATTTGTGGAGGGCAGACTGATTGCTTCTCCTGTGCGCCTTAGATGTAATTGGGAGGAGGGTACACTTATACATACTGTTTGGTACTGCCTCTCCTTAGATTGCTTCTGGAGGGGGGTTCTCACCTGTTTATTAGAATTATTGGGTTGGGATCTCCCCCGCTCACCTAAACTTGCTCTGCTATATGAGATGGAGGGGATAGGAGGCAACATCTACAAACCCCACTTATTGCAATTGGGACTTACCCTGGCGACAAGGGACATTACAAGGGCGTGGAAGGCACTGAGGGCCCCTTCAGTAGCTGTGTGGAATAACGGTCTAGACTTCTGTATGGGCCATGAGAAACCCATCTTCATTGCCAGGGGGTGCCCACACAAACACTTCAAAATATGGAAATGGTGGGCAGACTATCGGGACTTCTGTTATATCTGGTCTCAGTGGCAAGGGACCCCCCCTCTAATTTGATTCCTATCCCATTGATGGGAGCCAGGAGGTGTGATTGGGAATTCCGGTGGGTAGACCTTTTGTACTATCAGAATGGTTCAGTCTAAATGTGGGTGTTCAGTGCGATCGGGGAGGGGTTGGGGGCGGGGGGAGTCACATTTTATTTGTATTGCTCTTCTATCTCCTATATTTTAAGATGAAAATGGCAAAGTCAGTATAATATGATTTGATTATGCAGCTTTCTCTGGTGTACAGAGCCCTGCTATACATGTGTACCTTGACAAATAAAATAAATATATATATTTTAAAAAGGCATGTTTTAGAGCATTTTAAGTTGAACGGATGGCATGTGGAAAGGGGAGACCTCTCGGTCACCCCAAACGTATGGCTGGGTGCCCCGATCCCCTGGGAAACCTTTGCGGGCGGGGGGCGTGTCCCAGCCGGTATGCCCATAGTGGCGTGGTTGGAGCACGCCCCCGCCGCTTAAAAGGGGTGTCCTAACACCCGCCCGGAAGTCCATGCACCTCTGGGCGGGATGGGGATGCTACCCCGCCTTCCGGCTGCAAGATAAAAGGTGCGGGAATCCAGGCGAGTCTCCTCTTGTTCCTGCGCTCTGAAGGCTGCACCACTCATCGCTCGTGAGCCCTCAAGGGGACAAGCTGCAGTTTTTTGAACGTGTAATCGTTGTTTTTTCTGTTTCAGTCGTCAAGGTGTAGCTGGAGTCCTAGTCGCTACTGGAAAACAGTCAGAGACAAAACAGAACGCCATATGCCTGGTAAGAAGAGTGGAAAGAGCTCCGAGATGGAACGAATAATGCGCACACTGGTGAACCAAGTGTCGGCAATGGACAGGAAATTCGGTAAAGTAGACCAGCTGGGTCGCGGCCTAGCGGCCCTCCGGAAACAAGTGGTGGCCCAAGCGGGGCCCTCAGGGCGACCTAAGAGGATCGTGGGGCCTGCTTTGCCAAACATTACCCCAGTGGGGGATAAGGGGAAAAAGAGGAAGGGGAAAGTGGGTCCTAGCGAGGCCCCAGTCCCGATGGAGGTCCCACTGGTCCCGGTAGCACCAGCGTCCAGCCCGGTACCCACACCGGATGGGGGATTGCCAATCCCTGTGGTTATCACACCACTGGATAACGACCAAATGCCCCCCGAATTAGCGATTCAGTTGGCGGCTGTATTACCCTAGTTGAAGAAGGGAGCGGGAGGATCCACTGTGGTGGAAGACCCAGCCGAAGAAGCTAGGCTGATTATCGAGCAGCTCAGACAGACAAGGGGCGCTGGGGCAGCGAACGTGCCTTCTATTTCTCCGCAAGTGGCGAACTTGGCCGCGGTCGAAAATCGGAATAAGTCCACGGACACGACCGGAGGTACAACAGAAGCCAGTAAGAGATCGCTCCCAATAATGGGGGAGGGCGCTGAACCCTCAAGGCGGGTATGCTTTGGTCAACATGTTCCTATGGCAACAAAAGAAATGGTGTGGGCAAATAAGTATATCAATATGTTTTCATTGTTGACAGACAATCGTGAGTTAGAATATGCCAAGACTCCGAAGGATTTATGGCACCCCAGTGTATGGCGGGAAAAAATGGCAGAATTCAGGGTGGAAGAGTCTATGATGAACTGGATCAGGGATTTTTCTGTTTTTGTAGCAATTATGGCTGAGCGAACACCAGAACTGTTGGGAGACCTTGCTTGCTACCAGAGCAGGATCACGGGCTTCCATGAGAAGTATGGAGGAGAAGAATGGAAAGGGTATAACGTGGCATTTAGAAAAGCGAAAGAGTTTAATGAAACACTGACTTGGGATTGTTTGGATACTTTATCTTGGCATGCGCAGTTCTTGCCGGGCTCGGCGGGTGGATCGGGGTCGAGTGCAAACAGCTCCAGGGCCTTTCAGCAGAAACATCCACAGCCCTTTCGACCAATCTACGGGGGGATACTCAGTCTAGATCGGGCGGGAATGGGAATAAGCGAGGAGTATGTTGGGGTTTTAACAAGGGAACGTGTAGCAGGCCGCAGGGAACATGCAGGTTCAGGCATGCCTGCGCAGGTTGTGGTAACACCTCCCACCCCGAAACCAGCTGCTGATCCAGAGGCAATGGTACCGGAGGAAAAGGGGGTACCAAGCAGGATTGACACGGTGCCTCAGAGGTCTAAACAATCGCCCATGGATATTCTGGCTTTGACTCCCTGGCTGAACAAATACCCTGATCATGTGTCCGCTGGGATCCTGCGAGATGGCTTCTCGTATGGCTTCAGCATCTCGGCAGGTGATTTTCGGGGGGCCCCCTCATGCAAAAACCAACTGTCCGTTAAGCACAACCCAGCGGTGGCCGCCACAAAGATTGCAAAAGAGGTTCGCTTGGGGCGGGTTGCAGGACCGTTCGGTGAACCACCAACGGCCAATTTTGTGTGTTCCCAATTAGGGGTAGTTCCCAAGAAGGAGCCGAGAGAATACAGGCTCATTCATAATTTATCGGCACCAAGGGGGGCTTCCGTTAATGAGGCGATCGATGCAGACATTTGCAGTGTGAGGTATGCATCATTCGATGATGCAGTGGTAATGTGGAATCGCCTAGGCCCCGGTGCATTGTTAGCGAAATCGGATATTGAATCCGCATTTAGGTTGCTTCCGGTACATCCCCAGGATCAGCACTTGTTGGGTTTTGCATTTCAGGGGAAGTACTACATGGATATGTGCATGCCGATGGGTTGTTCAATTTCGTGTGCCAATTTTGAAATGTTTAGCTCATTTCTGGAGTGGGTATTCTCGAAGGCCTCAGGGCACCAACATGTGATGCATTATCTCGATGATTTCTTGTTTCTCTGCCCAGCGGGCTCTCGGGACTGTGCTCGGGCATTGCAGGATTTCTGCGTGCTCATGCGGGGTTTCGGGGTACCGTTGGCGCCAGGTAAGACGGTGGGTCCAACTACCTCCCTGGAGTTTTGGGGGATTCGAACTAGACTCCGTGGAGGGTTGCTTCCGTTTGCCGGCGGAGAAGATCGCCAAATTCAGGGCCTCCTTGGTGCAATGTCTCCGGAACGACAAAGTGACACTGCACCAATTGCAGCAAACAGTGGGACAGCTTAACTTTGCATTGAGGGTTATACCGATGGCTCGCCCTTTCTCCCGATCGATTGGCCAGGCCATGGTTGGCCTAAAGGAAGGGCACCATCGCACGAGGCTATCGGCAGAGGTTCGCCAGGACATGCTCATTTGGCTGGCATTCTTGGCATATTTCAACAGCCGAGTAGTCTGGAGCAAAGCCCCAGCCTCGTCAGCAGAATTAGGTTTATGGACCGACTCTGCGGGCAGTGTGGGGTTTGGCGCGATCCTCGGCAACCGATGGTCGGCCCAGAAATTGCCAGCATGGTGGGAAACAAGTGGTTTGACGAGCTACATTGGTTTTCTAGAGCTATTCCCCATCTGGGTAGCGTTGTCGGCCTGGCCAGAAGAGTTCCGAAACCATTCGGTGATATTTTGGTCTGATAATATGACCGTGGTTGAGTGCATTAACCAGCAGGCAGCACGCTGCAAGTGGATATTGCGATTGTTGAAAGAAATTGTGTTGAAATGCTTGAGACTAAATGTGCAATTCAGGGCAAAACATGTGCCGGGAGTACTGAATAATGCAGCTGATGCGCTCTCTCATTTCAAAATGCAGGCTTTCAGGGATTGTTTACCCTCAGCGGAGCTAGTGGCAGCGCCATTTCCCGAAGCATTATGGCAAATCGGCGCCCCGGACTACAAAACCTCGTGGCAGCCAGTTTAGTGCCCAGGACAAGAAAAGCTTATGAAGGGGCATTCCGCACGTACTGTGCCTTTTTGGACCCTACATGGGAGCATAGATTGGGTCAGGAGGGGTCCTTTACCCAATTTTTAGTGGCACTTCATGAGGAGGGCCGGTCGGTGGCAACCGCCAGTTGGTATAAGGCCGCCATATCGTTTATGGCTCAGCTCCAGGGGATTAGGGACCCGACGGATTACTTTATAGTCAGAAAGGTGCTGCGCGGCTGGCGGCGTCTAGAGGGTCGCAAAAAGGATACCAGGCACCCGATAGGATTTGACAGATTGACCTCCTTGTTGGCTAAACTAGAAGAGACATGCTCCTCACCTAGTGAGGTCGTCCTATTACGGGCAGCATTTGCATTGGCGTTCTATGGGGCCCTGCGGGTAAGCGAACTAGTGGCTTCCAACAAAAGGGATACCGAGGGGGGTCTGCGCAGGGACCACACGCAAGTGATGGGGGATTCCCTGCTGATCACCATAGCCAGGTCAAAGACAGACCAGGATGCCCAGGGGAATAGCATTGTGTTGCAGCGCGCTCCGGGTAGTCCCTGTTGTCCAGTGAGGCATGTTGAGGCCTACCTAAAACATAGGTTGACGACGTGGGGGGGCCTTGTTGAGACATGCTGACGGCACCCTGTTAACAAAGTTTCAGTTCCAGAGGGTACTGGCAATCACGATTGCAGCTGCGGGCTTGAACCCGAGTGATTTTGGGACTCATTCATTCAGGATAGGGGCCACTACAGAAGCAACGGCTGCGGGTCTGCGGGCAGACAATGTTAAACAATCAGGCCGCTGGTCTTTGAATTGTTTCAAATGGTACGTGCGGCTGCACATGTTGTAAGTTACTGAAGAAGAGCACTCACGCTTGTTGTCTTTTGTTTGGATTACAGTTTCACGTGCCTGTGACGCAGGGCGGAAATTGGGACCGGCCCAGTATCAGCTAACCTCCACTTCAGGATCAAGGAATGGAAGACGAGTGGTCTGGGTCGTGGGCCACTCATACGTGAGGCGTGCTGCGGACATATTCAAGGCAGGTGATGCGATCCACACATCTGAGGAATATGGTTTCAGGGTGTCCTTCCATGGGAAGGGCGGCCTATGCATTGACCGACTTCAAGGTTTTGTGGAAGAATTGTTAGGGCGGCACAGGCCACGGCCATCAGTAGTCATAGTGCACATTGGGGGTAATGACTTGGTAAGGTTGGGCAGACGAGCTTTAATCGAGCACATACTTTCAGCAGTTAGTTGGCTAGCAAAGACGCTCCCAGGGTGCACAATAGCTTGGTCACACATGATTCCGAGGAGGGTATGGAGGGGTGGATTGTCCACGACAGCGTTGAACCATTCGGTAAAAAAGGTCAACAACAAAATGGAGAAATTGTTTCGCTCTGCTCATCTTCAAAGCATACCGCATGGGTGCATCTTGGGGGACCACTGTTATTCAGATGATGGGGTACACCTGTCCAGGGTGGGGAATGACTTATTGATAGGAGACACGATAGCTTGGCTAGTGGGATTGAGGAGACATGTCCTATAGGAGGTGTGGGGGGGCCAGATAGTCGGTCAACTATCTGGCCTGTGGCGGTAAGGTCATGATCGGTGAGCAGTGATTTCAAGGTCCCTAGTGGGGGCGCCACCCATTATGGATGGGAGCGCCCGGGGGGAGGCAGCCTTTGGCCCCTCCCATGGGGGGGCGGCACCCATTACAGATGGGATCGCCCAAGGGGAGACGGCCATAGGCCCCTCCCAGGGGGAGACGGCTATATGCCCCTCCCACAAATTTCCCGGGGGCCGGATATCCGCTCCGGCGGAAGAGAGTGCGGGGAAAGGGGGGAAGTCCACGCTGTCCTTCTTACGGATACCCCGCACGGGAACTCGGACGACCTTAAGATGGCGCCGAGTGAAAGGGGGCCCCCATGACAAGGGAAGTTACGGTTGGCTACGAGGGTAAGCCCTCTGCGCATGCGCCACTCACACGTGAGGGTGGAAATTTGGTGATAGGGATCTGACACCGGTTAAGACCTTGCCGTTGGCCCCTAACAATAGGATGTACAAAATTCGTATGCAATACATTATCTCATGATGTTAGACTCGGTTAGGAAAATCTTTGTATTTGAGATTTGTTAAGGTTAGCCTGGATACCTGTCTTCATCAAGTGTAATGAAAGTCGAATTTTGTACATGATACATGAAACGTTTTCAATTTAAAGTTTTAAATTTTGTTTCATATTTTAATAAATACCGCCGGGGGGGTTGTGAGGCCCCCCTGCCTTCCAAAAGTTCAAACTGTGTCTGTCTCCTACCATTGGGATTGGTGGTGGAAAGGGTGGCGGGCATCCCGGACCATATTTCATTGCCCAAAATTTTTGGGGCAATTTCATCAAGATTTCATCAGGGCACGGTGACGCATTTCCACCTCAACAATGCAATGGATCTGTAGTGGTTGATAAACATAAAAGAAAGAGTGATATTGCCAAAAACTAGAAGAACAGATATTATAAACAGTTTGCAGGTGTTGACACATTCAAATTGTGACACATCTCATTTTTGTGTCTTCACAATGTGACATAGTTACCGGATGGGTGCCAGGTTGACTCCTACCAGCAACTCACCATGGGGGGACTCGAAAAGTTGGCCACCCCCATGGAACTCAAAGCAGCAGCCAAAAAATGTACTGGTGAATAGACACATACATTTTACCATCCTCATTGTAGAAACAGAATGGAAATCTCATTTGGCCACCAAAATTTCTTTATCGGAAGGTATATTCAAATTTCACATGCATTCAGCGCCATCTTTACCCAAGACATCCTTGGACAAAGGACAAAACATGTATGCCATAGCATGTCGATATTGCTAAAGTTATTGTGGCGAAAGTGTACTAATGTTAAAAACAACATGCCCCATTCACCCAATATTGGTAGCGAGAATGTGCATGTAGCATTACTACAAAGATCATAGTCAAATCGGCCGTCCCGCAGTAAAGAGACCTCTTCACTCACCGCCAGACCAACAGTATGCGTTCTGATTCTCCACAAGTGCTAAGGAAACAGGCACCACGTGAAGGACCTGTCAGCAACCCACAAGACAGTGAGAGGCCACTCCATGACCCCCGGAAGTGTTTTAGTGCCGCCTCACCTGATTGGAGATCCCGGTCATCGGGGGCAGGCTTCAGCACTCAGATAGCCCTCACTCCACCCAGGCAGTCATACTAGATTATAGCTGGTGCCATCTTTAAATAATGCAAAACAAATAGTGGCTGGGTAACTTTTGCGCAGCACCAACTAATTCGGTGTTCTCCAAATGAATGGCTCAAGGGAACAGGGGAAAGCGGCCACCTGCGTCCCCGAAAAGCTCCTCTGTAAACAGAGAATACAATGAAAAAGATAGGTTGTCCCCGAGCACAAGCCAACAGTTTCTTATAAATCCTTCAGAGAAAAGATTAACCAAATCAAATTAGTACTATTCCAAAAGTTCATTAGATAAGTTCCTTTTATTTTATTTTATTTTCTCTTCAAGTATCAAAATATTCTTCATCATAGACTCAATCTTCATGATCCATAAAAATACAGAATGTAGCCAATAAAGCAACAACCAATGCCAACACGTGTTTCGTCATGGGGCACAGTCACCCAAATGACTTCTTCAGGGCTACAACAAAAATGGAGAAGATATAATATATACAGTTCTCTATGAATTCGAAACCAAACCATCACCAATGGGTATAAACCCCACCTAACAGTCAGAATTTAAATAAAACACATGAAATTCATGCAGAGTGGAGAAAGATACACGAGGATTAATTGTGTAGTTGACCATGATAAACGTAGCACACAAGGTCATATTATTTATTGAGTCCATTACCGAGTAGAGAAAAAAGGGGATGCGATAGACAGAGAGAACCCCAGAATAAGTAAATCTGTAGTGTGATAAATCTCCCAAGCAGAAAGCAAAGACCTTATTACCCAAAGCGTTTAACAGTTGAAAGGCCAGCAAGGGGTATAGGAGCGTATATTGAGTTATCACCAGAAACGTAACATGCCAAGCCTCAAAATAACATACTAATGTGTGTCCATTTGTAAAGGACAACCACTCCCTGAAGACATAAACTATTTGAGATCAGGCACTATTACTCACCAAAAAAAGTAATTTATTTCAAACGCATACAAGCCAGTTCCAGAAGTCAGTAGTTTCTCGGGTAAAGATTAAAACTGAAGCGAAAACAGAATATCAATTAAAACCCATCTTCCACTTGATGTGCACAGTTCAACTACTTAAAATCTACCACACCAGTTTATACATTCCCAAATCAGTTTGACCCTTCATTACCACATTATCAATGGTAATAGTACTTAAAATAAATGGAAGAGTTCATAAATAACCCCTATCGTATAAATTGGGGGAATTACCTCTATTTGTTTACATATCTCAGAGTTCTTCTTTGTAGGATAATATTAGAGGTAGATCTGCAGAAAGAAATATAAACCAATATATATGTCTCAGGTTTCACCATAGCAAATTACAAAGTTACAAGACTCACATGCATCATTATTATATTTTGCGATTCCTTATTTGTGATTTTTTGGGAATCGCAAATAAGGAATCGCATAATGAAATGCATCAAAATTTTCGCAAAAATTATGCGATTCGGTAAAAATCGCAATTTTTACCGAATCGCATGAAAATTCTTATTTGCGAATTCGGATTTTGCGAATTCGCAAAATGCGAGATCGCACACATGATGCATCTCATTGCAATTACTGGCAGGAAGCTAGGGAAGCAATCAAATGCACCTGATTCTGCATTTGAACTGCAGGAGAGACATCTAGCAGTTGGAGCAGTGCCTGTTGGAAGTGGAGGAGCCTGTTTCATTTTTCAAAGCAATGGAGCAAGAAAATGTGTCTGAAGAGCAGCATGCAAGGAAAAGAAAGGTTAAATTTAGTGACCAGGAGTTGGAGATTTTAATAGAAGAGGTCACAGCAAGAAATGAGCAGTTGTTTGGCAAACAGTCCCTTAAGGTGCCTGAAGGAGTGAAAAGGAAGCTTTGGCTGGC
This sequence comes from Lissotriton vulgaris, assembly GCF_964263255.1. Classification (NCBI taxonomy): domain Eukaryota; kingdom Metazoa; phylum Chordata; class Amphibia; order Caudata; family Salamandridae; genus Lissotriton; species Lissotriton vulgaris. The sequence continues at coordinate 392,609,391 of NC_141693.1, forward strand.
TATCCAGGCCAAAGTGAATGCTGTAGGCGTAGCACACAGGGACATCACCAACTTGCAGAAAAGATGGTATGATGTGAGCAGTCGCCCAAAGGAAAAAATTGCGACACGCATCAAGACTGCTAGAAGGACTGGTGGAGGACCTCCCAAAGACAAGCCAAATACACTCATTAAGGACCTTGTTGAAGGAACCCTTTGCCCAGAAGCTGTGATTGGATTAATAGACAGTGACACATCAGAGCCACCAGGAACTTCTCAAGGTAAAAAATGTTTCTGTGTGTTTCTATGTAATGTTTGTCTTAACTGGCCGTGTCAAAGTACACCATAAGTGATGTTTTTGTGTCTCACCATCTGCTTCAATGTTTCACCTATGGATGTGTGTGCAATACCAATTTTCATAGTAGCTGCAATGCATCATGGTACGTGTAGTTCAGTTCATCACATATGTTGTTAAAGATTGTCAATTGTGCTTTCTGAAAACAGAAAGACTAACATATGGAAATAGACAAGGAAAGTAGGCTGTAAACATGTAGTGGATTTGAAAAATAAGTACTTTATTTAAAGCAACATAAAGTACTTTTCACACATAATAATTTTTTTTTCACTTCTTTAACCATAGATGCAGACCTGGGCACACACTTCATAGTCAAAGAGTACGTCAACTTCCGGATTCTGACAGCGATGTACCACAAAATGATGTTGCTGAAGTCCAAAATACTCGCCAAAACCCTGCTCCTCCACAAAGACAGGTTGCCAGACGTCAGAGATTGCAGCAATTTTTCAGGCGCAGGACACGTCATGGTCAGTGCAGATCTAATAATGATGATGACACCAGTGCCAGTGTGGTGGAATTGAAGCTTTTAAAATTCAGCGTCTGCAAGGTAAAGACATTAGGGTAATTAAAAGGAAAATCAATGACATCAGTGTTGATTTCAATGACATTAGTACAAGTTTATCAAAAATGACTGCCCTCATGGAAAATGCACATATGGTGTCCTCAGAAAAACTTGACAGAATTGCGGGTTCCATGGATTCCATGTCTAAAACAATGCAGGCACACTATTTATTACAGTCAAAAAGGTCACACCGGTCTTTCACCACAATGCAATCATGCACTAGGGCAGTAAATAGGATGTGCATGGCCACAACGCAGCTTATCAAGAATACAGTTGCCATGCAAAAGGGTGTGACAAAGTGCAGTGATGATGTTTCCAGAGGAATGTCCTCAATCATGACTTTAACAAATAACATACCAGTTGTGAGAAGTATTGAAATGCCTGTTGAACAGGCGGTCAGTCATGGTGGGGCAGATGGAGCAGAGCAAGGGAGTAGTAGCCAAACTGTTGAACGCCGCAGCAATAGGAAAACTTGCAAAGGAACCAGCATGGGCAAGGGCACTGACAATGTCACAAGTAAAGCCTTAGGGGTGAGAGGTAGAAGGAAATAGCATGTTTCCTAAAGTGACAAGATACATTTGACATCAAAAGAGTTATGCTTTTCAACAGTTTTCAATAAGTCATTATGTTTAAGTTTACTTTCACAAAGAGCCATTATGATGTCTACATGTTTTCTTTTCAATGCTTTTCAAATAAACCATAATAAACAGAACATGTCACAAATAAATCTGCAGTGCAAGTGTCTTACCTGTGTTAAAAGTAATGTTGTGTGATCTCTGCCCTCCTTCTCCTTCCCTCTGCAGCGTCTGGACCATGTATTCCTGCTTGGTTTTGTTGGGGTTGGTTGTCATTGTTTTGCAAAACATCCTCAAAATCCAAATCAAGTCCTCTCTTAGTTGCTACGTTGTGCAGCATGGCACATGTTGCTACAATCTTAAAGCACACTTCTGGACAATATTGTAAGGCACCTCCTGTTTTATGAAGTATGCGAAATCTTGATTTCCTTACTCCAAAAGTTCTTTCAATGACATTGCGTGTAGAAATATGGGCATGGTTGTATTGTTGCTGTTTGCGAGTAGTACGAGTCAGGTAGGGTGTAAGTATATAGGATCTGACACCATAAGCACTATCACCAACAGTACAAGAAAACATGGAATACAAGCTGTTAGTGTTATTGCTATGTATTATTTCATTACTTAACAAATGTATCTCAACAAAAACACTTACCAAGCAAATAGCCATCACCAAATTCTCCAGCCAAAAGTCTAGCATGTATAGCACTGTGTCTGAAAATGAAGGAATCAAGGGCACTCCCAGGGAAGCTAGCAACTAGATCTCTGATGATAGTTTTGGAGTTACATATAGCTTGAATATTGAGGGAATGGTAACATTTCCTATTGCGAAAAATGTACTCTTTGTCAGAAGGAGGACAAATAGGAATATGTGTGCCATCTATGCATCCTATCACATGTGGGAAATGGGCCAAGTTGTAAAAGTCTAACTTGGTCTGAAGCAATTCCTGCGCAGTTGTAGGGAAACTAATGTAATGCCTTATCCTAAGCAACATTGCATCTAGGAAATTATTAAAAAACCTAGATAATGAACTCTGGGAGACCCCACCAGCAATGGCAATGACATCCAGGAAAGACCCGGAGGCCAGAGTGTAGAGCGAACAAAGAACCTGAACATGAGTAGGAATGGGTTGGGTCCTACGTGTCTGCCTCTGCAAAATTGGGTCCAAATCAGCAATCAACTCTAAAATAGAATCAGCATTAGGCCTATATTTGTCATATATCTCTGGCTCAGTCTGCCCTAATAAAGTAATGTGCAATCTAAATATTCTTTCACAAATCAACCCTTCTCCTCCTAGCAGCTCTCATCCTCATCCTACGTGCAAATGCAATGACCGCAGTCATAGTGAAGGGATGTCAGATGCATTGGTGTTCCCCTTATATGTCTTTCTGATGACATTCACCTGATGCACTGTTAGTAAAAAAAATACCACCAGCTCAGACCTCTTCTAAAGATAAGAATCGCAATTTGCAATTTCTAATGAAATTGCATATTGCGATTTTTCATGCATACACTTTTTTGCTCCTAAATTGCGATTCCTTATTTTTGCGAGAAATTTTAGAAATCGCAAACACTATTGCGATTTCTAAATTTGCGAATTTGACATATACATTGATGCATCCTAAAATTCATTTTTGTATTCGCAAACGGCCGATTTCTGCGGATCGCACCGTTTGCGAATGCGAAAACGAATGAAGCATGTGCCTGTTAAGTTAAGAATTAGTGGTCCATGAATATGTAATGGTCATGGAGAATTAAAATAGAACACCAATTAGGATTTTTTAAGCAAAGCCTAAATGTCACACAATAAAATTCAGTTGACATAAAAGGCCAACCTCATTACATCCGTGTAGCATAATCAGAAAGTACAAGCACCTAGATCAGTTCAGTTCCATGAGTTTCGCTAAAAACATGGGAATTTGGAGCACCCACGACCCAATAACGGCACTATCCTAGGGGCCAGTGCCTAGGTTCTGCTTGGTATATTCTGAAATAGTAACTCTAACACACACAACTAGAAAAAAGACCAGCCGGTAATTTATATGAAGAGACAGAAACGGGAAATCCCATCATCTCATATCCAATACGGCTCCCACGCTCACAATAACAAGTTACTTCGGGGCAGCGAATCGACAAGTTCCCAAGCGTAAGCATATCACACGGCAACTCATATATGTATCTCCCCACAGACCTACCTGGGAGAGTGCTCCCTACTGCATCCGGTGGGTTCCAATTTCATAGTCAACCGGACAGTCATGGAACTGAACTGATCTAGGTGCTTGTACTTTTTGATTACGATACACGGATGTAATGAGGTTGGCCTTTTATGTCAACTGAATTTTATTGTGTGACATTTAGGCTATGCTTAAAAAATCTTAATTGGTGTTCTATTTTAATTCTCCATGACCATTACATATTCATGGACCACTAATTCTTAACTCTTAGTCTTGTAACTTTGTAATTTGCTATAGTGAAACCTGAGACATATATATTGGTTTATATTTCTTTCTGCAGATCTACCTCTAATATTATCCTACAAAGAAGAACTCTGAGATATGTAAACAAATAGAGGTAATTCCCCCAATTTATACGATAGGGGTTATTTATGAACTCTTCCATTTATTTTAAGTACTATTACCATTGAAAATATGGTAATGAAGGGTCAAACTGATTTAGGAATTTATAAACTGGTGTGGTAGATTTTAAGTAGTTGAACTGTGCACATCAAGTGGAAGATGGGTTTTAATTGATATTCTGTTTTTGCTTCAGTTTTAATCTTTACCCGAGAAACTACTGACTTCTGGAACTGGCTTGTATGCGTTTGAAATAAAAAAAAATTGGTGAGTAATATTGCCTGATCTCAAATAGTTTATGTCTTCAGGGAGTGGTTGTCCTTTACAAATGGACACACATTAGTATGTTATTTTGAGGCTTGGCACGTTACGTTTCTGGTGATAACTCAATATACGCTCCTATACCCCTTGCTGGCCTTTCAACTGTTAAACCCTTTGGGTAATAAGGTCTCTGCTTTCTGCTTGGAAGATTTATCACACTACAAATGTACTCATTCTGGGGTTCTCTCTATCTATTGTATCCCCTTTTTTTTCTACTCGGTAATGGACTCAATAAATAATATGACCTTGTGTGCTACGTTTATCATGGTCAACTACACAATTAATCCTCGTGTAACTTTCTCCACTCTGTATGAATTTCATGTGTTTTATTTAAATTCTGACTGTTAGGTGGGGTTTATACCCATTGGTGATGGTTTGGTTTTGAATTCATAGAGAACTGTATATATTATATCTTTTCCATTTTTGTTGTAGCCCTGAAGAAGTCATTTGGGTGACTGTGCCCCATGACGAAACACGTGTTGGCATTGGGTGTTGCTTTATTGGCTACATTCTGTATGTTTATGGATCATGAAGATTGAGTCTATGATGAAGAATATTTTGATACATGAAGAGAAAATAAAATAAAATAAAAGGAACTGATCTAATGAACTTTTGAAATAGTACTAATTTGATTTGGTTCATCTTTTCTCTGAAGGATTTATAAGAAACTGTTGGATTGTGCTCGGGGACAACCTATCTTTTCCATCTTTAAACGATATTAGGTGTGTCTGTACAACATTTAAAGTACCTCACCAGAGCTGTAATTGGTGTTAAATGTATTTATGCAGCATTCGAAAAATACACCTTTTAAAATTAAAGCATTTCACAATACAGCATAAGTCTCATGATCTATTAACACAATTGTGACCGACAGGAAATGATGTGTTCTGTAAGGCCATTGATCCTAGGGCATGCATGGAAAATACACAAGTTCATAATAGGCCTGTGCTGCATTCGTACCAGTCAAGATGCAACCCTCTAAGCTGGAGTTCCTTCCGCCAGTCCCAAAGGCTAACCACCATTTCTTCCTCGTTATCTATATTGAAGCCCTACTTCCTGGTGTACCACAGAATGGCCTGTACTGGCAATAGATTCATCTATGTAATAAGGGGTACTTTTGCTAATGGTACCCACACTGTTATATGTATGTCACCTCCTTACAGCATGTATAGAATTGTGTGGCTGGTATTATTTGCCCACCCTATGCCATTCAATGGAGTAGTTCTAGAACTAGGGTGCGTTTTACCCAATACAGTGATGCCTCATCATCCCTCGATGCGTAACTGAAACTTCCAGAGGTCTGCTCATTGGCTGGCTGTTTGCATATAGCTCAGTATTCGGGGAAGAATCCAAAATGGCAGCTATCTCCAAACTTGTAGCACACCTCTAGTCTGCTGCCACTCAGGCCTGGTTTTTCCCTCTCAAACGTCAAATGGGCCTTCTCTGTTTGGAATGGATCCTGAAGTGGTATTATTCAGTGTGAGAAAGTGCCATCTTTCTTGCCTTGGTATGCCCGCACTTTTTTTCTGAACTGCTGATGTACTTTGACTGAGTGTGCCCTGGGTCCCTGCCATTCAGGTACCCAGGGCCTGTGTTCCTTCCCTACAAAGAAAAGCTATGCTGAAACAAAATACCCAATTGGCATCTCAGCCTGCACCCAGCCACCCGAGTGCCACTGGTTGTGACTTCTTTGCCCTATCCTACTTCCCCTCTTGCCCTGAGCAAGTGACCAGGAGCCCAGCTCCCAGAGCCGCGTGGCCTGCTCGCCAGCAGCCTCCAACCGAAGGCCCCCTTTCCCTCATTGGATACCATTGGGCCTCCCTACCTCTGAACCCGGCCGCCCCTGCGCCGCTGGGACTGAACTAACTGTACTCACCTGACCCTGGGGGACCCCTGAGTCTATGCCCAGAACCCTATTCACCAACTAAGTACTCACCCGGAAACCGGTAATTCACTTACCTGCCATTGGATAACATTGACCAATTTTCTTAGTGTGAAGTTTTGAAAACTGAAAATATTCCTATAAAATCAACCAAAGTCCGAATTTGAAAATACTCACCTGTGATCAGGAGAGAAGCCATTACTGTACCTTTCAGCCCAGTACTGAACCACAAAAGTAATCCCTAGCGGGTTTACTAGTAACCTGTATTTTCTCCATAGGAACCCATTGTCTGCTTTTCTATGAAATTTCTTATGTGTCTACTTTTAAAAACTGCAAATATTCTTTAAAAATCGTATGAAATACTGAAATGCAGTTACCTACCGGTTTTGAGTCAAGCCCCCAGTGCTGGCCCTAGGAGACTAGTGCTGGGTTACAAAAGTAACGCGATCGTACTTTACCTTTAACCTGAATTTTCTCCCATTGAATAACGTTGTGAGAATCACCTCGAAAAGTTTCTAAGTATGAACTTTTGAAACAGCTTCATATTCAGGAAAAATCATCACTGTAACTAAAACGTTTTTGCTAATCTGGTTTCAGCTTAAACCCCAGGACTGAATCCATAATCTAGTCCTGGAACTACCAAAGTAATCCATAAAGTAATCAACTGTACTTTCCTATGAAAATCCATTGAGCTCAATGCTAGAGTGTGGTTCAGAACTGCATTGCTTATTGGCTAACTTGTGATTATTGTGTGTACAAACTTATTGCTCCTCTTCAAAGTATTTACATAAGAGTACTCGTAACTTGAAAAGTTTATTTTTATAACTGTTGATTCTAAAAATAAAACAACCATATCTTTGGATATACAAACAATTGGCCTGGAGTTCAGTCCTTGAGTTTTTGAAACCTTTTGCTGAATGAATGTGTACATCAAATGCTTTACACTGTTTTTTGCAATTTACACTGTCCTCTGGCACTGCCTTACTGCTCGACCAAGCTACCACTTTGGAGAGTAAGGTCAGTTCTGACTTTAACCTCTGTTATACCTCTGGGGTTGGTGGACTCTATACAAACTGTACTTCCTTCTAGTCCAGTATATTTAGAGCCACTTTCTCACATTCAGGAAATTAAACTGGGCCTGGGCAAAATGTAAATTACCATGGCATAATTTTCGCAATTTCCCGAAATTACGTATGATGCCATATTGCATAATTATTCACCATTCACTGTAAAAAAAATATGAGCAAAAATACCATTACTGCAGGACTGCAGTCTAACTTTATTACAAATTCATAAGAACAGCAGAATATAGCACCAAAAGACAGATTTGCTTTCCAGCTAATTGCATTGAAATTTGCGTCATTTTGCTAACATTCACTTAATTGCAAGAATGCAAATTGTACACATTTTTCACACCACTAAATTAAACCCATTCAATTTCTACTGTAATATTCCTATATGTTCTGCATCCTAGTAAAGCTAAATGAATTCCATTGTTTATCTTCTAAAATCCTCAACAACTGACTAAAAATTGAAGATGTATTTTAAATTGTTTATGTTTATTGATATGTGTATTCTGCTTAGAGTTGCTAAAACTGATTAACAGTGCGTGTTGCAAAGCAGATGCCACGCGCCTGACGTGACAATCATTCCTGCTTAGTGTGCTTGTAAGTCATCATAGCTAAATGATTTTGAAATAAATATTCATTTATAGCAGAACTGCCCATGGCTGTCTCATTTCACGTCCGTTTATATGCATAGGCTGCACATGCGGCCCCAAACGATGCCTTCAGCGGGGGAGGCAGTCAATCATGAACACACTGACTAGGGGTTTAGCTACATAAATGCCTAGAAATGGACACATTGAGACGTGCACCATAGGTGCCTCACCTAATGCCCTATCTATGTGCTTAGAAGGGGGCATAGAAGAACGAAAGAAGTCACCGGACTCGAATAATTGGAATGTCTGTTCACGTTCTATGTTACCATCAGACTTTCTGAAGCCAGAATCATGTGGCACATCAAAATTGCATCACATATCCATTCCGTATGCCTTATTACGTGCGGGGTACGCGTGGGTGACCTTCAACTGCCAGAATTGTATAGCAAAGGTCATAGGGGCTGAGACATCCAGATGGTGCCAAATACCAACCAATGAGATTGTGCGGGCACACTGGCTGTGCTGAAGCACCCTTGCCCATTTCATATATGGTGCTCTTCAACTTTCTTTTCTTCTTTGTTTTGCTCTGACTATGACCGACAGAATTAGGTCACCGGGATTAAATGTCATCGACTTTACTTTTGATTCTTTCACACAGATCGAACATTCAGGGAACACCCTCTCATCAACTTACTACACAGCAGGATGCATCTCCTCCGTTCATCATGGAATCTCAACAGCCTCTGTTGACTCACCTCTCAAACTTTTTTTGCTTTCAGTTTTATGTAGCTCGACCCGAAGGTACTGGAGCGCTTTACATCAGCACCAGTTGCATTACACGACGCATTCGTTTTTGGTGGGCACAGGCAGATTTTGTGATTTGCCCAGAATCACGGGTTGTTTAGCGGACGACAGACTCGATCCTGGTTACCCAGCTCCAAATTCGGCAGCTCTGGACCTTGGTACATGTCCAAGGAGTTATTGCCTCGGTAGCGTTAATTTTTTGATGTAACGGTGGGTTTTTTCTATTGCCGTATTTAAAAGTTGCCGCCAACCGCAGCAAGGACCTGTATTCAGGATAAACGTGGATTTTTAGGATTGCCACTTCTGTTAGCGGTACTTAATTAACATGAGATGCAAGGTAGGTGTTCCTGTGCAAAAACGGCCACTAACCCCACTTTATGATATTTACAAGGAATTCCTTGTATGGTGCCAAACCAAAAAAACTGCCGCTAACTCCAGTATGAGGCATTTGTTTAAGACCAGAAAACAGCTTGTCCTAAAAATGGTGCAAACACTTGGGGCCTCATTTCAGGTTGTTTTGGTGCTGGACAGCGCTGCAAGGAATGTTGCAGAGTTGCCCTGCAACAAAACTACAGGGCAGGAATGCGCTCTACCAACAATAGGATGAGGCAGGCGTAAGGTAGTGATTCAGTGGCATTCTTCAATTATTGCAGTGAAATCTGATGGATTTCACTCCACCAATCCTATGAGGCTTTGTTGTGTGGGAACGCCAACCCTGCATACTTCATTCCTGATGCAGGTTTAATGTGGCGCAGAGCTTCACAAGGTCACGCATATGCCTAGAGGCGTCACTTTGTAAATATGGCGCAATGTTGTGCAAGAATTTTGCTGCAAGTACGTCAAGAAAATCATGCACTGGCGGGGTGAAACTGTCGTAAGGGGCTCATGAATAAGCCCCCCTGTCTTTTTCCAATCCTTTGGCGCACAATGGCTGCTACACGGTAACACAGGAACCCTTGCACCATGGTGCAAGGGTGACTGTGTTGCGGAGTTGATCATTGTTGGGGTTCCATCTTTTCTCAAGATGTCTGCAGGTGAGCCTGGACTAGTGGAGGGTGGGAGTGAATTAGTTGGCCTTCTTGGAGTGTTGTTTGCCTTGTCTTTTCTTGAGGGGTGCCAGGGTGTCAGAGCAGTTAGAGATCCGTTGGTAGAGGTTGCGCGCTGCTGTGTTGGCGTCTGTAAGCATTGAGGGAGTGGTGGTGCTGAGGGAGTTGACAGGAAGTTCTTCAGTGGCCTTGATCCACTTGCGACCTATTAAGGCAATAATGGCGATGCTGTATGGTGGGCATGGTGAAGGGGCGATGTAAAAAATGATGGCTGCTACTGGAGAGTCATGTGGTGTGGCTGTAGTTGAAGTTCCTGCTGGTGGAAAAAACGAGCTCGAGTGTGTGTCAGGCTATGTGGGTTTGTGCTGAGACTAGCTGCTTTTGTCCGATGCTAGCGTGGTTCCCCAGGAGGGGGATGCTATTCTGGTCACTGGGGTTGTACAGGTGAAACTTGAGGTCTCCAAGTAGGATGTAGTTGGTGGAGGAGAGAGCCTGGGGAGCGATGAGATCTACAATGGCATCAGTGACTGGGGGATGATGACCCGGGGGGCCTGTAGATAAGGGTGCAGCAGACGGTGTGGTTAGGGTTGGTCCAGATCTGGGTGTGGAGGTGTTCCATGGTCACCCTCGGGTCATTAGAGTGCGTGGTCAGTTGGAGTGTGCTTTTTTAGACAATGGCAATGCCTCTTCCTGGGCCCTTGGGATGGTCTGTGCAGATAAATTTGTAGCCGTCGTGGATGGTGATGGTCATATCCGGTCCAGAGCAGAGGTTGGTCCAGGTTTCCGTGAAGAAGGCCATGTCTGAAGAGGTGGTGTTGAGGAGGTCCCAGATTTCAGTTGTGTGTTCGTGGAGGCACCTCATGTTGAGGAGGATGCAGTTGAGCCGGCCAGCTGCTCTGTTGGTCAGCTGGGTGGAGTTAAGCGCTGTTGGGCTGATGTGGTAGAAGGTGCATTTGCAGTTTTGACAGGAGCAGTGTTCAAAATGATTTCACAATGTTGCTAGATGGAAGGTGGTTTGGCGTCCAGGATTGATAGAGGAGGGTGATGGTGTTGTAGCAGTGGAGTGTCCAAGAGGAAGGGTCCTTGGTGCTGGCCATGGTCAAGGGACAGACTGACGCAGATGGACTTGACTTTGGCGCACCAGTGGTACGCCCTCTGCGCATAGCCACATGGTGGCCACCATTAAGTAGTGCTGTGAGGGAACTGGGCAGCTGGGAGGCTGGATATGTGGGAAAGGACACTGGAGGGGCTGGGACGTGGAGGTGCAGGGGTTGTAAGTGTGTTTTTTTTACACTCTTACCTCGAGGCCGGGTCCAATGTCTTCTGTGCTTCTGTTTCCCTGAGTCGGCTTCCAGGAACAGGAAGCAGGAAGCCGGGCTCCCTACCCTAAGCCAATCACATTACTGCAATGCGGCATTATGATTGTTCTTGAGAACCGTAACAAGGAATTCAGCCAGGGGCTGGAGGGGTGAGCATGTACTCCATGCAGGCTGAAATGCAGCCTGCATTGCAAACTGGGAAGTGCGCATGATTGCTTTGGGCAGCCAAAGAGGGACAATCAATCAGTCATTGTACACTTGAGTGGGTATACTACTCCGCCCCTGCCCTGCTCTATGAGTAGAGTAGCCCCACCCACCCTCCCGCCCACAAAGGAAACGTAGCAAGAGTACATCAGAAAGTAATCATCATGTAATGTTTCCTCTTTTTGCACTGCTTGAAAGCAGTAGGGCGACGCTCTTCCACAATAGTGTACCACTCACAGGTGCTAGGCCTGGGCCGGACTCAACCCCCAGGCCTCCTCCGATACGCGTACCACCTTCTCCTCACCTGGACATTGACACCATTGCGCAATACGCTGCACTCTCTCCAAATCTGTAACTCAGCTAGCAGGAGCCTCAGCCAAGTGGGATTTCACAAGCCTGGGTATAGCAGCCGCCGCCAAGTCCGCTGGGGAACCTTTTGATGCAGGGGATGCAACAAGGCCCCCTTAGGTGTGAAGATGCAGCGCGCCCACCACACAAGTTCAGCACAGCTGAGGGCCCTCACCCTCCACAGCATCCGGTCAGCGCAACACCCTCCTGAATGTGATTCAGAGAACTGCACCCTGGTGTAGTAGTGATGAGTGGCATGCAATGCAGACCTCCCTACGTTGGTGTGCAGGAGCGCCTATACCATTTAAAGCTCCAAGGGGCACAAGCGGTCTTCTCACACAGGTCAGCAACATGTCTTCATGCAACTTAGAAGACTTACAGGTAAAGTCGATCGCTGATGCCTCAATGTCTATTGCCATGGCCCAGCAACTCCACAGGACCACTGCATCCCACTCTGGGGCCTAGACGCAGGCCCAGTGAGGCCTCTGGGCCCCGGGATCTGTCCTTGCTTTCAAGGATTTGAATGTCATGGTGTTGCAAGGAGTGTGCAATGATAAGTGATGCATTACTGGTTTTGCCCGGCGATGCACCTCTTTTCATGATTGTAAATACATTGCTGAGAGGGATATCGTTTTTCGTGATAGGCCACTTTAAGAAAACTGCTGCTAATTAGCATTAGCTTTAGTTAGCGGCAAATCTTGTACATATGCCCCTGTGTCCCTTTACTGGGCAGTACCACATATCATATGTATTTTGCACTGCTATGCCTTTGAATGATTGAATGTTGGAATTTCATGTTGTGTGGCCAATAACATAATTGCATAAGACATAGGTTTGTGGTATTGGTTTGGCTCTAAGTATTGTCTAAAGTATGGTTGTGCTATATACATTAGGCTCAGGAGAACCTTTGCTGCCACACAAAATAGAAGAGGGTGGAACAATTCCATGAAAGTGAACCCTTTAGTGAAAAGGTTTTTCAGTCACACTTCTTGTAATTGAGATTCATATGGGTTAAGTTCACTAATTGTGCTAACCTCGAAGAACTTAATGCGAGAAATTGTGAATTTTGCGTTGGTTTTGACACTGTATACCATCTTGTAACAGGCACAAGTAAGGAGATCACCTGCCGGGTCCCAAGGACTCAGTCCAAGGATATTTCAAGTTGCTTTGTACTACATATTAAGTTTAATGTTCTTCACCAGTAGTCCTGGCTTAATCATATTACTATACACCAAACAAAACAGGATGTTTGCTAATATGAAGGATCACCTGTATTTGAAGGTGAAATAAAGATCTATGTGAATTGTTGGACGCACATGCAAAATCCAGGTTATGTATGCGTGTCTGATTAGATCATATACAGAAAGTATTCCAATCACAATGTCTACATAATGTTTGACCTCAGCTGTTTCCATTAAAGGAGTAAAACTGAAAAATGGTTAAATAAGGAGTCCTAACCCCTCCCCTGCTGGTGAAGGAACCGCTCTGTCAACAGCCACGGACGCGCTGTGCTGATGACGGAGCGGTTCCGTCACGGCCCGCTCGGCGCGCCTGCATGCGCGGATTCTGCGCCTGCGCTGGACGTTTTGTTGAGCGGGAGGAGCTGTGACGGAACCGCTCTGTCATCTGCACAGCGCACCCGAGGCTCGTGACGGAGCAGTTCCGTCAAGAGTACGGGAGCGCCCCGCGGCCCGCTCACTCCCTTAGCGCTGCGGCGGCATTGCCGCCGCAGCGATGGGGTTAAGAATTGAAGGGCAAATAACCAATGCTTTTATTTTGTGGCCTTTAAGGACCATTGAATTTACCTTCATCCTGTATTGATCATGTAAGATCACGCGTACTAATAAATGTGTCCAGGGTTGGGTGACCTTTGTACGCTCTCTTGGGTACATTTGGAAGCCTTTCTCGTTCTGAAATATTCCATTAGGAAGTTTACCAGGAGCAGAGAAAGTAAAGGGACGAGTTTCCCAAACAAGTCTTCCTTATATTTAAGGCATGTTAAAAAAGGCTTGTCTAAAATTCTCAGGTAAGAACTTAAGTCATGCAAGCATCACACTTTTGGCACGACTTCGATTTGTAAACTTTTCAATAGTATTTTAAAGGATTCCAGTAAAACCATTCGCAACAGTTGAGTAAAAATAGTACCCCTGCTTGCCCATCTGCCGCACTCACTAGCAATTTCTCTTGCAAAGTTATTCACTGTTGACTTAGGACCACGCCCACCTAGATCAAGACTCTTCTCAGGGTTGTGATCTTGGAATGGCTTTGGAGTTGATGAGTGACAGAAACATCTTAACCAGCATTGTGATTTTTGTATCTTAAATAAGATATAAACCATGAAAGAAAAAAATATGAGTTCTCCATTCCTCTGCAAAATATTTAAGTATAGAGATTCTTTTGCGCAGGCATGGGGCTGGAAGCAAATTATTCTGACTTGAAAAATCAGTAAATATGACAAGCTGTTTACAACTGAAAGCATGCAATTGAGCATCCAGTCAGTTACACAGTCATACTCCAAAATTGTATTCGCCAGTTAGGGAGTTATATCTATAATCTTGTTAAGTCATAAAGGTTGAATTTCTTATTTTACTTTGTAATATACATGAAACTGATTCCAAAGCATCGATTATATATTGAATGAATCACAAATGTCACTCTCATTGAGCAATAGAGGTGTATTCATGCCATAACGATTGGCAAATACAATTAATAGTGTAATAACACAGGCCTTACTGATCAGTAATGACATTCGGTTTGCTTAATGATGCTGAAAGGCTACTTCCATTTAATACCCATGTCTTGTGGGTGATTAAATGCACCTGCGGTCGTTTTCTGTATAATTACAAGCTGTGCATCAGCCGTCCTTCTACTGTCATACTTGAAACTGCTCTTGCCGTATGCTGCTGTGCATGGTGGACACAATCCATATGTATGTTGAGACTTACCTGCTTCACACATATCATTTCTGTAAGCTGTTCAAAGAAAAGCACGAAATGCACATGGCCAATGTATGCATATATGTGAGCTGGGGTGTTTATGTAGCAGGAACAGCGTGCTTAACAGTTGGTGTCAAACCCGAGATACAATTTAATATCTTTTACAAGTGACATGTTATATGTGGGCCCAGATTTGCTAAGGTTTTGTGATTGTGCAAACATGCTATTTTCCATCCAGAGGAGGAATGAAGCCTTCTGTGCAAAGAAACGTGTTCTGCTGTTTTACATCACGTTGCATCGTGTAGTATACTGGGGCACATTAGTGCAAATACTCATAGATTTTGGCTTGAAACTCAGTCTCCTAAGATAGCCAGTTTGTGCTTTCTGAAATACTAGGTTCTACGTAAAGCACATGTAAACCAGCAGAAATGGGTTCATTTCTAAAAAAAACAAGCATTGGCATAGCCAATAGGTCTCGCCTTTGGGGCCTTATAAGTGTTTAGAGAGAGCTATTGGCTTTGTTAACGGTTTTTAATATGGGTTGCAGAGCGTTGTGAATGTTGCGCAGCATGTTTAAAAGTTATACGTAATAATTAAAAAAGTGTTATAACCGTTAGTCACTTTATATATAACCTAGAAAACATTATATACAACTGAAGTATCCTAATAAAAACCTGAATTAACACTAAAAATGTGTTCTAATTTTATTGTTTATGCAAGGAAGGGGGAAGTGGGGGGAGTGGAGGTGTAGGGAGGGAGGGTGTGGGGGAGGGGAGGAGTGGAGGTGGAGCCGGAGCCGGAGGGAGGGAGGGGATTGGAGGAGGGGGAGTGGAGGAGCATCGGGTGGGGGAGGGAGGAGTAAAGGTGGAGGGAGAGGATGAGTGAGGGAGGTGGAGGGAGTGAGGAGGGAGTGAGGGGGGAGTGAAGGTGGGAGAGTCGAGGTGGAGGGAGGAGAGGGTGGAGGTGGAGATTTATTTAGGGTTGACCTAAGTCTTAGGGAATCAGGCGTCCCACAGCTTGCGTCATTAAAAGCCAGAAAGGTCTAGTTGAAGTGAGAGGAGATTTAAACATTACCAGACATCCTGCGCTGCACTTCAAGGAAATGACTAATTTTAGCACATAGCCATTTCAAAAATATTTTTCATTCCTAGGTGAGATTCCGTTTCTTGCTATTGTGCATTTGCGATTTGAAGTTTGAAGTCTTCTGGTAGTTACTATTAGAGGGTTCCAAGATGTCACAATGTGTAACCGGCATAAACTTATTCACTCTTGAGAGAAAGTGAATTGCAGCCATTTTTTATTACTTCGGTGCACTTTGATTGTTGTTTTCTCATTCCTGATTGAAAAGGAAAATGGATTTTTAAATAGAGTTAATTGGAAATACATTAACTTTATTAATTTTTTTTGTGCCTGTGCTATTAACAATACAATTTGCGAATGCAAAAAAAAAAAAACGGCAGATGGCATACGGAGCGGTAAATAAAAAAATTAAATAAATTCACAGTGCAAAAGCAATTGTCAGAAATTGAGCATCCTGGCAGCAAATGATGACAGCTGCTAGCCCTCAATAAAATTGAAATTTTGTTTTTCATGGACAGTACTGGGAGAGGTGGGAAGCAACAGAGTAGTGGATGAGGAGAGCACGGGGAGCAGTGATGAAGGTGTGGACCGGGGGGTTGTGTTGGAACCAACTCAGGAGCTCAAGGCAGCTATAGAATAAAAAAATAAATATAAAACAAAAAAAATCGCATGAGGAAGTAATGGATGCCCTGGGGAAATAAGGACCAACACAAGAAACGCACAGGAGCGTTGCTTGAGGCAGGAAGCAGCACACGACAGAGTCAGCAGAACATCAGGCACTCTAATAGACACAATCGGTCTTCACTTTTGAAGCACTGCACTCATGCTTGTGGCGGCATCCACGGGGTGAGCAGCGGCTCGCTGGGGCCATATGTTTGTAATAAATGAGGCTGCACCGCTGCTTGCTCCGGTGAGGTGGATGCTATCACAAGCACGAGTGCAGTGCTTGAAAAGTGAAAAACAATTGCAAAAGGCCCTCTCCTAGAGCAGCGCATGCGCGCTGCCTTGGCGAGACCTAAAAAGGGTGGGGCTCAAAGACCAACCCTGCAGGACATCGCAGGGTAGAGTGAGAAGGGTGGTGATCTGAACATGGTTACGTACTGCTCTCTGTCGAGAAGAAAGGAAAGAAGCATGAGCTAAAGAACAAGAACAATTAGAAAAATAACATTCCATCTCATGTCTGTCATTGGAAAAATGGCAGATACAGCAGACATACAGGCATACACAGCCAACACTATAGAACATACACCAACAACTGGAATCTAGGCACATATACTTATGCCCACAGATACTCAGAACCAAGCCCTTATAAATGTTCACAGATGCACATTGACAAAACATATAAAGGAGCAACCTCCCAATCCATGGCACAAGAATAGATCTCCCCGATTAATAAACAGGAGAAATATGCAGTTCAGTGTATGTCGTGTAGAGACCTATAGCGCTTCTTAACCTGCAGGCACACCCATACACCAAATTTTAAGCAAATTGGTTATAATCGATTTTACCAGTGTCCATCCATCCCAACCAATTCAGTTTAACTTAAATTTATAAAAGGCAAATGCACCATATTAGGAGAACACACCTGCGTCTAAACAAAGCAAACCGAGGCAATACCAACAATTCTGGCATTGCTTGCTGCTGGGAAGTACCAACTTGTATTAAAATGCTGCTGGTATGGTATTGCTCTCCCATATCGAGACACAAGTAAATGGACGTTGCTCCAGGGTTTTCCTATTGGGAATGGGGATGCAACAGGGCTGTCCGCTGTCTCCGCTGCTCTTTGCGTCCAGCATAGAGCGCTTCGCAGCATGGATAGGAGCGGACCAGAGGTTAAGGGAGATTTATTTTGCCAGCGAGGTGCACAACACTATGTTGTTCACGGATGATGTCTTGCACTCTTTAACCTCAATAGCCACATCCTTTCAGCAACAACTGACACAACTCCAAGACTTTGAAGCAGTCTCAGGATTTAAATTCAACAGTTGTAAATCTGAACTCCAAAATCTCAACCTATTTCCGGGGTAAGTAAAGCAGCTTGCGGACGAAACACTTTTGATGACCCAAAAATATAGTAGGCATTTGGGGAACAACATTACCCCTAAAATAAAAGTAATATATGTAGCTAATTACCTTCAGCACCTGCATTTCCGACGAGAGGACCATAAGAAATTATCTCTTCTATATCTCTCCTGGTTGCCCCCGGTCAATACAGTTAAGATGAACACCCCCCCCCCTCCCATGGGCCCTGTATTTATTGCAGGCCCTACCAATCCCTGTACACATCACAATTTTTGGGGGACCCAAAAGCACTAACTCTGCACTTAATATGGAAGGGTAAGAGAGGACGACGGTCATAAAATACTTTAAATTCCAAAATAGGTGGAAGTCCAGCCTAACTAGACTTTCCAATATATTATAAGGCGTTTTTAACACAGAGTCCTAGCACGCAGGTCACTCTGATAAACATTAGGTACAAATGGACAAGATCGTAGAAAGGAGGACCATATGGACTTGGTGTGAACATTAAAAACAGATAGACCCTCTAATGTATAATGAGCAGTCCTATAAGCTAACACCAGGGGATTTCACTTTTCCAATCATCCCACATACCACCACACTCCCGTCTTCCCATCACCACCACACCTGTTGTTGTAAGGTGGGTGAATGCCTAACTATCTCTTATGTGTTCAAAAATCAAGAAATGTTACTCTTTGAGGCCTGTAAACAAACAAAAAAAATCATTTAGAAGACAGTGAACAATTTAATACACGGGGATTTGTGCCCAACAGAAAAAATGGTGACACTGCAGAGGGACAAAGGAACGAATTACCACACTATATGACATGTTATTACACAAAATCCCGCAACTACACCCAATTAGGCTGAGGTGGGTAAGAACCACAACACTGAACGTTCCAGATTTTAAATGGGATCACCTATGGCAGGGTATCTGTAAAATCTATCAGAAGATGATAGGGAGAGAAGCACATTGTACAAGCATATGGTTGGTTACTTCTATCCTACCAAGCTTGGGAAGTTTTACCCAGGTGTGAGTGAGATGTGTTGAAGGGACTTTGGCATGCAGGGCAACCCCAGCCTATAAAAACAAACAAAAAGCGAATGTGTGTTGATAAGGTACTGCTTAGAGAATTCTAGTGGCTAATTATAACAAAACAGAACCTAAGCCTATGTCATCATGGTGCTGAAGACTATGGAATACTCTCACCATGTAAAGATTGACGGCCGATAAGCATGATACCTGGAAATCATTTGAGGCCACCTGGGAAC
This sequence comes from Lissotriton vulgaris, assembly GCF_964263255.1. NCBI lineage: Eukaryota > Metazoa > Chordata > Amphibia > Caudata > Salamandridae > Lissotriton > Lissotriton vulgaris. The sequence goes on from NC_141693.1 coordinate 392,628,321, forward strand.
TACTACTAAAGTTTGTATCTGAGGACCTCCACCAGGCCACCTGACCCACTCGGCTGAAAGCACTAATTCTGTCCCACTACCAAAGGATGGTGGCAATACACGAGAAGTGAGTTATACACACTCAGTAGGCACAGGTGATTGAAGAGACTGCAGTTAATAGAATCGAACTCAGACATGTTCCCTATGTTCATGGACATTATTACTTTACGTTTTTTTAGGTTTAAGAATTTACTTGTGCATCAGCTCCCATTTATAATGTACCAGGTTTGGAAACCGATTTAAAATTATATGGTCAAAAAACACATAAAGGCACGCAAAGCCAACACATAAAGGCAAACATATAAAATACATGCACTTGCAGATGCAGAAAACTTCCATATGGGCTATAAGTATGGCCACTGGAATTATGTGTCAGGGAGGACCAAATTATGCAGCAGGGCTGACTAAATTATGTGGCAACAAAAGCCAAATTAAGCAGTGTAATGTGGCAGATTTTGTGATAGCATTACTTCATCCATTTTCATTGTTACACTTCTTAACACTGGCTGGGCATAGGCTTCATCTAATTAATTCCAACTTGATATCCAAATCTAGCAATAAGCAACAGAAAGATGATCAGGCAGTCTTTACGAAGAATCTTCTACTGCGCGGCAGCATGTATTGCAGTGGTTTAGTAACTTTTGATCCATTTGAGCTAGAATTTTTTTTTAGATAAAATATGCAAGTTATGCATTAATAATGGTTCATGAGGCAAATTCATAGTTATGGGGATACATTTGCATAATTCCAGTGTTTCTGGTTATAAGGCATGTAGTGGCAATACATATAAGTCCAAGCACAAACAGAACTATGGCATCAGGGGAAGGCAAAGAAGAGCAGGGGCTATCCAGTGAATGTATGTATTATTGGAAGGGAATTCAAATGGGTACGGGCGTAAAGGCATTATTATTTGTAGAGGTATTGGTAGGAAACTGGATTTATTAGCGGAAGTCGGTATGCAACGGGAGCCACTGTCTTGGTTAAATTATTAGTGCAGACCATGTCCACCGAGGAATGAAGGGGATATCTGTGTTAAAACTTGAAGCAAGGGGCAAGGCACTGCAGTACACTGCACTTTGCGTTTAATTCTGTCACTTCAATCATGCACCTCATTAGTGGGAACGGCATAGACGAGGGACTTTTTAATATCTCATCGACGAACTATGCTAGAATGCAGTTTTAATGAGAAACTTGATACAAATGTTACTATCTTGAATATACACGTAAATGTGCTCTGACGTTTCATGAGATAAGTGTCCTTTATGCTGCCCGTCCTCAGCTCCCAAACATCAAGCAGACATTTTCGTGTCAGGGTGGCTACCGTACTTGAACCCAATGACAGCTCAGCCCATTTGTTAGCATTTTCTCACCGTTAACCCTACCCTACTTCCACAGGCTTTGCCAGGGTCAAGAGAGTGCAAGGTCCGTGGTTCGGCGCGCGGCTTGTCTGGGCTGAGAGCTCGGCTGGGTCAACAGATTCCTTTCCTGACGCGAAGCACGTGAAACACCGAGTACTCAGAGCCTGGGCCAGGAGGGATTATGGCTCCTAAAAATGCCCCAATATCCACGCGAGCAACTAAGACAGCAGTAACAGAGTCTGGGGCAACTTCCACGGCACCAAGCATATCTACTGTACCTGCTGTACCTGCATCTGCGTTAGCAGCTTCACTGGCTGGGGCTCCACCTGGGGGTCTATCTGCTATTTCTAATAATGTCACTGCCACTGTTTCTGCTATAACCCCTGCAGTGAATCCAGTAACCCCAGTAAAACCATCAGCTGGGGGTCCAGCATCAACAGGCAAGTTCTTCGCCCCCCTACTTTTGCCATACCAGAAATAACTGACTCTGCTTCATTTAACACATTTAACACTTTGAGTACTGACAATAAAAAGGGTGACATGGTCAGTACTGGGATTAACTTAAAACTGCATGATGGGAATAACGTGAAATTCATTGAAGCTGTTGATAATGCGGATGTCTCAATTAACGCAAGTATGGCTGCCGTACTCTCATCTTTGGAGTGTCCGGATGAGAGGAGTCTTACAGTGGATCAGGATGTAGAGGCTCCATCTAGAGAATCAGGTTGTTTGGAGACCTTGACGACCGGGGGTGGTGTAAATGCTTCTATTCCCCTAGATGGGGGCTGGGCCGTCTGGAGATTTAGAAAGGGACTGGTCGAATGAGGAATACGAGGAGACAGATGAGGCGGAGGAAGGAGAAATGGATAACTTCGCCACTGGTACTTCTTTGGATGTGGCAAAACATCGGGATAGCCAAAAAGATAAAGCAAAATTGAGAATCAAAATGAAGACGAGGAGCAAGAAAGGGAAAGTGGGTATGGCGGATAGCTTACCAGTTAACATCATTGCTCCTGCCCCCAAAAAGACTCTTCTCATTGATAAAAGCCCCTTGAGGAAATGGATGCAGGCTAAAGGGTTAGTCAAGAACATGACTTTACGGCTATCTGGCACTAGTCCACCAATACCTGAAACTGAGAAAAGCTGCTCTGGCCCCAGCTTAACCCCATCAGCCTCGGGGGGTGAACTAGTGCTTCCACCTGAAGGCTCCAACTCGGTTCTCCTGAAGTCGCCAGCAGCACCTCTAGACCCGACCTCAAACTACAACTCAAGGTGGAGGATTTAGAGAATCGCCAAAGGCGAACCAATCTAAGACTCTTTGGCATTCCTGAGGGTTCAGAAGGATCAGATGCTAGGGCGTTCATAGTCAAGTTATTACAGAAAGCTTTTCCTGACCTAGCTGACTGGGATTTGGATTCCCAGGTTCAAATAACCCATCCTCTCCCCTTAGTCCAGAGAAACAGGGAGGGTAAATTTCCTAGACCTTTCCTACTTTGCTTTGGTAATTTTCTTTTAAGACAGGCTATCTCCTTGAAAGCACGCCCTACTTCTCCTGTCGTTTTTGGGAATCTGTCTTTATTCGTACGCTCAAATTTGAGCAAAGCTACTATGGACAGGAGATGGAAGTTAAAGAAATTTATCGACCCTTTTAAATCCATCGGTGCGCAAGTGTTCTTACAGGAACCAGCCCGTCTTAAAATTATCAAAGGAGGTCATACCTATCTCTTGTCCGACGAGAAGGAAGCCGAAAAGGTGCTATCTAAGTTCGGCTAGGGGCTATCAGCCTGATTCATGATGTAAAATTGCGCCCGCAATCGCTGCGAAAATGCAAATGCGGGCGCAATTTCCGTAATCGGCATTCAACATCAAAATTGCGAACTCGCAAACACATAATAGCGAAATCGCTATTATATTCGCAGAATCCCAGTAGGAGAGCATTAGAGAATCGGAAAATGCGACAAACCACGGATTCTGCAAAATAAATAGCGAATTCGCTATACAATCGCAATCGGCATTCATGAAAAATCGCAAATAGCGAAAAACCCAAAAATCGCAGTTTGCGCCGCACAAATTAAGGACAACTCAAAGCAGGTGGTAACCATAAAAGCCATGCAAAAATTACATTTAAAAAACCGTTGGCCAATCACCAACAGGTTCAAGCCTGACCAATCACACATAAGGACAATCAGCAGCAGCAGCATTAGGAGTTCCACAATGCCAGGAATGTACATGGTGGTGAGGCGTCGAAGGCTACAGCGATTAGCACGGAGGAGACGCAGGATCCAGGACAGGATTTTCCGCCAGCGGGCCACCTTGCTGGGCCAAACCAGAGAGCAGATATATGCAAAATACAGGCTGAATGGGGAAATGATAATGCAGCTAATGCAGGACCTTGACCCCCTGATGCAGCACCCAACAAGCCGTACCAATGCGGTGCCTAAACATGTGCAGGTATTGTGTAGCCTGCACCTCCTGGCCTCCGGGAGTTTCCAGGGGATAGTAGCGGCTGCTGGGGGGATATCCCAGCCCACTATGTCACGCTGCCTCCACACTTTTGTTGACGCCATGCTCACCCAGCTACACCGTCACATCAAATTTCCCACCAGCCAACAGGAATTGGACTTGACCAAGCTACAATTCTACAATGTAGCCCATTTTCCACATGTACTCGGATGCATAGATTGTACCCACGTCGCCATCTGCCCACCAGCTGCCACGGAGTATATGTTCCGCAATAGAAAGTCCTACCACTCCCTCAACATACAGATGGTCTGCAATGCTAAGACATACATCACTGACATTGTCGCCCAGTACCCAGGGAGTAGCCATGACTCCTTCATATTCCGGCACAGCGGCCTCCACACACGACTGGTCAGGGGAGAGTTTGGGGAAGGACACCTACTTGGTAAGTACACTTTGTCAACAATGTCACATTGCTATGAAGTAACAGCGCAGCACAGGCAATCACCATCTGCTCCTCTCATTCAGGTGACAGTGGCTATGCCCTCCGTGAATACCTCCTGACCCCATACCTCAACCCTGCTACACCACAGCAACGGCGCTACAATATTGCACACATACGGACAAGGAATTGCATAGAAAGGACATTTGGCCTGCTCAAGAGCAGGTTCCGCATACTGCACAAGACAGGTGGGGCCATGTATTACAGTCCTGCAGTGTGCTGCCACATTGTGGCTGTCTGCGCAATACTTCATAACATTGCAACCAAGCGCCCGATACCTGTCGACCTCTCTGGCAGTGAATCTGAAGGGGACAACCGGCCACCTGCACATGCGCGCCATGCACGCGGGGAGAACCCAGGTGAAGGCCACAGACGTCGCAACCACATCACAGGGAACAGTTTCTAGTGCACCCTCTTCCCTCACCCCACAAATCACTAACGCATGCAAAATGTAATAATGACACAACGCTAATGTGTGCTGCAAAATAAATATATTTGTTTCAATCACAAAAATGGTACCAGTTCAACTATCTTCTACTAACAGTATTACTGCATACTGCTGTGTCAAAGGACAGGGCAGGCTTATAGTCAGCCTGTGCCTGTAATTGTCAAATGTACTCAAGTTCCACCCAAGCGCCTCTGAGGCGCATCCTCTTCTGGGGCACCTGGACCTGGCGTGGGCCTGGTGCTGCGCCTGAGTGGCGGGACTTGTAAGGCAGAGTGGCTGCTGATGCTGGATGCCCCCTCACTGACATCATCACTCCCAACAGTGGCAGGTAGAGCAGGAGGGTGTAGTGCTGTAACCGCCGTGGTCAGGTGCTCCAAGACCCTGGTCATGTCCTCACAGCACTGGATAAGTTGGTGCTGCTGTGCTAGGGACCGCCGCGACAACAGTGAAGTTGCATTGGCTGCAACATAATTGGACCTGCTGTTGGCGGCCAGCCGGCTCATGAGCTGATGGTGGCGCCGGCGTGCTGCACTGCGCTGAGTAGTCATAGCTGCAGTGTTGGCCTCCATGGCTGCAGTCATGCGGGCCATTCCCTCCCCCACACCTGCCATGGCTGCAGTCATGTTGTCCATGCGGTCCCCCACACCTGCCATGGCCGCCGTCATGCGGTCGCCCACTCCGGCAACATTGCGCCCGGTAACTGGACAAAATATCGAGGTAAAAATATCGACATTAACAAAATATCGACTTTAGGAATATCGTTGGACAAAATATCGACTCAAAAAATGACTAAAAAATATCGTTTACAAAAATATCGACCAGACAAAATATCGATAAATAGTCAAAGTAAAAAATATCGAGAATAAGTAGAAAAAATGTAAAAAAAAAATATAAATTTATTAATAAAAATATAAATAGTGGTTAATGTTTAGGAGCGGGTTGTGGGTTTATAGGGGAATAGGGTGGGAAGTAATTTAATAATAATTAATTAATTAATATATGTTTGTTAATTATTTTTAACTAGATTTTAATTGGTAATTAATTCATATTAATTAGTTAATTATTTTATTAAGTGGTTTGCATAATTTTTTAATTAATTAATTGGTTATTATTAATAATAATTAGTTAATGATTTTATTACTTTTTTGCATATTTTTTTAATTAATTAATTGGTAATTAATTAATTTAATTTAGTTAATTACATTAATTGGAGTAATTTTATTATAATCTATAATTTTTAGTTAATGTTAATTAATTAATTGTAAATAAACATTATTAATTTATAAATTCTATTAATTACAGCTAATGTGCTAATATATTTAAATTTTTGTTATTGTTAATTATTATTTATTTGTTAATTAAATATTAATCTTTAATGTTGTGTAAAAGAGTATTTTTAGGGTTCAGGGTCAGTTTTAACACCTTTGTTAAAGGGGTATTTTTTTGGGTTCAGGGTCAGTTTTCAGTTTGTGGGTTAAGGGGTTTTTAAAGAGTTCAGGGTCAGTTTTCAGTTCTTGGGTAAAGGTGTATTTTTTGGGATCAGGGTTAGTTTTCAGTTTGTGGGTAAAGGGGTTTTTTAAGGGTTCAGGGTCAGTTTTCTGTTTGTGGGTAAAGGGGTATTTAGAGGGTTCAGCGTCAGTTTTCAGTTCTTGGGTGAAGGGGTATTTTTTGGGTTGAGGGTCAGTTTTCAGTTTGTGGGTTAAGGGGTTTTATTAAGGGTTCTGGGTCAGTTTTCAGTTCTTGGGTAAAGGTGTATTTTTTGGGATCAGGGTCAGTTTTCAGTTTGTGGGTAAAGGGGTATTTATAGGGTTCAGGGTCAGTTTTCAGTTTGTGGGTAAAGGGGTATTTATAGGGTTCAGGGTCAGTTTTCAGTTCTTGGGTAAAGGGTTTTTTTGGGTTGAGGGTCAGTTTTCAGTTTCTGGGTTAAGGGGTTTTTTAAGGGTTCAGGGTCAGTTTTCAGTTTTTGGGTAAAGGTGTATTTTTTGGGATCAGGGTCAGTTTTCAGTTTGTGGGTAAAGGGGTATTTGTAGCGTTCAGGGTCAGTTTTCTGTTTTTGGATAAAGGGGTATTTTTATGGTTCTGGGTCAGTTTTCAGTTTTTGGGTAAAGGGGTATTTTTGGGTTCAGGGTCAGTTTTGGGTTTTTGGGGTGAAGGGGTATTTTTAGTGTTCAGGGACAGTTTTGGGTTTTTGGGGTACAGGTGTATAGGGTAAAAAAAAAAATAATAGTTTAAAGCTATTACAGGAAAATACAAAAAAATATAACATTACATTATAAAATTTTAACTTTATCTAAAAAATATATGTATTAGCACCTTCCCAGAAAATATCTAGACTGGAGTTGGAATAGTAATTATTAATTGGTTAGTGTCCAGCACCATCACTCATATTAGCTACACTGGAGTTGGATTAGTAATTAATCATTGGTCTGTGTCCACCACATTTACTGATATTAGCTTGACTGGAGTAGGAATAGTAAATAATTATTGGTCAGTGTCCTGCACTTTCAATGATATTAGCTTGACTGGAGTAGCAATAGGACATATTAAATTGGTCAGTGTCCAGCACATTTGCATACATTTTTACATTACTGTCTTATAATATTACAAAATAATGCAACATGGATGTTTTCAAAAAGCTTTATTAACCATTTTTGAAATTTTTATTGTGTACTACAATACAATCACAAACAAAAATAACATAACATTATTTTGACTTTTAGTATTTGCAGAATAACACTTTAACATTAATTACATGTTGTCAATTATAAAAATAAATTTCTTAACAACATTATTTCAGTTAATATAAAATATTCTCATCATTAACTTGGAGTTACTAGTATTTATATTGAAATAAATAAAAAAAACATTTTTTTTAAATTTCTTCCATTAATATTTAATAATGTTAATATTAAATATTTATATTATTAAATATATATATAAAACATTTATAATTGTATCAAGTAACATGACTATTATTACATGTGTTCAAGAAATTGAAATACAAAATAAAATATTTGTTGATACATATTTCAGACAATGTTGTTTTTAAATGAAACATATAAATATATTATGTTGTAAACTTTATAACAGTATAGGGGAACAATATGTTTAATATTAATATCTGGTATTGCCAAAATATTATTTAAGCAATTATATACTTTTGTTATAGTTAGAAATTATTATAAAACATTTTGTAATAATTAATAAAAATAATAACACATTTATTTATTATTATTATTAATTAATAAACATAATCATTCTTTTATTATTTTCAGAAAAACACACATTCAGAGATAAAAAATATACATTATTTCTGGGCATTGTTTAGATATTAAATGGTTATAATTTTGATATTAATAACAATAAATAAGTTATATTATTTATTATTATTAATTATTACTATAAACAATTATAATGTTTACTTAAAAATAAACACAAACTTATTCCTATAAATGTACACAATAACAAAATATTTACATCTTTTATTCCAAGTCTTACATAATTATTTAATATTATTAATATATAATAATTATTATATATTAATTTATATTAAATATATTTCTATTTCTTAAATATGTTAAATTATAATGAGTATAGTGTATTATTTTGTAAAATTATAAATGTGTATGTATTATATTTTTTTACTATAATATTGTATTGTCTATGATACTTTTACACAAATGGTTTAAGGGGACTACTTTTTTACCGCGTAAGGTTATTGCGCTCCATTCTGGACTGGAGAAGCTCGCGGTTGGGAGTTGCTTCACGTGGAGAGAGGTAAGGTTATTTTTACATACAAATTATAAGTAAGTGGTCATGTTTGAGGGTATAATCGAACTTTGTAGTGTATTTTGGTGTATGTAGGAATTGTTTAAGTAGCGTTTTGGTGAAATGTCTTTGTTATAGATGCGTCGTGAATGTTTTAGTTCTAGTGTTATTTTAAGTGTTCGGAAATGTCTTCTTACATGGTTACTGTTAATTGTGAGTGTATTTACAAATGTTATGGGCTATTTGTGGGTGGGTTTCGTTATGTCTGTTATTTTACAGGTTCCGGTTTCTCGCATGAAAACTACATGGAAGGAAGCGTGTTTTTTTCCGGTGAAACTAATGTTTGACTAATTATGGGTATATTTTGACATTTATCTCCTATTTTTCGTGTTTGCCAGGAGCGGTTTTTACACATTTTCAACATTTTTCGGGTTTTTGGAGGGTTTCGAATTGGATTGATACATTGATATGCGTGACCGTTTTTTAAAAGTTGTGTCTATATCACTTTAAATACTAAAGTGTCCACACTACTGTTTTCGGGATTTCCTGGAGCGTTTTTTAAAATTTTTAACTTTATTTTTGGGTTTTTGAGGGTTTCCCATATTGGAATTGTCCTATATTGGATTGGATTGTATGGATTGCATTTTGCTTGATTGCGTCTTTCTCATCTACAAAAATTGTAAGTATTAAAATTACAATTTTTATTGGGTGGGAAATGTCGATTTTTATGTAATGTGTATGTGTGATGTAATTATAAACATTGCATATTTGTTAAGATTTTTTTTTCCTAATTTAGATACGTTTGTTAAACAAATATGTATTATTTATAATTGATTACAAATGTTTATGAAATGTAATTTTACCATTATTGTAAGAAGACATTAGTATATTTTGTTGACATTTTTATAGTAGACTTTTAGCTATTATTGACAGGTATTCTAATCCTCTAGTTGTAGGGTATAGTGTGACTTGACTTTGCAGTAGTCGGAACATTTGTTTAGTTTGTTTAGTGAGTTTTGGACCTATTTGGGACACAGATTGTTCCATTCTTAGTTCCTGATAGCTTTGTTCTTTTTTCAAAGCTTCTAGAAGGTTATGGAATGTGGGTTTGCCTCTGCTTGTGGTTGCTTGGAAAGCATTATGCCACCCTTCTACACTGTTGTTTGTTTTAGCCTCTTGGTTTAAAGTACTAAGATAGACATTCCACCAAGGGATTTGGAATTTGGGTTGGCGTCGATGTCCAGATCTGTGCAACCTTCCCACCCAAGTATCTTCGAAATAGTCCAGTAATGGGGTTAGTTTATCTTCATTCCTCTTGTAATATGTGCTGTCAATTAATAAATTGTAGTGTTCCGCTACATCTGTAACAGGGACGTAGGCCAGGGCTATCAATTTTTTTACTTGATAGGCAAAGGTGCTATCTGTTGAGTATAGTATACTTAACGTTGATTTTTGGAGATGCCTCCATATGCTCTGATTAAAATGATAATAGCAACCCTGGATTGCTGTGTGGGGAAATGTTCTCAAAATGCTATTAATCATAGCTAATTCGAAATCAATAATTATTTTTTCAGGAAAATAATTATTGATTTCAGTTTTGAGAACATTTAATATTTCTGTATAAGTGTTTTGCTGTTTGTTGGGTAGCAAACAGTAAATGAAAGGTATGTTAGAGTTATGGTATAAACCGTGGATGGAATACAGTTGATAAAAAGGTTTTGGGCATGGTTTAAATGTTCCATCCATCATCCATTGGGGACACTGTTGGATTTTTCTTAAATTACTTGCAGTTGCAAACATAATGATTCTGTTTGTACTGCTTTCATTGTTAAAAAGGATAAATTTGTCTTTATTGTGTGTGATGGCCATTTCTGGTGAAATAATAATTTCCTCAAAAGTAGTTGGGTTGGGTTGGGTTGTGCTAGTGAGTCTTTTAGTGCGTGCAATTGTGCGTTTCAGGGAGTCAATAGAGGGTAGTTGACCTGAAGCATGGGCTGGGACTTTTACCAGTTCTTCTTTAAGGATTTGTGTTGTTGTTTTATCACTTTGGGTGCTAGCAGTTTTAATACTTTCTAAAGCATCTCCTATTTCAATTTCTGTGACATTTGGGGGATGATTGTGTTCCCTGGTAAATAACACATTAGTTTCCTCAGTAGTAGCCCTCCCATAACATTTGTTGGAGTAATATTTGGTACACTTCCCAAAAACTTTTCTACCACTTTGTCTTTCCTGATTATACACATAACCCATGTAACATAATAGTAATTTATTTTTCTGTGACATAACAAATTCTGCACCTTCAGTCATTTTGATTTACTTGTTCTAGGAAAGAGTAGAAAGAAACAAAATCAAAACACATATATTTCACTTTGTGGTGCTAACATCATTAATGATGTATTTATACTTACAGTTACTCAAAGTAGTAATCACTAATGCAGAACTGTATTTTGAAGGATTTTCTTGTATGTATTTCTTTATTTACTGTTGGTATGAAAATATAGAAATGCCAAGTTAATGTTTACACATAACAAACGTTTTTCCTACAAAAAAGCAGTTGTCAATTTTGCTTACTTGTACATTTGATATAAACATTACATATACTTACTTGTTTAAATAGTAGACTTGTAGTAATTGGTGGAGTACATCAAGGTAGTAAAGTTCAGATCTGTAGAGAAGATAGAAGAAATAATTGAAAATTATTATAATTAATATTTTGAACCGTTGGGAAATGGGAAATATTTAAAAGTATACTAACTTCTAAATAAGTCGTTTGCTGTAGGCAGAATAGCTGTATGATGTATTCAGAATATCTGTAGAGGAAATATAAAATATATAACAGGTTGTTAAGAACATAGTTTGCATTATTTTCGGCAGTTTTAGACAAATTACAAGTATACTTACATTTTTTACAAGGGTAGTCTTGTCTTTTGGTATAGTTTGTGTTGGATGTTTTTATAGGATCTGTAGAATAGATGTATGATGTATTCAGAATATCTGTAGAGGAAATTCAAAATATATAACATGGTGTTAAGAATATAGTTAGCGTTTTTTCTGCAGTTTTAGACAAATTACAAGTATACTTACATTTTTTACAAGGGTAGTCTTGTCTTTTGGTATAGTTGATGTAGGATGTTTTATATGATCTGTAGGGAAGATGTAATATGCAAGATATGTAGCTTAGAAATTTGCATTTATAAATTAGGATGTTTAATAACAAAAACATCTATACTTACTATTTAATTAGTGTACTTTTATCCTTTTTTGTGTAGAAATAGGAAAATCTCAGTATATCTGTAAATATAATGTTTAAAAGAAAGAAATACTCTTGTGAAATAGTGTTTAAAAACAGCAGTTGGTGTATAACAGAGCATTAATATATACTTACAATCTGATTTTCCATGTGAAGAAATATGACCATGTAATAGGAATTGTTTTGGAGTAGTTTCTATCAGAAATGTAGGAAGACATTAAAATAAAATAAGTGCAAGAGTTAGGAGATGTAAGTTAAATAGTACACTTCTAATTTAGATTTCTAAATAATGCAGTGTTTCTTACTTGAATAATTAGCTAGTGAGCTGGATCTTTAAAGATGTTTCTTCAGGAACAAAATCTTCAGAGTGTTGGCATCTACTTTCCATAGAGTTAGCAGCAACAAATGGTAGAATGCATGTATCCCTTTTATAGTATGTGTATTTTGTGTGCTTTGATTTGATTGGTTGTAGGATGTAATGAAGCATTCTATAGGCTAGTTTGAATTTTTTTTGTTAATTGGTGTGTTTGTTGATGTGAGAATGGTGGTATGTGGTGATTGCCGCATTAAAGCAGGTTAGTTGTAAAATGAAATAGATGTTTAAGTTAAAATAAGTAAAGAAAAAGCTTGTTAAATGCAAAGAATATTTAGAAAATGATATAATGCATGTAATAGAATGTATAGCAAATGTTGATAAATAGGAATTGTATAAAAGTAACAGGTATTATATGTAAAATGTATTTTGTATAGAGCAATGACTTTTATTGATGATTAATATGGTATTTTAGACATGAAAGTGTACAAAAATGAACGCAATATTTTTTTTAACGTTATTTTAGTAGTCTATATATTTTTAGTCGATATTTTTGTAGTGTTAGGGCTAATTTCATGTACAACGATATATTTGTAGTCGATATTTATGAAAGCGATATTTATGTACTCGATATTGTAAATACTCGATATTTTTTACTCGATATTTTTGTAGTTTGTGTAATAAGTATAGAAAGTCGATATTTTTGTCGTCGATAATTTGTCAACGATATTTTTGCAAGTCGATAATGTGACCGTCGATAATATTTCAGTGATCCATTGCGCCCAATCTTGTGGAGCTGGAGCTGAATGGCACCTTGCTGCCGTGCCTGGCGCTGATGGATACGCAACATGCGTCTTTCGATGCTCATACGCGCCAGCCCCTCTCCATTGCCCCTCCTGCTGATTGCTGCAGTGGTGTGCTTGCGAGACCTGCCACGCCTGCTCTGCTGGCCTGACACTGTGGCTGGCCGCTGTGTTGCCGCTGTCGCGGGCCCAGATGTTGTAGCACCAGCTGCTGGTGGTGTCACAGCAGGCGTTGCTGGTACAGCAGGGACTGGAGGCACAATAGTCGCGGGCCTGGCTGTGGCTGTAGGTGGTGCGCCAGACTCAGGGGGCATAATAGTCGTGGGCCTGGCTGTGGCTGTAGGTGGTGCGCCAGACGCAGGGGGCACAATAGTTGCAGGCCTGGCTGTGGCTGTAGGTGGTGCACCAGACGCAGGGGGCACACTGCTGGTGGACCTGGCTGCTGGTGTTGTTGCTGCGGCAGGGGCTGGTGCCTGTGTTTGTGGTGGCACCTCCTCCTCCTGGGCCTCCTCATCAATTAGCAGCCTCTCGCTGTCGCTGCTTTCAGCGCCACCTGTGAGGGTAAGTGGACGATCATTAGTTGCATGTATCTGTCAGACGTGCAGTTGCTACATGCATGCTGGGTGACATTCCCTGAATGGCAGTGGCTTTGCGTACTTTGGAACCTGTCTGGCTGCATTGTGGTACTACTACATTGTGGCCACACTACATCTCCCACAATGCTTCAGGGCATTCCCTGATGTGCAACAATGGCATGACTATGGGACATTATGGGATCCTATTTGGTCATGGACATTCATAGGGGACAGGGTCGCAGTCGCATGCCACTTACCTTGGGTGTCTTGGGTGGGGCGGGATGAGTCCAGACGTGTGAAGCCAATGCACGCCTCCCTCTCAAGGGTGTCTTCCACCTGGTCCTCCAAGGCTGTGTTAGGAGGGACTGTAGGTCCGCCACCTCCAGTGCCCGATGCCTCTCCAAGGCGCTCCGCCACCTTCTCTTTGGCACGACCTCGGAGGTCGTACCATCTTTTTTTCAGTTCGTCTAGTGACCTATCGGCCACACCCACGGAGTTGACGGTGGAGGCTATTCCCTGCCAGATCCTCCTTTTTTCTTGCTCCGGGACCCTCCTGGAGTCTTTGCCAAAGAGTTTGTCGTGGTTGGCCACCACCCCTTCAATCAAATGTTCGAGCTCCTGCTCTGAAAATTTGAGCTTCCTCTTCCGCCCTGTGGTGTTGCTGGGGCCAGGAACAGTTTCCTCTGACATGGCAGCAATGTTGTTGCAGAGTACAAATCACCAGAATAGCAGCAGCTCTCCCACTTGCTCCCTCGAGGTCTGCCTCACTGTGGTGAATGGGGGTGGGAACTGGCTGCTTCCTGGTTGTGATGTCATCACTGTGCTCGAAATGCGACTTCCCATTTTCCCGATCTCGCGATTTTGCGATCTCGCAATTAGCGATATCGTAAATAGCGATATCGCTATTTGCGAGTTCGCAATCCCGACGCGGGTAGCCGGAAATAGCGATTTTTCTGCGATTATCGGTAATCGCAAACGGAATTTGCGCCCGCGTGCGAATCGCATTTTTTTATCGCTAATCTTCATGAATTCAGATTTGCGATTTCTCAATAGCGATTCGCAATTTATCGCTATTTGAGAATCGCAAATCCCGTTCTTCATGAATCAGGCGGTATGTCCGCAATTTTGGATGGAAAAAGTGGGGTTGTTAGGTGGCTCTTGGGCTGCTTCTCTCTGCGCTGCCTTATCAGCGGCAGCAGTTGCGCTGGGGGGTTTCCTTCGCTTGGGCGCGAGGGAGAGGGGGGTGGCGTGTGGGGGTAGCCTCTCCGAAGCGGGATAGGTGTGGGTGGGATATAAATGATAAAAGTAACAGCACGAGTGGGGTCCTTTGTTTATTGGATCAAGATGAAGGGAAGGAGTTGTTTTGGGTTCTTTTTTTTTTCTTGTTTTGTGCAGAATGGTAAAATTGGGTTAATTTATGTGCCCAGATGTATAAAATAAAATGTCTAGCCTGGAATGTTTTGGGCCTTAATAGTAAGAACAAAAGACGTCTAATTTCTGAAGAACTTAGACTTTATGACCCTCAGCTTGTCTTTTTATCAGAGACTCACATTGCCTATAAAGATAGTAAGCTATTAAATCACTTGGGTTATGATACTATAGTTTGTTCCACCCAACAAACATTAACCAGAGGAGTTGCTATCCTCAAGGATAAACGATTTAGAATTGAAATACATAAAACTGCTACGGATAAAAATGGTAGATGGGCCATTGTACAAATATCTTTAGAGAATAGTAAATATTTGCTTTGTGTCATTTACGGGTCAAATTTTGATGATGATTCTGTTTTTGATCAATTGAATGTAGAGCTTCTAGGGTGGGAAGGGGAGCTCATTATTATGGGGGATTTTAATTGTACCATGAGCCATCAATTAGACACCACGAGGCAGGGTGCCTCTCAGCGTATGCACAAAGTCCGTGCTGCAATTCTTGATATTAGTCGTATTCACAATGTTAAAGATGTATGGCGTACTATCCATCCAAACATACCTGGCTATACGTATTATTCGGCGCCCCACAAACTCTGTTCTCGCATCGATATGGCCTGGACCATGGATCTCATTATACAATCATGTAGCCAGGTTCTGAACTGGGATGGTGCAGTGAGCTAAAAAACGGTGATGGATCAAGCTCTGATCTTTGGACTGGGTAAGAGTGGTCTGCTTAATTCAGACACTCTGTTCATCACCACCCCCTTTTCTGTCTCATTATACAATCTAGCTCAGGGGTCTCCAAACCGGTCCTGGAGGGCCGGATCCATGCCAGATTTTTAAAATAACTACATGTATCTCAATTGGGATATCCGAAAAATCTGGCAGGGATCCGGCCCTCCAGGACCGGTTTGGAGACCCCTGATCTAGCTCCATGGAGATTGGCCCACGGGTCTCCTCGGACCATAATCCAATACTACTGATATTTAATAATCCCCAAGTTCAAACAGCCCCCAGAAGTTTCTCTTTCCCCCGTTATTTATTTTCTGATTCAGATTATATCTCACAGCTTAAATCACATCTTATGGAATTTATGGAAATCAATCTTCATTCTGCATCCTACATAATTGCTTGGGATGCTCTAAAGGCTAGTATTAGGGGGTTTACCCAACAATATATTTTCAACCAGAACTCAGAGCGACGAAACACTAATGCTAAACTGATTTCTAATATTTTAGCTCAAGAATTACTCTTGGCGGACGCTCTACGAACTGGCTCTTCTAATGTGGTTGAATTGGGATTGACACTCGGTACTTATAGATCAAATTTAAAAACAATTTTCTTTGAAAAAAGTAGTGCCAAATTATACAAATTAAAAATCTCTCATTATGAAGGGGGGGATAACATTGGGAAAATGTTGGCCTACAAAGTGGCAGATGACAGAGCTCAGACCTTAATAAAGAATATTAGAGGCCCTAACAATATCAAATGTAATCAGCCGGCGCAGATTTTGGCTCAATTTGTTGAATTTTTGAAAACCCTATACACTCCCGAGCATCAACCTAGTTCACTGGATATTTTAGATTATTTACACAATAACATTAAGGATAAACATAACACCCAAGGATTGGACCAACTATTGGAAGACATTACTCTGCTCGAGATTAGGCAAGCCATATTATCTCTGCCATCAAGTAAGGCAGCGGGGGAAGATACTCTTCCAATTGAACTGTATAAAATATGCATTGAGGAATTAATTCCCTTCTTTTCCCAGGTGGTCCAATCTATTGGGGTTACTGGGCAGGCTCCTAAATCATGGAACATAGCAAAAATGTTTTTTTTCCTAAAGAAAGATAAACCAGCAGATGAGTGTGGGTCCTATAGACCCATCTCACTTATTAACACCGACGCCAAGATTTTCGCTAAGATTTTGGCAAGTAGACTGGCTCAGTTTATCCCAAAGATTGTTAATCCACAACAGCATGGATTTGTATTAGGTAGGGACACAACGACCCATGTTAACACAGCTATTACTGTTTTTGATATGGCTGAGATAGAGGCCACCCCACTCGGCATGATTTTATTAGATGCTGAAAAGGCTTTTGACTGAGTGGGGTGGGACTATCTCTGGTCGGTAATGTCCTTTTTGGGATTTAAGGGTCAACTGGTCAGGTGGATAAGAGCTTTATATGATAGACCTACCGCCAGTATAAGCTACGCTGGCCTGTCTTCATCTATATTTTCTATCTCATGGGGCACCAGGCAGGGGTGCCCGTTATCACCCCTACTGTTTGCCCTCTCAATGGAACCCTTTTTAGCTGCTCTCCAATCTCAGGCACGAATAATCCCATATACATCTGGACCGCATACATTGAAAATTACAGCTTATGCGTACAACATAGCTATATATTCCACTAATGTCATAGAAGCACTGGCGGGTATTACCATTGAGGCGGATAGATTTAGCACTGTTTCAGGCTATAAGCTTAATATAAATAAAACACAAATAGTGGCCAACTATAAACTACCAGCCTTTGTCTCTGGAATCTGTCAAGCTGCCAATTACTTAGGGGTCAAAATCTCTGCTAAAATTAGTGATATCATTACAGTAAATTACGATGCTTTAGTGAAATCAACTGCTCTCTTACTTAAAAAATGTCATAAATTGCCCTTAAATATCATAAGCAGAATTAACCTGATAAAAATGAAAGTATTACCAAAGTTTCTCTATCTTTTTCGATCTATACCGTTGGCTTTAAACAACTCTTTTTTTAAGAAGCTTGATGGAATGTTTAGCAGTTTCATCTGGGGCTATAGGAAAGCACGTAGATCTCTAAAGCTACTTAAAGGTTCTTTAGATACAGGAGGTCTCAACTTTCCAGATTTCAAATTATACTTTTGGGCTACTTTTATTAGTTGTCTGCGCTCTTTGCTTAATCCAGAAATGCAACTTTTCTATCATACTATTTTGTTAAAATCAGACGCCAGAATGTTTTTGCTAAGACTGAACGACCCCAATTATTTTAAAAGGGTCAGATTTAAGACTGCAAGGGATATTGCGAAAATATGGTTTAATATTTTGTCTTTCTGTAAAACTTCTTTTTTTCACCCTAAATTACCGCTCTGGGGAAACCCGGGCTTTCCCGGGATTTTTAATGATGATCAAGCAAAATCATGGCCTGTTTTCGGAATTGTTACATTAGCGGATCTCTACGGTGCTCAGGGCTTTCTAGACTTTGTTGCACTTAATAATATATATATAACTTGACCGAGGAAATGAGGTTTAAATATATGCAAATTTATGACTTTTTGATTCGTAAGATGAAAATCTAAGAGGTTGTAGATTCGGATATTTGGAAATATTTATATTCATTCCAAACAAAATCTCTGATCAGTGACGGGTATAGTTGCTTTGTTTCATATAAGATTGATGACTGCTCCAAATTGGCGGAGAAATGGAGCTTGAAATTGAGACTTCCGATTAATTCTAACCAGATCGCTCATTCTCTCTCAAATTTGAATAATTTGGTGCAGTCATCCAGTCTAAGACTGCTACAATTCAAAACGACTTGTATGTTATACTATACCCCTGAAATGATCCTCAAATGGTCGGCAAATACTCTAACTAGCGATCGCACGAAATGCCCTAAATGTGCTCAGGTAGGTGCTAATATAGAGCGCATGTTGTTTTCTTGCCCCGTTCTAAATGATTTTTGGCTTGGCTTTGATCGAGCGCTGAAACTAAAACTGGCCAGACCACCTTCTCTTTCGTCTTCTCTAATATTATTAGATATACATTATGTCCTCCTCCCCAACAGTCCTTAATAACTATCTTATTATCCTGTGCAAAATTGACCATTGCTTGTGCTTGGATTTCTCCTCAGCCTCCACACATAATGGAATGGTGGGCCCTGTTCAATGAAATTTATAACATGGAGGTGGCTCTGGCTAGGCTAAGAGGGGTTAGATCTTTATGTAAATTTGAAAAAATTTGGGGTAATTTTATTTAGAATGTTATAGTACTAAACCTTTTCAGATTTATAACTAAATATGTTATTTTTGCGTCCTTTGTAATATTTCTCTCTTTTGCCATATTATATGTATTATGCTCAAGATGACTCTTCCCTTTTAAGTTATGATATGATCTGTCTTGTCTTTGTTTATATATTTTTCTTTTCCACTTCTCTTGCTGTTAATAAAAAAATGTAAAAAAAAAGAGAGTGCAAGCTTCACTAAAAGAGCAGGGCCGCGCATAGGAATTCTGTCTCCTGCTGCAGCCAGCTCCACCAAAGTGAAATTCCAAGGCTAAGGCCCCACAGCAAGCAGGGTCGTGCATAAAGTAAGCATTACTATTAAACAATCAATCGCAAAGTTTAAAAATGTTAACCCAACACTAACATCAGCCTGGATTACAAAGGCTCTGGAACTCTCGCCTGCAGACCACACAAGAAGCTCCTTCCTCACTGTGAACTAGCAGTCGCAGAAAGGTCTGTGCCTCCCCCATACCAAAGTATCCGTTGTTTTATTACACAAACATGCACACTCATACTGCAGAAATATCAGGATTGCATCCGGTGTAATTTTACATTGGGACTGGGAAAGAAAGTATGATTTGAACTGCACACAATTGGTTTCACTTCCGGTTAACATTCGAGTGCTTTCTCAAGGTTCACTGCCAGGCCGGACTGGGGACCAAAAACGGCCCTGGCAAACTGCATGGTCGGCCACCCGGGGGCCGGCCGTGCAGTTTGCCACTTCTGTTAAAACAAGTGCAGTTTGCCTTACTGTTGAAACAAGTAGCTGTCAAATCAGTTGTGAATCTGGCACACAAACGGAACTGAAGTTATCCCAGAAGACAGCTCTTAAAATGTGTGGCACTGCTGTTTTGACATATAGACACCACGGACCACCTCGTGAGGACAAGAATTTAAGGGTTGGTGTCGCTAAAATCTAACTTTGCTTTTATTCCTTCACTTATGCAGTGCATCGACAGTGGCAGCCGAGTCTTGGTTATTGCTCATGTGCATTATTACATTTTTAAACATAATTTTATTACATACATTTGATAAACCTTCGGAAGTTCTTAAAAAGTTGCCAATTTTCTTACATATTTACATCAATGGCACAAAAATCACACTCCGATTGAACTGGGCTAATAGTTTGTTGCATTATTGTCAAGCCAAAATTAACAAGCATGTGCGCCTCGTGCTAAAAGGAGGCAGCAGGGAGAGAGGAGGGGGCCTGCGCCGGTTTCCCTTGCGGTAGCGAGCAGGAATCATCTGTTTGTAATTAACAGATGGTTTAAAAGCTCGCTCCTGCAAGGGAATAGCCAAAAGAGTACGCGTTGCCATGCAAAGCAATGCAATGCGTGCACGTTTTTGGCAGCAACCCTGAATCGATTTTTAAAGGTCTTTTCCCATGTAGCTCATGTGCGCTGCGTAGGCAAGACCTAAAAAGATGCTTTGCATGTATGCTGCAGTGGACAATACACATACAATATATGTGATCATTTTAAGTTTGTCTCAGCATAAGAGATTGCACTAAAAGGGTATGCTTCTAGCTCAAATTGTACACTAGTCAGAGCGGACTCACCTCTGCAGGGCTGTGTGTTGTGAAAGCCATCCTTCTTAGAGCACTAGTGCAGGGGATAGCACCATGCCAATTTTAGTAGTAATGGTTGGTTCTGTTTTTTTCCCTTGCGAATATCAGCAAAAGTGGCCGCTGCACACACAGTCTTGCATTAAAAATGTTGAATCTTGCTAGTTGTTTCCTATTGTGTGTGATAATAATGTCTCTTTGAAGAATATCTGTGTCTCAAAGAGCCATTCTTTTACGTTAATGTTTACCAAAGTGGAATGTCTTCCACTTTGCCTGTCCCTCGCTGGCCTGGTCACTGCTCCCCTGCCACATTCCACTCCTGGTTATTGCCCTCACTTGCCTTCTTTATTTTGATTGCCTAGCAACTGCCCACATTTACTTGCTGAGTAGGTCAATCTGATGCTGATTTTACCCACCTGTTCTGCTTGAGGTATGCCCCTCCCACCACCCAGGATGACATATGGTAACTGTTGTGTCCCCTATGAGCAGTTCCTGATCTTTATGTGCCAAGTCTCTGCTCCCCTGTGGCAATCCACTCCGGGTTTTTGCCCTCACTTGCCTTTGTTTATTTTGGCTGCCTAGCTTCAGCCCGCATTCCCTTGCTGATCGGATCATGCTAATGCAGATTTTTCCCACTTATGCAGCTGCCGCCCTCCCACCTTTTGACCAGCCACCACCACCTCCCAGAATGATTTATGGGGGCCACAGAGAGGATGCACAGCGGATCCATGCATTGTATGTGTGCAAGGGGCACACCGCCGGTGTGCCAAAGGCAAGCTCATCTGCATCTGTCCATGCCTGGGCTACGCCTAGCACCAGGAACCCTAGCTCTCCTGCCTTCCATCACTACATCACTTCCATGCTCTTAGCCCTGGCTGCCAGAGGCCACAACAATAGCTGTTGCATCTCACCCCAGAGAAAGGACCCTTCGCTTATCTCCTCTGCTTCTCACCTGCAACACTGAAAGTCTCACTGTGCCTACATAGCCAACCTCCTAACCTCCAGAAGAGCTCCAGTGCATGCTGATCAAATATGCTCCCTCTTTAGGCACGCCACAGGAATCTGGGACATCATCATCACTTCCACCCCTGATGTGATGTTCATCACTGAGACCCGGCTCACACCGTCCCCAACCCCCAACATTGTGACCGCAATGCCCCATGACTACAAGGTGATACATAAAGGCCATGGAGGAGACACCGCAATCATTGACAAGGAAACCCTCCAATGCACCTCCCTCCAAAGATGACAGCTCTTAAATCATGGATCCCCTCAACTCCCAAATTCGATTCTACGCAAGCCCAACAGTCGGAGGAACCCTTGCCTACTGACAGTTGGGCCCCTCATCCGGAATTCTGCAACGCCAAAGCCCAAAGTCTATGCCCTATTGGCAATCAGCTTCAAGCACTACATCCTCCTCTGCAACCTTGACTTCCACCTTGATGACCCCAATGATACCAACTCAACCAACCTCCTGGCATCTGTGAGCAACAACAGAGTCATGCAACTGGTCACCAGCCCCACTCACTTAACAGAATACACCCTGGACTCAATCTTTATAGCCAGCGACAGAATCAAATTTAGACACACCACCAAGCCTAACTGGACAGGCCACAACACTGTCCATTTCACCATTGCAGGCTCCACAACCCCCCCCCCCCAGCTCTCTGCAAATAGAACAAAGTCACAAAACACAATGGACTGCCGTCCTCAGCACCCCCAGACCTTATGCCACCAGTAACCTATAGCTAACCAGCCAAAACATCTCTGACTGGATCTCTAACTTTGTTGACACAATGGCTCTCATGAAAGTGGCCAACACCAGGAGACCCAGCAAACACGCCAGCTGGTCATCCCCGAACTCCAAGCCTCAAGACATAAATGTAAATGACTGGAGAGATGATGGCACTCCAGCAGGAACCCCTCAGACCTCACCATCTTCCAATCTGCCCCCAGCAAATGCCACCACTGCCTCAAAAAACCCAAAAAGGAGGCCCTGACCCCCCACATCGAGGCATGCTCCAATCACTCTAAAGAACTCATCGGCATCGTCAGCTAGCTCTCCTGCCCGGCTGCTACTGAAACCACAATCCATCCCTCCAAAGCCCTGTACGGCTCCCTAGCAGACCTTCCACAGCAAGATAGCAGACATCTACAGCAACATTAACTGACCTCGGCCACCTTCTGACGTGCACCAAAAACTCCCACAGCTGCTTAACCGATTGGTCATCGCTCACCACGCTAATCACCATGGTGATCATGACCTCCAGTCACTCCAGAAAACTGACAGACCCATACCCCCACCACACCTTCAACCTTTGGAGGGAAGGAAATGACCAGCACACTCACCAACATCCTCAACTTATCGATCATCACTGCCACTTTCCCAGACGCCTGGAAACATTCAGAGGTTAAACACCTCCTGAAGAAACCCTCCATCAACCCTGGCAAGCTCTAGGACTACCACCCTATCTTTTTGTGCCCATTACCGGCCAAGATCCTAGAAAAAGCCATCAATCGTCAGCTCAACGATCACCTGGAAGGAAACAACCTAATCGAAGTCTCTAAATCTGGTTTCCGCTCGAGCCACAGCACCGAGACCTCCATTATAGCTGCAATGGACAACATCAGATCCATTCTCAACTGTGGAGAAATAGCAGCCCAGATCCTCCTTGACCTCTCAGCGGCCTTTGATACCGTATCCGACTACACTCTCATACCAGACTCCACATCAACAACAACGCTGGACCCTCCTACATCAAACAAAGCCTGACCTTCCACCAGCCAACAAGACTAATCCAATCTGCCTCCCTCGCCCTTGCACAAGTCCCTCGAATCCAGCGGAGCCGCAGTGGAGGTTGTATCTTTTTTCTACCTTGCCAACAAGTCCTGGAACGACCACCCAGTCCACCTTCCAAACCTCACCCTTACGCGACTACTTCAGAAAGGGGCCCAATACCTGGCTTTCCGACTTAGGCCCTCCACAACTCAGCACCTGGATACCCGCTGGCCGAAAAGCTGCGCTATATCAATATTGATTTCTCTTCCGTTTGTTTCTCAATTACAGGTGCATGCGAAGCATTCTAATATTAAAATTTTCTACAGAGGGGAATCTTAATTTTCTTCGTAAATTGTACGAACTATTCTTTAACATCCTGTACAAAGGAGCGCCACTGGCATTTCCACTTGATACATGTAAGCCAGCCACGGCCCGTGGAGGGAGTTTCGGTGGGGCGGAGAGGCGGGGCGGGGGAGGGGAGGGGCAGGGTGGGGGGTGCTAAAAACTGGAGTATGTATAATTAAAGGTAAGTAAACAATATAATAGATAAAACGAATTGCGTAGCGCACCCTGCATCGCATTTTGCGATGCAGGGCGCGCTACGAAATTCGTTTAATTTATTAAATTGTTTACTTACCTTCAATTATCCATACTCCAGTTTTTAGAACCCCCCACCCTGCCCTTCCCCCGCCCCGCTTCTCCGCCCCACCGAAACTCCCTCCACGGGCCGTGGCTGATGTAAGCACATTCAGCTGACGCAGTAAATGGACATTGTTTGCTTCAGTTACAGTGTATCTAAACCTAGAGCCATAGCAAATGCTTTCTTATTACTGAGATAAAAAAATATGTTCCAGAATACATTGCTGGAAAGAGTGATGCATCCTGTTATTAAAAACGACTCCATCGCTTTGAATTATTGTCTCCCAAAGCATCACCTCATTCATATTATAGATCTCCTATTATTATCTGCAGAGTATGTGATAATAAAAATGACATTAGCCCATCAGTCAATTTGATGACCATGTAGCACTTTCTTTCTTACAAATGCAAATGACGGCGAACAGTCCAAGTTTGGCATTCTTTGATGAAAATAAAAATATGACTGAAAAGCAATATCCCATGCAGTGTCAGATTTAAGCTTTTAATCAGGGCCATTTGTTTAATACCATGGCATCAAGGGTGTAAACACAGGCCCCTGCAGCCACTTCGGCACCTGGAGGGGGCAACCTTTCAGCTCTCCTAGGGGCCCTATTCAGCCCACGGCCAATGAAAATCTGTGAGATATGGGAGACTCAGGGGCCCTCACCACATCCTTCAGGTAGGCTCCATACATTTGCTGTACACCACATTTATGCCATTGTAGTGCAGAGAATTATTGAACAGAATGATTTGGTAGCATCATGATTTTGCTGTGAATGTCATGTGTCCAGAGCCATGGCCAGTGCTTCATTTGTAAAAAAAAAAAAATAAGTCTGAATGGTTTCGATCCATCACATACTGCTTTTTTCCACCTTCGTGCACTTCCGGCCCCTGTCTCACCGCTGCAGGTTCTTTTTACTCCATTCTTTCTGACTGTTTTCGTATTTATTTTCTTCCTACTTCTTTATACCTTTAGTGCTCTGTTCTTTTTTAATGTGGGTCAATGTATCATGATGAATAATATGCTCCAGTTCCAAAAAATGAGGGCTGGGGCACACCAGCTGCATCCACCGTCTCAAAAAAAAGTTTGGTACAATCCACCATGGAGCTCTGTTTAAAGCACACAGATAGGTATTTCTAATATAAAAGGCTTTTTTGACACAATGGTTAAATTACCTCTTTTATTGTTATTATTAAAGTACATAAGATCCCCATTTTGATAATAGCCAGCCTGGTGGCATTCTCTTTCTTGGTCTGAGTTTGTGTTTCAGCACCGTGGACAGAGCCTAGTGTAAAGCTCCCTTGTTTGTGTTCCCGTTCAATAAACTGTAACTAAATTAGTCTTGAGCGAAGAATGAGATCTATATTAGCGCTGGAACCGAGCTAAATTGGTCCTTCGGATTGACTTTAGCTGACAGACGCTAAGCTTTTGTGACCTGTTCTTATGGAAGAGAGGCCTGAATCTGCTCCCCTGGGACTGCCCTGAGACAACTGCTGCTCTCTGTTTGAGTACTTCAGTGAGGCTTGTTTTTTGTGCCTGTGCTGTGCATGATTTAGCAGCACAAGAACAAGTTACAGAGCAGGAAAACAACTGAAAGCAAAAAGAAATCTTCAAAGCACTCTTGTTGTAATGATTGACATACTTGAACTAGATTGTTATGCAACATTAACATTTCTTGTGCTTTTTGCTAATGCCCAAAATGTTTCTTGCAAGGGTGGCGCTTGCATCGCGCACCACCTAGCCGTAGCTTCTTACTAATAGTAGCTTCTCACTAATACTCGCCCCTATGTTCTCTATGCCCACTATCACTTCTCCTTCCATCCGCACCCTTTGCACACACCAGCACTGTTAAATGGCCACAGGCATTGTTAGAGGACAAGATAAACTACAGGCAAACGTGATTGCACAGTGATATATTACCAACAAACTTTAGTTTGTTGTCAATTTTTGGTGATGTGCAAAATATATATGTGTGTGTGAGTGTGTGTGTATATATACATATACATCGTCCTATAAAGAGGTAAAAATTCCAAAGTATGTTAAAAATGATTCGGCAGCTTCCAAAGGAAGGCAAAGTAGGTTTCTGGGTACATGCTTGTTTTGGACGCTGGAAACATGGGTTCTAATTCCGCCCTCAATACTTAACTGAAATTCTGGATAAGTGACTTTAGAACGGATAGATTTGCAAACCAGTAATCAATTGTTTATGAATCACAAAACAGCTTGTTGCCATGTATGAAGTTTTCAAATTGAGTCATTAAACAGTTACATAGTGAACTAAATAGTTTTTGCGATTGCAAAATGTGAATTTAAATTATGATTACCAATGCATTCGTAAGTATCGAATTGTTAAAAAAATAAAAAATTGCACTCATAAAGTACTGTTCAGTCAAAGCAGGTTGTAATCATATGCAAAAAGTAGACATTAATGTAAAATTCACATTATATTACCACCCTGACAAATTGTGTTAGATGATTTTTATTAGTGCACACAATTGACTAAGGAAGAAAAAGGAGGGGCATAAACTAATTAACATACTACTTGTAAATACAGCAGAGGCTGTCAATTCTAAGTAGAAAATGCAGTGCATAATCTCTGGCTAGTATTTGAAATTGGCAATTTGTAATAATGACCCATTGGCTAAACTGTGGGCTGTTCTGTTGTATGAAATATCATGTCAACATTTTTCAATGAATCATCAAGTACTGTACGAAGGATGCAATGCAATACAAAACAACCACATTATTATTTAGTAATTGTGTAAATGAAGTGCAACGATTTTCCTTAACCTTCTATTTAAATTAGTATTGTGGCAGCCACTGCAGTGCTTATTCATTTTATTCATTGTTCACAGTAAAGGATCCCTATTCTAAGGCTGGGAATCCTGATAAGACATACAGGATAATGTAAATGAAACACTCCATGTGTGAGTATAATTAGCAACACTTGAATTGAATTGTGACATTTGACAGATGTGTGATATCTTCTTGATGGTGGTTTACCGGCTGATGGGCTATATTAGCATAATCTCCTGGACGTTTGATTCCATTTGGTCTATGCATATAACAACAGAGTGTGTTGCTCCATATCTTCTGTTGGTGTGTAAAGCATTTAACAATGTTTTCCTTGGCCACCTACATATACCTTAGACAATTTGGCAGACAACGTGTTCTTGTTCCTGGTACAAACGTCATACCCCTTAACTGGCTTGTGCTTCTTCACGCTCCTGGCTCAACCAACGACAGCCATAGACCGAAGAATTGCAAACACTCAAGCAATTTACTCCAGTTCATCCATTATAAACCATTTTATTTCAATGTTCTTCAATAGTTGCCAAATTTTCACAGAGGCTGCATCATTCCACACTTTCACTGCTGCAGAAATACCCACCCAGTTCATATTCTGCAGTCCGTCACACCAGCAACACTGCAACTCTTCAATACTGTGATGGCTGTTTCCTAATCAATTTACAGAGTCTTGGACTGTAGTTGTATATGTTTCTCTGTTGAATCTGGGACTTTTCTTGCTGTTCTGCTCAAACTGTGATCTTCTTGTGCTGTTATTTATCACATCTGGTCCTTATCCATAGATCAAAGGAGGCTGGAATGGGCAGTATCGCCTTTAAATGGCTATCTAACTTTCTAGATCATAGAAGTTTCCAAGTCCAGGAAGATTCGTAAAGCTCCACAACCTATGCTCTAAAATGCAGAGTGCCCCAGGGATCATCATTGAGTCTGACCCTGTTTAACCTTCATGTGTGTCTACTGGGAGATATAGTACTGAACCATGGGTTCACACTTGTCTCCTATGCTGATAGCACACAACTTGTCATCTCAATGTCTGCTGACATTACTTATTATTTATTTATTTAACTTATAGAGCGCACTACCACCACAAAAGGCATCCTGGAGGCTTGTTGAATCAACACAAAGAGGGACGTGATAATGAAGAAACAGGAAACCGTACAATCGACTAAGTTTTAGGAAACAGCCAAGTTTTAAGTCTTCTTCAAAAGGAACACAAGTCATTAAGTTGTCTTAGTTCCAAGGGGAATTGGTTCCAAAGCTTAGCAGCAGCGTACCCAAATGTTCACCCACCTGACCTGACTTTCCTAACTCTCGGCGTTACCACCAGTCTAGCCACCGAAGAGCGGAGACATCTCGCGGTGCATATCACTTGAACTTACGCTGCATAGACACAGGACCCTCTCTGTGTAAGGCTTTAAAAACTATGCAGAGAGACTTAAAGTGGACTCTCAGTGCAAGAGGAAGCCAGTGTAGTTCCGCCATCGCCACTGAGGAGGCAGATCTTCTAGGCCACCCCAGGGCCAGTTTGGCAGCTGTCGACTGGATCTTCTGCAGCCTTTCAAGCAGATACTTAGGTGACTCAAGAAACAGGGCGTTACAATAGTCGAGCCTGCTAAGAATGGTGCTACGGACTATCATGGCCCGAGCATAAGATGGAAGCAGATGAAGGATCTTCCGCAGGGACCTAATAATGGCCAAACAGCAGGTCACGGTTTTCCTGACCTGTGATTCAAGGGTAAGTTTCGAATCAAACAAGATGCCCAGATTACGCACCAGCTTAGCCGGTTGAACTGTGGTCATGGTACTTGCTGGCAAGAAATCAAGTATATCTCCCACCAAATAAATGCTCGCCTTAACCATGCCACCAATTGGATGTCGAACAGCTGTTTAAAACTGAACAAAAAGAAAATCAAGGTCCTTTTTGTAGGAAACAGGCCATCTCTTTGTAATGAGCTCCCCTGGCATGCCAACTTATGGCATCCCCCACCCCTGCCCCAGGCCAAGAAGTTAGAGGCTTGCGGCTTCAGACTTCTTTGTACCATAAGAACAATAATGAGGAACTTATTTATGAAAACTGACACATCGCTGTGTGAAAACAGCAATGCCACAGTTTTCAAATCACCCTCATTGCAACATGGTGGATGCGTCATAATTACTGTATGATGCATCATGTCACAAGGAGTTACAGATACGTCAGTATTTCTGACGCAACTGTAAGTGCAAAAATAAGGCATTGCTGGGGTGTGTCTGAAAACAGGCGCAACTCCATCAATGTGTCCTTTCACATGGGGCAAGCCCCCTGCGAACGGTCTTGCATCAGTCTTACGCCTGCTGTTGGGCAAGTGTAAGATATTGACAAAATGGCGTTCTAGAAGTGGTGCACTGAAATTTCAATACGCCACTTCTACAAGGCTGTTTGTGGGGTAACGTCCACCCTGCATACATTATACCTGTTGCAGGTATAATGTGGCTCAGGCAGCCGCAGTCCAATCAGGTAACAGCGGTGGGGCGGTGGAGCCGTGTAGGGGGGATTCCGAGGGACAATGCCAAGGGAAAATTAAACAAATAATTAATTTTCTCTTGGCATCGTCCCTCGGAATCCCCCCTTACGCAGCCCCACCCCCACACCATAGTTACCTGTACAGTCCGCGGCTGGGCGCGGAGGTTTACAAAGTGACGCATCTGGCTCTATGTTTCACTTTGTAAATAGAGCGCAACATGACGCATTTTTTACTCCGCTTGTACGTCACAAAAAGTGACGCACAGGTGGTGTAAAATTGACGCAAGGGCTCATAAATAAGCCCCTAACTTAGCTTCTTTTTTGTAGAGTATATTCATGCTTGGATTATAGCAATTCCCTGTGGTTTGGAATTCCCAAATACAGAGCCTACCATCTGAAAGCAGTACAAAATACTGTGACACGTACACGTTTGAATATTCCTAAATAAACACCTGCGGTCCCCGCTCTGTCAACACTTCATTGGCTGCCAATTCAAAATAAGATATCATTTAAATCTCCCTGTTTTGTACACTGTGTCATGTACAACAAAGGCCTCCAGCTCATCCAACAGTATGTAAACCCCCTATGTGCTGAAGCGGAGCCTGCAATCAGACTGTCAAAAATGACTCATTGTCCCTAAGTCCAAGAAAGCAAGAGGGGGGAGCTCCTTTGCATTTCTGGCTTCCAAACGCTCTTCCTGATCATATTAAGCTTAAGAGTTTGGAATTCAGCTTCGGGTAGCAACTCAAACCCTACATTTTCTAGCATTCAGCAGGCAACTAACACCTGAGAGGCTAGTTGACTAACCATGCGCTATATAAATACGAAGAGTAGAATAGAAATAAATACTGAGGGCACAGTCCAATTTGAGCTGGTTGCACTGCTACTGCAGTCTGCAATGCAGGCCTGCTGTCAGTAGGCTGCATAGGTCGCCTAGGGTGGCACAAATTTTTGCTGCAGTCCTGGGGACCCTTTTGCCACCAATTCCTCTGGGACCCCTGGTACCATATACTAGAGACTTATAAGAGGGCAACACGTTTGCCAGTTTAGGATTACCAAGTTCTAGGAGATAGCACACACAATGGGGTTCGGGCAGCAGACTACAGTGCAGTATCACAGCCATTCCCATAAGCATTTGGAGCAAAATGTTGGGATGGCCCTACAAAAATGTGCTCTTTCCTACACATATCTAGTCCACCTCCCATGTTCCTCCAGTGTGGCTGCTGTGCTCTGCATTAACATTTGCACAGACCTGTCCTCCCTGATTATCCTTAGAAGTGCTCTCAAACAGAGCACTTTCTTTTTTGTGGCAATTGTCTCACTTTACTGATGCTGTGAGTAGCTGCCAATATATCAATAGCAAGTTGCGTTATTTTGCTGAATCATAATTTTCAATTCTCAATTTGTGAATGAGCATGTTAAGGAATCGCTATTTCATACCCTTATTTATATGTACATTTTCAATGAGTAATGGCAAATGTGTGATTCTGTAAAAGTTAGAAATTTCAAGTTGCAGTGTAATTGTGCAATTGAAACAGCCATAAACACTGACTTCAGGTAGAATATTTTGTATTATCTCTCTGGGACAATACCTCTTTTTGCATAATCAACCCCATTGTTTTGAACAGGTGTTACGTTTTCTGACTCTGCACACCAGGACTCTCAGACTCTGATATCCAGGGTCAGTGCATGTGCTCTGATCCATAAAAAATGTCAAAATTGGAAGTACTCCTAATGGGCATATTTAAATTGCTGATACACTCCTGGTATGTGGTACAAATTTTACCTGGGGCCTGTAAGTTAAATGTCACTAGTGGACTGTAGTACACATTGTGCTACCACTGGAGTGACAAGACAAAACATGAATGCAGGTCTTCCACTGTAGTTTTAACATTGCAGTTTTGACCTGTCAAAACAACACCTCTTGACAGGCCGAGACCTTCCTTTTAAATATTAATATGTCACATATAAGTCGGATTAAATATCCATAAGACTGTGTGCATGATATATAAAAGTAGGGTATGTACAAGTTTAATATTAAACATGTCCTTACAATGGCAAGGCCCTAAAAGCTATTTATTTCGTTGGGTTAGCTATTCCATAATAAAAGACAGATACACAATATTAACAATAATAATGTTATAACTGCCTAGGAAACAGCTTCAAAGTTAGTTCTTGGACTTTTTTTAATATGCATTCCAAGCCTAATTCTCTAGTAAAGATGGATTTGCACTAAATATTTCACAAAATATCATTTTAAAAAGTCAGTTTACTTGCCCAAAGCCTCTAGTAGCATCCTCTAAAACCCAGGAGCTGAATAGTACCATTGATGAGGTGTGAACTTGCCTCTAGAGCAGAGAAAAATGCCTCAGGTGTGAAAAAGTGTTCTTTTTCTCTCACAGGATGACAATCGTAACAGTGCACAGAAATCTTATTAACTTCAAAGATGACTACCCTGTCACAAGGAAATGTTAGCTGACACCTGGGCAGGCCCTTTATTTGTTTCCCCAGTCTGGCAGGCACTAATCCTAGTGGGAAAGGAGCTGCCCTCAGAACTGATTATGAGCGACCACAGCGGAAAAGTTACTCATCTTCTGGCAACAACTCTCGGGTGTGCACAAGAGCCCTGCACAGGTAAGAAAGTTTCTGTCATGTTAGATTCAGATAGATAGGGGCATTGTGGGTTTGTGTGCAGTAGCAAATAAAAGAACTACCACAAAAGTGGGTAGTTACCCATGAAAACTTTTCCCTGTTGGCTATGGAGGGAGCCAGGAGTCAACCCCACACACAGGCTGGCACCAGTCATAAGTGTGGCACCCTTGGGCACCCTCGACAGAGCGCTATACGATCTGTGGAAGACAGAGGAAAGATTGGCCTGCTGTTGAGATGTATGAGGAGACCTGAAAGGTTGGTCCTGCTCGTATATGTACCCCAGACAATGAAGCGGGCAGTAAGGGACAGTTGACTGACCCCCTGTTAATCTGCAGGGAAAAAGCAAGTTGCTAGAAGCCCTTTTTCCTGAATAATCCAGGTGACTAGGTGAAATTGGACCTACCCTGGACCCTGCTGGTGGCTTTTATGGAATGAATCTTGACTCTGAAGTGCTGTTCCTGAGGTCCTGGGACTCTTGGGTATGTCAAAGTCTCCTCCTCTTAACATAGTAAAAAACCTGGGAATTAAACACGTTTTCACTACAAAGACCTCCGAAGGACATGGACAAACCTAGCAAGCCAATCTGATGAAATTGGATTGCTGTTAGACTAAAGGTTCAGGTTGCTGCCACTTGAGCTTTTCTGAAGCAGCCAATCCATTTCATTGGGACATTGCCGAGAGAGGCTATCCACCTCATGGAGCCCTGTTTGTCTAAAGCTTTCAGCCTTCCCCTGCTCAGACTCAGAGCTCCACAATTGTGACAAAGTCCGAAGGTAGAAAATTTCACCGGTTGAAGGTGCCAAAAGTATTGTGCTGGCAAGGGTCATTACTTTGGCGCAAGTTTAGAATTTCTCCCGCTCTTAGCTTTCGCATAAAAAATCTAATTCTTCTTCAGGATATCGTCCGATGGCTATCCAGCCTCATGGAGCCCATCTTGGCTAAAGCTTACTGCTGTGCCCCCCTGAAGATTGTAGACTTCCATTTCTGGGAATAAGGGCCTGATTTAGAGTACAGCAGATGGGTTG
The DNA here is from genome assembly GCF_964263255.1 of Lissotriton vulgaris. Taxonomy (NCBI): domain Eukaryota; kingdom Metazoa; phylum Chordata; class Amphibia; order Caudata; family Salamandridae; genus Lissotriton; species Lissotriton vulgaris. Next base: position 392,661,269 of record NC_141693.1, read on the forward strand.
CTCCATCAAAACTGTGACAGATATTTTGTCTGACGTACTACAAGTGCCATTGGATATAGTGAACATGTAATATGGCTGAATGGATATATGCTAAGTTTGTGATGGAGTAACCTGTCCACCAAACTCTAAATCATGCCCTAAGTCATGTGGTAAATCTCCGACCGTGATTAACATGGTTTCTGTATCCGACACGCGCTCCATCGTGGTCAGCCTTATATCATTCCTCGGCACCTTTCAACAGCAATAGGAAGGCTTCAGTGGGCGCTTAATGTTTTTAGGTGCAATGTTTATTTATTTGTAAATGATTCTCTATATTTATAATTTGGAGTGGTTTTATTATCTTTTGTTTGTTGCTTTTTATCGGATTTAGTTCTTCTGAATGTTTTACTCATTTTCTTAAGTTAAACCTATCTGCTATCCACCATACCTACAAAGGTTAAACTCAAGTTTAAATTACTGAAACCTTTACTGGTCCTAACAAGACTAGTGATAATATTATTTATGTTGGACTACAAAACAAACCCCACAAACAACACTCTTTCTCACAGTCTTCCAACAACCTACATAATATACAGTGTTCTGTTGCTTCTCAGAAAGGACTGTGCTATATAAAATACCAATACACACATATGCCTTTCTTAAAAGGGAGTGAACATCTTCCTTGTTGTTTAAATAAGAAGCCTATTGCCATAGTAACTCATAACTCTCTGAGTAATACAAATATACACTTCTGCTCCAAGCCTTATGTGATGTAAAAACATGAATTAGACATGAGACACACATTTTCAGAAGTGATACCCTTACTCACCTGGAATGCTACTCTTTAGCATTTCTGTTTACCTTCATTAGGCGTTGATGGTGAGTGTAGACTGTACATAGACCTTGTCACTCTTCGATTATTTTGTTTGATTTGTAGGCTAAGCGATATGGTCCAACAGGTGAGGAGACATCAGTGAGATGGTTCTTCAACAACAAAAAATGTGCAGTTTATGGACCGACATTGACATGGTTTTCTCAAACTTGAAGAATGGTGTTGTTTTGACTGGAAGTAAAGTTATGAGAAAAAAATGATTAGCACGACAAACTAGGCAGCAGGCTCATTAAATTGTTGTTGTTCCAGTAGGAAGTAAGATGAAGGGGTAGGCTATGAACTGAAAGGGCTCAAACAAACATTTTGTCCTCTTTCTTACTAAATTTGTTATTGCAGATGTCGATGAAAAATGGCCTAATCCAATATGGTTCTTTTCATTTGTACATGCTTTTGAGAAGTATGACCTTGACAAATGATATGTTGTTTATCCATTTACTTGAGGAAAGGTAATTTTAAAGTTGGCCAGTGTGTTGAGCATTGATTCTCTTGGAGGTTCCTTTGATTAGAAATATCCCTTCATATGTGCTTAATAATACAAATTATTAGTAATTGAAATGAAATAGCTACTATGTGTAGAACTGTGTTTATGGTCTAAAGTTAACTAGGCTTCAAGAAGGCCTTGAATCCATTTTGTAAAACATTAATGCTGAGTTCACATAATATTCAATATGTTTATATTTAGCATCACATTTGGGGGTGAGCCAGAATCCAGATGAATTATCTAAGATATACCGCCCACAATTCTTATGTAAAGAGTAAGATTTTCGACTGCGTCCTGCATGCAGTAGTCTCTTTCCAAATAATTACATTCTTTTTGTCAAATAAAAATACCCTCGAAACAAAAGAACAGCTCCCTTCTGTACAAAGATGGTGTTACTTCAGATAAGGCAATGCCAATGTAAATGCTTTCACAGATTAAAAGAGCTATTATTCTGACATGTCACATAGATTAAACTTTCAGATTTGTCAAGCAAGGTTTATTACAGTGAAAACATAAAAGGTGAAGTCATGGCTTCCTGGACTTGAACTTGCGACCTAGAAGTGTATGCAGATAAACGGAGACCCCATTATTATGTGATCAGTATTTTGGGGGATGGGTGTGATAGCTTTAAAGCATGCAAACTCAAATACCCTATTTAAGTAAAAATATATGATTTCTGTTCTCCCTTTGTCAGTTAGTAAGCAAACGTGTTTTGTGGAAGATGTACTTATAAGAAAGACAACTTAGGTTGGAAAGTCTAAAAAGTATATGAATTCTGGAAAGCCTAAGTCAATAATTATGTTTGCTTGTGTAGCTGAGATACAATATCTCTAACCAGCCAGGATATTGACTGTGCCTGTTCCTTCGGGCCAGACCTGGCTCTCCTGTGGACCAGCTGGACCATAAAACTTCTCTCTCCAGTCATTGCTTCTGGTCTGGAGTGGTAGCATTGAAAAAAACACAGAGTGAGGAAAGCGATCTGGATTCTGAGTCACTGGTAGGCTGGGCCATTGCATTACTCAATGCCAGCAGTAACAACTGAGACATAACAGAAACTAGATCCATCAGTTTCAATACTAAACCTTTGCATGTCAATGCCCAGCATCCTGCTCCTGTTTCCACACACTTTGAAGTCAAGATACAGATTTGAGTTTTTGTAAACAAATTAATGTGGGCCAAAATAAAATAATATATACACAAGACTGTATCATGATGTAGAGCGTATGCACTCCATAAATTAAGTCAATTAAGTGCTGGAGCTCAAAATTAAATCTCAAGGCATGCCACTAGCCAACACTGGCTTTAGTAAACCACACGTTTGTGAGTGTTACAATTCACAGCACTGTTTGCTGTGACTAAATCCAGTGATATTCAGTTAATCAATCTTCGATGAAATGCTGAGCTAGCTCCAGTGTGAACTGGCCGTGTAATGAGCAGATGTCACACAGATGTGAGCAGGGAGTGCCTTGCGTTCAGTGGGTCGTTTGTATTCTGTACTAATGATCAATGCTCATGCTATATTATGTGGGGAATTCTGTACGGTGGAGACCTCGGTCATTATTTTTGAGTGACCATTCTCTTACAAATATAGTCACACAAACAATCAAGGAGATATTTATGGTTATTAGGTTAATCCGACCACAAATTAGGTGTGGATTTTGGAGAGATAAATATGATCCATTTATTTTTCATTGGCAGTTAAGATCAAAATATTCGACAGGGCCCTGTATTCATGTTCACAAGCATGACAGGTGGGTTCTTTTTGGTTTATTTGAGAACAAGGGTAAATATTGCTAATCAGGTCTTACAAATAATTCCTGCTTTTTCTTTTATTACTTATGCATTAAATGAATACACTACTGAGTGTCTTGAAAAGTGCCATATATTGATTCCATTGAGTCTGAGATTCATGTTTGTGATAGGATATGAGAACGCTGTCAATATTCTGATATGGGATCTGTGCACCAGGCTTGACAATTTAAATTGATCTTTAATTGAAAAAGAAAAATAGGGGGGGGGGCGGGGGGGGGGGGGGGGTGCACGGCCAAACCATCTTTGCCACGTAGACGTGATCCGCCGGGGCTCTGCAGTATTTTTTTTACTGGATTCGGGGGCCTGTTGCAGTCGTTCTGCAGCTGAATGCCCCAGTCACGTGGTGGCAGTGAAGACACTGGGGCCACAGCGAGGGCTTCCCTACCTCACAGTGAAGGCTGTGAACCAAGTCTGTGAACAGCAGCCGCTGGTGCGGCGGCAGCCCTGCCAGTGCAGGCAGGAGCGCTGGTGCCGGGTGAGGGGGTATTTCGACAGACAATGACAAGAGAAAATTAAATAAATATTTCAGTTTCCCTCCTTATCTTCATCTGTCGTATTCCCCCCTCACCGGGCCCCACCGCCCCACTGCTCTTACTGCAAGGGCCAAGGCTGTGTGCCCGAGAGGCGCGTGATGACAGTCGGTACCGAATCGAACCTGGATGTTGGCGGCTGACAAGGCTTGCAGGTCCTCGCAATCCCTGCATTGGAGGGGGAGGATAAGGAGCATTCAGATGGAGCTGAAGACCCTGCGACTCGATGCATGACTTCAACATGGCGGCCATCCCCGACTGTGGCCTGTGATGGGGAAAGTAGACTTTTTGGAGGCACAACACTAGCGGAGAAGTAGTGATTGACGCAACAGAGGGGACTAAATGTGCACCTACCCACCATTCAAGTAAGGACAGAAGCGCCATTTTTGGTGATCCTGCTCTGAGTGCCTCCTTGTCAGGCAGGATGGCTAATGAAACACTCTGAAGTGTCAGAGGCCTACGGCTTCTAAACAAAGCACCCTGCCCTACGGTGGAAACCTAGGGAAGGGGATGGGGTAAAAGAGAGGTGACCTCAACCCTTTGTTTTCCGGTAGGCTCTGTAGTGCTCTTCGGGGGCAGGACAGCTGACCATTTGGCAGCCGTTACTGACAAGAGGATAATATACCCCAGTTAGGGGCTCTGGCCTCATACATCTGACACCTGACGCAGAGGCCTGGTTTCTTTGCAATCTCAGCATGACTCACACACCCTTAACTTACAGGGCAGTGGGTCCAACTGTGCTATTTTATGTAGCTACAGGAGAGGAGGTCCTTGGCGCCTGCCGCTCCCTACTCTGAGCTTTCTTATAGCCTCTTTGCAGCTGCAAACCTTGCAGGTAAGAATGGTGGGGCGGGGTGGTTTACAGAAGACAGCGAGGGGAAATTCATTATTTATTTAATTTTTCCTCACCGTCATATGTCGAAATCCCCACTACCCGGCCCACCGGTCTTACCTTCACAAGCCGCGACTCCATCTGTGCCTCTAAAACAAGCACAGTATAGGAGGGTGTCAGGTTATTTCTATCCAGCAGAGGCAAGGTACTCGTACCCCAATGCCACCCCCACTGCGACAATGGCCTTAACTAAGCAATGCCTCCTTTCTCCCTTCAGAAATTTAGTAAAGCGCTTAGAAAGGATCTCACCTCATCCTTTGAAATCTTCAAAACTGACATTAACTCTATGCTCACTTCTTTACAAAAAGGTGCAGACTCGGTAGGCACAAAGACCCTAGATCATGACTACAAATACCGGGGACTAGAAGAGAGGGTCGAACAAATGAAGACTCTATGGACCAACTGCGTATTCAACTGCACTCCACCCTTTTGAAGTGTGAAGTCTTGGAAAACCGCTCCTGGTGAGACAATTTTCAGATTCGTAATATGGAAGAAAGGGTTGATTGTCCAGGCATGGAAACTTTTGTAGTCAATATGTTCTCCGAGCTCCTAAGAGAGAACCATACTGAGGCGCAACTGGATCCAGTGCACAGAGTTGGTTCAGTAACTACTAGGGGAAGGAGATGGCCTGTGATGTGCTAGCGAAACTGCATTCCTTCAAAGTTAAAGAATAAATCCTACAAGCCACCCAGAAACTAGAATCCAACTCATTCCAAGGAGCAACATGATCGAGCTTTCTGAACATTGCTCCTGCCATACTGACCAACTGTCGAAATTTTAAACCGGGTTACAGACAGACTCCGCCGAGACCACATTAAATATAGATTAACCTACCCCTTTGGCCTTTCTTTTGACTACCAAAATAAATCTCACCACTTTGTAGAACTAGATGACGCTGCAGCCTTCTTGGGGACACCCGTCTTTGAGCATCAAGGATCTGACGGGGATGGGAAAAGTTCCTGGGAACAACGAGCAGCTCTGCCAAAGACAGTGGCAAGCACAGCAGCACACAAAATGCCAAGGGAATAAGTGAACCCCGAGCTAAGCAAACCCCAACAAGAAATGCTCTCTCCAAACCAGAAATCCTTGTAAAGACAGACTTCCTCGGACTACCACTCTTGTTGATGAAGCCCTGCCCAGCATATATGAAACATTCCTGGGAAAAGCAGTCACTACAAGTGAACTAATGGGTTATTGGGATTCCTAGAGCAACGTTTTGCACCCTGACCTTTCAGGGACTCCTCTGCATACCCAACGTGTTATCAGGTTACCAGGTTGCCTTGAAAACCGTTTGCCTCCTACAGAATACTATAATGGTAAATAACCTAAACGCCTAAGTCTAAAATGTTAGATATGATTCTAACTTCTTGTTGGGAGTCAAGGACAGTTATTTCCAATGGGAATGGAGGTGTGATTGAACCGCCACTTGCGCTTCATTTATGCTATAGAGTCAAATGTCAATGCACTAACTCCATGGTGTTAACTACATTGTTGTGGAATGTCAAATGTCTTAACTCTTTGGTCAAGCAACACAAACTCTGGAAATACATGCTTGACTGGAGACTTGTTATAGTGGCTTAACAAGAAACACACCTTAAGCATAGTGAAGAACACAGGCTATGACACAGGGTGTATTCCCTGATATACAAATCGCCGGCCACTATTAAACATAATTGAGTGTCCCTCCTCTTTCACTCTTCTTTACCGTTCCAATTCACTGGCAGCAAGACAGTCAAAGGGGGGAGAAAATGTATTTTCAAGGGCAACATTAAGGGACATAAATGTACATTGGCTTTAATTTATGTCACCAATATGTGCTAGGCTGGTTTTATTCTATCTCTTCTATCTCTACTAGATGGATTTGTGTAAAGAGAGATTATCTTGATGGGTGACTTCAACCTTACCTGAGACTCCACCTTAGATAGCACCCACTCACACAGAACTCAAACTGGGAACTTTTCTAAGGCCCTGAAGCAAGTACTCCTACATAAAGGCTTAATGGATGCCTGGAGATCCACTCTCCCTACAGTCCAAGATTATACCTTTTCTCTCACCCCCACCACACATACTTTCAGCTTGATTACATTTTCATAAGTCAATCCTTACGACATACTAATGCATGGGACAGATTTCATCCTTTTACGATCTTGGACCAAGCTACAGTGGAGATCATTCTGGAGTGACGTACCCTGAAGTCCAGCTTTCAGCTGTCGTTCCGTCCTGTACCTCACAAAAAGGACCGTCTTTTCTGAGAAGAAATTCATAAAGCCAACAGGGGTTATTTTAAACTGCACACTCCTCAAGACACTAGTCCTCAAGACACTAACCCCTCCACTACTTGGGATGCTTTTAAAGTGGAAAATGTATCTAATTAATTTCTACTCTGTCAAAGCAGAAGGCTTGAGATAGGTTAACACATGGCTGAATTCCATCTATTAAAGCAAGCCCATAAGGCCCCCCACACTAGCTGTAGAAAGAAAGGTCACAGCCTTGTGAGGCAATATTTCTGGCGTATACACAAATATAACTGAGCTGACCTGGAATAATGATGGCACTCATGTGGTATGCCAGCTTCAAGATAACTTGAAAAGAAAAACATTAGCCAGCTGCAACTGGACTCGAGGAGGTCGTTACTACAGAGGGGGACAAGTCCCAGGCTTTTTGAGACTTTATTAAACATTTATACACGTCTGAACCCACAGACGAGAAGGAGCAGTTGGACTATCTAGCGGGGGAAGTTCCCTTGGGTGACAATTGATCAAAAAGAGCTCTTAGAGGATCCCATAAGGTAGGTAGAAGTTCAAGCATCCATTGACACCCTTAATCTCCATAAATCTCCTGGGCCGGATGGGTTTACTGCCCAATTCTACAAGAAACCTAGTTCAGATCTAGAACCTCACTTGACTTCTTTATTTATATACATTACTGACTTCCTTCGGATGACACACTTGATGGGCAAAGCCTTACTCTCTTTTATACCAAATCAAGGGAAGAACACCCATTTTTGTGTATGCTATCGACCAATTGCATGGTTGAACCTAGATGCTAAACTATATACAAACATTTTGGCTACTAGGCTAGAGGATATCATGCCAGAACTGATCCACCCATATCAGTTCAGTTTTATTAAGGGGCACCAGATACATGACAACCTGCGGAGTGCGGTCTACCTGGTCGAAAAAGCTACTAAAAAGCAATTCTGGCTGTGCAGTTGGCACTAGATGCCCAGAAAGCTTTTGACTGGGCAGACTGGCCCTTTCTCTTCCATACGCTATGTGCATTTGGCTTTTGAGAACGCTTTAAACTCATGGTCCAAGCCAACTATGCTCACCCCCAATTGTGCATGCTGGTAAATAGGATTGATTCTGGACTTTTCACCCTTGAACTTGGCATGGGACAAGGTTGACTGATTTCCCTGCATTTATTTGCCCCTAGTATTAAGCCCCTAGCAGCTTGAATTTTACCCATGCAATCCATTCAAAGTATTTCATTTGGATTAGTAGATCACAAAATCTCCATGTTTGTAGATGATGTTCTCCTGTCCCTTACTTTCCCGCAAATATCTTTACTGCACTGCAAACAGAACTTAAAGCTTATGAGAAAGTGGCGGATTTCTCTAACAATCTTCACATGTCATTTTACCTCAAACTGACCCTCTCCACTAGTGAAATGGAAGTGATTACGGGATGTACCCCCTTTAATTGGGCTAAGAAAGAGCTGCTTATTTGGGAATCAAGATCATGCCTAGAGTAGCTGACCGCTATAAGGCAAACTATCCCCCACACTTACCACAGCTTTCAGCCGACCTTTAACAAGGACCCCTCTATATCTAGCATGGCTTGGATGTATTCAAGCGGTAAAGATGACTGTCTTGCTGATATTGCTATACATTTTTCATGTAGTTCCCTTTGAGATAGGACAGAACTTTTTCTCTACACTTCGATCATTGATCACTTGCTTTGTTTGGCAAAACAGTAAAGGTTAACTTCCCAATAAAGTATTCACACTATCTAGAGAGGCTGGTGGTCTGGCCCTACCCAACCTACTTTCTATAAACCGGAGCAAATTAGAGTAATATTTCAATGGTCTGTGAGAGAATCAGACAAACACTGGCTCCACATGTACTGGCCTGTAGTCGACAGATACATAGGATGTAATGAAAAAAACAAAATTGGCCAGGTCACTTAATGCTCACCTTAGCACCTCAACGAGAACCACCCTTCAAGTCCGGGATGAGATGAACTGGTCCACTTGGTGGGCGACATTGCCTTCACCCTACACTCCAATACACTTTATTGGATTTTTCCATGAGTGCAACATTCTTACCGTCGAAAATTGCAGGTGGGACTATAACCCACCAGGCACAGAGAGGTACCACTATACACAACTGAAGCACTGGGCAGAGCACTCCAACCAGAGATCAGACGTGCAGCCACCAGGGAATTCTACCCAATATAAACATTTGTAAGAAAGGAAGATGGGCGTCTTCTATTCACTGCTGACCTCTGCCACTCGCGCAACCAGATCTTGTCATAAAGCTTTTTAGGGGAAAAAAACGATTGAAATAATGATCAGTACAGAGCAGTGGCATAAATTATGGAGAGAAATCCCTAAGGTCAACAACTCAATGATAATGAGAGTAGAACACTATAAATTTCTTTTTGACTGGTACTTATATCCTACCAAATTAAAAAGATATACCCAAACACATCTGATATATGTTGGAGAGAATGTGGGCTCCTTAGAGAATTTAAACATATTTGGTGGGATTGTCCCATTATTAAACCCTTCTCGCCTTAAATCTTAGCCCAAATAAGGAGGATTTGGTATATCCAATCCCGAACATGCCAGAGTCTGCCCTCCTGGCACAATAAGATGTCACCCTTAAACATCAGACTTTGGGAGACTGCTCCATCCTATGGTTATGCCTGGGAGTGACTGTGACCGTTCTGATTGTATCTTGTAAAAAGCCAGAAGCTACCTCAATGTCACAAGGGCACTCAGGTCTCTGGCAGGCCATACCATGAAGTGGATGGTCGATGTCCTTCAGGAGAATCACAAATTTGTCCAGTACATTTGCAGTCCCCTTGTGTGATTTCTTTCGACTGGCCTGCCCCTCTTCACTTGTCCTACGGATAATAGAGTGCTTCACCTTTTCCAGATCTGATATCCACAGGCCATAGTGACCAACCACTGGACATACATTGCCCTAGTCTGCTATCCTTCGAGACTTAATGGCTAAGATTCTTCCACATCTTTTACCGTGGGAACATCTACACTCATGCTAGTTAGTTTATTGGGGTATTGGGAGCGAAGAGGGTTAACATTGGGCAACTGCTTGATTGGAAGCTGTTGTTGATTTGATGGTAATACAAACCAGGTTGTTTGTTTCTCACGGGGAGGCCTGTACTAGTGGGAACTGTATATACTACTGGCACTTGGGATGTGTAATTATGGTCTACTTCAATTGTATTCCTGCCATATTGCTATGCGCCCTACTAAAAAAGAAATAAACAAGGTTTCAAGGAAACAAAATGAGCCACGATATATGTTTTGAGGTGACACATGTTATTGAAAGATAAAGCCCAAAATGCTCACAAAATAAATTCTATGTACGATTATCAAACACACAATGTGTGCTTTAGGACATTGAATTGACATATCAAAGAGCATGTGGCATTCAAATCGTTGCCACAATCCTTGAAATCTTCTGCAAGTGATAATTTGAGGGAGAAACAGGAAGGTCTTAGCTGAGAGACCATGAGAACAGATGGGGCATCAGGTGCTGCATCTACTCTCCCTAGCATCATACATAAGAATATCTGTGGCCACCTGGGGACGCTGCACAATCCACAGTGGCTAAGGACTGTGTAGACTCTACACTGTAGAGCCTTCAAACACAAGCTCTGACCTGCTAACATGTGATAGTACCTCTAGTAGACTGGGGAGATGGAGAGCAGGGATTGGATCAGTTTAATTATACAAATGTACCCTCATCTAAAACAAGAACAAAATCATCTTGCGCCAGCTCTCTTGTTCTGGGGCAGTTTAGGATGGAGCCCAGCTGTGCAAAAAACTCACATCCGAGCTGGAAACCTATTCTGTGAAAGGGTTTCCAATCGTTACTGTATCTCTTCACCTGGTGACTGTGAGATACGTGGCCGTGTGTCACATGGCTGCACCGTGGGAGATGGCATACCTTCAAGCTGAAAACCTGCTCTCTCGCTAAGATTTTGTAGCTCATATTACAATTTACTGTGTGAGCAGGTGGCTGGGTGAAGAGAGTTAATACCATGTGACACATAGCAGCACCTTATGAACTAGCAGGTGTTCATTTGAATATCTAAGAGTAAGCATTGGTATTGGTGCAGCAATCCTGCTCTCTTTTACATGTACACATCTCTATCCGATTGCGTGAACCCATATAAATATTTAGGGCCTCAATTATGAAAAGTGACGCATCGCTGCGAGAAAGCAGCGATGCGTCACTTTTCATTGCACCCTCCTTGCGACACCAATGATGGGTCATATTTACAGTATGACGCATCATTTTGCAAGGAGTTACAGATACGTCAGTATTTCTGTATGTCTGACGTGTCTGTAGGCGCAAAAATGACGTGTTTCTGGAGTGTGTCACAAAAGTGACACAACTCTAGCAATGAGTCAGTACACATGGGCAAGTTCCATGTGAAATGTGCCTGCATCAGTCTTATGCCTGCCATGAGGCAGGCGTAAGATATTGACGCATTTGCGTCCTAGAAGTGGCGCAGTGAAATCTTATAGATTTCACTATGTCACTTCTATGACCCTTTCTTGCGTCAGAACGCCCCCGCACACATCATACCTGGGGCAGGTATAATATGGCGCAGGGGTTTACAAAGTGATGCATCTACCTAGATGCGTCACTTTGTAAATATGGTGCAACAAGGCATATTTTTTACGCCACTGGTGCATCACAAAAAGTGACGCACCTGCAGCGTAAAAGTGACGCAAGGCCTCCTAAGTAAGGCCCCTAAGGTGGTTCCCACAAATTCCTCCCAAGTGGGCGAGACCCTTGAGCTCCCTGCCCAAACTTTGCACCCCACTTCCATCATGTTCAGAAATAACGCAATTCGGTTATGGTGCAAAAGGCTGCAGCTTTATTAATATACAATTAACCTACACGTAATTTAACCAACCAATCCTTTTTGTCCAATTCGTTGCTGATCGTAAGGCATCCCAAAGGCACAGTAGAAATATTAGAACAAACTGAAATTCAAAGCACTTTAAGGCGCTAAACCTGAAATGAGAAAATAAACACGGGGAAGCCATCTGCTCAGCTGTTTTTCACTAACGAAATTCGTTATTTTGCTCTCATTGGAATAGCTAAACGTTTTAATTCTAACACATTTACTTTCACATCATCTACAAATAAATAATCTCAGAAACTGACTCAGTATTCTCTCTGCGAAGGTCTACAGTAGGGACCACCAGCATAGATGCACTGAAGTATAATTGAAATGAATGCAGACTCTTCAAGACAAAAATCGATTCAGTTTTGATTCTTTCAACAGTGGTAAAATGTGATGTTTGTTTTAATCCCTTAAGCAAGTGCTGAACCGAATTCAAGGCAAGTGGTGCATTTTTAGGCTCTCAAATTGGCATCATTATCATAGAACAATACAGATAATCAAAATACAGGGATGCGAGGATTTGTGGAATAACAAACCGCACTCCTTGTAGTGTACACTTTTCAGATGTCCTACAACTTGTGCTGACTCATGTCCTCTGAATAGATACACTAATTTAAAAGAGCTCTGCTACTATCATCATAGTAAAAAAGAATAGATTAAATATGATATTTATGCAAGGCTACTAAAAAATACAGAAGTTACAAACAATGCACCATTTAAAAAGTAATTGATATATGACGCATTTTAAACAAGGCCACAGATTCACATTTTTTACCGTTCACACTGGCCTGAGCCTGGTATTCACCGTAGGAAAGCTGCTTTCCTAGATTCTTCATGTCTTTAAATCTCTATAATAAGATTGTTTTTGTGCAACTTTCCCTCCAGGCCTGATGCAGTACTATAGGCTTACTTTTTATATTACAAAAGGGCCGTAGATGCTTGAGTGACCCCTTCTGTTATAGACAATGTGCTGACAAGTAATTGACATCTGTGTGGTGTACAGTGTACTATATCTAGCTAGTTACATAGGTGGGTAGATCCATCCAAATGAGGGGATGTCTTGCCTGTGTTTCCGCTATTCAATACAAATGAAGGGCCAATGACCAAAAGTAATCTCTCGGATGCACTAATTGTGTGTCAACCTGGAGATAAAGCAGAGCTAGTGTCACCAGTAAAGGAGAGGGCAAAACGCATCCTATGGATTTCCTAGAGATTCCCATATTGGAACGTAAGACACAATCTGCAAGAGCCACTGGGGGTCCATTGGACCCTCCTACAAAGGCAATGCATGTGTGCTGCTTCAAATATGCTCACAACATGATAGGCGTTACACTTTCAGTGTTTCGACAATTGCACACTGAACCCTGACCTCTGAAGGGAGACTTAGAGCGCCCGGTAGAGTACCTACCTTCTCTGCCAACCTCAAGATTTGGGAATACACACCAAATCTCTATCTGCTCCCAATCCAAAGTTATCACTTATTAAACGTAATAAGGTAACCCATTGTTAGTCAATGGGAGAGACAGGCCTACCAACAGTGAAAAACACATTTAGTTTTCCGCTGCTACAACATATAAAACTTAAACCCGCACATTCTACGTTTTATATACAATGCACCCTGCACCATGAGGCTTTAGAGCCTCCCTTAGGAGTGACTTATAAGTATTAAAAAGGAACATTTAGGCCTGGCTAGAGCTTTATTATGCCAGTTAGAAATGGCAGTTTACACTGCAATACTGGTTGCAGTTGCAGGCCTGAGATATGTTTAAGAAGGCTTCTTTAGTGAGTGGAACAATTAGTGCTGAATGTCAAGTAATTAAGCAAAAGGGGGTGGTGATGGACAGAGTTTCTGAATTAAGCAGAATACTCTCACCCAGTCAAGAGATCAGGGCTTGATCCAACACCGTTTTTTAGCTCACTGCACCATCCCAGCTCAGAACCTGGCTATATGCAAATTAGTCTGTCCCTGGCCCAGTGCATCATGGGAACAGGGCAGACCAAACTACCAAGCCAATTCTTTCACTGGAAAGGAAACAAGCTTCCGGGGACCGGTTTCTGGCATTACAGCCGTCTTCGGCCCGGCTTGCTTGAATCCTGATGGTGCAATGAGCAAGGGACTCACGTCTGAGTATACCCTTCCACGCTTATGGTGGACAAAACAATTAAGCAAAAGGGGGTGGTGATGGACAGAGTTTCTGAATTAAGCAGAATACTCTCACCCAGTCAAGAGATCAGGGCTTGATCCAACACCGTTTTTTAGCTCACTGCACCATCCCAGCTCAGAACCTGGCTATATGCAAATTAGTCTGTCCCTGGCCCAGTGCATCATGGGAACAGGGCAGACCAAACTACCAAGCCAATTCTTTCACTGGAAAGGAAACAAGCTTCCGGGGACCGGTTTCTTGCATTACAGCCGTCTTCGGCCCGGCTTGCTTGAATCCTGATGGTGCAATGAGCAAGGGACTCACGTCTGAGTATACCCTTCCACGCTTATGGTGGAAAAAAGAATTAAGCAAAAGGGGGTGGTGATGGACAGAGTTTCTGAATTAAGCAGAATACTCTCACCCAGTCAAGAGATCAGGGCTTAATCCAACACCGTTTTTTAGCTCACTGCACCATCCCAGCTCAGAACCTGGCTATATGCAAATTAGTCTGTCCCTGGCCCAGTGCATCATGGGAACAGGGCAGACCAAACTACCAAGCCAATTCTTTCACTGGAAAGGAAACAAGCTTCCGGGGACCGGTTTCTGGCATTACAGCCGTCTTCGGCCCGGCTTGCTTGAATCCTGATGGTGCAATGAGCAACAGACTCACGTCTGAGTATACCCTTCCACGCTTATGGTGGACAAAACAATTAAGCAAAAGGGGGTGGTGATGGACAGAGTTTCTGAATTAAGCAGAATACTCTCACCCAGTCAAGAGATCAGGGCTTGATCCAACACCATTTTTTAGCTCACTGCACCATCCCAGCTCAGAACCTGACTATATGCAAATTAGTCTGTCCCTGGCCCAGTGCATCATGGGAACAGGGCAGACCAAACTACCAAGCCAATTCTTTCACTGGAAAGGAAACAAGCTTCCGGGGACCGGTTTCCGGCATTACAGCCGTCTTCGGCCCGGCTTGCTTGAATCCTGATGGTGCAATGAGCAAGGGACTCACGTCTGAGTATACCCTTCCACGCTTATGGTGGACAAAACAATTAAGCAAAAGGGGGTGGTGATGGACAGAGTTTCTGAATTAAGCAGAATACTCTCACCCAGTCAAGAGATCAGGGCTTGATCCAACACCGTTTTTTAGCTCACTGCACCATCCCAGCTCAGAACCTGGCTATATGCAAATTAGTCTGTCCCTGGCCCAGTGCATCATGGGAACAGGGCAGACCAAACTACCAAGCCAATTCTTTCACTGGAAAGGAAACAAGCTTCCGGGGTCCGGTTTCTGGCATTACAGCCGTCTTCGGCCCAGCTTGCTTGAATCCTGATGGTGCAATGAGCAAGGGACTCACGTCTGAGTATACCCTTCCACGCTTATGGTGGACAAAACAATTAAGCAAAAGGGGGTGGTGATGGACAGAGTTTCTGAATTAAGCAGAATACTCTCACCCAGTCAAGAGATCAGGGCTTGATCCAACACCGTTTTTTAGCTCACTGCACCATCCCAGCTCAGAACCTGGCTATATACAAATTAGTCTGTCCCTGGCCCAGTGCATCATGGGAACAGGGCAGACCAAACTACCAAGCCAATTCTTTCACTGGAAAGGAAACAAGCTTCCGGGGACCGGTTTCTGGCATTACAGCCATCTTCGGCCCGGCTTGCTTGAATCCTGATGGTGCAATGAGCAAGGGACTCACGTCTGAGTATACCCTTCCACGCTTATGGTGGACAAAACAATTAAGCAAAAGGGGGTGGTGATGGACAGAGTTTTTGATTGATTCAGATGCTCCGTCCATCACCACCCCCTTTTGTACCGCTTTTGGCCACCAGAAGTGTGGCAGGGTATGCTCAGACGTGAGTCCCTTGCTCACTTTGCCACTGGATTCAAGCAAGCCGGGCTGAAGACGGCTGGAATGCCAGAAACCGGTCCTCGGAAGCTTGTTTCCGGTCCAGGGAAGACATGGCTTGGCAGTTCGGGCTGGACTGTTCCCATGAGGCACAGCGTCAGACTGATATGCATATAGCCATATCTGAACTGGGGTGGCAGAGTGGGCTAAAGAAAGGTGATGGATTAAACCCAGATCTTTTGACTGGGTGTGAGTGTTTGATTGATTCAGATGCTCCGTCCATCACCACCCCCTTTTGTACCGAATGTCAAGTAATAGCATTTATTTACAGGCCCTGGGTGCATGGAATGCCATCTACTAGGGACTTATTTGTAAACGAAATGTGCCAATTAGGTGTAAGCCAATTTTACCATGCTTGAAGTAGAGAGCATAAGCACTTCAGCACTGGTTAGCAATGGGAATGTACAGAGCGTCCTAATGCCAACAAAAACAAATTCAGCAAAACAGGAGGGGTGAAGGTGAAGACCCTCCAAAAAGGGCCCGGTACATCAGTCCTGTATTGTTACATTATGTAACGTCTTTTACAAAATTCACCAAAAATTACTACACTATCAGACAAAAGAATCACAGTCCATTTGATCTAGAGTTCAAGTCAATTTCCTCTGCCTAAGAATCTGAAAGCGGTACAAAAGGGGGTGGTGATGGACGGAGCATCTGAACCAATCAAACACTCACACCCATTCAAAAGATCTGGGTTTGATCCATCACCGTTTTTTAGCCCACTCTGCCACCCCAGTTCAGACATGGCTATATGCATATCAGTCTGACCCTGTGCCTCATGGGAACAGTCCAGCCCAAACTGCCAAGCCATGCCTTCCCTGGACCGGAAACAAGCTTCCGAGGACCGGTTTCTGGCATTCCAGCCGTCTTCAGACCGGCTTGCTTGAATCCAGTGCAAAGTGAGCAAGGGACTCACGTCTGAGCATACCCTGCCACACTTATGGCGGTCAAAAGTGGTACAAAAGGGGGTGGTGATGGAAGGAGCATCTGAACCAATCAAACACTTACTCCCAGTCAAAAGATCTGGGTTTGATCCATCACCGTTCTTTAGCCCACTCTGCCACCCCAGTTCAGACAAGGCTATATGCAAATTAGTCTGACCCTGTGCCTCATGGGAACAGTCCAGCCCGAACTGCCAAGCCATGCCTTCCCTGGACCGGAAACAAGCTTCCGAGGACCGGTTTCTGGCATTCCAGCCGTCTTCAACCCGGCTTGCTTGAATCCAGTGGCAAAGTGAGCAAGGGACTCACGTCTGAGCATACCCTGCCACACTTCTAGCAAGCCGGGCTGACCACACTTCTAGCAAGCCGGGCTGAAGAGGGCTGAAATGCCAGAAACCGGTCCTCGGAAGCTTGTTTCCGGTCCAGGGAAGACATGGCTTGGCAGTTCGGGCTGGACTGTTCCCATGAGGCACAGGGTCAGACTGATTTGCATATAGCCATGTCTGAACTGGGGTGGCAGAGTGGGCTAAAGAACGGTGATGGATTAAACCCAGATCTTTTGACTGGGTGTGAGTGTTTGATTGATTCAGATGCTCCGTCCATCACCACCCCCTTTTGTACCACTTTTGGCCGCCATAAGTGTGGCAGGGTATGCTCAGACGTGAGTCCCTTGCTCACTTTGCCACTGGATTCAAGCAAGCCGGGCTGAAGACGTCTGGAATGCCAGAAACCGGTCCTCGGAAGCTTGTTTCCGGTCCAGGGAAGACATGGCTTGGCAGTTCGGGCTGGACTGTTCCCATGAGGCACAGGGTCAGACTGATTTGCATATAGCCATGTCTGAACTGGGGTGGCAGAGTGGGCTAAAGAATGGTGATGGATTAAACCCAGATCTTTTGACTGGGTGTGAGTGTTTGATTGATTCAGATGCTCCGTCCATCACCACCCCCTTTTGTACCGTAAGAATCTGAAAGAGCACACAATTCCGGCCCAAATGTATTCTTGTCACAAAATGTGCCTTAAAGAAGTACTCCAAATGGTTACTTTGTGCGATCGGGGCCTGGAGCAGTCAATTTATTTAAAACCTTTGTGAAGGACAAACAGCTGTTATCTAACTAACTAGTCCCTATTTCAGCATGCTCTTACAGAACAAACAATTTAAAAAAACAAATGGATGCCAAACTATATAGAAAAATTGTAACAGTAGCCAAACATGGAATTTCCCTAATCCACCTGATCTTGAGATGAAACTCAAAATATTTTTTTGCATTTACTTTTTATCCTTTTAGATAATAAATTGTTTCTTCACTGAGGCTATAATGCCTCAGTGAAGAAAAATGGTCACAGCGTGCAGAGCCTATACTCAAACCCTTGCAGACATCTAACTAACTAGTCCCTATTTCAGCGTGCTCTTACAGAACAAACAATTTAAAAAAACAAATGGATGCCAAACTATTTAGAAAAAATTGTAACTGTAGCCAAACATGGAATTTCCCTAATCCACATGATCTTGAGATGAAACTTAAAATGTTCTTTTGCATTTAATTTTTATCCTTTTAGATAATAAACTGTTTCTTCACTGAGGCTATAATGCCTCAGTGAAGAAACATGGCCATAGTATGCAGAGCCTATACTCAAACCCTTGCAGACAAGCACAGCTGACTATGTGCTGTTACAATATAAAGTGGCATTTTAAGTTGGGGCCATCCACAGACTTTGTCAGAGGGTCAGAACACCAAAATTTAAATGTGGGCCAATTGGCTCTATGAAGGGGTCAGTGTATTGACATATATAAAGCTGATCTATTATCTATATTATAGAAATTCACACTTTATAATGTTTAATAAAAGTGAATGTCATATTGTTTTTAGTAAAGTCTCATTAAAAAAATTCAACATCGTTAGTCTTTCTTTTACCATATCTTGGCCACAAAGTGCAGTTAAAGAACCCAGCACAAGAGAGCACTACGCTCCAGTTGAAGAACCTACAGCTGCATATCGGAGTGGTTTAAAAAAAATATGGTAAGCTATCCTGCGGTCATAGATATAATGACCTACAGGACTTTCTGTATTTTTTTAATGTTGCTCGGGGGCTGTTGCACCTCTAGCTGGCCCCCACAACATACAAACAGAATGCTTGGTGGTGCCCCTGCCTCTTCAACGAGCACCATCAGGACCTAAAAATTTAAATAAAAAGCCCTCACAGGGCATTATGGGCCTCTCCTGGTCTGGAGCAGTGGATAATAAATGAGCAGCTCTTGCCACTCAATTATTATTCATTTTCGATTTTTAGATTTTGTATATGTTTTTTGTGTACCCCGCTGCCCAGCTGGGAAACCCACACCTTTTTTGGAAGTTGGAAACCAAGGCCCCCAAAGCCTTGCCAACCCTATAGGGGTGCTTGCAGAATCCAGCTCCATTACTTTGCTCCCACCCTGGTGAGAGCAACATTTTTCTCTGCTCCAGCCTCAGCTATAGCAAAGTTCTGTTTCCTTCCCTGGAGAGTAGGCAGGCAACAGTGGTGTTCAGTGGGATGCAGTCCCTAGGACATTTCTTGGATCTGGCCACTGGGGATGGCAGACTAAGGGCTGATCTACCACTCAAGAAGAGTGGCCGACACCTCCCCTGCTGTAAAACATTAGCCCCAGATGATGGGGTCACTGAGGCCTCACAAAGGCTTGGGGCATACTTTCCTTTCCCTAATTCTCAACAGCCTCGGGAGTTTGGGCCCCTGGCTCCCATAGAGGCTCAAGGAGCGGGCTGCAAACAGACATCCCACAAAAATAAAAGGACTATGACTGCCAGAGACATGGCCCACTCTGTTTATTTTTTTTAAAAGGCACTAGGCCTAGGGGGCATGGTATCCCTACCCTGTCCCCTATATTTTTTAACTCCTTTTGCAGCACAGGGGAATGAGTTTTAGTATGGCTGGCACCTTATGTGGTGGCAGCCAATTGGATGTCATCTAGAGATCTGCTGGCTAAGAGGATCCTCCGCGACATGAAATATATAACATCTTTTAACCTTAATTTCTCAAAATCAATTCAAAATTCACTTTATTCGATTAATAAAAATCATAACAGTAAACTATACATAATACAAGATAGTGTCAGAATTTAGTAACTTCTCATTAAAAACATTTTAAAAACAATATCACATAAAAATCAGTTTATCTGTATAGTCTCAGGGTTTGATAAATTCTCATTATAAACATTTTAAAAACAATATCACATAAAAATCAGTTTGTCTGTATACCATGCATACAGAAATTGTGCCAGAATTTCATAGATTTGCTGCCATTAAAAACCAATTTCACAATTATATCAATATTTCCCTTTCAATGTAACTCAGTGTGTTAGGTGATCCGGCGCCGTTTGTACTGCCAATCTAGTCTTCATACTTCGAATAGATGCACCAAGGAAACTTGCAACACCAAACATGACTACCGGAAATTCTATTAATTGTAAATAGAATAGTGCTGGTTTAGACTGCATAAAACCCTTGTTTTTCAACAGAGGAAAAATAAACTTTGACCGTCCCGCAATATAAAAGGGACAAAAAAACATGAAATGCATCGTGTCTTGAAGAGAGTGGTCATCACACTTACAAGGTGCAGCATCCTCCGGCCTACTCCACCCCTTCAGATCACTTAATAACAAATGAATCTGATTAAATCGGAATTTCGTTACCAGCCATCGGTGAAAGGGAATCGTTACAATAATAAGATATGGTTGAATGGATAGGGACGAAATAAGCAGATAATGGGCCCTTACCATCGGTTTCCTTAGTTCTATCGCTTCCCTCTCCAGCTCTCTAAACTTTATGAAGTTAGTTTTAACCCAGTTTAGGTCAGCTTTTATCAGACCCTCTGGGTTTGTATAAATCTCTGGACGCCCCAGAATCCGAGATGTTGTTTAAATAAAGGACAACCACTGGATTTCCTTAACTTTCTCTAACTTCATACAGTCCCTAAAGATCTTATGGTTTAGGGAAAGATTGGGGTTCGATTTTCCGTTGGTAATCACTAAGTCCAATGATTTCATAAAACCCCCAAAGGAGTTTAGTAGTCTTTGTAACCCTAAAGGGGTCCGTGCTAATAAAACGGCATCATCCGCGTATAGGAGTACTGGGATGGGCGTTCCTCCCACACGCGGAATATCTGCTGTCGCCGTTACCAAATTATCTTCCAAGGAGTTAATATATAAAGTAAATTGCACAGGGGCCAATATGCACCCCTGGTGCACCCCCTTCCTGATTTAAGCCCTGCTGTACATTTCCCCTCCTCTGTCATCCTTATGGTTGCATTCAGGTCCCTGTGCAGCTCGGCCAAAAAATACACCAATGCTCGATCAAGGCCTAGATCTAAAAGCATGGTCCAGAGCCTTGACCTAATAACTAGGTCAAAGGCCGTGGACAGGTCCATAAATGCCCCAGAAAATGAGCCCTTAGCAGCGACCGTGTATTTATTTATTATTAAATGTAAATTAAGATATTGGTCCTCCGTGCCTCTGCCAGCTCTAAATCCGTATTGCGCATTTGATAGGATGTCTTTCTCAGAGGCCCAGGCTGTTATTTTGGCTAAGATTACTTTTCCTAGAATTTTAATCGAGGAATCTAGTAGAGATATTGGCCTGTAGCACCTTGGATCCCCCCTTTGGCCCTTTTTAAACACGGGGATAATAATGGACCGTGAACATGAAGCCGGAAACCCATTTGCAGCTGATGAAGCAAATGAATTAAAGACATTTGCTAATATTATGGCCCAGTATTTAGGATTGGCCTTATACATGTCAGAGGACACACCATCAGGGCCGGGAGCTTTATGTCCAGCCGTACCCTCAATCGCTCTCCCAACTTCCTCTACAGTGAATCTCAAAGGCAACAGTGGAGACTCGGTTGTAGGGGGGTCAAATATTTCTAGCTCCAAGTTGCTACCATAGATGTTTTCGAAGTGACTTAACCAGTCCTTCTCTGCAATGTTAACTTCTAGCAATGCGTTCTCAGAGCCAGTGAACAGTGGATTGTTACGATTGCCCAAAACTTGGAGCTATCCCTCATTGTAGCCTTATCCATTAATGCAGCCCAAGCCTCTTTTTTAATTTCATTTTTGCGTGCCTGCACAATGGATTTACAATTACATCCCCTCCATACTTAAGAGGATCAGTACATGTATTTAATTCAGCCCCAACCTTCATACTGATCGTATTAAAAAAGTCTTCAGGAATGACTTTATTCAATTTTAGCCTTCTACCTTGATCTTTATCTGTAACCTCAATTGAGATTTCTGAGGTGGCCTTTTTATTAAGAAAAGAGATATTATTATCGAGTTCAAACACTACCGGGTTATGGTCACTGAAAGTTGAATGTATGGCAATA
Source organism: Lissotriton vulgaris (assembly GCF_964263255.1). Taxonomy (NCBI): domain Eukaryota; kingdom Metazoa; phylum Chordata; class Amphibia; order Caudata; family Salamandridae; genus Lissotriton; species Lissotriton vulgaris. Next base: position 392,683,402 of record NC_141693.1, read on the forward strand.
TAAAAAATTACAGAACTTAAGAGTGCAGGAGATATAAATCTATAATCTATAATTGATTCGCTATCCCTAGCTCTGTACGTTACAACACGGTCACTCCTATAAAAAAAACCAGCCTCGAACAAATCAGTATTTGAAAGGAGATCCTCCAGGGCTTCCCCCTTGGTGTTATGTTCAAAATGTTGGGGGGTTGAATAATAGGGACCATCGTTATCTCTATACTGGCAGTTTAGATTGCATAAATGAACGTTAAAATCACCCATCAAAATATAATGGACAAAAGTGGTTTGATTTTCCTTACATACTATTAAAAAGTTGGTCAATTAATGAAGATGCCCATTTGGGGACTCTCCTAGCATTGAGTTATAAAATTTAATAAGTAATAGTTTAGTGTTATTTATCAGACTTACTTCCACTATTAGGTAATTAGGGGAGATAGAGTCGAGCACTTTAGCTATGCCTGCTATATTGACTGAAATCAAGAGCATAAGTCCCCCTCTGTCTCTCCCAGTCGTCGAGCTACGGGCAGCTGTAAAGTATGATGTATACCCATTTACCCAGAAATTGCACTCTCTGTCCCAGGTCTCCTGTAGCGCAACTACATCATACTGTTTCACAAAATTTAACCAGACATTATCATCTCTTTTTGTGCGTAGTCCTGCTACATTCCAACTTAACATTTTTACTGTCTCCCCCGTCCCTTCTGTGTTGTTTGCATTATTAAGTTGTGTTGGTTGGGACGAACTAGCTGAACCAGCCAGTCAATCAATCTCCCCCACATTGGACAAAGGGGAAAACCGATTAGATAGAACCAGACCCTCCCTGGGCTCCTTACTGAAAGAGTTGTAAGGCTTAGGTAGCAACCCCGATTTTTGTGTTACCCAGCTAGGTTGAAAGGCAAGGCTTCTTTCAGAAGGCTTACTTAGGTCACATGAGTTCCAAGCTGGGTATCTCTTCTCTCCCGAGTTGCTCAGTCTAGCCCGTGGATAGAAAAAATCCAGTGGCATAGCTCTAATACCTCCGACCTCAGGGTCTAATTTTGAGGCATCCCAAAGAAGACGTGTCACCTCATTCGGTTTGTTAAAATTTACAATGAGGCAATCTCCCTTCAGATGTTTTTGTGTATAACCCAACCACCCTACACATCTACCCATGATTATACTAGAAGAGATGTTTTTTTCCCTGGTACAATTTTCATTACACCAGTTCTTTAGGTTTGTTAACAGTGTATCAGAGGACTCTACCTCTCCAGCTTTCAATGGGGGGACAGTGACTAGTATAACAACAAAAGGGGTAGCTTCAGGGGGAAGATTAATAAACGGTTGGGGTACCAACATTTTATCATTCCAAGAATCCATCCTAGTTTTCAAAATCCTCTTGGGAGAGGTGGGGCTTTTAGGGCATGGGCCCATTAACAATACCTTAGAACCATTACCATCCCGGTGTGATACTGTAATCTTAGGGAGCATATCCGGACTTTTGGGCTTGGTAAACAATGGTATTGCACTCACCCCTCTCACATCTAGAACCCGTTCTTTCTGGGGCTGAGAAATAATTTGAGAGGTGTCTATTGACTGGGGAGGGGGTTGTTCCTTTTCTAACAAAAAAGCGTTCAAGCGCTCACATTTTTTTTGTATCCCTGCAACACACTCATTCAAAATGTCAAAAATGTCTTTAGATATCTGTATCAATGTCGCTTCCAATTTCTCTGTGAAAATGTTCTCCACCAAGTCCCTTAAGGAGCCTTCTAGGTTGCTGGGTACAATTGTTCCTCTATTCGGCAGGGTATCATTTGGCAGCTTCGGTTTTATATACTGCTTCTTCCCATGTTTCTTCGCTGTGTTTCGCCCCCCGATGGCCCCAACACAGTCGGGGTGTTAACTAGGTTGACCGCCTCAGGGTCAAGTGGTGAGATAAAGTCCGATGGTAAGGATGCTCTTGGGTGGTTCAATTAGAATATACGGCTCCAGGGGGATATGCCTGCTAAGAGGGCTGACATTAACAGGCACCTCCTGTATTTGTGGGACAATGCCTTCCAGACCCAGTTCTCGTTCTTTATTTGCAATTTCAGTAGTTAGTGCCCCAACAGCGGAAGTTAAATAGGAAAATATGCTTGCAGAGTTACGTGGGACTTTCGCCTTGACTCCCCCTCCATTAATAGATGTTTGTAGTTTTCGCTTACCCATGTTGGTCCATGCACGTTAGGGGGTGGCCCGCCCAGACCCCCTCTGACCCCGGACGGCCACAGACGGCCCGCCCTTTGCCCGGCTTCTGCTTGGCGCCGCCCACGCGCGTCCCGCGATGCTGGAGGAGCAGCTCGTTTTTATGCGCCTCCGGGCGCGTAAGTGTGAGGCGGCAGTCGGCGTCCCCGTCAGGCAGGCAGGGGATGCTGGGAGATGTAGTTCTTGGTCGCTCTCCCCTCTCAGCGGCCGCGATACCAGCAGTGGCGGCGGGGGAGAGCAAAGGTGTCCACAGGTCCCCTCCGGAAGCAGCCACGCAGGTAAATGTAGAACAGTGCCCCCAACGAGCTTAGGCCCCTGCTCCACCGCAGGAGCAGCACGTTTTTATGCGCCTCCGGGTGCGGAAGTGTGAGGCTGCAGTCGGCGTCCCCGTCAGGCAGGCAGGGGACGCTGGGAGATGTAGTTCTTGGTCGCTCTCCCCTCTCAGCGACCGCGATACCAGCAGCGGCGGCAGGGGAGAGCAAAGGTGTCCACGGGTCCCCTCAGGAAGCAGCCACGCAGGTAAATGTAGAACAGTGCCCCCAATGAGCTTAGGCTTTCTAATGAATGGATTTACACAAAATTACAATAAAATCACTTTCTAGACAAAGATCTAGCTTTCAGCCAAATTTGGTATAATTCCGTTCAGCAGTTTTTGTGATATCGCTGTTCAATAAGGAAAAATTAATACAGAAACCTCATTTTGGGAATTTTTCTCTACACCCACTTAACGGATAATCCATACACTTTCCAAGAAGTTTCTAAGGTGGCTGATACTTTTTAAATACATTTTTTATGAATAATCATCTAATGACTCTTTAGCATATAGAATGGATCGCATGCCTGAGTGTGTGGATAAGCATGCTAAAATGTTAGACATGGCAGAGGATGCACAGGCTGAAGCTGAAACAGCAGAGAATCAAATGGGCAAAGCACTGGAACAGTGCGCAACAAGGCGGAGGACTTTAGAAGCGCGCTCCCGGCACAATAACGTGCGCATACTAGGCCTACCCAAGTCCACTGTAACCGGCAAAATGGAGTCATTTACAGAGCAGCTCTTGGTGTCTCTACTGGGACATAAAACATTCTTGCCAGTTTTCATCGTGGAGCACGCTCACCGCTCGCTGGCCCTCAGCCTGCCCCCGGGGGCTCCCCCTTGGCCCATAGAAGCAAGGTTATTGAATTACAGGGACAGGGATGCAGCGCTCCGACGCACCAGAAAGTGTTAAAATATGAAGGTTCGGATTTGGCTCTTTTCCCGGACTTTACCCCACAGGTGCAAGAGGCACGCAGGCAATTCGCACCCATGAAACGCAAATTGAGAGAGCTGCAACTAGAATATGCAATGGCATGTCCGGAAAGATTGAGAGTGACTTCGATAGCAAGACCAAGATATACAATGACCCTCAAGAACTGCAGCAAGGACTCAAAAAACATATCAAAGTAAACAGGAAGAAACTTTCACATAAGTCCGTGGATGAGGAAGGTGATGAGGGAGTTGATTCATAATTGCCGGACTGGCAGTATTGGAGCATCCCTGAGACTCGCTTCGAATATTACAAAAAAAAAAATGGTATAATGTGCATGACAAGCGCGCGTCCCATTCACATCATGAAGATGGATAATTTGATACATTAAGAGCGCTCTGGGGGTAACAAATAGATAAGTAAGATGTGTTTATTTATAACTGTAGTAAGATGTACAAGGCTGTACTATCTACAGTCCTCAGTGGTATTATCTACCTGGATGGTATTCTATTAACAGGGCAGAGAGAGGCCATCAGTAAGCGTGGGCGTAAAATCCGTTTCGCGGGCGAATTTGCGGATGTTTGTCGATTTCGCGATCAGCACATCTCGCGTATTTTCTCAAAAATCCGCAAATTCGCAAGCTACGAATTATTTTGCTTGGTCGCGCTTGAAAAATACAATATCGCGCGCGAGGCGTTGACTCTGAGCCTGCCAAGTTGTTTTTCTCATGGTTTTGCATGTGCTGCGCCATTTTTGATCTAGCTGCGTGATCTCGCGAGAGTTTTTCGAACGCAATTACGTCATCGCGGCTTGCCATCTTGCACGACGAGAGTTTGACAACGCAAGTACGTCATAAATGCCCGCGACGGCGCGCAGTTGACTTCCGGCGGGAGGTTTGAATAGCTCGAGTTCCCGAAATTGCAAAAATTGCAATTCTGCACAAGAAATCCACCGCAGGAAGCATAAACCTTGTGAAAATGAAGATTTTGATCAGAATAACTCCTCAGATTGACATTTGGCTGCACTTTTTGGGGCAAGGAGTCAATTTTTGGGGGGGTGGGAGGAAGGAAGTGCCCCAGAGTCTCCAACTTCCTGTTCCTGTCCAGCAGGCTCCAGCCAGTGCTTTGTCCATGTCCTGGTCACTTTTCATTTGGATCTGGAGCTGGAAGGATTACTTTTTATTGCTGCTGGTGGATATTTGTATTTGAGGACTTTGGAGTTTGGATCACTTTTGGACTTGAGATATTACAAGTGATTTGGTGTTGTTTGGGGCATTGCAGTTGAGGCAACTCCAGTTCTAAAACTTTTTGTCCTAACTTTAACAAAATATATATTGTGGTGGGTAGCTAGCCACAGTATCCAGTAGGCCCAGGAGTAGTGAGTGGTGCATGGGCCTAGTCTTTCTGTGGGGTGTCTTGAATTTAAACATCATTGAGGGCATGGATGGCATGGGATTGTGCTGATTTTTGTGTGTTTTTCGATTTTTTTGGCTGCTGTTGGGGCCTTTTTCCCACGGGTAGTGAGTGGTGCATGGACTGAGTCTTTATGTGGGGTCTCTTTAATGTAAACATCATGGAGGGCATGGATTGCATTGGATTGTGGTGATTATTGTGTTTTTTTCGATTTTTTGGGGTGTTGATGGGGACTGGCCATGTGGGTGGGGGCCATTTTGAGTGCTGGTACAGGCAGGCCCTGGCCATGTGCTGGGGGGCAAGGGTCCATTTTGAATGCAGGAAGTGTTCTCAGGCCTGCACCCATTTTGCCTAGCTTTCATCCATTATGCCCAGGGGTAGTGAGTAGTGCATGGGCCTAGTCTTTCTGTGGGGTGTCTTGAATTTAAATATCATTGAGGGCATGGATGGCATGGGATTGTGCTGATTTTTGTGTGTTTTTCGATTTGTTTGGCTGCTGTTGGGGCCTTTTGACCAGGGGTAGTGAGTGGTGCATGGACTGAGTCTTTCTGTGGGGTCTCTTTAATGTAAACATCATGGAGGGCATGGATGACATTGGATTTTGGTGATTTTTGTGTGTTTTTCGATTTTTTGGGGTGTTGGTGGGGACTGACCATGTGGGTGGGGGCCATTTTGAGTGCTGGTACTGGCAGGCCCTGGCCATGTGCTGGGGGGCGAGGGGCCATTTTGAAGGCAGGCAGTGTTCTCAGGCCTGCTCCCATTTTGCCTAGCTTTCATCCATTATGCCCAGGGGTAGTGAGTTGTGCATGGGCCTAGTCTTTCTGTGGGGTGTCTTGAATTTAAACATTATTGAGGGCATGGATGGCATGGGATTGTGCTGATTTTTGTGTGTTTTCCGATTTTTTTGGCTGCTGTTGGGGCCTTTTGCCCAGGGGTAGTGAGTGGTGCACGGACTGAGTCTTTCTGTGGGGTCTCTTTAATGTAAACATCATGGAGGGCATGGATGGCATTGGATTGTGGTGATTTTTGTGTGTTTTTCGATTTTTTGGGGTGTTGATGGGGACTGGCCATGTGGGTGGGGGCCATTTTGAGTGCTGGTACAGGCAGGCCCTGGCCATGTGCTGGGGGGCAAGGGGCCATTTTGAAGGCAGACAGTGTTCTCAGGCCTGCACCCATTTTGCCTAGCTTTCATCCATTATGCCCAGGGGTAGTGAGTTGTGCATGGGCCTAGTCTTTCTGTGGGGTGTCTTGAATTTAAACATTATTGAGGGCATGGATGGCATGGGATTGTGCTGATTTTTGTGTGTTTTCCGATTTTTTTGGCTGCTGTTGGGGCCTTTTGCCCAGGGGTAGTGAGTGGTGCACGGACTGAGTCTTTCTGTGGGGTCTCTTTAATGTAAACATCATGGAGGTCATGGATAGCATTGGATTGTGGTGATTTTTGTGTGTTTTACGAGTTTTTTGGGGTGTTGATGGGGACTGGCCATGTGGGTGGGGGCCATTTTGAGTGCTGGTACAGGCAGGCCCTGGCCATGTGCTGGGGGGCAAGGGGCCATTTTGAATGCAGGAAGTGTTCTTAGGCCTGCACCCATTTTGCCTAGCTTTCATCCATTATGCCCAGGGGTAGTGAGTAGTGCATGGGCCTAGTCTTTCTGTGGGGTGTCTTGAATTTAAATATCATTGAGGGCATGGATGGCATGGGATTGTGCTGATTTTTGTGTGTTTTTCGACTTTTTGGGGTGTATAACTGATGTTCCTCTGTCTTCCATTGCTTTTAGGTGCACAAGAGAACCACCAGTGCCAGGAAGAATTCCTGCAGCGGTGTGTGCAGCATAACGTCACACGACGTCACGTGTGGCCACAGACAAGACAACTCTGCAACTCGTGCAACTGCGGCCTGCTGTTCTGACATCTGAAGAAGATGGGCCCAAAGAAAGGTGACCGTAGAGCCTCAGCGAAGAAAGTTGCCAGTGTCACTGCCAGTAAGAAGGAGCAGAAGAAGCAGGTGGCACCACCTACCAAGCAGACGGGTGTGCCCACCGACACCTTTTTTGGGAAAAAAACTACACCTGCAGCAGCAGCGGTGTCCGCCGGGGACCAAGCTGGAAGCAGCACCTCCGCCTAATTGGGGTCAGTGCCACCACGCCAAGGTAGGCCCAAGCCCATGAGTGCCGCAAAGGCAGCCACTTTGGTTGTTCAATCACCATCGACCAGTGATGTTGGCTCATCACAAGAAAGTACCATCCAATCAATGCCTGGTGTAACTCAGCTGGCGAGTGATCAACAATCACAGCCGCAATGACAACCACAAGTGCAACTAGTACAAGCGCAAGTACATGGGCAAGGAGAGGCGCAAGTACATGGGCAAGGAGAGGCGCAAGTACATGGGCAAGGAGAGGCGCAGGTACATGGGCAAGGAGAGGCGCAAGTACATGCACAAGGAGAGGCCCAAGTAGAGGTGCATGGAGAGGTGCCACTAGAGGTTCATGGAGCGGCACAACTGCCTACAACGCTTGTTCCTCCAGAAGTAGGGGCACATGAGGAAATTGATATTCAAGTGGAAGAATCATCCCAGGAATTCACTCCTCTTGAGGATGATTCATTGCTTTCCAGATCCCCAGCACGAAAAAGGTTAAGGAGGGCTGTTACTACGACAAGTTGTTCTTCAAGCCCCCTTCATTCTGATGACCTTGATCTTGATTGGAACCCAGCAATGCAGTCTGACAGTGAGGCACGCCATGAGCCGACAAAGGTAGCTAAGCCTAAAAGGAAGGTTCCCGCAAGGCTTCGAGTTATGGGTGATGATGACGAACAAGAAGTGTTGTCTTGTGCTACTGATGAACAGTCTGACGACGAGCGAGTCATCACAGACTTCACTCCAGCCCCTGCGGGCATGGAGCAGACAGACATTTTAACCCTATCCCGAATGGCTGCTGAGCGGGATGATCATGTGGGCGGCGTGGCACTGGTACCACTACCAACGCAGTTAACTACAACACCAAAACGACCTACAGCTTCCATATTTTCTCGTCAGAAGGGCCGGCATGGACCTCCATCCAGCTCGACCTGCATTACCTCAAGTAGTGGTGCTGTAAGTCAACTTCAGAAACAAATTCAGCCACGTCCATCCTCCACTTCATCTGGCATTGAAAGTCAAAGTAGCTCCTCCACCACCGGCAGACATCTCCAGTCCCCAGTTTGGGACTGTTTTACTGTTAGCAAAAAGGTGGAAAACATGGTCGTTTGTTCGATTTGTAAAGTTAGTCGGGGTAAGCTTGGTTCCAACTATGGTACCGCAGGCCAGAGAGGTAATCTCAAACTACACCACCCTATCCAGTGGTATAAGCACCTAAGTGACAATGAGGAAGCCAAAACAAATCCAAATGTATCCCTTCATATTGCATCTGATGATGATGAGAGGCTGATCGTGCAGGGGGGAAGTGAAGAAGCGACAGCCATTTTTTCTGGTACACCCAGTACCCCTGGCAGCAGCACTGCAGTGGTAGCGCCCACACCTTCTACCCCTGCAACATGTATGAGGCCCACTAAGAGTCTGGGACAGACACCAATGCAAAAAACTAAATCACTGAGCCTAACTGGTTTGCAGTCTGCATCATCATCATCATCATCATCACGTAAAACGGTCCAGACCACCATTACCAGCATGTTTTGGTCGGAACCGCCGTTTGAACGCAACCACCCAACCGTGCGTCTGTATAACGCCAAGCTGGCTAAAATGCTAGCGCTGGACCTTCTCCCTTTCTCTTTCGTGGAAGGGGTGGGTTTTCGTGAATTGGTGGCAACAGTCTGCCCTAAATGAAAGGTTGCTAGCAGGTTCTATTTTGCAAGGGTTGCTGTTCCAGCACTACATCAAGATGTGCTGGAGGTGATTGGCGCAGCTATTCTGAAGAGTGCTGTTCACACTATCCACATGACAACAGACATGTGGACCAGTTGCCAAGCCCTTGATTACATGTGCATCACTGCACACTGGGTCTCTTTTGCAGGGGTCGAAAAACAGTTAAAACACAAAGATGTTGACACGGAGGAAGTTTTTAAAGCTACTCGCAAACATGCAACAGTAGGCATGTTTGCCATGGAGAAATCTCACACTGCACCTAACCTTTTGGATGAGTTTCACAGGAATGTCAAAGAATGGCTGCATCCAAGAAACCGCACAGTTGGTTATGTTTCCACGGATAATGGCAGTAATATAGTTAAGGCCATGGACGACGGTGGCTATTTCAGAGTGCCGTGTTTGGCGCACAGTATTAACATCGTGGTGCAAGCCTTCTTGAAAGCAGAAGAGCCAGTCGTCAAAGTACTGACCACCTGCCGAAAAATCGGCACCCATTTCAACCATTCTTTTAAGGCCAGGAAGCAGCTGAGGGGCCTTCAATATGAACGTAAACTGCCAGTCAAAGGACTAATCCAGGAGGTGGCAGGTTGGAACTCAACCTTTTACATGCTTGAGCGTCTGCCTGAGCAGTGGGAGGTAATACATGAGTTTGTCTTTAAACTGGGTGCTGCTCACAAAGACTTAATGCTAGAGTTGGAGGAATGGAAGCTAATTGCAAGCCTGACAGACATGCTTCGTCCTTTTGAGCTCTTCACGCGTGAAGTCAGCAGGGAGGACTGTTCTTTGAGCAAAGCTATCCCATTGTTGCGCATGCTAGAGCACCAACTGAAGGAGGTGTCTTCAACGTTCCGAGATGATGGTGAAAAGCGAGAAGCATATGGTTTGGCGCAGAAGTTATTATGCCGCCTCCTTGACAATTAAAGGCTTAAAAAGATACATACAGAACAACATTACATTTGTACCACTATTCTTGATCCGCGGTACAAAAAGGCAGTGGCCAGCAAATCATTCATTCCTTTTGATGAAGCAGATGTTTCAAAGTACAAACGTTGGCTAGCTGTGTCAGCCAGGCGGTTTGAAAAAGATCGGCAGAAAATTCAAGGAGGCAGCACAAGTACAACTGAATCAGCAGGCCATCTGGCCTCAAGTTCCACTTCTCAATCCGTGGCCGAAAGGAATCACTTTCCCTCACAGCCGTTAACGACACCAGCAACCATATCATCATCCTCACCTGCACCAGGCCGCAAACCAATATTGTCGGAAGGGGATTGGCTAACTCAGCAAGGGTTAGCTCGGTCCACTGATGAAAAGGTTGCAGATGGTGCGCAAAGTGGATCAACCCTGGAGAACCTTGAGTCGGTGGTGCAGGCCTATCTGGATGACCCAACAGAGGTCTGTCATAATGAGAACCCATTGGTATATTGGTATACGAAAAGCTCAAAATGGCAACTGATCACCAACCTGGCTCTAAATTATTTGTCTTGCCCACTCGCAAGCGTGTCTTCTGAACGTGTTTTCAGTGCTGCTGGTGCCATTGTTACTTCAAAAAGGATCCGCCTTTTGCCCAAAAATGTGGAGAGGTTAACAATAATCAAGATGAATCAGCACTTCATACCACCCGATTACATAATACGTGAATGCGCGCAGGAGGAAGAGGACACCAACTTAGGTGACGACTACGACGGAAGTTCTTCTCGGTCACCAGACCTACTCCCATCTCAATTCATAGACTTGGAGGACGAGCTCTGCTTCCCAGACAACGAGGACTAAAAATTAATTCCTTTTTTTCCGTACTTATTCACTTTTATTCCTCTGTGTCTTTCTTTGTTTTGCTACTTTTACCACAACAAAACTCTAATCAACTAATCACAATAAGTCCATCATCAGCACTGTCTTCATCTTATTTTCCGTATTGATTTGAAGGTGCCGCAGTCTGCATTCAGATGTTCACAAGTTCACAACTCAATCAAGCTCCTCTATCCTCCTCCTCCAGACTCCCCCTATCCATTTCCCTCAAGGCAGATGGATGGATTATGGAGAAAAAACAAACTTTGTCTTCGTAGACGAGGCCCCTCAAGTGGGACTGAAATAACTGACTGACTACATGCATGCTGATTGTTGACAGGCCTACTTCTGAAATTTAAAGGAGAGGCTGCCCTGTGGGCCCTCACTTTCCGAAGAAGATGCAGACAAAAAGTAGAACAGGTAATGAGATGGCATGTTGCAGTGGACAGCAATGGCTGTTTTTTGTGAACAGCGCAATTTGCCATGTTTTCAATATACCAGTATTGCAGGTTTTTGGGTTTATTTGGGTGTGTTCTACAGTTGCGGTGCTGGGTCGGGGGGTCTGGGAGCACTGCTGGCACAGTCTAATGTTGATTGCATTTGTTTTTCAGGAAATCCATGGTGGAAAACGGGAATTATGGCCTAGCTGCACAGCGCGTTTGGACAGAATTGAAAGAAGGCCAAAAAATATTGTAAGTATGAGATTTTCTATTTTTGCTTTTTGGCTGTTTGGGGGTCTTCTACTTGTTTCCGCCTGGGTTGGCAGCTCTGGGGCCATTGCTGAGAAGGTCTAATACCGGATAAAAGTGGTTTGGACAAAATCCATGAGCAAAACGTTTTTGCATTTTCTGACATTTCGCTCAATTTAGCAGTTTCGGGGGCCTGTTTGGGGGGCTTCCTGGTGTTTGTGGGTGGGTTTCGGGTCTGGGAGCACTGCTGGATATGGATACTTTTGAATACAAGTGGTTTGAAGAAAATCCATGGTGGCAAAGGGGAGTTAGGGCCTAGCTGCAGACCGCGCGCGGAGTGATTTTGGAAATTTGCCTGAAAATTACTAAGGGCCAGATGTAGGTAAAAGTCATTTACCGATTCTTAAATACTGAATTTTACCGAATCAGTATGCAAAATCAGTAAATGAGATGTAGTAAAAAAATCTGTATGAAATACCGAATCAGTAAAAATCGTTATCGGACTTTCGGTATTTACCGAATCGGTAATTACCGAATCGGTAATTACCGAATCGGAAATGCCCATTCATCCCTATGGGCCAAAAGGCCCATAGGAATGCATTGGAAATACCGAATCGGTAAATACCGAATCGGTAAATACCGAATTGGTAAATTCCAAATCGGAAAGCAAGCAAAAGTGAAACTAATGAAAACAGCCAATCAGGTGCTACCACCCACCCCCTCCCTACAAGGAAGTGGCTACCCAGGCAGCTGCAACTCATTAGAAGGTTCTGGAGAGGCAGTCAGAGCTGAGCAGAGAGACAGAGCAGCAGGGAGAGTTCGTTTGGAGTGAAATACAACAAAAATGGCAAGCAGCACTGAGAGCTAGAAGGCAGAGAGAAAAAGAAAAATAAAGTTCAGCAGCATGGACTGCAGGTACTGGTGGAGGAAGTGATGAGAGTCCACAAGCAGCTATTTGGCAGGCAGTCCCTCACTGTACCTGAGTCTGCTAAAAGAAAACTGTTGCTTGCTATAGGAGAGAAGGTCAATGCAGTGGGTGTCACCAGCAGGAACATTGAGGACCTGAAGAAACGCTTTTATGATATCAGGAGCCTCACCAAAAAGAAGATGGCAGAAATTCATAAGCAGGCTGGTGTCACCGGTGGAGGCAGGAACCCAGCGCCCCCCCCTGACTGACCTGGAGGAATTGTTGGCCTCAACCATCGAGCCTGACAGTGTTGTGGGACTAGGAGATGTGGACAGCTCAGCCAGAGCTACAAGAAAAGGTAAGAGGCATGCGCAGCATGACACCCCATAGCAAGCAGCTTCCCGTTTGCCTTTGTGTACAGGCCAACCCCAGTCCAGTACTGCTAGCACTATACAGGAGCAATGCATCATGGGAAATGTAGTCAGCAAATGTAGGACCATGTGTAAGTGCACAGACATCAGCAAGGCACTGAAAGTAAATCAGATAATGAAAGTTAAATGTGCAAAGCATTTATTGTAGTGACAGTGACACAGTAGCACTCAGTTGACATACGCTTCTTTATACCTAGGGGCAACATCAGGCAGTCGAGCCTCAGCATCACAAGGGACTGCACCAGCGAGGGAGAAGAGTCAGGAGGCAGGGCCAAGCAATGTACAAGCCTCGCAGGAGGAAGAAGACACCACTGCCATCTTAAATGAGGATGATACAGTACAGTCCCTCGAGTTTCCCCATTCCCCACACCTTTCACAATCCCCTCTATTGGTGTTCTCACCCGAGAACTCCCCATCAATGTCCCTGTCTGCACCTGTAACCTCACCAGCCAGAAGGAGAATCGTGGCCCCACTGCCATTAATGGAGGGAGCAGAGGGTGAGGCTCCAGCAACTGTACAAGTGACTCCTGTTGCACTGCAGTCCACCAATCAGTCCAGCACCGTGCGCAGATGCCAAAGCAGACCCAGCAGTGCAGGTGCACCTGGAGATGGCACTGTGTTCCGTGGCCTGGAGGGGAGCATGGTGCGCATACAGCGCATGCAGGGAAAATCTATACAGGCCTGCCACCGCCAATTCAGAGTCCTAAACCAACAAATAGGAGACATGGGGAAGGGCATCAGTGACATAGTGGACAGTAATAGGGAGGTTGCAAAGACAAATGCAGACATTGCATCAGGAATGCTTAAAATGAGCACTGCCATCACCCAGCTCTGCGCAAAAATGGACAGCCTGGAACACACAAGGCGCAGGGATGCGCGTGTTCACAATAGGGCCATGAATCGGCTGGCCACTGCCACATCCCAGCTATGCCGTAGAGGCGTCAATATGCAGGAGAGCCTCACACAGAACACGGCAGAGGTCACCAGGGGCATGGCCAGGATCACTAGTGCCCTGGAGGCGATTTTAATTTCACATACTGCTGTAAATCCTGCCCTGGATGTGGCAGAGGCAGACGACAGCAGTAGCCGCAGCACCTTGGCAAGCGGTGTAGTTGAGCCACGTAGGAGTACCAGGCGCTCAGCTGAGCCTGCAGGCCATGCAGAAAGCAGCGAGCAACATCCCAGTGGCTCTGGTAAGCGCGGCCGCAAATGACATTGCCGGTGTGGATGAGGAAACCCTGGACATGCAGTCCCCACTTTTGTTAAGTTTGTTTAGTTGCACTTCAGTGCATGAATATTGTGGCAACATTAAATCACGTTCTTCTCATTCACAACCTGCCTGTGTCTCATTACTCACTCAGAAATAGTTGTGTGTAATCTCCTCACGTCTGTATCGTATCTGCCATCACTTTGTGTTGACACTCCAGCAGGTTGTATTTCAGGCACAGCAAAGTCGTCGTCATGATGCTCGTAGTCTGACAACTCCACCTCAGTACCCTTCTTCACCGCAAGGTTGTGCAACATGGCACAGGCAGCAATAATCTTACAGCAGGTGATGGGGGTATACTGCCTTGCACCTCCACTCTTGTGCAAGCATCTGAATCTGCTTTTCCAGATGCAAAAGGTCCGTTGGACCACATTCTGTGTGCATTTGTGGGCCCGGTTATACCTCCTTTGGCTGGATGTGGAGGGGTTGAGGTAGGGGGTGAGTATAAATGAGCGGATGGCATATGCACTGTCTCCTAAATGGAAATGGGATTACATTACTTGCAAGCATGCATGTATGTACTTCTTACTGCAATAGGTGTTATGTGGGTCACACACTGTGTCTTACCTAGGAGGTATCCTTCACCAAATTCCCCTGCAGTCAGCCGTGCATAGATGCCGCTGTTTTGGAATATATAGGAGTTGTGGGTACTCCCAGGGAATTTTGCAACAAGGTCAGTGATGGCGCACTTGGCATTGCAAATCACCTGCACATTGATGGTGTGCGTAGACTTCCTATTCCGGTATATATATTCGGTGGCAGCAGGGGGACAAATTGGAATATGCGTGCCATCAATGCAGCCAATGATATTGGGGAATCGTGCCATCTGGTAAAAGTCAGATTTTGTTTGGACCAGTTCAGCATGGGTTGCAGGAAAGGATATGTAATGGTCCATCCTCTGTAACATGGCATCAAGGAATTTGTGGAACAACCTTGACAGGCTGCTCTGGGTCACCCCACCTACCGCAGCAACCACACTCTGGTAGCTACCAGACGCAAGCAGGTGTAGGCTGCACAGCACCTGCACGTGCGGTGGAATAGCGTGTGCCCTTGGGGTAGTGTGCTCCAACAGTGGTTGGAGGTCCCTGATGAGGTCCAAGATGGTGTCTGGCTCCAACCTGTACCTCTGGAGTATCTCTGCCTCTGTCAGCATGAACAAGGTGATCCTCTGCCTGTAGACCTGCTCCTGTCTCTGCCATTCCCTCTCTTCTTCCTCCCGTAGCCGTAGCCGTCTTGCAATGACATAAAATGCCGCCATTGGGCAAGAAGAATTGCATTTTGGGTCCATTTTTATAGGTTGCACCTGGTTACCACCTGATTCCAATCCATGGTAAATACCGACTCTTAAGTACCGAATTTGAAGCAAATTCGGTATTTCAGGGCTTACCTACATCTCATTGTTCATTTTTCCACTTCTTATTTACCGATTCAGTATTTTACTGATTCGGAAAATATACCGATTTGGATTTTTTCCGATTCGGTAACTTTACCGAATCGGTAAATTATCCGATTCGGTAATTTACCGATTCGGTAACGTTACCGATTTGGTAAATATACCGATTCGGACGATTTTCGGACTCCTACATCCCAAATGCTCAATACCGGTCGGTAACGGCCGAAAATACCGATTTTCGGCCGTTACCGACCGGTATTGGCCTACCTACATCTGGCCCTAAGTCCCCATTTTTGTAGTTTTGCTTTTAGGCTGTTTGGGGGTCTTCTACTTGTTTCCGCCTGGGTTGACGGCTCTGGGGCCATTGCTGGGAAGGTCGAATACCGGATAAAAGTGGTTTGGACAAAATCCATGAGCAAAAAGTTTTTGCATTTTCTGACATTTCTCTCAATTTAGCGTTTTCGGGGACCTGTTTGGGGGGCTTCCTGGTGTTTGTGGGTGGGTTTCGGGGTCTGGGATCACTGCTGGGTATGGATACTTTTGATTGCAAGTGGTTTGAAGAAAATCCATGGTGTCAAAGGGGAGTTAGGGCCTAGCTGCAGAGCGCGCGGAGTGATTTTGGAAATTTGCCTGAAAATTACTAAGCCTCATTTTTGTAGTTTTGCTTTTTGGCTGTTTGGGGGTCTTCTACTTGTTTCCGCCTGGTTTGACGGCTCTGGGGCCATTGCTGGGAAGGTCTAATACCGGATAAAAGTGGTTTGGACAAAATCGGAGGCGAAATTTTTTTTGCGTTTTTGCTGACTTGCATGTCTTTTTGGTGCTGTTTGGGGGGGTTCCGGGTGTTTGTGGATGGGTTTTGGGGTCTGGGAGCACTGCTGGCACAGTATAATTTTGATTGCATTTGTTTTTCAGGAAATCCATTGTGGAAAACAGGAGTTATGGCCTAGCTGCACAGCGCGTTTGGACAGAATTGAAAGAAGGCCGAAAAATATTGTAAGTATGGGATTTTCCATTTTTGCTTTTTGCCTGTTTGGGGGTGTTGTGCTTGTTTTAGCCTCGGTTGACGGGTCTTGGAGCATTGCTGGGAAGGTCTAATACCGGATAAAAGTGGTTTGGAGAAAATCCATGCTGAAAAGCCTTTTGGCACTTTTTGTAACTTAGGGTTCGTTAGGGTTAGCACTAGCAGCAGTATCCCATGTGTTTGGGGGTGTTCCAGATTTTTGCAACTGGGTTCTGGGGTCTTACAGCACTTGTGGGAATGTGTTATCTTGGTTGCAAGTGGTTTGAAGAAAATCAATGGTGGGAAAGGGGGGATTTGGCCTAGTTAAAGAAAGCGTTTGCCACTATTCTTAACTTAGGGCTCGTTAGGGTTAGCAGTATTGTATTGCATTTGTTTGGTCGGGGGTTATAGATTTTTACGACTGGGTGGGGTCTTGGAAAACTTGTTGTAATGTCTAATTTTGATTTCAAGTCGTTTGAACATAATCCATGGTGGGAAAGGGGGGTTTTGGGCATACTTTCTGAGTGTGTTTTGACACGATTTGAAATTAGGCCTCTGTGAGGTAGCAGCAGTATTCTGCACGTTTTTGGGAGGGTAATGTGGGGTGTTCTAGATTTTGGGGATTGTCATCTCTGAAAGTGATAGTATAATTTTTGCACTATACAGCGTGCCTTGCATATTTTTTTCTCCAAGGTGTCTTTAACACTTACTGTTGTATTTTTCCATCATCAATTACAGGCAGGCTTTTACCCTGTGCCATCGATGTACTACTCAGGCTTACAATTAGCGATCCGCAAATCCGCATCAGGCAGGCAGTGGACAGTGTGTCTGGTCACCCAGATTGATCGACGGAGCATCCGATGGAATGAAGGAGTACCGCGAATAAGAGGAATGGCTGGATGCATCGACTTCACAAATTCAACGGGACAACTACAAAAAACAGTAACAGTATCCAAAATTCTCCTTATCTTTTCAATGATATTGTTGTGAACTTACGAGTGTGACTCTGTGCGTTTGTTTGATCTCTGCTAAGCATGTGCAAGAAATCCGTTCCGCTCGCGGATTTCGCGGATTTTCGGTAAATCCGCGATCCTCGAATTTACTGAAAATCCGCGAGATCCGCGAGCGGCGTATTTCGGGGGCAAAAGTTCAACTGTGTTGAACTTTTAACTATTTTAGGATGGCGTCGGCAAGCTGCCAGCGCCATCCTAAAATAGTTACAAAGTTAGCTTCAACAGGCACTAATAGATAAAATAAAGCAGGTGCTCGAGCACCTGCTTTATTTGATCTATTATGAAGCTTATTTAGTAACTATTTTAGGATGGCGCTGGCAGCTTGCCGGCGCCATCCTAAAATAGTTAGTAAGATTGATGATGTGTGTTTTGTCGAGGCTGGGTAGGTGTGGGTTCTCCCCATATCTATCGTCGAAAATTAGCTATGATGCTTGATGGAGGCCTTTGCATAATTGACTTTCACTAGCTCAATCCCTGTGCAGTTTCTGTGACCACGAGCTTCTCTGATCCGTGCCTGTCCTTTTATACACACAAGAGGCATGTGAACTCGCATATCAGCCCCGTCCTAACACACACTAGTGGTGTGTGCACCGTCTTCGCGCCCTTTACCCACTTGATGGACAGGTCACTCGAGGGACCCCGGCGCTCTTTGATGTGATGGCAAAGTTAATCAGCACCCCCAAAAATGTGTGTTTTGTCGAGGCTGGGCAGGTGTGCGCTCTCCCCATATCTATCGTCGCAAATTAGCTTTGATGCTTGATGGAGGCCTTTGCATAATTGACTTTCACGAGCTCAATCCCTGTGCAGTTCCTGTGACCACAAGCTTCTCTGATCCGTGCCTGTCCTTTTATACACCCAAGAGGCATGTGAACTTGCATATAAACCCCGTCCGTTTGGCCTCTCCCCACACACTAGTGGTGTGTGCACCGTCTTCGCGCCCTTTACCTACATGATGGGCAGGTCACTCGAGGGACCCCGGCGCTCTTTGGTGTGATGGCAAAGTTAATCAGCACCCCCAAAAATGTGTGTTTTGTCGAGGCTGGGTAGGTGTGCGCTCTCCCCATATCTATTGTCGCAAATTAGCTTTGATGCTTGATGGAGGCCTTTGCATAATTGACTTTCACGAGCTCAATCCCTGTGCAGTTCCTGTGACCTCGAGCTTCTCCGATCCGTGCCTGTCCTTTTATACACACAAGAGGCAGGTGAACTTGCATATAAGCCCCGTCCTAACACACACTAGTGGTGTGCGCACCGTCTTCGCGCCCTTTACCCACTTGATGGACAGGTCACTCGAGGAACCCCGGCGCTCTTTGCGGTGATGGCAAAGTTAATCAGCACCCCCAAAAATGTGTGTTTTGTCGAGGCTGGGTAGGTGTGCGCTCTCCCCATATCTATCGTCGCAAATTAGCTTTGATGCTTGATGGAGGCCTTTGCATAATTGACTTTAACGAGCTCAATCCCTGTGCAGTTCCTGTGACCACGAGCTTCTCTGATCTGTGCCTGTCCTTTTATGCACACAAGAGGCATGTGAACTCGCATATAAGCCTCGCCCGTTTGGCCCTGCCCCGCACACTAGCGATGTGCAGCGTTTTCCCGCCCGGCCATTACCCACTAAATCCGCAAAATCCGCGAATCCGCAAATTCGTGGATTTTGCGGATTGCGAATTTGCAAATTCGCAAAATTCGCGAATTGCGAATTCGCAAAATTCGCCTATGCCTAGTGCATTTACTGCCTGCCAGAACATTTTACAATCTCTCAGCTGTGACGCCTTGCGTAGGTTTTGCCAGGCCAGGTCTTTTATTTCTTTTTTCCCATTATTCCGGGCTAGATTGTAGATCTTTCGGCAAGCCCTAATTAGGCTGTTGTCCCTGGGTTTGGCGCTAAGTGCCCCTTTAAGGTGGGTATACGCTTTCGTGCATTTGGAATCAAACTAGCCATTGGTCTTCTTACGTTCCATCGCTTTTCTTTTAGTAAGGGAGTCTTGTATGACTAGCGTTATCTGCCCGAAGGCTTCCAAAATTTCAGCATTGGTAACTTCCTCATCTAGAAACACTAGGATGGGTGCCAGGGCCTTTGATATAATGGTCACATTCATTTTTGCTGGGTCGATTTTGCCCCATTTCAGGGCAAAACCATTTTGACGTGCCAATACTATTTCCTGCGACCACGCCAGGGATTCGAGCGTGGCTGAGGTGTCACATGCGGGAAGTTTTAGGTGTAAACTGAGAGGCATATGATCACTAAGGTCCTTTGACTGGATGGTAAAATCTCCCACCCAACTAGAATATCTTGTGGGTAGGATAATGAAATCGATAATCGACTGCACACCCCTGGCTATGTTAATGTCACTTTGAGTGACTGCATTTTGTTTTTTTCACAAGGTGCACATCTGCTCAAAAGGAGTTTCCTTAAGTGCCAATGTTCCCTGATGTGATAATAGGAATTATCTGAAGTGACACAGGGCACATTCCAGCTCTATTAGTTCCTATCTCATTTAAGTGCTGCTGTAAATTACAATTGAAGTGACTGCTGCTGTTTCACAGCACACCATATTGTGTTCCTGGACTTGGTTTTACCAGTGGTTCTTCGATAAACTTTGCCCTGGATGAAAACCAAATGTTATGGTGCTGAATTTGCAGCAATCTTGTAACAGTTTTAGTTAAACATAGAGGGGGTTAATTTGGTTTTAGTATCCAATATTTTATACTGTGAGGAACCCTTTTTCCTTATTTCTTTCTGTCTTATTTATTTCCTTCTTTCTTTCTTTCTTCCTTTTGTGCTTCCTTCTTTGCTTTTTTAAAATCTTTTTTCATTTTGTCCTTATTTGCTTCTTATGCTGTCTCTTTTCCTTCTTTCTTTCTTGTTTACCTTTCTTTCTTTCTTTCTTTCTTTCATTCTTTCTTTCTTTCTTTATTTCTTTCTTTCTTTCTTTCTTTCTTTCTTTCTCTTTGTTTCTTTGTTTCTTTCTTTTCTTATTTTTTCCCTTCTTCCCTTCTTTCATTCTTTCATTTTTGCTGTAGTTTATTTCCTTCCTTCATTTTTTCTCTTCCTTTTTCTTTCATTTTGCCTTCTTTTCCTTTTTCTTTCCTTCTTTCCCTTTTTCTTTCCTTCATTACTTTTTTCTTGAATGTGTCCCTTTTTTCCTTCTTTCATAGATTTCTCCTACTTTCTTTATTTTTCTTTTGCATTTTTCATCCTTTGTTTCCTTCTTTATTTCTTGCCCACTTTCCCTTTTTCTTTCCTTTCTCTTTTCTATCCTTCATTCTTTCTCTTGTGTCTTCTTTCCTTATTTCTTACCATCTTTCTTTTTTGCCTTCATTGCTGTTTCATTTCCAGTTTTCATTCCTTTTTTACATGTTCTTTTTTGCCTTCTTTCTATCTTTTTACCTTCTTTCCTTCTATCGTTCTTCCTTCTTTTCAGTTTTGCTTTCGTATGTTTTTTCTTTTGTTTGCCTTCTTTCTTTTTTTATCTTATTTCTTTCATTTGTTTCTTCCGCATTGTGTTCCTCTTTCTTTGTTGCCTTCTTTCTTTTTGCTTTCTTTCTTTCTTCCTTTCTTTCTCCCTTCAGTCATTATTGCCTTGTTTCTTTCTTTCCTTTTTTCTTTCATTTCTGCCCTCTTTACTACTTTCATTGTTGCCTTCTTTATTTCTTTCTTTTTTCCTTCTTTCTTCTTTTTGCCTTCTTTTCTTATTTTTGTCTTACCCTTTCTTCCTTTTTGCCTCCCTTCCTTTCTCCCCTTCTTTTTTGAAGGTGAGGCTCGCAGATTGCAAAACTGTTGGCTTTTTAGGTCTGTGTTAGTGAAAACTTTTTGTTTTTATTAAATATTGCCTAACAGAAGTCCTAATTTAGAAGTCACGTCGGCTGAAATATAAATCTCATAGGCTTTAATAGGATTTAGATTTGGGAGGATGAGAAATCCGTCACAGTTGTGATGGAGTAACCCATTCGCCAACATCTAAATCAGGCCCATTGTTATATTTTCAGGGGTTTTCTGACAGAATTCATCCATTAGTCTGTGATTGTGTCATTCACATTTTTCTTCCAACCACTCCAGCATGCATCAAGGGGTAATGTTATCCCAATTTAGCCATTGACGGACCCTTCCACAAGGAACACATTTACACACAAGGTAGATCCCTTCAGTGCCGGTTGAACCATGGTACTGTTCTAGACCAGAATAACACATTTGCCTTTAGCCATTATTATTTTTTTAGATTCAATGATGGCCTGGCAGCTTTCTGAACAATAACATTTTGCAAAAACCAAGCCAAAACAAATCAAGAATTGCCAAAAGGCTGGTGGCCAATGCCAGACCTATTGGTTTTGCCAATGCTTCTTTACTATGATTCTTGCTGCTTCGCCCAACAGGAACAGAAGGTATGGGGTCGCAAAGTCAGTGCATTCAGTCGTAAGGAGCAAACCAGGAAACAAGGTCACAGGGACACACTCTTTACTCTTTTATAACTACACAGTTATTTTTGGTTTAGTCTCATCTTATTTTGTAAAACTGTTGATTTACTATGTAGTGGAGTTCACATTTGTGTTTTATGTTGCGCTCTTTTTTGCAGTCTATCCGTTTGAATTTTGATATCAGTTAATTGAAATTTTCTTTGCTCCCTGGACAGTCTAGTTTCTGATTTAATTGATAATTTAAGCAGGAGTGGTTGTTTTGCTGAACCATGTATATGTTCTCATTGCAGATGAATTTGTCCCACTGTGATTGGTACATCCCAGCCCTGGTGAAGGTGTAGCCCCGGCTGGGGCCACACACCGAAACGCGCGTCAGCGTTTTCTCATTTGGGGATATTTTAACTGATCTCTCTTCCATCTCCCCGATGACCTGTGTTTATTTCTAACATCTAGATCAGCCTGCGGCTGTCATGTACTTTGGATATGTTGTTTGTATGTTGTATGGAATGTATGTAATCTTGGTATGTATGTTGGTATGAACGTTATGTATGAGATTGGTATGTGGGACTGTTATGATGGACAATGTTCTGATTTTAAAAAAAACATTATTTGGTCTGATATTTATATATATAAAAAAGTTTATATCATGTAATAAAATCTTTATATGTTTGTATTTAACTGTTTCATGTCTGTGCATCGGACCTTTTTGTAATTATCAAATGACCTCTTAGTGAGGCCTTGATTGAATCTGACTGGCAGGTATCCCTGTGACCTTGTTCTTTGTACTTTCCCCGCGTACCTGCCTGTAATCTATTGGGGGTCCCCCTTCTTTTTAGGAGGAGCAAACCAGGGGTCAAATCCAACACCTGGTAACCCATAAGTTGCATTGATGAATGCAACACATGGCAGCCTGTTAGTGACATCCATATTACATAGGAAAGCTAATTTTGGAGGTTATCAGAATGCATTGTGATCCTCAAGAGAATTTTCAGCCAATCGTTTGGTGATAATACACTTTTGAGTTATCCCATCAAGAGAATCCCCAAAATCTCACAGGCCTAGGTGGCTCTGAAAATTAGATTTCCTAACAATTGGTTGATCTCGGTTGCCAAAAGAACATGGACATCATAATGTTATTCCTTGCACCACCATCTGATGTCTGCCACTACCCACTGTCCTCTAGCCTTGGCCTGACCACCAATGTAATCAAGGGAGAATACCACCATCACCGTTACTAATATTAAAGGGTTTTCTAAATCAGTGCTTCTCTCCAGGTTTAATTGAGGGCCACATATCTATCACAATTACTCTCTATTTATACAGTACCTTTGTAACTACAGCACCAAACAAATGGTAGCAATATGCAAAAAAAGGCAAACTCTCTTCCCGAGCCATGACTCTCACACACCCCTCGCTCAACAAATCACAAAGACATTTCATAAAGCTAGTGCTTGGGTCCTTCTAGGATGTTATGCACAACAAATGGGCCATTAACAGTGCACGTGCCAATAAGTCAAACTTGCTATTTCTAAACATAGATTTGCTATACTCAGATGCTCTACATTTGATGGAATTATTAGAGTTTTCCACCTATAGTTAAAACGTGGTGAATGCCGTATTTTGCATTTTTTGCCTATGGATCATAACTACTGTAAGAGATGGAAGTAAGAAAAAGAGATTAAATCTGAGCTACTATACTTGACTGGCATTACATTCTTAGATTGACATAGAGAACACATGTATACTTTGTCAAATTCCTAAAATCCTGTCTCGCACTTGTTATTGATTAGTTTTGTGATAAGAAAAATGCGTCTTTGCTGTATTCATTTACTATAGTTATGTTGTGTCACCACAATTCCATTGAAACTGAAGTTTGCCAGTGATCATTTTCATTATAAATCACCCTTGAGACATGATAAAAAAAAGACTTGTAAGGCTGCGATGACTGTGACTAAAACAGACTTTTCTGAAAAGAAGGTGGAAATATGTATCCAAATAATTGAAAGTGTTGAAAGTGTTGGGTTTCTTCACCACCTGACAGGGGTAGCTCCTCCATTGGAGCAGAGGAGCGTCGCCCCACTTACACTACTGTCAAATCCCCAGAGATGAAATATAAAGTATTTTTAATCCATGGCAGAGAGTCAGGACGAGGGCGAACCACTGGTGAGTGACAGCAAGGGAGGGCTGTCAATGCCTGTTTAAAGTGCCATGGGCCTTATTTATGAAGGCCTTGCGCCACCGGTGCGTCACTTTTTTCCATGTTAAAAGTGACGCACCGGCAGCGCAAGGCCTTCATAAATGAGGCCCCATGTTTTTTGAGCGGCTGCCTTGCCATGGTCAGTCACACATTCGCACTTTGAACATTTTTAATGCAGCTGTCTTTACCCCTTCGCTGCGGGGGTAATTCCCCCATGGTGCAGGGGGTGAGCTCAGCGCCGGGGTGCTCGTGACGAGCCCAGCTCCTCATGAGTCACAGTAGAGATGTGCTCATGACGAGCTGGGCTCGTCACAACCCTGCCCACTGATTTATTCTCCTGCACAGGCGGGAAATCAATCGCGCTTGGGCGGCGCGCAGCTGTTATGAGGAGCCCAGCTCGTCATGAGCACAGCTCCACTGTGACTCATGATGAGTTGGGATCGTCATGAGCACCGAAGGAGTTAAGGCAGCTCGGTAAGAGCAAGTGCAAGCCTCAACAGCACTGTGGAGCTGTGGTGCTCCCTCCAATCATGGCACTGCCAGGATTGGTAAAGTCAGTTTCCTGATGTCCAGGCTGCTGTCGAAAAAAAGAAGACATTGTGTTTGTTTTTTAGGTAAAAAAAAATTATATATTGTTTTTGCGCATGAACACCCACCTCCCTCTTTCCCACTAGATGACAGCCACCCCTGTCAGATGAGCTGAAAGAAATATGTGCTTTACGCCCTGTGGCAATGGGTTTGGCTGTCCGGGGCAGCAGTGTCAACATTATTAATGTAATTTATCATAATTTGACAGGGATGCCTGTCATGATCTGTGAGATAATTGCATTGGTACTAGTAATAAAGTCTGAATTGCTATTAAACCACAGCGAGGTAAATCAATTTCTACAGGGCCTGGTTCAGAGAGGTTGCTGACACTACTGAGTGGAGACCTGCAGATTGACTTATTTGAACAATCTGCACAATGTTCCCAGTCTGGATTTAACCTTGTTTGAAGATGCCTGAAATGGCACACACAGTTAATTTTAAATAGAGACAATTCTCTCAATGCATGAAGTTTTTTTTTCAGTTCCATGGAAGCATTTCAGAATATTGAAAGATGATTGTGAGGGAAAGTGTCTATTTTTCAATGCATTCTGTAACTGAGCAGTGACAAAGCCCAAACACTCCAAAACCTAAAATCTAAAATGGTTTCTGAGACAGGTCTACGTGTTATCTTTGGTAAATTGGGTCAAACAGTCAAGAAACAAAGTTAAATAAATACACCACGTTAAGGTTCAAACGAAAAGTAGTTAAAATGACGATCATGTAAAAAGCAATGTGACAAAAAAAGTACGGAAGATCAGACGGGATAGCAAAAAGCACATTGCAATTGGTATTGAAAAAAGGCAGCTTGGGGTAAGGATGTAAGGAATATGAGGTGCATATAAAAGAACTGGCACTCTGCTGTCTTGCCCAGCGGAGCGCCAAAAGTTCGCATTATATTTACAATACGGTGCTCCATGGCATTAGGAAGCGGCTGGTGTCGCAACAACTGATGCTGATGTGAGCACGAGTCAGTAAAATATTTTGAACAAATGCAGAAAAAGTTATGTTTGGCCAAGTAGAGGCCAGATATTAGACGCTAGCCATCCAAACATCACTGTTCTGTGCACAGAAGTAAAGAAAAACTACCAAAACACATCTACTAGTGAAAACAAGTTACACTTAAGTGAAAGCAATGCTGGAGCAGCCAGGAGTGAACAGAGCACAGAACAAAAACAACAGCAACCCCACTACCATCCAGGATGACGAGCCAGAGTCCCAGGGGAGGAGGAAGTGCAAGTTCATTCAGGAGTGGAATGAGATCTTGTTCACGGAGGTGACGGAGCACCAACACCAGCTCTTCATCAGCTCCAAAGTGTCATTAGGGAGGAAAAAGACCATATGTCAGTCCATAGTAGACGAGGTGAACAGCGTTGCTGAAGACAAGAGGACAGTGAGTGTAAGTGCAAGACAAAGGAGAAACTGGCATCCAATCTCAAGGCAGAATTGCAGACCCGAGGGGGTATTTCAGTGCCCCAGGAGAGCTGGATCCCTTGGAGCAGCAGGTGTCTGCAGTCATCTCTGAGGAGTCTGTGTTTGGAGTTGCAGGACAGGACAGTACTAGCTATGATGAACTACATCAGCAACATGGTAAGTTGCAAAAAGGGCCAATGTGGGTAATTACGTAATGTTGTGCAGTCCAGGCAGCTGTGTCCCAGCTCAATGTGGCACAGTCTGCAGGCCAAAGAGTAGGCTTCTGGCTCATCTATGGAAAACTTATTGGCATTCTGATAGTATTTTGGCATACAGCAGTGCCACAAGCCTTCTAGCTCTGCTAATCCATGTCAAAAGAAAAGGGCAGATATACACTGTATCGATAAGCTATAACATGTTCCTGTTTGTTCTCCAAGCGCCAGCGCATGAACAGCAGACCACTGCCAAAGGTCCCTGCATTGGAGGCAGCCAGCTTATTGTGCACCATCATAGATGGAAGCACAGTGATGCATTGTATAATTGTAAACACAGAGCAACCCTGCACTTTCCTAATCACACAGCTTGGTGCAGCAAGATGGTTTGTGGTGCTGCGCTGTACCACATGTCTATGAAAGATATCCCCCTGTTTCATCTGGGCACATGCACATTAACTTAGCCTCAAAATCAGGAGCATAGAATTGGTATCTAACAGGAGAAAAAAAACTTGAGGAGTAGGGTATATGTGGGCCATGGGTAGTACTTACACATAGTAACTTTCAAGAGTCACATCCATACTCGCCTAGATTAAACTACATGGTTCAAACTCAGACCACACGGTGTCAGTTACTATGGTAGGGACCACCAGACCTCCTCTCATCCACTAAAGTTGACTGGGTGTGGGGGGGAATGCAAGTGAAGTGCACAACCACTGAAACAACCAGGGGACATATTTACAGTGAAATGACACAGCGCGTTAATGCAAACAAATATGCAGCGCCGATCTGCAACATTGCAAAAATTCATGGATGGGCTGTATTTACAAGAATAAATGGCACCTCTGTACTCACCTCTGCACAGCATCAAAAGAAACAGATGTGAGCCAACGCAGGCACACTTTCACCATGGTGCAAGGGTGTCTATGTTGGCGCTCACAGTTTTTATCTGTGCCAGCGCAAGGAAAACATATGGGGTGTACTGTGCCCTTATGAATATGCTGATTTCCTATGTTTCTGGAATGATGAAAGGTGGTGCAGCTAAAATGCTTGCACGAAAATGTTGTGCCATGGGCAGGAATGAGGATTGTGGCAGCCATCCTAGAGGGAGTTTGGCTGTGCCTCAGTCCCAATAGGGACAACATTGCCACCATCAGAGCCACTTACTCTCCACTCTGTGGCCTTCAGTAGACCCTGGCAAACATCACTGGTGTCATGAGGCAGAAGCAGGAACAAATGTCTTTCCAAAGGGCCACCAGCGAGGTGGCCAACCAGCTGGAGTCAATGAGAACCAGTCTCTGGAGCGTAAGCAGGCTCCCACTTTTGCTGCCATGGTTTCCTACCACTACAACGTTTCTATGGTTTTGGCAAACCAGCATATCCTCCTTGTTGCTCTGCTGCCTCATGTATTGGCAGGGATGAATGCTTCTACAGGCACGGGATCTACTTCTTCCACCCCTGATGTGTATGTGCCTCCCTCGGCTGCCTCAGCTACAACATCACCCTCACGGTAGACATTGCACACATCAGAAGAGGAAGATATTAATGGTACCTCTTTGCATTGAAGAAATCTTTAGTAGATGAACATGCCAGGGTATATCTGCTACCACTGTCCGCATTTTGACTGCACTGTTCACCTTGACCATTTGAGGACTGTCAACTTGGCCTATCCTCCCTAATGACATGGTGGTCATCCTCCTGACTGAAGTGCTCCTCTCCTCCACATGCCCCGTGACAGGTTTCCCAGATGGACTCTGTCTGGACATCCATTGACTCGAAACATCTTTTGGGGTTGTTGTCCAATGAATTTTATCTGTGATCCGCTTTAAAATTTGCACATGAAAATAAATGCACTTGGAACGAACTGTGTGTTGTCTGTCTGTAGGAGTCAGGGCCAGGTTGGCCATTGGCCATTTTGAGAGGCAAATACATAACCTACTTGCCAAAAGTACATGTTTTTTGTGGAGTCAGTGACAATGCTAGGGAGTGAGATTGTAACATATTTGGTGAACACTATTTGTGTGTTGACAGGCAACTGCTTACTCAAGGTTGCAAGCATGAAGTTCAACTGGTGTCCTGCAGTCAATGTTAATGATGAATTAGGTCACCCCACAAGTGCCACTCATGGTTACTAGCAAGCATACAACATTGAGCTGGCAAGTAAACACTGCAAGTCTGAGGGGGTATGGGGTGCAATCAGTGTGTGAGTCAAAAAACCTACTAATTGAGCAAATGCTTTTGACCACAACATCCCTCCAAAGCATGTTGCTTGATGCAGTCACACAGAGATATTGTATGTGAACACATGTTTTGCACTGTGTACAATTTCCTTCCAACTGCCAAGTCTACTGCTCAACAATGTCCGATAGTTAGATGTTGTAATGTCTTTGACAACCAGACAAATCTCTGTCCATATATAAGACACCTAGTCATACATGTTGCCAAACACTATTAACACGTCCATTACATTACCTGAGCACACATGCTAACTCCCATATAGTAAATCATGACATATACCTGTATATAGCGAACAATGATATTTATTGTCAATCGAAAAGTAAAAAATATAAGATTACCTACCCTACACTAACTAATTACCCTAAGCTACAGTATCTTATCCTACCTGCTATCTAAAACGACCTTAACTTAACCTAAATTACTCTATACAATTAGCATAACATTATAAACACCAACCTCCCCATCCCCTTAAGACACATCTTCACACAAGGACAACTGAAACTATATCTAAACATCAAGCTAGGGCCTCCTGTGGCTTGAGGTGTGGGGCCCGGTGGATGGCCTCGGTATGGCTGCCTTGGAGTAATCTTGTCCGGATTTTACATTCCTGCCTGGCTCCTCTCCTCTCGGGTTGGTGGTCCTAGAAGAATCTTCTCCACATCCCCTGAACCTTCTCCTCCTTGTACCCTTTCTTTATGGCCCTATGTGCCTTTTCAACTCATCTGAGGTGGTTGTAGCACTATTTTCATTTGTTCTGATGCTTCAGCTGCTCTGGGGTCATGTTGTCTGTTGATGCAATAAGAATAACTGTTAGTCAAAGTGTGATTAGGACCATGTGCCAACATTATGAAACAACTTTATTCGCACAACATGTAAGGTAGCAGTCCCTACAACCAAAATTAATCTTGCAGCTTATAGGGAGCACACACATGCCTATTATCTATCATATCAGATGTACTTTACTAAGCCCTAATTGCAAAGGCAGGCACATTTTTGAACAATGCAATTACAACACCTTTGCACATCTATGTATGGTAATGTCAGTACTTAGTATACTTGGAAAAATGCTCTTTGGTACTTATGAAATGATCCACATGTCACACTTACTGTACATTAGTATGCCTTCTGCATACTGCAATGGCCTTTGTGCCATAGGCATTTTCCACAGTAAGATGTGAAGTTTCTGCAAAGTACATGTCTTGTCTCACAAATTCATGCAACTGACAAGACAAGGACCCATATGAGGACACATTGCTAACTATACTTAACAGTTGGTAGGTATGACATGTATTAATGGATGCTGGATAAGTAACTCACATCAAGTGAGGCATATGAAACCTCGACTATCTGAACTGGTATAGGCCACGGTGGACCATGCCAATGCTCATTACATGCTCCCAATATCATAGTATGTATGTGCAACTGACATACATTTTAAATATTTTACAGCCACTACCATGTGCAGATGTGTATTCAGTACTACATATATTTGCATAGTCTGCCACTGTGATCATGACTCCCCTGTAAAGCCTCTATCATGTGGTCCATCCCATATTGGAAATGTGTTCCCCTTGACAGTAGTCAGAGCCTGATAGACATTCAACAGTTAACATCCACCTTTCCTGATCTATTTATCTTCATACATTTGTGATAGAGATGCACATTGAATCTGGCAAGTCACACAGCATCTCACATCATACTCATTCCTTGCTATACACAATTAGAATTGATGAAGGCACCTACCAGTGAAGTTGGGGTCCTTGAAATTATCCACCTTACCATATGTGTATGATGGGGTTCTAGCTACAAGACATAACATGTGAAACACATCAGGAAACAAAGAACATGTAGTTGATATGCAACAGTCGCACAGTACATATGCATAACTATTGGCTAAGTGACCCTTAAGGTTGTAAGTAATAAATTGACACAGTTGACATGCCTGAATGATAGACATTGGTAAGGCCGGCTCAAGTATACATACATATGCCAAGCCAAAACATGCCCCTGTTACCCAATTTGCAGAAACAAGTCATGAACACACGCACTACCAAATTTCACTACGGTAGCTGACTTTGATGATTCTCTGCACCTACATAAATTGCATACCATTCTCAGCAAGGAATTGCAATACTTTATACATACATATGCAAAGCCAAAACATGCCCCTGTTGCCCAATTTGCAGAACCAGGTCATGAATGTACGCACTTTAACATTTCACTATGGTAGCTGACGTTGATGATTCTCTGCACCTACATGATTAGCATACCATACTCAGCAAGGAATTGCAATACTCATGCTCTCCTAAATTCTGACACCAGGAAATGATTATGCTACGTACATCTCACATCATGCATACCTGTTCCCTAAGTTAGATGAGTTCTGTATCTGTCAGTACTGCTAAATACTTGTTATTGTTCACACATGTTCCATGCACCCCTAAGTTTGAAATCGCATAACTGAACAATAATCCATATGGTATAGGTTGAGGTGTGTTATATTCAGGCTAGCATACCCTTGGATACAATACCATGTGAGTGGGCTCCAATATGACATACATTGGGCATCTCATGATGCATGTACTAGGTGAGTCTGATATGTAAGGACAGCTCCAGTATCTCTGGCCTCAAAAACACCTCCACGAGGCCATACAAAGGCAGCATATGGGATTTCCTATCCATTAAGAGGTATGTAGTCAAGCAAGCCAGGGCAAAGCACAGCGTAACTATAGTGGACATCAAGGAGCCAGACCTTTTAAATTAGAAATGTTTCTCAAGACCAGTGATATGAACTTTGCCTCGTGCAGAGGTTAGCTAGGCAGTGAAAGCCATGCAGGCCTCATTAATGCCTGACAACCCTGGGAAGGTATGTCAAGGAGGATCATCAGCACATCACTATGAGGCTTATTTTCAAGTCCTTGCTCGGCCAGTGCAACACTTTTGACAATGTAAGAAGTGATATCCCAGCAGTGCAAGGGGCTTGTAAACAAGCCCCTTTATATGTAACGTATGCTCTGTGATGGCCCAACCCATCTATACATGAAAATCCCCCATATAACATAACATAACATGTGGTGACTAAAATGTTTTTTGGAGGTCATGGGATTAAATGCAAATCAGTTTCTGAGTCTTAAAGAAGATTTATACATATTTACATTTTCCTTAAAAAATTTACATCCATGCATAAGGGCCCACAAGTATTTCCAGACACACAGGTCACTTCAAAATATCAGGCATAGTACCCACAAAGAAGGAGTGTCACTCCAAAACTCGTTCTTGCAGTTACTATGCTGATATTTTAACAGAGATTTTGTAAGGTGTATTGCACACTTGTATGGATTACTGGAGGCTTCTATGCAATAAAAAGATATTGGAATTGAATCAATCAATCAATCAATCAATCATGGCATTTATATCGCGCACTACTCACCCGGAAGGGTCTCAAGGCACGTGGGGAGGGGGGTATGCTACTGCTCGAACAGCCAGGTCTTGAGCTGTTTTCTGAAGGCGAGGTGGTCCTGGGTCAGCCGCAGGTGGAAGGGCAGGGAGTTCCATGTCTTAGCCGCTAGGTAGGAGAAGGATCTTCCTCCGGCGGTGGCTCTCTGGATACAAGGCACGGCGGCGAGGGCGAGGTTCGCCGATCGCAGCTGGTGGGTGGGCGTGTAGAAGGTCAGGCGGTCGTTGAGGTACCTAGGGCCCAGGTCGTGGAGGGATTTGTGTGCGTGGGTGAGGAGTCCGAACGTGATCCTCTTGTTGACAGGGAGCCAGTGTAGGTCTCTCAGGTGGCTCGAGATGTGGCTGCGTCGGGGGACGTCCAGGATGAGTCGGGCGGAGTCGTTCTGGATGTGCTGGAGTCTCTTCTGAAGCTTGGCTGTTGTTCCGGCGTAGAGGGTGTTTCCATAGTCCAGTCTGCTGGTGATGAGGGCCTGAGTGACCGTCTTCCGTGTCTCGGTCGGAATCAATTGGAAGATCTTGTGGATCATGCGGAGTGTGTGGAAGCAAGATGAGGAGACGGCGTTGACTTGTCTGGTCATCGATAGGGAGGAGTCCAGGATGATGCCCAAGTTGCGTGCGCGGTCTGTTGGCTTGGGTGCGGCGCCTAGGGCTGGGGCCACCAGGAGTCATCCCATGCAGAGGGCGATGGTCCCAGGATGAGGACTTCTGTCTTGTCCGTGTTCAACTTTAGGCGGCTGTTGTTCATCCATTTGGCGACGTCTTTCATCCCTTCGTGGAGGCTCGCTTTGGCGGTGTCGGGGTCTTTGGTGAGGGAGAGGATCAGCTGGGTGTCATTGGCGTGAGTATGGATGAGAATTAGAAAATTGTCCTTATAAACAGTGCTTTAGTATTAACTATGCAATATTGACTTTAGGTATTTGGAATTGATGATTGGCTCTCATGAAGCGACCTGAGTGCTGGGAATTATGTGTAGGCAATTAAAATATATTTGAATCTTCTTCATGAGCGGAGGTGTCCTCCTCTTCGAAGAGGGCGGATTCAGGCAGAAATAGGATGACCCCCTCACAACCCTGGTATTCGCCTCATCTCCGTACTCTAAAATTAGCCTGCAAGAAACTGGAGCGAGTATGGAGGATAGCTTACTGCCCTCAGGCTAAAGCAGTGTATCGCTCAGCTCAGCGAGAATACTATGTTAGCATTAAACATGCAAAAACTGAGTATTTTTCAAGAAGAATTGAGAGAGCTAACAACAATAGTCGCGAAATTTTTTCGATAGTTAAGAGCTTTCTCTCTCCCTGCGCTGAGCAGATATCTATGAGCCCTTCTACCGAATGGTGTGAAAATCTCTCCTCCTTCTTCCTAACAATAATTGCTAATATCCAACATAGTTTGAGAATAATTGGAGGAGGAAATGAGATGATATCTAACGATGAAATTAAGATTCCACCCATCGTCACCATGGAGAGATTTATCCCCCCTTCGGTTGCCGATACCTTGGTAGCAATTAAATCACTAAAATCTGGTGCTCCTGGGGATATCTGCCCGGCCCGGGTGTTGGCCGAAGCAGCTGAAATAGTGGTATCTGAGGTCTCTCAAATAATAGGACTTTCATTTATTACTGCAATAGTCCCCAAAGAATGGAAACAGGCTAAGCTTTTGCCACTGCTAAAGAAAACAGGAGCGGACCCAGCGGTGCCGAGTAATTATAGACCTATTTCTCTTCTGCCAGCTATGGCAAAAATTGGTGAGAAACTTGCATTTTCCCAGCTCAATGCCTTTGTGGAAACCTCAGGGGCGTTACATCCAGCCCAATCTGGCTTCCGTGCAGCCTACAGCACGGAGACAGCGCTTGTAGAGGTTACAGAAGCGATCAGGGAGTGCTTAGACAGTGGCGGCAGAGCGGTTCTGATTTTATTAGACCTCTCTGCCGCGTTCGACACTGTTCCGCACTCATTACTCCTGGCGCGTCTGGCGAACATCGGCATATTGGGCTCAGCATTGGATTGGGTGAAATCTTTCTTATCAGACAGGTCTCAGCAGGTCTGGATCCCACCCTACTCATCCTCGACCAAACCCCGCACTACAGGAGTACCCCAGGGCTCTATATTGAGCCCCCTCCTTTTTAATGTATATCTCACCCCTCTTATTGTGTTAGCTGAACAAATGGGAGCAAAAATAATAGCGTATGCAGATGACACGCAACTTTTGTTTACGTGGCCGGATGCGAATACTAATACTGAGGTCGTTCGTTCGTGTCTTTCTGCTGTGTTTAACTGGTTGGCAGCAGCACAGCTGAAGTGCAACGAAGATAAAACTGAAATCTTGCTGTATGGTCAGTTTCCATCTAATTTCAGAGAAACTCTGTGGCCTTCTGATTTTCCCCAGCCAAACTCCGTTAATATTCCTGCTAAGAACTTGGGAGTCTGGTTTGGAGAAGATCTGCGATTTGAAGCACACATAAAGAGACTTGCTGGGATGTGCTTCGGATCCTTAAAAGCCATGAGAAAGATCTTTCCTTATTTACCATCTTCAGCAAGAGAGTCAGTTGCGAGGGCCCTTATTCTATCTCGGCTCGATTATGCCAACTCTCTGCTGTGTGGCGCTCCGGCTTATTTAATTGCAAGGCTTCAGATTATCCAGAATGCGACTGCTCGCCTGCTGTGCAATGTGCTGTGTAGAGAAAGTGTTCGGATTCACATGAAGGAACTACACTGGCTGCCAGTAGCACAGAGGATAACTTTTAAAATTCTTACCATAGCTTTTAAAGCAGTTCATGATCTTGGCCCTTCCTACCTGAGGAAAAGATTTAACCGTTATGTCCCTACTCGGGCATTACGCTCAGCTGACTGCAACTTTCTAAGAGTGCCCCGATTTCAGCGAGTACGTTTGGGAGGCCAGTCGCTTGCTGTCACCGCGGCTAGGACTTGGAATACCCTCCCCCACTCCCTGATATTAATTGAAAATTTTGTATCATTTAAGAAGGCACTTAAAACATATCTCTTCAGAACTGCTTATTAGCTTATATAAAATACTGGAAATAAAAAAAGACACATGAACTTCAACCTTCTTTCTTTTGGTCACCTGCTTGTTTTTCTCTTCACGCGCCAGGACACTCTGATAGTAACTGAGCGCGCTATAAAAGAGCTAAAATAAATAAAATAAAAATAAATAAATGACTCAGAAACTGATTTTCATTTAATCCCATGACCTCAAAAACATGTAATAGTCTCCTTTGTATTTCTGAGCAGGACCTGAGGGATTGATCCCGCAATCACATTTTTTAGTTCTTGTCCAACCTTCAGAGTGCCTCTGTTTCTCTTGAAAGTCTTTGCATGTGTTTACTATGTGTGTTGACAGTGAACATATGTGTGTTAGTGCTGTAAAAGAATAATACTATGCATAGTGCTCAAACACTGTGGTAGCACAAACCTTCACCCCAGCAAAGGTACCCCGTGCGCTAAATTAGTTATAACACATATTAACATTGTATTAGCTTACCCCAGGGATGCAACAAACTAGAACTGCCATGGGTCAGTGCACCCACATCTAAGACAGGGCGGCCAACTGTCAACCAGCTGGAGGCATCAGGCTGTGGAAAAATGTGCAAGAGTACAGCGATTGGCTGCTCCCAACTGGAAGGGGATGCATGGATGACACCATTTGACTTTGTATTTGCCATTACAATCCAGAAAAGTAACAGTGTCATCATTTGTTGCCAAAATGATTCTCACACATGCTGATGGTGCTATGATAGATCACAGTGAAAGCCTTGGCAATTGGCATGACCTTCTACACATTGCTGACAGTAAGGCTCCATAACTCACACCATAACTATGCTGTGCATCACAGCAGTGTTGCTTGTGCTTAGCAGTGGGTATTCACATGCAACATAGTTGCACTGGTAAGGTATAGTATGTAGCATTTTTATATGTGATATGAGTTCACCTAATGGATTTAACAGTTGGATACATGTTTTGGGACTGTGATCCAATGCAGATACTATGTGAAACACTTTGCGGTCATCATACTATGAGAGGCCTCTACTATCATCCAAAAGTATTGGGTCGTACAAATGGCTAGCAGTAGGAGAGACACACACACACATAATGAACATTATCTACATTACCACACCATATTAATTATGGCTGGCTATGGAGCACTATTTGCTAGTTAGCATGCACATTATTTCATGTGTACCAGATGATGTCCAATGTTGACTGCAGCAGACATTTTCTGTGTGAGAATTAGTAGCAGCACAAATGTGAATGTTCAGGTGTTTACTGTGACTATGGAATCTAAATGCATTCACAGTGGCAGTTCTCATATATTTATTTACATATAGATTAACACAGTTAGATCTGTTATCATTGTGTGATATCATGCCTATCACGTATTCTTCTGTGAGGAAATTGTTGATGATATGGTCCCTCCGCAGTATTGCAGAAACCAATGGAACAGTTTGATGAGGCTCCTCATCATCATTCCTCCTCCAGCAGTTCCTGCTTCCCATTGTCATCAGCCCATGGCGCATTTGTCCTTACACATATGTTGTGCAATATTATTCTGCACACCATAGGTTATGAGTATGGCAATTGGCCCCCAGATATGTCAAGGCTCCTGAAGCGGGATTTGAAAACTCAAAATGTTAATGATGGACCTGGTGCTGCTCAGGGCATAAGTCCCCGGGGCTTCCATTTGTGTTTTTTTCAAAGGAGTCACGACCCACTGCTGCAGAGCATTTCCTTGGTCTGCTGGAAAGACAGGAGGTGTACAACTAGTTAAGAGTCATGACAAGGGGTGTCCCAACATTCATGTCCATTCAGATATGTGTCCTGATTGACTCATGCACCTTGGTACCTGTAAAAGACATGCTATGATTTGTGTGTCATACACTCAAGTAGGGATTGGAAATAACTGACACTGCGCTACACATACAGGTGTGCTGTCTTCTATAATGCACTTACTATTTGTCATACTAATGAGTGCCAATTGCATTCAGGTCATGGTTTGTAAAAAGTATGAAGAGTCAATTTGCCATTGAGCAGACACATGTCTCACATTCACCAATTGTGTCTATTACTGGCTACTATTGCCATTCCTTACTCGATACCTATCTGATTGTACAACATGTAACGGTAGCAGGTGATTTGGCATACTTTAGTCACACATATTTGGCATTGAGAGTTGAAGTAAATGTCATTCAATGTGTACTGCCATGGGAAGGATAACCAGCGGATATCAATATGGGACATGGTAGTGTGCACATGGCAGTGCACAATGTCCACTATGGAGGTTAGAGATATGTGTTAATCGTGCGATATACAGTGCAACTGGTACACTAACTACACTACAGTGCCACATCGCTTGTGGACAGTGTAGGCAAATTTTCCACATGATTCAAGTCCAGGGTTTTGTGGCTGGGCTGGGAGAACTAGTGTAGCAATTGCTCCAAAACAGGAAAATTATTCCCAGGAAAGCTGTGCTGTTGGCTGTCATGGGAGATGTAGTTTGTGCATGAGGCTGCACCTTTCTGAAGAGTCTGGGGCCTTGGATAAATGTTATAGTGGTTTGTGCACAATGAAACGGTGTGCACATACGATGTGATGTTCGTATATGATGAGTAATATGTAACATGGTAGGTATTATCTTGTGATGTTCATATATGACAATATTAAGTCTCAGTTTCTCAGTCCTGGGATATATCTCATTACTATGGGATTTACATGTGGACACACAGACTAGAAACAGGGATTGCATTGCTTCAACAGGGTGTTTGGATACATCATTTTACAAGGTGTTGAATTTGTGAGTGTCCATGACATGATTGAATGCACATCCAAGGTCTCATTTAGCAGTTGTCCCCACTTGGCAGCAATGGATGTAATATGGCTGTGCTAACCTGAAACCAAAGTGAAGGCATGGAATGTGCCTTTTTTCCAATCTACAGCACATCCACGGTGTGTCTGTATGTGCTGCATCACATGGTAGTGGCTAGTACCAACATGCCCCCTTGCACAAAGTTGCGCATGAGTCAGCTTAGTGCTCTCACATGACATCATGCTTTAAGGGACACATTCCAGCACCAAAACATACAATCTATGCAATTTCCTCCTTCCACGTGTCTTGCGAAATACAGGACATATAGTAATTGGACAATGTTGTGCAGACAGTCATTGCATTGCAACATTGATATGATTTGGGGAGCTGTTCCACCAGAGCATCATGAAAGCGATACTCCTTCAGCATAGTTTACTTGTACATGTGGCCCACAGAAGTATAGGCAGTCTTGACATGTGTGACTGTAGAATTGTGTTGCACATATGCCATGTAGTATGGTGCAAGTATGTAGGCCCACACCATCTACTTATGTACTGTCTCATTCAACCCAAGACCGTTATGTCAACATATTCCTACAAAAGTAACTGCCATGTGGTCTGTCATGTGCTTGAGAAGTACTTACCAACCAGTAGGCCATTCCCATAGATCCCATTCTGGAAGCGCTCATTGATGGTGGAATGCCAGAAGATGAAGACCTCATGAGCATTGCCAGGGTGCTTTGTAAAGACACGTATGAAGAGGCCCAGATGGTCCACGATTGCCTGCACATTCATCGAATGGGTGTGCTTCCTGTTGCAGTAGATGTGTGATTTTGTCACTGGAGGCACAAGTTGAACATGTGTCCATTGTCCTCAACACACGTAGAAATCACGCAATGGCATATCACCCTTGCTTGCTCTCCTCTTGTTTCTGCACTGTGTTGGGGGAGTAGAGATACTGGGGTGTGAGGCTTATGATGACTTCCAGGATGGAGGGAAGGAATGCTGAAAAGGATGGCTGGGATACTCTTACCACTCTGCTGTGGTAGGTTGGGGATTGCACAGGACAGCCAGTAGCTTGGCTTGTGGAGTTGAATTTGGTACAGTGCTGCAATGTTGTCAGCAGCCTTGGTGCTATCCAATGCAGGAGGTGGAAAATGGACTGTGCCTGTAATCAGCAATGACCTCCTCCCTGAGGTCAATGAGGGTAATCCTCTGGTGGGATGTCTGCTCCCTTTTCCTGCGCTGTCTCTGTGGTGGTGGGGGTGGTGGTGGACGTTGCCTTGGTGCCCCGAGCTGCAATAGTAGTGGATCCATGGCATAGTTGAGCTTGCCAAAGTGATTTGGGTATGTTCTGCTTTTATACCAGCTTGCATCCATCATTTTGATCCCTGTTTTTACGAGCTGTAAAAAACTGTTGCCAATTTGACTCGGCACCTGGTTGTCAAAATTAGCGCCATTTCCGAAAACACATGTAAATATGGCTGCATCCGTTTTACAATACTTTTTACTGGGGAACTCCTACCTTGCATGTCATTACCGAAAACAGTCACTAGCAGATCTGGGGCTAATAAATAAGCACTAGCAGTGAAACAGTGTTGCTAAATGGCTCTATCATCATTTCTAAATATGGTGCAAACCAAAAACCGCCTCAGCATCAAAAAAGTGATGCTGCAGTGGCGTAAATTTGCTCCTATGTTTCTCGAAAATGTGCTTGTGTTTGGTATCTAAGGACATGAGGAGCTCTTTGAGTTTCTTCAAGTAAAAAATATCTTTATTTAATGCTTCAGCTAAAATCAGGTGCTACTCACTTGCAGCAGAATTGCCCAACTTTATTGTGCTTCTTTTCTCAAAACGTACCTTCATGAAATGTCAAAATCTTTAATACCGGGTCCTCATGCACCAATATACGAGGTCATGCCCCTGGAGTGTTCCTCACAATTCCAGTTTAGGTTTAAAGTCAAATGGACTGTTGAAATTGGTTTCTGGGATTTCTATGTAGCATCACTAAATTCATTTGTCCACCAATCTTCTGCACTTCCAATAGGCAGTTGAGATCTAGCACAGCAGCATCACCTAGGAAAAAGGTCTATTTGAAACAGTCAACTGCTGTTCTCTACAAACCCTACTCTCTCTGTTCCAATACTTTCTTTATTGTCCACCAAAACACATATATTACAAATCAAATGTCTGCACACCCACAAATTGGATCACCCCTCAATATGGAAAAGTACCTTGTAATAGCAGGCTTCAATCAATCAATCAATCATGTGTGTGTTAAGCGTGACTACTCACCCGAAAGGGTTTCAAGGTGCTGGGGAGTGATGTTGTCTGTCTAAGGTGGAGCAGCAGGGCATTCCAAGCTCTGGCCACGAGTGAGGAGAAGGAGCGGACTCCCAATCTGGTCTTTCTGGCACAGAGGACCATGGTGTAGGAGAGCGGGCTGATCGTAGATTCCTTTGGGGTGCGTGGAATTTGAGTCAGCTGTTCAGGTATGCTGGTCCGGTGTTGATGAGGGCTTTGTGAGTGTGGGTGAGGATGTTGAAGGTGATTCTAGCCTCAATGGGGAGCCAGAGGAGTATGCACAGGTGCTGGGAGTTTTGGCAGTATTTGCCAGGTCGAGGACCAGTCTAGTGGTGGCATTCTGCATGTTTTGTAGCTGCGGGTGAGGTTTTTGTTTATTCCGGCGTAAAGTGCATTGCCGTCGTCAAGTCTGCTGGTGACAAAGGCGTGAGTGATGGTCTTTCTGTGCTCGAGGGGGATCCATTTGAAGGTCTTACGTAGGAGGCAGAGGGTGTAGAAGCAGGAGGATGCAACAGAGCTGATCATTTTGAGCTCTGAGTCCAGGATGATTCCAAGGTTGCATGCGTGGTCCGTGGGGGTGGGTGGGCTTCCGAGGACAGGGGGACCACCAGGTGTCATTCCAGGCATCGGGGTTGTGGTATGTAAGCTATGTATGTAATAAGTGGTAAGGTAACTTTAAGGAATGTTTTACATTCTACTATCTGGTCTTTGCCTTCTCTTTCAGCCACACTACATATTTTGGCGGCGATTGTGGCTGCAATGTGATTGGCTGAGGTTTGCACCAAAGCCAGGCAGAAACCAACACTCTAGTCAGGATAACGGAGTTACACTCCTAATATAACCCCTGCTCACCACCCCCCCCCCCTTGGTAGCTTGGCACGAGCAGTCAGGCTTATCTTAGAGGCAGTGTGTAAAGCATTTGACAAAACCAGCAGTAATACGATATAAGCACTACAAAAGGACACCACACCGGTTTAAAAAAATATCCAATATTCTTATATACTTAAACAAGACCAAATATGAGAAAAATCCACAATACGGTACTTTAAAAATAGTTGCTTCACCAGATCTCTTTAAATGGCAAAATACGTTGAAAATACAGTTTGTACGAGTCAGTAGCTCGGTCCGAGCCTACTGCGATGCTGAAAACTACAGAGTGTCACAGTTCTAGCTGACCGCGTTGGTACGGGCCAGCAACAGCGGGACAGGTTCGTTCACAGTTCCTTTCTTAGTGCGGCTTACACAGAGGTGAGAGTCGGTCTTGGTGTCCATCGTGGTTGTGATGCGAAGTGGAAGTGGTGCATGGTGCGGTGCCTATCGATGCGGTGGGAGCAGCGGCTCAGGGACGATCGTCCAGGGCTTACGGTGCAAGGCGAGGCGGTGCTCGATGCGGTGCTGGCAGGTCACAGTGCAGGTGACAGAGCCGGTCGTGGCGTCCGTCGCGGTTATGGTGCAAAGTGGAAGCAGTGCACGGTGCGGCATCTCTCGATGCGGTGCGAGCAGCGGCTCGGTGACGTGAGACCAAGGCAGGCGGTGCAGTACGAGACGGTGCTCGATGCGGTGCTGGCAAGTTGCAACGCAGCGGCAGAGTGAGTTGGCGGGAAACGTTGCTGGCCAAGCCAGACAGTTGTGCATGACGAGGTGGTCACAGGTGTTGAGCCAGCGGCTACCGAGTCGGTGAGACCAGGCCAGCAAAGTGAAGCGAGACAGTGGTGGTTGCTGTGCCTCTCGATGCGATACAGGCAATAGCTCAGTGACGATCGTGCAGACAGCGTAGGTGAGACCAAGGCGTGTAGTGCAGGGCGAGTCGGTGCAGCCTGCGGTGCCTTCAGGATACAAGGCCAGCAGCGGAGTCAGTTGACGGAGTCGGCTGACGGAGTTGGTTGCAGTTCCCTCTTCTCCTTGGCAACTGAAACAGTGGTTCCAGGAGCGGTACCCAGAGGTTGGTGAGGTCTTTGCAGTCCCTGAGACTTCTTAACAGAAACAACAAACTAATTTGTACATTCTCCGCAACAGTGAGTCATTTATTTTACATTTCTGTTAATTTGCGGAGGTCTGTCATTGGTTGAGGTCTTGTTACTATTTGAATAGCCTCCGGATTCCACAGCCTTGCATGAATCCTACTGCACACCTACCCAGTTGCCTTGCTTGATTTCTTTTGAATCAGAACTGTGTTCCAGAGCGTCCGCATCTTGCTGTGCATCTCCTTCTTTCTGTCGTAGGGTGTCCATGTCATTTCTTACATCGAGGTGTGCTCCACCTGTAGTGTAGTTCCTATATCCTTGATAGGCTCTGCGTATTGGAATAATATACACTATAGTTTTGACATAGGACTGAGGTCAATATGTCTCTATCGAGTACATTAAACTTAGTTACTTGTGTGTGCCAGCTACCTCGTAGGTCACTAGAAACTTCTCGAATAAACAAGAAGGGATTAGTTTCTGACAACCGCATAAACATGACAACTTTGCTTCCCTTAAAATCGGAACAGTCTCAGAATCGTGGAAAAGATAGATAACAGTTTCACTCAGTCAATTGTGCATGCTTCGTTTCTACAGAGTTTACACAGAAATATGTAGACGGGTGTTACAATAAAAACGATTTATTGAACAGTCTTATTTCTTGTGCAAGAGATATAAACGGCTACAATTGTAAGACAGAATGCGGGGTAAAATACGTACAGCGTTAGCAGTAAGATAAAATAATACTGCAATAGCATGGTTTCTAGCTATGACATATATTTATAAAAATACATACATAAATAACACAGACTTCCTTCTGAACTTGCAGTGGCAAGCCGTGTCGGGCAAATATGCAGCCGAACTGTCCTTTGCCTTGGCAAGTGAAGGTATATTTACACCTTGAAGGCGTTTAGGAAAGGTATTGACGTAAAAGTCGGGCAGCGGAACGTCATGAATGAACCACTAAGGAATAGATGTTCTTACATAATAAATGAGTTCTTGGAGAAATCAATAATCCAAGCAAGGGGAAATCTTATAGGCTTAAGAGTTTGATTTTCCAAGAACTCGTTGTGACGTGGATGGACGGTTGTAGGTGGCCATGCCTGTATTGGGTTAGCATGGATAATGCCTCAATAAGGGTAGGATTTCTATGCCTAAATATGGGCAATGCGAATTGTGCCTATATAAGGACATAAGTCGGGAAACCTATATACGGTATCTAAATTAATACACATCACACCTACCTTCGAAAACAGACACATTGCACGTTAAAGCGCGTCTCAAAGTCACCTCCACCTGCATGCTTTTGGAGGCCATCTTTAAACATTGGGATACTTTCAAATAAATGCGAATGTATGTACGACATTCATTTAAATA
Source organism: Lissotriton vulgaris (assembly GCF_964263255.1). Lineage (NCBI taxonomy): Eukaryota > Metazoa > Chordata > Amphibia > Caudata > Salamandridae > Lissotriton > Lissotriton vulgaris. The sequence goes on from NC_141693.1 coordinate 392,726,593, forward strand.
TCTACATCAGCAGTTAATTAGCATCTTTCCGGGACAACCACACGTTATATCTTCTGGAATAATATATCATCTCTCACCTCATCTGACTAGATTAGTGCTGGTAACTGTTCATTTTAGTAATAAAATCATATTTTGAAATTTTTATTTTATTGTTTGCTTAACTCCTTTTCCTTTCAGGCACAAATTCATGACTAATTCTTGCAATATATTGCATTCTCCCTCCTTTTTACAACATCCTGCACACCTTCCACACCCTGTCACAAGTGGTTAAGGGTATTTGAAAATTATTTAGAGTCTATTGATGCAACAAAATATTTGTCATCAAGGAATCATTTGTGTATGGCAAGACTTGTGACAATTTGTGTGTTACTCCTGCACCCTCCGGAGATGAATCCTGGAACATTTTTACTGAAGCGCTGGAGCGCGTGGGAAAACAATATGTGGCTGAACCATCTGTAATGGTTGACCGACATGTATTTTTTAAATGCAAACAATTTAAACATGAGTCTATTGAAGACAACTTAGCTATTTTAAGAGTACTTGGTTTTAAGTGTGAGTTTGGTACTAATCTTGACACTTCGTTACGTGATCAATTAGTATTAAATTGTTTTAACAAAAAGGTACAAGAGCATATACTTACATGTAAAAATCCTACATTAGATGAAGTAATGGGAATTGCAAGAAGCATTGAATGCTCTGTGATTTGTCAAAAATGTTAACTGAAAGTTCTTTTTCCAATGCTACTGCTACTACTAGTACTAGTCTTATGCATCTGGTTGCTAACATTATAATGAACCAGAAGTTAATGCTGTTACCAACAGATTCAAAGCAAAGAAAACATTTGAAAAAATACCCAATGCAGCCTGTTATAGATGTGGCTCAAAATTTCATATGGGCAATTATCCAAACTGTCCTGCACAAGGAAATGGTGCAATAATTACAAAAAAAATGGTCATTTTTATGCTGTTTGTTGAGCTGTGAAGGATAAGAGCAAGATTAATCAAATCAATGTAGAAGATGAATTCATTTGTGATGCATTGAACATTGTTTCACTGTATGTTGAGCTAAACATGTTAAAGGACTCAGAAAAAAGGTATAAGGGACCAATGTGTGAGGTACTAATAGTTTCAATTGAAGTTAGTATAATGGCGGATTCTGGCTCACCCACTACTATATTAGCAGAGAAAACTTTTCAAAAATGGTGGTCCGACACTAAGTTGATTCCCACTGATGTCAATCCTAAGGCATTTGTAGGCCCATGCATCATTCGTTTTCACATTCGCAAACGGTGCGATTCGCAGAAATCAGCCGTTTGCGAATGCAAAAATGAGTCTTGGGATGCATCAATGTAAAAGTGAAAATCGCAATTTTAGAAATCGCAAAAGTGTTTGCGATTTCTTAAATTTCTCGCAAAAATAAGGAATCTCATTTTAGGTGCAAAAAAGTGTATGCATGAAAAATCGCAATTTGCGATTTCCTTAGAAATTGCAAATTGCGATTCTTAATTTTAGAAGAGGTCTGAGCTGGTGGTATTTTTTTTAATAACAGTGCATCAGGTGAATGTCATCAGAAAGGCATATAAGGGGAACACCAATGCATCTGACATCCCTTCACTATGGCTGCGGTCATTGCATTTGCTTGTAGGATGAGGTTTAGAGCTGCTAGGAGGAAAAGGGTGATTTCGGAAAGAATACTCAGATTGCGCATTACTTTATTAGGGCAGACTGAGCCAGAGATATTTGACAAATATAGGCTCAATGCGGATTCTATTTTAGAGTTGATTCCAGATTTGGACCCAATTTTGCAGAGGCAGACACGTAGGACCCAAGCCATTCCTACTCATGTTCAGGTTCTTTGCTCCATCTTCTGGCCTCTGGGTCTTTCCAGGGTGTCATTGCCATTGCTGGTGGGGTCTCCCAGAGTTCATTATCTAGGTTCTTTAATAATTTTCTAGATGCAATGTTGCTTAGGATAAGGCACTACATTAGTTTCCCTACAACTGCGCAGGAGTTGCTTCAGACCAAGTTAGACTTTTACAACTTGGCTCATTTCCCACATGTGATAGGCTGCAAAGATGACACACATGTTCATATTTGTCCTCCTTCTGACAATGAGTACATTTTTCACAATAGGAAATGTTACCATTCCCTCAATATCCAAGCTATATAAACAGTCGTTTGAATTATATGTACTGTTATATATCTCTCTCTTTCTATTACAGATTGCGGAGAGTCAGATTAATAGAGTTCCAAAAAGTGAGAACTCTAAATTACTACACTAATCGTGTGAGTATCTAATTAATGTGTGTTAGTCCTGACGAAAGCTCCACAGACCCTGTAGGGCAAAAGGGAGCTGAAACATGTCGACAAATCTTTTTTATAAATACTAGAAGATCCAGTAACTCGATCTTTCTGTAGTATTAGTCTATTTTTAGCTATGTAGAATCTCACCTCACATTAAAGCACAAGGGTGACTTTCTCCTTTTTTAATTTTACTTCTTGTCTTGTTCACATTAATTTGTTTGGGGGAAACCTCTCAATCTCTGGACACTGCATTCTACAACCAGAGGTGCCTCTGGATGAGGTAGGCAAAGAGCACGTATTAGAACATCCTATGATAACTGCCAAAACTTCAATGTGGGGCGGATGAAACATATATACCGTTAAATACGAACAACATTGAGTTTTTGAGGGTGTTTCATCTTTCTAACCAATGGTTTAGATTTGTTACAAGTATCATTTTCTTTTGACTAAACCCATACTCACCCGGGGAAATAAAACGGACACAATTGTTTCCTCTTCCCTACCAGTTGATTAACTATTAAAAATGACATATAAACACACAGAATTTTTTTTTACCTTTAGAAGTTCCTGGTCCTCCACCAGTCCTTCTGGCAGTCTTGATGCGTGTCGCAATTTTTTCCTTTGTGCAACTGCACAGATCATACCATCTTTTCTGCAAGTTGGTTGTGTCCTGTGTGCTATGCCTACAGCATTCACTTTGACCTGGATGGCCAGCCAAAGCTTCCTTTTAACTCCTTCTGGCACCTTAAGGGACTGTTTGCCAAACAACTGCTCATTTCTTGCTGTGACCTCTTCTATTAAAATCTCCAACTCTTGGTCACTAAATTTAACCTTTCTTTTACTTGCATGCTGCTCTTCAGACACATTTTCTTGCTCCATTGCTTTGAAAAAGTGAAACAGGCTCCTCCACTTCCTACAGACACTGCTCCAACTGCTAAATATCTCTCCTGCAGTTCAAATGCAGAATCAGGTGCATTTGATTGCTTCCCTAGCTTCCTGATTCAGAAAAGGGGGTGGTGATGAACAGAGTGTCTGAATTAAGCAGACCACTCTTACCCAGTCCAAAGATCAGGGCTTGATCCATCACCGTTTTTTAGCTCACTGCACCATCCCAGCTCAGAACTTGGCTATATTCAAATTAGTCTGACCCAGGCCCAGTGCATCATGGGAACAGGGCAGACCAAACTACCAAGCCAATTCTTATACTGGGAAGGAAACAAGCTACCGGGGACCGGTTTCTGGCATTCCAGCCGTCTTCGGCCCGGCTTGCTTGAATCCTGATGGTGCAATGAGCTAGGGACTCACATCTGAGTATACCCTTCCACGCTTATGGTGGACAAAAATGATTCAGAAAAGGGGGTGGTGATGAACAGAGTGTCTGAATTAAGCAGACCACTCTTACCCAGTCCAAAGATCAGGGCTTGATCCATCACCGTTTTTTAGCTCACTGCACCATCCCAGCTCAGAACTTGGCTATATGCAAATTAGTCTGACCCTGGCCCAGTGCATCATGGGAACAGGGCAGACCAAACTACCAAGCCAATTCTTATACTGGGAAGGAAACAAGCTACCGGGGACCGGTTTCTGGCATTTCAGCCGTCTTCGGCCCGGGTTGCTTGAATCCTGATGGTGCAATGAGCTAGGGACTCACATCTGAGTATACCCTTCCACGCTTATGGTGGACAAAAATGATTCAGAAAAGGGGGTGGTGATGAACAGAGTGTCTGAATTAAGCAGACCACTCTTACCCAGTCCAAAGATCAGGGCTTGACCCATCACCGTTTTTTAGCTCACTGCACCATCCCAGCTCAGAACTTGGCTATATGCAAATTAGTCTGACCCTGGCCCAGTGCATCATGGGAACAGGGCAGACCAAACTACCAAGCCAATTCTTATACTGGGAAGGAAACAAGCTACCGGGGACCGGTTTCTGGCATTTCAGCCGTCTTCGGCCCGGCTTGCTTGAATCCTGATGGTGCAATGAGCTAGGGACTCACATCTGAGTATACCCTTCCACGCTTATGGTGGACAAAAATGATTCAGAAAAGGGGGTGGTGATGAACAGAGTGTCTGAATTAAGCAGACCACTCTTACCCAGTCCAAAGATCAGGGCTTGATCCTTCACCGTTTTTTAGCTCACTGCACCATCCCAGCTCAGAACTTGGCTATATGCAAATTAGTCTGACCCTGGCCCAGTGCATCATGGGAACAGGGCAGACCAAACTACCAAGCCAATTCTTATACTGGGAAGGAAACAAGCTACCGGGGACCGGTTTCTGGCATTTCAGCCGCCTTCGGCCCGGCTTGCTTGAATCCTGATGGTGCAATGAGCTAGGGACTCACATCTGAGTATACCCTTCCACGCTTATGGTGGACAAAAATGATTCAGAAAAGGGGGTGGTGATGAACAGAGTGTCTGAATTAAGCAGACCACTCTTACCCAGTCCAAAGATCAGGGCTTGATCCATCACCGTTTTTTAGCTCACTGCACCATCCCAGCTCAGAACTTGGCTATATGCAAATTAGTCTGACCCTGGCCCAGTGCATCATGGGAACAGGGCAGACCAAACTACCAAGCCAATTCTTATACTGGGAAGGAAACAAGCTACCGGGGACCGGTTTCTGGCATTCCAGCCGTCTTCGGCCCGGCTTGCTTGAATCCTGATGGTGCAATGAGCTAGGGACTCACATCTGAGTATACCCTTCCACGCTTATGGTGGACAAAAATGATTCAGAAAAGGGGGTGGTGATGAACAGAGTGTCTGAATTAAGCAGACCACTCTTACCCAGTCCAAAGATCAGGGCTTGATCCATCACCGTTTTTTAGCTCACTGCACCATCCCAGCTCAGAACTTGGCTATATGCAAATTAGTCTGACCCTGGCCCAGTGCATCATGGGAACAGGGCAGACCAAACTACCAAGCCAATTCTTATACTGGGAAGGAAACAAGCTACCGGGGACCGGTTTCTGGCATTTCAACCGTCTTCGGCCCGGCTTGCTTGAATCCTTATGGTGCAATGAGCTAGGGACTCACATCTGAGTATACCCTCCCACGCTTATGGTGGACAAAAATGATTCAAAAGGATTCAAGCAAGCCGGGCCGACGACGGCTGAAATGCCAGAAACCGGTCCCCGGAAGCTTGTCTCCTTTCCGGTGAAGAATTGGCTTGGTAGTTTGGTCTGCCCTGTTCCCATGAGGCACTGGGTCAGACTAATTTGCATATAGCCAGGTTCTGAACTGGGGTGATGCAGTGAGCTAAATAACGGTGATGGATCAAGCCCTGATCTCTTGACTGGGTAAGAGTGGTCTGCTTAATCCAGACACTCTGTTCATCACCACCCCCTTTTTGAATCCCTAGCTTCCTGGCAGTAATTGCATTGAGATGCATCATGTGTGCGATTTCGCATTTTGCGAATTTGCAAAATGTGAATTCGCAATTAAGAATTTGCATTTTCATGCGATTCGGAAAAAATTGCGATTTTTACCGAATCGCATAATTTTTGCGAATTTTTTGATGCATATCATTTTGCGATTCCTTATTTGCGATTCCCTAAAAATTGCAAATAAGGAATCGCAAAATATAATAATGATGCATGTGCCCGTTGGTGAGTATGATATTATTCTGAGTGGATACTTTTCTGATACTATAAGATTTAAAGGAAGAGAAAGATTCACCATAGTGCATCTGGCACACAATGGGTGAGACATATTAGGATGGCAAGATCAAGCTGATTTAGGTATAATACTTAGACCTGGACATTCCGAACCAGTGGTTCTCAGTGAATTGCCTATATTGTCCCTTGATAGTGCTGAAGCACATGATCCAAGGCTACATGAACTGTTTAAGAAACACAATACTGTATTCAGTGAAGAGGTTTGATTTGTAAAAGGATTTGAACATACTATTAAATTGAAGAGCAACGCATGTCCAGTAGTTCAAAAGGTGAGACCAGTACCTCTCTCTGTTAGAGGAAACTTAAAGAAGCTATTAGACTAAATGTGTTCACAAGACGTAATCTGTTCAGTTGAGACTTCTGAGTGGGTTCCGGCTGCAGTAGTCGCAGGAAAAAGTTCTGGTGAAATCCGTTTGTATGCGGATTTAAGAGTTTTGAACCGAAATATTGTTGTGGATTGCCACCCCTTGCCAAGAATTCATGATGTTGGCCAAATTGGGTGGTAGTACATTTTTCACCACTATAGATTTACGCTCAGCGTATCACCAGATTCCACTGTCTGCTGAATCACAACATTTGACCACATTTGAAACTCCCTTTGGGGTATATATGTTTAGAAAAATGCCCTTTGGGTTGGCAGCAGCCGTTAGTATATTTCAAAGGTTGATTGACCAAATGTTTGAGAATGATCTAGGCATCCAGGCATTTCAAGATGATATACTTATCCACTCAGACACAATAGACAAGCACTACATTCTTCTAGACAACATTTTAGACAAATTGCAAAAGCATGACATGACTGTTAATGCTAAGAAATGTAAGTTCTTCACACAAGAGGTTGATTATCTGTGTCATAACATTTCTGGAGCCTGTATCAAATCTAAGTCCTCCTTACTTGACGCCATCAAGAATGCTCCTGTTCCTCTTGACAAAGACTCGCTAAGAGCATTCCTTGGCTTAAGCGAGTACTTCGCCAGATTTGTGCAAGGTTATGCATTGTTGGTTCAACCTCTTAGGGATTTATAAAAAAAATGCTAAGTTTGAGTGGTCAGAGGATATCCAAAATACTTTTATTTCCATCAAAGATTTGGTTATCAATGCTCCTGCTATCAAACCTTTCACTTACGGTGTGGAAAGCATAATTACTGTGGATGCCAGTGCCAAAGGACTTGGTGCAGTTTTGAGCCAAATTGTAAATGGTCGAGATTGCACTATGGCCTTTGCATCTCGAACACTAAATTTGGCTGAGGTGAACTATAGTATCATTGAAAGAGAGGCTTTAGCGTGCTCTTGGTCAGTTGAAACATTTTAAATGTACATTTGGAGCACAAAATTTAAATTGTACACGGATCACAAACCTCTGATCTATATGCTAGGGGATAGTTGCTCTAACAAGGCCTCTTCAAGACTAATAAGGTTACTAGCAAGATTGCAAGAATTTAACTTCAACATCAAATACCTACCAGGTGGGAAAAATGTACGGACTGATTGCCTTTCACGCCTTCCTTTACCATGTGTGGATAACTTGAGCAAGCATAAAGGAGATTTTAAATGTGTGTTTTCCATTGAGGATGTTGTAAGAAATGCAAGGATCACTAGGATGAATTGTTGCGTAGTTATGACGCAGATGAATGTTTAAAGAAGTTAAGAATTTTTTAGTCAAAGGTTGGCCACTTGATAGGAATTTGTCATTGGAAGAAAGAACATTTGCTCAGATGGCTCCAGAATTGTCCTTTTCAAATGATATTTTACATAGACAGGATACATTTGTTCCCCCCGAGGATCTAAGAAGGACTATAATTTCCTTGGCACACGAGGGGCATTTAGGGATCACTGCCACAATCAACAACATTAAACAGACTTACTGGTGGCCCGGAATTGATTGCCAGGTTAGACTGCACACTGAACAATGTGCTCAGTGCCTTTGTTCGGATAAACACTGGAAGACCTCCAATACACCCCTATGCCCTGTAAATGGCTTGGCAAAAAAATAGGTTTAGATTTTGCTGGTCCGTTTTCTGTATTAGGGAAAGATAAAAAGTTTCTCATGGCTGCCATAGATTGGGAAACATCCTTTACAACTCAACTTTTTCCACGCAGTGCTTTTACATCGCAACTTTTACAACGCAAACCATTACAATGCATTGCACCGGGGGGCACTCTAGGATAGGGAATAGATTTAATTTACTATCCAACACCTTCCCTACTATCCACGGGGACTGGAGTTGGGATAGTAAATTAAACTATTCACTATTCAGCACCCCTCAACACTATGCGTTGTAAAGGCATGCGTTGTAAAACTTGCGATGTAAAAGCATGCAATGTAAAAGCATGCGTTGTGATGTCATACATCCCATATATTATTTCTCCAAATGGGTCTATTTTGCATTCATCAAGAACACTGACTCTAGTTCAGTTATTCTATTTTTACAGCGTTTGTGTTTTAAAAAAGGGACAACTAAAGAGGTGGTTACTGTTAATGGGTCGCATTTTCTGTCACAAGAGGTAGAACTGTTTCTAAAAAAGGTTGATGTCAAGCACATTCCCGTGTTTTTATACAGCCCATCTTCAAACTGACTTGTTGAGCGTGCAAATCGCATGCTGAAAGAAGGGATACAGATGGCCATGGCTAATGGTTTAGACATGGCTGGTTTTCTATACCAAAAGATTTGAAATTACAACAACGTACCTCACAGCACTACTGGTGTTTTGCCTCACATTAAGTCTAGCTTGGTTACTGGACAGAGTCACACAGTTTCCTGTTGATTTAGGTGAAGTTAGGGATAGGTAAAAAAGAAACAGAATATTTATAAATGTGATTATGATTAACATATGCTTGTCAAAGAAAAACAGTGCATCCTTTGAGATTGGGTTCTCATCAAAAAACCCATTAAGGTTTCCAAGGGACAATCTAAATTTTCTTCTCCTATTAAATTTTTTAAAGTATTACGTATGGCTGTCCTACTCCGAGACAGAGGTTGGTGGAATAAAAGTGCCCTTGTAAAACTAACTGAAGAACAAGCAGATATATTTTGAAAAATGGGTAGAAATAATACGTGGGAAAACAAATGTAGATTTGCCAATGACGATTGGTATGATGTAGTTAATTTGACACCTCCAATTTCCACCAACGTTGATTCTGTACCAAGATCCACCTTGTCAGGCCAAGGTGATTGAATACCTGTCATTTCTAATTCTGCTCTGCAATCTGCTGGAAACATTGCTTTAAGATGGGAAATGCAGGAACAGAAGTAAAATTAGGACAGCTCCACTCCGTTTAAGAGATTGCATTATATGATTCCATATTCAAATGGAAAATTGAGCATACAGTAATATTTTGTATTGAATTATATTGAAAATCTCTTGTTATTGAAATGTTTAAAAAATATATATTTACGTAAAAAGGGGGATGTGTGGTATGTAAGCTATGTATGTAATAAGTGGTAAGGTAACTTTAAGGAAGGTTTTACATGTAATCATCCCCACGTCATACTTGGTATTCTGGAATGTGGAGCTTCCAAGGCACTTCTTGCCTAGCTCCAGTCCAGTACAGTTGTGGGTCCTGTATTTGGCAATAAACGATTTCTTATTGTTTGGAGAACTACGATCTGGTCTTTGCCTTTTTATTCAGCTACACTACAGGGGTGTGGGCCCATGATGAGTACTTCTGTTTTGTCAGTGTTGAGTTGTAGGCAGGGGCTTTTCATCCATTTGGCGTCTGCTTCCATGCCTTTGTGAAAGCTGTGTTTTGCTGCGTTGTGTTTGTGGGATAGGGAGAGGATAAGTTGGGTGACGTCTGCGTATGAAACAATGTCGAGTCTGTGGGTTCTGACGATGGGGGAGAGTGGAGCCATGTACACATTGAAGAGCATGGGGCTGAGGGAGGACCCCTGGGAGAGTCCACAAGTGGTTGGTGTAGGGTCCGAGAGGAAAGGAGGGAGGCTGACCCACTGCGTTCTGCCAGGGAGGAAAGAGTGGATCCAGTCAAGGACCTTGTCCCGGATCCCTGTGTCATTGAGTCTGTGTGTTAGGGTGCGGTGAGAGACTGTGTTGAGGGCCGCTGAGAGGTCAAGGAGGATGAGGGCTACTGTTTCTCCTCTGGCCAGAAGGGACCGGATGTTGTCTGTTGCGGCAAGGAGGGCGGTTTATAAGCTGTGGTTTTTTGTGAAGCCGGATTGGGAAGAGTTGAGTATGTTGTGCTCTTCGATGAAGGTGGCGAGTTGGCTATTGATGGCTTTCTCGATGACTTTCGCTGAGAACTGGAGCATGGAGATGGATCTGAAGTTTTTGAGGTTCGTGGGGTCCACCTAGGGCTTCTTCAGGAGGGGGTTGATTTCTGCATTTTTCCAGTCGTCGGGGAAGGAGGCATTCAAAAGGGAGCAGTTGATGGTGTGGTGATGCATTGGTGCAATGGTGTTGGTGGCTCTGTTAAAGATGTGGTGGGGCAGGGGTCTGTGGGGGCCCCGGGTTGGTTTGACTTGGCCTGTGTGCCTTCGGTGGTGAGGGCTGTCCAGCTGTCAATCATTGGCTTCAGGGTGTCAGGAGTGCTTGGTGAGGGTTCAGTCTGTTGGTTGTCTTCGCCAAAGTTGTCGTAGATGTTCTTGATTTTGTGGTGGGAGAAAGTGCAAAGCTTGTTGCAGAGGTCTTGTGAGGGAGGAATGTCAGTAGACTCGCTGGTGGATTGGGCAAACTCTTTGATGATGCTGAAGAGTTCCTTGCTGTTGTGTGCATGTGTGGAGATTCTGTCTTCGATCGCTGTTTTTCTCATGTTTCTGATGAGTTGGTGGTGGGCTTTGGTGGCGGCTCTGAACTTGTTGTGGGATTCTTTGGATTTGGAGTTCTTCCAGGCCTTTTCGAGGCAGCATCATGTGCGTCTGGACTCTTGACATTCACTGGTAAACCATCTGGCTTTCTTGTCGTGTGTGTTGTTGTTGTTCTTGAGGGGGGCTATGGTGTTGGCGCTGTCAGAGATCCATCTGTGCAGAGTTCAGGCTGCGTTGTTCGGGTCGTCGTCTTCCTTGGTGGTTGGGGTGGAGTTGCCGAGTGAGGGGGTGGGCTGATCATTGGTGATTTTGGTCCAGTTTCTTCATGGGAGCAGGTGCTGGTGTCTGTGGATGGTGGGTATTCTGATGGTGAAGTAGATGCCTCGATGGTCTGTCCATGAGAGTTAGGTGGTGTGGCTGACGGTGATGGAGTTTCCTGTTGTGAAGAGGGGGTCGAAAGTGTGTACTGCTGAGTGCACAGGTTCGGTTCTGATCTGACGGAGTCCAATGTTGTGGAGGTTGTCCAGGAGGGATGTGGTGTTGGGGTCTAGTTGGTTGTCAAGGTGGAAGTTGAGGTCTCCCGGCAGGGTGTAGTAGGTGGATTTGATGGCTTGCGGGGAGATGATGTCCATCATGAAGTTGGTGAAAGGTCCACGGGGTCCGAGGGTCGGTAGATGAAAGTTCCTCAGAGGGTAGTGGTAGGGCTGGTCTGTATTTCGAAGTGTAGGTGTTCCATTAGGTTTTTGGGCTCATCGAGGAGTGTGCTCAGCCAAAGGATGGATTTTGGGACGTCCGGTCCCAAGGTGGTGTTGGTCCTGGTTTCGGTAAAAAATGCTATGTCTGGGGATGTCCTGTTGAGGAGGTCCCAGATTTTGGAGGCATGTTTGGGGAGTGATCAGACGTTGAGGAGCATTCATTGCAGGGTCTTCGGTTCGGTTGTGTTCTAGCAGGCGTGTTGTGCTAGGTCAGTGTTGTTGGCGGTGCTGCAGGTGTGCCGGCAGCGGTGACAGCTGAAGTGTCCATGGGTGTCAGCTGGTGATGCTAGCTTGCAGTTGTTGTTGCAGCCTGGATTGAGTGCATGGAGTGCCATTGGGTTGTATCATTGGCGGTGTGGAGGTCCAGGGTTCCTGGCGCTGGTCAAGGTAGGGTCGTAGACAGGCACTGACAGACTTGCCTTTGGCGCGCCTTCGGTGCCCCAGCGGCACAGCGGCCGCCATTAAGTAGGGGTCTGGGAGGGCTTGACAGCTGGGAGGTGTGATGGGGAACTTACTCGGGTTGGTCGCGCTGGGAGGATGGGCCGCAGGGTCAGCAGTGACTGGAATAACGGGGGAAGCAAGTAAAGAGGAAAAAACTAAGGAGTGAAAGGGTGAAGAAAGAAAAGAAAAAGATATAAAGAGTAAAAGGGTAAAAATAATAAAGGGTGAAACGGAGCAGAAAGCAGAAGAGAATTGCTTTAATGAGTGAAAGGGTGAAAAATGCTAAAGAAGATAAAGGGTGAAAATGGAACAGAAAGCAGATGAGAAATGCTATTAGGAGTGAAAGGGTGAAAAATGTCAAATAAGCTAAAGGGTTAAAATAGAGCAGAAAGGAGAGGTTGAAGAGGGCAAAAAGTGGTGTGAGAGAAAGGAGTCAGAGGTCCACTGGACCACAATGGATGAGTCGTAGGTATAACCTGCAAGGGAGGAGGGCCTTGAACACTAACACTACGGGAGTGCAGGGGCTCAGGAGATGCCTCACTTAATGGTGGAGCTGCGAGGGTGGGAGAGCAATTTCACTGTCAATGAGTCAGTGAAATGAAATGAAATGAAATGAAATGAAATGAAAAAGAAATTTATAAAGCGCTCTGTGGCCAAGCGGCTTCCTGGCGCTGAGGAACACATCGGTAACTGCCTAACTGGTGCGAGAGAGATTAGCCCGGGAAAGCCTGAAGAAAGAAAAAAGTTTGTCTTGCTCGCCTGTCCCCGCAGCGGCCGCCATTAAGCAGGGGTCAGGGAGGGCTGGACAGCTGGAAGGTGGGAGCGGGGAGGGGAACTGGCTAGTGCTGGTTGTGCTGGGGGATGGGAAGCAGGGGCAGCAGCAGAGGGAAAAACAGGGGAAGCAAGCAAAGAAGAGGAAAGAATGTAAGGATGAAAGGGTGAAGAAAAAAAGAACAAGATATAAAGAGTAAAAGGGTGAAAAGAATAAAGGGTGAAACGGAGCAGAAAGAAGAAGAGAAATGCTTTAAGGAGTGAAAGGGTGAAAAACGCTAAAGAAGCTAAAGGGTGAAAATGGAGCAGAAAGCAGAAGAGAAATGCTTTAGGGAGTGAAAGGGTGAAAAACGCTAAATAAGCTAAAGGGTGAAAACAGAGCAGAACGCAGAAAAGAAATGCTTTAAAGAGTGAAAGGGTGAAAAACGCTAAAGAAGCTAAAGGGTGAAAATGGAGCAGAAAAGAGAGGATGTAGGGGGCAGAAAGCAGAGCGAGAGAAAAGAGTCAGAGGTTCACTGGACCACCAGGGATGAGGCACAGGTATAATCTGCGGGTGGGGGAGGGCCTCGAAGACCAACACTACGGGATTGCAGGGGCTCCAGAGAGGCCTTACTTAATGGTGGAGCTGTGAGGGTGGGAGAGCAATTTCACTGACAATGAGTCTTGCATAGTGTTTCTCCATTGAATACAGGAAAACTTTGGAAAACATATGTTCATCATTGTCATGTACAGCTATTTAATTTCACATTTGTATTTAGTATACCTTTCATCCTCAAGTATGTCCTGAATATTGCAGTCTTTATGTGTACAGAATTTGGCCATTACAAATATAAAGAAATCATAATATCCTTTTCATGTGGTGGCATTGATTCAAGGGGCCCTATTACTCATAGGGCACATTTATCTTGTTTGTGCCAGAACTCTCCTTAAAATAGGTGTGCTGTGCTCAACCAGGGAAAGTGCACCTTATGGCAATGAATATGCTGACCCCAGGGCAGCTGCGAACTCATGCTGACCGGGGTACAGCACATTCAAAATAAATACGGAGTGACCGTTTCAACACTGCTCCCTGTTTTTATTGTGCAGGCTGCAACCAGCTTGTGCTTTAAAGCAGGAATTATAGATAACCCTGGGCGTACTTCGCAAAGTATTGCTACGCGTAGCTACGCATTGTTCACTTCACACTACGCCAGCTACGCGTAGCACTACGAGAACTGCATAGTGCGCTGTTTGCGATGATTGCACAGTGCCGGATGCTTGTCCGCAGTGTGCAATCATTGAAAACGGCATCTTGCACAGTGTGAGCTGTCGTTTTCTGCCGCTCAAGTAGATTTTTACTCGAGCAGCAGCTTTCTCAACACGGACTGGTAGTTTCTCACCACGAGCGGTCGTGAGCATTCTTGACCACTCGCAATCAGAAACCTGACCTCCCAGTGTTTCGAATCTCACCGGAAGGTTTATTTTTTCACACTCACAATCGCCAACTTGATGTTTCTGATCGGGAACGAGGAAAAAGTCTCACTGGTATGTAATTTTGCATATTCGCAGTTACCAACTTGATGTTGAGGACAGCGAGCAAGCAAAAAATGAACGCTGCGCTACGCTACACATGTTCGCACTGTGCTACGTGCAATTTCCATAGTGCGAAGTTGCACAAACTTCGCAAACTACGCGAGCGTAGCGTAGTTGTCCACCCAGGCTTAACTATAGATCCCTTTGCAGGTTGGTGCCGTGATCGCTGTACCCACCTGCAGGTGGGTGTCTGGGGGTATCTGAGTGCATGCTACATCACCCAGGGCATGAGCATCACGACAGGGGTGATAAGGCACTTTGTTTCATACCAAACATGACCTATTTCGGTGATATCATAATAAAGCTGCCAATCTCAAGGGTGTTAGGTTGGCAGCCCATGTTATGTCTTGGAACATTAGCACATACAGTGGTTTTCAATAGGGAACACCACTAATGGGACATATAGTCTAACAGTTTTATGTCCATACTTTTAATATAATACACCCTGCCTCCCGGGCAAGGAGTCCTTCCGTAGATTTGATCTGGTTTGACTTGATTTTAGATTTGTTGTGCGCAAGTTAGGCCCAGAGTAGTTTTGGTGGTTACCAGTGACCAGTAACTAGGCAACCAGAGTAAAACTATTCATAGCTGAACAGCCAAGTTTCAGAGATTTCCTAAAACTTGATAGAGAGGTGGCTGCTTTCAAGACCTAAGGGAGACTGCTCCACATATGAGCAGTGCAGATGACAAAACTTCTGCGTACTAAGGAGAACAGGTTGGTTGGGGGGACTACCAGGTTTCTTGCAGAGCTATAGCAAAGAGTCCTTCCAGGCCGGTACCATCTAAACCTTTCCTTCAGAAAAATTGGACCTAGTCCATGGAGATCCTTGAAAGCAATGCTAAGGCCCTTGAAAATGATCTTCCTCTTTACAGGAAGCCAACGTAGCCTCCTAATAGCTTGTGTGGCCAAATTGCATCTGCTGACCTTTATCAGCATCTGGGCTGTTGAGTTTTGAAAAATGAGCAGTTTGTTAGTGACTTTTTTGAAGGTTCGAAGCCATTGCAATAGTCTACTCTGTATAAGACTGAAAAATAACAACTGTCAAATGGCAAATATTGGGCAATTTTCTTAATAATGCATAGAGTGTAAAAGGATGCAGAGTTAACTCTGATTACTTGCTGTCTGAATGTTAATCTGTCATTAATCAAGACATCAAGGTTTTTTACCTTCTTAGCTGGTGTCGGAAGAGCGCCACACTCATCGGCCACCAACAATGGGTGCAGAAAGAGATGTGAATGCCAAACAGGATGACTTCTGTCTTAGAAGAATTCAACTTGAGATAGTTTTGTGTCCATCCATTGGGGACCACACTCATGCAATTCCTTAAGGTGTTTCACATATCTGAGCCCTTTTTAGAAAGCAAACCAAAATCTGGGTGTTGTCAGCATAGAAGACTTAGAACACCTCAAAAGACTGATTAGGGTTGCCACTGGTGCAACATACAGGTTAAACACAGTCAGGCTCAGCAAGGACCCCTGTGGGACCCTGCATGGTAACAAAAAGGATTCAGTAGTATAGTCTTCAAAATAAATGGATTTTCTGTGGTCTGTAAGAAAAGAACACAGGAAGGACAGGGCTACACCCCCAATCCCTGTAAACGGTCAATCAAGAAGTTATGATTGACCATATCAAATGCTGTATACTGATCAAGCAGGATAAGTGCAGCATTTCCAAAATCATCCACTGAAGCCCTAATTTCCTTAGTGGCCACAACCTGCACCAACTCCAAGCTATGACCACTTTGGAAGCCAAACTGTGCATCATCCACCGATTATTTTCCAAGAATACAGCCAGCTGCAAGTTCATGGCGTTTTCTACTAATTGGGCTCGGAAGGGGAGCCTGGAAATGGGTTGATAACTTTTCGGGTCCAACGTATTTAAGCTGGGTTTCTTCTGCAGTGAAAGCACTGAAACATTTTTCCATTGTTCTGGAAACACTGCGGAACTAAAGATGGCATGAAAGATCTTGGCCAAGTAGGGGTCCACTAAGTCAGGAGCTAGATGAATGATCTTAATTAGGCATAGGTCCATGGGAGGGGATGTGGGCTTACAGGTAGAGCGGCTGATCTCGAAGTTTAGGAACCAGGTGTGCGTCTCTGCAACAACGCTCAACAACCTGTGATTTTGGGAAAATCGCTTAATCTCCCCGTGCTTAAGAAAAATAAATGTGTCTATCTGTAATGAAACTGGTGCTCATGTAAAGCGCTCTGATACCTGATGTCTCAGGTCTAGTTTGCGCTATATAAAACTAAAAAATTATAAAAAATGGGAGATCCAGATTTTGTGCTAGGGATGGCCAACATGACTTTATCCTCAGTCAGAGGAGCAAATTTACTAAAGGAGATCCTACCAGGGTTCACTGCCTTAATAACAATGCTGTTTTGGTCTTTAGCAATACTAGAGAAAAATCTATTAAGGATTGCCTCCACTTTCTGTTGAAAACAATTTGCTAACTCATTGCAGAAATCCTGACTACTACCTGCTGACTTCCTGGTGGCTGGCATAGAACGTTTAGAGACAGTTTCAAACAGTGTCTTAGGGGAATTAGTCGCAGAAAAAGGTGTTTTTTTTCAATCAATCAAAAATGTTTGTACTGCGCAAAACTTTGCTAATATTTTCTTTTTCCATTGGGTCATAGTCTCTTCTTCACTTTCTCTCCTGTCTGCCGTACCCTTGTTTAGCAGGCCTCAAAGTGTCATTAAACTATGGTGCTGAGGGCTTGCTTCTCCTAGATATTTTGGTGTTCATATGAGCTAATTCATCAACTGCAGCTTTCACCCAGACTGGGAGACTTACTGACATTCGATTAATTTCTCTGGTTTCTTCTCGCTGAACACCAGCTTGAGGAGCTCCACGCTCCGAGGCTTGAACCCTATGCCAGGCATGAGGGAGAAAAGATTTTCCAGTGGTGACAGTGAATGACATTTTAATGGAAAGTTTGATATTTCCGCCTACTGGCAGGTGTTCTGACAAGGTTGTTGGAAGTGTAGTGGGAGTAGTGAAGGTAGGATTGTTAGTGAATATACCATCTAGTGTATGGCCTACCTTCTGCGTAGAACCACCTATTACCTGAGGGTCAGGCCGATTCTCTAGATGGAAATTTAAGTCACCTAATAAGGGAAAATGTGACTTAGTCAGAGATGATTCCATAAGTGACTCAATTGCACAAATGAGAGGGTTAATTCGACATTGGACAGGAGGTTGAGAGAGCCCAAATTTGAATAAAAATTATGTATAGGCCATATTTACAAGCATATCATGTAACGTAGGAATAAAATGTATATCGTAACATGAAATTGACGCTTATAGCATATAATTAACCGATGAAGTCAAAAGTAATATAGGAAATGTATAACTGTATTCACTTTAGGATGTATTAGATTTAGAAGGCCGTATACGTAGTGGGCTAATGTAGTAATACGTAGAAATGCTTACGAACAGAAGAACGTGCAAAGCAGAATTCATATACGTGTGTAACTTTAAATGCAGAAACTGCAAGAAATGTAACATGGAGAAATGTGTAAGGAGCATACACATAACGCTGTAACCAATGAGAATATAGCTTTATGTTCTATGTATAGGCTTTATATTCTATGTATTAAAATCATACTCTATGTAAAATTGTATTCGTTTAGAAGAAAGGTATACTAAAAGCGTTCATATATAAATGTATGTTAAAGGTTATACTGTGTAGAAGAAGTTTGTAGGAATGCTGGAAGGGTTTAGGTCATTTGTGATTATAACCTGACTAACCAAGGGTTCGCAGGAGCATAGTCCAATGTATGTAATTTAGTGGACTCGCAGGAGTCGTGAATAGTCTTCACTTGAAGGTGCGAGCCGAAGAGTCTAGCATTTGTTAGATTTAAGGTGACAAATGTCGAACGGAGTTTATTGCCTAAACATGAGAGGAGGCGATTGGAATTTGAGCTTTGTTTGGAATGACCATTCACAGGATCTAGTAAGGTCAAGAAAATTGTAAGTTAAAGTCTTGTTTAAGTTCATATGACTTTTGATCTGAAAGTGTCAAACTAAAGTCGCCAACAAGAAGATGAAGATGACATCTAAGGAGAAGGGTCAACTTAACGGACGACGCAAAGAGATGAAGCAATAGAAAGAGCCAGAAACTGACATCATCGGGGAAAGTCCGTGGTGGGCGTCAAGGGGCGTTCCACCCACACTGTGATTGTGTATTTTAGGGACAGCACCCCGGGGATAAGATAGCGAAGAGCTCAGAGAGAGAACAGCGAGAGGCAAGTTAGAAGGGTAGATGCCTTGAGCAGATGCGCTGAGAGAGATCAGAGCGCAAGGGAGCAGTAGGCCGAGGACCCTTAGAAGAGCGGATGGGTAGGCAGAGAGGGTACTGCTTCTTAAACTTAAGTTACCTTTAGAGGCTAAGAGAGTTTGAACTTCTTTGGAAGTCAAACTGCTGACACCTTTTTAGGGAAGAAACTTGCGAAATAGGGAAGTCACGTAGTATAGAGTAGGGACAGATTTAACGTGATTATTTTTCTCTTTCTGTAGATGACGCAAAGGAACCACTTTACATCGAAACTTTAAATTGCTGATTTTGGAACTGATTTGTATTCTTTGTATACTCTGAGATTTATCCTGAGAGGATTGTAATTTGCATTCAAATTTGACTTTTATATAAAACTTTTAAACTTTATCAGTTGTAAGTGGTTCTTCAGAGTGGCGTCATTTAATGGGGTTGAACTAAACCTGTGTGGGGGTGGTCTTTTACTCAATGACAGATACTAGCGGTCCAAAATTACGAATGAGATAAATTATTAAATTGATCATAAATTGATACCAAAATCTCATTCCCCGCAGTTGGTAGCAGAGTAATGATGGTTATCTTCTTGAGGAAGACGACCTAGGCCAGGTTTAGTTTACCCCAAGGTCCCTAGTCATCGACGACCAGAAGAAGAATCCCTGCCGAAGAAGGTGCTGACGGTGCGTCGAGAGAAAAGCAGCAGAATCGGTCGAGAGTGAGTATAAGGGTCATGCGTTGTAAGATTGCGGTGTTTTATGTTGTTCCTGTGTTGTAATGTCAAGCGGAGTTGAATGCCTGTAGTGTGATTGAGGGAAGGTTGTGAGCGCGCGCAACCGGATAAAATCTTATGTCCAGAGGGCTTAAGTGGTTCGGGTGTATCGAACACCCAGAGTAATTTGTCTACCATTTAATGGGGGTCATGAGGTACCATTGATCGCCCGCAGACCGATGATAGGGGGAGCGTTTGAGTGAGTGTATGAGTAAACGCATGCTGGTCGTACGTTTACTGTGTGTAAGTAACCTATCAGTTGAGGCAAGCGTCCGACCGTAAGAGGAAAGACGTCTCGCCAGTTGAGGTGGCAATTACAGTTAGACTGTGGCCGTACAGTCAGAGAAAAGTGATCGCTTGGACGGAAGTAGTCATTTTTCGGCGTATGAATGAAACGCATGTGAGACCGTGAGACGAGTTGAGAAAGAAGGAAATTGCTGCAGAGAGAACGAGTGACGTCAGCGTAGAGCCGCGCTGAGATTGGTCGGTTAGCGCAGAACCGAATTGGGATAGGCTGATTAGCGAGAGTCGCACAGGGATTGGTGGTTGTCATCAGGACGTAAATAAGGAAGAGAATTAATAAGAGAAAAATCGTAGATCATCAAAAATGAAGTGCTTTAAGGGTTTAAGAAAGATCTTTAGGAGGAATAGAAGAAACTTATATGCCGGAGAAGAAGCTCCACCAGAAGGCACACCAGCTTATCATATGGCAGTAAATGTCGGCTTACACTCAATAATGTGGATCTCCGAGTGGAATAGGCTAACAGAAGGGGAAAAGGAACTGATGTTTCCGAGATTCGGAACGTTTAAACTAGACGTGTTGAACCAACTGAAAGCAGTAATGCTTGCGACAAGACCTCTACCGAGGCCAACACAATTCGAAGCTCTTAGTGCATGGTTTAGAGCAGCACACGAGAAGAGTTTAAAGAGACGTCAGGAACGAGTGAGACGATCAGTAAAGGCAGTGCAGGATGCCAAATGGGATGAGGAAGCTAAGAAGTGGAGAGTGCAAAAGATAGAAGCAGACAAACTGTTCACCATGATAGAAGCCACGGGAGAAAAGAAACCTCTAGAGGAGGAAGATGAGGAAAGCGAGACGGAGGAGGATCTGATAGAGAGGCTATTAACAGATAGACCACCTCCATATAGTGGCGAAACCGCAAGTCCCATATTACAGCAAGGGGACGGAGCTAGATGGGGAGAATATAAATCGATCCCAGTAACGGAGTGGGACGCTAACAAGAGTGAGGAAATACCTCAAACTAGTTCCGAACAGAGAGTAGTGGGAAGATTCGTGGTCCAGAAGGTGCCAGAGACGCAATGTGCAAGGTCGTACCAAATGCCAGACGCTTTACAAGTACCTGTTACCATAGGCCCTATAGTGTCAATTTACAACCCAGAGGGGGTCCAGCAGGAGGAACAGGCACGATGGGACAGGGAAAGGGCAGAGATGGAGAATAGGAATAACACGATGAATCCTCAAAGACAGAGATTAGCACCAGTGAGTCGGAGTACCCCATTAGATTCCGCAACGGGTCCCTGGATAGAACAAGGGGGTCAAAGAGGATCAATGGATTTGAGGGGACCAAAACCGAAATCCTATAAGGAATTAAGGGAATATCTGAAAGAATGGGATATGGCCGAAGAGGCTCGGAATAAAGGTTTAGAAACAGGAGCAGAGTGGAGAGACCAGGATAACAAGATCCTCTCTCATTGTGGAGCTGGAGAAAGCAGCCCGGAGTGGGAGAGAGGGAGTCGAGAAAGTAGAAGAGATACGAGTCCTACCATTAGCGGCAATAGGCAAATGTGCGATGACAGGAGTGCAGGGTGTGGCGAAGTGCCTCGCGTCACTTTCAGTGAGGGAGAACGAAGGACGCAGGAGTACCGGAATACCTTTAGGTGCACACACCATGCTCCGGATGAAAATGTCCAACATTGGAATCACGGGAACATGGAGAGTCGCGAAGGGTCTCGCCATGCGTCCGGTGATCTAGGACGAAGTCATGAGAATACAGGTAGTCGCGGAACGTCTCGCCATACATCCGGTGATCAAGAACGAGATCGCGGGAGCATGGAGAGCCATGAAGGACCTTATCGTTTGTTAAGCGATACCAGACAGCAAGCGAGTTACAGTGGTTTAGAACAGCACGGAGGATCTTATCTCGTATCTGGAGAAACCGAGTCAAAAAGACGGAACGTAGGATTGAGGGATGGAGTATTGTTCCACCACACCCCAAGGGAAGATGGAAAGGCTTGGGATTTAGAGAGGTGGGAACAAAGAGATGGAAGAAAAATTCCTCATAACTCACCTGTGCTCAGGCGTAGGGCGCATAGTGGAGGAGAGAGGGATATGCAAGAACAACCTAGGACTGATGTACTGAAAGCTGAAATAAAAGCAAGACGCATAGATGTAATGAGTTTAAAATCAGACTTAGATGAAATAATTGACGGCACAGTGGCAATGGAGAGGTTAGAGCTGTACGCACCAGATGAGATTCTGTTTTTGTCTAAAGATGTTACTCGGAAAGCAAGAGCAGCTCATGAAAAGTTATCTGAATTGGCAGAAAGATACATGATAGACATATCGAGAACTAAGGCTTTGCAGGCCAATCATAGGCTGAATTGCACGGATCTAGATTTAGATGAGCGCAGAACGATTGGGCTGAGAGTACACATAAGGGAATTGGTCATGTGTATTAGAATATGGAGAGATATGGATAGATGGGAGGAAAAATGGTCCAAGAAGGGATCTGTCAGACGGAGTACACTTGTGAAGTCTCAGGATACAGACCTAATGCGAATGGAAGCTTTTCCTTTGCGAGAAATCGCGAACGGAAACTACGTGCATGTACCATGGAGTAGGGGGGATTTAGCGGCATTCACTAATTCCTTCCCGAAACTTAGAGAAAATCCCGTTGAGTGGTACAAGCAGGTAGAAAGATTCGTGAAGATCTCTAAGGTACTGTGGATCGATTTGAACACATTGTTCGATATCGTGGTACCCGGAGATTTGTGGACGGCATGCAAACTTAGTATTGAATGGCCCACTTGTGAGCCTCAGAGAGATACACAGACAGGTGGTCCATCAGATAGAGTCATGGAAAAATACGAGAGAGTAATAACATGGCTAAAAGAGAAAGTGCCGGTGCAAGACATAGACTGGGTTAAGATAGATCGAACAACTCAGGAGCCTAAAGAAACAGTTCACGAGTTCTATGAGAGGTTACTGAAAGCATTCAAACAGTACAGCGGACTGGACGTAATGGATCCTAAAGACATAGGACAGTTTGTGTCAAAGTTTGTTCTCGGATTGAGACCAGACATAAGCCTGATGATTCAACAGCATTTAATTTGCTGGCAGAACAAACCTTTAGATGAAATTCTGAGGTATGCAAGATACTGTAGCGATGAGATAGACTCGAAGGCGAAGAAGCTCAAGGAAAAGTTAATGCTAGTACAAATGCAAGCAGCTGGAAAGGGTGGACAGCGACAGCAGGGAACAGGAGCGCAAGCAAAGAAACAGAATAATCAGAGCAGAGAAGAGGAAGAAAGACCGAGACCGAGAATGGATATCGCAACACTGAAAAGGACAACCAGGTGTCATCAGTGTAACGAGGTGGGACATTGGAGACGCGAGTGTCCTTATAATATTGAAACAGGGGAATTAGAACAGGAGGAGGAAGAGGTACAGAATAACGTGGTTAAGGGAGCAACAGTCCCGAAGGGAAAGTTTATCAAAGAGGGGACTCAGACTCCTCGAGCCCCGTTTCCTCAACCGCCTCGCATTGCGAATGGAGGGAAAACCTATAGACAAATGCCATTGTTCGTAGGAGGAGAAGAATGCTACTACGTTGATCCTCTTACAGGGCAACGAGTGAGTAGGGAAGAAGACTGTACCTTAGGAGCAGCCCTGGAAGTAGATCAGAGAGGACCATACGTAGAGGCTGAAGTAGCTGGATGTCCTACGACCTTTTTGGTGGATACGGGAGCCACTAGATCCACGTTGAGATCAGCGGTAGTCCCAGGTCTGCCAATATCAGGAGAAATGATTCAGGTGGTAGGAGTCGCAAACAAGAGGATGACGAATCCTCTGACAGAACCAGTGTCAGTGAAGATAGGGAATTACAGTGACGAACATCAGTTTGTGGTCTGTGATTCTAGCCCGGTGTGTTTGCTAGGAAGAGATCTGTTGTGTAAACTGAATTGCACAATACATTGCACACCTGAAGGAGTAGAAGTGCAGACCAATGATGAAGATGCCGATTTTAAAGTTGTAAATTCGCAGGAATGTGTGGAACTATATCCTACCTTAACAGTGGAGGAGCTTCCACAGGACTTGAAGGAGAAAGTGTCAGCTGAGGTGTGGGATTTTACTGGAGAAGAAATAGGATTAATCAAAGGAGTAGAACCAGTAAAGATCATGGTAAGACCCAATGCTGAGTATCCAAGAACGCCACAGTACAAGTTGACACCAGAGACGATTGCAGGAATAAAGCCTGTGATCGAATCCATGATTAAACAGGGAATACTGAAGGAGATCGTGGGTAGTCCATGTAACTCACCGATTATGGGTTTGCAGAAACCTAGTGGAAAATACAGAATAGTGCAGGATCTTCGAAAGATTAATAATATTGTTGTCTCATGTTGTCCAGTGGTACCGAATCCATCAGTGATATTGTTTCAGATACCGTTCCAAGCTGAATGGTTCACCGTGATAGATTTGTGCCAGGCTTTCTTTTCGATTCCTTTAGATGAAGAGAGCCAGTATCTTTTCGCTTTTAAGCTGGAAGATCGCGTTTTAACATGGTGTCGTATCCCTCAGGGGTATACAGAAAGCCCATCGATTTTTAACCAGCTTTTAAAGAGAAATCTTGAAAGTCTAGTGCTGCCCAAGAACTCAGTTCTAGTCCAGTACATAGACGACCTCCTAGTTGCGTCAGAAACAGAGGAAGCTTGCAGAGAAGACACCATAACCTTGTTAAATCACTTGGCCGAGAACGGGCATAAGGTGTCTCCAAGTAAATTGCAGTATTGTAAGACTGAAGTGCAATACTTGGGCCACAGGATTGAAAAAGGGAAACGGAAGGTGTCTCCAGACAGAATAGAGGCGATTATGAAAATGAACGCGCCTACAACACAAAGAGAGGTCAGGATGTTTCTAGGCATGGTCGGTTATTGTCGACAGTGGATAGCTAACTTCTCACTGAAGGCAAAGCCGTTATTACAACTGACGCACAAAGGAGTGAGTGATCCGGTACCATGGGACAAGGACTGTTTGATGGCATTTTTGCAGCTGAGGGAGGACTTATGTCGCGCCCCGGCGTTGGGAATGCCAGATTACACAAAACCCTTTTTGCTTTACTGCTGCGAAAGAGAGGGATGCGCTTTAGCGGTTTTAGCTCAGATCCATGGAGATGCGCGTAGGCCAGTGGCGTACTTTTCGGCTACATTAGATCCAGTAGCCGCAGCGTTGCCCGGATGTCTCAAATCCGTAGCTGCAACGGGTGTCAGCATTGAAAGATCGGAAAGTGTGGTAATGGGACATCAGTTAGTGGTGTACGTGCCGCATTCTGTGGAATTGTTAATGACCAGGACTAAGACTCAGCATCTGACGAATAGCAGGCTCACACGCTACGAGCAGGTCATATTGGCTGCCGAGAATGTGACCCTAAAAAGATGCTCCGTCTTGAATCCTGCTACTTTGATGCCACTTCCAAATGAGGTGGATGATGAAAATTGTACAGATCATGACTGCCTTGATGTGACTGAACTATGCACCAAACCGAGACCCGATATCGTAGATGAGCCATTGACTGACCCTGATGAAATTTTCTTTGTTGATGGTTCATGCGTAAGAGACGATATTGGACAGCTGAGAGCAGCTTATGCAGTTTGTACAATTACCAGAGTTATAGAAGCCGCTTGCCTGGAAGGAGTACACTCCGCACAGGTAGCTGAAATTGTTGCTTTGACTCGTGCTTGCTTAGCAGGCGACAAACTTCGAGTCACCATATACACCGATAGCCAGTATGGTTTCGGGGTAGTTCACGATTACGGGCAGTTATGGTCTCAAAGAGGTTACATGACCTCCTCGGGTTCTCCCATTAGGAATGGAGAATTCGTGAGACTATTGTTAGATGCATTGCAAGGACCATCAGCTATTGCGGTTGTCAAATGTGCTGCGCACACGAAGAATGTAGACTTTGTGTCGCAGGGCAATCGTTATGCTGATGAAGTAGCGCGTTACTGCGCAGAGCAAGGATATTCTCACACTGATGTGAAAGTGGGGGGAGTACAGGAAAGAACTGAATTGACCATGTTGTTAGACACTGTAGATACGTGGGATGAGTTAAGGAGTGTTCAGGAGAATGCACCAGATGTTGAGAAAAAGGGCTGGGAAACAGCGGGCTGTGTGAAAGGCGAAATGAATTTTTGGGTCTCTGCCGATGGGAGAGCAGTTTTACCAAATGAACTTGTTAGTCCAATGGCAAGGAAATTGCATGGATCAGCACACATAGGAAGAGATGCCATGGTGAGAGTATTCAGACAAACGTGGTTTAATCCTAAGTTTAGAGTAGCGGCAGAAG
Organism: Lissotriton vulgaris; assembly: GCF_964263255.1. Taxonomy (NCBI): domain Eukaryota; kingdom Metazoa; phylum Chordata; class Amphibia; order Caudata; family Salamandridae; genus Lissotriton; species Lissotriton vulgaris. The sequence goes on from NC_141693.1 coordinate 392,752,504, forward strand.
CCGTATGTCAGCGATGTGCGATTTGTCAGCAACTAAACGTGGGAAAAAGAACACCAGTTACATTGAGTCACATTGGGAGGTCTGGGGGGCCTTTCAATAGAATGCAGCTTGATTTTATAGAAATGCCTCCATGTAACAGACTCAGATACGTTTTAGTAATTGTCTGCATATTTTCTAGATGGGTTGAGGCTTACCCTACACGTAGATGCGATACACTTACAGTAGCAAAACTGTTACTTAGAGAGTTAATACCGAGGTTTGGGGTGCCATCCTCTTTGGAATCAGACAGAGGAACTCATTTCAACAGCGAAATAGTGAAGATGTTGTGCTCAGCTTTGAATATTGATCAGAAGTTACACTGCAGCTATCGACCAGAAGCTTCAGGGATTGTAGAGCAAATCAACAGTACAATCAAGTCCAGACTGGCTAAAGTTTGTTCATCGACATCCCTGAATTGGCCAGACGCACTTCCAGTGGTTCTTATGAGCATACGTAGCACACCTGATAGGAAAACAGGCCTCTCTCCACATGAAGTGCTAATGGGGAGAGCTATGAGATTGCCATCGGTTCCGACTGCAGCGCTAGTGAACATCACAGACGACTTGATCTTGGACTACTGCAAGGGACTATCTGATGCCATTAATTCTGTGTCCCTCCAGGTCCAGGCTGCAGAGGTTCCATCAGCACAAGATTTGTGCCATGACTTGAGTCCGGGAGACTGGGTCCTGGTGAAGAAGCATGTCAGGAAGAACTGCTTAGACGTGCGCTGGAGAGGACCGTTTCAAGTCATACTTGTCACAAACACTGCGGTGAAGTGTGGAGGCCTGCCAAACTGGATACATGCCTCACACACCCGAAGAGTGCCAACACCTCTAGAAGAAACAGCTCCTCTCTCGGATGAGAATCTGGCGGAAAACGGAGAAGCCATAGAGGGGGAAAGCCAAGCTGTGGAGGTGACCGAGGAAACCGAAGCTGTGTTGGAACAGGACGACGAAGGTCAGGACACTAGCGAGACCGAAGTCGCCTCAGGAGAAGAAAGTAACTGGGAGACTGAATCGGATACCGAACAAACTGAGAGTGACCAAGAGACGGGTCCAAGGATAAGGAGCAGAAGAACAAGGAGTGACGAAGCCAGTTGGCCGGAGAGAAAGAAAAGGCCAAGCTCGGAAGAAAAGCAAGAAAGAACTCTTGTCCCGATCGCTGAAGAATCGGATCAGGAGGAAGAAACGACAGACTCAGGAACTGAGAGTCCACGAAGATCGAGAAGGGTACGTGTGCCCTGTAGAAGGTACGCCACCCCAGAGTGGACTTATCTAGCAGATGTCTTGGGGACAGAAATCTGGGAGAGTGAAGAGTGTGAAAGTAATCGATCTCGATCCATTTGTGGCAGTGGAGATATGGATGTTGACGCCTGGACTCGAGACTGAGGGGTTACTGACTTTCACACTTCCCATACCCCCATACTTGAGTCGGATTAAGGATTTAGTGTTGAACAGATTACAATTTCCAACATTTGGTCATCAAATATCGGAGGAAGAAGACAAAATCATTCGTTTTGAGTTGTTGGAACTTGTTGCAAGAGCTGCAGGTGCGAGAATAATTGTTGATACATAAAGACTTTTGTATATAAGCTATAAAGAAGAAGATAACCTAGCGCCGAGTGGAAAGAAGAATAAAATTAGGGTTTACATTTAGAGGACGGAGAAGGGTTAGGGTTGTCTGTTGTTAAAAATAAAGAGACATTGTGGCCAAAAAGAGACTTTGTTGAGAAAAGAGCACTTTACGAACTGAGAAGAAAACAAAGCAAACAAAGGACTGAACTGATAAACTTTTTCGCAAAAGAAAGAGTCACGCTGTTTTGACAACATGGAGAACGGCAACCCAAACAGAAAAGCTAGATGTATAGTAGGTACACTTATAGCGATAGTGATATTTCTCATAATTACAGTAGTGACAATATCATATATCATAGGACATGAAAACGATAAAGAAATAGCAAATGTAAAATTTGTAACGACTTTGAAACCTGCTCTGGATGGAAAGAAGGAGGAGAGCAATGTTATACGTGAAAAGACGTTACTAGCAGACGAAGTTCGTAGATTACATGTAGATGAGTCACAGGGAAACTTTAGGTCAAACGCATATGCTAAACTATTGTACGAATATATCGATGCCATGGAGGCCAAAGATTGCTACGTTTGTATGCAACTGCCGGCTTCTGTAGATGAGGGCATCCGATATCATCATCTCCCATTGACTTATGGGATAACATGTAGCTTACTGCTTAGTATATTTTATGGTAGAGAAGGATTTGAGTACTACTTTTCAAATTATGATTCGGTACTGCCTGAAGTTCCGAATTATAAGCAAATGAATAAGTGGGACTATTACAAAAAGGAGGATAGACTAGCCAAATTCTTCCTTCCTTGGGATACACTAGATACTTCATATGCACGCAGAAATAATTTGACTTGCAAAGTGTCAGAGATTGAGAAAAAGTTCATAGCACAAGTAGATGACCGATACAGAAGACAGAAGATTCTAAAAATGTCAGGACAGTGGAAAACTGATTGGACCGAAGAAGAGAAGGCACATAAAAAGAAAGGTAGCAATGGTCCAATAGCATTGGATAGAACGCAGAAAGGAAAGTTATGTTTAACTCGAAGCAAGACATATTATGAGAGTGTATTTGTAGGTGAAGTTAATTGTGAGCATGCTTTTAAGTTAGAGTATTATACGAAAGATTTTATGAAAGGGATGCAGGCTATTCCTAATGTATATTTTGTATGTGGGAGAAGTGCCTATGTAAAACTGCCTGACAATTGGTATGGTTCGTGTTACTTGGCAATTGTCTTCCCCAAAATATATCATGCAAAGGATTTAGCGGTCATAGAAAGACAGGCTTCGATAAGAACGAAAAGAGAAATAGGAGATGCAGAAGTAGTAGGAGACGTATTTGGAGCGATGTTTCCTATGTTGGGTTTAGTACTTAACGATGTTAAGATCAGGAGACTAGCTACAGTCGTAGATAGATTATCTGCAAGTACTGCAAGGTCATTAATGCTAATAGAAGGTGAGATGCAATCGATTAGAGCAATGGTTCTTCAGAATCGACTTGCTCTTGATGTGATATTAGCAAAAGAAGGCGGAGTTTGCAAGGCTTTGAAGGTTCAGGAATGTTGTACTTATATTCCTGATAATTCAAAACCACTAGAGAAGGCTATAAGAAACATTACACAGATTCATAAAGAAATCGGAGACATGACAAAAATAAATGTTTGGGAAAAAGTAGGTAATGGAGTAGAAAAGGTTGGAAGTTGGTTTGCTAACCTTGGCAAAAGTATAGTGTGGTACATATTAAAACCTGTATTAATAGTATTAATTTGCATAATTACATTGTTAGGATTTGTGAAACTATATAAATGGTATAGGACGAACCGGTTACAAAGATCGATGAGAGAGCAGGAAAGGAGATTAGCTGCTTTACAAGATCAACAGTATAAAAGCTTGAGAGCACTTGAAACGATGAAAAGAGGAAATGATGTAACTAGTTCGGTTTAAAGGGTGTTATTCAAATTGCTTTTAGTGATGACTCCTAAAAGTCATCAAAGGGGGGACTGAGAGAGCCCAAATTTGAATAAAAATTATGTATAGGCCATATTTACAAGCATATGTAAATGTAAATGTAAATGTAAATGTGTAGGCATTTATATAGCGCACTGCTACCCGTGGGCGTCCTGGCGCTTAGACCGCTGCGAAACCCTTCCTGGCTTCCCTGAGAGATGGTCCCTTACTGGGAATCGCCAGGGTGAGACCAGGCATCCCCGGCGGTCTGGTGGGGCCGTTAGTGAAGATGAGGCAAGCTAATGCCCAGAGTTGCCGAGTGTGATCACTGATCAGAGTGGGCACCGAGGCGAGAGAATTATCGAGTCCGCTGACCCTGGTCCAGAAACCTGCCGCGCCGGGAATCGAACCCTGGTCCCGGGCCGTCCTCTGCTCTCGGGTCTGCCGCCTCTAACCAGTGAGCCACACTACTTCACTGTCATGTAACGTAGGAATAAAATGTATATCGTAACATGAAATTGACGCTTATAGCATATAATTAACCGATGAAGTCAAAAGTAATATAGGAAATGTATAACTGTATTCACTTTAGGATGTATTAGATTTAGAAGGCCGTATACGTAGTGGGCTAATGTAGTAATACGTAGAAATGCTTACGAACAGAAGAACGTGCAAAGCAGAATTCATATACGTGTGTAACTTTAAATGCAGAAACTGCAAGAAATGTAACATGGAGAAATGTGTAAGGAGCATACACATAACGCTGTAACCAATGAGAATATAGCTTTATGTTCTATGTATAGGCTTTATATTCTATGTATTAAAATCATACTCTATGTAAAATTGTATTCGTTTAGAAGAAAGGTATACTAAAAGCGTTCATATATAAATGTATGTTAAAGGTTATACTGTGTAGAAGAAGTTTGTAGGAATGCTGGAAGGGTTTAGGTCATTTGTGATTATAACCTGACTAACCAAGGGTTCGCAGGAGCATAGTCCAATGTATGTAATTTAGTGGACTCGCAGGAGTCGTGAATAGTCTTCACTTGAAGGTGCGAGCCGAAGAGTCTAGCATTTGTTAGATTTAAGGTGACAAATGTCGAACGGAGTTTATTGCCTAAACATGAGAGGAGGCGATTGGAATTTGAGCTTTGTTTGGAATGACCATTCACAGGATCTAGTAAGGTCAAGAAAATTGTAAGTTAAAGTCTTGTTTAAGTTCATATGACTTTTGATCTGAAAGTGTCAAACTAAAGTCGCCAACAAGAAGATGAAGATGACATCTAAGGAGAAGGGTCAACTTAACGGACGACGCAAAGAGATGAAGCAATGGAAAGAGCCAGAAACTGACATCATCGGGGAAAGTCCGTGGTGGGCGTCAAGGGGCGTTCCACCCACACTGTGATTGTGTATTTTAGGGACAGCACCCCGGGGATAAGATAGCGAAGAGCTCAGAGAGAGAACAGCGAGAGGCAAGTTAGAAGGGTAGATGCCTTGAGCAGATGCGCTGAGAGAGATCAGAGCGCAAGGGAGCAGTAGGCCGAGGACCCTTAGAAGAGCGGATGGGTAGGCAGAGAGGGTACTGCTTCTTAAACTTAAGTTACCTTTAGAGGCTAAGAGAGTTTGAACTTCTTTGGAAGTCAAACTGCTGACACCTTTTTAGGGAAGAAACTTGCGAAATAGGGAAGTCACCTAGTATAGAGTAGGGACAGATTTAACGTGATTATTTTTCTCTTTCTGTAGATGACGCAAAGGAACCACTTTACATCGAAACTTTAAATTGCTGATTTTGGAACTGATTTGTATTCTTTGTATACTCTGAGATTTATCCTGAGAGGATTGTAATTTGCATTCAAATTTGACTTTTATATAAAACTTTTAAACTTTATCAGTTGTAAGTGGTTCTTCAGAGTGGCGTCATTTAATGGGGTTGAACTAAACCTGTGTGGGGGTGGTCTTTTACTCAATGACAGATACTAGCGGTCCAAAATTACGAATGAGATAAATTATTAAATTGATCATAAATTGATACCAAAATCTCATTCCCCGCAAGGTCTTCATACTTGGAAGTTGAAGCTGGTGAAAAGATCGCAGAGAAGGAGTTGCAATAAATAACAGCTACCCTTCTTTTGGGGTCTGTGCAGTCTGAAAAATTATATATCCAGTGGGAACCGAAATTGTCAGCTCAGGGTCTGACATCTCGTCAGTGCAGGTTTCAGTAATGAGAGCCAAATCGGCCTGATGCACATCTAGAAATTTAGAAAATTGGAAATGGTGTTTGACCAATGACCGAGCACTGATCATCACACAGCTGTCCCTCGAGTCTGAGGAGATGGTTATATTAGGTGATTCAGCCATCCTGGTCACCGATGGTGGTTCAACTCTTTCTGCATTCCAATAGAGGACCCTTATATTGCACACAGGAATACAAGGTGTGCCTTTAGCATGCCACAGGTGTGTCTTTAGCATGCCACATTGTGCCCGCTATACGCGAAAGTGTTTTAACATGACCTAAATAGCCTGTCATAGAGAGGGGCATGCCCTGGGGTGTACTTAAGTACAGTGCTTTTGCAGTGCAGAATGAGTAAAACAAGTGGGGGAAAAATGGGGTCCAGCAACCCCCTTTGCAAATCACCTGTAGTGAATTACTGGTAAATTAAACTACACAACTTAAAGGGGCGGAAGGAGAAATCATAAAATGAATTTAAAAGGGTTGACTGTCTCTAAGATGGCTCCCAAGTCAGACAGAGGTAAGCAACTTCTAAGCAGCACCGAGGTGCTTACAAGGAAAATAAAATCCAATTGCTCAAACCCGGTCACAAGCTGCGCATACGTGCTCTATGATGACTTAAATAGGCCATCATTGGGAGGAGCCTGTCTAGGTGCATTCTTGAGCACAGAGTTTTTGCAGCAGAGTAAAACAAGGTTGCCTTACACACACTAAAGTCAGTGTAGGTGCAGGCCTTGTTTATTGGAGCCCTTATAGGGGTAAAGTCATGGGGGCCACAGGACCAGGCCACAACAATTAGATGACTTTTACCTAGCCTGTGGAGTCTGGGTGTAGAATTATTTTGGTAGTCTTTGGTGCAGAACTTGTGGGTGGTGCTGTTTTTACTACAGGAAACAAAATGCATAAACAGAACTGGTACACAGCTGGTAAAGTCAGATGATGGTTGCACAGTATTCACTGTATCTGCAGTGTCGAGTGTTGGGGGTTGGTTACTGGACTAGTAGCCAGCAAGCCTTGACAGCGGTAAGTACAATTAAAAGCTTTGAGAACTTCATTGGGTATTGGGGAAGTAATGTAGCAGCCTGAGACGTTGGTGCATTTGAGACTACAACTTCCACAATCCACTGGACCACATTGATTTGGGCATTCCTTAAGAGAGCCTTAGGGCTGAAATATTATGGATCCGGTGAGTGTTTTTACCAGCAGTTTGCAGGGGCCTAGTGTCCTTAGTCCAGGGGAGACTGGGGGTTATTCTGGCTTCCACAAGGGTCCCTCTATTTGGGAGTGTCAAGTTTAGGCCAATGAAGGGGGATGTTCCCTCAGTTCTAAGTCTGTTGTCTCACAGACACAGTATCACTCTTTTGTTTTGTGCTGGTGGGTAAAGTCCTTTAGTCAGCAACACAAGTCTCCTCTTGGTCCTTCTTAGAACTAAATTGTTCAGATCTGAGGTCAGTTGTCATGTGGTTCCTTACATCCTAGATTTAGGGGATTAGGTGTTTGGGAGTCAGTAGCCAATGGGTATCCCATCCCTGCAGCTAATCCGCCTCCGAGGTGACCACATCCAGTGGTGCAGGCCACTTTATCTAACTAGAACCCCATTTTTGTGCCCTCCTAAAGATAGCAGAAGTGGATTTTAGGTGTGCAGTTCGGGCTGCCCACACCAGAGGTTTGGCCAGCCTTCCAGGGGGTGTACACCTACTGCATAGCTCAGTGGTTTCCAAACTTTTTTGACCTGTAGCTCCCGTGACCCAATCGTCAGTTGGCCGTGGCTCCCCACCAATTTTTTTTACTGGTGGGCGAGATGTAAACCCGACTTCGGGTGTACTTCCTGTTGTCTTCCTTAAAGTAAATGGGATGCAATTAAGGTATTATAATCATATTTGTAACAAAATAAGAAGATAACAGTTGTTTAATAAAAACTTTTAAGTGAGAAACAATACAAGACTTTTTTGGATAACACAACAATAGTTTAAAAACTTCTGTATAATAAAATATCTTTGTCAGTGAGCAGGAAAAACAACGGAGTCCGAATTTACCTTACAAATCCTAGTGAGATGGATGTGCTTGTTTTTCCTTACATAGCTCCGGAAATCTTGGAGTTATTTTTGAGATGGCAACACGCATTTCCTTCTGACATCTGCAACATCCTGGTGGGCCTTACTACTGGTCGAGAGGGCCTATGCCTCTCCCACTGAAATTGAGTGAAGAGATGTGTGGGATAGATAGACTGCAAAGGAACAGCATTTGGTAAAACCACGTGCTCACCACACAGCAGTCAGCACCAAAACAGGGCATCAAGGACCAAGTACAGAACGCTTGCATTAGTGCAAAAACTAAATAACATCCTTAATAAAGAGCCTTCAGGCAGTGTGCGTGGCACCTGCCATAAAAAAAACAATGAGAGCGCAGCAGAACAGCATTGAGCCGCAGATAGACTGGAGTCATGAACAGAGAGCATGTTCATCAAAGTATTGCTGCACGGAGGCGCCCCCGGACCCCCCGGTGGCCCCTGGATCAGCCACACTCCATTTACCAGTCACTAGTTTCACCAGAGAGAAAACCCATTTTGTCTGCATGTGTTCGGGAGCCACCACCTCCTCCCAGGCCTTCAAAACTGACCTCAAAGTTCTCCCCCCTTAAAGACACTTCCAAATTGAACTCATGCCCTCTCTATTTATCTGAAGGAAGACCTTCTAGTACAGAAAATTCTGTTCTCCATGACTATGGAGTGTGCCTTCCAGTGTGTTCTTGTGGTTTGAGTGTCTGCCATTTATTGCAGTATTATCCTTCTACCTGGTTTTGGTACTCGTTTGTAACATGCACACCTCACTTTGCTACCTCTTACATTTTGTTTGCTTTAGATACTTGCACACGTGCCACCATTGCCTACATAACGTTTGTTCTTGTGCTTGAGTGTCTGCCATTTATTGCAGTATTATACCTCTACTTGTAGTTTCTACGTTTTTGTAACTTGCACACGTCACTTTTTGTTTGCTCACGTTACTGCCTCATGTAACTTAACGTTTGCTTTTGTAATTTGGTCACTTGTAGTTTTCTCCTCATGTATCATTACTGTTCCTATTGTGAAGCGCTCTTACACCTTCGGGTAAAGTCTGCACTAAATAAAAACGCATAAAATCAATCAATCAATAAATAAATATGCTGCAGAAGTGGAGACCCATTCATTGGAGCCTGCAGGACTATTTCTACCAGGTGAGTCCCACCCATCTCTCTCTGTGCCATTCCAGAGAGCTCCACTGCTAATAACCTATTCTTATTCAGAAAATGTTCCCACAGAGTTTTCCATTTCTGATGCCATAGCTGTGACCCCCAAATTATGATTTGGTTCTCTGCTCCTTACTGTAGCATCCAGAGTTGTGCATACAATTATGCAGAATAATCATATAATTCTGCAAAAAAACTGGCTTGCTCTATTGGACTCCGGTTGTAATTCTGGCTCCTGCACTTCAGCAAATCATTAAATAACGTTTGATTTTAGGCAAATAAAAGTATTTCACAAGGCCTTAAATTGCAAACGTTTGTAACATAACCTATATACTGTGCAATGTAAACCTACTTGGGATTTGTCATCCCATCCTGGTGTCCATAATACAGTCTCAGCTCCACAGTGCACACGGTACTGATGCAGGTAAAACTCATGCCCGAAACAAAGCACTAAACAAAATGTCTCAAATAAGAATACAATGAATCCATATTTCAACACAGTGTCCTGCAGGGCCTTTTATGTGGAGACCAGTGAAATTGAACATTGGAGGCGCGCCACTATACTTGCTACCGTTTCGAATACTTGCAGAAGTGTAACTGCAGCATTAGTCATTCCTGCATTCGTTTACAACTAAGCTTACTTACCAGGCAGGGCAGGGCACCACGCGGGGGTCAACAGCAACGTTCCTCCGACGTTACACAGGGTCCCACGAGACGAGGCAGGGCAGGGCAGGGAACACCACGGGGGTCAACAGCAACATTCCTCCTATGCTCCAAGCTTGCTAAGGCAGTAATGGTGAGCCTACGCAGCTTAAGTAGGACGCGTGCGCGCGTACGGTACGGACGGATGTGTATGCTGGGCAAAACCATTCCGTGGGTGGTTTTTTAAAAACCCCCACATGTTGGGCTGCAATGTATTTCACCCACATCCTGCCAGGCGCACTGCGGCGCCCCTGGCAGCTCATCACGGTGCCCCGGGGTGCCGCGGCGCACACTTTGGGAACCCCAGGCATAGCTAATTTCCCACCTTGCCCTGGTGCAAGCATGCCCGGGGTAAGGGGAGGGCTGTTTCCTCCTGAGGGGGACGGCCCAGATGCATTTAGGAGGTGGTATAGCTATTGAAGCTCCCATTTCTGATGTGTCAGTTCACTAGCCATATGGGGAGGAGGGAAGTATGGCCTTCCTTCCCAACCTTACTCTCTGACTCCTTGTAGTGAACACACTGCTAGAAGAAGGTCATAATCTTGTGTTGGTGGCAGACAGAGCATAGTAAAGTTGGAGGCAATAGTGGGTAGCCTCTAAGTGCCCTATGGGTACATTACACATTACCCAGGGCGTGAGAATCATGGCAGGGGTAAGAAGGCACGTTATTTGGTACCAAACATGACTTATTTTAGTGGTGCCATAATGAAACTGCCAATCTGGAGGGTGCCCGGATGGCAACCAATGTTATCCTAAGGCCCGCTAATACATATAGGGGGATATTCTCAAGAGCATGCGATAGTCATCGCTAAAATCGGTTAACGCAATGTTTCACATCGCCAATAACTCTGTGTTAACGTCCTATTCACAACACGGCGGTAACATGCAAAATTATCCTGATAACGCATCAAATGTCTGCGATAAAGTCACTGCGACGGCGATAAAAATGAAAACCCAACGTGAAAAAAGTAGTGATGTGTCCAACTGTGCTAAAAAAATCAGAGATAAGCTGCGCCAGGCCTACAAGTCACACACATCAAGCGGGAAAAATCACTATAAAAGTAGAAAAAAAAATCAAAAAAACTGCAAAGCACAATGGAGGTAGCCAGAGCAAGAACAGAGGACAAACAGAACCTCACAAGCCCCCAGAGGACCAGCCTGGTACCTCCGGGTGAGGCAAGGGCAAGGACAAGAATAAGAGGAAGGCGCGGTTCGATCTGCAGGAAAACAGGATCCTGATAATGAAGGTGATAGAACACTATTAACTCCTGTTCATCACCTTCACTGTGTCATTGGCAACAAAAAATTGAATATGGCAGTCCATCGTGGACAAGGTGAATGCAGTGCTGAAGAGGACAATGGAAGAGGTCAAGAGAGGCTGGAATGATGTGAAGTGCAAAAACCAAGCAGAAACTCGGCAACAACCAGAAGGCGGCAATACAGACTGGAGGTGGGAGTGCAGCACCACAGGAGGAGCTGGATGAGATGGAAGAAATGGTGTCCACAGTCTTCAGTGTGGAGGCGGTGGTAGGAGTTGGGGGACCGGACACTGCTTAACATGACCTGACACAACAGCAGCAGGGTGAGTAACGACCAGGGACTAGGGGACAGGGGGAGATGGGCACAATGGCACATATGCACAATTAAGCATAGCATAGTGCACACCGACAATGACTCTGTTGCATGTCCCTGATCCCCTTGGCACACTGCAGCTCACCTGGAAACTGCAAGTCGGCCCCCTTCGACTGTGTGCCCGAAGGAGCCCCCCAACATTAATCTCACAACAAACTCATACACATGTGCTGAACCCAGCAAAGCTGCAGGTCCGTGACCCACACTAACAATGCAAGTGACAATGCATGACGAATAGCATTGCTACAGTCAATATTTCATGGAATGTTGCACACCATGACACTGAAGTGGCAGAGTGTGGATCCACATCCATAAAGGAGCATGTCACACTCTGACACATCCATGTGCACAAACAACCCCTGATGTCAACAACATATCTGCAGACAAAACATGCCCAAGACCCCCATCTCCCACCTAGAGACCAATGTACTCAAGTGTGCAACATCTCAGCACTGTATAAGCACAGAAGTCAAAGGTACACCCCTTGAAAGGGAGAGGGGGCAGCAAAATCAGAGCTGCAGGGGCGACTCTCCCAAAATGCAGCACACACACATCACATGGAGAGCACATCAACATTGACAACAATGTGGTACAAACTGAAACATGTCCACAACAGAATAGAGGAAACAACTGGTGCCGCTTGTGTGTTGAAACTGGCCAGTCACATTTGGCATTGAAGGGAAATGTGAATTGACAATGTACAAGTACAAACACACATCCGTGATGTCATCGAAATGTCCTCCATCAAATAGGCAGCTACTCCCAAACGTTCACAATGTACCATGTCATGCAGTCTGTATGTAAACATGTACAATACGTCAACATACATGTGAACACAATATTAAACTGCATCTCCCCTTCACATTGCAGAGGGAAAACCAACACCTCCTGTAGAGCATATCGAACCTCTCTTCTCTGATGACGAAGAGGACCACCACAGCTTCGACAACGACGCCTTCCAAGAGTTTATTGACAGCTACGTCAACCCACCTCCAGGAGCAGGCACAGTCCTGCTGCATCGATGAGACCCCACCCCCTGCACAGACCGCAGAGCAGGCAGCGCCCACCACCACGGTTGCCTCCCAGGACCCCCACGGTCAACAAATGGCCTTCCAACGCCTTGTGTTGGGGTGCTCGGAGAAGCTGGCTGAGCAGGTGCGGGTGGGGTTTGACTGCAAGGCAGCGAAACTAGATAACATACGTGGATGTCTAAGTTCCATCAGGGACAACTCACAGTCCCAAACGGACACCCACAGTCCGCTATATGACCTCCAATGATCCATGGCTGACATCACTGGAGTCCTGCCTCTGAGACAAAGTTAAGCACAAGTAGGGATTTTTGGTATTGGTTATTTGGCGCCACTAAGAAAATCTCACAATTGATTTGATTTGGGGGTTATATCTGATGGTGCTAAAAGGTAGAAGGAACCACCTTAATCCTTCCCAACACGGCACAAGCCTTATACAAGCTATAACACTCCTTAGCACACGTAAATTACAGTGATGTTATATATACAAGTGTTTCCACATTCTGATACAGTCATGAAGAGTAGTTATTATTGGTACATCAGTTCATGTTTTATTCTTGTTCACTGGAAACTTTCCACACAGCCGACACGTGTTTAGTTGTATTTGGGAATGTAACCCACGACTTTTTCAAGGCTGCAGAATTTAAAAACAAAAAGAACATAGACATATTGCCATATGTATGTGTACTTCAGATCACTATTTCAAGTCTGATTAAAACCATTATTCATATTACCATTCAGGTTTATAACTGTGGCCCACACCGTGATAAGGTGCCAAACTTTGTATGTTAGTGAGCAAAGTCGAAAACATATTGCACGTCATTCCTTCTCATTTAAAAGAAGTAATACACACCTTGATAAGTTGTCACAATTCATAATTCAAAATCCACATTGTTCTCAATTAAGAGTCACAATATAATATATGACAAATCCATTTTTTGTGTAACACAAAATGTACCTCTGTTTCTTACAGAAGGTCTATGAGTCTGTATGGAATGGAGAGATCTAATACTTGGATGGTCTTATTAAGGCGTGATTCAATATCGTGTACCCTCATGATCAGTGTGCGCATTCTGTTCTTTATAAGAACCCTAAACCAAACACCACGTGTCAAGATTTCCAAAGGCTAGAGTGTTTTTGAGGTGCTCATATTCTTTATCAGAAAAGGCTAATTCATGCGTTGCTAGTGATAAAACAGATGGTTGACGCATATTAGTAAATACCTATTTCCAGATCTGTTCTCTTTCCACTGTAAGGATAACGAGTAAAAGACAGTATAAGTGCTTTCCGTTATTATATTTTTTAATTTTTTTATCACACTGATTCATTTTGTGGATGCTCAGGGCTGCTGACTTACTCAGTATGTGGTGATAATTCCAACCTGCATGGGGGTTGAGACTCAATCATAAAGGGTCCATGACTTGCGTTGCACAGACTTGGTGGCACGGGATACACTGCGGCCGGCAGGGGCCTACCGTCATGGGACGGTGACTTTCGGTGCACTGAGGTAGGGGCACCTTAACTGCTGAGCGGGCGTGCAGCCTTCGATTGTGCCCCGTCCTGCTAGTCCGGACTGGTAAGGATTTGTGTGAGCCCTGCTGGACCACAGTGTAGACCTGAGCCAGCGGCCAGGGCGGGATTACTGCCACATAGCGTTGCCTCGCAGTTCACAGCGTTTGTGGCACCTAAAGACCTGAGCGGGTGCGCAGCCTGCAATGATGCCGGGTGCACTGATATGATAGCTGCCATTGCAAAATCAAGACCCAGAATCAAGTGTTTGACCTGGTGGCTGCATTATGTAGGGGCTGCCAAGGTCATGGACCCCAGGCTTGGAGCTTGCACCAGCACGTGGTGGGCCCTCTTAGAGACATGCCGGTGGCAGAAGGTGAGCAGTGAGGCCTGGGTGCACAGGGGTGGGCAATCATGGCTGGGCGGCGGGAAGGGCTGGGGTGCAGCAGACTGTGTGTGCAGTGGCAGGCAAGCGATGATGGTGTCTGCAATTGTATGGACTCTACAATTCATGACTCTGGACTCTGTTTCAGATAAGGGAACTGGTGGACTGCAGTGTATAACAGCACGTGGATGGAGACACCCCGGAAGCAGCAGGTGAGCAGTGAGGCCTGGGTCTGCAGTGTCGGCACTCTCACTCCCTAACCCTCTCTTCCTTTCACTGTCTCTCTCTCCCTCACTTTCTCTCTCTCTATCTCTCTGTCCTTTGGTGAGCGCATGACACACCTTCTTATTTAGAATTTTGTCTTGCAGGCTGTGATTTACATATTGTTCTGAGAAGACCAGCCATGACTCTTCCAAATAGTGGTTTTGAGTTTAATTTTAATAAATTGAATTAATTGGTAATTCTAAGATGAATGAATGATTCTCCTTTTTCTGACCACACATGAATGTTAAGCGTTGTAATTGTTCAACATCAGGCAAATTGTTTTATTCATGATTTTGTAAAGTCGATGTAACATATCTTTGCCCGGGGGGATGGCCGGGAGGTGGGGTGGCTGACCTGGGGGTGGTGGTTGTGGGTGTTTTGGCCCTCTTGGATGTCTGAGCTGCATGGTCAGTAGCTCCATGGCATTTGTTGTGCTTCAGGTGTGGCTCTGGGCTGGGCTCCCTTTTATGGTGCAGGTTGCCATCCAACTTTACACCAGGTTAGAGCAGGTGTTAAATCCCTGCTGCTAACACACATTAGCACAGGTTTTGGGATCTTGCCACGGATCTGGCTGGTCGTTGTGAATGTTGTGAAGTGGTGTTTTTGCGGCTTTTTGCACGGGAATGCCTATTCTGCATCTCATTAGTGTTAGTTGCCAAGGTCATCTGTGGCAATGTTTTTTGCGGCTGCTATCACAGGAAAACTGGTGATATCGACTGTTAGCACCAGCTTGTGAATAGGGGGATATATTTATCACCACTTTGGCTGCGATAAAGTGCCAATAACTCGGCAATAAGTCCTTGAGAATATGCCCCATAGTAGTTTTCAACTGGGAACGTCACTATAGGAACATATAGGCTTGCAATTTGATATCCACAACTTTACTATAGTGGATCCTGCAATAGCAGGTCTGCTGTCAGTAGGTTGCATGGGTCCTTTAGGGTGGTGCAGACCCGTGCTGCAGCCCTGGGGACTCCTTTGTCAAGAATGCGCTAGATACCCCTGGTATCATATACTAGAGACTTAGGGGCTGGTTAGGATAACGGCACTGTCGCAAACAGCACCGCCCAGAAGGCTGTTGGCGGTCCAGTCAGAGGCATTACAATGCGACTGCCACCACAGCAGTCACAAGGCCTATATTTTGCATTGTGGCCAGTGCTGCTGGTTACAGCGCACGCCGCAATGCAAAAATTGGATACTTTACATATCTCTGAACTACAGTGCCTGCCACATGGTGCGGAGATATTTAGGGGGAACCATAGGGTCCCCCACAAACCAGAGATGAGGGCCAAGGTCCCTTTTCTGCCTGCCTTTTTAATGGCAGGTTACCCACCATGAAATGGCTGGTGGAAAGGCACATTGTCATCCCTATGGCAGTGCCTGGCAGGCACTGCCACCATTGTAGGGCATTCAACTCCCTCCGATGCACTGAAGGGCTCAAGGACCCCATCAGCTGCGTGGCGGTTGGTTTTTCCGACCACCAAGAAACTGCTCACCATTGTAATATAGGAGCAAATTATCAAGACTTGGCGATAAAATGATTGCCGCTTTATTGGCAGGAAACTGCCGATAAAGTGGCGATAATATGCTTTATGGAATTCCAATTGTAGCTCATGTTAAATGTGAAGGACATCTAACATGTGCTTCGATTGGAATTCGATAGAGCATATTATCAAGCCCATTATCGCCACTTTATCAGCAGTTTCCTGGCGATAATTTTATCGCCCAGGCTTGATAATATGCTCCATAGTGTGTGGGAAACTTGCTTATGATGGCAGTGAGAACGCCACTGACAGGCTGTCAGTTGCAGTCTCACCGCCATTGTAATCGGCACCTTATAAGATTTTACCAATTTAGGATTACCAAGTCGAACATAACAGTTTTATCAGAAAGCACAGGCACTGGGGTCTGAGCAGCAGAGTCATAGACATCAGCGTTTGGAGCAAAAAGTAGGGGTGACAACTAAGTATGGGCGAAATTTGCGAATTCGCGGTCCGCAAATTTGTGCGAAATGCAAAAAAAAATCTGCGGGTTCAAGAATTTTGCAGTGAACTCGCAGATTTTTGTGCCATTTCCACAAATATGTGACCACGTGTGCCTGTAACTTTGCCAGCGTGCCAACCCTTGAGTGAGCTGGCCAGTATAGCGGGGACGGGCGGGAAGACGTTTCATACCGCTAGTGTGTGGTGGACAGGGTAAAACGGGCGGGGTTTTTATGCGAGTTCACATGCATCTTGTTTAACAAGGGTCAGAGACAGAGCAGAGCAGCAGATGAGAAGAAAGCAGCCTCCTGGTCACAGGAGCTACACGGGGTTGGTGCTTGGGAAACTCATGGATGCAAAAATAAGTTTGGCACAGGACCCCAGAATCCTTCAGATAGCTCTGCTGCCGTGTTGGTACAAAGCCATTCTGATCCTGCTCAGTGGGTTCAGGCGCATGCAGCTGCTGCTGCTGGACAATGTCCTATCTCATACTAAACTGCCCCGTACAGGCATGTGCTGGTGCTGGGCAGTAGGGTGCAGTGGCATGCGGGTGCACCACGCCTGGTACATGCGCATACCGGTGCCAGGGGGGACACATGTTTATTGGTGCTGTGTAGTAAGTTATGAGTTTACATTTTGACTGCACCAGACGGTGGTACCACCTACATGGATCAGGAGAATCCAGGCACCAGACTTCATGGTGCAAGAGCATAATGGTGATGTGCGGTATTGGTATATATGTACTGGGGGCAGGGGGGCACTTAACACAATGTGTGCTCACACCCAGAGGGCTCCCAGGCAATTGAGAACAAATGATTTTCACACTGAGAGGGCTCTGGGCAGTTCAGTAGCGAGTGGGCTCACAACCCCTGGGCAGCTCAGCAGCACTGGGGCTCACACCCACAGGGCTCCCGGGCAGTTTAGCATCACCACCCTCTGGTTCATCACTGCCACCCACTGGTTCATCACTGCCACCCTCTGATTCACCACTGCCACCCTCTGGTTCATCACTGCCACCCTCTGGTTCACCACTGAAACCCTCTGGTTCACCACTGTCACCCTCTGGTTCATCACTGTCACCCTCTGGTTCATCACTGCCACCCTCTGGTTCATCACAGCACCCTCTGGTTCACCCCTGCCACCCTCTGGTTCATCACTATCACCCTCTGGTTCATCACTGACACCCTCTAATTCATCACAGAACCCTCTGGTTCACCACTGCCACCCTCTTGTTCATCACTGCCCCCTCTGACTCATCACTGTCACCCTCTGGTTAATCACTGCCACCCTCTGGTTCATCACTGCCACCCTCTGGTTCATCACTGTCACCCTCTGGTTCATCACTGCCACCCTCTGGTTCATCACAGCACCCTCTGGTTCACCCCTGCCACCCTCTGGTTCATCACTATCACCCTCTGGTTCATCACTGACACCCTCTAATTCATCACAGAACCCTCTGGTTCACCACTGCCACCCTCTTGTTCATCACTGCCCCCTCTGACTCATCACTGTCACCCTCTGGTTAATCACTGCCACCCTCTGGTTCATCACTGCCACCCTCTGGTTCATCACTGCCACCCTCTGGTTCATCACTGCCAACCCTCTGGTTCGCCACTGCCACCCTCTGGATCATCACTGCTACCCTCAGGTTCATCACTGCCACCCTCTGGTTCACCACTGCCACCCTCTGGATCATCACTGTCACCCTCTGGTTCATCACTGCCACCCTCTAGTTCATCACATCACCCTCTGGTTCACCAGTGCCACCCTCTGGTTCATCACTGCCACCCTCTTGTTCACCACTGCCACCCTCTGGATCATCACTGTCACTCTCTGGTTCATCACTGCCACCCTCTGGTTCACCACTGCCACCCTCTGGTTCATCACTGCCACCCTCTGGTTCATCACAGCACCCTCTGGCTCACCCCTGTAACCCTCTGGTTCATCACTGCCACCCTCTGGTTCATCACTGCCACACTCTGGTTCACCACTTCCACCCTCTGGTTCACCACTGCCACCCTCTGATTCATCACATCACCCTCTGGTTCACCACTGCCACCCTCTGGTTCACCACTGTCACCCTCTGGTTCACACCTGCCACCATCTGGTTAATCACAGCACCCTCTGGTTCACCACTGCCACCCTCTGGTTCATCACTGCCACCCTCTGGTTCACCACTGCCACACCCGATTCATCACTGACACCCTCTGGTTCACCACTGCCACCCTCTCGTTCACCACTGCCACCCTCTGGATCATCACTGTCACACTCTGGTTCATCACTGCCACCCTCTGGTTCACCACTGCCACCCTCTGGTTCATCACAGCACCCTCTGGTTCACCCCTGTAACCCTTTGGTTCATCACTGCCACTCTCTGGTTCATCACTGGCACACTCTGGTTCACCACTTCCACCCTCTGGTTCACCACTGCTAAACTCTGATTCATCACAGCACCCTCTGGTTCACCACTGCCAGCCTCTGGCTCACCACTGTCACCCTCTGGTTCACACCTGCCACCATCTGGTTAATTACAGCACCCTCTGGTTCACCACTGCCACCCTCTGGTTCATCACTGCCACCCTCTGGTTCACCACTGCCACCCCCGATTCATCACTGACACCCTCTGGTTCACCACTGCCACCCTCTGGTTCACCACTGCCACCCTCTGTTTCACCGCTGCCACCCTCTGGTTCATCACTGTCACCCCCTGCTTCATCACTGCCACCCTCTGGTTCATCACTGCCACCCTCTGGTTCATCACAGCACCCTCTGGTTCACCACTGCCACCCTCTGGTTCACCACTGCCACCCTCTGGTTCATCACAGCACCCTCTGGTTCACCACTGTAGATTATGGGGAGAAAGCACACTTGCCCAGCCTCAACCGGGGGCTGGTTTATGTGTTACTGAATTTGAGCTTCTGCTCCTGCTTCTTTATCTGTAAGTGCTTCCTGTTGTGGTTTAATTTTTGTGACAGCCTGTAGCATAGTGCCATACTTGTAACTATTCTCTGACTTTGCTTAGAGGGTCAGAGCAGGGTCAGAGAATAGTTGCAAGTAGGCAACAACTCTGGAGGCGCCGCTCAGGAAACACTTACAGGGTTACAGCAGGTGCCCAAGTTGAAGTTAATTTCTTTGTAACCATTTTGTAAATGGTTACAAAGAAATTAGCTTCAACTTGGGCACCTGCTGTACCCTGTAAGTGCTTCATGTACTTCAGTTTTTGAAAATCTGTCCCGCACGCGATTTCGTGGATTTTTCTGCAATTTCGCGAGATTCGCAGATCACAATTTTTATTTCAATTGAGCTATTATGTTTTTTCTTTTTTATGCAGTTTTTGTTTGTGTATCTATGTTGTTTATGTTTTAATGATGTTTTTTGCATTTTATTTATAGTGCTTTTGGTATATATTATTTAAATATTTTGTTTGAATTCTGTTAATTCTTTAGTATCTAGTTTAGTGTGGTGGGAAATGTGGTTACTGGTTGAGGGGGATGAAATCATATCAAGCAGCAACCACATTTCTTGTCAGGGTGAAACACAAGCAAACCTCAAATTAACCTTTGCTTAATACTCTGGTAGCTTGGCACAAAACAGTCAGGCTTAACTCAGAGGCAATGTGTAAAGTATGTATGCAGCACTTTAAACAGTACTAAAGTGAAAACAGAACACAATAAAATTCCCACATCCATTTAGAAAAATACACCAAACTGTAATATATTATTTAGCACCTAGATGGAAAAAATCAAATTAGTGAAGCAAGCAGATATGTAATTTCAAATATTTAAGTAAAACTAAACACAAAGCACCAGCTGTTCTTATCTGGTTTGTGCTGTACTGAGATTAAGTCCGAAGGTCAGGCCGACCAGGATGGAGTGCGGAGCATATAAAGGGACTAAGTGAGTTCCCATGAACGAAGACCCTTGAATCCTGGTTACGGAGCATTGCAAGCCTCCATGTTGAGGATGGATGCGGCGCAAAGCTGCTGTACCAATGAGCTGCAGAACTATTGAGACACCAGTAAACCCTGAACTATTGAAACACCAGTAAACCAATTGATTGACTCTGGATTGTTGACCAGGTGACCAGAAGTCAGGTGACTGGGGAGGAGCAGAGCAGAGTGGAGAGCGGAGGTTGGAGCAAGTCACGGCAGCGAAGACAAGAGCCGGCGTGGAAAAGATCCGGGGGGTTGAGTGGAGGACGAGTGGAGGGGCGGAACCCAGGACAGGGTTTAGCAGGTTGGTGCGGCTCCGCTTCCTTGCCCCCGCTTCTCCCCACTCCCCCCCAAGCAAACCGTGACCTGTACCTGCAACCCGCAACCCCCATCCAGCTTCTCACGCTTGAGAAACACCCTTGAAAAGGGCACAAGTCTGTTCCAGCCTGACCTCCACTCACTCCGCTAATCCCCCTGCCGCAGAGAAGCAGGGGAGGCAGGGGAGGCAGGCAGTTTAAACAGCGGGAGAACGAGCGTGTAGCCACAGCTACAGCTGCAGCTACTGAGCATACAGCATACAGCGCCTGTCAAGAGCCTGCTTAGAGAGAGAGCCAGTGCCGCCAGACCTTCACTCGCAGAGCAGCGCTGCCCGAGGCAAAACAGGCTTGACCAGATTGAACTCTGCACGGCGAGTTCTGGAGCAGCAGGCAGCAGGCAGGGTGAACCCAGGAGCCGCCAATCCTGCAGAGCTCCATGAAAACGAGGATCAAGAGCAGCTGAGCAGGGGCCAGTAGTGCCATTACATAGGGGACTTAGGGGGGACCACAGGGGTTGAAAGGAAGCCCCATTTCCATCAAATAACTCCTATAAGACCTTCATCTCCATAAGTGACGGTGACAGTGATTGTATGCCTTACTTTCATTCAGGTTTCATACAGCATCCGCTGCACAAGAGGGAGCAACAAGAGATACCAGACTAAGAAAGTACGAACAAAGAGCGCACACACCCAACACACACAGTAATCTATTAGCCCACTGGTCCATAACAACTTCCAATTAAAAACCGTTTTTCCCCAACTGAGTTCAATAATCGCTAACGCAACGCGGTTGGCAGGTGGGGCTGGGGTGGGGTTGAGGAGGACAAAGGGAAAGGGTGCAGGTCTTTTTTAAAACATCAGCACTCCATTCTTAGGATGAGATCTGGGAAAATTAGAACAGACCCCACAAACAACCGGAGAAAAAGAAACCAATAGCATAGTAGCAATACAAGTGAAAGAAAAAATGACATCCAGGACACAGACTCAACTAACGTCCAAGACACAATTGTCAGGACCCCCACCCGTACGATGCAACAGCCAATCTTAGGACTCAAAAACCACAAGATCACAGACTTTCTCATCTCACCTGCATCACCGGCGACCTCAGTGCTGCAAGCACACCATTCACAATCCGGCATCAGCACCAAAAGAAAGTTCCAGTCAGCAGGCTTGTTATCAAAATCTAAGCTGCCTCGGACCGACTCATCATGTGAGATTACTCGTAGTCCACTGAAAACTCTAACCAAAATGGCTAACAAATTAACGGTGCAAGTACAAATAAACACAAGGGAAGCAGCAAACAACGACCAAGCCGAGACAGACACAGAATCCCTGCGTGCGAAAACACCGAAAGCGTTATAAATGCGCCGATCCTTCAGCTTGGGCTCATACTTCGGCTCGATGGCTTTCGACCACGCGGGCGAAAATGTGGCAGACTATTTACCAGCACCAAATATGGTTGTTAAGGACAAATCAAACAAGGACCATGTGGCTGACAATTCGCTAGCCCCAAGAATCGACACCACGCACAAACCGGATAAGGACCCCACAGACAAAGAAACGACGAAGCTGCAACAAGGGGGACAGATAAATACCAACATCCACACATACCCGAAGGGACCATCAAGCGTAGGGGCCTCTTCAAAGGATGAAATTATTTCAAAAGAGTCCGCAAAATGGCTACAAGGGGAACCGATTAAAAAGTGAATGCTCACAATCACTTGAAAGGATCTTTAAGCGAAGAGGCGCCATCAAAGGGTGAAACTACACCTAAATGCCCTTTTGGCACAGAAACACTCGACCGCTTAAGTGAAAGCAGACCAGTATCTCTCCACGTGGCAAATAACCAACCATCGTGTGGCCCGTCGGGGCTATTTCCCCTTCATTATACCATTTCTTCACACATCAAAACAACATCCCCAAAGGGCCATGAACATTGGAAAAAAATGGAAAATCAAACCCCTTTAACAGGAACCCGCCAGGGTCGAGACCTACGAGTCTCAGCTCGGACCAAACCAGGGGACAAGGCTGGGACAAGTCCCCAAACCAGCCGCTATGATACTACCAATTTTTCTCCTGCACAGGCCCCGTTGTGGCCGCCTTTCATAAGTATCATGGAAACCATCTCTTCAGCTCTAATTCAACATTCCGATAAATTGGAATCACAAATAGACCTCCTACAAATCCTTGCATCTCACGTGGCGGGCATAGATAGAAAGATATTAGAGCTAAATTCCCTGGTAGAACGGGTACAGAAAGACCCACACACAATGTATCACGAATGTCAGTGCTTCGAAACAATGAACCTATTGAAAGGGCTACCAACCATCCTAACTGACATCTTGGAGGAAGTCCAAATCAACACAAAGGAGCGTCAAAAAATCATTGAAACCTCCAGCATGGAAACCCCTCATGAGTACTCGATAAGCTCAGTAAATGGTGACACATCAACTAGCGAGAACACAAAAGTGGACCCACTGGAAGCCAGCCCAACTAATCAAACATCAACAGTTCAGATACAAACTCCTGAAAACACTATAGCCCACCAATCAGGGTTGGACGATCCAGTCATCTCCGGGAAAGAACTTTCCGGCACACCGACTAACGGGCAACAAAAACAATCTAATCACTTAACAAAACGAGAACGGAAGAGAATGAGGAAAGCTAGACAAAAAAAATATCAAGCCAAAAAAACAACAGCGTTTGCATCGGGCACTTTTAACAAGATCCCTCAACGGCCAGAAATCTAAAGACAGATCTGACCTTAGTAACAACATCGTCAGCATCAAAGGTCAAAGATCCAAGCATGAAGGATCATGAAGAGAAAGAAGACTTACGACGGGATCCCACACACGTATCCCAAGCTCAGACAGTTATAGCAACCGATCACCCTAGCAGACAAACGGCAAACAACTTATCTGATGGTTACACAATCAAGCATTCGGATGTTTGCTCACAGGCACAGAAGCCACAAGTGGAACAAAAAAGCATTGTGCACTATTTCTCAAAAATGGTCAAGGTGCAAAAAGAAAATTCCTTGACAAACGAGCTTCCACTAGGTGTTCCCTTTCAAGGCCTAGAGGGCCCAAAATTTCATCAGCTCGCAAGCAACACCGAGCCCATACCCCACCTTCTCAAAATAGGGCCACCAAGACAAGACACCCAAAAAAATACTCAAACTAAGTTTTCGGACCACAAAACAGAGACAGATTCAACTTACCCTCCAGGCTCATTCAAACACGAAATCACTTAGCTCTACATCTCAAGGGGGAAGCACGACATTCTTAATCGGAGCGCTATCTTAAAACTAACCAATTTGATTGAAACATTGAGATACGTGAATTCAACCCACATAGAAAGCATCGAATTCAAGCCAATACCGAATGTTGTTGGGAGAGAAATGACAGAGATCACATGGAAGGACCCCACGACAGCCAAATAATTCTGGCTACAAAGAGAAAAATTCGCAAAATGGGGAATTTAAATCAGACCAGTAGAGGTAGAAAAATACCCTGCCCCGTTATCGCTGATCGCAGATGAAAGTCGTCAACCAGAAGGTGGAATTCTTCGGTGTGCAGTAGGTCGCTCAGACAGCATTAGAGGAAGATGGACCAACTTACGCATCATCCACCAAGGGTCGTCAGGAGGAGTTAGCGAGACCCGGAAAATAATATTAACAATGCCAAGCCCCCATGCTCACATGACGGAGGAAGCATGAACATCGATCTTGAAAATATGTTCATGGAACATAAACGGACTGGGTGGCAAAACAAACGACGCAGATCTACTAGAATTCTTAAAAAAATCTGACATCATTCTACTCCAAGAAACCTGGTCGACTACATCTGACCCTTTAGATGGTTTCAAAGAAATCCAACAACACGCCACTAAAAGAGGCCTTTTAGGCAGGGCCGCCGGAGGCCTATCGATATATTTGAACACCAGCATCCCCTAGTCCTATGTCACCATCGACTCGGGACAAACATGGATTCAGTGCATTAGAATCGAGCCACCCCCAGACTTAAGTCCAGGACCACAGGGTGAACAAGAGGCACGGTCATTGATCATCTGTAACATCTACATACATCTGGACCGTAAGAACAAATCAGAGAAAATCTTGACCCTGAAAGCACTTCTTAAATCCATACAACTTATTTACCCATTGGCAGGACTGATTGTGTCAGGTGATCTGAACATGTTCTTACTACAAAAGGACAACACACAGAACATCGTACTAAACAAGGAGATGGGCAAACCCATTCCACCATTAATAACAAACCATCAAAAAAAGGACAAGCATGGCCAGACGTGCGCTCAAATGTTTGCCGACATTGGAATGATGCCTTTGAACGGCCGATTTCTGCAAGATCAACCAGCATCCTCGACCAGAATCACCAAACAGGTACAAGCGGTACTAGATTACACCATAGTGGATCTAAAGGCACTAGAATCAATCGTTGCCTTTAGTATAATCCACAAATTGGAGAGCGACCACAGCCAGCAGTCAATCGAGCTCAGCTACCGACATACAAGGGCACCAACATGCAAAGCTCTGAGCGAACCTCCGAGCCTCTACAATCTAAAATGACTGCAATGGAATGGAAAGAACATCGATGAAATCATGAAACATGCGAAAAAGGTGCACGAAGAAACCACGGGGACAAGCCCGTCAGAATATCAGCGCAACTGGGAAAAGATGATCTTAAGCCTAACAGAAAGCTTTGACTATCAAACTCATAGTAATAAAAGGAACGCAAGTAAATCTCACCAGGCGCTCCTGGGCTCAATAGCGTGTAAAAAAAGAATACTAAATCGAGAAATCAGAAAGTTATTAGGAGAAGACAAGCTAAAGTGCGATGACACCAAGCGTCAAATTCACAACTTAAGGCAAAAATACAAAAAAGACGTTTGGACAGAAAAATTAAGACACCACACACTAATTTGGCAAAAACTACTAGAATCCAGTAAGTCGAATAATAATAGGAAATTTTGGGCAGAAATTAATAAAGTGGCAAACGGAGCGGCCCAGGCCTTCAACGCAAACATATTACAAGAAGACTGGACCCGGCACCTAGAGCAAACTCAAAAGCACAATCTCCAAGCAAGGAAATCAGACCAACTATCCAACAAACAGTACGAAAGGCATGAAGCGGCCCAAAACTTCGACACAAATGGGGTCACTCCATTCCAGGTACAAATGGTCCTAAAAAAACTGAGGCCAAAGGGCGCACCAGGCCCAAACGGTTTGCCAAACGGGCTGTTCAAACACGACCAATCATTCTGGGCTGAATATCTTACCCCAGTATTCAACCATGCCTTTCAAACAGGAAGCATACCTCCATCATGGAGAGGGAGCATTTTGCATCCAATCTTCAAAGCAGGGGCAAGAACTGACCCATCCAATTACAGGATGATAGCCCTCATCGACGTGGAAGCCAAAATATACGCATCTAATCTCCTGAAAGCACTGGAACACTGGGTCACCTCGAATAAGATTCTCCCAATCACCCAGACAGGGTTCAGGCCCGGAACCAACACGTCATGCAATCTGCTTGCATTAAACCTCCTTGTCGACAGAGCTAAGGCAAAGTCAACAAAACTGTATACCTGTTTTGTCGACCTAAAAGCGGCATTCGACACAGTCCCAAGGGAGATCTTATGACAACAACAGCACAGGAAATCCCAGTCTAATAAACTTCGGTTCGCTCTAAACTTAATAAAAACAAACCTGAAATGTCCATCCAACTCACACCTACTGAAGGTGATCGCGGCAAAGTTTTTACCATCCCTTACGTATGGCTCCGAACAATATAGAGGCAAAGACGCAAACTTTCTGAACTTACAACAGTCAGAGCTGTTTAAATACATCTTTCAGATCCCGAGGTTTGCATCTCAAGCGCAAGTACGACTCGAATTTGGGTTACTAAATCAACAACAAGTCAGACAAGCTGCCCTCCTGAAATTGAGTTGGAAACTAAGAGCAGCACAAGAGGATACGCTGATGGCTTTTTGCTGGTCCGAAATAAACCACCAAACAAATGCAAGAAAACCTTGGAAATTAGCACTTGAAGAAGCACTGACAAATCTCAATATGCAAGATGTATGGAACAGCAACCACACATTTGCGGCTTTTAAAAAAGTAGTCAACAGTGCAGCAAAATTAAAATCCTGGACGACAGACAAAGCCGCCTTAGCAAAGAAAAAACATGGCTGGATGGTGCTCGGTTCGTATGAGAAATGTGCACCGCAACCTTATTTAGTCACCCATATAACCCCAGCCGTTCAACAAACGCTCCTAAGAGTCCGGATGGGAACCTACATTTCAAAAGATCAAACCCCTGCATGGAAGCAATCATGGCCAACATCACTCTGTAGACTCTGTGGCCAATCAGATGAAACATTGACTCATATGCTGTGCATCTGTCCATCTTTGGCCAACCTGAGACGTCATTACTTATTGTATATATTTCGTTTATCCCAAATCAGATCATGTCGGCCCGCAGTCATGTTAGCACTGAACAGTGACCAGTTGCAGACAGCTTGCAGGGCCACTATATTTTTACAGAAGGTGACCGTTCTAATACAGAAAACCGAACAAATTGTGACCAATGGCACAAAACAGAAGGCATGAACCACAATTAACGGTCAAGAACACTGACTAAGCAATATTTGCTTCCTATCTTTTCTTTCTTTCCTTTTACTTTCAAAGTTTAAGGACATTACAGAATGTAACAGCACTTTTTATTTTAAAAACAGTTTGAACTCATTTTTAATACTTGCAATATTGTAAAGGTTTTGATTAACCATACACAATAAATTTGTTTACCCTGTTGAAAAAAAAAATGAGCTGCAGACTGCGATGTGAGATTGTGTGTCAAGGATGCATTGTGCTGCAGTGATTCCACGGAGATGTGGGGCTGCAATGCTAGGTCCTGCATTGAAGGTGCATTGCACAGCAGAAGTTATGAAGAAGAACTGAATGGTCCTGTGTCAGGGATGCATTGTGCAGCAGCAGATGTGTTCTGAAGAGTTGGGCCTAAGGTTCCACTACAATACCAGGGACCAAATTTGGATTAGGAAAAACTTCTAAAGTCCTCTGTCTACAGAGCCGTTTGGAATTTCCTCCCTCCCTGCCCTGACCACATATGGTCTGGGGGCAGAAATGACTAGTGTGAACCCTTTGTGAGTATGCTTAGGGCAGAGTCTTTGTGATGTGCATATGTGGTAGGTGACAGCTCCGACCCCATATCAAGTCAGAGATAGTCCATCCTACCAGCACCTATTCTCCCTTTGTCTCACTATCTGGGAGTAATACACAAAGTCCAACTGCCAGCTACATCTAGACATGTGATCCAGGATACAGGCTACAGGCACCAAATGGCTAACACAATAAAATTGCAACTTTTTGGAAGTGGCATTTTCAGAATTATGATTTAAAATCTGAATGTACCATTAAAGAGGGTTCTACATTACAACTGCTTAAACACAAAACACAACATTCCTACCTGCTTCCAATTGACAGCTATCACTTAAATGTAATATGGTAACCCAATGTTATCCTATGGCAGTACTTACAGTAGTGAAAAACGAATGTTCACTACCAGTACATGTAAAAGTTATAGCACATGTCCAACTTTTTAAATATACTGCATCCTGCCCAGTGGCTGTTTAGAGTCTACCCTAGGGGTGACTGATAGGCATCAAAAAGAAAGGTTCAGATTGAAATAGCAATTTAAAACTGCACACACAGGTTGCAGTGGCAAGACTTAGACATGCTTAAAGGGCTACTTAGGTTGGTGGCACAATCAGTACTGCAGACCCACTAGTCACATTTAATTTACAGGCCCTAGGCACAAGTAGTAACACTTTACTAAGGACTTACAAGTAAGTTAAATATGCCAATTGAGTGTATTCCAGTTCAAGCATGTTTAAAGGTAAGAGCACAAGCAATTTAGCAATGGTTAGCAGTGGTGAAGTTTGTAGAGTCCTAAGGCCAGCAAAACAGAAGCCACCAAAAACATTAGGACGGAAGGCAACCGGTTTGGGGAAAATCACTCAAATGATGTAAGGTCCAACAGTGTTATTTTGAAATGTTCCTAAGTTATTTCTGGCATTGTATTTATTTTAATTGCAACCTTTATCGTTCGTTTTTAAAATCTTTTATTTCTTTTTTTCTCAAAAGACTAGTTTTATTAGGGTATTTCAATTGTAATGATTTCATAACTATATTGCATGCTTTGAATGTTTATAATATATGTATATATTGGTATATATCAGTGTTGTAAGTTTAATAATGTATATTCTTATTAGTATATTTGGATTTCATTATTGTATGTCATTTCTTTATATAAACTCATTGTTGTATATTTAACATTTCAGTTCACATATAGAAGTCGCATATTGTTGTATGATATTCAAGTTATATTTAGAGTTACATTTTCCTTATTACATATAATATTTATAAATTTACAATTTGAACTGAATATACTTTTATAACAGTAATTCTAATATTAATGCTTTTAAAAATATATACTTACCTGCATAATAATATGTTTTGTCCACTATATTTCTCTTGTCGATATTTTGCAGTTTAAATAGTAAGTTAGTAAACTCTTTATGAATGTTCTCTTTTTTCTGCTATATTTTTTTAACACATTAATGTTACCTTCAATCTCATGTAATAGAAGAATTTGAGTATCATGCTGAGTATTGGTGTGGGTGTAGTGAACATATTCCCTTCCCCGGAGCTTAGGAAATCCCAGAGGATTTCACATTGGATTGCTGTGCATGCATACCACGCAGAAGAGGTGAAGTTCAGGGGATTCCCTAAAACTTTGGAAGGGAAAACAGGGGCCACTGCCAGTTCTGAGGTGTTGGGCCACACTGAATCTCAAAGCAAGGTCACATTCCAACTCCAAAACCTTTAATTCCATGCCTGAGAAACTTCTGCATTTATAAGTGCCACTTAGCAAAGTAACAGTACATTAGTCCTGAAATTGTGAGTCGGAATCGAATTTTACTGCAATAAATGCCTTTTTTGCAATTATAGGGTTACGCTTAATGTTAAAGTTAGTCTTACGTACATTTGTCATTTACTCATAATGCTGTTGATGAATTTAGGCTTTGTTATAAACCTTGTACATGAAACGTCTGGACACAAGCAGTCTTATATAATCAATTGCATGAAAAGCCCATGCGATCAAACCTGTACAAAGCAGGCAAATAGCCCTATGCCATGTAGGGCACAACGAAAAGTAGAAGACTCTCTCTGAACAGCATAGAACATGCAATTTTACAGTTAGGTACACAGAAAACATTACATCATACACAATGCTGCTGGCGGCAAGCCACACGAGAAGGAGACACCGGGGGGCCATATTACAGAAATTGCTATGGGGGTGCAACAGACACGTGCACCTGCTTTGTGAGCACCAGGGCACTTTGTTTTTTTAGTTGGGACCACAGATCGATTTGCGGCCCTTTCTGTAAGACAGACAGTGCTGGTGCACATGTAACACATCTCAATAGCTCATTCTCTTATTTCCTTGGGGGGGTGGCACCATGCAAATGATGAAGTCTCTTTAACTTTGCGCCCATGCCATATCATGGACCCCGGCACAAAACCAAAGAAGTTGTCAGGTACCCCACCTTTTTGTGGTGCACCAGAAAGTGCACCACAAAAAGGTGATAGCTTTCTAGAGGGATAGGGAGGGTCCTACAGTCAGGAGAGCCCTCCTTAAAGTTAACTCCCTGGTTGCCCCCAACTTTACTGTGCTCTGGCTGATGAGCCCATACTTCTCCATGCATGCTGCTGCTAAGACAGCATTCTTACCTCCTGCCAGGCAGTATGATCCCTTCCAGGAGTCAGAAAAAAAGTCTGGACAGGTAGGAGGTCACACCTTCTTCCTCCCCTGATGGCAAGTGAATTGGCACAACAGAATGGTGAGCTTCATAGGTTACACCGCCTCTGATATGCATCTAGGCTGTCCCCCTAAGGAAGATAATGCCCTCCACTTGCCCCAGGCTAGCTTTCACCCGGGCAAGGCATGAAATTAGCTATGCAGGATGTGTACACCCCCTGGAAGGCTTACCATA
This sequence comes from Lissotriton vulgaris, assembly GCF_964263255.1. Taxonomy (NCBI): domain Eukaryota; kingdom Metazoa; phylum Chordata; class Amphibia; order Caudata; family Salamandridae; genus Lissotriton; species Lissotriton vulgaris. The sequence goes on from NC_141693.1 coordinate 392,783,367, forward strand.
CCTCTAGGGTGGGCTGCCTGGTCTGTACTCCTAAAATTGAATTCTGCCATCTTTAGGAGGGCAGATATAGTGTGTTCTGGGTAGAAGAGGTGACCTTCACCATTGGATGGTGTCACCTTGGGGCAGAGTAGCTGCCAATTGGCTACTAGCTCCCACACCCTAACTCCCCTAAATATAAAATTTAAGGAACCTTGTATCTGAACAACTTATTTCAAAGAACGACCAAGAAGAGACCTGTGTTGCCGACAATAGGCTTGTCTACTAGCACAAAGCAAAAGAGACATATAGTTGTTCTTGAGGCAAGAGCCTTGGAACTGAGTGAATGACCCTCGCCCTTGTCCAAAACTTGGCCCTCCCACAGAGAGGGACCCTTGTGAAAGCCAGAAGCACTATTAGTCTCCCTTGGAGAAGTGGCACTAGTCCCTTACAAACTACAGGTAAAAACACTCCCAGTATTCAAAGAATCACTGGCTTTTAGGACGTGGGAATTGAAGTCTGACCTGCCCCAAAGTCTCAAACTGCTACGCTACTCCCCCATACCCAGTGAAGTTCCAAAGGTTTTTCATTGTGCTTACCACTTCCTTGGCTTTTTGTTCACCTTTTCGGTAACCAACCCCCACACTCAACTCTGCAGCTACGAAGGACAACTAGAACAACTCTGTACCCTGACAAGGTGAAATTGGTCTGACTATTGTGGCCTGGTCTTCGGACCCACATGACTTTACCCCAATAAGAGTTCCAAGTAACTCAACCTGCAAGTGACCGATTGTCACTAGTGCATTTTGCCATTGACAGCAATTTTATTTTGTCTATAGCTCCGGTTATATGTATTATATCCCGTACGTTTTTGTCTAAATTAAGATAAAATAAACTCTACTTTTATAAATTGTTGTCGGCTTTCTCTCAAGTCATGTCAATTACTGATTGTTCGTGATGGTACTCTGAAATGCTTAACACATGTTACCCTAACAAAGCCTCACTGGTCTTTGCCACTCTAACAGGACTGAGCCAAGGATTTATTAGTGTGAATCCAAGGACCATCTTTGGGATATTGTGATAGTATAACCTGGTAAGGCCACCCAGTCATACGACATAATATTCTGCTTTCCTGCAAATGTGAATGAAAAAAAAAACTAGAATACAACTAACAAAATGCATTGAAAATATATCTAAATAAAATGATTACATACCATTATTACTAAGCATGGGCGGAAAATCCGTTCCGCTCGCATATTTTGCGGATTTTCGGTAAATTCGTAATCCGCGAGATTCGCGAATTTCCTGCAAAATCCGCGAGTGGAACGGATTGGGTCAAAAGTTCAAGCTGACTTTTTGTAACTATTTTAGAATGGCGCCGGCAAGCTGCCAGAGCCTCTAAAATAGTTACAAAAGTCAGCTTCAACAGGAAGCACTAATAGATAAAGGAAAGCAGGTGCTTGAGTTGAAGGTCAAATTCAGTTACACAATCATTAATCACCCCAAACTTGGGATGATTAATGACTGTGTAACTTAATTTGACCTTCAACTCAAGCACCTGCTTTACTTTATCTATTAGTGCTTCCTGTTGAAGCTGACTTTATAGTGTAGTTCTTATTTTCCCAATAGGCTCTGCGCATTGGAATAACATAAACAGCAGTGTAGACGTAGAACTGAGGTAAACTAGGTCTCTACTGACTATGTTAAACTTAATTTAGGTTTGCGCCAGCTAGCTCAGAGGTCACTGGAAACTTTCTTGAATGAATAGGGAGGGACAACCTCCCCTGGCTCAGACAAGAAGGGATTCAGTTTCCAACAACCGCATAAACATGACAACCTTGCTCCCTCAGAATAAGAGTATATCTCTAGAGTTGTGTGAAAACAATAGACAGCTATTTCACTCAGTCATCAGTGCATACTTAGTTTCACCAAAGTGCAGAGAAATAGATAGACAGGGGTTTTCAATAAAAAGGTGTTATTTATTGAGCAGTCTTCTTTCTCATGCAAGAGAAGTGAATTGCCACAATTGCAATACTTAAAGTAAAGTAAAGTGTGTACAGTAAAAGTAGTATTATGAATTAATACTGTAAAAGCATTGGTATGGTTTCTTAGCCATATGATACTTTAAAATGGATAGACAATATAGATACATAAATACATTGACTAACGTACTCAACTGGTGCTCCTAACTAAGCCTACCCCGGTGTACCTAACCTAAGCCTAATACGTGGGAAAGGATGAGTAAGTAGCAGTTTTAAGTTAAGTTGGTTAAGATAATTTTGCCCAGAATCTGCATCAAGAATTCTCTCAAGGGTTTAGTCAGCTCCGTACCTTGGTAATAGAATGTGGGAGGTCTGTTATCTCTTTCCTCAGGACTCGATATTCCAGCAACCCGCAAGGGTAGGCTGGAAACACCGGAGCTGGATTTTCTCGGCTGGAGAAAAAGACAGCGTCTCTCTCAGTGCGTCAAACAGGAGGGGCGGCTTCCGTGGGCACTCGCATCAGCTGGGCTCTCGGGCAAGTAGATGGCCGCTATGCTCCAAATCACCGTGTGTTTGTTTAAGGCAACTGTTGGTATTTTATACCTGGAAGGTGCCCTGTTTGATGTGAGGTTGGACATAAGATGTCACTAAGAACTAACAGTTCTTTCTGGACTTCAGGAGTTCTTGTTCAAATCAAAACAAAAGCAGGGGGGTTTTCCCGGGCTGCTGGAGGCTTGGTTTGTTTAAAGAACGCGTTGTGCTTTCTAGGAGTCTATGGGAGTAGCCGTGCTGTGCTTTGGATTGCATGGGCTATTACTGAATATGAATCTGATTCTTATGCCTTTATCAGGATATTATTGATTATAACCTCACAAGGGCATAAATCGGGAATATAGCATTAGGGTCCTAGATATGAACACGACACCCACTCCACGGATTGATGTCCATCATTACTAAAAACTAAGCAATAGTAAACATTCAATGATGCAAGTGTGTTTTCTGAACCACCCCAAAATACATATTTCGCATTTGAAATGGTATAAGGTAAATACACGAAAAATGAGTGTTTGTACTGTACACTATTCAAGCAGTGTCATCATTCAGATAAATGCATATATATATATATCAGCTGAATGAATTGCGAAAATTACACATGAAATGGCTCTAAATACAGAAAAGAAGGTCGAGACCATTTCATCACATATTTATACAAATTGCTGTATATGTGCTAGAGGCTGAGGTAAAATATTGTCTCTAGTATCCTAAAATAGAAGCTCCGTTCTCTAAGAATAGTTCTACTTTAAGCAGAGTATCATGTGCCGAAAAAAAGTAAATATTTTGAAAAATGGGCAAAAATTATTTTGCTTTCAGGGGAAAAGGTTCCAAATATTTTCTGTAGCTTTGTTTATCAAAAATTGAAGGCCGAATTCAGAGTTCAGGGAACGCTGTGTGCTCATTGTTTTTATTAAGAGTTATTCTCGTTGACTGGAGAGAATATTATTTCAGAAAGACCTGCAAAAAATTGGTCTACCACATCAGGTGACAGTTCGGCTAAGTTTGAAAATATTGCTACTGCACAGTTCTCTGTGTGAGTGCTATCATCGATGGTTGGATCAGCAATGCTCACAGAAGGCTGTACCTATTCGGTGCTGCTTTCCTCTCGTACATCACGGCCGCCTACTCGTAGTGGTGAAGTCTCAACGAATGCCGTCATCAGAATCGGTAGCCGCTGGGGACAACACGATGCATGAGTCGTTACCGGACCTAGCAAAGTATCGATTTCCATTGGTACTGCTGATTGTAGTGTAAGACAGACGTCCAACACGCATTCTTCTCCGCATAGAAGACATCGAAGCACAGGTATGATGCAATCTTGCCAGATCGGTCTGAATGAAAGAAACTAGGTTGTACTTAGATCTCTTAGCAGGCCAATCCGAGGACCTTAGTTATACGGTCTCGGTATCGTATTGCTAAGATCGTTTCTTCCATCGTTGCTAAAGTCTTGCCTGTGGATTGGCTTGCCATATCAAAAATAAAATTCCTGCCACGAGTCCCAGGATTAAGGGTAGGCCGCCAAAGACAGAATGGACAAAATTCGGGAAGATGACCAGAACTGTATCAAAGTGTTCAGTCCAGAAAAAATTATCTTAAATACTTGTGTGATGCCACTGGTATCAGACATGTTTAAGATTTGGCTTAACACTTCTACGAAATGTACGGGGCAATTTGTTGATAAAAGGGTATGTATCTCTGCTGCTGTCCTTGCAACTTGCAGATCATATGTTTCTTTTGATGACATTAGAGGCACGGTTGTTTGTAAAAGAATAGACTTCATTTTGCCTAAAGTATCAATTTGAATAGAAGAGATATTCTACTGAGGCCATAACACAGCCCCCATATCTGGATTGCTGTGTGGATGCAATAGTTGCATACAGCAAGTGGCATTGTAAGTTACAGTTGTCAGATAGGCTTTTCCTGGCAGCATGCCACAACAGCTGTGGTCACTTATTACAATGTAACTACTGTTAGAAAGTGGTCTAAAAAATGGCTCTATCTGTTTTGCAGGCGTGCCATGCAGGTGACATGAAAGGTTGTTTGAAGACCCTTCGCAGGCTCCATGCAAATTAATTCCTTGACACAGAAGTGTACCGCTTAGTGACTTTCTACAATTTTTACCACTAAGAAATACCTCCTTGTTTCCTTTACTATAACATCTGTGTGTATAAGGTAAATCCCAGGTTGATTTGATGTATTCTTTACCCAACCTTTCATACTGGCCTGCTGGTTTATACTCTTGACAGTATTTAAACTGGAAAGTTTTCATCGAAATTGTAATCGTTCCATGTATTATCCATTCGATGACAGGTCTCTCTGACATTGTCAATGGTAATCTCTCGAGTTTTTCAATGCTCAGAATCGTATGGTCTGCTCCTTTTTGTGCCAAACTGATTTGTTTATCAGTAAGGTTAAAGATACCGAACAATGACGTTGTGTTGATTAAACGCCATGGTACGTAGCCTGAATGCAGATTTTGCAACGTCCATCCAAGCTGTACAATAGAACATAATTGAGACTGACCATGTTGTCACATTAGTAAGTCCTGCTCTATTATATCAAAGGCAGATGATACAATGCTGTCCAGTGAATATATTCTGGAAGACAGAGTCGTTAACCCATTGTCCACAACTGAAAGTGATTTTTCCAAATTTATACGATCAATTTCTTGTATTTTTTCTGCTGTCTCGATTTGCATTACTTTCCATGCTTCGTTGTATGCAGCGTATATACCGGCCGCTATGAAACGTTTTTGACGCTGTTTGCGTGGTCCCATTATGAAATCACGCAAGTCAGCACCGTCTTTAAGTAAAGTCAAGTGTTGTTTAATTTCAGCCAGTGTGGATTTCTGTAGCCCCTCAAGGCATAGTTTCCCTACACTATATGTTGTAACTATCCCTGGATGATCTCTCTGGGAGTATCTAGGGTCTGGTCTGGTCATTTTGAACCCCTTTGATTTGTTCAGGAATCTATCTTGACAGTTATTCGTGTCTGTTGGCCAGATTAACCACTTTTTCCAATAAGTATGTGTTCTGTTTTGTTGTAAAATATTAGGGACGTCTATCTCCACATCAGTAGTTCTGTTACTATCAGGTATGGGTTTCGGAATAGACGGTGTATTCAAGTCTTTTATATTAGCTAGTCCAAGACAAGTAGTTTGTTGAATAGTGTCATTCAAAAATATCATTTGTTCTGGGTCTTGTATTTGCCAATCTTTGGAACCCCAGATTGTTTTTGTTTCAATGGTGTTTTTCCAAAATTCTAAACCTAATGTAGACATTTTGTCATAACATTTTTCTGAATAAATCAATGTAGTATTTGTCAACATTGTTTTCATTCCTGTTCTATTTAACATTTTAAAATAAAACGTTCCTGGATCACTGTTCTTAAACCCTGAGAAGTATTGGAATTTCTCCCCAAAAAATTTTAACTGCCTTTTATTGGAGTTGGACAGTGTTCCCACTGGTTAAAAGATCAAACATTTCTAGGCTGAGCAGTTTTATGTAAATAGTGATCACCATAATGGTTGTAGCAGTATACCTCTTCATAATTGGATGAACCTTGTAAGCAATCATGTTCTGTAAATTTGGCTGACATTACTAAATCTGACATCATATTATTAATGTTTTCAAAGTCCCAGTCATCAGAAAAGGTACTAGGTGTCACAAAGTCACTTAATGAAATCTTGAGTTGGTGAGGATACTTTAAGAGCACTACCGGGCCAAAAATGTCATAATCAGTTCTGTCCCATGCTACCCCACCGGGTATTGGAATGGCTGTGATGTTCAGTGATGACAGTTCTCTTTTCTCGATGTGAGAGGATGTGTGTGGCTTTAGGACCAAGTTGATGTTCTGACTTGCTGTGTCGATTGTACTATATTTCCCCTCAATGAATTTTCCCAAACATAGAACCATGATGAGCCAAAGCAGGAGGAAAAGTACACCTAACACAATCCAACATTCAATCCATGGTGAAATTAGATATGTTTCTTTTAGTTGTTGAAAAAGTTCAATTACTTTGTTTTTAAAGGTTTTTGTTGGAGGCGTTTCTTCATGCTCGCTTGGATCTTCAGAGAAATTGTCGAAATTAATGAAGGAGCCTGATGCAGTTCTGTCAATTGTTGGAATTGCTTCCAGATTTTCATTTTCTTTTGCATTTTTATTTGTTTCATTTGCATAGTCCGAGGCCACATCGTTGTAGACAGGTGTTTCATGACAAACTGGTGAGATTTGTGTTTCAAGAGGCACAAGTTCCATGGCTTTGTTGCATAGTCCTTATTTCTGTACTGTAGGTTTATCAAATGTGATTAGTCTCTCAGTTTCAACCTCTTGGATAGTTGCAAATTTTGGTATTCTGCTATTTCTTGGGAGTCCACTGGGCCTACTACTTATTATCGGCCACATGATTGTGGTTTTACCAGGTCGATGGATATAACTCGGTTCTCCTTTTTACCAGCAAGTGGTGGTAGTACAACTGATCTTGTTCCGTTGATAGCTAAGACAGGTACTGCTTTTCTGTAAGAAGGCCCAAATTCCTTCTTTACCGCGATCTTTTCTCTGACCAGATCCCCAATCTTTGGAATCCAGACAGGTCTTGCTGGCACAGGTGGTTTTTCTTCAGTTGCTGTCGACTGTTGTTTCAACTTTATGTTACTCAAGTTTTTTCTTGTTTCATTTAAATCCTGTAAAACAGCCAAACGATCTTTGATATCAAAGGTTTTTTCTTCTACCACTGAAGTGTGACTATCAAGGTCCTGAATATGCATTCTAGTTCCGAACAATAGTTCGTATGGAGTGAGACCTTTTAGAGAGTTTCTTGGCAGATTGTTAATACCACGTTGGACAATTGTTAAATGTTTGACCCACCCATCACCAGAACCTAATACCCTCGCCGTAATAGATTGCTTTATGTCCTGTTTTTTTCTTTCTACAACCACATTTCCCTCAGGATGGAAGGGAGAAGAGTACCGCAATGCGATGCCCATACTGTTCATGGCCTCTTTGTAAGCTCGAGAGCTGAACGCAGGACCCTGATCTGAATGTAGCATGCCAATAGCATATGTGCCGACAAAGATTTGCAAATCTTTTATAACAGCTCTGGCATCAGCCGAGTGCTGAGATCTACATTATTAAGTGAATTCAGTCTTAATTATTATGGGGACGCATTTCTCTGACTGGATTTCTGCGTTATTGATAACCGGATGCTATCTAATAGTGGTATCTGGGCTACAGGCTGGACCAGTTCACAACTGCGATCTCTGTTGCAGTCCTTGCAATTTTTTGCAAAATAGTAGATATCTACGCTCCTTCCCGGCCACCAGTACTCCGCTTGTAGTTCCATCAGAGATTCAGGATCTCTTGGTGCCTCAGACCCAACCCCATATGTGCTTCTTGTAGTAAGAAGATTCTCCGGTTCGTGTTTGGAAGTACCCTATCCCCCACTCCAGGGATTCGAGCAAATGGAACGGAGTTTGCATCAATTATGTATGTATTACTGAGTGGATAGTTGAGAGGTAATGCTGCATAATCGCCTTTTAATGAGGCTTTTACTGCCAGCATGGTTTCCCCATCTATGTGTTTTTGTGAACGCTTTTCAGTGGCTACGGAAGCCGGTTGAACCGCTTTCACTGTGGCTGTGTTAGCCAAAGAATTCCCTGCAACGTGAACGCCATCACGTCCATGACTCAATGTGTGTATCACGTGAGTCCTTCATAGTTCTTTCTGCAAAACAACTACCTGTTCCCAAAGCCATTTATGCTTTATTGTAGCACCTGTGTCATCTTTGTAACCGTTTTTGATCCATGTCTGAATGTCACTGTTATATGATTTGACGCAGAAATACGAATCGCACACTATTAGTGTGGGGAATTCGCAATCAGCATTTTCAAGCGCCATCTTTAAAGTCCTTATTACAGCTCGCTGGGCTGAACACTTCCTGAGTGATTCAGTTTTGGTAATCATTGGTTTGAATTTACCAGAGCGCCAGCGACCTTTAACAATCGCACACGCTGCATCATAGGATTTATTTTCAACATCATAGTATTGTGCGAATCTGTCCATGTAGATTACACAGGTATATTTTTCTAGAGGCAGAATTTCAGCTGGCAGAGGATATTCGCGTTAGTATACTAGATCATCTATTTTTTTCAGTTTTGGGTCAAAATAGTATTTCACGTCTTCTGTAACAAAATAATTTTCCCATTCTACCCATTTCGGGTCTAAAGCCACTTTAATCAAATTACGTGGACTTGTTAATGCCTCAAGGGCTGATTCTGCAGAAAGAACAGATATTCTCCTGCCTTGGGCTAGGGCTCTTTCTTTAGCTTCAGAAGTTCTAACTGCTGTTAGAATTTTTTCTGTGGAGCTGAATTTCATTTCAGCTTCAGTGTACAAATGTGATTTGTAAGCTATAGGTACAGTTTATCCCTCATTAGAGGTCAGGTATGTGAATCCGTATTTTCCTGGGATTACTTGGATTACAAGATTTCATGTATTTTCGCGAGTTTGTAATTTTGTTTTAGTTAACATGTCTGTTTGCAATGATCTCAAAATCTCTGTGTGTTTCTGAGTCCAATTGGTTTGTTTGAAATCTGGTTTTATTAATTCATAGAGAGGTTTAACCCTCTCGGCATAATTTTGATGTATGTTCTTCCGAAATTCAGGAAACCTATTAGTGATTGTAAATTCTTCAGCGTTTTTGGTGCTTGGAGTACAGCACATTTCTCTAAGAAATTGTCTGCCAGGCTTTTGCCTTCACTTGATAATTCATATCCTAAAAATAGGACAGTTAGATGGGCAATTTGTGACTTTTTAAAGTTGAATTTGTAACCCTCTGAAGTGAGTCCAAGTATTATGGTGTTCACCCTTTTTAAGTGAGTCTCCAGGCCATCATCTGTGAGATAGATGTCATCCACATATGATAATGCTTCATCATCATATATTTGTAGTAACTCTGTTACCCTTGCTGAGAATAATCCTGGGCTATTCTTGAATCCCAGTGGGAGTCGGCAAAATTGTTTTTGCGATCCAAGTATTGAGAAAGCGGTCAAATACCTGCTTTCAGGTGCAATGTTTTGATAGAAGAATCCATTAGAGATGTCTAATGTTGTTTTATATTTTTTGCGGACAATGTTATTCATTAGTGCTGCACTATGTGAGTTTTGTACTGCAAATGTTTTACAACAGGAGTTAAGGTGTCTGTAGTCCAAAACTAGACGATATGAATCGTCTGGCTTGGAGACAGGAAACAAAGGATTGTTCATTTGAGAGGTGCATGTTTCGATCACCCCTTGGTATTCAAGTTGATCTAAGATCTCCCTGACTTGTTTTTTAGCTTCTTGCTTAACTGGATACTGCCTTTGTGCAGTGGGCTGATTTTTTAACCCCGTCCATGCTCATGACGAGCTCAGCTCGTCATGAGGCACAGTTGAGCTGTGCTGATGACGAGCTGAGCTCGTCATGAATATAGGAGCTTTCCAATTTCCAGCACAGGGGAAAAATAACCACAGCAGCGATGTGGTTAAATGGATTTTGTGGTGAGGTGAGTCCTCATCCCATCCTACATGATTTTTGTATAAAGCAGGAGCTTGGGCTACTGCCCATTTTCTTGCCAATGTGTATTTTTTATGAATCGGGATGTGATTCGAGAAGGCAGGCATAATCATTTCTTCGCCATGAGGGCACTCCCTGACAAACTCTGGTGGCCAGTCTTTCTCAACTAACAGAATGTCATAGCCTTTTGAGAGTTTTTCCCAAAAGAGACCTTTTATTTTTCTAGTTTTATCTCCCTCTATACGTAATGTTATTTCATATAGTTTATGGGGCACACTAACTCGTGTGTCTGCAGTTTCCACCTGAATGTACTTATTCGTGTCCACTGTCTCCAGAAGATTCATCAGGATCTTGCGAGCTATGCTCACTTCTGCTGCGCTCTCTAGCATTGTCTGTGCCCACTCTCCATTTTTCAGCTGCGTCCTCAGAATTCTCAGCATGTTTAATTTTAATACTTGCTACCTTCTTTCTGGGAAATTGTAATTTTTTACTTTGATGAGCAGGTTCCTTGTCTTTGGACTTGACGTGCTCTTCTCTGTGTTCTGACCGTCCTCTTCTTTCCGAATTCTATGAGGAAGTCTGAAAAGATTGAGAGGGTCACCACGCAAGGAAAACCTCTTTGGGGCAGCGAGACAGCTGGAATCCCTGTTACCTGGCAAGCGCACGAGTCCTGGCAAGCGCCCGAGTCCTGCACAGCGAGTCCTCCCGCCGCCGCTTTTACCACCTCAGCGGCCGCCGAGCGGAGGACTCACTCTCCCAGCAGCACATGCGGCGGCGCACCTTGAAGCCGTCATTGGAGCGCCAGGAGGCGCTGTGAAAAGACAACCAGCCCCGGTGGAAGCGGGGTCACCACGCAAGGAAAACCTCTTTGGGGCAGCGAGACAGCTGGAATCCCTGTTACCTGGCAAGCGCACGAGTCCTGGCAAGCGCCCAAGTCCTGCACAGCGAGTCCTCACGCCGCCACTTTCACCACCTCAGCGGCCGCCGAGCGGAGGACTCGCTCTCCCAGCAGCACATGCGGCGGCGCACCTTGACGCCGTTATTGGAGCGCCAGGAGGCGCTGTGAAAAGACAACCAGCCCCCGCGTCGCGGGAGCGCCCGGGGCTAAGCCCGGGCAATGGGCGGGCCCTCTGTGGCCCTCAGGGGACCGAGGAGCCGGGCCGGGGCCACACCCCTTTCGTCCATCATTGCTCACTGGTCGTTTGAGCAGCTTCAAAATACGTGAGTGAGATCCTATTTCCTATATAATTACATCTTGTATTAATTGAGCTTGGAACTATCACCCACTATGACTACTAAAGTGGTTACTATGGACAATTTCCTTATTAAAAAGGTAGCGCAAATCAACAGCAACAGAAGGGCGTCTTTGGGATTGGAACATTCGCCTACAATCACTATCATGCCTGAGCCCCCAGTTACTGCTTCTGATACATCTGTGGTAAAGGAACACCCGGTCCTTGCAGGCAAAGTAACTACTGTAATAGCTATGGTCCATGCGGGGCAGCATGATGAAGTCTCTCATGTTCAAGCCCCCATAGGGTTGGGCATATCTTCTACAGGAATAAATGAGCCTGCAACTAAAGAATCCCCTAGAAGATTCAAGAAAGCCCGATTGAGACGAAGGGGGAAGCAAAGGAAGGCAAGCCACAAAACTACACAAGGAGGGGGGAGTGAGTCTGGAACTGTACCTTTATTCTTTGAGTTGAGGTCTTCCAACTTAGGAGGAATGGGGGATGCAACTTCGCTGACTCGCCCGACAGACTCTGTGATGCTTATTGATTTTTCACAACCAGGGATTACAGACAATATTGATAGTCTTCCTGTTGATCCCATTACAATGAGCAAACATCTTTTGTCTAGTACACCAACTAGCTCATCATTATTGGATTCACCTATAGGGAATGATAGTGTTAGGTTATCAGGTTCCCCAAAACTTCCTATTGAGTCATCTTCTAGGTCCTCTACTTCTCCCCTTGCTATGAGAACCAGTAGCCACTGTGTAATCGAGCACAGAAGATAAGGAAAGGGGCAGCTCATTCCCCACAGTTACAAACTGGTCAAATCTTATTAGGTGAAGAGGCCATGATGGCCAAAATTGTAGAACTTATTAGGGGTGTGATGCAACCGATTCTGGATAAGACCAACATGATGTGTACACATTTAGACACAATAGAGAAAAAGGTTGAACAGAATTCCCTTCTTTTACATGACCTAATAAAGGGCCCGGGAAAAGTTAAGATGAATTCGATAGCAAAGACTAACCTACCTGTAAATTCTAAAGTAATAGCCTGCCCCTTAATACCAGCACCTATAATACCAACAACTACAGCACCAGCATCTGTGCTAAAAAAGAAACCAGTGCAAGAGAGGGTAAGATCTGGTAGCCCCACGATCACGCTATTAACTCCCACATCACAATTGCCTATAACCCAGCTGGCGGCCCCAGTAATTAAGGAGCAAACACCTAAATCTGGGGGATCTCAAAACCAAGGTGGTAGTAAGGATCTATTAACGACTAAGTCGAGAAATGGGAATCCTCCGACTATTGTCCCAGAAAAGACGAGCCGTATTATAGACTTACCCCCAGACTCTGCCCCTTATGTTATTGTAATGGCAGGGGTCCCAGAACTTCCTGCAGGTAAATGGGAAGATCATGCAGCTTTACGGAACAAGGTTACCTTCTGGCTCCGAGATAACAGACCGTTACCTGCATCCATCAATGGTGAAATTATAAGTGTAAGGCGTGCCAATTGGGTGGGAGTCAGACCGAAGGATAGAAGGGGTGATGTTATAATCATTAACTTTAAGGATTATAGGGCCGTGAGGCACATTGGAGATTGGTTCGATGCCAGTAGCAGCGATGCCATCTCCACACATCTTTTATCCTATTTCTATCCCTATGCACCATCAAAAGGCTATAATAAACGGGGCTGGGATAGGCAGCTATTTAAGAAGCCAACCCATCAACAACGGGGGTTTAGAAATGTGAGATCATGGGATAGGGCTGGTCCAAGGGGGCCACCACCTTTGTTGGGCAGCTCTGCTTATGTAAATGCCCAGGACCCCCATATTTACATGCAGAGGCCGGAGGTCTTTTATCCCAGATATCAGTTACAAGATCATCAATACCCCCCTTCAAATAATCAATCTCCACCATATCTGGAGCCTAACCCCCCTCAAGGTAGACCATGGAATAACAGAGAATTTTTCCCACACATGTATAATCTACCAACCCAAAATCGCTTCCAGATTTTCTCTGGTCTGGATGGGGTTGATTGACAGCAAGCTCAGATATCCCAAGAAAATCTGTCCGGGGAAAATTTTTCTCCCCCAGTTTTTCACGCTCTTACTAAGGGTAGGGTTCCCCTTAAAAGTATTGAGGCCTTCAGCGAGTTACCTCAAGAATTGCCCACTTTACAGAAGACCCTTACTTTCGATAGATTGACACCATGCGACAGTGATATTCTGGAGCAGATGCAATCTATCGTAGATGTTAAAAATGGGAGTGGGGAACAGACAGGAGATGGCCCGATTCAGACAAAGAGTGACCCGTGTGCACTGTTGTTTTGGAATATAGCAGGGTTCAGGCAAAAAATCACTAACCCAGCCTGGGAGTCTGTAATAAATGGCCAGGATATAGTGGCCTTGCAAGAAACATGGACTCAGGAATCAATCCATGTAAATGGTTACAGAACCTTCTTTACCCCAGCTGTTGGAGGTCATTTTGGTAGAGCAAAGGGTGGACTGACTACGCTTGTCTCAAATCAACTTAAAATTAAACAAGCTCACTGCCACTTATATTCCAGTTATTTTCAGCTTATAACTTTAAGGAATTTTAAAGGAGTCGGGGTGTTAATTATTAACTTCTACAATAATGTCCCGAGGGAAGAAGTTTTGGTTGTAATGAAGCAGCTCAAGGAGGAAGTTCAGTTAGAGGTAGATAAAAATGATAGAGAATTGGTAATTTTATGGGGGGGGGATTTTAATTGCTCACTATGTACTAAAGGGAATCAGGGCCTATGTGGCCTAATTACAGAGAGAGATATGTATTTGACACATTTCGATCATACTCTGATGGGGGACCTGCTTAATGAATTAATATTTATGTTTGATTTAGGGTTTGCTAACGAATCTGCCCTAAAACCCACACCCTTCGTACCGACCTTTGTTGGTAGAGGCTTAGCGTCAACCATTGATTTTATTATCTCCTCCAGTAATCTCAATCACAGAGTGTTGGGGGTTACGAATATACAACTGCCCATAAGTGACCATCTTCCACAATGCCTTAAGGTAGTAGATTTGTTCCCAGACCCATCGACGGCCGCGCCTCTAGTTGAGACAGCGGTTGATGTTGTCCTTGGGAGACAAAATGGGTACACACTTAATTGGAGCAAAGTAAGCCCCGCAACCTTTTTTAAGGAACTCTGGGAGGCGTGCTCAAATAGTTTTAGGATTTGTCTGAGTGACAACTCCAATAATCATCAAATAATTGAGCACTTTGGAATAATAGCTACAAACATAAAAAGTAGCCTAAGGGTGGAGGCAAAACGTAGAGGTAAGGGACCCAAGAGTTGGTTTAATAACGCATGCAACAGGGCATTGAAACATCTAAAACAGGCAGTACACAGATGCCCCAGGGATATAGGTGAAATAAGAGAGTGCAGGTCCGCATATAATCAGGCCCTGAAAGTAAGGAAAACTGCGCTAAATAAGGAGGTAATAGATTCCCTTTGTGAGGCCTCACAATCTAAAGATTCCGCTGCATTCTGGAAAGTAATTAACACCCCTTTCCCATATGAAACCCATACGGCGCGAATCGAGATTGCAATAGATGAGGATAAATGGGTAGATCATTTCTCCAATCTTTATATGGCACAGGAAGATATCCATAGTGAAGGTCCTAATATTAGTTTGGATTTACAACAGAGTTACAACTTGGTTGTAACACTTGATGAGGTACTTCTTGCCTTGAGATCCACCAAAGGCGGTAAGGCTGCTGGACCTGATGGGATTCCTGCAGACCTATTCAAAGTTAATACTGAAATCTGGGGACCAATGCTGGTACAACTCTTTAATGCAGCTCTCTCAAGGGGCCTGAAAGAATCCTGGTTCACCTCTGTCATCGTCCCGATTTACAAGAAGGGGGACAGGAACAGTTGTGCCTCATCAATAAAAATCCTGGGACGTATTGTGTTGACAAGACTCCAAAGCTGGGCAGAGGAAAATGATATCATCAGTGATTTGCAATTTGGTTTTCAAAAAGGGATTGGCACAATTGAGCAAGGCTTAAACCTAATGCTTTTGCAGCACAAATATATAAGGATAAAATCGGAATGCTTGTATTTTACTTTTGTGGACCTTTCATCAGCGTTCGATTGTGTATCACACTCTAAATTGTGGGCAATAATGAAAGGTTTGGGAGTGGACAATAACATCATCTGTTTCCTGAGGGAACTCTACAGTGGAGCCACAGCTTCTGTTCGCTACGGTAGGGGGGGCGAATGCTCCAGACAATTCAGTGTGGGCCGCGGAGTGCGGCAAGGTTGCGTATTGGCACCTTTCTTATTTCTCCTTTACATCAATGGGCTCGAGCGTCACCTGCTGCAGGAGTGCAGGGATATGCCCAGGGTTTGGAGGAGGGCAATCCCTGTGCTCATGTATGCGGATGATGCCGTGCTCATGGCACGCACTCCTCGGGCTCTGCAAAAACTAGTAGTTAGTTTTGAGAAATTCATGCTGAACCTAGATTTACTAGTAAACTGTAGTAAGACTTTTACAATGAACTGTGGCCCAAAATCAGGTAAACCGATGAAGCGGATGTTTTTAAACAATGTGCCACTGGACAATACCCCAACCTTTTCCTATTTGGGTATTTTATTCCATGAGTCAGGTTCTTGGACAAGCGCAATTAAGGCTAGAACTCTTTTATTTATGAAAACGATCATGGCCCTACAGAACTTTGTCAGAAAACTGGGCAGGAAGCCGATAAAAGAAATGTTAACCATATATAAAGCTACATGCTTGTCTGTGGCTATGTATGGCTCAGGTTTGTGGGGATACGCAAATGTAGATCAAATCCAGGTGGTAGAGAACAAATTTTTGAGGGGAGTCCTTGCAGTTCCACAGTGTGCTGCCACATTTAACTGCCACGCTGAACTTGGCCAACCTTACATAACGGACATTATCAAAATTCAACCTATCCTACTGTGGCATAGGGTATGGACCACAAATGAATGCGTTATGAATCGGGCCCTGTTACAGGACACCCTCAGTTTGGACCATGTGGACAGAGCAGAATGGCTGGGATATGTAAAGTGTTTCCTGACCGAGATTGGATGCTGCTCCTATTATTCGGATCCATCTTCAATGGATAGCATTTCTAGGAGTACACTAAAAACCATTTGCCTGGACCATCTTGTGGATAAGAGGAAGAGAGTCGAAATTTTGAAACTCTCAGTACACTCTCACCTTCCTACTCTCTGTGAGACTAATTCTGTACAGCCATATTTATCCCTGCCCATGACAAATTATGATCGTTTTCTTTTAACTCGTTTTAGATTTTGTATATTTTTTAGATTAGTGTCTTTTCCACGCATGAACTCATGGAACCACACATTGCCCACTTGTTTGTGTGATGGTATGTCACAACAATCAGATATTCATATCCTTTTTTTCTGCAGATTTTATAGTGCCTCCCGTAGAAAAATTATTGTCCCTTTCTTAAAAGAAATGAATCTAACCAGATGCCGCCCAGCTTTTTTAGAAGTCCAGAAAATGGATACGGTTTTAACTGTTACTGTGGTTTTAAATTATTTAAAAAGTGTTTTTAAATTAAGGAAACAAATGATAACTGAAATGGCCTAGATTTCCTATTGATCTACCTCACTGTACTCATAATTATGAGATGTAATTATTGTAATTATTGTAATCATTGTAATTTGTTTTATGTCTGCTACTTTTATGGTTATTTGTTTTTAACCGAATAACGTTTATTGAACTGAACTGAGAGGGAAGTGTATCAATATATTGATATCTATCAGATTTTTTATTTTATCCCTATCTCTAAGGTTGTATCTTTTTTCAGAGGGTTCTCTTTGGGGAGACTTGTCTTCTCGGCCTGGAGATCTCCCTCTACGCTGAGGAGACCTTCCTCTGGACATGAAACGTTTTTCCCTGGGAATGGTTTGTTTATTACCTTCCCAACTCTTTTTTGAAATTTTTAAGTTATTTTTAATAAATGTTTTTTCAGGATTTTCAGTTAGTTGGGGTTTTACCAGTTTCCCACCCAAACTATCTCTTCCTAGCTCTTCATAGGATTTTTCTATGATTCTGGCGAGTTCAAATGGTTGTTCTGTTATATCGGTTTCCTTCAATTTCTGGCGGGCGCCACTGATGCTGCTTCACCATTTATATTGGCTAGTAATATTGCCGAGACCAGCTGTAAATCTTTCAGTAATTTCATACCCAGAGTTATAGCAGGTTCTGGATCGTATTCATTTTAAATCTGTCTTAGTACATCTGGTATCACCGCCATAGACGGGACACCATGTGTTTTTCTGTAGATGGAAGCAAAGACTGTTCCCCAAGTGTCACAGTCCTCCACATGTGGTGCGATCCCCATCGGGAGGCAGATAGTCAGAATTCTGTGTTTCTCTGTAGGAGAAGTATCTGGAAATACTGCCTCTATTTGATTAATTTTCTGTGCTAACCAGAATGGAATTTGTTCCCGTTTTATTGGTACTTTACCAAGACATGATTGTATGTTCTGTGGCCTGATTTTGTTTATGTTCACCTGGTGAGTGGTCTGCTGTGGAATGTTAATTGTCCGTTGGACTATTGAGGTCCGCATGACATATTGGACTAATTGTCTATGTATTTTAATTAAGAGTTTTAGCTGAGCTAAAAGTTCAGGAACTGACATTTTATCAATGTCTGGATGTGGTGTGTAGCTGGCTAGAACCGGCCACGTTGCTCCTGGTCTACCTAGTGGACCGAGCCTGGTGATGTGATCTTTATGTTTTAGGGCGCCTTTAAACCAGAGCAGGTGCTCTTGGTATTTTAGTGGGATTTCAATCTCCTCGAAAGGAGTGTATTCATCCGGAGGTTCCTCTATTTTGTGATAGTGAAAGTCTTTTGTCGTAGCGTGTTCTGCTGGAAAATGTATCCATGAATAGAATACCTCTGTCTGCCAATATTCATGTGCCTCTATCACGAATATGACTGTACCACCTCGTGGTGTCAGTCCATTTTCTTTAAGTTTTAGAGTTATAGTTCTTCTTACATTGACCAGAATGAGTATTGCATCCGGGTCAGTTTCATGGAGACTTACGTCTTCCTCTAAGAGTCGAGTTACTATTCTTGCTCGCTCCCTTTCTTCGTCACTTTCTGTCATTTAACTGACTGAAAGTTTTCTGTTGCAGATCGAGTTTCAAGGAAACAAAGATTAGGTGCACAATATTTTGGAACACTGTAACCTTCAACGTTGATCAAACCAAAAACTAATACATAGGATTCTCATCCTACTAAGTTCCGGCGGATATTAACCTTTCACCCACTCCAGACGTCTATTGGAGTTTTACGGGGAAAGGGTTCTGTGTGAAAAAGCACGACTGAGTTACTCTAGTGTCTTGCGTTAGATTATCGCCTTACCAACCGTTGGGCGCCATATAGTGTACTTCCTATTTTCCCAATAGGCTCTGCGCATTGGAATAACATAAACAGCAGTGTAGACGTAGGACTGAGGTCAACTAGGTCTCTACTGACTATGTTAAACTTAATTTAGGTTTGCGCCAGCTAGCTCAGAGGTCACTAAAAACTTTCTTGAATGAATAGGGAGGGACAACCTCCCCTGGCTCAGACAAGAAGGGATTCAGATTCCGACAACTGCATAAACATGACAACTTTGCTCCCTCAGAATAAGAGTATATCTCTAGAGTCGTGTGAAAACAATAGACAGCTATTTAACTCAGTCAGCAGTGCATACTTAGTTTCACCAGAGTGCAGAGAAATAGAGAGATGGGCGTTTTCAATAAAAAGGTGTTATTTATTGAGCAGTCTTCTTTCTCATGCAAGAGAAGTGAATTGCCACAATTGCAATACTTAAAGTAAAGTAAAGTGCGTACAGTAAAAGTAGTATTATGAAATAATACTGTAAAGGCATTGGTAAGGTTTCTTAGCCATATGATACTTTAAAATGGATAAAATATATACATACATAAATACATTGACTAACGTACTCAACTGGTGCTCCTAACTAAGCCTACCCCGGTGTACCTGACCTAAGCCTAATACGTGGGAAAGGATGAGTAAGTCGCAGTTTTAAGTTAAGTTGGTTAACATAATTTTGCCAAGAATCTGCATCAAGAATTCTCTCAAGGGTTTAGTCATCTCCGTACCTTGGTAATAGAATGTGGGAGGTATGGTATCTTTTTCCTCAGGACTCGATATTCCAGCAACCCGCAAGGATAGGCTGGAAACACCGGAGCTGGATTTTCTCGGCTGGAGAAAAAGACAGCGTCTCTCTCAATGCGTCAAACAGGAGGGGCGGCTTCCGTGGGCACTCGCATCAGCTGGGCTCTCGGGCAAGTAGATGGCCACTCTGTTCCAAACCACTGTGTGTTTGCTTAAGGCAACTGTTGGTGTTTTATACCTGGAAGGTGCCGGGTTTGACGTAAGGTTGGACATAAGACATCACTAAGAACTAACAGTTCTTTCTGGACTTCAGGAGTTCTTGTTCAAATCAAAACAAAAGCAGGGGGTTTTTCCCGGGCTGCTGGAGGCTTGGTTTGTTTAAAGAACGCGTTGTGCTTTCTAGGAGTCTATGGGAGTAGCCTGCTGTGCTTTGGATTGCATGGGCTATTACTGAATATGAATCTGATTCTTATGCCTTTATCAGGATATTATTGATTATAACCTCACAAGGGCATAAATCAGGAATATAGAATTAGGATCCTAGATATGAACACGACAACTTATGGCTGAGGGCAGAAGGGCACAAAGTGGGACAGAGGGCATGAGTTAGGCAGAGGGCAGAAGGGCACAGAAACCAGTGGGGCAGAGGGCTAAAGGGCACAAACAAGAGTGGGGCAGAGGGCAGAAAGGCACAAAAACAAGTGGTACAGAGGGCAGAAGGGCATAAAAAACAAAAGGGTGGCAGTGATGAACGAGGCAAAAAAAACCTCGAACACGCAAAGCGCCCCGCGAACACGCAAAGCTGCCCGCGAACACCCGCAAACACGCAAAAATAAAAAAATCGCACAAATTCACGAATTTTGCGGATTGCGAATTCGCAAATCTGCAAATTCGCAGATCGCAAATTTGCAAAATTTGCCCATACCTAATTATTACCCCTATCCCATATGTAATATTCTTCAGCACATAGAAAGAGGAAAATGCCTCCATGGATTGTTCTTGTGCAAGGAGGTGTCCACTGGTCCAAGGGTGCCTGTGTTGATGCTAGGGACCATAATGTGTGTCAGCGCTGACTGAGCAGACAGGAATTCATGGTATCTCATAAATATAGCACTTTCCTACCCTTTCATTTTGGCATGCGGCAGTGCAGCTAAAATGCTGGCAGCGCTGCCCTACCCCAAATCATTGTAATTGAGGTCCTTCGTTCACAAAATCGGCAAATGATTTCACCAGTTCTTAATGAGAAACTTAATGTTAAAATTAATACATATTTATTTATAAACACTTCCACCTTCCATCCATATGAGAAACATTATTTACCACAAAGTCTAAACTACAGACTACCTTTAAAATGTGTTCTTTACTACGAATAGTCTTTACCATTGAATTATTTTACCACACAAGTATTTACAACTACTTGCCATAGGGAAAGGAGCATTAGACTTTGAAGTCCAGCGCATTCCTTACTGTTGCACAGACTGGGGTTGGAATATTAATGTATCCCTCTCCAAAGTCCAGCACTTTTCATTTAGGCAAAGTGGTTGTGCATTATAAAGATCTGCATCATAAAGGAATGCAGGGGTAAACTTGTGTTGTTGTAAAGATCGAGTTGTAAAGCCATGTGTTGTAATGGCTTGTGTGGCTCCATCATACATCCCTTCGATACAAACACAGCACATCAAAAAAGTGAAAAATGATATAAACCTTTCTCAAACATTTAAATCCTGGGATTAACAACCCCAAAATGAGGTTGGGCAAGGTCAAGTGCTCCGTCCTGAGCAGAATAGCCAGGAAAAAGTGCACTCTTTGAGCGTCCTGCATTATATCGACTCTTCTGTCTTCAAAAGAATGCACCCATGGAACCACGGAGCTCTCTGTTACTGTACAGCCCCAAAAAGGATCCCTTAACTTTAACAGCAGCAACCACAGCAACTACAGCAACCTGTACTTTTCAGCCAAAATGTATGCAAACTTCAGATTCATAAAAGATGCAGGAGCTGTGCATTATTCTAGCAACAAGGGTCTAACCGGGCTGCATACACCACTCTGTTCAGAAAATAGCACCTATACCCTAGAGGGGAATTTTTCAATCCACCTCCAGCTCATTTTAGCCAATAATACAGGGATTCAGAGAAGTAGTGGTAAACATTAATCTGCACTCTCCCAACCACAACGCAATATTTATATTTATTCATTTATAGAGCGCATGGTTACACCAACGGTGTGTCCCCACACTGAGGCATGGTCAGAAGAGAGACTGCGGTAGCTGGGTACTTTTACATTTTGTCCTCCGTGTTGGAGAATAACCAGGTCTTTAGCTGTTTACAGAACACTTTCTCACTGGGTTCTAGTCTTAACGTGAT
Source organism: Lissotriton vulgaris (assembly GCF_964263255.1). Classification (NCBI taxonomy): domain Eukaryota; kingdom Metazoa; phylum Chordata; class Amphibia; order Caudata; family Salamandridae; genus Lissotriton; species Lissotriton vulgaris. The sequence continues at coordinate 392,805,205 of NC_141693.1, forward strand.
TGGTAGGGCGTTCCAATTTTTTGCTGCCAGGAACCTGAAAGAGTGGGCTCCTGTGCGGGCTTCAAACTCTGGGGATTTTTACCAGTGCAAAGCCTGTGGACCTAAGTTTGCGTCCAGGAACTTATTTTGTCAGCAGAGGTTGCAGGTATTTAGGGCCTTTTTTTGCGAGTATGCTGTGGCAGTAGCACAATGCCTTGAATTTGGCTCTTTTTTCCTCTGGAAGCCAATGAAGGTTCTCCAGAGCCTTCCTAGTGTTCGTTTTCCTAGGGAGACTGAGCACCAAACGTGCGGCGGCATGCTGCACACGTTGCAGTTTGGATAGGCCTTATTTTGAGGCCCCAAGGTACAGAACATTTCCATAATCCAGTTGAGATGTAATGACTGCATGGACTATGGTCTTTCTTGTTTTTGCTGGAAGTAGCTCTATGGCTTTCCTAAGAGTTTTTATGATGCCATAGCATTTACCGGTTACCTTCTGTATCTGGTTATCGAAGGATAGTTTGTGATCGGGCCATATGCCTAGGTTCTTTACCTCCTGCTTGGGGAGGGGGACTTGTCCTAGTACTTCCGGCCACCACGCAGATTACCAAATGGTAGGTGACTTTCCTACCACTAGTAACTCCGTTTTATCCCCGTTTAGACGAAGGCAGTGGTTTGACATCCAGCCAGCTACTTCCTTAAGACAACTACCAAAGTGGGCGGCTGCCTGATTTTCGGTTTGGGATAGCTTGACAATAAGTTGCGTATCATCCGCATAGGATACTATTGTCACTTCATTCTTCTCCACACATTCCGCTAGTGGCCCCACATACAGATTAAAGAGTGTGGGGCTCAGGATTAACCCCTGAGGGACTCCCTGGGGTAAGGGGTAGCTTTCGGACAGATGTGGTTTTTGGGCCACTTGGAAGCTAGGTTTGTCTAGGAATGAGGCCAGCCATTTCAGGACTGTACTTCTAATGCCGCAGGATTCCAGTCTCTGAAGTAGTTTTGGGTGTGAGACGGTGTCAAACGCCAAGCTAAGGTCTAATAGAATCAGCACAGCCGTTTGACCTTCATCAACGTGTTGCCTCAGAGCCTCCGTTGCCATAAGCAATGCTGACTCTGTTGAATGTGCCATTCTGAACCCTGACTGTGATGGATGTAATAGGTCGTTAGCGCTTATGTGCTCAACTATTTGTTTTAAATAACTTTCTCTGCGATTTTTGCCACAAAAGGAAGTAGTGAGATCGGGCGCAGGTTTTCCACCCTAGTGTACTCCAGGGTGGGTTTTTTCTTCAGTGGCCTAACAATTGCTTGCTTCCATTTTTTTGGGACTACCCCTGTTTTGAAGGAGTACGTAATGAGTTCTTCAATATAAGGTTGGATGATTTCTAGCCCTTCCAAGATTTTATCCGGTCGTGCTGGGTCTCTTGGTGAGCCTGATTTTATTCATTTTATTATGGCTCCTAATTCCGTGCTTTCGGGTATATTAAAGCTCTCTAGAGGGGACTTAATTAGTTCTACAGGTTTGTCATCCTGTTCGTTAATCCCTAGCCTTGCCTCTGCTGGAAAGGTCTCGTATATTTTTGTCACTTTACTAGAAAAAAACTCAGCTATCTCGTTACCGCTTTCTTTGGTGTCTGGAATATCAGCCGTCCTTTCTTTTTGAGTTTTAAGGGATTTTAGGATGGAGTACAACTCTTTGTGTGAGTTATCGGCAGTATCTATTTTATGTGGGTAGAATTCACATCTAACTTTCTTGATAAGTGCGTGGTAGTTTTTAAGTTCTTTTTTGTACTCTTCCTTGCCTTTATTACAGTAGTCTTTCCTCCAGGATCTTTCTGCCTTTTTAGATATTTTCCTAGCTTTCCTTAGGTCATCATTGTACCAGGGTGCGGTTGTTTTAGGTCTCTTAGGTAACCTAGTGCTCCAGCGTGCTACTTCATCAAGAGAATTTGTAATCCAGCTCTCTAACTGGTTATTAGCTATGTTAATGTCCTGGTCCAGTATGGGTTTCTGTTTCATGAGAGAGCGCGAGAAAGAGGCAGAGTTGAATTTTGCCTATTTTCTAGTAGTGATTGGGTTGGTACATTCCTGTGCCTCCATTTTCTGAGATGGGTGGGTGAAAGGAACTAGGTAGTGGTCAGACCACGGGAGTGGGTGCAGTGTTCCCACTTCAATATCAGGGCAGTTGGTGAATAGTGGATCTAGGATGTGTCCCCCTTGGTGGGTTTGTGATTTTACCAGCAATGGCTGGAATACCTTGCACGAAGCAAGAAGGGATCAGCGGCCCCAACAACGCTATGATGCCTGGCTTCACCTTGGGGGTGCCCAGGAGTGGGCACTTCACAGGGAGAATCCAGGAAGGGTTCCACAGCGGTATGCGTACAAGCGCCGAGATACCCTCAGGGGTGATTTGTGCGCTATACAAGTACTACTACATTTACATTTACATTTACATCAAAGTCCTGGCTTGCCCTTTGAATCTTAGCCACAAGGACTTTCCAAGTGCCAGCCCAGCTGGCACATTTATCCTGCCGTCTTTACCATTAGTGCTTAATCACAACTTCAACTTTAAATTTCCAACAACCAAACAGGGGTGAAACAAGTGAGCCCAAAAGCAAACTATCAAGCCTTCGATAGGAAAACAGACACAATCATATGACCCCAACATGCAACTCCTCCGCTTGGAACCTCGTGGCTTACCACAAATCAATAAGCCCAGTGCCTCATGAGAGAATGGTCCAGATGAAACAAGCATCAAAGCCAACATACACAGGGGCAGATCTACGAGGAAGTGCCACAGTGTGGCACAGCAAGCACTTTTGCTGCCCCACGCTGCGGCACTTCCGAAGCACAGAGATGCAACATATTTACAAGAATATGTTGCATCTCTGTGCTTCCCCCTACGCTATCGCACAAACTGCAGCCATGCGCTGGTGCGGGCACCCTTGCACCATGGTGCAAGGATCCCTGTGTCATAGGGAGATGGTTTTTGTGCAGGAAGGGGTACCTTCTTTGCCAAAAACAAGCACTATAGGCGTTTTCCTCCTTTAAAGCATGCTATAGAATGCAGCACGAGTTGAAAGAGGAAATAACTAGGAGAAATTAAACCATTTCTCCTTGTTGCGCCTTGCTATTCCACCTCTAGGGTGGCGTAGCATTCATACGCATCTCCAGATTTCGATTTCTGGTAAATCTGGAGCTGTGTCTTGATCCATGGGTATTGCGTGGGAACACCCAGCAACACCCATGGTACGCCCCTTCAATGCAAAGTGCTGCGTGTGAAGGGGCGGTATTTGCAAGGAGAGGAAAAGCCTTGGAGGGTGGCTTTTCCTCTCCTTGTAAATATGGAGAAGTCCCCTGTGCCACCAGTGCATCACGAAAAGTGACGTACTGGTGGCTCAGGGGGTTTGTAAATCTGGCCCACATTGTTCAAATCCCCATAGTGGTTCAGTGCTGTTCCTCAAAAAAGCAGCAGATTGTACTGGTCAACAGCAAATTTAACAAGCCAAGGAACTTTAATGCCCAAAGGCAATTGAATAAGGCCCTCTGCTCGATGAAAGCAAGGAAGGAAAGGCCAAAAAAAAAACTCGATACTAACTCACATCTTTATGAATATCCATCCTTAGCAGAGCAGCATGGAACCGTAAGTCGGCTCCTGAAATAACACCCCAACCATATACCACACCAATTGGGGGAAAGCTGCCTGGAAAGGTGACTGAAGACAGCAGTCCTGGATATTCCGAGGCACATAGCACTGATTCTTCTATAGAGAAGAGATGCAGCAATACAGAAGGAATGCAAGTAAGAATTTCTAATGGCCACACTGAGTTTCCTTGAGTACAGATGATGAGAGTAGCAGATCGTCAAACACCGATATACAACAACCAGACTGTAGGCAAGACCCAACGGCAAGGGTAGAACCACCAACAAATGATCCTCCAAGTACCCTACCGAGAGCTAAACTCTTGAGACTCAAATCTGCCTTCCCTCAGCAAGGACAAACAAAAGGCAAGTAGGGCATAATACAGATCGGCAAACAACTCCGATTGTTGCACTCCAACCCATGGTTCTAACCGAAGTTCTTTTTGTACCAAGGCTCAGTAGGCCTAACTGGCTGGACACTGCTTGCTCTAGCACACAAAGTCAACCACAAGTCAAGATGACCTCTGCACAAGGCTCAACGACTTGCTAGACACAAATACTGTAAAGTTTCTTTCTGAATATAAATCCAAGGGCAACTAGGATATTTTAAACAGAAGTCAACGGTTTTAATCTCAAATGAAATAACACAAGGAAAACATTCAGCAAAGGAAGCAACAAAACTTGATCTCAGTCGATACAGCTCAGAGAGTACTACATGAGTGGCATATTTTTAGGAAATGGGGCATAGAACTGGTGACACATCACGAACCAGGGAACCCATATTTATAGCTCCTGGCTTACCCAGAGTTGAGCTCCACACACCATTAGCCACATTTTCAGTACTCAAGGGCGCGCTGGACAAATGGCCATCAACAAAATCCTCATCTACAATTCAAAAGTATACATCCTTGCCAAAAGACTGAAGATGGCTTTCACAAACAATAATCTGCGCACTGCACATCCCATGACAGCATCAGGAAAGTTGTGCAATGAATAATTACAACCCTGCACTCCTACGGCTGTGCTCATATAACCATTGAAGGCCTAGAAAGCAAATTAACTTACTCAGAGCTTGTAGCCTACCTGAAAATGTTTGACATCATTCTCCTTCAGGAGACATGGCTTGAAGATCCACTCCACATACAGGGGTTCATAAACTATTCTGTACCTGCCTGCAAAGAAGCAAAATATGGCCACCCAAAGGGCCGCCTGGCACCATATATGTCTCTGACGAGCACCAGCTCACCGAGGGCACAACATTCAAATTTGTCGGTAAGGAAAGCACTTGTGAGCACTATTCACTGCCAGAATGTCAAAGCTCAGGTCCCAATCATTCATGTATGCATACATCCCAAGGGTTGGCTAAAAAGTTCAGGAGCACTGGTTGAGGAATTCCTAGTGCTGCAGCAAGAGGAACAAATCACAGATCTTGTGGTTTCAGGCGAGTTTTACCTACATCTTCTAGTGTACTCAGCTGAAAACTAGCTTATTGTAGTGCAAACTCTTTATTGGGACATTCCAGCCCAAGCATGAAGTGGAACTGTCAAAACGAACTAAATCAGCAAGTAATTCCTAGGATACCTGGAGTGCTTACGCTTACGTACGCACAATGGCCGGTACCTAGGGACAATCCATCTGCTTCCTCATACCATTCAAGCTCTGGCAGTTCCACAATTGACTATACATTTGCTAATCTGTCAATAACGCAGCACATACACTCATTTGTTCTCAGCAAGAAGGATGACACTAACCCCAAGATGTGAGATTCTAGACAGCAACCATCGAACAATATGAAATCGAGGATATGTTATATGGCCCTTAGGGACATTGTCTCCATTGCTAAGTTAGCATGAGCTTTGCTGTCATGTACTGCTTTTGCGCATGTTACTACTTGACTTGCAAAACTCTGTTAGTGCCTTTTACATGAGAACAGGCTGCTTTTTGCGTTCTCTGCCTTTCCTGGAGTTTAGTCTGAACATGACATGCAAGGTCGATAAACAATGCCCCATGGTATTCTGTTCTGGTCAGTCACTAGCACCTTGACATAACATGCTACACACAGCTGCAATAATGAAGACTTGTGCGCTGGATATTACTGGGTTGCAGGTTGTTTTAACACATTTGGAGAAAGCCATTCCATGGAGAAGAGCTCCGCTGTTCCTACGATGTAAACCTTACGTCCAGGCTTTAAGGTATGGGGTCTGTTGTCAAAGCCCAGAGATCTTCCTTTATATAAATAAACTTCTTCTAGTCAAGGGGGGGGGTGGTTAGGCCTCATTGTCCTTTTTCCACAGTCTTTATATAATTATTTCCCCCTTTGTACTCTATGTATGGAATTGTAACAATGCTAACTGTGTTGAGTTTATGCATTTTGCTGCTGGTAGTGGTTCGTATACTGCATTGTAGAGCACAATAGTTAAAATAAACATTTTGAACTATTTCGGTGACTTTGCCTATTCTTATTGTGGACAAGTACGAGTGAGTGAGCTAGAAGAGTATGTCTTGCTCCTGTGATTACTGAGAGAGTAGGGAATGTTATGTTCTGGGTTGTCTAATCATTTGTAGCTTCGTGATATTTGGAGGAGAACAAATGACACACTATAGCTAGTCGGTTTTGGGATTTTGGGTTCTAATGTGGTAGGTTGGTACACCCTTATACACTGAGGTCCTGGTTTCCTATGCATAGTTCTGTATATGTGCAGAATCCCAGCAACAGAGGTACCTGGTTCGACATTACCCATCAACATCAAAAGAATCAAAGATTCTACAGTGGCTAAGAGATGTTGCAACAGTGTGTAGCAAACTCCAACAATGTTTTAAGTATTTTAATTACTTGGTAGTCTTTTTTCGAGAAATCAGCCTCTCCAGTAAGAAGAGGGGACAAAATGCAAGTCACCCGGCTGTACGGGCTCATCCCCATTGAGCAGATCAAACAGGGCTGGACTGCGAACTCAAAGAAGCCCTGGTAATTTTATAGGACCAGCCCCAAGGGGTTTGTGTGAAATGAGGTGCAAGTGGTACTGGTGGCCAATATAGCAGTACCACTGCAAAACCGACCCCCAGTAACAAAAAAAGTTCCCCACTGCTGCAAAACCTTTCCCTACCCTTATTGCCTCCCAGGAAAATGCCCGATGCCTGCTATGGCCAGTAGGCCCTAAGAACAAGCAACCAAAGTTCCCAAAAAGTGCAGGTAAAAGGCATTAAGAACCCTTAATAAAAAGGCGAGGGACGTTCACTCATAAACACTGTTGAAACAGAACAAAACTTCACGTAATTTTTTTTATCGTGCATTAAAAGGCAGAAGAATAACAAATTATGGGCCAAACTACTGTATGGCGTTAGAAGGAATAACAGTGCGCGATGTTGGGAAAATACGAACAAGCTGTTGCATCCTGCCCAAGTAGTGATCAATTATCACCTGTCAGAAGAAACATGAGCAACATTTTTGTTAGATCATTTCAACCAATAGCTGACTCAGGTCTCTGACCAACCACGGACAGCATGTCTCAACAATGACAAACCAAGGCCAGATTATCTACCAATTGCTCCTTTCCAGCCTACAGCATCCCCCTCGAGTAAGAAATTTCAGACAACTGCCAGAGCAATAGAAAGGCAAATAAACAGAAGCAGGTGTAAGGGGCCACAGACAAAAATGGTACTCCACCTGCCCTTTTGAAGCTTGATACAACTTATTGGGCAGCAAACTTTGAACCTGTTTTAAACTATAGACTTTCAGAAGGAATTATACCAGCATTAAGGAGAGAGTTTATAAACTCCCCGGTTGTCAAGGGGAGGGACTCATATTCAGCTAAAAACTATTGTCTCATGGCCCTCCTTGATAAAAAGGCCAACACTTTTGCAGGAGCACTTCTTGAAGAGCTCACAACTTGGACTCCAGAGAAGGCCATACTACGGTTGAATCAATTGGACTTTTCCGAACTAACAGGAACCACAATCAGCATAATGGCCTTATCTCTACTGATTGAAGGAGGAAAGGTAGTAAAGCTGACGCTACATTTATGCTTCATTGATTACAGGTGGAAGCTAGGGAACTGTAAAAATAACCCAGCCCTCCTATAATCACTCATATTACTGCATACAGATATGTGGGTGCAGAATCAAACTGGGCAATAGGTCTCATCTCTTTAGACAATTTACAAGTTTGTCCTTCAGCAGCCAAAATCTTCTTTCCCTGCTCAGGTCCAGTTGAAATCTGAGAGCTGGCAGAGCTGGAGTTTTCCTTAATCAGTGCCACAAATTCAAGCTTGCCAGGAAAGGTCGCTTGGAGGCATTATTGTGGGAAGAGATTCATACTGGAGGGCCAAGACTTCCTCACTACTTGCACCTTGAGAACTGTCTTAGCATTTTGAATGTGAAAGGGGTTTGGGATACCAACTCTAGTCAACATGCCTTCAAGCAATGTATCAAAAAGTGTGTGAGCTTTTGTTCATATCAGGCTTACATGTACATATTAGCAAAATACAAGCATTCATGGGCTGTTATCAATTCTTATCAACCAGCGTCTCTCCCATCCTACCTGCAAATATTAAATTCACCAGAATGCAAGATTTATGGCCCTTAGGCTTGGGGAATGGCCTTTTTTAAAACACCTTCCCAGGTGGCGCCGGTTTTCGGAATAAACAGCATGCAGGGGCTATGAATTGTATGAGGAATCCTTCCAACATATCCTCTGCATTTGCCCAGTTCTGCTTGGGGAACGTAAATCTCTCCGGAAGGCAGGAATGGAACAATCTGGGCATTTGCTCAGGCTGGCAGGCCATTATTGTTTCCCTCAATCCTGACAACACTGCTTTGAACAACCTGCTGGCCAAGTATGTCACTTTAGCCACCAAGAAACTCTGCTGTTCGCGGGTCCTGCCAGGTGGCTCTAATTCAACCCTCCCAGTGAATCACTCACCGGGGCCTTGATTACAAAGGCATACTCCTTTTGCTGGACTATTGGTCGGTTAAAGCAAGCACTGTGCATGCCCTTGAGTGAAGCGTATTTAATTGCTATTGTGTGTACGAAATCTTAATTTCTAAATGCTGAGAGGCTCCACCTCTCATACAATTTATCCCACGCATATCAAAGGAATTTCATTGTATTACTCTTGTCATCCTAGTTATTGCGCTTAGTTTTTGTCACTTTAATTCTATATTAGTATTGTGTGCTAAATGCCTCTGGCCAAACTTTTATTAGGACTTTCTCCAGTGCCCCAGCATTTGCAGACATGACTATGAAAAATTGCTGCTATTACTTTGTTATTGCACTTGGCACTTTGTCTTGAATCAATACGCTGTGTTACTCTTCTTTTAACGTGATGCCTGTTTTAATTGTTTACTGCTAGGTATGATCAATAGCTTCTAAGTGCCTTGCCATCACTGACTGGAGTGGCAACATATGGTACTTTGCCCTTTGCACCTTGTCTTTTTGTCTTTTATCTTGATGTTTGGTTTAATATGACTGCAACTTATAACAATGTTCCTGTTTTTAGGTACATGTTATAGTCCTTTTGCTCTCTGGGTTACGCTGTAAAACATGTGCGTTTTTCTTATCTGACTTGCTGTTTTTATCATGTCTGTGCTCTTGTTAAAACTGTAATCGTTTAGTAATCACACAATAAACAAACCTACTCCTTTCTCTCACCCCCTATATCTATGTATGTATATATATATATATTCACTGAAAAAAACATAGGTTTCACACATGTTATAGTTAGCTGGACATTACACTCATACAAAACAATTGAAATTCCCCCGTTATGGTTAGTTCAGCTAACTATAACTCGCGCGCCTGCAATGCACTGCTGATGACGTCACATATTACATCACTCATGACAATTGTCAGTGACATCACTCATGACATAACTGATGACATCTCAAATGCGCTGATAACAGGTGAATAAATTGGAATTTGTAGTTCGGCTGATTTTAGAGGAATTTTTTTAAGTTCCAAAACTCCACACTTAGAAGACTTTCCAAGTGAAACCAACCAATGTTATCCTATGGAATGATATTCAAGGTAATGTAAGTATGGTTAGAATTACCTTTAAGGATCAGTAGTGGGCTGAAAGATGCAGCACTGAGGTCTCTCCTGATAACAGCTGAGTAAATCGGAATTCGTAGTTCCGCTGATTTTAGAAGAATTTTTTAAAGTTCCAAAACTCCACACTTAAAAGAATTTCCAAGTGAAACCAGTCAATGTTAGCCTATGGAAGGAAATTCAAGTTACTGTAAGTATGGTTAGAATTACTTTTCAGGATCAGTAGTGGGCTGAATGATGCAGCACTGAGGTCTCTCCTGATAACAGGTGAGTAAATCAGAATTCGTAGTTCGGCTTATTTTAGAGGAATATTTGTACGTTTCAAGAACTGACACTTAGAAACTTTTCTGGTGAAAACCACACAATAGATTCCTATGGAACAAAATACAAGTTACAGGTAAGTACACTTAGATTTACATTTTGGGGTCCGTTCTGTGCTCAAAGATGCATCACTGACGTCTCTCATGATAACAGGTGAGTAAATCAGAATTCGTAGTTCCGCTGATTTTAGAGGAATATTGTGCTCAATAGTGAAGGAAGGGGGCGGGGCCTGAGGTGACATGTGTGCAAACACGCTCTGTGACGCGTTTTCTATTGGGGAATTAATTCCTGTTCAATCCTGAGGTCCCCTGTGAGCCAACTAACCCACCAGTTCCCTCCAGTAAGCGCCAGGGAGCTGTGTTGCAGAGAGGTATTCAGAGGGCACGCCCCCTTTTTACAACACTCTGCAACACAGATCGGTGGCGCTTACTGGAGGCACCTGTTGGACTAGTTGGCCCCTAAGGGACCTCTGGATTGAAGAGGAATGAATTCCCCAACTTAAAACGCGCCACAGGGCATGTTTGCACACATATCACATCAAGCCCCGCCCCCTACCTTCACCACTGTGCAAACACGCTCCATAGTGCGTTCTAAGTTGGGGGATTAAGTCCCCTTGCATACTTGGGGTCCCTGGAGGCCAACTAGCCCACCAGGAAACTCCAGTATGTGCCAGGGGGCTGCATTGCAGAGAGGTGTAAAAAGGTGCGTGGCCTCATTACCCCTCTCTGCAACGCAGCCCCCTGGCGTGTTTACAGAGGGGGAACTAATTCCACTTGCATATTGGTGGTCCCTGGGGGCCAACTATCCCACCAGGAACCTCCAGTATGCGCCAGGGGGCTGCGTTGCAGAGAGGTGTAATGAGGCCCCGTCCCTTTTTACTCCTCTCTGCAAGGCAGCCCCCTAGTGCATTTGCAGAGAGGGAACTAATTCCCCTTGCATACTGGTGGACCCTGGGGTTCAACTAGCTCAGCAGGAACCTCCAGTATGTGCCAGGGGGCTCCATTGCAGAGAGGTGTTCTGAGGCCACGCCCCTTTTTACACCTCTCTGCAACGCAGCCCCCTGGCGCGTTTACAGAGGGGGAACTAATTACCCTTGCATATTGGGGGTCCCTGGGGGCCAACTAGCCCACCAGGAACCTCCAGTATGCGCCAGGGAGCTGCATTGCAGAGAGGTGTAATGAGGCCACACCCCTTTTTACAACACTCCGTGGCGCTTACTGTGTAGTGTAGTTCCTATAATTCCAATAGGCTCTGCGCATTGGAATAACATAAACAATAGTTTAGACGTAGGACTGAGGTCGACTAGGTCTCTATTGAATATGTTAGACTTAACTGTGTGTGACAGCTAGCTCAGAGGTCACTAGAAACTTTCTCGAGGTAACAAGAAGGTGTTTAGCTTTCCTGAATAGACAAGAAGGAATTAGCTTCTGACAACCGCATAAACATGACAACTTTGCTCCCTCCAGAATAAGGAGTATATCTCCAGAGTCGGGGAAACAATAGATAGCTATTTTACTCAGTCAATCGTGCATGCTTTGTTTCACCAGAGATGCAGAGAAATAGAGAGATGGGCGTGTTCAATAAAAGGGTTATTTATTGAGCAGTCTTCCTTCTCATGCAAGAGAAATGAATTGCCACAATTGAAACACTTGTCATAAAGTAAAGTGCGTACAGTAAAAGGAGTATTATGAAATAATACTGTAAAAGCATGTATATGGTTTGTAAGCCATAAGATACTTAAAATGGATAAAATACATACAACAATAAAATAATGACTAAACGTACTCAACTGGTGTTTCTAAGATACGCCTACCCCAGTGTACCTAACCTAAGCCTAGTAGAGGGAAGGAGTAGATGAGTTACAGTTTTTTCCAAGAATCTGAATCAACAATTCTTTGTGGATCTTATCAGCTCTGTGCCTTGGGTATAGAATGAAGGAGGTCTTGTAGCTCTCTCTCAGGACTCTCAGGACTCCCTGTAACCTGCAAGGGTGTCAGGGAAGCACTTAGCTGGATTTATCGGCAGGAGAAAAGACAGCGTCTCTCTCAGTGCGTCAGCAGCGAGGGTCGGCTTCCTTCGGCACTCGCATCAGCAGGGCGTCGGGCAAGTAGATAGCCGATCTGCTCCAAACCACTGTGTGCTGCCTAAGGCAGATGTTGGTATATTTATACCTGGAAGGTGCTGTGTTTGACGTAAGGTTGGACATAAGACGTCACTAAGAACTGGCAGTTCTTTCAGGACTCCAGGAGTTCTAGGACAAATCTAAACAGAAGCAGGGGGAATTCCCGGGCTGTTGGAGGCTTGGTTTGTTTAAGAACGCGTTGTGCTTTCGAGGAGTCTATGGGAGTAGCCTTGCCGTATTTGGACTGCATTGGCTATGACTTAATACGGATATGATTCTTATGCCTTTATAAGGATATAATTTGTTATAACCACATAAGGACATAAATCGGGAATGTCTTCATTAGAGTCTTAGATACATTCACAACACCCACTCCACGTATATTTTCCCTCATTACTAAATTCTAAGGAATACTAAACATATAACGATGCATGTGTTTTTCAGACCACCCCAAAATACATAGTTAGCATTTGAAATGGTATATACACGAAAAATGAGTATAATACTGTACGCTTTTAGTAAGCAGTGGTGTCATTCAGATAATGCATATTTTGTACATTTAGAATGTTGACTGAATGAATCACAAAATTTACATTTATGAAATGGCTCTTAATACAGAAGAGAGGGTTGAGACCATTTCATCACATATTTATACAAGACTGTACATGTGCTAGAGGCTAAGTCAAAATATATTCTCCAGAGATTTTAAAATTAGAAATCTTGTCCTCTAAGAATTGTTCTCCTTTAAGCAGAGTATCATGTGCCAAAAAAAAGTAAATATTTTGGGAACTAGGGAAAAATCCTTTCATTTCTGGGAAGAAAAATAGTTCCAATGTTTTATAGAAGTTCTGTTTATCAAAACTGAAGGCCGAACTCAGAGTTCAGGGAACGTTGTGTGCTCGCTATTTCAAAAGTAATTCTTGTTGTAAGGAGAGAACATTTATTCAGATAGCCTGGTAAAAAATTTGTCTACAACATTAGGTGAAAGTTGGGCCAGGTCCGAAAAAGTAAAAATAGTGCATATGTGCGAAGCATTGCCATCATCAGTGTTCAGATCGGCAATGGTCACGGAAGGTTGTACCTGTGTGCCGCTTTCATCTCGTACTTCACCGCCACCTAATCATAATGGTGAGGTCTCAACGAATGCCGTCATCAGAATGGGTAGCCGCTCAGGACAACACTTTGCATGAGCCGTTACCAAACCAAGCAAAGTATCGACATCCATAGGTACTGCTGATGGGAGTGTGAGACAGACGTCTAACACGCATTCTTCTCCGCCAAGCAGGCATCGTAGAACAGGTAAGATGCAATCTTGCCAGATTGGTCTGAATGAAAGAAACCAGGTAGTATTCAGATCTATTAGCCAAGCCGAGGACTTTAGTGGTCCGTTCTCGGTATTGCATTGCTAGGATCGTGTCTTCCATTGTAGCCTGAGTTTTTTCTGTGACTTGACTTGCCATATCGGAGCAGAAGGAACAAAAATAGGATTCCTGCTACGAGTCCCAAGATGAGAGGCAGGCCGCCGAACACAGAATGTACGAAATTCGGGAAGATGCCAAGAACTGCTTCAAAGGGTGCTAACAGTCCCGAAAAAATTGTCTCAAAAACATGTGCAATGCCACTGGTATCTGACATGTTTAAAATTTGAATTAACATTTCTACGAAATGTACGGGGCAATTTGTTGATAATAATGCATGTATCTCTGCTGCTGTCCTTGCAACTTGCAGATCATACGTTTCTCTAGACGAGGTTAAAGGCACAGTTGTTTGTAAAAGAATAGACTTCATTCTGCTTAAAGTATCAATTCGAATGGAAGAGATATTCAAAGAAGGCCATATCGCCGCCTCCATGTCTGGTATGCTGTTTGGATACAATACTTGCATACAACAAGTGACCATGGAAGTAACGCTCACGAGATGGGCTTTTCCTGGCACCATGCCACAACAGCTGTGGTCACTTATTAGAACGTAGCTGCCGTTGGAAAACTGTCTGAAAAAATGCTCTATCTGTGTAGCAGGAGTGCCGTGCAGGTGACATGAAAGGTTATTTGATGAACTTTTGCAGGCTCCATGCAAGTTAATTCCTTGACACAGAAGTGTACTGCTTAGTGATTTTTTACAGTTGTTACCACTAAGAAATACCTCTTTCTCGCCCCCACTCCAACATCTATGTGTATAAGGCAAATTCCAGGTTGACTCTATGTATCCTTTACCCAACATTTCATACAGGCCTGCTTTTATATACTTTTGGCAGTATTGAAACTGAAAAGTTGTTATCGGGATTGTAATGGTGCCATGGATTATCCACTCAATGACCAGTCGTTCTGACATTGTCAATGGTAATTTTTCGAGTTTTTCAATGCTCAGCACCGTATAGTCTGCCGCTCTTTGTGCCTAAGAGCTTTGTTTATCTGTAAGGTTATAGATAGAAAATAATGACGTTGTGTTGATTAGACACTATGGCACGTTGCCTGAATGCAAATTTTGTAATGTCCAGCCTAACTGTACAATAGAACGTAATTTGGACTGGCCATGTTGTAACATTAGCATATCCTGTTCTATTATATCAATAGCAGATGATACAATGCTGTATAGTGAATACATTCTGGAGGACAGAGTCGTTAACCCATTGTCCACTACAGAAAGTGATTTTTCCAAATGAATACGATCAATTTCTCGAATATTTTCTGCTGTTTCAATTTGTGTTATTTTCCAAGCTTCATTGCAAGCTGCCGATATACCGGCGTATATGAAACGTTTCTGACGCTGTTTGCGAGGTCCCAGTAAGAAATCTCGCAAGTCAGCACCTTCTTTAAGTAAAGTTAAGTGCTGCTTAATTTCGGGTTGTGTGGATTTCTGTAGCCATTCGAGGCATAGTTTTCCTACACTATATGCTGTAATTATCCCTGGATGTTGTCTCTGGGAATATTTTGGGTTTGACCTATTCTATTTGAACCCCTGTACTTTGTTCACAAATCTATCTTGACAGTTATTAGTGTCTGTGGGCCAGATCAACCATTTGTTCCAATTAGGAAATGTTCTATTTTGTTTTAAAATATTGGAAACGTCTAACCCCTCATCTGTAGTGTTATTTCTATCAGGCATAGGCTTTGGTATAGACGGGTTTAAATCTTTTATCATGGGTAGCCAAGACAAGTTGTTTGTTGAATGGTATCATTCAGGAGCATTATTTGTTCTGGGATCATGCAGGCTCTGAATAATGATTCTAAACCTTGTACCTGCCATTCTTTTGTACCCCAGACAGTTTTTGTCTCAATGTTGTTTTTCCAAAATTCAAAACCAAATGTAGACATTTTTTCATAATTATTTTTTTAATAAATCAGTTTAATGTTTGTCAACATGTTTTTCATTCCTGTCTTATTCATAATTTTAAAATAAAACTTTTCTGGATCAGCGATATTAAACCCTGAGAAGTACGGGAATTTCTCATAAAAATATTTCGAACTGCCTTTTGGCGGAGTTGGACAATGTTCCCATTGATTATAACTGAAAACATTTCTAGGCTTAGCAGATTTAAGCAAATAATGATGCCCAAAATGATTAAAGCAATACATTTCTTCATAATTTGATGAACCTTGTCAATAATCATGTTCTGGACATTTCGCTGACATTTCTAAATCTGACATCATA
Organism: Lissotriton vulgaris; assembly: GCF_964263255.1. NCBI lineage: Eukaryota > Metazoa > Chordata > Amphibia > Caudata > Salamandridae > Lissotriton > Lissotriton vulgaris. The sequence goes on from NC_141693.1 coordinate 392,820,969, forward strand.
TTGTTAATATTTTCAAAGTCCCAATCATCTGAGAAAGTACTAGGTGCTACAAAGTCACTTAAATAAATCTTGAACTGATGTGGATATTTCAAGAGTTCAACCGGGCCATAGATTTCGTAATCAGTATTGTCCCATGCTACACCACCAGGTATAGGAATGGCTGTGATGTTCACTGATGATAGTTCTCTTTTTTCAATGTGAGAGGATCTGTGAGGATTTAGAACCAAGTTGATGTTCTGACTTGCTGTGTGCATTGTTCTGTATTTTCCATCAATCATTCTTCCCAAGCTTAAAACTAAGATGAGACAGATCAGGAGGAAAAGTACTCCTAACACAATCCACAGTTCAATCCACGGTGATATCAAATATGTTTCTCCAAGTTGATGAAAGAGTTCTGTAATTTTGTATTTGAAAGTTTTGTTTGCTGGCTTGTCTTCATGTTCACTTGGATCATCAGAAAAGACTTTGAAATTGATGAAGTAGCATGATGCAGTTCTGTCAATTGTTTGAATGGCATCAGGATTGTTACTAATCTTTGTAGTTGCTTCTTCCTTTTTCATATTAGCATAGTCCGAGGCTACATCATTGTAGACAGGCATTTCTTGACGAGCTGTTGCAATTTGGGTTTCAAGAGACACAAGTTCCATGGCTTTGTTGCATAGTCCTTTTTTATTCACTGCAGGTTTATCAAATGTGATTAGTCTCTCAGTTTGAACCTCTTGGATTGTAGCATGGTTTAGTCTTATGCTACTTCTTGGGACTCCACTGGGCCTACTACTTATTATTGGCCACATGGTTGTGGTTTTACCAGGTCGATTGATACAACTCGGTTCTCCTTTTTACCAGCAAGGGGCGGTAGTACTACTGATATTGTTCCGCTGATAGCTAAGACAGGTACTGCTTTTCTGTAAGAAGGCCCAAATTCCTTCTTCACCGCGATCTTTCCTCTAACCAGATCCCCAATCTTCGGAATTCAGACAGGTCTTGCTGGGACAGGTGGTTTCTCTTCAGTGGCCGTTGGCTTTAGCTTTGTGTTACTTAGAATTCTTCTTGTTTCATTCAAGTCCTGTAAAACAGCCAAACGATCTTTGATATCAAAAGCTTTTTGTTCCACCACTGAAGTCTGACAATCGAGGTCTTCGATTATCATTCTATAGTCTAGGACACCCCCGCGCCGCATGGCCACCAGCTGCTGCGTGTGCCTCCTCGCTGCTCCTGCTGCCGCCGTGTGACCACGCCCCCTGCCTCCGAGCGGCGTGGTCTCCTGCGTGATAGCGCTGTGCTCCTGTACTCCGTTCTCCTGCTGTGTGCCCCCCTGACTGCTGAGTAATATTGTGTTCAATTTTTGGTCTTTTTTGTACTTTTGTATTGTGCTTGTATTTTCGCCTGTCCCCCTGTTTCTCGGTCTCCTCCCTCCCCGCTCCCCGCTTCCCGCCACCGCCGCTAACCACGCCCCCTTTTCTTTCTGTACCCTCCCACTCCCGCCTCCCAGCTGCCCCGCCCTCCCTCGCACTTGGCCATATATGGCGACCGTGCGACGCAGGTGAGTGTGACCTAGTCTAGGACACCCCCGCGCCGCACGGCCACCAGCTGCTGCGTGTGCCTCCTCGCTGCCCCTGCTGCCGCTGTGTGACCACGCCCCCTGCCTCCGAGCGGCGTGGTCTCCTGCGTGATAGCGCTGTGCTCCTGTACTCCGTTCTCCTGCTGTGTGCCCCCCTGACTGCTGAGTAATATTGTGTTCAATTTTTGGTCTTTTTTGTACTTTTGTATTGTGCTTGTATTTTCGCCTGTCCCCCTGTTTCTCGGTCTCCTCCCTCCCCGCTCCCCGCTCCCCGCTTCCCGCCACCGCCGCTAACCACGCCCCCTTTTCTTTCTGTACCCTCCCCGCTCCCGCCTCCCAGCTGCTCCGCCCTCCCTCGCACTTGGCCATATATGGCGACCGCGCGACGCAGGTGAGTGTGACCTAGTCTAGGACACCCCCGCGCCGCACGGCCACCAGCTGCTGCGTGTGCCTCCTCGCTGCCCCTGCTGCCGCCGTGTGACCACGCCCCCTGCCTCCGAGCGGCGTGGTCTCCTGCGTGATAGCGCTGTGCTCCTGTACTCCGTTCTCCTGCTGTGTGCCCCCCTGACTGCTGAGTAATATTGTGTTCAATTTTTGGTCTTTTTTGTACTTTTGTATTGTGCTTGTATTTTTGCCTGTCCCCCTGTTTCTCGGTCTCCTCCCTCCCCGCTCCCCGCTTCCCGCCACTGCCGCTAACCACGCCCCCTTTTCTTTCGGTACCCTCCCCGCTCCCGCCTCCCAGCTCCTCCGCCCTCCCTCGCACTTGGCCATATATGGCGACCGTGCGACGCAGGTGAGTGTGACCTAGTCTAGGACACCCCCACGCCGCACGGCCACCAGCTGCTGCGTGTGCCTCCTCGCTGCCCCTGCTGCCGCCGTGTGACCACGCCCCCTGCCTCCGAGCGGCGTGGTCTCCTGCATGATAGCGCTGTGCTCCTGTACTCCGTTCTCCTGCTGTGTACCCCCCTGACTGCTGAGTAATATTGTGTTCAATTTTTGGTCTTTTTTGTACATTTGTATTGTGCTTGTATTTTCGCCTGTCCCCCTGTTTCTCGGTCTCCTCCCTCCCCGCTCCCCGCTTCCCGCCACCGCTGCTAACCACGCCCCCTTTTCTTTCTGTACCCTCCCCGCTCCCGCCTCCCAGCTGCTCCGCCCTCCCTCGCACTTGGCCATATATGGCGACCGTGCGAACGCGCAGCGGTCACGCGCAACGGTCACGCGCAGCGGGAGCGCCGATTGTGCGCCGAAGGCGCGCCAAAGGTAAGCCCGTCTGCGCCCGTCCGCGACCAGACCGCGCCCAGCGCCAGGACCCCTGGCCCCCACCGACGGAAGACGACCCGACTCTCCTACAACGCCACCAAACTCATCGCACTCAACACCGGCGGGATCCCTGGATGCTACCGAGCCACCCCGAGGCGCACCCACGGACCCTTCAGCTGCCACGCCTGCAAGTTCACCTGCATCCGGACCTGCCCCACACCAGTACCCGCCAAGCCGACCACCAGCAGCAACCACCTCAAGTGCATCCTGCTCAACACCCGCTCCGTCCACAGGCACGCCATCGAACTCTGGAACCTCCTCGACACCACATCTCCGGACGTCGCCTTCCTCACGGAAACCTGGATGAACGACTCCTCAGCGCCTGACATCTCCATCGCCATCCCAGAGGGCTACAAGATCACCCGAAGAGACCGCGTCAAACAGACTGGAGGAGGCATCGCCATCATCCACAGGGACACCATCCACATCACGACCAACACGGACGACACCCTGAAAACCGCCGAACACCTACACTTCCAGATCCGCACCGACCCGAAGACCACCCTCAGAGGCACCCTCATCTACCGACCCCCGGGACCATGCACTTCGTCAGCCCGCATGCCCTCCCCTCCGCTGACTACATCCTCCTGGGGGACCTCAACTTCCACCTGGAGAACCACAACGACCGCAACACCACCACCCTGCTCGACAACCTCGCCAACCTCGGACTTAAGCAGCTGGTATCCACCCCCACCCACCTCGCCGGACACACACTCGACGCATTCTCATCCAGCAAAGACATCTCCTTCAGCCACGACACTGGACTCCACTGGACGGACCACAGCTGCATCCACTTCACCTTCTGAAGAACGACGATCCACCACCACCAGCAACCGGTTGCTCGAAGAAGCTGGAACAAGATCACAGCTGACCAGCTTGCCGCTTCCCTGAGCCAGCACCCCCCCGCCAGATCAGCGAACCCCAGCCAGGCCGCCGATAACCTCACGAAGTGGATCAGCAACTGCACGGACGAGCTCGCCCCACTGAGGACCCCGCCTAGCAGACCCGGCAGCAAGAAGGCCCCATGGTTCACCGACAAACTCAAGAGCTCCAAGAAGAACTGCCGAGCCCTCGAGAAAGCCTGGAGAAGGGAACCAACACCGGACAACATGACCGCGTTCAAGCTTGCCACCCGGAAGCACCACCAACTGATCTGCGCCACTAAGAAAACTGCATTAAAGGACAAGGCTGGACAACAACGCACACAACTGCAAGGAACTCTTCAACATCGTCAAGGAGCTCTCCAACCCCAATGCCGGAAACAACGACATCACCCCATCGCAAGACCTCTGCAACTCCCTCGCCTCCTACTTCCACAACAAGATCGCGGACATACACAACAGCTTCAGCACTCAACCGACGCACGCCACAACCGAACCACCGCCCCCCACCATCACCCTCCGCGCCTGGACTCCGATCAGCACCGAAGACACCATCCGCTTGATGAACTCCATCCATTCCGGATCTCCGACCGACCCCTGCCCTCACCACGTCTTCAACAGGGCCGACGCGGTCATCGCACCCCACCTGCGGGACATCATCAACACCTCCTTCGACACCGCCACCTTCCCGGAGAGCTGGAAGCACGCGGAACTCAGCGCCCTACTCAAGAAACCTACAGCGGACCCCACGAACTCAAGAATTACCGCCCCATCTCGCTCCTCCCGTTCCCAGCCAAAGTCATCGAGAAGACCGTCAACAAGCAGCTGGCCGCCTTCGTCGAGACAAATGGATCCCTCGACCCCTCACAGTCGGGCTTCCAAGCCAACCACAGCACCGAGACCGCCCTCATCGCTGCCACTGATGACATCCGAGCCCTGATGGACAACGGAGAAACAGCGGCCCTCGTCGGAATCCAGGAGAAGGCACTGGATTGGATCATCTCCTTCCTCAACGGAAGAACACAGAGAGTCCGTCTACCACCGTACAAGTCAGAGGCCACCGAAGTCATCTGCGGCATCCCTCAAGGATCCTCGCTGAGCCCCACCCTCTTCAACGTCTACATGAGCCCCCTCGCGGCCATCGCACGCCAACACAACCTGAACATCATCTCCTACGCTGACGACACCCAGCTGATCCTCTCCCTGACCAACGACCCTGCCGCCGCCAGAGCCAACCTCCACGAAGGGATGAAAGACGTAGCCGAGTGGATGACGACCAGCCGCCTGAAACTGAACTCAGACAAGACGGAGGTCCTCATCCTGGGCTCCTCACCCTCCGCCTGGGATGACTCCTGGTGGCCCCCCGCCCTGGGCAGCGCACCCAAACCGACAGACCACGCACGCAACCCGGGCTTCATCTTGGACTCCTCCCTCACCATGACCAGACAAGTCAACGCCGTCTCCTCGTCATGCTTCAACATCCTGCGCATGCTACGGAAGATCTTCCGGTGGATCCCCACCAAGACCAGGAAGACGGTCACCCAGGCCCTCGTCACCAGCCGACTGGACTACAGCAACGCCCTCTACGCCGGAACCACCGCCAAGCTCCAGAAGAGACTCCAGCGGATCCAGAACGCCTCAGCCAGACTCATCCTCGACATCCCACGACACAGCCACATCTCCGGACATCTGAGAGACCTGCATTGGCTCCCCATCAACAAAAGAATCACCTTCCGCCTCCTCACCCACGCACACAAAGCCCTACACGATCAAGGCCCCAGCTACCTCAACAACTGCATCAACTTCTACGCTCCCAAACGACATCTCCGATCAGCCAGCCACGCCCTCGCCGCCGTCCCCCGCATCCGAAGAATGACAACGGGAGGAAGGTCCTTCTCCTACCTGGCCGCCAAGACCTGGAACTCCCTACCGACCGACCTGCGCCTGACCCAAGACCACCTCTCCTTCAGGAAGAAGCTCAAGACCTGGCTATTCGAGCAGTAGCAGCACTCCCCCCCCCTAGCGCCTTGAGACCCTCCGGGTAAGTAGTGCGCTATATAAATGCCTGTGATTGATTGATTGATTGATTGATTGATTGTACCAAACAAACTTTCATACGGAGTGATTCCACCCAGAGGATTTCTTGACTGATTGTTAAGAGTACGTTGGACACTTATTAGATGTTTGACCCACCCGTCACCCGAACCTAATACCCTTGCTGTTATAGATTGCTTTATGTAACGGTTTTCACTCTCCACTACCGCATTTCCCTCAGGATGGAATGGACTAGAGTACCGCAATGCAATGCCCATGCTGGCCATGGCCTCCTTGTAAGCTCGAGAGCTAAACTCAGGACCCTGGTCAGAATGTAGCATGCCAATTGCGTATGTGCCGATAAAGACTCACAAATCTTTTAAAACAGTTCTGGCGTCAGCCAAGCGCTGGGGCAACATCCAAATGAATCTCGTCTTAATATTTATGGGATCGCATTTGTCTGGTCAGACGCCTGCGTCTAGATAGTCTAATGCAGTCTAATAGAGGTGTCTGAGCTGGTATTACTGTGCTAGAGTCTGATATCTGGTCCGGTTCATAACTGCGATCTCTATTGCAGTCTTGACAATCCATTGCAAAGTTATAAACTTGCACGCTCATTCCCGGCCACCAGTATTTTGATTGCAATTCTATTAGAGATTTCAGGATCTCTTGGTGCCTCAGACCCAATCCCATGTGTGCTTCTTGAATCAAGAAGACCCCTGGTTCGTGTTTGGAATTACTCTATCTCCCACTCCAGGGATTTGAGCAAACGGAACAGAGTTCGCATCAATTATGTATGTATTTCCGAATGGATAGTTTAGAGGTAACGCCGCATAATTACCTTCCATTGAGGCTCTTACTGCTAGGAGCGTTTCTCCATCTATTTGTTTTTTAGAACGCTTTTTTGTAGCTACGGAAGCCGGTTGGCCAGCTGCCGCCGTGGCTCTGTTAGCCAATGAATTCCCTGCAACGTGAACGCCATCACGTTGAAGACTCTGCGTATGTATCACGTGAGTCTTTTGTAGTTCTTCTTTAAAAGAACTACCTGTTCCCAAAGCTTTTAATGCTTTATTTTGCAACCTCTTTCATCTTTGTAACCATTTTCAATCCATGTCCGCATGTAATTATTGTAAGATTCGATGCAGTAATATGAATAGCACACTATTAGTGTGGGGAATTCGCGATCTGCATTTTCAAGCGCCATCTTAAAAGCATGTAGTTCATCTCGCTGAGCTGTACAGTTTCTGAGCGATTCAGTTTTAGTGATTAATGGTCTAAATTTTCCCATGCGCCAGTGACCTTTTACAATTGCGCATGCTGCATTATAGGCTCTTTTATCCACAAGGTAGTGTTGTGCACATCTGTCTGTGTAGATTACACAGGTGTATTGTCTCAAAGGTAGAATTTCGATCGACAGAGGGAATTCTTGTTCGTATTCTAGATGTTCTAGCTTTTTCATTCTGGGATCAATTGCGTGTATCACGTCAGTTGTATCAAGAGAATTAACCTATTGTACCCATTTTGGTTTTAATGCCATAGCATTTGGAATGCCCGGTCTTGTCACTACTTCAAGGGCTGATACTGCTGTTAAAACAGATATCCTCTTCCCATGAGCTAGGGCTTTTTATTTTGCTACAGCCGTTTGAACCGCAGTTAGAATTTTTTCAGTAGAACGGAATTTCATTTCAGCTTGTGTGTACAAGAGTGATTTGTAAGCTATTGGTACTGTTTCTCCCTCATTAGAGGTCAGGTATGTAAATCTGCATCTTCCTGGGATGACTCGGATTACAAGGTTGCGTTCGTTTGCGGGTGTTCGTTTGTGTGTTTCTGAGTCCAATTAATTGGTTTGAAATCAGGTTTTATTCATTCGTAGAGTGGTTTAACCCTCTCTGCATAATTTAGAATGTAAGTTCTTCCGAAGTTCAGGAAACCTAGAATTGATTGTAAGTTTTTCAGCGTTTTTTTGAGCTTGGAGTACTGCACATTTCTCTAAGAAATTGTCAGCTAGGCTTTTGCCTTCACTTGATAATTCATAGCTTAAAAATAAGACAGTATGATGGGTAATTCGTGACTTTTTAAAGTTAAATTTGTACCCTTCAGATGCGAACCCAAGTATGATGGTGTTCACTCTTTTCAAGTGTGTCTCCAGGTCATTGTCTGTAAGATAGATGTCATTGACATAAGATAATACCTCATCATCATATATTTGTAGTAGCTCTGTTACCCTGGCTGAAAATAATCCTGGGCTATTTTTGAATAAGCATGGGCGGAAAATCCGTTCTGCTCGCAGATTTTGTGGATTTTCGGTAAATTTGCAATCCGCAAACTCTCGCGAATTTACCGAAAATCCGCAAATTCCCACGCATCGGATTTTTTTTTTGGTGATACAATATTGCGGCGTGTGGCGTTCACTTACCGTCATTCAGCGTTTGCTGAGTTGTTTTTCTGCGCCATTTTGGATCTTGCTGCGGGATCCCGCGGAAGTTTGGCGATGCATCGCGAGAGTTCGCAAATGCGAACATGTAGGTGCGGCGGGCAGCAACAATCTCGCACTCGCGAAATTACAAAATTTGCAATTCTGCACAAGAAATCCACTAGCAAGCAGCACAGACCTTCTGAAAATGATGATTTTTATCAGAATAACTCCTCAGGTTGACATTTGCCTGCACTTTTTTGGATTTGAGGCCTTTTGAATTTCTTTGGATCACTTTTGGATTAGAAATCAACTTTCACAAGTAAATTTGTTTGGGGCATTACAGTTGCTGTTCTGCAGAAAAACGAGTTTTGCACAACTGAAAGCACTCAGCAGGTGCAAAAAATCACTCATCATTAGTAACGATTCACTGTAGTACTTCCTGAGGGGCCCCTCCGGAGTTCAGTTGCCTATGTTTGTTTGGGGCATTACAGTTGCCGTTCTGCAGAAAAACGAGTTTTGCAAAACTAAAAGCACTCAGCAGGTGCAAAAGTTCAAACTCATCATTAGTAATAGTAACCATTCCCTGTAGTGCTTCCTGACTGGGGCCCCTCCAGAGTTCATTTGCTAGTTGCAACAATTCTATGACCCTGCTCTGACCCTCACAGCAGGCTCATAGAAAAGCTACAAGTAGGCCACAAAGGTCCTGGAAAAAAAATTGCACTGCAACAGAAAGCAAATTACAGATAAGGAAGCAGGTGCCAGACTGGAATTTTAAAACAGTGACACATTAATAAATCAACCCCAAATTAATTCATGTCAGTTGAAGCAGGGCAGGTGTGCTTGCTTTCCCCCCCCATAATCTACAGTGATGATGAACCAGAGGGTGGCATTGATGTACCAGAGGGTGGCATGGGTGAAACAGAGGGTGTCAGTGGTGAAACAGAGGGTGCTGGGAACCAGTGATGATAAACCAGACGTAGAAACAACATAGTCGTGACAGTTGCAAACCGACAAGTAAGTTCGCAATTGCGAACTGGTACAAAACCCTCGCGAACTGGCAGAAACCCTTGCGAACACAAAAAAAAATCTGCTAATTCGCGAGAATTCACGGATTTTGCGGATTGTGAGTTCGCAAATACGCAAATTCGCCAACGCCAGATTCGCAAAATTCGCCGTAGCTTATTCTTTTTTTTTTTTTTTAAATTTTTAAAACCTTTATTTGAAAAAGTGCACACAGCTGTTTAGCCTAACATCCCGGAGGCAAGGCAGCATATAGAAACAGGAGAGCAATAGTGCAAGAATCAATGTCACAGTACAATGAAGGTTGATTTTATTATTTTGTGTTATAAGGAACAAGGAAAAAGAAAAAGAAAAAGACACCAGAAGGCGCATAAAGAGTGGCAATGGGGTAGAAAAACCAGTGAAGCGTTGGCAGTGGGGCAGGGGAGCAGCGGGAACACTAGCACAGATACAGGAGAACAGATCAGGATAGAAGGGGGGGGAGAAGAGGAAACAGGATGCAATAGTACAGCGCGTCACAGTTGGTGTCACAAGTTATGGCGACAGATGTTCCTCCAATGAGACAGGTTCCGGAGGCACACAAATATCTCCCCGGTAAGCATTCCAGGCCCCCCACACCTTCAACCACTTTTTGGGCTTACCCCTGGCAGCATAGACCGTCTTTTCCCTGAACATACACCAATCCATGTTGGCTTTCCATTGCACCACCATGGAAGCTACCGAAGCCCCCCATTTCTGTGCGATATCGCGTTTGGCCACCATGTTGCCAAGGGTCACCCACTGCGTCTGAGCCACATTGTGGTCCGTCTGTCCCCAAATGTTGTGGAGGCATCTCCTAGCTCCCGCAGTCGCTACCACACCAGTCACTTCGTCCATAATCCGATGCACACGTCTCCAGTAGGAGGCCATGGCGGGGCATTCCCAAAGAATGTGCATAAAAGTGGCAAGGGCACCGCAGCCGCGGCTACAAAGCCCATTGACCGAGTAGCCCATATGCACAAGCCGGGGGCCAGTCACGTACACCTTGTGCAGGATTTTGAGCTGCACCAGCCAGAGACGAGAGGAAATGGCGACTTCCTTAGGGGAAGAAACTGCACTCTGCCAATCCTCATCATCGATTTCCAGTCCGTCACGCACCCACCGCTCCCGCACACCCAGGAGGAGGTCAGTGCGAACATTAATAAGTTTCTTATAAGACAGTGAGATGGCACTGTCAGGCATATGGCCATCCAACACCCTGTCTTCCAACGGGGAGCTTTCTGGAATCGCCCCCTCAGCTGGTTTAGCAGACTGGGCATATCGGAAACACTCCGAGTTACCCAGCTGGTATTCCGCCTGCAGCTGGGAGAAGGTCTTGATCTCACCCTTCTATATCATATCATCCACCCTAGAGATACCTATGAGGTCCCACTTGTCAAACCCCTTGGTGTGCCATAGCTTGCCCAAAATATCGGAATCATACAGTGGGGTGAATCTAGTCAGCCTGCCTTGCCATCCCTGCGCCTTGGACCCGTCATCCGCCTGTCCAGAGACCTCGAGTACAGCGCCCTGTAGTAATTGCCGCCACTCAAGAGCCACTTATCCATCGCATATCCAGGGTTATTTTCCGGACCATAGAAACCGTGGTTGATAGCCGCCAATTGGGAGGCCCAGTAGTATCTGCGGACGTCCGGTAGTGCTATACCCCCGTCATACCACGGAAGCGTAAGCTTCGTGATAGCAACGCGGGGTCGGCCGTCCCAGAGCAGGGCACGTTGAAGGCCTTCAATCTCTCGGAAGTATCGGGCGGGAACCGGATCTTGGGTGTTCTGCAGGGCGTATAGGAACCTGGGCAAGGACATCATCTTAAATAATGCAGCGCACCCAAGTAAAGAAGAAGAAGAAGAAGAACCCTCCACGTCACGCAGGAGGCGGAGAAGAGGGAGAAGCAAATTGTGTTCATAGCGCGCCTTCACATTACCAGAGATATAAATCCCCAAGTATTTAAAGCCCTGGCTGGCCACCTGGATGTTGCAGCCTCTAGGGAGGCGCGGTGTGTCCCCTTTCAGTACGTAGAGGGAAGACTTTGCCCAGTTAATGACAAGGCCGGAGTACCGGCCAAAAAGTCTAAGTACATCACAGGCCACAATAAGTGACCTGCAAGGGGAAGTGAGGTAAAGCAGAATATCATCCGCATAAAGGGAGACTCTGTCCTCAAAGCCAGGGGTCCAGCTTATACCATGCAGATCCGGGTGTGTACGTAACAGGGCCGCAAGCGGCTCAAGAGCGAGCGCGAACAAAAGAGGCGACAAGGGCCGCCCTGCCTGGTGCCCCTGTGAAGGGCAAAAGTCGCCGAGCTGCGGCCATTGACGGCAACGTTAGCCAGTGGGTCAGCATACAAAAGCTTCACCCATCCCACAAACACCGGGCCAAAACCGAGCTTCGCCAGCACCGCCCAAAGATAACTCCACTCGAGAGAGTCAAAAGCCATCGTGCCGTCCAGGGACGCCAGGACTGCCGGCTCCTCAAGGGTGTGAGCCCTGGCCAGGGCACCGTGGAGTCTACGCAAGTTAAGGGCAGTGTTGCTGTGTGGAATAAAGCCCGACTGGTCCGGATGCACTAAGTCGCCGATAACACCAACCAGTCGATTAGCGATTATCTTGGCAAGAATCTTAGGCTCAGCATTCAGGAGGGAAATGGGACGGTAGGACCAACACAAATCTCTCGGCTTCCCTTCCTTGTGGATGACCACAATGGTGGCCAACCTCTGGTCAAGGGGAAGTAGGCCATTCTCCTGCGCTTCTAGAAACATGTTACGCAGGTGTGGGGAAACCACATCCGGCCTGATCTTATAAAGCTCAACCGGGATACCATTGGGGCCGGGTGCCTTGCCCGATCGCAGTGAGCGGATCGAAAGTGCGACCTCATCCACAGAGACGTCCCTGTCCAGATCGTCGCGCTCCTCGTCCGAAAGGCACGGGAGATCGACAGCCGAAAGAAACACTGCCGAATCGGTTTCAGACCGGTCCGAAACAGAGGTGTAGACGCCTCGAAAGTAGTCAGCGAAGGACTCGGCAATGGCACTCGGATCAGTGACGACAACTCCGTCCTCCCCCATTATCTCGGGCACAACACGGCTAGCCATCTCTCTCCTGTTCAGCCAGGCCAGCAACCTCCCAGCCTTATCGCCAACGTCGTATATCCGCCCCTGCTGTTCTTTTGCTAAAACAAGGGCAGCGTTCGTAGCAAGGTCGCGGTATTCCGACTGTTTGAGGGAGAGGTCGTGCAGGAGAGCAGGATCGGGCTCAGCCTCCAATTGGGAGTCAAGCTCCATGATCTCCTCCTCGATGTATACTAAATCAGCATCTCTGACTCTTCGAGCCTCCGCTATAAGAGCAAAACTGTCTTAAACGCCTCCCATAAAGTCAAGGCCGACAAAAACCGACCACTCATTTTCGGCAAAATAGAGATCGATGGCCTTGGCCAGGAGGTGACGAGTCTTGGGATTACGAAAGTACCACGGATTAACATCGCCGGTCGGTCCGACATGGCAACGTCAAAGTCAAAAGTGACCCACAGCGGGGAATGATCAGAAATACCCCGTGCCAGAAAACGAGCCTCAGAAACAGCAGGCGCGTGTGCGGCCAATGTAAGAACATAGTCGATCCGAGAAAGACTACCATGGGCGCCAGAGTGGAAGGAATAATGACATAGCGTGGGATGTAGAAGCCGCCAGCTATCTACTAGCCCCATGGTCTCGAGGAAAGAGGGCAACCACAATTGGGAGCCACGGAGGTCTCTAGGCGGATGGCGGTCCAAGGAGCCGGAGCAGACCGAGTTGAAATCACCCCCCACTATCAGCAATCCAGCAGGCAAATTCAAAATGGCGCCACCAAGGTCCTGGAAGGTGCTAGATTGTAGGCCCGGGGGAACGTAAACTGAAAGTAATGTTAGGGCGCGCCCTTCCCATCGACCCGCCACAGCGGCGTACCGGCCCCTCTCATCGATCACAGTGACGTCGACCTCAAGCGGAAGGGACGCACGAACAAGAACTCCCGCCCCCCGAGATCCCGAAGAGAACCCTGAGTGAGCCACCATCTTGTACCCTTTACGGTTAAGAGCCTTGCACGTGTTACCAACCAGATGCGTCTCCTGAAGGAGGACGACATCAGGCATATGACGTTTAATCGATTGAAGCACAACCCCTCTCTTAATACGGTCACCCAACCAGTTAACATTCCAACTGAAAACTCGTAGCTTCCTACCCCCCATCATCGTGTCCCCGGCCCCACCCAACCCCAACAAGCCTCAACAACAAATGAAACTGAGCAGTAGATACATCCCATTGCCTAAGAGATAGAAAGAGAGAAGAAAGAATAAACAAACAAACTTCCCCACCACCACCCACCACCCTGCACCCCTGCAGCAGACTAAAAAGCCCCCCCCCCAACCAGCAGTGTGCCTGTCGCCCCATAAACTAATCTACAAAAAGACCCTAGAGGAGTAAGGAATCTCAGCAAACCCCTCCCGCCACCCTCCATGTACAAACAGGAAAACTATCAAAATCGGAATAGCATTGGTATTGGCAGTCACAGACATCAGGGACACCAACCGCCATATGCAGCACAGCAGAACCCAGTCCTAGAGATCAGAACCACCAGTTGCGCCACCGGAACGTTCGTCGTGTTCTTCCTGGCGTTGTGGCAAAGTGTCCAGCCAGTCACTCGCATTCTCGGGCACATCAAAGAACATAGCTCGGCCCTCGTACTCAATCCGCAGTTTAGCAGGGAACAGCATAGAGTATTTAAAACCCATGTCTCTTAGGCGTCGTTTCACCCCTGCAAAACTCTGACGTTGTCTCTGAACGGCCCTGGTGAAGTCCGGGTAAAAGTGCACCTCAGAGTTTTGAAATTTAAGCGGCCCATGTCTCCTAGAGGCTTGAAGAATCACATCCCGGTCTCTAAAGTTGAAGAGCCGGGCAATGATGGGTCTAGGCGCAACACCCGACTTCGGAGGGCCGCCAGGTATCCGATGGGCACGTTCCACCAAAAAGAAGTTACTCAGGCCAGAAGGTGCGAGATGTGTCTGTACCAAGTCTTCCACAAAAAGGTCCACTGCCGCCTCCTCCGCTCCCTCCGGAATACCAATAATGCGAACATTCTGCCGCCTTGCACGCCCTTCAAAATCCTCCAGCCTCCTGGAGAATCGATCATTGACCGATCTCAGAGTCCGGACCTCCGCCTGCAGGTCTGAAACATCGGTGGTTAAGCTGGAGGTCTTGAGATCAAGGGATTTCACCCGATCATTGGTCTTCCCCAAGTCGGCCCTGATCAGGTTGAGATCCACGCCCAGAGTGTCCACCTTATGAGTCAGGACCTCGTGTTGCTTCTGCATTTCTGACCGAATGCCTGCGATGGCCCCCATAATGTCACTCAGAGTAGGCTCGGAACCTTCAGGCGAGCCCGCACGATGCAAGTCTTTAGAAGAGGCCACCACAGTGGGCGAGGTCCGCTGCTAAGCATATCGATCAATTTTTTTCAGCTGCGTCTGAGTCGTCCTACGAACACCTCTGTTCGACGTCTTGTCGGGGTCCCCTTTGCCGGCCATGATGGACCCAAGGAGAACAAAGGGCTACGTCGCCCGGACAAGGAAGCAGATGTGTAGAACAGAGGCGAAGTCAGCAAACAGTAGCAGGCGACTCCGCAGCTACATGCACTTCGCCAGCAGGGACCAATAACGTCCACTTCGCATTCCAATCATGCGGAGCGTCGGTACGAACAGCAGCCACCCATGAGACAATGGCGCATCACTGGCACGAAGTTCAGCTCGACGTAACTTCGCCTAGGAGCTACGGATTCGAAAGCGGAAAGCAGTTCCCGTGTCCGCGACCTCTCACCAAGCAGAATCCACTAATGTGGATCAGGATTCTCAACAGGATATTTGCGGAGGGTCGGAGGGTCCGCGGAGCTCCAAGCTTACGCGGCCATCTTGGTCGCCCGCGAAGCTCCTCCTCCCCATGCTTATTCTTGAATCCCTGTGGGAGTCGACAAAATTGCTTTTGGGCCCCCATGCTGGAGAAAGCGGTGAAATACCTGCGTTCTGGTGCAATGTTTTGACAGAAAAAACATTTGAAATATCTAATGTTGTTTTATATTTTTTGAGCACAATATTATTCATTAGTTTAGTTAGTTTTGTACTGCAAATGTTTTGCAACAAGAGTTTAGGTGTCTGTAGTCCAAAACTAGACAATATGAATCGTCTGGCTTGGAGACAGGAGACAAAGGATTGTTCATTTGTGAGGTGCATGTTTCAATCACCCCCTGGTACTCAAGTTGATCTACGATCTCCCCGACATGTTTTTTAGCTTCTTGCTTAACAGGATACTGCTTCTGTGCAGTAGGTAGATTTTTTAACTAGATTTTATAGTGAGGAGAATCCACATCACATCCTACATGACATTTATATAATGCAGAGGCTTGGACTACTGACCATTTTCTTGCATATGTGTATTTTTTATGACTTGGAATGTGATTTGAGAAGGCAGGCATAATCATTTCTTCGCCATGTGGGCACTCCCTAACAAAATCTGGTGGCCAGTCTTTCTCTGCTAGAAGGATAGCATAGCCTTTAGATAGCTTTTCCAAGTTTTGTCCCCCTCTATACGTATTATTTCATATAATTTGTGGGGCACGCTAACTCTGGTGTCTGCAGTTTCCACTTGAATGTATTTATTCGTTTCCACTATCTCCAGAAGATTCATCAGGATCTTGCTAGCTATGGTCACTTCTGCTGCGCTGTTTGGGCTCACTCTCCGTTCTTGAGTTGTGTCCTCAGGATCCTCGGCATATTTTACTTTAATACTGGTTACCTTCTTCTTGGGAAATTGTAATTTTTTACTTTGATGAGCAGGTTCTTTGTCTATGGACTTGACGCGCTCTTTTTTATGTTCTGACCGTCCTCTTCTTTCCGATTTCTGTGAGGAAGTGTGAAAATATCGAGAGGGACGTGTATCAATATCTTGATATTTGTCAGGTTTTCTCAAATTTTCCCTATTTCTAAGGTTATATCTTTTTTCAGAGTGCTCCCTTTGTGGAGACTTGCCCTCCCCTTCTGGAGATCTATTTCTTCGTTTGGGAGACCTTCCTCTGGTCTGAAAATGTTTTTCTCTGGGAGAGGTTTGCTTATTACCCTCCCACTTCTTCTTTTGAGAATTGAGATTATTTTCAATGAAAGTTTTTTCAGGATTTTCAGTTAGTTGTGGTTTTAGTGGTTTCCCACCCAAACTGTCTCTACCTAATTCTTCACAGGATTTTTCAATTATTCTGGCAAGTTCAAAAGGTTAGTCTGCTATATCTGTTTCTTTTAATTTCCGGCAGATTGCCACGGATGCTGCTTCTCCTTTTATGTTGGCTAGTAGTATAGCCAAGACTATATTAAAGTCTTTCAGTAATTTCATACCTAGATTTAAAGCAGGCTCTGGAACGTATTCATTTTGAATCTTAGTACATCTGGTATAACCGCCATAGACGGAACACCATGTGTTTTTGTGTAGATTGAAGCAAAGACTGTTCCCAAGTGTCACAGTCCTCCACATGTGGTGCAATCCCCATTGGTAGCCCGATGGTCAGAATTCTGTGTTTTTCGTGAGGGGTAGTATTAGGAAATACTGCCTCTATTTGAGTAATGTTTTGAGCTAACCAGAACGGAATTTGTTCCCGTTTTGCGGGTAATTTACCAATGACTGATTGTATGGTCTGTGGTGTAATTTTATTAGTGTTCCCCTGGTGAGGGGACTGCTGTGGAATTTTTATTGCTGGTTGGACTGTTAAAGTCCGCATGAAATATTGTACCAATTGACTATGTATTCTAAGTAGTTGTTTTAGCTGAACTAAAAGTTCTCCGCTAGATATTTTTTCAATGTCAGGATGTGGTGTATAGCTGGCTAGAACCGGCCATGTGGCTCCTGGTCTACCTAGTAGACCGAGCCTGGTAACGTGTTTTTGATGTTTTAGGGCGCCTTTAAACCAGAGCTCATGCTCTTGGTAAGTTAGTGGAATTTCAACTTCCTCGAAAGGGGTGTATTCCTCTGGAGATTCCCCTGCTTTGTAGTAGTGGAACTTGTGTGTTACAGCATTTGCTGCTGGAAAAGTTTTCCATGAATAGAATACCTCTGTCTGCCGATATTCATGTGCCTCGACAACAAATATGACTGTACCACCTCTTGATGATACTCCATTTTCTATAGGTTTTATAGTTAAGGTTTTCTTTACATTTACCGGGATGTTTATCGCATTCAGTTCATTTTCATTAAACCCTGTAACGTCAAAACCCGGTTGATTTGCATCTACTGCAGCTCCACCGGTTTCGTTGTTGTCGCCGTTGGTTGACATTATTCAATGAAAGTTTGCAGAGCAAATTTCAAGGAAACAAAGATTAGGTGCATAATATTCTGGAACACTGTATTCTTCAACGTTGACTAAACCAAAAACTAATACATAGGAATCTCTTCCTACTAAGTTTTGGCGGATATTAACCTTTTTACCCACTCCAGACGTCTATCGGAGTTTTTACGGGAAAAGGGGTCTGTGTGCAAAGCACGAATGAGTTACTCTAGTATCTAGCGTTAAGTTATAGCCTTACCAAACGTTGGGCGCCATGAAGTGTAGTTCCTATATTCCCAATAGACTCTGCGCATTTGAATAACATAAACAATAGTTTAGACGTAGGACTGAGGTCGACTAGGTCTCTATTGAATATGTTAGACCTAATTGTGTGTGCCAGCTAGCTCAGAGGTCACTAGAAACTTTCGCGAGTAAACAAGAAAGTGTTTAGCTTTCCTGAATAGACAAGAAGGGATTAGCTTCTGACAAGCGCATAAACATGACAAATTTGCTCCCTCCAGAATAAGGAGTATATCTCCAGAGTCGCGGAAACAATAGATAGCTATTTTACTCAGTCAATCGTGCATGCTTCGTTTCACCAGAGATGCAGAGAAATAGAGAGACGGGCATTTTCAGTAAAAGGGTTATTTATTGAGCAGTCTTCTTTCTCATGCAAGAGAAATGAATTGCAACAATTGCAACACTTGTCATAAAGTAAAGTGCGTACAGTAAAAGAAGTGTTATGAAATAATACTGTTAAAGCATTTATATTGTTTCTAAGATATAAGATACTTAAAATGGATAAAATACATACAACAATAAAATAATGACTAAACATACTCAACTGGTGTTTATAAGCTATGCCTACCCGAGTGTACCTAACCTAAGCCTAGTACAGGGAAGGAGTAGATGAGTTACAGTTTTTGCCAGGAATCTGAATCAAGAATTCTCTGTGGGTCTAATCAGCTCCGTACCTTGGGTATAGAATGAAGGAGGTCTTGTATATCTCTCTCAGGACTCGATCTCCCAGCAACCCGCGAGGGTGTCAGGGAAACACTGGAGCTGGATTTCTCGGCAGGAGAAAAGACACCGTCTCTCTCAGTGCGTCAGCAGGGAGGGTCTGCTTCCTTCGGCACTCGCATCAGCAGGGCGTCGGGCAAATAGATAGCCAATCTGCTCCAAACCACCGAGTGTTGCTTAAGGCAGATGTTCGTATATTTATACCTGAAAGGTGCCGAGTTTGACGTAAGGTTGGATATAAGACGTCACTAAGAACTGGCAGTTCTTTCAGGTCTCCAGGAGTTCTAGGACAAATCAAAACAGAAGCAGGGGGAATTCCCGGGCTGCTGAAGGCTTGGTTTATTTAAGAACGTGTTGTGTTTTCTAGGAGTCTATGGGAGTAGCCTTGCCATATTTGGACTGCATTGGCTGTGACTAAATATGGATATGATTCTTATGCCTTTATAAGGATATAATTTGTTATAACCACATAAGGGCATACATCGGGAATGTCTTAATTAGGGTCCTAGATACTGTCAGGTTTTTAGGTACTTAGCCTATAGACTATATCTCCCAGCATGCCTGTTGCGAAGTCTGTCCTGTCTTTCCGGTCTCCGCTCTGCTCCTACTTCCTATATACGCCCCCCTGAGGAAGCCCTCAGTGCTTGTCACCTGTGGTATTGCCGTTCCTCGTGGTTATCGAACCTGGGATTCTTGCAGATTTTTAAACTTGTTCTGTTCGGACTGCTAACACGCCGCCTTTGGCACAGAGGTCAATCATCTTGGAGTTGCGCTGTGTATGCCACGTAAGGACCGAGCTTGTTTCTCTGTTTCCACATTGCTTCTTTGACCTTTGACCCACAACTGAGAGACGCGCTGGGAGAGCTGCGTTGTCCATCTGTGAGTCGCGTTAGACGCTGTCTTCTTCAGCGGCATTTCAAGAACCTTGACATTGGATATTTGTTATCTCTATTTAGTGTACGGAGATATATGACAAAAGTTAGTAGAGCACTAACACAAAGAGCTAACGGAGGCTATTCTCTTCTGTTTATTTTGCTTCATTTGGGACCTTGCTTTTTGCAGTACATTTTTGGTTTACCCCAGAGCTGTTTAGAGGCTCGGATTGTTCTTTGGAGAGAGCGCAGGAGGCAAGAGGCATTGCTTCCCTGTTGGACTCCAAGATTCTTGGAACCACATATGCTGAGCAGGAAGAAACAACTTTCGTGAGCTAAGTAGCTTCTACTTATTTGACTCTTTACCAGTGAAGACCAAATCTTTGACACTTCAGAACCGTGGTTCATGTGTAGCTCCTATTTCTTTTACCTTTACTTTATTTTTTCCTTTTTTGGTGACGTTTTCTACTTGGATGCTTGTGGCAGCCTACTTAAGTGAGTGAGCTCATATACCTACTTATTGGGAGTCCCATGCATTCAGAAGAAAACACCTGAAGCTGTGAAAGCCGTAGAGGGGTCAGACTTGACATCGGGCCGGTATGTTACCATACACGCCAAATGGTCATGCAATTAGGACAAAACCATTATGAGCATATTTCCTTTGATTTAATCGATGCTCCTCAGTTCAAACTGATCTTGGGGATGCCGTGGTTAACACAACATGATCCCGTAGTGAAATGGGCAGCTCGCACTATCACCCTTAGTTCGGACTATTGTGCTGACCATTGTACCCTCCAATGCATACATGAGGAAATCCGGATGGACACTCCTGCGAGCACTCTAGCAAGTGGAGGGAGAATATTGAGGGTCAACACTGTCACTACTCTTCCGGAGGTCTACAGGAGGTATCAGGATGTCTTCAGCGAGAAAGAATACAGCAAGTTGCCCCCACACAGGGAATACGACTGTGTCATAGAGTTGGAACCAGGGGCTAGTATTCCCTATAGCAGAATATATGCCCTTACAGAGGCAGAGAATACCTATCTTCAACAATATCTGAAGAAGCTATTGGAGCCAGGATTCATTCGTCCTTCTACGTCCCCTGCATCGTCCCCTCTATTTTTCATCTCTAAGAAGGAAGGGGGATTGCGAACATGCATCGATTATAGAGCGATCAACAGGGTAACCAGAAAGAACAGGTGCCCTCTTCCTCTGATACCCGTCTTATTGGACCAGTTAAAGGATGCAAGAATTCTCACCAAGCTTGTTCCTGAGGGGTGCGTATCACCTGGTGAGAGTACGCCGTGGAAAGGAATGGAAGACTGCTTTCCGCACCAAATATGGGCTCTATGAGTACCAGGTCATGCCCTTTGGCCTGTGCAATGCCCCTGCGGCATTTCAATTCTTTATGGATGAGGTGTTGAGGGGCCTACTGGACATCTCATGCATCGTCTATATCGACGACATTTTGATTTATTCTCCTACACGAGAAGAGCATGATAAGTGCGTGATGGAAGTTGCAGCAACATGAACTGTTTGCCAAATTGGAGAAGTGCTTGTTTCATACCACAGAAGTGGAGTTCCTAGGTTACGTCATCGGCCCGAATGGATTAAGGATGGACCACAAGAAGATACAAGCAATCATTCAGTGGGAACCTCCCTCTTGTGTGAAGGCCTTGCAGAGTTTCCTGGGTTCCGCAAACTTTTACAGGATATTTATTAAAGACTTCTCAAGGATCATACAGCCATTAACCCATCTTTTGAAGAAAGGAGCGGTCTTCAAGTGGACGGACTCTGCCGAACATGCCTTTCAAGCTCTGAAGATCCGTTTTATCACAGCGCCCATCTTACGGCATCCAGATGTGAGTCAGTCCTTCGTAATGGAGACAGATGCCTCTCATTACGCTATAGGAGGCATACTATCGCAAAGAAACCCCGAGACAGGCCAACTACATCCTGTGGCTTACTTTTCCAGAAAACTGTCCTCCAGTGAAATAAACTATAGTATTACGGATAAAGAGTTGCTGGCCATTAAGAGGGCGTGCGAGGAATAGCGACACCATCTCCTGGGGGCCAGACACACTGTAGAAATCTTCACAGATCCCCAGAATCTCCTTTTCCTGAAAAGCGCGAAAGCATTAACACCATGTCAGTTGTGGTGGTCTTTGTTTTTCTCGGATTTTGACTTCGTGATTAAAGATCGTTCAGGTCCACAAAACGGCAAGGCCGATGCCCTTTCAAGACCGGAATCAGTAATGAAGGATCAACCATCAGACATCGAAGACCCTCCCATCATTCTGCAAAGAGCCTCCTTCGAACCATCTGCTTCAGCGATGTTCCTCAGTTTTTCCGAAGCAAGTTGAAGAAGAAATCGAAGCTGTGGATGTGCATTCCTGGATAGCCAAAGAACCTTTACAGAGAACAATGAGAGACAAATTACTCTTCAGAGACAAGCAATTGTACCTGCCTGAGAAAGAACTACAGATTCAAGTCCTTCAATGGACTCATGATTCCTCCTTGAGTGGACACATGGGAGTACAAAAGACGTTACAGACCACTTCCAGATACTTTTGGTGGGAAACGATGCGGAAGGACATTGAAGAGTACTTTGCCAGATGCCCTATTTGTACTCAAGCTAAGGCACAGCATCAACGAAGCAGCAGATTATTACGTTCCATACCGATACCTCCAGCACCATGGCACACAGTATCCATGGATTTCATTGTGGAAATCCCTCTCAGTTTCGGCAACAACACTATCTTGGTGGTTATAGACCATCTAACCAAAATGGGTCATTTTATTGCACTAACTAAGTTGCCCACGTCAGGAGAATTAGCCGTAGTCTTCTTGCAAAATGTGGTACGGTTACACAGTGTTCCCTCTGTTCTCATTATGGATAGAGGAACGCAGTTCACTTCTAAATTTTGGAAGGCTCTGTGTGATATTATGAAAATTGATGCTCGTTTGTCTACAAGCTATCATCCGCAGACAGACGGCAAAACTGAGAGACTTAATCAAATGCTAGAGCAGTATTTAAGGTGTTTTTCCTCCAGCAGGATGAGGAATGGAGAACGTTGTTGGGGATGGCAGAGTTTGCCTACAATAACGCTACTCATTCTTCATTGGGATGTTCCCCCCTTCTTTTGCCTTAACGGGTATCACCCCAATTTTCTACCTTTTGAACAACCAACCATGTCTTCTCATCCTACCATCCAAGAACACCATGCATTCCTTACTTCTGTTGTAAAAGATGCCAAAGAGCATCTGACGGCAGCCAGAAACCGCTACAAAATACAGGCAGACAGAAAGAGAACCCCTGAGCCAATATACTCACAGGGAGATAAGGTGTGGTTGAGTACCAACCACTTGAAATTTAAGGGGAATACTCGTTTGAAGTCTAAATTTGTTGGTCCATATCCCATCGTTGCAGTGGTTAACCCTGTAGCCATGAAGTTAAAACTTCCATCATCTTGGCACATCCACCCTGTGTTCCACGTGTCTCTCCTGAAACCGTATGTGCAGGGTACCAGAGCTGCAGTAAGGCCTCAGCCTTTGGAAATTGAAGGGGATGCAGAGTACGAGGTACGGACTGTGCTTGATTCCAGGAGGGTGAGGGGTGTCCTTCAGTATCTGATTGACTGGAAGGGGTATGGGCCTGAAGAACGATCCTGGGAACCGCACACTAATCTACACTGTCCTGGGCTTTTGAGGCGTTTCCACACCTTGCACCCATCTAAGCCTGGTGGACCGCTGAGACGTCGGTCATTGAGAGGGGGTTCTGTCACGTTTTCAGGTACTTAGCCTATAGAGTACATCTCCCAGCATGCCTGTTACGTAGTCTGTCCTCTCTTTCCGGTCTCCGCTCTGCTCCTACTTCCTATATACGCCCCCCTGAGGAAGCCCTCGGTGCTTGTCACCTGTGGTATTGCCGTTTCTCGTGGTTATCGAACCTGGGATTCTTGCAGATTTTTGAACTTGTTCTGTTCGGACTGCTAACACGCCGCCTTTGGCACAGAAGTCAATCATCTTGGAGTCGCGCTGTGTATGCCACGTAGAGAGCCGAGCTCGGTTCTCTGTTTCCACATTACTTCTTTGACCTTTGACCCACAAATGAGAGACGCGCTGGGAGAGCCGCGTTGTTCATCTGTGAGTCGCGTTAGACGCTGTCTTCTTCAGCGGCGTTTCAAGAACCTTGACATTGGATATTTGTTATCTCTATTTAGTTTACGGAGATATATGACAAAAGTTAGTAGAGCACTAACACAAAGAGCTAACGGAGGCTCTTCTCTTCTGTTTATTTTGCTTCTTTTGGGACCTTGCTTTTTGCAGTACATTTTAGGTTTACCCCAGAGCTGTTTAGAGGCTCGGATTGTTCTTTGGAGAGAACGCAGGAGGCAAGAGGCATTGCTTCCCTGTAGGACTCAAGGATTATTGGAACCACGTATGCTGAGCAGGAAGAAACAACTTCCGTGAGCTAAGTAGCTTCTACTTATTCGACTCTTTACCAGTGAAGACCAAATCTTTTACACTTCAGAACCGTGGTTCATGTGTAGCTCCTATTTCTTTTACCTTTACTTTATTTTTTTCCTTTTTTGGTGGCGTTTTCTACTTGGATGCTTGTGGCAGCTAACTTAAGTGAGTGAGTTCATATACCTACTTAATTGAGCAGATACATGTTGGGGTAGGGGGGTGTATTTATTAGTGTTCCTTGTGTCTTTCTGCAGGAACCAGAACACCAACCTAACGCATGGTACCTATCCTGTCGTCAAGCACTGTAGATGGTTTCTGGCTGACAGTCTTTTATGTTTTATTTCTCCACTTTTCACCTTCCCTGGGCGAGGTCCTCATAGGAGAGTGTACATGTATATGACTCACTTGAGTGCCGCTCCTAGGGAGGAGAGAAACTAGCAACTACATCGCTCCTTCTGTACCTGATTCATAAGGTTAGTCAATCTGCCTCGTTTTATGACAGATACATTCACAACAACTGGAGGTAACTGGTGAGCTAGTAGGCCCCTGGGACCCCCAGTATTCAAGGGAAATTACTTCCCCCTCTGCAATTCGCCAGGGGGTGCATTTGCAGAGTGGTGCAGTGCTTGGGGTGATGGATTGCACCACTCTACAAACGCGCCCCCTGGAGTGTTTGCAGAGGGGGAACTAATTCCCCTTGATTACTGGGGGTCCCTGGAGGACAACTAGCCCACCAGGAACCTCCAGTATGTACCAGGGGGCTGCCTTGCAGAGAGGTGTAAAAAGGGGCGTGGCCTCTTCACACGTCTCTGAAAGGCAGCCCCCTTGCGCATACTGGAGGTTCCTGGTGGGCTACTTGGCCCCCAGGGACCCCCAGTATCCAAGGGGAATATTTCCCCCCTCTGCAAATGCGCCAGGGTGCGTGTTTGCATAGTGGTGCCCTAATGTTTTTTTGGGGGATCGGCAGGGTCCGCGTACCATGCACGTATCCCGGGATTTAAAAAAATAATAATTTTTTGGGCCTTGGGGGTCCTTGTGGGACCCCCTGAGCAGGCCTAGGGGGTCAGGAACCTCCAGTATGCACAAGGGGGCCACCTCCCTGGACTATTAGAACAAAAAATATGGGAGCGACCAGTATGGCCTCCCCTGCTGCCCCAGAGACTGCCACCTCTCTGGGGTGTAGTTCTTTCCCAGCCCCAGGGACCACCACCTCCCCGGAACTTTAAGTTTAAAGAATGCAGGGGGTCACACAAACCTCCCCCACACCTCTGGTGAGCACCACCTCCCCAGGTGAAATTGAAAAAGACCACTCCTGGAGCCGACCATGGCCCTGAGGACTGCCACCCCCAGGGCCAGCTCCTGCATATCAGTTTGCAGTGTCTTGGCGGTAACTTTCCGCCAATCTGCAGCAAGTGCTCCTCTTTCAGCAATGAAAGTGGAGCATTTGTCTGTTTTCCTGTCCTCTGTCAAGCAAGCAGGAAAACTGACGAATTGCTTTGAGATCCAGAGAGCTGAATGTTTGACATCTCCCTGGGTCTCAAAGCAATGCCGGCTCACGCAGGAGGTTTGGAACTGGCATGGACCGCAGGGGACTTAAGACTCCCCTGTGGACACCAATAGAGAGGCCAGAACCCAGGGGTTAGGGTCCTCACAGCTGAAATCGGCCCAGGAAGGAGGGCCATGTGCCTCCCCACCTATATTTTCAGTTTAATATTTATTGCTTGATTAGTTAAAATCATCACAATGCCCCCCTACATAAAATGAGTGAGTTTCATCTACTCAACAGCTAGAAGTGTCATATATGCAAGTGTACATCTGTGCTCTGTCTCCCATACATTCAAGTGTAAAAATTCTGTTATTCTAAAATCATTCTAAAACTATGTTTAGATCAAGTTACTGCAAAAAAGTTGAAATTATGTACCAACCAAAATAAAAGTATGGGGATGTGTTACATGCAATTATAATTAAAGGTCACCCGCTTGCAATAAGCAGCTATTGACTAATCTCTTGAACTTGACTCCTCGGCAAGACAAGATGCATGACGAGCCCTCCATCCAGCTTATCACTGCTTGTCTGCTAGAGCGAATGTTCAGGTTCATAAAAATCGCCTTTAGGTAATGTCTCCTTTGGGTTAACATGGCTGGACAGGCGCACAGCAAGTGGGCCAAGGTTTCCTTTTGGAATCCGCATAAGCGACAACATTCTGAGTTAAAAACTGCCTCCCAAGAGGGGGATAAGTCCTTAGAGACATGCACCCCCATCCTGAACTTTAGAAAGCACATCTTTAAATAGGAACTAAAATGGGCAGATAAGTAGGCTTGTGGCTTTAAAGACCTGTATGAATTCATAACTGTCCATCCATGCCGTCTCTTTGTGAGCGCAAATTTATCTTCCAATAAAGATTTCTTTTTGCTTGCAACATTCACAGTTTTGTTAAAGGACACTCAATCCATCTTGTTGTCCCATGCTGGTTGGAGTTCCAGAGTGGCCAAAGATGTACTCAAGTAACTCCCCCAAGAGTTTGGGGTTTCTTGCTCGTTCTGTGACCTTACTTCGTCCCAGCAGAGTCTGTTTAGAGTGTCCACTTCGGATGACCGGAGGGTGTGGCAGAATTAAATAAAGTCGCTCATTGCCCTGTATTTAAGTCCAGTCTTACCTGGGCGGGCGAGGCACTTTTTGGCAAATCAAAAACTGCTTTATAGATTTTTGACTGCAATTCATTCTGGAAATGCGAATCTTTGCCATACCAGGAGACAAGACTGTATGACAAACTTGGTTGAATTTGAGCAGCCATAACTTTTAACAGGTGCGAATGGTTAGGGCAGTCTAATTTTCTGCGCATGGATCTGTAAGCATAGATCAGGGACTGGGTCTTTACTTTGAGGGACATTTTGTGTTCTTTGTGACTTGTGCCCTGCCCGATTATTATGCCCATATATTTGAATGAACTTTTTTCTTCCACTTGGACCCCCTTAACCCTCCATTTGAACTTTAATTTCCTACTGTCCACCAGACGAACGATTTTTGTTTTATCATTGTTTATCTCTAGCTGTTCCGAATCCAAGTAGGATGCCAGGTTGTTTATTGATCTTTGTAGTCCCACTGGGGTTTGGCTTAACAAGATTATGTCATCTGAATATTGGAGGATTACGACTGGCTTGTTGGCCAGTTTCGGGGGGTGGCAGTCTGGGTTTTCAATGTATCGGGCAATGTCGGATAAATAAAGATTAAAAAGGCTTGGGGCCAAGACACAGCCTTGCTTCAGACCACTTTGTGTAGGAATACTACCAGTGGTGCTCAACCCGTTTCCCAGCTTGACTCTTGTCCAGGGGTCAGTGTGCAAGGTTACGAAGGCGGTGAGGAGTGCATTTGGTATGCCACATCTTTTAAGTTTGCCCCTTAAGTGATTCCTGTTCACTCTGTCAAATGCTGATTTGATATCCACAAAACAGGCTAAGAGGCAGACTTTCCTTCTTTGTGCCTGTTCTGTCAAGAGAGCTAGAGTTGCAAGGTTCGATTGAGTGCCCATGCCTTGCCTGAATCCTGTTTAAAAGTTGGGGATGATGTTTTGTTCCTCCATCCAGCATTGCAGACGGTTCAATAGGCACAAGGCGTATAGTTTGGCTTCCATGTCAATCAAGGAGATTAATCTGTAATTCCCTGGCTTACCGTGATCTCCCTTTTTGTATATGGGGTGAATGACAGTCCCCCTCCAGGAAGCTGGGATGTTAGAATTTACATAGATCTCGTTGAAGACTGGTGTTAGGATTTCAGACCATAGCTCTGGGTTATTCCTGAAGATTGCGTTTGGAATGCCGTTTGGCCCAGCCGCTTCCTAGTACTTTAATTTTTTTATGAGGATTTTTAGTTCTTTCTCATTTGTCAGAGGAGTTTGCTCTTCGAAAGAGGAGTTTAAATGGGCCGAATTAGCTGTTGGTGTTACATGACTCAGTCCAGCTTTTGCCTCCTTTTGCTCACGGAGTTTCCCCTGGGGTTGTTGTTCTGGGTCCCTCCTGGGTTCGTTAAACAAGGTCTTTACATGATCTGTCCAGTTTTCTGCACCGATTCCTGCCTGTTGCTGAAGTGTTGGGCCCGTTGTTAGTGTGTTAATAATCCCCCAGAAATCACTGCTGTTGGATTTTTTGCTAGCTGTTAGTAATTGCTGCCAGATTGATTCTTTATACTCTGATTTTGCTTTCCCCAACTTCTTTCTGTAAGCTCTCCTTAGTGTTTGCAACTTTGTTTTTTCTTGTTTTAGATCCTTTTCTCCCTCTCTGGATAGACGTCGCACTTCTCTCGCGATCTCTCTTTTTTGCGTTTTGAGATTGTGATTGAACCAAGGGTCCCTTTTGGCTGTTTTTAAAGACTTCTGTGGCTTGGTAACCGGGAAAGTTTGAAGTAAAAACTCAGCCATTTGCTCCCAATAGCTTACATACGCACATTCTTGAACTAGGCCTTGAGTTTTAATGAAAGCCTTTACTTTGTTCTCAATAAGTTCAGGAGCCTCTCCTCGCCATTTTACTTTACGCAGGTTGAACGTTTCTGGTTGCTGCGTAATGGTATTATTCATCTGAGCGAAGTTTATTCTATTGTTCAGATTCAGTATTAGTGGCAGATGATCACTTTCCGCTCGTGTAATTATTCTGAAACTGTTTATTTCTGAGAGCTGTTTAGTACTCGTAATAATAACATTTAGGGCCAGATGTAGGTAATTATATTTTAGCGATTCATAAATACCGAATTTTACTGATTCGGTATTTATGAATCGGTAAAATAGAAGGGGGGAGATTTAGGTAGAATCGGTAATTGAATTACCAATCTGTAAGAATCTGTATTTACCGAATTGGTAAATACTGATTCGGTAATGCCCATTGATTCCTATGGGTATTGAAGCCCATAGGAATCAATGGGCATTACCGAATCGGTATTTACCGATTCGGTAAATACCGAATGTTGCAAGGGTGCAGGGGGTGTCACTTTGACACCCTCTAGCACCCTGAATTCAGGCATGTGTGACATGTGTCACACAGACATGCCCTAAGGGTATGTCTGTCTGTCACATGCCATAGGTGTGCATGCACACCTGGAATCGGTATTTTACCACCCATTTGGATTGGGTGGTAAAATACCGATTCGGTAAGGCCTGTGGGACTCAGAAGAGTCCCACCTACATCTAAAAATTAACGAATTGGTGAAAATACAGATTCGGTATTTTACCGATTTGGTAAATTTACCGATTTGGTAAATTTACCGAATCGGTAAAATAGGGCCGCTACCGGTCGGTAACGGCCAAAATCGGCCGTTACCGACCGGTATTTTGGCTCCTACATCTGGCCCCTATTGTCGAAGCGACTTTTCCACTCAGGTATGTTGCCACTGGAGGTGAGTCCCAAGGGGATTTCCCGTTCATGTATATTAAGTCAAGTGCTGCTAGTTTATGGACAAAGTCCAACGCACCGTTCGATACTTTACGGTTTCTTCCCCGGTTGGTCGCTAAAAGATTGGTGTTAAAGTCGCCTGCGATCACCAGTTGAGCATTTGTATGGCTTTTCCGCAATACTTTTAGCAGTTTTATAAGAGTTGTATGTTTACCATTTTGCTGCTTTTTCTCAGGGTGGATGTAAACATTTATTAGGAGGAGGATAATGTTTTGTTCCTTGCTGGTTACCTTGGTCACTTGGATCCAGTTTACCCCTGTGTCTATTCTTCGGTTTCCCAATTCAGTTTTTGAGTTATGAAGGTTGATAGGCCCCCTTTCGGATGGCCATAAATTGAGTGTCTTTCTGCAAGGCAATGATGATCGATGAAACCAGGTATTGTGGTTGCCCCCATGCTCCATGTTTCCTGAAGCATGATTATTTGTTGTTGATTTTAGAAAGTTACTGTATCTTGGTCTTGGCCCATGTCCCTAAAGCTGTGCACATTCCATGAACAGAGCGAGATGTTGGTTGATTCCTTGTTTTCCCTTACCGATTCCGATGTTTGTATTCCTATGTTGTTCCTGTGTTATGAATGCTTATCATTCAGTGTTTTTGCGATCCAGGGCCAGTCCTTGGGGTCCTATGGGCTTCCCCCAGTTGTACCCAAGCTGTCGCTTTTGGGGTACCTATTGTTTCGCGCAGATGTCATTGGTGAATTGGAACGTGCTTCGCGTAAACATGAGTGCTGATGTCTTCGTGGACTTTGCTCTTCATTTGAATTACTTAAGAAGGTATACGGGTACCTTGGGTGTTGCACTGCCTGAAGCCTGATTCCCCATGTCTCAAATCTTCCTCTCATAGCTAAAATGTTGTCCACAAGGTCCTTGGACGCCCACGTGGTCAGGGACTCCTCTACCCCCCTTCTTGGTATTTCCTTAAATTCCACTGAAATAAGTCACGTGAACAAATTCCTTTTAGTTCGG
Source organism: Lissotriton vulgaris (assembly GCF_964263255.1). Classification (NCBI taxonomy): domain Eukaryota; kingdom Metazoa; phylum Chordata; class Amphibia; order Caudata; family Salamandridae; genus Lissotriton; species Lissotriton vulgaris. Next base: position 392,851,326 of record NC_141693.1, read on the forward strand.
GGATTTGATGGAAAAGTCTCAAGAGGTTTCCCCTGTTGAGCGTGTCCTGGGTGCCTTTTGATGAGTATTCCGGTATAAAAGACAGCTTCAGTTCACACTTGTCTTTTACGTCTTGCTTTTCAGAAGACTGTAGAATGCTGCCATTTCTTCCCCCTAGCCCTGTGAGGATTTGCGGGGGTTCTTCACTGCCTCACCGTTCATACTCTGCCCGATTTTTTATTTTTACCTCTAGCCTAGCAGTTGGAGGGCCCGAATGTTTTTGAGTCAACGTCTTTGTTTGTGGGTCCACTTGCTCCTGGACTAAGAGCTTGCAGTGACAATCCTTCCCCTTAGTATTACAGCAATTGATTTCAGGGGGCTTTGAGGGATGGTTGACGGTATTCCCTCTGACCTGTTTTGCTTAAGTTCTGCTGAGTTGGGCCCCTCTTGCATCTCTACTTCTTGCCATGATAATTGTTGACTTTTTTGCACTTTGTCACCCCTCAGGCTGCTATGTCCCGGCAGTTGCTGGTTTTCCATGTGTGCTGCTTCTTCCAAATCCTTTTCATCTAATTTTATATTCTTCTGTTGCTGCACCACCCGGGTTTCTTTACCAATCACTTTTTCCTCGTGAACTGGGCTTCTGACTCCTTGTTTCTTTTGAGACTCAGAAAGAGATTTTGCCGTGTGCCTGAAGTCTTGAATGTCTGCGAAGGAGGACTGTGAAAAGTGTGCTTGGTTGCTTTCTGCGCTTCCAGCTTTTGCTGTAAAGAGTGGGAATAGTTTAACCGCGGCTGGGTTTTATTGTTTGTAGTATTTTAGCCTGGCCTTCCTTCCGCTTTCTTTCCCGTTTTGTGATTTTAACTTCCGCCTTTGTTATTGGCTGTGGTGACACTGTTTGATCTTCGCGTTGGATTGGATTTATCTCAAAATCTGAGTTTGTTTGAGCGTCGCTTTTATTTTTTGCTTTCTCATTGTTGACATTGGATAGGTAGGAAGTATGCTCTTGCGCAATTGGTTTTTGAGATGATCCTTGGCACTGGTATTTTAATGTCTGTTTAGCTGCCCCTAGAACATCTTTTAAGATTTCCGGTAAAGTAGCCAGTTTCTCTATTATCGGGCTACAGTGGCACGTGGCTTGTTGATTATTTGTGTCACTCTGCCTGTCTAGAGTTCGTTTTTTTATTAGTAACACTGTTATTGCGTCCAGTTTTTTATTTATTCCGGCGATGTGACTGGCCATCAAATTTATTAGATCAATTTGGACGTCCATTTTGTCAGATTGGAAGTGTAATACCTTTATGGATTGTTAAAAGGTTTGGATCAAATTGTCAGCCCATTTCGTGTTGTGGCGATCATCATTATGTTGTGTCAGTGCTGACGAGCTGGGGCTTGACCCATTGTTATTGGTGAAGACAGGATTTGTTGTTTCTTTATTATAGGACTATGACCGTCCTCCTGAACTTCTGTTATGTTGACATTCTGAATTCTCTGAGGATTCAGAGGCGTTGATGAAACCAAAATGGCTCTTCTTTGTGGGATTGTATTCTTTGGACTCGGGGTGTGTTGCTCCCTGTCCAGTCCTATCCCTTCTAGAGACTCCAAGACTTCTATTAGGTTTGCCTCGCTTGTGTTGGAAATCGATTTGCTGATCCGCAAATCCTTTGTTGCTAGACTTGCTGCTGATTTTATTAGATCTATTTTTTCCTCCTTTGACCATTTTATATTAACGCAACGCTGTTCCTTATTTCCTTGGGGAATTTCACCGACGTTTCATTTACTATTAGTGAAGGGTCGTTTTGTTCCTGTATTTGACCTTCAGTAAAGGAGTGGGATTTTTCACACTCTCTACTTATCCCCATGAGAGCCTCTAGGACCTCTAGGACCTCTAGATCCGAGGGTTCTGCGGTATCTCCGGTGTTAGTTATGTTTGGTTTTGCTGTGGTTTCTTTTTGTACCTCAATTACATCTCCCGGTGTAATTTTAGATGTTAATACCATCCTTTCAATCGCTGCCTGGTGCACCTGGGCTATTACTGGTACCAATTTTCTGCCATCTGTATGTGCCAGCTGAATCTCTTGAAGTTGTTCTTGTGATGGTGCACTATCCAACATAGCCGTAGTAGCTCTAAGAGAGGGTTGTGTTTTGGCCGGCTGCATTGGGGATGGCAGTAGCGCAGATTCCCTTTGGGGGCGTACATAGCCGCCAAGGGGTCTTTTAAAAAGAAAAACTATTGTATCACTGTTTGGAGAGTCGGTTTGGAGTTTGACTTTGTTGGTGGGGTTGGGACTGAAACCAGCCTGTCCCAGTGACCCACTCTGTTTTCCCCGATGTTGGTCTGTGAAACCTCCTCCTCTTGTTCCTTTAGTTTTGGTTTCTTGTTTTTGTTTCCTTGTTTCCTTTGCGGTCTTGCTATGGCTTCCTGGCGGATGGTGCCTGATCGCATCTGTGCAGAATCCCGGCGCTGTATTTCTTTGCACACACCCGGGTGCTGGTGGCCTAAGTGCACTTCCTTAGACTTCTGCTAACATTAACACTTGACGATCTCTTGAACGGCAGTGATTCGGTAAGTGAAGCCCTGCACTAACTAGCCCCGTGGCATAGGGCTTAGGGGGTGGCTGCTGCTGCTGATGGGGCAAATCGCTGGCCAGGGGCCCAACCCGGTCGCAAATAACAGGGTACACTGGGCACTTCAAGCCACTCTCTCACCTCTTATCTCTCATCTGGCTGATACCGCTGGTAGTCGCCCGCCACTTTGCTGCAGCTGGCTGATGACGCTAGTGACGCTGGTGATGGATCACTGAAATAATATCTACTACCAAAATATTGAGTTCCCATAATATCGATAAAAACATATCGAGGGACATAATATCGAATTTCTATCTTCACTAAGGTAAGTACAAAAATATCGAGTTTAAAATATCGAGTGTTAAAAATATACACTGTCAAAATATCGATTTTTTTATGTCTTTAAAATAAGTTAAAACTATTATAATATTAAATATATTTAATATAAACATTGTTAAAATTATTAAATACATGTAACATTATTACATAATTAATGTAACTTTAAAAATTAATAATAATAATACATATATATATTTAAATACATGTTATTAATAAAACATATAGAATATATTTACAGTAGTAGACAAAAGGTTTAAATTTAATGTAACCACTCCAGTGGGTGCTACATTAAAGAGATCGTTGGATAGCGTAGGGGTAAAAATTACTATTCCCAATTCAGTGGGTACAAGAGTAGGGAAAGCGTTGGATAGCATAGGGGTAAAATTTACTATTCCCACTCCAGTGGGTGCAACAGTAGGGAAAGCGTTGGATAGCGTAGGGGTAAAAATTACTATTCCCACTCCAGTGAGTGTAACAGTAGGGAAAGCGTTGGATAGCGTAGGGGTAAAAATTACTATTCCCACTCCAAAGAGTGCAACAGTAGGGAAAGCGCTGGATAGCGTAGGGGTAACAATTACTATTCCCACTCCAGTGGGTGCTACAGTATGGAAAGCGTTGGATAGCGTAGGGGTAAAAATTACTATTCCCACTCCAGTGGGTGCAACAGTAGGGAAAGCCTTGGATAGCGTAGGGGTAAAAATTTTTATTCCCACTCCAGTGGGTGCTACAGTAGGGAAAGCGTTGGATAGCGTAGAGGTAAAAATTACTATTCCCACTCCAGTGGGTGCAACAGTAGGGAAAGCGTTGGATAGCGTAGGGGTAAAAATTACTATTCCCACTCCAGTGGGTGCTACAGTAGGGAAAGCGTTGGATAGCGTAGGGGTAAAAATTACTATTCCCACTCCAGTGGGTGCTACAGTAGGGAAAGCGTTGGATAGCGTAGGGGTAAAAATTACTATTCCCACTTCAGTGGGTGCAACAGTAGGGAAAGCGTTGGATAGCGTAGGGGTAAAAATTACAATTCCAACTCCAGTGGGTGCAACAGTAGGGAAAGCGTTGGATAGCGTAGGGGTGAAAATTACTATTCCCAATTAATTATTTTAAATTAATTATCTATTATATTTTAATTATTTACCAATTAATAATTAATTAAAAATATAATTAATTTACATAATTATTTAATTAAAATTAAATTACTTCCCACCCTATTCCCCTATAAACACACAACCCGCTACAGAAAATAAATTACTAAAATTTAATAATTAATCAATTATTTATTTTTAATTAATTACCAATTATATTTTAATTAATTACCACTTATTATTTAATTAACAATTAGATTACATTTACATAATTAATTAATTATAATTAAATTACTTCCCACCCTATTCCCCTGTAAACACACAACCCGCTACAGAAAATAAATTACTAAAAATTAATTATTTATCAATTATTCATTTTTAATTAATTAACAATTATATTTCAATTAATTACCACTTATTATTTAATTAACAATTAGATTACATTTACATAATTAATTAATTATAATTAAATTACTTCCCACCCTATTCCCCTGTAAACACACAACCCGCTACAGAAAATAAATTACTAAAAATTAATTATTTATCAATTATTCATTTTTAATTAATTAACAATTATATTTCAATTAATTACCAATTATTATTTAATTAACAATTAGATTAAATTTACATAATTAATTATTTATAATTATATTACTTCCCACCCTATTCCCCTACAAACCCACAACCCGCTACAGATTTATATTACTCAAATATAATTCAATATTAATAACTTACCTTATTTTCGATATTTTTGTTGTCTATATTTTATCTAGTCTACATTATGTCTAGTCTATATTTTTGATTCTATATTTTGGCTATTCTAGTCGATATTACTCGATATTTTTGTTGTCTATATTTTGTCTAGTCTATATTTTGTCCAGTCTATATTTTTTACTCGATATTTTGTCCTATCGATATTTTGGAAGTCTGTTTACCGCTGGTGATGCCGGTTAGCTCTGGCTGCTCCACCTTCTCTTTTTGCCCTTTACTGCTTGACTTTCAACAGAGCTCTGTGCCCGTGCTCATGCTCCAGCTCCAGCTCCGGCGCCGTACGCACCCCGCCTGCTCCTGCACCACCTCACTGTGGACTCACTGTGGCCGGGGCTCCAGCCGCTTTCGCCACTCAGGTGCATCCTACGCACGTGCGCCTCCCGCAGCCTGATGCAGATACATATTCCACGGGGGGAGCCGCGGAGGCCACGTTAATCCTCCGCGATTATCTGGCGCAGTTGTCTACCAAATTCTGCCAAATCCTCCAGATTCTGCCACAACACAGCTCGCCCGGAACTCCCCCTTCTCCTCTCTCCTCGTTGCCTCAAAGCGCTCGTTGTCTCGATGCAGGTGCCTGGGGCCGCCGGGAGCCGCTACCGAGTGCAGGCACCACTGTCCAGAACTTGGGCGAGGAGCGGAAGGAGTCAGCCACGATCAGCTACGGGTGATAGGTTCGCCCCCCCTGGCTCGCTGTACCGATACCGGCCTGGCTCGGCTGGCTCGGCTGGCTCGACTCGCTTGCTGTGCACGCCATGGAGAACTGGCATTCTGGCGATCTGGCGTCCATGTGTCGCTCTCTACTGCTCTCTAGTGCTCAATCTCTGCTGCCTGACTCATTCCTTCATTCATGTTTAAAAAACAATTTTAAATAGCCAGGGCCCGGGGTATGGCCTCCCCATTGCCAAAATTGGCCCAGGGAGGGGGGGCACATGGCTTCCCTCCCATATTCAATAAAGGATAAGCTCATGGGGTCCCCTTAATAGTAAACAAAAGGTCTGGCATGTTGCCGGAGGCCCACACCCTTTCTGCACCTTTCTGCAAACGCTCCTCCTGGCGCACTTCTGGTTGGGGGATGAAGTCCTCTTGGCTGCTGAAGCTTCTTGGGGGCTAGCAACCCACCTATTACCTCCAGTAAGTCCTACACAGTGGAATGTCAGCCCGCTTTCTTCACCACTCTGCAAGCGTGCTTCCTGACACACTTGTGGTTGAGTGATGAAGTCCCCTTGGCTCCAAAGGATAATTGGGGTCCAACAAGCCCTCCCGGTACCTCCAGTATGTCCCACACAGTGTGATTGCTGAGAGGACTTAGGGGCCATGCCTCCTTTATCCAGTTCTCTGAAACCGCACCTTACGGCGCACTGCTGGTTGGGGGATGAAGTGTCCTTGGATGCTGAGGGTCCTTGGAGGCCAACAAGCCCTCCTGTTATCTACATTAAGTCCGACAGACTGTGATTGCTGAGAGAACTTTGGAAGCCATGTCCCCTTTCTCCTCCACTCGGCAAATGCACCTTCTGGTGCACTACTGGTTGGGGGATAAAGTCCCCTTGGCTCTAGAGTGTCCTTGGTGACCAACAAGCCCTCCTGCTACCTCTAGTAAGTCCCACACAGTGGAATAGCTGAGAGATCTTCAAAGGCCATGCCCCTTTCTATACCACTCTGCAAAAGGACCTCCTTGCACACTGCTGGTTGGGGGATGAAGTCATCTTAGATGCTGAGGGTTCTTGGGGGCCCAGAAGCCCTCCTGTTGCCTCCAGTAAGTCTGACACAACAAGATTCATTACAGCAGGTCAGAGGCCCCCTTTCTAAGCTACTCTACAAATGAGACTACTAGTTAAAGAAACATAGAAATTCACTTTAAAAAACCAAAGGTTACGGGGACATTATAGTTAGGAAATAAAGTTTGAAAACCTTAGAAAGGCACTTAAACAAACCACGGGTTACAGGGATGTTAGAATTAGGAAATACAATTTAAAAATCCTTAGAAATTCACTGAAAAAAAGATGGTTACAATGATGTTATAGTTATGTTCAGTATTCAAACGCACAAAACCAGTGAAATTATAGAGTTATAGTTACCTGAGCTAACTAAAACATATGCCTCCACAATGCTCTGCTTATCATTTCAATATTACATCACTCATGACATAGTCTGTGACTGTCCTGTGAAAATTACCTTATTCACCGAACCTGTGTGGTGGGCATGCACAGCAGACACATTCATTTGATTGGATGGTAAGGCATTTGTTAGCAATTTATGAACATTCCTCCTACTTTTCTGCAGTGTATAGAGCAACCCAGCATGCTTTGCAAGGGAATGGACCTCAAGATTGTCTTTTCTGTGTTTTGAGGCTATGGTTCTAATCCCAGCTTCTCCATCTGATTTAACTAATATCTCCCTGTGAACTATTTCCCTTACCTTTGAAAATATATGGTGCTAATACCAGGGTTAACTATCCATAATGTTAGAAAAACAGGGCCAACCTTTATCCCGCCTTGGAGGATAGATGATTAGTATTCTGGGGTTTGCGATCTCAGCTGGCGAGTTCTTTTAGAGGCCTTTTAGGCACTATAACATATCAGGCATCACTAACACCTAAGTTAATGGCTGTAATCTTATTCCTAAATTTTGAGTCACACGTTTTTCTGAAAGAATTGCCTATGGCTGCAATCTTCCCCTCCCGAGGGAACGGGAATGCCCTGGATGTTCAGAAATCCATAACTTGAATGTAGTTGTAAAGATAAAAATGCTATGGAAAGAACTTTCTGATCTCCTTTCCCACATCATGTATTGACACACAGAACCAGTGAGGGAATTCCCAGGATTCCCAGGCACCGGTGTTCTTTAAGCAGTGGTGGGGTGGTAAGTTTTGGAGGGAGGGGCAGACAAGACACACAAACGCACACATACACGTAACACTCACAGCCATGCATTTACGCGTGCACAAACACACACACATACATTCGCAACTCTCTTTGCCAAACATTCATACATATACGGACACACGTACCAAGCGGTAATTTAAAAGAGAACACACACTTACTTACAGCCAGCTCAGTCTCTGAGGTCCCAGTGGGTTGGGACTGCTGCCTTCCCTTTGGTCATCCAGTGAGGGAAGGCAGTAGTCCCAACATCATCACATGGTGGGATTGTGTCAGTGATACTGCTGACCCCACCTCACTCCGTGATGAAGTGTCACTCATTGACACTCGACCCAGGGCACTTCAGGGCTCGAAACTGAAGTGCCCAGAAGTGATGCAATAAGTGAAGCTACCCCTTCGTCACTGAGGGAAGGACCTCAGGGACCTTTGCTGAGCTGAGGAGCTGTGACTTCCTCAGCCCAGCAAAGTTCAGCTCAGGCAACCAAGAGCCTGCACATTTAGCTCATGTCTAGCTCCTAGCTGCCTGGCCTGAAAAGAACAGTGTCTGTCAGGCTGAACTTTGTTCAGTCTAACAGACACTGTTTGTGAGAGGCAAAAGGTTGAGGGGCATGGCCACTCAGCACCAATGGAACGGCCGCTCCTGCCTTTAAGATTGCCATAGTGCATTGGAACCTGTTCATTGGGGAATTCCTAAAAATACTGAAATACACCACCACCCAAACACATAGGCACCATTGCTTAAAATACTCACCACTGCACACATATTGACATGTAACAAGTGATCGCACCCATGTCGCACAAGCACACATACATCACCTTGACCATCAGGCACTTGGACTCATGTATTGAACAGACTCAAGCACCATCACATTTCTATACACTGTTAAAAAGGTGTGCATTAAAGATCAGCCCTGACTCACTGTTGAGTCAGGGGTGCTTAAAGTGCAGATGTCCAGGTGTTAACTGTTCACTGAGTGTTACTGAAAATGTAAAAACTTAGGGGCATATTTACAAAGCTCCTATTGCCCTATTTACAAGACAGTGTTAAGCCACTTAATGTGGCTTAATGCTGTCTTGTAAATAAAGCCCCCTTTCACACTATGCTGAGCCTGAAAGGCGTGGGCAGTGATTATTGCAGTGGGCGTTCCACCACAACACCCATTGTTTTTTATGCTGCCCCTTATTTACAAGGCCAGTGCAAATAGGTGGCAGTGCCAAAATTAAGACCAGGAAAAACCTGGGCTTAAGTTGGCAAACCGAGGAGAAATGCTTCATTTCTCCTCGCTTTTCCTTTTCCTACACTTAAACAATCCTCCCCTGCACACGGACACTGTGCAGTGCAGGGGGAAACGCAAGGCTGCACCATATCCTTGTAAACATGCTGCAGGCTTGAGTTTCTGAAGTGGCAGAGCGAGGCTTTAAACCATGACGGTAACGCCACACTCCGCCACTTCATTGTAAATATGCCCCTTAGGGCTCAATTTATCACAGTGTTGCATCACCCTTGTGTAACGCAACAGGGTGCAAGGGCAACACAACACTAAAGTAAGATTTATCAAACCATGCAAGGCCAACCATTGTAGCCTGAGTGGCTTGATTAATCTAAAGTAACGCAACGCAGTGCAATGCAAATTGCTTGCATTTCATGGGTTGAGCGTGGGTGTTCCCATGCACCCACCCATGGATTTTGGTGCATTCCAAAATTTTCCAGTAGAGGTAGACCTGGGAATGCATCAAAATGCAACACCTCCCCGGGGGAGACATAAAGAGGAGAACACATAGAAAGAGGAAAATACCTCTGAGGATTTTTTTTGTGCATGAAGGTGTCTCTCCCTGCACAAAAACAATACTGCTTACAACTAAGGCACCCTTGCAAGGGTGCATACATTTGATGATAAGGCAGCCATTGTGCATCAGCGCAAGGAGCGGAAAAAAAAGCGCTGTAAAATGTTGATACGGTGTATTCCGGCTCTTTCACGCAGAGCAAGGCAGCAAGGTGGCTTGCTGCACTGCGCTGCGCTGCACTGCGCTGCATAAATGTTGATAAATATGGCCCATTAAATCTAATCTAGCTCCAAGGTCATTAGCATTGCCAATGCTTACTTTAATTAGGTTCTAAAGCGTCTCATAATAGTCTGCGCTTACATTGGAGATTAACGAGTTGGAAAACTAATATATGCGATGGTTATTAATGTTCTCCTAATTATGACTCTTTTTTCATTACTACACACACTTAGCGCAGTCTGAGCTCGGCCAGTCAGTGAAATATACTTGTCGCAATTTGTGGTCACTGCAAAACCTTTTAAAATAACCCCAGTCATATATTCTCACATAGTATGAGGTGCATCTAAACTTGCGCATGGATTGTGCATATACATCTTCTTCGGCTGTTTTCATTTACTTGCTTTTCATTATTATTATGTATTTTGTTTTTTTTCGAAAATCAATAAGGAAATCGACTGCGAGCAAACACAGAGAGCTAATGAAGATTGGATAGGAAATATTGCAGAAAGCACCGTGCGCTGTGTTTTTGGTTTTTAATGAGATTTCTGCCACCCCAATAACATTTGTCCCTTGTCACCTTCCGTTGTGGGACATAACGGTAAGCAATTATCTTCGTACATTTCCAATCGCAGTGATGAATTCGCCAAACCCTTCTTTTAGCGATCTGGCTCCACGTAAAAAGTCATAAAACGGGAACTCTCACACACATTGTTGCTCTGATGAGTAATACAATTCTAAACTATTGCTGCCTCTGGTAATTAGAGGAGAAGTTGTCTTTAAACGAATAACTTATTAACAGAGAGGAATATTCAAATGGGATTTGCAAAGCCGTGCATTGGAAGCCTGAGCGCTGCTAATGTCCCCCAATGTATGGGTGCTACCAGCCAATGGCCTCTGTTTCCATTAATAGGTTCTGTTCCGGTGTGAAACTTTTTCGGCGATAAACAAGTGCGACAATTAAAACTGGCAATTTTCCCCACATTAAATTTGAACAACTCGCATTTACCATTGCCTGTGTTAGCATTCCTCAAAATGTTCTAAAAAAAGGCAATTAGAATTCAGCGAGATGACCGTGTTCTGCATTCCAAAAGCGGCTCCCGTTTTAGCTACAAAGACGCCATAGTGAAAGCTTGCTCTTCACGCGCAAACAAATTACAGAAACTAGAGACTTCAATACACTGGCTCGTGAATAGTGAGGACAAAGAGAAAATGCTAGAATAAACTTGGGTTTGAGGGGCTCAGGGACCGAATAGGCTTTGCCCAATACACTAGACATATACATAATTGACCATGGGACTACCGTTTTTGGTCATTATTCCTCATCCTTTTCTGTATAATTATCAGATTTTAGTAGTGATACTGTGACCCGACAAGTTAACTGGGAGGGTCGAGCCAGAACCGAGCCAAGAGTTTGACTCCAATCTAAGAACCCATGCACGAGCAGAGTAATTTGAATATATGGGGCCATATTACTGTACAGGACCGTTTTCAAAAGTTGCACCCATCGCAAACAATGAAAATGCACCCTATTACCATGAATGCGCTTCCCTCAGGGCAGCAGACAACGCACGCTGCCCTGGGGGAGGGCGGTGGTGGTGGGGGTGGGGGGGTGGGTGGGGGGGGGGAGGGGGAGTGCATTCAGGTGAAAAAACGAGGGCTGCTTTAAAGCCGCTCTGTGTTTTCAGTGACTGCACCCCACCCGATAGGGGATGTCTGGGGGTTCAAAAGACCCATTTTATCCCCTGCAGAGGGCTGCCATTAAGGGGTGAAATGACAGTGTGCTACATTTTAGGTGGCGCACTGTCAGTGCGACCCCTGACAGCTTCTTTCCCTCTGTGCCCACACCTGTAATATGACATTGGTGCAGTCAGGGATTTCCTCCTTTACATGGGGCACACCCCTATGCAAATGAGGGAACGCCCTCTGAAGATAGCCACTGGCGCTTTATGTGTGCCAGCACTATTGGTATTACAGAAGGGAAAGCACAAGCGTTATGCGGCCCGTTCTGTAATACCAAAGTGCCCTGGAGGCATGCAAAGCAGGCGCGAACTCCAGTTGCCCCCGTAGGGCACTCTCTGTAATACATTCCCTTGAATGTAAATATGTAAATCATGAATAAAATATCTAAAAAATTCAAAAAAGTGTATTTCCTTAAGTGCTCAAGCACTTCACATTTAGTTCATGAGATTATATTACTACATTGAGAGGTGTTCATTCAAAGTGATTGTTTTAAACATGAATTTGAAAATATTTTGGCACTCACAAAAAGGCCATTAGTGAACTAAGAGGCAAGTAATTTTACATGTATACTCTATATATGGCCTTTATTCTAATTGTACGTGGAGCAATATTATAGTCTATTAAATCAAAGAAGGATTTTTTGAACAGTGCACATCCTGAGATATTGTAGGCAAGTTCATATGTGATAATGAAGAAAAAGGAGGTTCGAGGAAATGCAATATTTGGCTACTAGCACACAATTTCAACAAGTGGGGAAGAATTGATAGCAGGTTCTCTGCTTTGCCCATTGTACCAAGCGTTTATTGATTTTTCCTGCACTTTTGTAAGAACTGAACCTTGATACAGGACTGGTGAACTTTCTTTCTGACTTTCATTGTAATTTCACCGCCATCGTCAGATCTGTATTATATTCCCCCATTTCTCCTAATCCCATCACTTTGCTTCACTCCTTTTTACGCACTACTCCTAAGGCTTCCTCCATTTACAAATACCTTCACACTACTGATTCTATCAGGCCTAAATTCAAAGTAGAGGAATGTTGGTAACGTGATCTCTCCACCTCCTGGCCAATTTCGTTATGGGATAAGGTATGGAACAAGATCCGCAAATCATCGAGGGCAGCAACTTTGACACAGTCCTTGTTCTTTATTTATAACAGACTTCTCTATACACCCTCTGACCTTCATAAACGCTTTCCAAACACCTCTCATACATGCTGGTCTTGCTCATCCCCACAGGCAACTTTGTTTCACATGTTATTCTCATGTACATCTGTTCATGACTTTTGGTTACAGGTTTGGGCTCAAATTAATGTGATTTATCGCACACGTATTCCTTTTTCTCATGTTAACATTTTTTTAGGAAGCCTTTCCCCTTGTTGGGACAATGTTGAACTAAAACCTCAGATTATTGATTTACTGTTAGCTGCTGCATTCCAGCAGATAATGGTAAATTGGAAGAATTCCTCCAATATTTCCTTTAAGGCGTGGTGGTTTAACGTTTGCCACAACCACAGACTTGACACTGCCTTTGTTTTCCCGGCTCACATGGCTGCAAAGCGTATGGATTTATGGCTTCCTATCACGCTTTACTTGGATACTTGTGCTGCTCGCTTGTCTCATCTACTGCCTTCGCAACAAGAAGTCCTCAAACCTCCTTAAATGCTCATTACATTCCATTTTTCTTTTCTTCATTTTATTACTTTTAAATTTCTTCCAGGTATTTCCATGCTTTTATGATTAATATTTCCCATTCCTTTTCTTTTTTCTTTCTTAATTTCATTGCCCAGATTTCCCTTTTGTTATTACTTGCAATTTTATGCTTGCTCCATTTATTACAGTTTTCAACGTTATGTACTTTTACTATATTTTTGTATTGACACCTTGTTTTTTCCTTTTTAATATCAAATAAAATTTTCTTGAACTTAAAAGATCTGTATTATACAAAGACAACAGCACCCCAAATGTCCATGCGAACTTGGGTATTCAAGCACAACTTACACAATCGTTCACATGGAACTCCTTTATGCAATTTTCAATAAAACAGCTAAATAACTATGAAGATCAAATCAAGAGAAATCCAGCATGTTGTAATAATCTTCAACTATTTCAATCAAATTTATTGAGCATTGGAAAATGCAACCATGTAGACAGAATTGATGAATCAGTGTTAAGTGCACATTGACCCCAATTGGCATACCATAACTAAGAAAATTGTGAAAAAGTGCGTGTGGTTCAGGTATATTGGTTTTAGCAAAGTCAGTAATATTTCTTTACAAGAATACAGAAACACTGAATTATATTCACAGAGCGTTCTAGCAACAATGGTGTCTCTGCAGAAGGGTCCTTGACAATATTGCATATGGATGTCTGCTTGGGCAATATAGTAGCTCCAGTGATTGTGACTGACCGTATGACAGCGAATTGGAGCAACCATTTTGGCACTTCATACCAGGCAGTCAGTTTTTAATGCCATTGTTAAAAAAAGTACAGCTTTTTTTTTTTACAAATGCTAAAGGTTAAAAATATATTGTTAATGGTTAGATCATTTTGAAAATCTATTAAACGAAAAAATGCAATGCTTTTTACAGATTTCATATCTTTTACTGTTCTTGGACTTGTTATGATTATAAATTGAGTTGCATAATAAAATGTTTGATGCTGGAAATTATGATGAACTCAGGAGTGTGAGGCAAATAAATCCAATTGGAGATCCCATAGAGCCCACGGTCAAAGCACACCTAGGACCTGGCTCCTTGCTTTGCAAATTAACTCTTTAACTTGCACATGAAAGTCAATCCATAAATTGTTCTTGAGCCACTGATATATCATTCAATATAATGTGACAACAGCCCTGAGCAAACATTAGATTAGTCAGGCGCAGCTTTCCAGAAATATCCTAAATTAACATTAACAAGGCCCTCATCCTCACAATGTGCACATCTGAGAAACCTGACTTCTAGGACCTGATTTCAAAACGGGCAGAGGTGATGAGTTTGCACAGGAGCACATCAGCACTAAGCTGTTCCAGACGCAGACTGGGCTGTGCGCACCATAGTCCAAACCACTGCAGTAATCTCCACACAGACTAATTTACATAGATGCCATGCAAGGTAGATAGAATGCAGCGCGCACACAGCAATGTAGACCCCTCTTTCCCTGCATTGGTGTGTGAGTGCCTGCTAGGTACTTTAAGGTGCACCGAAATGGTCGGTCACATAGGCTATAATGCAGGGTGCCCTATGAGTGTGAAGGCATTTAATGGTGCAGTCACTTTTTTAAAACAGCATGAGTCCATGCAGGGGATGATCCAGTGTATGTGTCCATGTGATTTATTTGTTTCTCTTTGACATACTGAGATGTTTCATGTTTAAAGGTTTTGGAGAATAAACTTATCCTGGGTACCAACTGTGGTTAGCAGTCCATCATCTAAGGGACTTATTATATTTGTGGATGTTTTGTTTTTGTCCCCAGTGGATTATTAGTTGGCAATATTGCCATCAACTTTAGCTAGTGTATTTATGAGTAAGAAAGGGCCATCAAGGTTGCTTGTGTGCAATACCAAATTCTATCGTGGTCCTGGAACCTGCAGATTAATGGAATTAGGATGTCCTGTCCAGATTGCTGGTGAATGAGTTTTAACTTTTCTTGGCCAGTCCACTCTTCTATTTCTGCATAGATGTTCCCCCTTTAAAGTGTGTGTACATTTTCGAAGTACTGGTGCATATGTGTGTAGTGTGGTGAGTATTAGTGATTTTTTTGCTTTGGAGGGATTTGCTCGTCAACGTACTGTGTACTTTGGCGAGCTTCCGGCATTGTGCAGTATGATCAAGGAACACTGTTGTAAATTGAGATTTTGGAGATTTTAGTTTTTGGCTGTGTTATGTATAACAGTGTTGGTTTGATCACGTGTTATGAGGCACAATAACTTCTGGTTTGCTAGAATCAATGTTATTCACTCTGTGTGCAGTTCACCTTTTAGAAGGAAGATGTAGGGAATAATACAACTTTGGGCATGATTACGATATCAGTCGGAGTTGCCTCTGACCGACATCTCCATAGATGCGGAACTGACCAACCGTAGGTTTGAGGTCCCTACTTCGCAATTACGATGCGACCGAACATGGTGCAGTCGCAAGTTCCATTTCTCTATGGAACCGCAACAGCACAAGCTCCCATAGAGAAATTGGTATTTTTGTTAATCCCTGCACAGCATGGCAGGCACCTCGGGGCCTGCGACTCAGTGCAGTGATTAACAGGGGGGCACTTATAGTGCCCCCCCCAGATCCCCAACCAGAAGCCGCTGCGGTAAGGGGGCCTCTTGAAGGGCCCCCTAAGTCACTTTCCGACAGGCCTTTCATGTTGGAAAGCCTGACATGAAAAGCCAGTTGGAAATCAACATCGTAATCCCAATGGCAGAAATGCCCTCCCAAAGGGATTACATGGTGGTTCTGACTGGCTGACCGGCTCCTTCAGCCCACTGTTTTCCAGCCGGAATGACCAGCCAGTTTGACTTCTGACTGCCTACATTGTAATTAGGCAGTCAGAATTCAAACCAGAGATGTCGGTTGGTAAGCCTCCCACAAGCGGTCAAAGGCTTACTGTCGGAGGCTTACTGACCGACATCCTATTTAGCCCCAAGTGTCTCTTGTTTGTGTCTGTCTGCTGTATTGATATCCTCTGGTTCTAAATGCTGTTGTTTGGACAGGGTTGCTTTGAATGTCAGAAGTTATGCCTAAGGTGGATCAAGAGAAACTGTGTTGCTTCCGGTGGGATGTAAAAATGATGCATAAATCTTCATCCCAAGTTTACTGGCAGGGTCCTATTATTCCTGAAGGAGGGGATTGTTTGGAAGGTGGATCGACTTCCTGTGATCAATTTCAGGACAATGTGAACACTATAGGAAAGCACATCGTCAACTTCATTTTATTTAAATCCATGAGGAGGTAGTGGTACAGACAGTCTGGGGGTCTGCGCGGCACCCTGCATTAACCTCTTTGAGGTGGATGACGAGCTCAGCTCGTCATGAGTGTAAACTGCAGTGCGCTCATGACGAGCTGAGCTCGTCATGAACCGGGGTTTTTTTAAAACTTCAGCGCGCAGCGGGAAAACCCGCCGCGCGCATGCGGTTAAATTAAACATAAATCCAGGGCAGGTGGTGGTCCCCGGGGCATAAAAATGCCCATGGAGGAGGCCATATGCGCTCTCTCCTTTAATTTAATAATCTCATCATACCCCCTGGACCTAGGCCACCTAGGGTTTTAATTAAAAACAATTATGAAAGATCGTATTTTTTTAGCCAGGGATACGCACATTTTACAAATTCCCAACAAACTTTAGAAAAATGCTTTTTTGCCCTGCTGGGGTCACTCTGGGACCCCAAGAGCAAGGCTTGGGGGTCAGGACATTCCTACCCTGACCCTTCTTCTTTTTATCAAACATTTATTTGTGTGAGACTCAGCTGAAGCTGAGTCCCAAGATGGCTGCCAAGACTTCCTGGATTAAATGTTGGTAGCCAATAAGAGCTCTACAGATCTCTGCACAAGCTGGTTATTAATAGTGAATTAGCCATGAACGCAGATATACATATTTGGATTTACGTAAATAAAAAATAAAAAAATAAATGTATTGACACTAAATAAGTAAAAGCCCAATATGCAAACCAAAAGCTAGCTTTCTGCCAAATTTGGTTTAATTCCGTCCAGTCGTTCGGGGTGTAGGTGGGTTCGAAGCTCCTATGGAAACTAACGTGGGTAATGTACTTTTTTATACCCCCCTTTTTCTTGGCCCCCGCTTGATGTATCACCCTGAAACTTTCAATGTACAATAAGAATCACCAACGCACTTTTTGGAAAAATGTTGTGAAGGTACCTCAAACAGTGACAAAAATATAGGCAAGTCAAATAAAACCTATGGAAGCATGGTCCTAACTGTAATATATATATATATATATATATATATATATATATATATATATATATATATATATATATATGTATCGACGTACAAAAGAGGTGGCACAACTAGGATACTTTTAATTCTGTTTATTAGACTTCACCCCACCAACGCGTTTCAGCCACAACTGGCCTTGCTCACGGTCGGTTAGTCCCTTCACAGTGTTACTTTTTATACTCCCATAGGTCACCATTTATGAGGCATTATGGGATTTGTAGTTAAACGTGATAAAACAAAAGTTTAAAAACAAAAGAAAGACTTAGTGTGCTGTTTCAATTATTACACTGTAGTGACAAGTAGTTTACTGTGGCTAATTGTCGGGTATAGTACCCTTAGTCTATAGTTCATGATTTTCTGGAGAGTGCCGGGTGTAGTACCCATTTCATTTTTCGAGCACATTAGTCCAGATGAACATGCAGATCCTCTCCGAAATTCATCCCTATTGGATGCTTCGTTCTGAGCCTGATGATCAATTTTGATTCCATCTAGCAGAGTTTGCGGACTGTATCTCCGCCTCTTTCCGATTTGTCCGACATTTTCACTCCATAGAACTGCATTTGTCTCCAGTCTCCGTTTTGACATAAACTCATGTGTTTGGCCGTGGCATATTGCATGTTTGAGTTTTTCACCGCTCGGATATGTTCTAACATCCGTTTCTTAACCTCATAGCTGCTATTAAACATTCCTCCCCAGTGCTGCGCTGTCCATTAGAACTAGTGCTGAATGGACGTTCAATGGTCGTGCGCAGCACTGGGGAGGTAGTGCTGCCGTCGGCCAATGCACCGAGGCAGCACTTAAGGGGTTAAGCATGCAGGTTGTACATCCCACATATTTCATACCGCATTGCCACTCCACAATGTATATGACATTTTTCGAGGAGCAAGTGATCTGTTGGTCGATTTTCATTATTTTTCCATCTGGTTCTTGGATTGTTTTCATACTTTTTCCGATTTTACACGCTCTGCATGAATTGCAAGGTTGAAAACCTTTTCGTTGATTCTGTAACCAGTTTGGTTTTTGTTTCTCATGAAAATGACTTTTGACCAGAAGGTCCTTCAGGGATGTGTTCTTTTTGTAAGTTATTAGCGGTGCTTCGCCGAGGGTGCTGCCAATGTCAGGATCTGCTGACAAAAGGTGCCAGTATTTCTTCATGATACCTGCAATATTTCCACTCTCTTTGCTAAATGTCGTTATGAATCTTGGAGACTTGCCGATTTCTGTACTTTTGTTCTGCTCTATTAGTGTTTGAGTTCTGGTTTTCAAATCAATTTTTCTTTTGCATTTGTTTAGCACCCTTTCTTTATATCCTCTTGATCTGAACCTGCTTTTGCTTTCCTCTATTGCTCTTTCTGCATCCTCTGGTACTGAGCAGTTTCTCTTTAAACGTGTGAATTCACCATATGGTATGCTGTCAAGAAGGGATTTTGGATGAAAACTAGTTCCATGTAACACACTATTTGTTGCTGTCTTCTTTCGAAATAGTGTGGATTCTAATCTATCATTGGATACGTATATCTTGGTGTCCAAAAAGTCTGTTTCTTTTGCACTGGTGTTACAGGTAAATTGTAGACCCAAGTCATTTGCATTTAGTTTATTGAAGTAGTTTTGGAACTGGATATCTGTCCCGTGCCAAATGATAAATAGGTCGTCTATATATCAAACCCATAATATTATTCGGTCAAGATCCTCCTGATTATTTTGATTCCATGCTACAGTTTTCTCCCACCATCCCATGGTGATATTCGCATAATTGCGAGACAGAGAAATGCCCATGGCCGTACCACATATTTGTTTAAAGAGTTGTTTGTCAAAGAGAAATACGTTGTTTTTTAAGCATAAGTCGATCATTATGATTAACATTTTTGAGTGTTCCAAGTAAACAATATTGCGTTGTTTAAGGTAGTACTCACATGCTTGCATCCCGACTTCATGCCGGATCGAGGTGTAGAGCAACACCACATCAATCGTCACTAGTAAGTATTCTGGGCTCCAATTTACATTCATCAGAGTTCTCAGAAAGTCGCCAGTATCCTTGATGTATGATGGTAGGCTTTGGGCAATGGGTGCTAGGAACTTATCTACGTAATTTGACATGTTCTCATACAGTGAGCCACACGATGAGACAATGGGTCTCCCTGGAGGGTTTTTCAAAGTCTTATGAATTTTCGGAAGAAAGTATATGCAAGGCGTTATCGGATGTTCAACAGTTAAATATTTCTTTTCTTCTTCATCAATTAGACCGTTTTTGTACCAAGTTTCCAAGAGTTCCTGTACTTCCCTCTTCATATTCTTAAAGGGATTTGTTTCCAGTATCTGATAGTTATTTTCTTGTCTTAATTGTCTCATGGCTTCACGTTTATAGTCTGTAGTTCTCATTAGCACAATATTGCCCCCCTTATCAGCCGGCTTTATTGTGACTTGATCATTCTCCATTAGTTTTTTCATGGCGTCACGTTCCTTTTTTGAGAGATTTTCCCGTTTGCTATTTCTCACTTTCGATAAGTTATCCAATTCTTTCGTGATGGCTTCAGAAAACAAATCAATCTTGTTTCCTGGTGATAATATTGGATAGTATCTCGATTTTCTTTTTAGACCAGTTATTGGTTTCTCATCCGTTGGGATATTTAATTCCTCCAACATTTCTTTATCTGAGAGCGACATGCCCTCTGTGTCGAAAAGTGATTCAAAGCAGTTTCTTAAATCCGGTATTTCAGCAATAGTATTGAACTGGACCAGGTCCAATGGTTCTTCTTGCATGAGTATTGGTTCGCTCTGTTTTCCAACATGTATTTTGGCTAGTTTGAGCTTTCTAACATATTTGTAGAAATCAATCCGGGTTTCTGTGTAGTCGAAGTGAGCTTCAGGACAAAATGACAATCCTTTATTCAGAACACTCCGTTCCGTTTCAGTTAGCTGGTAGTCTGAAAGATTTACTATTAGGTTGGTCTCGGATTGCGATTGCGAAGGGGGTACTGTCATTTTTCTCCACTTGGACCTGCGGGTTTTTCTGATGCTGGGGCGGGGGTTGCTGCTTTGAATCACTTTTCGACACAGAGGGCATGTCACTCTCAGATAAAGAAATGTTGGAGGAATTAAATATCCCAACGGATGAGAAACCAATAACTGGTCTAAAAAGAAAATCGAGATACTATCCAATATTATCACCAGGAAACAAGATTGATTTGTTTTCTGAAGCCATCACGAAAGAATTTGATAACTTATCGAAAGTGAGAAATAGCAAACGGGAAAATCTCTCAAAAAAGGAACGTGACGCCATGAAAAAAGTAATGGAGAATGATCAAGTCACAATAAAGCCGGCTGATAAGGGGGGCAATATTGTGCTAATGAGAACTACAGACCATAAACGTGAAGCCATGAGACAATTAAGACAAGAAAATAACTATCAGATACTGGAAACAAATCCCTTTATGAATATGAAGAGGGAAGTACAGGAACTCTTGGAAACTTGGTACAAAAACGGTCTAATTGATGAAGAAGAAAAGAAATATTTAACTGTTGAACATCCGATAACGCCTTGCATATACTTTCTTCCAAAAATTCATAAGACTTTGAAAAACCCTCCAGGGAGACCCATTGTCTCATCGTGTGGATTACTGTATGAGAACATGTCAAATTACGTAGATAAGTTCCTAGCACCTATTGCCCAAAGCCTACCATCATACATCAAGGATACTGGCGACTTTCTGAGAACTCTGATGAATGTAAATTGGAGCCCAGAATACCTACTAGTGACGATTGATGTGGTGTCGCTCTACACCTCGATCCGGCATGAAGTCGGGATGCAAGCATGTGAGTACTACCTTAAACAACGCAATATTGTTTACTTGAAACACTCAAAAATGTTAATCATAATGATCGACTTATGCTTAAAAAACAACGTATTTCTCTTTGACAAACAACTCTTTAAACAAATATGTGGTACGGCCATGGGCATTTCCCTGTCTCCCAATTATGCGAATATCACCATGGGATGGTGGGAGAAAACTGTAGCATGGAATCAAAATAATCAAGAGGATCTTGACCGAATAATATTATGGGTTCGATATATAGACGACCTATTTATTATTTGGCACGGGACAGATATCCAGTTCCAAAACTACTTCAATAAACTAAATGCAAATGACTTGGGTCTACAATTTACCTGTAACACCAGTGCAAAAGAAATAGACTTTTTGGACACCAAGATATACGTTTCCAATGATAGATTAGAATCCACACTATTTCGAAAGAAGACAGCAACAAATAGTGTGTTACATGGAACTAGTTTTCATCCAAAATCCCTTCTTGACAGCATACCGTATGGTGAATTCACACGTTTAAAGAGAAACTGCTCAGTACCAGAGGATGCAGAAAGAGCAATAGAGGAAAGCAAAAGCAGGTTGAGATCAAGAGGATATAAAGAAAGGGTGCTAAACAAATGCAAAAGAAAAATTGATTTGAAAACCAGAACTCAAACACGAATAGAGCAGAACAAAAGTACAGAAATCGGCAAGTCTCCAAGATTCATAACGACATTTAGCAAAGAGAGTGGAAATATTGCAGGTATCATGAAGAAATACTGGCACCTTTTGTCAGCAGATCCTGACATTGGCAGCACCCTCGGCGAAGCACCGCTAATAACTTACAAAAAGAACACATCCCTGAAGGACCTTCTGGTCAAAAGTCATTTTCATGAGAAACAAAAACCATACTGGTTACAGAATCAACGAAAAAGTTTTCAACCTTGCAATTCATGCAAAGCGTGTAAAATCGGAAAAAGTATGAAAACAATCCAAGAACCAGATGGAAAAATAATGAAAATCGACCAACAGATCACTTGCTCCTCGAAAAATGTCATATACATTGTGGAGTGTAAATGCGGTATGAAATATGTGGGATGTACAACCTGCATGCTTAAGAAACGGATGTTAGAACATATCCGAGCGGTGAAAAACTCAAACATGCAATATGCCACGGCCAAACACATGAGTTTATGTCAAAACGGAGACTGGAGACAAATGCAGTTCTATGGAGTGAAAATGTTGGACAAATCGGAAAGAGGCGGAGATACAGTCCGCAAACTCCGCCAGATGGAATCAAAATTGATCATCAGGCTCAGAACGAAGCATCCAAGAGGGATGAATTTCGGAGAGGATCTGCATGTTCATCTGGACTAATGTGCTCGAAAAATGAAATGGGTACTACACCCGGCACTCTCCAGAAAATCATGAACTATAGACTAAGGGTACTATACCCGACAATTAGCCATAGTAAACTACTTGTCACTACAGTGTAATAATTGAAACAGCACACTAAGTCTTTCTTTTGTTTTTAAACTTTTGTTTTATCACGTTTAACTACAAATCCCATAATGCCTCATAAATGGTGACCTATGGGAGTATAAAAAGTAACACTGTGAAGGGACTAACCGACCGTGAGCAAGGCCAGTTGTGGCTGAAACGCGTTGGTGGGGTGAAGTCTAATAAACAGACTTAAAAGTATCCTGGTTGTGCCGCCTCTTTTGTACGTCGAGAATTTCCAGGGTCAGGATCCGACCCCTGGGCAGAGCACACACTGCAGAGCGCTCTCAATTGGCTTTAGGATCCCCTTGGATGTCGATATATATATATGTATATATATATACTGAAGCTCGTTGGTCTCCCTCGCCACTTGGAAAGAAGACCTGAAGCACTCCGGGTATGGCACTTGATTTTATATACGGCACACAGCAAAGATGACAAACGCGTTTCGGACAGCAGTCCTTCCTCAGTGTCGCCGACATACAATTTCTCGCGACATTTTATGTTCACGCCCCCATAAACATTGAGAGCAGACAACATAACGGAAGTATTTAGACATGATGTCGAACAGAAATGAAAGTAAAAGGTGGCGGCCATATTTTAACACATTACATGCACAGAAAACGTTAATGTTGAATCATAATAAAACGTTTTTACATTCCTGTAGCTGAGCATTGTAAACTTGGTGCAGACTATTCGCCACTGCCAGTTAATAGAAAATCGTAATGCCATAAATCAGCGTTTAACTGGCAAACAAACCGAGGAATAATCCCTTGTGCATTAAGTGATCATCTCACTGTACTTTACACACCGATGACAGAAAAAAGATCTAGCCGTGTATCGGCATTGCTCCGGTAACATAAGATTCTATGTCATCCGGAGTAATGACCCGTCCAAAAGTGCAATCAATTATACTGTAATGTATAACACTTGAGTGAATTCAAGTGACTGGGATATTTCATTAAATAGCATTCACTTCAAAAAACACATTAATACCTTCATACTTACATTGCTTCAGGTGAATAACCAGTTCCCTTAATTCATATCGGTTTTCAAACTTGTTTTAGCAAAGAAAATATGTGACTATAATGCGTAGGTTTAGACAGGTAAAAAACGAAAGCAAAAAGTACGGAAGACATAAGAGAAACAATACAAATTCTAGATGATGTTGCCAAATCTGAATTCAACAAAGAGAATTACATGCTGCATACTAGAAGAGATCTTGATTCAAGAGAGAATTACATACACTGTCTAAATCTCAAATCTGGAGTGATTAAAAAGATTCTTCATCGTCTACCCAGATGCACAGTTAATTCCTCCCCTATATTTAACCCAGACGGGTTCTTGGTTTGAAGATCTATTATGAATCTCGATTCTAGTCTCCGGAGACTCAACAATCTGTCTCCTCCTCTGGGGTGTAGGGGCACATGATCGATGCCAAAATAACGTAGCAATTCCCTATTGCTACCGTGCATCTTGGCAAAGTGTCGGGCAACTGGGTAGGCAGCATCCTTGTTTGAGATTGCCCTTTGGTGTTCCAGTATACGTAGTTTGACACTATTGATTGTACTACCGATATACTGTAACCCGCAGGGACAAACCAGACAGTACACTACGAATGGGGTTGTACAGGTGATAAATGTATTGATTGTTCTTGGTTTACCGAGACCAGGTACTGTGTAGGTTAGAGTTCTTCTACAATTCTCGCAGGCTCTACACTTCCTACAGGGAAAAACCCTTTCATGTCTTTAAGAGTATTCACAGTTCTCGGAGGAGGTGGCATAAGGTGACTCTGTGCGAGGTTATCCTTGATTGACTTAGATTTTCTGAAAGTAATCAGTGGTTTATCTGGGACATCACTTCCTATGATAGGATCTGTGCGGAGGATGTGCCAGCTCCTTGTAAGGATCTGCCTAAGTTGACTAACTTCCTCCGAGTATGTGGTGATCAGATGGAATTTAGTTTTAGAATCCGATTCACCAGTAGTAGGAGGTTTCTGAGCGAGTAGATGTTTCCTAGGAATTCTCAGAACTCTCCTAAGTGTATTATCAAGGAGAGCTTGGTCATAGCCTCTGACTAGGAATCTAGCTACACATTCATTTGCGGCTCTGATGAACTCAGAATCCAATGAACAGTTCCGTCTCAATCTAAGTAGCTCCCCATAGGGGATGCTACGAATCAGACTGGGCGGGTGGCTACTTTCAGCATGCAAGATGCTGTTGCCTGCTGTGGGCTTTCTGTAGAGGCTGGTCTCCAGTTTACCTTCATGTACAAAAACTTTAAGATCTAAGTAGTGTACCTCCTGATCACTTATGTCTGATGTAAATCTCAGATTCAAATAATTTTTATTGAGATCCTCAATAAATTCCTCTGCCTGTGTGGAGGAGCCCCTCCACACCAGGAAGAGGTCGTCAATATATCGACGCCATGCGATGATATGGTTAGCCCATTGCTGGTTTTCACCAGCTAGGGCAACCTGCTCCTCCCACCAGCCTACGAAGCGATTCGCATAGCTGGGGGCGAAGCAGGTTCCCATCGCTGTGCCGCTAGTTTGCCTGAATAAGTTACTCTGGAAAAGAAAAATCTTATTTCTTAAACAGAAATTTAAACATTCAATCAAAAATTGTCTGTGCAACATAAATTTTGCTGTTCTCTTATCCAGGAAGTATTTGATAGCCTCTATACCATGGTCATGTTGAATACTGGTATAGAGGCTTGCTATATCCAGGGTAATTAGTACATAAGATGGATCCCATATGATTTGATCGATCTGTGCGATAAAATCCTTGGTGTCTTTCACATAAGAATGTAAGTCAGTGACAAAATTAGAGAGAAAAGAATCGATGAAAATAGATAAGTTCTCCGTTATACTCCCCTTAGAGGAGACAATCGGTCGTCCTGGTGGATGTTTGGAGTCTTTATGAACCTTCGGTAATTGATAGAAGGTCGGCAAGACCGGATCAGGATTTCTTAAAAAGAGAAACTCATCAGTATCTATCATGGATTTATTGCGCCATTATATATATATATATTCCACAATTCTATCGAACGATAGAGAAAGTCAGCACTCAACTTCCACCATTTTTTATTTGGTAACATTACTTCTTTTTTGTTGATGGCAATTTGGCACACCTTACACCGTTGACATTTGATGAATCCTTTCATATTCAGCCATTGGATTCCTTTTTTCTTTTTGGTCCTGTCTTGGTAGTGGCTCTGTATAAGTCTATCTCTTAGGTTTTTGGCCCGGCGATATGTTACAAGAGGATGGTTCCCCATTATCTTGCCCACTGTTTGATCTAATTGCAATAATGTCCAGTTCTTTCTTAAAATATTTACAATTTGTTTTGATTCTCTCCATTCAATGAGATATAACTACTAAGTGTTATACAATTGTGACAACGTAACTTTCATTTAGTGATAGCGCTGTTCCCGAAACATACACTCATTGAAAAAACTACAATTCCCATCCTACTTCCTGTTGAATGACAGGAAGTGACATCAGCAACAATTGTTTGTGGCGAGTTTTTTTCAAAACATAAGAGAGAACCGCAACATTGTACCCTTACCGTGAACAAGCTACAGGGTGTAGCGAAACGCGTTGGTGTTGTGCAGATGATGCTATAAATCTGAAAATAAATCTTGGAAAATGGGAAGCAAATCCTTTGTTGAGTGCTGACTTTCTCTATCGTTCGATAGAATTGTGGACTATATGAAAGCGGGGCTCTGCTTTGTAGTCAGCACCGGTGATAAGAGCACCATTGGACTACGAAATTGGAGCCAAGGCTGTGGATATATATATATATATATATATATATATATATATATATATATATATATATATATATATATATATATATATATATATATATATATATATATATATATATATATATATATATATATGGTATAATGTGAAAAGGACTGTTATGTTCCATATAGGAACCCCAATATCGGCTCAAGTACCTTTCACCTACGTTCCCCTAATGTGAAAAGGACTGTTATGTTCCATATGCGTACCCCGATATCACCTAAAGTACCTTTCACCTATGTTTCCCTGATATTAGGAAAGCTATGAAAACTTATCTTTTCCCCCTGCCCTATTAGCTTCCTTTTGATTTCTGCTTGTTAGTTATGTTCTTTTCAGATATAGCGCCAGGACGCCCCTTCGCTGAGGCAGCTGTGCGCTCAAGAATACACTTAACATAACATAACATAACATAACATAACATTACACTACATACCAGTTCTTAATACTGACCTTTTACCTAGTTACGGTAATGTTCAGAGATGACATGGGGTTTTCTCCGAAAAGCTTAAGCCTCATACATTATGCATGAAGATTCTCTGAATCACTTCAGCACATCAGGCCTACCATGTCCTGCATAATAAATATGTTCAAGGGTCATTCCTTCTGTCACCCTAGTCCGACATGACACAGAAAGGTATATCCCCAGGGGGTACCACTTTGGGTATATATACACCATATCTTGCCGAAGTTAGAGAGAGGAGAAAAGGAATTCCATGCCGACACACTGACGTAAGATGCTGAGGTTCCTGCACAAAGACACTCCAGCTCGCAGTGATCTGACATCCCTTGTAGGGTGTCCATCTCGAGACTAAGACGGGGTCCCACAGTCTCTCAATTCAGGTAATGGGGTTGACTTTATCCTAGAGGGATTCATGGCTTAACACCCACATACATGCTAGGTACTCTTAGGTACATCTAGTTAGGGTTGCATCCAGTGGGTCACCAGCAATAGATACTCCACTGCTATATACTCACTTGGGTCCATAAAACTCACAATGGTTAAAACCGCTGGTTCGGTGGTCAAGTTTTATAAAATTTCACAAGCTATTTTAGAATTAGATTATTCTTCACCTCTATTTATCTTTCAACGAACCCTTCACAGATCAACAAGCTTTTACCACTGGACAATGGACCATTAGTTGAACTAGTTGATGATGATAATTAACATAAGCTAACTTTTTGCATATTTTAAAGTAAATAACCACAGACTCAAGAACATTTTAAAATCTTTATCTTAAATTTCAGGTGCATGTGAACGATCTCAATACAGTGCAGACACTATCATCCATAGGAGAGAAAATTCAATTAATTAACACAATACATTTATCTCGGATTCTTGCAATAATCAAAGTCGAAAACAGAGAGGACAGAGAGAAAAGATAAAGAACATCAGCAATTGACAGAAATGTATAGTTACCAAGGATGGTGCTGAAGACAAACCCTCTGACCAAAGGGCTGGTATGGGTCCACTGAGATAGGTTCAGGAGACAAAGACTTCAGGACAGGAATCAGGACAGGATAGTTGACCTCTCTAAAAGACCGACGATTTCACCTCAACCCTCTCTGACACTCTCTTTCTCCTCAAGATTCTTCCGCAAATCTTCACATCAAACCCAATTAAATTAGGATAGAAAGTTCTGCTTCAGATTCGGCAATCAGCTCCCTCCTCCCTGAACTGCGCTTATTAAACTCTTCATCAGCAATTGCAGCATCTCACTCTCTGTTCTGGTCCAGCATTCTCAGATCTGACTAACTAACTAAACATGTCTTAATTATACCACTCGTTCTGAATGTTCCACCCACTAATGTTTCAATATTGTGAAAATATGAAATTCTATTGGTCAGGCAAAGAGGGGTCTTCATCACACCATGCTTACATGTCACTAAATTCAGTTAAACTATTGTTTGTAAACTCACCCCTTACTTTTTGCATATTGTAATGATGTTGATACAATTTTAACTTTTAACTATGAATAACTTCCTTCATGGTCGAACTCTGAACCATCCTGTTCCCATGATGTAGCACTTGATCTTGGCTCTCATTCAACTCCTCTGTCATGGCCTTCATGGCTTCACTCAGTGGGCATGTGTAGACTTCTTGTCACTCAGCTCACTCAGTCATGCGAGAAAGGCCCACATACGCACTAATGATAAAAGCCAAAAGACAGGTGTTAGTTTCTCAGAAAAAGTGCTTGCACTGTATACCACCCACCTCTACTCTATCCCATTTCATTTAATAAACATATCCCTGCATTAGCATTAGTAAAATAGCTTGCTTTTATTTTCTGATAAGCAGGTGCCATGCATGCAAGTCTTCCAGACGCCATTTTAAAAGCTTCTGCCCATGCGCCAGAATTTCCCTCCAAGCATTAGTTGGTCATCCTACGTGGATGTAGTTGACGCATGCGCAAACAGAATTCCTGTTTAAAGCGGTATTAGTTCTTCTTCAATGTTATAGGCATTAGTACATGCATACGCAAGCCTCACTAACCCAAATGTTTATGTGATTGCGTATTACTTTCCACACAACTTTATTAATACCTTGTAGTTAGTTAAACAAGCACATTGCTTCTGAGCAAGTTTCTTTTCTCCGAGACCTTGCTATATCAGTAGGAGTACACATTTATTACTTTCATGATTTTATATACTTGCCTGTATTCATTGTTTTAGCATGATGGTAGAAATCTACCATCCCTTTACTCTGTTAGTGCTTATAATCATTTATATCTGTTACTGTGTAATGGTTGTTTCAGCACACCTATCTTACACTAGAATGACACTGGTTCAATAAATGCTTATTGAAAAACGTCCCCACTGTTTATTCTGTGTATCTCTCTGAGACAAAGTGAGCACAAGTGACTGAGTGAAAAGAGGTACACTGTTTCTATGATCTTGAGGGATCAGGGTTGTAATGTTCGACAGTTTCCAATAACTATTTTCTCCTTGATAAGAGGGGTTCTAGTAGCACTGAGAGCTAGTTGGTATCCAGGCTAACATACCCAGTAGGGATGACTAGAATCAGTCTAACACCAGTCCTAGAGTGTATATTATCTAAAAGCGCAGATACTATATGGGTTTATAGGAACTACACGACATCACACCACCAACGTTGGT
Organism: Lissotriton vulgaris; assembly: GCF_964263255.1. Taxonomy (NCBI): domain Eukaryota; kingdom Metazoa; phylum Chordata; class Amphibia; order Caudata; family Salamandridae; genus Lissotriton; species Lissotriton vulgaris. Next base: position 392,880,867 of record NC_141693.1, read on the forward strand.
ATGGTACTTATTTAACAGTCAAATCTGAGTGGTTCAGTCGGGCTATTCTCAGAGACCCCTACTCAGATTTCACCAGAGACGTCCGGACTGGGAAGGGATCTATCTGCCACAGCTGAGTAGGCATATCCTACATATTGGCTGTAGGTGTATTAAGCTTGAAGGACAAACAATTCCTATTGTGCATAAAACCTTATCTCAGTTTCCCAGAAATTCTTCCTTGAACATTTTTTAACAAAGACTGAAGAGAACGCCGCTGTGCGAGCACATCCTGGTATAGTTAGGGCAGAAGAAGAGGAACATGAATTTAACATTTCCGAAAAATTAAAAAATGCCCTTACACAAAAGCTGTGAATATGGAAGGGCAACTGCACTCATTAGCATCAGTTTCAAGGCGTTAATTCGATATGTGTGCTGTGTTGGTATATAGCCTGCAAACTATGACGTGTGAAGTATGTTAGGCCTGGTTGAGAACCAGGACACCAGCACGCACTACTCAATTTATGATTTAATCGTTAATACATTTATTGTAGATTTCATCAAATGAGTTAACTTAAATCAACATAACATTAATATCCATGTTACATTTGATTAAAGTGCTATGAATTAGTCAGCATATACATAACTGTCATTTACTGAACATTTATACATCACAATGACAATACATTTAATTCCACCCACAAAAGCTAACAGACTACGGAGTCACAGCTAGGGGTGAGACAGTAGCCTTCATGATTGAGGCTCATGAGTCATATAGAACAGAGGTATTCTATTAATGGGTTAAATTCCCAAAAGCAGATGCACAATCAAATACATTTAGTTCTTATCCTGAAGATGAAACACCAGATGAATACTGTCCGAATGGGGACATTGGAATCCCACTCATCTACCAGGAGCCCATTAAGTGGTTTAAAGGCGTCCTCCCCCACACAAAAGACAAAAGTAAGACTAGGTCCACTCAGAAGCGACAGAGCCACTTGGCCAGTCTTAGAGGCTTGCACACTGCATCCAGACATTGACTCAATGCCAGTGGCAGACTTAGGTCCACTTCATAAAGAAATATTAAAAGTTTACAGAAACCTAAGACAGTTTGTGATGAGAACACTTACACTTCAGCCAACAAGAGCTACACAAACAAGTCAAATTCAGAGTTCTACAACTAAAATTGCTCCACAAACGCTATTCGAAGTTATAGGTAAAATGCCCACTAAACGTGAGCAAATGCCATTCTGGATAGCTCAGACAATAACACAGCTAAAGTCAGCATTTCCACACACAAGCACTCTAGAAAAACACAAAATGCAACCAATATGCTTGCCAATGGCTATAGCTCTCCAGATAGAAGATTGTACCACATGGGGTACAGTTATCGCTGCCATATATACCAGAACGCATGGTATCCCATCACTAGCAGTAATACCAGGCGTATTTCGACAAATACAGTATGGAGCAGAACCTGCTCTGAACCTATTAGGTAATGTTGTCCAGGTATCAGCTACTACATTAGTAAATATAAAAGGGGAGGCAGTAACAGTGGCAATATGCCAATGCCTGAGGGATTTCCCTCCTTTACAACAGGAACGTGAATTAGCTAAATATTATCACAGACACCTATGCTGAATTAGGTAGAGGTAGTTTGGGAGCTAGAGAGCAAAACCTCAACTAATGTTTGGTCCTGAAAAAGAAAATACCAAGCAAGCACCAATCCTTCCAAGAAGAAATGGGATGATAACAATAAAAACAAAAAGTTTAGAGAGAATAGATCTCAATCCAGGAGTGAGTCTTCTCAACAGGAACCCTCCAAAAGGAAATACAACATTAGGAATAGAAATAACATAAAAAAAACCTCACAGGTATCAGGATACTGATAAACATTCCTCTCGGACCTTTCAGAGTTCACCAAGAAACTCTGTGGGAGAAGGGCGGTCAGAACAAAGACAAGAAGAGCGTACAAAGTTCAGAGACACGCAAGAAAGACGAGAAGCTTAAATCAAAACCTCAATTTAAAGAAGACAGTAGCAGGTCTCAAAGTTAAACAAGCCCAGAATTCTGAGAACTCAACTTCTGAATGGGGAAAGGGCTCTGACGATGCTAGACAGTGCAGCAGAAGAAACAATGGCTCGCCAGAACCTAATGGAATTTCTGGTGACAGCGGAGTTGAATGAGCACGTCACGGTCTAAACACCTGATGCGAGGGTAACTGTCCCACATAGGTTACATAAGACAAAACTCCAAATGGAGGGGGACAAACCCAGGAAATTTAAAGGTCTCTTTTGGGAGAACCTGACTTACGGCTATGACATCCTTTTAGCTAAAAAAGATAGGCTGTCTGAAATTGTTATGGATTACCCAAAGGGAGAAACAATTATTTTACCAGCTTTTTCTGACCATGTTCTAATATATTTAAAACACACAGACACGCAGGAGTGGGCGGTAGCCCTTGCTCCAGCACTTTATCGCAACCATGTTGGGTGGGATGCTGAGTCACCTCACCATGTAATCCCAGTAAAATCTACTCCAGTTACACAGAGACAGTAACCAATAAAACAAGAAGCGAAAAAACAAGTCAGGGAGATCTTCAATCAACTTGAATGCCAAGGTGTAATTGAAACTTGCACCTCCTCAATGACAAATTCTTTGTTTCCCGTATGAAATCTGATAATTAATATTGTCTAGTTTTAGACTACCGACATCTAAACACATGCACAAAGACGTTTACTGTACAGAATGCACATAGTGCCACATTAATGAAAAATATTATGCAAAAAAAAATACAAAACAACACTAGATATCTCAAATGGATTCTTCTGCCAAATATAGCGCCTGAAAGCAGGTATCTAACTGCATTCTCTGTGCTAGATTCCCAGCATCAATTTTGTTGACTCCCTCAGGGAATAGCCCCGGGTTGTTCAGTGCTAGGGTAACAGAATTACTTCAAAATTTGTTTGGATGAAGAGGCATTGTCCTATGGAGATCATATTTATCTAACAGATGAAGATTTACAGGATCACTTGACCAGGGTGAGCAACTAAGCGTGGGCGTAAAATCTGTTTTGTTCACGGAATGTGCGGATTTTTGGCAAATTCGCGGTCCGTGAATCGCGCGAATTTGCCCCAAAATCCGCACACTCGCAAGCTGCAAATTATTTTGCTTGGTCTCGTTTGAAAAATACAATATCGCGCGCGCGGCGTTGACTTACTGTGATTCTGAGTCCGCCGAGTTGTTTTTCTCCCGGTTTGCGTGTGCTGCGCCATTTTCGATCTTGCTGCGTGATCGCGCAAGAGTTTTTCGAACGAAATTACGTCATTGCGGCTCGCCATCTTGCACAGCGAGAGTTTGATAAAGCGAGTACGTCATAAGGGCCCGCGATTACGCATTGCGGGAGTAAACAATGCCGAACACGTAGATGCGGCGCGCAGCTGACTTCCGGCGGGAGATTTGAACAGCTCGCTTTCCCGAAATTGCAAAAATTGCAATTCTGCACAAGAATTCCACCGCAGGAAGCATACACCTTATGAAAATGATGATTTTGATCAGAATAACTCCTCAGATTGACATTTGGCTGCACTTTTTGATGCAAGGAGTCCATGTTTGGGGGGGTGGGAGGAAGGAAGTGCCCCAGAGTCTCCAACTTCCTGTTCCTCTCCAGTAGGCCCCTCCCAGTGCTTTGTCCATGTCCTGGTCACTTTTGATTTGGATCTGGAGCTGGAAGGATTACTTTTTGTGGCTGCTGCTGGAAATTTGTATTTGAGGACTTTTTGGACTTTGAAGTTTGGATCACTTTTGGACTTACAAGTAAGTTGGTGTTATTTGTTTGGGGCATTGCAGTTGCTGCAACTACAGTTTTAAAACTTTTTTCACAGCTTTAATAAAAAAATATATTGTGGGTAGCCACAGTATCCAGTAGGCCTGGGTTAGTCATGGGTGCATGATACAACTGTTTCTGTGATTTTTTTAACTTAATTCTCATTTATGTCATGGAATTTTAGCTCAGTTTAATTTTGGGGTGCCTGTAAATCCTCACTAGCCAGTAGGCCCAGGGGTAGTGAGTGGTGCATGGACCAAGTCTTTCTGTGGGGTGTCTTGAATTTAAACATCATTGAGTGCATGGATGGCATTGGACTGTGGTGATTTGTATGTGTTTTTCGACTTTTTGGGGGGTTGTTGGGGCCTGGCCATGTGGGTGGGACCATTTTGAGGCCTGGTACAGGCAGGGCCTGGTCATGTGGTGGGGGTTAAGGGGCCATTTTGAAGGCAGGCAGTGTGCTCAGGCTTGCACTCCTGTTGCCTTGCTTTCTTCCATTATGCCCAGGGGTACTCAGTGGTGCATGGACCAAGTCTTTCTGTGGGGTGTCTTGAATTTAAACATCATAGAGGGCATGGATGGCATTGGATTGTGGTGATTTGTATGTGTTTTTCGACTTTTTGGGGTGTTGTTGGAGCCTGGCCATGTGAGTGGGGCCCTTTTTGAGGCCTGGTACAGGCTGGGCCTGGCCATGTGGTGGGGGTCAAGGGGCTATTTTGAAGGCAGGCAGTGTGCTCTGGCCTGCACCCATTTTGCCTTGCTTTCATCCATTTTGCCCAGGGGTACTCAGTGGTGCATGGACCAAGTCTTTCTGTGGGGTGTCTTGAATTTAAACATCATTGAGGGCATGGGTGGCATTGGATTGTGGTGATATTTGTGTGTTTTTTGACTTTTTGGGGTGTTTAACTGATGTTCCTCTGGCTTCCATTGCTTTTAGGTGCACAAGAGAACCACTAGTGCCAGGAAGAGGTCCTGCAGCGGTGTGTGCAGCACAACGTCACATGACGTCACGTGTGGCCACAGACAAGACAACTCTGCAACTCGTGCAACTGCGGCCTGCTGTTCTGACATCTGAAGAAGATGGGCCCGAAGAAAGGCAGCCGTAGCACCTCAGCGAAAAAGGTTGCCAGTGCCACTGCCCGTAAGAAGGAGCAGAAGAAGCAAGTGGCAACACCTACCAAGGAGTCTGGTGTGGCCACCGACACCTTTTTTGGGGAGAAAAAAACTACGCCTGCAGCAGCAGCGGTGCCTGCAGGGACCAAGCTGGAAGCAGCACCTCCGCTTCATTGGGCTCAGAGCCACCACGCCAAGTTAGGTCCAAGACCATGAGTGCTGCTGAGGCAGCCACTTTACTTTCTCAATCACCATCGACCAGTGATGTTGGCTCATCACAAGAAAGTACCATCCATTCAACACCGGGTGTAACTCAGCTGACGAGTGTTCAACAACCAAAGCCGCAGTCACAACCACAGGTGCAACTAGTATAAGCGCAAGTACATGGGCAAGGAGAAGCGCAAGGAGAGGCGCAAGTAGATGCGCAAGGAGAGGCGCAAGTAGAGGCACAAGGAGAGGCGCAAGTAGAGTCGCAAGGTGAGGCACAAGTAGAGGCGGAAGGAGAGGCGCATGGACAGGTGCATGGAGAGGTGCAACTAGAGGTTCATGGTGCGGCACAACTGCCTACAACGCTTGTTCCTCCAGAAGTAGGGGACCATCAGGAAATTGATATTGAAACCGAGGTATCATCCGAGGAAGCCACTCCTTCTGATGATGATCCATTGTTTCCTGATCCCCAGCAAGAAAAAGGTCAAGGAGGGCTACTACTACTACTACAAGTTCTTCTTCAAGCCCCCTTCATTCTGATGACCTTGATCTTGATTGGAACCCATAAATGCAGTCTGAGAGTGAGGCACGCCATGAGCCGACAAAGGTATCTAAGCCTAAAAGGCAGGATCCCGCAAGGCTTCGATTTATGGGTGATGATGACAAACAAGAAGTGGTGTCTTCTGCTGCTAATGAACAGTCTGATAATGACCCAGTCATCACAGTCGTCACTCCAGCCTCAGCGGGCATGCAGCAGACAGACATTTTTACCCTATCCCGAATGGCTGCTGAGCGGGATGTGGGCGGCGTGGCACTGGTACCACCACAAACGCAGTTAACTACAACACCAACACAACCTACAGCTTCCATATTTTTTAGTCAGAAGGGCCGGCAGGGACCTCCATCCACCTCGACCTCAAGTAGTGGTGCTGTAAGTGAACAACAGAAACAAATTCAGCCACGCCCATCCATGGTTGTTTGTTTGATTTGTAAAACATTAGTTAGTCGGGGTAAGCTTGGTACCAACTATGGTACTGGAGGCCAGAGAGGTCATTTAAAAAAACACCACACTATCCAGTGGGAGGGGCACCTAAGTAAGATCCAGGAAGCTAAAAGAAAAACAAATCCAAATGTATCCATTGATATTGCATCTGATGATGACGAGGGGCTGATCGTGCAGGGGGGAAGTGAAGAAGCGAAATATTTTTTTTCTGGTACACCCAGTACCCCTGGCAGCAGCACTGCAGTGGTATCGCCCACACCCTCTACCCCTGTAACATGTATGAGGCACACTAAGAGTCTGGGAGAGACACCAATGTGAAAAAGTACATCACTGGGCCTAACTGGTTTGAAGAAGTCATCATCATCACGTAAAATGTGCCAGCCCACCATTAGCAGAATGTTGTGGTCGGAGGCGCCATTTGAACGCAACTACCTAACGGTATGTCTGTATAACGCAAAGCTGGCTAAAATGCTAGCGCTGGACCATCTTCTTTTTTCTTTCGTGGAAGGGGTGGGTTTTCTAGAATTTGTGGCAAAAGTCTCCCCTAAATGGAAGGTTCCTAGCCGGTCCTATTTTGCCAGAGTTGCAGTTCCAGCACTACATCAAGATGTGCTGGAGGTGATTGGGGCAGCTTTGCAGAAGAGTGCTGTTCACACTATCCACTTGACAACAGACATGTGGACCAGTTGCCAAGCCCTTGATTACATATGCATCACTGCACATGGGTCTCATTTGCAGGGGTTAGAGACAAGACAAATGCAGGTGTTGACCCAGACACATTTTTTCAAGCTACTCGGAAACATGCAACATTAGCCATGTTTTCTATGGAGAAAACTCATGCTGCACCTAACCTTTTGGAGGAGTTTGATAGGAAGGTCTCTGAATGGCTGCATCCAAGAAATCGCATAGTTGGTTATGTTTCCACGGATAATGGCAGTACTATAGTTAAGGCCATGCAGCAAGGTGGCTATTTCAGAGTGCCGTGTTTGGCGCACAGTATTAACATCGTGGTGCAAGATTTTTTGAAAAATGAAAACACAGTCAGCAAGTTACTCACCACATGCCGAAGAATCTGCACACATTTCAGCCATTCTTTTAACCCCTTCAATGCTCATGACGAGCTCAGCTCGTCATGCAGTACACTGCTTGTGTGCTCATGATGAGCTGAGCTCTTCATGAACAATGGGAGTAAAGGATCTGTAGCACAGAGGGGGAATTGCTGCAGCACTGATGGTGTTAAGGCCCGTAAGCAGCCGAGGAGCATTCAACATGAATGTAGACTGCCAGTCAAAGGACTCATCCAGGAGGTGGCAACACGTTGGAACTCAACCTTTTACATGCTCGAGCGTCTGTCTGTGCAGTGCATGGTAATCAATGAATATGTTTTTCAACAGGGTTCTACTGTGAAAGACATGAGGCTAGAGTTGGAGGAATGGAAGCTAGTTGGAAGCCTGACAGACATGCTTCGTCCTTTTGAGATCTTCAAGCGTGAAGTCAGCAGGGAGGACTGTTCTTTGGGCAAAGCTATCCCATTGTAGGTCATGCTAGAGCACCAACTGAAGGCGGTGTCTTCAACGTTCAGAGATGATGCTGAAAAGCAAGACGCATATCAGTTGGCGGAGATGTTATTAAGCCGCCTAGTTGACAATGAAAGGCTTAAAAACATACATACAGAACAACATTACATTTGTGCCCCTATTCTGGATCCATTTTACAAAAAGGCAGTGGCCAGCAAAGCATTCATTCCTTTTGATGAAGCAGATGTTTCAAAGTACAAACATTGGCTAGCTGTGTCAGCCACTCGGTTCGAACAAGATCGGCAGAAAATTCAAGGAGCCGGCACAAGTCCAACTGAAGCAGCAGGTGGACCGGCGTCAAGTTCCACTTCTGAATCTTTGGGCGAAGGGAGTCACTTTCCCTCACAGCCGTTAACGACACCAGCAGCAACCGTATCATCATCCTCACCTGCACCAGGCCCAGCCATAATATTGTCGGAAGCGGATTGGCTAACTCATCAAGGGTTTGCTCGTTCCAGTGCTGCAAAGGCCCCAGATGGTACGCAAAGTGGAGCAACCATGGAGAACCTTGAGTCGATGGTGCAGGCCTATCTGGATGACCCACCAGAGGTCTTTGCTAATCGGAACCCTCTTGCTGTATTGGTATAGGAAAAGGCCTCTATGGCCACTGATCACAAACCTGGCTCTAAATTATTTGTCTTTCTCACTCGCAAGTGTGTCTTCTGAACGTGTTTCCAGTGATGCTGGTGCCATTGTAACTTCAAAAAGGACCCTCCTCTCACCCACAAATGTGGGGAGGTTAACACTGATCAAGATGATTCAGCACTTCATACCACCATTTCCTTCAAGGCAGATGGATGGATTACGAATAATAAAGAAACTTTGTTTTCATAGACGAGTCCCCTCAAGTGAGACTGAAATTACTGACTGACTACATGCTTGCTGACAGGAGAGGCTGCCCTTCCGAAGAAGATGCGGACAAAAAGTAGAACAGGTAATGAATAATTGAGAAGATGGCATGCAGTGGACAGCAATGGCTGTCTGGCTCTGATGAAACCGATTAGTGTTTGTTTTATTTTGTGCATGAAATGAATCATATGTCTTGTCTAAGTTATTTTTTTATCTTTTACACAGTATCATGTCTACTACTTTTTTTTTACCTTGTTTAATTCAAATTGTACTTCAAATTCAGGGCCCACTATGTTTCATTTTACAATATGCAAAATGTCTTTGGAGTGGACTCACTTGCCAATATACCATGATGATTGATTAAACAATATATCTTTTTTCTTTAAAGTCACTCACTGTGATGGATGGATCATCAGCGTCGGTTTAAGTAAGAACTATCGCCAATTCGTGAGTGGCAAACAGGTAAACCAGTCTACAACAACTACTACAGCAGAACTACATGTCTGTCTATTCGTGGTATGTAGTGGTCGAGGGTGAGGGCAGTGTACTGTTGTGGTTATGCCAGGCAGAGTCCACTCCAGACAGCAGTTCATGTAAAATTGGGGCTATGTGGCTTGCTGCATACAATTAGATATGCTTTGTCTGTCTGACAAAGAGCCTAGGTATGCTACATCAGGTTGCTTCACTCAGTGGTGCCTGCCTTGACCGTCTGCATGGCACTGCCCCAAGCTTGGGCCAAACATCCGTTATGTGTGCGAAAGTTGCTGTTTTTAGTTTTTTTGCAAATCTCGCGAAGTTACAGAAAAATCGCAAATTCTGGAGCGGAACGGATTTTTGTCCCATGCTTGCGGCAGGGCCATGCAGACGGTCAAGGCAGGCACCACTAAGTGAAGCATCCTGATGTAGCATACCTAGGCTCTTTGACACAGTTAGATAAAGCATATCTAGGGTTTAGGGTTAAGTGCAATATACTAGGGTTTTTGGGTTTGAGTTGGTAGGGTTCCCACTGAGTCTAGGGCTCAGGGCCCAATGCAGGCTCGTTTATAATGAAATGATGTTGGCAAGGTTTTAGGGGGATTTGGTGTTCTTTGGTCCAGAATTGGCAGAATTTTGGCCTTTTCTGGTGTTTTGCGGGCGTGTGTGTTTGGGTGAAAACTAAGTGAAAACTAGATGTAGACCTTCTTCTTCTTCTTCTTTTTCTTCAAAGAGCGCAGTGGTTCGATTTTGTTCTGCCTTGCTGAGACTCTTCGGAATCGCTGGAACAAGTGTCCAGGTAAGTTTCAAGAGAATCGAAGTACTGGAAGTGCTGAAAACAGCAATTTTTTGTGAACAGCGCAATTTGCCATGTTTTGAATATACCAGTATTTCATGTTTTTGGGGGGCTCTTTGGGGGTGTTCTAGAGTTGCGGGGGTGTGCCATGGTGGGAAAGCGGAGTTAGGGCCTAGCTGCGAAGCGCGTTAGGACTGAATTGAAGGTAGGCCTTACATTTTCTAAGTGTGAGTTTTTGCATTTTTGCTTTTTGCCTGTTTAGGGGTGTTCTACTTTTTTGCGGGTGGGTTGACGGGTCTGGGGGCATTGCTGGGAAGGTCTAATATCGGGCGCAAGTGGTTTGGAGAAAATCCATGGTGAAAAAGTGTTTCAGTTTTTGCTCACTTGTCTATCTTTGGGGGCTGTTTGGGGGGCTTCTAGTTTTTTGGGGGTGGGTTTTAGGGTCAGGGAGTGCTGCTGGCACAGTCTAATTTTGATTGCATTTATTTTTTTAAAAATCCATGGTGGAAAAGGGGAGTTAGGGCCTAGCTGCAGAGCACGTTTGGACTGAATTGAAGGTAGGCCCTACATTTTCTAAGTATGAGTCTTTGCATTTTTGCTTTTTGCCTGTTTGGGAGTGTTCTACTTTTTTGTGGGTGGGTTGATGGGTCTGGGGCATTGCTGGGAAGATCTAATATCGGGCGCAAGTGGTTTGGAGAAAATTCATGGTGAAAAAGGGGGGTTAGGGCCTAGGGTTAGGGTTAGGGTTAGGGTTAGGGTTCTAAAATCGCAGTTTACACTGTACACCTAGCTTGAGGGGAAAGATCCGCAAATTTGGCCTACACTTATGTATCCTTGAAAAGGAGACTCAGAGTATGCACTTTCGAAATGATGCTTGTATGTTTTGTAATACTGTCGACTCTGAAACTGAAAGTGTTATTTTTGCACTACACAGCGTACCTTAGGTTTTTTTCTCTTTGGTGTTTTAATATCACTTCCTATTTTTCCATCAACAATTAAAGGCTGGCTTTTACCCTGTGCAATGTCAAAAAGATTGACCTCAGGCTTAGATACACGCAATTCAGCATCCGCCAGGCAGGCAGTGGACAAGGTGTCTTCTGGTCCCCAACATTGATCGTGAGAGAGTCAGAAGGAATGGAGGAGTACCGCGAAAAAGAGGAATGGCTGGATGCATGCAACTTCCCAAATTCAACAGGACAACTACAACAACATACAGTTACAGTATCCATCTTCATTTCTACTTATCTTTCAAGTAATGTTATTGCTGTGAACTTCTGTGAGTGTGACTCTGTGCATTTGTTTGCTCTCTGCTTCAATTCATCCCTCCAGCCATTGTATACTTTTTTCTTTGCTATTTTTTCAACTAATTTAATGGACTAAGTGGTGCTTCTCTCTGAGGGCAGCTAGGCAAGTAAAATTGCGTAATTACTGCAGCCCTGTACTGTCACATTGTTTCTTCATAGTTAGTACATTGTAGGAAGTACTACTTACTTTACAGTAACCTATCCATTTAGCAAACAACTTCATGCATGCAGTAGTGCATGCACTTCCTTTATGTCCCTTAAAAGATTTATGGATAGCTTTGTATCCAAAGATTTGTTTATCTTCATTTGTTGTTTTTCCATGCTGTGTTTTTTTTTCCTCTCCCCACAAAACGTTCCCCACAAACCCCATTCCCATCCAAGTTTCAAACCCTAACCCTCTTCCCCCGGGCTGTGTGGTTTTCATTGAGGTGTGAGTAAATTACAACAATAATTCCACACACTTGCTGGGGAGAATAAGGTCAAAGCAACAGAAAATCTATTTCAAGGCTGGTGAAGGATTCCAAGGAGATATTCCTACTCAGCTTTACACAGACCCAGGACTATTTGAAAATCAAATCTGATTTTCATGGGTGCCATCAACTGTATTGATCCTCCTACAGGTGGCGAATGATTACGCTGCTGTGTCCTTCACCTTCAGTACTATTTCTTGTAGTAGCCAAAGCCAAACTCCACGCAACCAGTATACTTTGGAAACTTTAGCATTTGTTAGGCTAAATTACGGCACTGTTCTTGTGTACTATGCTATCTATCGTACTGTTGTAATGATCCGTTCAGGCCACTCAAGATTTCATTTTCTTTTTTTTCATATGCTGCTACTGCCACTGTGTACCACCACTACTACCACCACAACAATACCATTTCATCCGCCCAGGATTGCCAACCTTCATCGCCAGTTGCCATGCAGCCAGCCCTGCGCTTAGCCCTAGGATTATTCTCAAACACGAATCACGTGCAAGATAAGCGTTTGGGGGGGAGGAAAAATAATGGAGTAGGAGGAGAGAGGAGAGACTGACGGTAGTACTACTAAAGTAGCAGGACAATTGAATTCACTAACTCTGTGAGTGGCACTTACTTTTGGAAACATTTGGTCAATTACTTAGACAATTTGAATCAAGCGGCCAGTTAAGTCTCAGGAAAACAAAAGAACTGTTAACCCCCCCTGCCTCCCCCGCAAAACAGTAAAAACGCCTATGCAATGTTTAAGTTGAAAGTAAATAATTATTTAAATCCATAACAAAAAATAAACTATCCCGCAAGACCCGACCCACCCCCTTCCTAACCCCAAAGAATGTCCGTGAATAAGTCCCCAAAGTCCAAGAAAAAACCCAACTCCCAATTCCCCCCCCCCCCCCAAAAGTCTTTGAAAAAGGGGCAAGGAACAGTCTCTCCTCCTATACTGCGCCAGCGGTGTCCTTCGGCCAGATGAGCCCGTTGCTCCTCACAGAGGTTTTTCTTGAGCAGGCTCTTCATTCTCTCCATCTCCGGCTCAAGGTTGGACACCCTGAGGGTTAGGCGGTGGATGCGGGCCTTGCACCCGCTGTGGGGGCAGCTGATTTTTTGGCTGCTTGGCTGTGGTGGGTGGCTGCGGTACCACTGCTCCATACCGCTGGAGACCTGCTGCCCTGACTGGCTGACCCAGGGAGCTCGGAGGAGGATGCAGCTGTCGCGGTGGATGTTGTGGTGGACTGCGTGTCCTCCTCCTCCTGGGCCACCAGCCGCCGATATTCAGTGACAATCACCTCCAGCTTCCTTTGCCGGGCCCATCTAGCCAGCTCCTTCTGTGTCAGTTGGGAAGGAGCATCTATATGAAGAAAGAAAGACATACTGTAACCAATGCTCTTTAAGATTAACACAAAATAATTCAGCAGAAAGTTGTGTCACAGTAGAACGAGCAACTTGCAAGCACAGCACATAACATGTGTGGCCTGTGTCTATCTAACCTCCCACTTCGTCAGCCTCTGCTCTAACATTAGTGGGAGTTTCAGGAATCAATTCTACGAGCACTATATAGACTCACTACATTAGAGTCGACTATGACAGTACACCAGACTTATTCTTCCTCTTCTCTCTTGTTTAGCGAAATTGGTACGTAAACTTCTGAAGCCGGCATAATGCCAGCGCAGTCAACTTGCACCCGAGAAAAACAGACGCAAGCCATGATGACACAGACTTGCGTTACTGTACCAGTCCAGTACATGCAGGTGGTGAAGCTCTTACTTTTCTATTACGGGTGGCACTGAGAATACTCTGTTACAAGGGCTGCTGCTTAATTAATTTAACTTTCACCCTACAGTGCCAATGACTACTAGAAAAGGAAAATGAAGAAGATAAAAAATACGATTATCTATTCCTTCACAGGATATTTGCTTATATATGGGATGACTTTAGGTGATTTGTTTTTTATTGAGTGAACACTGATAGGCCACACATGAATGACAGAGTTGTACTAAAAGGTACAGAGGTAGTGAGTGGCCCCCGTAATCGCCGGATATATGCTGTGCTTGCAATACAAACTACTGCTGCTGTTCATGGTAGTATTCCGAAAAATTACAACTCTTTTCCTTGCCTTTGCTACACTGGAACCGACGTGCGGGTGTGGTGTTACATGCTCTTCAAAGTGACACTTACTTCATCCAGTGACCGTCTTCTCTGTCTACATACACATATGCTATCTATGAGTCAGATAGTACCATGATCCAGGCATCCATCCATTCAAAGTAAATGTCAATCATTCTTCTTAATGTCTCAACTGGACAAACCTTAGTTTTTCTCACGGAAAAACAACATTTTCATTTTATTTTGGAAACCGCAAGCCATGCATCCGTGCTTGACTTGCATTTGAATTTGAACCACACACACATACAGTTTCTGTTTCACCCACCCAGGCAGTCCTCTTCCCTTTCTCCTTCCACCCATCCTTGCTTCATCCTTCAACCGGCCATGCATCATATTCCCAGCCACCTCGGGCAGCAGTCAAAAACATGTATCATTCTTTGCCAGTCATCATTATTTTTAACTTGCTCGTCCTTCCACACTCACTTCCACCCATCTTTCATCTTTTCGTTCATCCCATCCATCAAGTTCATCTCTGATCTGACTTGGTTTCTCGATAAAACTTTCACAGCTGAGTTGAAGTCAATTTAGAGGTGGCTACTACCTGGTTGATAAAAACTTAGTTCTCAATTTGCAAGTCTTCTTAACAGTAAAGTATACTCGTACTGAACAACATATACACCCGTGCAGAGAGCACACTCTGCAGTCTGCAATCTCAATAAGTAAAAAATATAATAGCTTACCACTGCCCGCCACTCCCGTTGCATCCCCCACAGCAGTTCCCGCTGGCTGTTGCACCGCCTCCGCCCCTGGAGTGCTGGCCCCGGCACCGGTGGATGGCTGTGCCGATGTTCCGCCTAGAAAATAAATTTCAGATTCTTAGATACCATATACACCACTCCTAGTATTTTGTCTAGGAATAAAAAAAATTACTATGACTACACAAACAAATTTAATAATTTGTGACTCTCTAGTCTAAACTACAAATTGCCCTTTTTTCAAGTAAAGGGTGTTTTTTAGTTATGCTTAGCCGTAACATGTCTTGCTACACATTTTGGCACAACTGATGAATGCTTGCTTTTTAACACGCACCATTTTTCTCATAACAGACAGAAGCTTCCCTTCTAAGAACAAGAGCAAGATCAGATCATCATCACTTGGACGGAGTCAGCAACGATTCAGCACCACAAAAAAGACTTGAAGTTCCAACCAGGTGAGGGCTCGCCCACAAATAATGTGTGAAATCACTAAGCACTTTTCAATATTCAATCCATCGTTTATGTTGTATGATGAACTTGATTTTAATAAATGTTTTTACTTTTAATAAATCTTTAAAACTTACATAGACTCTGTGGTTTTTGGTCATGAGTGAGTGAGCGAAAGGGTTTGCAATTTGCAAGCAGGAGTCCGTGGCTTGAAGAGGTCGGGACTCTGACTCCGTAGTCTTATGTCCTGGTTTGTATAATCATTGGGGATCAATCATCAATGAATTTGGGAGCTAAATGACTCTGACACACTAGCTAGTCAGCAAGGAGATTGGGGGTTCAAATTCTGTTATGACTGAGGTATGTGGAAAGTCTAACTTTCATGTCCATAGTTCTGTTTGTGCAGAATAGTCCCTGCAACAGTAGTAGTACGGATTGTCCTCCTATCCAATCAAAAAGTAAATTAGTATCTTATTCTTTCTTGGTGGCCATTGACATTTTATTGTTGGGAATTGTCAAAGCATAAACATTTAGAAGACTTCAAAAGACATTATGGACAACCCAGAGGACTGTACTCAGTGCATAGAGCTATTGCTGAATAGAATGGGAGTTTTGTTTAACACCTTTTGCCAACTGTGCAAGCTTAGTTAGCTATACAGACAGACTAATAATAATCTAGTAGTACCACAGGGAGTCATAGTAGAGGCAGGATAAGAATTTAGAAACAGTCTACAAGAAGATCAAAGACGATTTAGAAAAAATTGAATGAAGAACGTTAGGAAAAAATAGGAGCTGTAAGAGATAGGGGAGTATAATTATTATTATTAACAGGAAAACTTACTGTGGCCAGCAGAGGATCCCTCGCCGGACCGATCCTAGCCTTCCTGATCTTGTCCCTTCTCCGCTGGCGCCGCTACCTCCTCCTGTGTCCCCTTGCCCCTGGGGGGTGCTGATGTACAACACGAAAGAAAGACACAAACATGGATGATTGTTGTCAACCAATTCAAAAATTTCAAAAAAACAATAACATATTATTTCGGGGAAATAGACAACAATTGCACTAAATTTATTGACCTATCTGATGTGGTCTACTAGGCTATTAGTGTTGCTGGATTTGCGGACCGTCTACTTGGAAAGTAATTTAACTCACTAAACCAACTACAAAAAGGTTCATCTAGGACTGGCAGTCCATCGTGATTGCAGACCAGTGAGACTTGAGTCTCTAGGGGCAGATTTACAAGCCCTGTTCCGGCGCAAGGGAGGGCATTCCTGCGCAGGAACGCCTCCTAAAAGGGGCTGAGTGAAATCTACAAGATTTCACTCAGTAACTTTTAGGCCAATGCTGCGTCAAAAACCTGCGCCTGCTTGAAGCAGATGTACGGCTTGACGCAGCATTGTGGAGATAGGGCACCCCAGAGCATTGCTGGAGCTGCGTCGTGCTTGCGACGCAACTCCAGCAATGCGCCGCCTTTACGGCACAGATGCGTGATGCATCTGTGTCGTTTTTGCCCCATGGTGCACCGAATTGTAAATGCGGCGCACCATGGGTGGCGGAGGCGTGGCGCACAATTACGGACCGTCTACTTGGAAAGTAATGTAACTCACTAAACCAACTACAAAAAGGTTCAACTAGGACTGGTAGTCCATCGTGATTGCAGACCAGTGAGAACACTAAAAAGTTTTCTACTAAATAACCAGTCATAATATACTCAAACTATCAATCCACAACCACTATCTCTTCTTAGTGGCAGGAGTACAAAGGAAGGACTGGACTTGAGTCTCTAGGGGCAGATTTACAAGCCCCTTGCGGCTTTTGCTCCGTTGTTGCGTGACATTTGTGACGCAGCGGCAGCGCAAAAGAGGCGCCATGGTGCGGGGTATATTAACAACGTGACGCATTTGGGAGATGCATCACGTTGTAATGCCCTGCGCCATCAGGGGGCGTTCCGGCGCAAGGGAGGGCGTTCCTGCGAAGGAACGCCCCCTAAAAGGGGCTGAGTAAAATCTACAAGATTTCACTCAGTCACTTTTAGGCCAATGCTGCGTCAAAAACCTGCGCCTGCTTGAAGCAGATGTACGGCTTGACGCAGCATTGTGGAGATAGGGCACCGCAGAGCATTGCTGGAGCTGCGTCGTGCTTGGCACAATTAATCATAAAATGCTATGGGAACAGGTACTGAGTTGAAAAACGAACTACTAAGAGCTCATGTCATACACATGCTGAGTCATCGACATGATGGCATTCACTTTGAAGGGAATTCATTTACCGATGAACCCGCAAAGGGGACAGTTCATACTGCTGCTGTAGCTGCAATCACTCGTTCAAAAACGAGAATAGACGGAGAGATAATGGTAGCTATCATTGCTTCATGTAAAAACAGCCCAGCCTTACCCAAAGGTTTTCCACTCAAATACTCCTACAAGTTAGATGCAAAGAACATTATGTATGCTCAAATTCGAGGAGAGGGGGATAGAGTAATACCAAACATAGATCACAGATTATGCTTAATACTAGCTGCACATGAGGGTTCGGGTTCTGCACATGCAGGAGTTACAGCAACAGTTTATTTACTGAAACAACACTATTGGTGGCCTGGTTTAACAAAACAGATGAAGATTTTGTCTTAAATTGCTATATCTGCCAGCAGTTGAAGGGTTCCACAGTGGGGTGTCCAGCGTAGACACCTTTACTGATTTCAGACAGACCACTTGTGTGTGTTTATTTGGACCTCTGCAGCCTTTTATACTCAGATGGGGCTAAGTATATCAATGTGGCAGTGGAATTATTCTCTAGGTTCCGATGGGTATGGCCTCAGCGTTTGGCTGACGCTCAAACTGTTATAATAGATTTGCAAGTCTTTATAGGGACATACGCAGTTGGCACATCACATTCTGACAGTGGCCCCTGATTTAGCTCTAGAGCTTACAAGTAATGAAAGGTTTGGGTGTAGTATTGCGGTACTCCTCTACGTACCACCCCGAGGGAAATTTCTTCATGGAGAGGAAAAACCAAGACTTAAATCAATCTTTAACAGCAAGAGTATTAGGTTTGGGCAGTAGTTGGGTCAATGACTTATACGGGGCACAAAGAGCCCTTATCAATCTGCCAAGAAGTTCTCTAGGGGGTGTCACTCCTTACGAGGTCCATTTTGGGATGAGAATGTGGGTACCTAATCTTGATTATAAAAGCACAGTGGCCGATGAAAAACCATTCGATATCAATAAACGTTTGGCTGTTTTACAGGATCTAAATGAATCCCAGGCACTGCTAAGCAATGTGCAAGTAAAACACACTGCCACTGGGGATGTCAAATCAGTCATGGCAAGACCTGTCTGGATCCCAAAAGTCGGGGTCTGGTCAAAGAAAAGATCAAGGACAAGAAAGAATTTTGGCCATCGTACTGAAACCTGTGCCTGTCCTGGCTGTCAAAGGGACAAGAAAGGTACTTCTTCCACCCTTTGCCACCAAAAAAGAAAAGAAATACGTCTCCATTGATCTGATCAAACATCACTAAGTGACCGATACTTAATAGTAGGCCTTGTGGGCTCCTGGATAGCCAACACTATGCTCTTGCTACCATACAGGAAGTTCAGACTAATAACGTTCAAAGAGTCACCAATAAGAAATGATGGAATTTCCAACATTGACATGGAACTCATTCCTTTGGAAACAGAACTTCAAACAACAAATGAAAGACAAATTTGAATTCAGCCCTCAATATGCTTCAACTAGAGACACCTGCCGGTTCTACGCAACCTGCCAAGCTACCAAAGACTGATCGAACTGCATCTGGCTACTTCATCGATTTTGATACCTTATCTCTTGATCCCTGTGAACCTGAGACTACTCCAGTTCCAGTTTCCCATAAGCAAAAACGTCATAATCTTTACACTTTTTTTAACAAGATTTCTTTAGTTTCACCTTTGCTCCAGCTCCACGGGCGAGGGAAAATGGTGAAACGCCTGTGTGTACCGCTACATACGATGCTGCCTCAGGAGGTAACTGGGGGCAAGGTGGAGACTTCTTGTGACTAGTTTCTTGTGGTTTGGGGAGGAGGGAGAGGTTTGAATCTCTCCCAGTTACGATGGAGCTCGTTCTGGTACTCCTTGGGGGGCCCATAGCGGCTACTAATGTGGGAGTTTTCCTAACGGCAGCAGGTACCAAGGATTGTAGGGGGTGTGCAGGAAAGGGGCTAACTTCCCGCCCGGTATCTAGGGGAGTGGGCAAGGAAGGACTAGGGCCCACTCTTGGGGGGGCGGTTCCCCGGTACACTGATTACCTGATCTCTACCCAAACTTTTGTTGTTATTAAGAGATGCTAGTCGGTCAATCCTAGAGGACAGGGTTTTAAAGTGAGAGGTTATGAGCTGGTCTATGTGGGCCTTTAGGTCGATAATTAAGTGTGTTGCCCACAGTGGGGGTCCAGTGTTAGGTAAGTGGGAGCCAGGCTCCAAATGCGGTGTAGGAAGTTTGGAAGGTATTTTATTCACTTGTTTTCGTGCAAGTTTTGTCTTCCTTCGTTTAGAGCAAGGATTGGGAGCCTTTTTCCCTGCGGGTAGAGAATGTAACAAGGGTTCTACTACAGGGGTAAAAGCTTCCGGACCCTGTTGAGCACAGGGTAACTCTGAGAAGGATGTGAGGAATAAGGTGTATTCAGAGGGGTTAACAGTGGTTTCTGGAGAAACCCCTACAGGCTGGGATGGGATGATCACTGGAGTGAGAGAGAGTCGCCTCAGTGTTTTCAATAGCAGTTGAGATGACTCCAATCGTTTTTTGGAGCATTTTGTTTATTGCTGTGAGGGTTGGTAGGGGTTGAGTCGTCGCTGCCAACTGTCTAGTCATGGGACGTGAGGTAGGAACCTTGTTGCTTTTACCCATGTTACTCATAGTCCAATAGTAAAAAGAGGGGAAGAATCCTGACTAAACACAGATTATGATAAAAAGAAATTAAACTAAGGTTTAGTTTACAAGGTCCCACTAAGTGATACCGCAATTAAAAGTCCCTACTAGTTATACCTAAACATTTAGGGACGAGCTTTGACTACTGGATAATAATAAAATAAAATGAAAAACAAATGAGGAATTGGTGCCCACGGGTGCAGTGCGATTCAATAAAAATACCAGTCAATGTCAGTGGTTGCTGGGAAGTGTAAAGGGGGTAGCCCAGCCCAGCCTCGTTCGGCCCCGGATGGCCACAGACGGTCCAGCCCTTGTCCCGGGCTTCTCCTGGGACGCTCCCGCTCTGCGGGGATGATGCAGTAATTATATATCGTCGGTGAGGGGTGGTGCTCCGAGCCCCGCTGCAGGTGTGGGCGGTATGGAGGCTCCTGGGAGGAGTAGTCCTGATGGGTCAGTAGCCCACGTCCCCCTGACCATGTTCGAAATCGCGGTGCTCGAACCCCATGCAGCAGCCCCAATCTCCACAACAGCCCCGTGGAGGCAGAGAGTCCAGGTGAGCAGTCCCTCAACACCTCTCGTGCTACATTAACATCCAGGATTTATTCACTGGACAACATTATATATTCTGCTATCGATATGCAAGAAAAAGACTTGTACATACTACAACACAGACAATCCCAACATAGTTTTATTATTCTATTAAGCTGGGCACTGCAATCATTGTGTGCTGGTAATGTGCCTGGGAGATTTATTAACAGTACATTCTTTTTTCTGCATATAATCTAACTAAAAAGCAGATAACGATGGCACAATGCTGCGTATTGAAAAACTGGACAAATTACCTTTTACTGTGGCAGAGTCACCGTCCACAGAATGGTTAAATCATGGCCATATAACAGTACCGGGCACAACTTTCCAGTTTCAGTACTGCTTGAACAACAACAGGTGGGCAGAAATGAAGTGAAGGGTAGGAAATTCATCAAGGAATCTTGGGAATTCTCATACAGATTTTGATGTAGAAATGGGGACATGAAAGTGTTCCTTAGTGGTACCAACTGCGAGAATTCCTTAAGTGGATCTCTCATATGCCAGGATATCATTCTTCACAGGCCTGTAATGGTTCGGCTGTTTGGGGCGATTTAGGTTTTACAGGCAGTTTTAAATAGAAATTTGCAAAATATTACAATACTTTAAAGCTTGGCATAGCGTTCAGGAGCTTTATTTTTCTGCAGCAGCAATTCATATATGGGCCTGTGAGAAAAGTGTGTGCTGATTCCTGAGGGCACCTATCAGGATTGAATCGTTTTATAGTAGAGTTCGCAACTTTCTCAGAAAAATACTGTGCATTTGTTTATATATTTCTCTATTCTGCAATGGACAAAAGCTGGTAGGTGAGTCCGAATTAATATACGCACTCTTCTTTGACGAGAGAGATTAACTGCCTGGAACCCTGAAACCCCCTGTGACGTCTGGGGAACCGGTGAGGCTGTCAGTGGTTTGATGATTGACCGTGTTGGGCTGAACAGCGGGGTGCACGTCCTAGGAATCAGGAGAATCGGGAGTGCGGCCTGGAGTCAGAGCCCAGCTGTCAGCAATCTTGGCTGCCGGTGCCGTTGACGGACCCCGAGCGCTGCTGCACATTGTGAGACAGAAGTCAGCCAAACTCGAGAGTCCGTGGTGGAGCAGCCATAGCTGTGCACAGCAATATTCGCCTACAAACAGCGCCGGAGACCCCCAATGGAGCGCCCGGTGAGTAAGTGCGTGTGACCTCCCCGCCTCCCCCTTTTCCCTACTGGAGGTGCTTCGGCGGCCGGGTCGGGCTGCATGGAGGCTGCGACGAGGCATATTGGAGATCAGAGGTTAGGGTGATATCTCCACCAGCCACTACTACACAGCCTGGAGATAGCTGGGTGATGGTTGAGTGCTCCTTTGGCGTGAGGCACGAGGGATGCACTGCGTGGGGTGTATGCCCCCCACCACAACGGGCGTCTGGTGAGCACTTTGTTGTATTGCCTCCCCTGAATCTCAGCATTACATTACATCGCAGTGGCCAGAATCAGGCTGCGGGGGTTTAGACTTCCAGGTTGTGGCTGGAGTGAGTTAGCGGTCTCACAGGAAGGCGAGGTTTGGCTGCTAACTTATCCTGTCAAATCAAATCAAATCAAAATAAGCTTTATTTGATTTTAGTCAGATAAAATCACAAAAGCAGATATAACAGATAAAATACATTGTACACACTCTTAAAATAATTAAAGTTATTCAATGTTTCCCGAAAGTTCATTTTTTCTAAAAAGGGCCAAGAAGTACAGTTACCTCCTATGTTTGGAGATGGGGGGGTGAATTTTACACATTGTGTATAACTCGCAATGCCATCAATCACAATTTACTTAGGGGGTCATTACGATCGCGGACGGACTTGAGTCCGTCCGCGACCCCAGAGCATGAGGGAACGTTTGCATGGGCTGCGGCGTTCCCTCTGTGCAGATTAGGATGTGACCGCCAGGGTGGCGGTCACATCCTCTATTTTAACATTGCGGCGGGTGGAGCTTCAAGCTGCACCCGCAGCAATGTTAAAAATGCATGCACAGCATTTGCGTGCACAAAGTGGCAGGCACCGCGCGGTGCCTGCTGCATTGTGCACGCAAATGCAGGGGGTACCTATGGCACCCCCCATGTGCACCCCCCACCCCCCACTACACCTAGGGGGCCCGCAACGGGCCCCCGCAGTGCAGTTACACATGCTTTTCCACGGCGGAAAAGCCGCCGCGGAAAAGCATGTTCCCAAGCACATCCTAATCTGGCTGACGGTGTGTGAGAGACACCGTCACCATTTTAGTGCTTTTCCGCCGCGGTTGTAAGCCAGCCGCGGCGGAAAAGCTGCGGACCTAAACCATGACCCACCAGCCATCCTATGTGGCGGTGGGTCCTGGTGGGTCCACAGAGGATTTTCCGCATCCTCCGGGCCGGCGGTGGCTTCCCCCGGCCCGGGGGATGCGGAAAATCCTCCATCGTAATGACCCCCTTAATTTGGATTCCCAATAACAGTTAACCACTAATACTCTTCCTGGCTCTAAGTACACTTTAAAAACTGACCATTGCACTAATGCAGTACATGCTATCCAGTAATTTGCAAAAAAGAACCACATGTATTTTAGATTGTGGTGATAGATTGTTGCAGGGGCAACAACATAGCTATTTTGACTAGTCATTCCTGTCAGGGTAGCTGATTAATCATTAAAAAATCCCAAATCTAAAACGCATTAACACATATCTGTCATAACCACTTAGACAACATAATAATTAAGGCAGAAGTTCATATGTTGTTAAAATCAATTGATGCTGTACAACTGTTTGCTTATTAATTTCCAGTACAAGTCTGTTTGCCTCCAGGTAGCTTATGCAAATTCTTTTAAAATCCTTCCTGGAGATAGAATTTATTGAGTCAGGGCAAATATAGTACTCTGGATGCCCAATATCCCACATAATTGTTTTTATATATTTCAACCAGTTGATCTTGGTCGCGTGATCCAGCTTCATTGAGTACTAATAGAAGTCCAATTCCTATGCCAGAGTAACACTGGCTGAGCATCAACAACATCTGCAATATACGGAAAGCCCAGCTCACTGTGGCAGTTATAAACAGTAGTACTGCTAGGTACTGCTAAAATAAACTTTAAAAAAGTATTCTCAACACACTGAATAGAATAAGAATCATAATAACCCCACAGGCCCACCCTGAAAATGGCAATACTCACACATTTTGCCTTATATATCCTAAGGAGTGTCTCGGGTGGCCTTTTTCCCAGATTTTTTTGCAAAGTTGTCCACTGCTGCAGTTGATTTTATAAAAGGAAGACTCCTGCTTTTAACGGCCTCTCGCCAAGACCCAGTGCCATCAAATAAGATCCTCAGATATGTGTACATTTTAGTGGATTCTACCCTGCTATCTCCAAGGGGTAGGCTCATGCATTTCTGTCTCCCATTGCCACAACTCATAATATATGTTTTTCAGCGTTTAATGTTAAACCCAGGTTGTCCATAAAGGTGGTATAGGAGACAAAGGCTCTTTGTAAGCCCAGCAGTGTACGGGCCATCAGTACTGCATTGTCTGCATGGAGAAGGGAGACTATCCGGCGTTTATTAATGTTCAGTGGATCTCTCGCCCTTGCCACCATTACTTGTTCCAAGTTGTTTGTGTAAAGTGTAAACAAGAAAGGAGCAAGGATGAAGTCCTGTCTTAACCCCTCTCTACTTTAAATGCGCAGTACATTTCCCCTTGGTTCCATATCGAGCCATGGCAGTCGCCCCACTGCACATTTGTCTCAGGAACTGTACCAGTAGTGGGTCCACCTTTAGTTCCACCAAGATATCTCACAATTTACAGTGAATAACACAATCAAATGCGGCTGTGAGGTCCACGAATGCTAAATTAAATGTCCCTGCTTTCTCTGGGTATATATTCTTATTAAAATACTAAGATTGAGAACCTGCTCCGGGGTTCCTAAGCCCTACCTAAAACCGTATTGGACATCAGCTAAAACATTAGATTCCTCAGCCCAAATTTGATGTTAATTTAAAACTATCCTATCTGCGACCTTCATCAGCGGGTCTAGTAAAGAGATAGGGCGGTAACAGGCAGGACTTTCCCGGTCCCCCTTCTTAAAGAGAGGTATTATTATTGGCTCTGGCCAAGTCTTGATAAAACCCTTGGCAAAGCATGCTTGGAGGACCTGTGCTATTAACGGGGTCCAGAGTGGGGATTAGACTTAAATACATCAATGGGCACCCGTCTGGACCCGGATCCCTTCCACTTTTGCTTGTGTTTATAGCCCAAATCACTTCCTCATTTGTGAATTGGAGTTTTTTTAGTGGAGAGACCTGAGGGCATCCCCCTGTTGATCAGGAGGGGAACTGTCTCTTTCGATATCTTCCTGTAAACTATACACGCTTGAGAAGTTGACCCATTTCTGCTCCTCTATTGCCACCACCAGTGATGGATTATTTACTTCCCCAAAAAACAGTGCATTCACTGTCCGCCAGAAAGTAGCACTGTCTTTCCTTAAGGAAGCTTTGTGAAGGCTATTCCATGCAATCTCCTTCAGCTCCCTTCTTCGTGTACTCCGTGCTTGATTGTACCCCTTTCTGCGCTCCTCCTTATCCCTCACTGTTGTATGGAGAGCCACCTATAAATTTGTGTAGGCTTTTGTACAATTGGAGTCAAACCAGCCCTAACTGCAGGTTTGTATACCTTTACTTTCTACCCTTAACAAATTTTTAATGACTGTGGGTTTTTCGGAGAATGCTAATAATATGGCCTCGAATGAGGTAGTTTCCTTCAGACAAGCTAGAATTGGGTTATAAGCCTTTGTTACAATGTGTCAATTTAGCTCATCTTTGTTGCAGCTAGACCATCGGAGAGCATAATCATTTAACTTTCCCAACGTTATATTCTGAGTCCATGCTATTTGCTGGTTAAGTTGCCGATCTAACATAGTTGGGAGTCTAACGTTAATACGTAATCCATTGTTATTAACTTTATAGTTTGAAATAGGGGAAGAATAACAGGTAGGGCTAATTATACAATCTACTGTTCATTCAATCCCCCTGCCAATAAAAGTGTGCTCAAAATCCACACTGGGGAGGCACGTACAATTAACAAAACCGAGGTCATGCGATAATAAAATATCATTTAGGAGGTCATCCCGTCTGAATGCAGACAATGATTCAGGGTATTGTTATCATCTAAAGTCAGACCGCGGTGGCCAGCCCCACCTAGAGGGCATAGACCAACATTAAAGTCCCCTCCCCATATAATAATCACATCACGATCCCTAACTCCCTTTATTTTAACCAGATCTTGAATAAGCATCTTTAAAATTACCCCAAATTGCTCGTTTGGTGCATTATTGTAAAAATGAATCAGGGCCAAGATACATTTACTGTCTGTGTAAATCAAAACTATTTTATAGTAGGTTTCAGACTTTAACATATCTGTCATAAATGCCCTCACCAAATTAGAAACATAATTACAGATTCCTCCATTATGTCTCCCATATAAAGAGTGGACGGCAGGGTATGAAATGTCTTATAACCATTTATGTGGATTTCATCTACCACTCAAGTTTCTTGGAGACACAAGACAGCAAATTTCTCAATAAAATACACCCATACAGGATTATTCAATTTGTTTCGCAAACCTGCCACATTCCAAAAAAGTACACCTAGTGTAACGCTCTTTTGTAATACTGGTCCCAAAGCCAATTCAATGTGTTTTGTAGATTACAACATGACCTGTGCAACTTCACTACAATTGCTTTTCCCATGCTCAAAACATGTACCACTGGCTGTACATCTTGACCCGAGAGACTGATTGACTGAGGAAAAAAATGCAAATTGAACAGTGGCTGGTAAAGTAACCTCCTTGTTCAAACAAGAGTCAAGGGTATCCTGTGTATGGGACCCTCTTCTAGGCACACTGTGTTTGGCTTTGCTGGGTAGTCAGTCGATCTCGTCCAGTGTTTGCAGGGGCATAAATCTGTTCGAGACCTCTAAATTATAAGTAGGTCCATCAGAGCTGTATGTGATTTGGAAATTTCCATTGTATCTTGTACTGTGCTTGGGCTGACCTTGTGTATGTGGCTAATTTCCATTAAACCCTGTGCTATGCTGAGGCTGATAGAAAAAAAAAAAACGAAACACGTTTATACAAGTGTAGGAAATATATTTTTCCTGGGCTCTATGGAGTATATTCCTCACTAGGAGTGGAGATCCAAAGGTAAGGACAACACAATCTCCTTGAAATATTTTTTTGCTGTGACCAATCCAACTGATTCTCCTAACCATCTTGAATTCTTTAAACATAGCATTAGCCAGTCCCGTTCTATTCCCCAGCCAGTGGATGGCTTTATTCCACAACAAAACCCATGTTTAATTTTCCCCCCGATCATGCGGAGTAACATTTTCTCAAATTACAATATATGGTGTTGTGGTGAGAGGTAGATTTCAGTTGTGTGATCTTGATGTACTATCCAACAAAGAAAAGGGGGTTGGGACTCTCGTCGGTAGTTCACTCACATATCTCTCACCCAGGTCTCTTCTGTCTCACCCTGTCCCGCATTTGTAAGCCCCTCCCCCTTATGCTTGAACTATTATACAGGTTGGCTGAAATCTTTACGTTTGGCCCTGTCACGTTACCTGTATTGCTAGCATCGAGTTTTGATATAACAATGGAAGGCACGTCCTTCATGGCTCTACTATGGGATTTGTTGGTGGCTGTAATTGAATCATGTTTTTGTGGATTGCCCTTGAAATTGCCCACGTTCTGATTTTTGTGCAGTCTCTCCAAACTTTCCTCGATCTTATCTAGCCTTCTTGAGATGGTGTCCATGGACTCTTTTACAAAATTCATTAAATCATCAATAGGGTTAAACACCCCCCCAATATCACTAGAAGGTACCTTACGGATTTCTTTTACCCAAAGAGTATTCTCCTTGTTTACGCGGGTCTGCATCTTGCTTTTTTAACCCAGCACTTTTTTTGGGTTGTTTTTTGGCATTCTTAGTGCTGAGGGATTATTGTGCATAGTGCACGTAGTTATCTCTGGATTTACTACAATCTGGGGATTACAAGGTCTTTTAGGGGCGGTAAAGTTTCCGATTCCGCGTCACTGATTGAAATACTGTCAGAAACAATCTGAACACAGCCATTTTTTGATAATTCATCCATCCTATTTCCTGAGTCCCCCACCCCGCTTCAGCTATCTCAACCTTGTTTTGTACTTTATCTCTTGATTTTAGCCCATGTGAGTCCATGTTCAATGATTCTCCCACCGAGGAGATTTGTTTTTTGATTACACCAACAGCCCAGGTGAGATAATTGAGCAAAGTTAAACTCAAGTTTTTAGGCTTACTGTGGGGATTCGATAGGTGGCTGGCTGTAGTCTTTCATTTTCCCATTGTATTGTCTCGACTCCATCCAGCCGAAATTCAAGTTACCTTGACTAACCCAATCAAGGCTCCGATACTTTTACAATAATTTATGCTTGTCCTTATGTTTGTAAATGGTTTAATTTTGCTCTGAACTTGCCCAGAAAGCAAATCAAAAAGATAACAGAGAAAACAACAGTTAAACAAACCAGCTCCTTAATTCGGTTTAAATAGATGTAAACATCTTAATCAAAATCCAAACTGCTGAGTCGGCCAAGGTTCCTGTTTCGATCTCCCGTTCTCCAAAATTATGATTTTTAGCTAGAGGACCTGATTACGCTGCCAAGGGGGGTGGCCTAGGCCAGCCTACTTCGGTCTCTGACGGGCTAAGACGGGCCTGTTTTGGCCCGGTCTTCACCCGGGCCGAGCCTGCGCACACCACACATGCTTCCCACGCTGCCAGACCAACCTCAAGTTCAAAAACCTTCCGCCCACCTCCAGGGGCCGTGGCTAAAATCCTGAGTGCAGGGCGAGGCTCAGGGGTGCAACGCCAAAGTGCTGGTGCAGTGCCTTTCATTGCGGAGCGGTCTCCCGCATGCAGGACCGACTCCTAGTTCAAATACCTTCCGCGCACTTATCCTGTCACTTGAATGGTTCCCCAGCTGACGTGATTAATCCAGTGTTCAAATTGCTTTCGAATGGGAGTTCCTTGATGCTGAATGATCGAGGTTGTTGTAGGATGCCCCCGGGCATCGCATATCTTGTCACTGAAAGCTCCTGGGTTACTTGCTGCATGCAAGTATTGTTTCTGCCAACCCATACAGTCAGGGAGGCGCCATTATGGCTTAGTTGAATGTTTCCTTTATATGGTCTACAGCAAACCGTGCCATTAACCTCTGGCCAAGAAACCTATGGTCACCAGGATGCAATGTCCTCGGCTGAGATACAAGCGTTAATACGAACAAACTGCCTTTTCCATTTCATAGAAATGGTGCAACGTATGTTTAACATGTCTGATACAATGGGTATTGTCCACCTATTTAAGACCATAGGGTCTGGACTCTTATGCACTTTTCAGACAATCCTCTGAGTTGCTCCCAACTTCAAACACTCTGTATTCTGATGAACTTTTGGAGGGTTTCCCCTGATCCTGTTTCTAATAGCAGGTATCCTGATCGTTGTTTTCTGCTACAAAATGGGTGTCCCAGTCACCAGGGAGATGGAAAAAATGCTCTTGTAGCGCCGACACTGTGATCGCATGGTAATCCATCTGGGCACACCTCGACTTCGCGAGCGAGTCTTGCTTCTTGTCATTTAGACCAGTCTGGATCAACTGTATTCTGCCTGTCCTCCGCTGCCTCATCTGTGGACAAGAATGCGTGTTGGATCTCTGTCTAACACTTCCAACAATTGCGCCACCGGAAGTTGTTGCTTTACTGAACACGATAACAGCCCATGTTCTGCAGTATCCTCAGCGTATTGCAAGGTTGATGTCTGCATTCTTAGAGCCACAATGGGATGATACAGCTCCTGTCGGCAAGGATACTGGCTCCTCAGCAAATACTAAGGCCTTGGATGACACTAGTACATCCCCAGCAACTGCTATGGTGAAAACGGAGGAACATCTGTGCTCGCTTGACCTGATCTGTGAGGTGTTGCAGAGACCGTCCTCTGCGATTGCAGGCAACAGTGAGGTTGCATCTCCCAGCCAGGACACATAAACATTTGGCTCTTCGTCTGCTGTGAAAATTCGGCTTTTTTCAAAAATAACCAAAGTTGGAATTTTAAACAAGAAACACTTTTGCTAAACTGCATGGCTTTCAGTCACACATTGTTCGGACTATATATACAAACTTATTTAGTACAGACTTTGATAGCATGCATTACTTCTTCCTTTTTTAGTTTTTTTTAGAAATTTTACATTTCTAAGTACTATTTTTAATGGACTTATTAAATAGTTTGCGTACAACATTTAACTGTATGTTAGAATTTTGTGCATGTCGTCCAGTCGGATGAGGAGTGGGTGTTATGTTCAATATAGGTATCCCAATATATGCTCAAGTACTGAATACACCTTTCACCTACATTCCCCGGTAAACATCCTTTACAACGCAACTTTTACAATGCAGTGCCTTTACAACACGGTATTTACAACGAATACCATTATAACGCATTGCACTGGAGGGGGCTCTAGGATAGGGAATAAGTTTAATTTACTATCCAACACCTTCCCTAGTGTCCACGGGGACTGGAGTTGGAATAGTAAATTAAACTATTCACTATCCAGCACCCCAAAGCACTATGCGTTGTAAAGGTTTTCATTGTAAATACCGCGTTGTAAAGGCATGCGTGGTAAAAGTATGCGTTTTAACGACATACATCCCATTCCCCTGCTATTTCACTACATAACGGTTCTTAGTACTGACCTTTTACTTAGTTATGGTAATGTCTAGAGATAACATGGGATGTTCTCCGAAAAGCTGAAGCCTCATTCATTATGTATGAAGATTCGCAGAATCACAGGACAGCAGGCCTACCATCTCCTGCATATTAACTATGTACAAGGGTCCTTCCGTCATCCTAGTCTGACATGACACAGCAAGGTATACCCTCAGGAGGTTCCATTTTGGGTGTATGTACACCATATCTTACTGAAGTTAGAGAGAGGAGAAAAGGACACTCCAGCTCACAGTAGTCTGATATCCCTTGCGGGGTGTCCATCTAGAGACCAAGACGGGGTCCCACACTCTCTCATTTCAGGTAATGGGGTTGACTTTATCCTAGAGGAACAGCCCCGACACCCACCGACCACGCACACAACCTGGAGGTCACCCTCAACTCCACCTTCTTCATGACCAAACAGGTCAATGTCGTCTCTTCATCCTGCTTCAACACCCTATGAATGCTGCGCAGAATCTTCAAGTGTATCCCCACCGAAACGAGAAGAACAGTAACACAGGCCCTCGTCTCCAGTAGGCTGAACTACGGAAATGCCCTCTATGCAGGAATGTCGAACAAACTCCTGAAATGGCTGAAGCGCATCCAGAATGCCTCAGCACGACTGATCCTCGACATCCCCCGCCGCAGCCACATCACACCACACCTGAGAGACCTACACTGTCTCCCCGTCAACAGGAGGATAACCTTCAAGCTCCTCATCCACGCACAAAAGGCCCTCCACAATGCCAGCCCAGCCTACCTCAACAAACGACTCAACTTCTACGCCCCTACCTTCAAGCTCTGCTCCGCCGACCTTGCCCTCGCCACAGTGCCACGCATCCAAAAAACAACCGCCGGCGGCAGATCCTTCTCCCACCTCGCCACCAAGACCCCTTGAACACCCTCCCCACCAACCTACGGCAGACCCAAGACCACCTGGGCTTCAGACGACTTCTCAAGACCTGGCTCTTCGATCAGTAGCAGCACCCCCCTCCCCGCCCAGTGCCTTGAGACCCTCATGGGTATGTAGCGCGCTTAACAAATGTTCTGTTGATTGATTGATTGATTGATTGACAGCACCTTGGCACATGAAGCCAAAACAAACAACTCAGTTGAAAATGGCACAATGCCTTCCAATTCATACTAGGTAGAACCAACCCTACTCTATATAAATTGATAGAAGAATTAACAAAATAGCAACGCTACCAACATCTATGAATGTAGCAAACTGTTATCCAAATTCTACCTAAAAAATGCAAACAAACCAAAATAATGTATGACATGCTACAATTTAAAGTCATACTCTTCATAAACAACACAAGACTGGATTATTTGGAAATAATAGCAAAAATGTATTATAAAATAAGTAGTAACCTACCAAAGTGTGGGAAAGCTGTCACAAAATCTAGATCAACCTGACAAATCATTTTTATATAAATAATAAACATACAACCAGTCTAAAAATTAAATGAAACTCAAATGTCAATTAATACTC
Organism: Lissotriton vulgaris; assembly: GCF_964263255.1. Classification (NCBI taxonomy): domain Eukaryota; kingdom Metazoa; phylum Chordata; class Amphibia; order Caudata; family Salamandridae; genus Lissotriton; species Lissotriton vulgaris. Next base: position 392,912,529 of record NC_141693.1, read on the forward strand.
AGATAATAAAATATTATCTAAACAATTTACACATATAGGGCCCAATTACGATGTTGGGACATAGTTTGGGAACTGGAACCAAACGACCTCCTGTCATTGGTTCCAGCCCAGCAAGTAGGATGCGACCGAACCCTGTCCGGTTGCAATCCTATACTTTATGGGAGGATGCATTCCAAACGGAATGCATGCTCTCATTGTAAAGAGCAGGGGTGCAGTTCATTCCTGCACCACCGGGTGTAGGGATCAGTAGGGTGCTGTCATTCGGCGGCCTTGCACCTATGGGGTCTGGCTGGGGACCCCCAAAGTCTGATTCCCAAAGCCTTTCTGTGTCGGAAAGGCGAGCACAGAAAGTTTGTGGGAATCTGCCATCATAATCCCTCGACTGGAAAGAGCCAGCAAGGGATTACTGAAGGCTTTCCGAATGGCGGACGGGCTCTCTGAGCTAATCAGAAGCCATTCTGTAATCCGATTCAGGTTCCCTTCCGATCGACCCCATCAAAATGGGTCGCTCAGAAAGGATTCTGAATGGCCAATTACGATGCGGTCTGACCGGCTCCAACCGATAGTCGGAGCCGTTTCAGGCTGCAACATTATCGGGCCAATGCTGTAAACTGCACTAACCAAAAAGCTCAAAGTACAAACTCAATCCATCACATGAAACAAATACAACACATAAACCACACAATTCCGAATAAAAATCACATAATATTTACACTAACAATAAAATATATCTTTTTTCACCAAAATGAAATGAAATATTAAGACTTAATTTTCTGTTGCTGTAGATCTTCCTCCCTATTCATGCACTCAAAAACTATAATTCTCCAAAACACGAAAATATTGCGCACAATGCCCAAAATGAAGTGCAAAAATAAAACATATCTACTACACATCTCTCAAAAATATCCAAGGTATCTAGGAACCATAAAAATGCAAAACATTGTTTACAAACAAAACGCACCAGGAAACCTGAGATAAAAGGAAATCAAAGTAAAAAATATTGGTTTATTATGAACCAAAATGGATTTCCTTTTAAGAAAAAATATAACTCCCAGTGCCCTTAGGATACGTTCATAGACAAAAACCTATAAAATATGCAAGAAAACCCACCCACAAAGCACATTACATTCCCAAAAATACATATAACTTTCCAAAACTCATCTCGGTTTCAGTTCTGATTGGCTGATTAAGTTACAGCCAGTCGGAATTTAAACCGGCCGGTGATTCCTGCTGGCTTCTGATGGGCTCTGGGAGCCTGTAATACAAATGGAAGGTAGCTCCACCTTCAGGATTACGATACATGGTTTCCAGCAGGGTTTTCATGCCAGCCTTTCTGACATGGAAACGATGATGAAAAGCATGTTTGGGGGCCCCTAGCAGGGCCGCCTTCTTTTGTTGGCGTCTGGTTAGGTGCCAAGGGTCTGCCACGGGGTGCAGGGATGAACACAGACTCCCATTCTTCTATCAGAACTTGTGTTACGGCTGGTTTACAGCCATAAAAAGGAGCTTCCATAGAGGCAACCCCACCAGGGTCCTCATTAGGATATCGGTTGGAAAGGCTCTGAATGGCATTTGAAATTTCCTAACCCGTATCGGAGCCCATGTTTTCCACCAGCTCCCAAATATTTGCGACCTACTGATTACAATAGATAGTAGCCATTCGGTCTTTCCGACTCGGTTCCAACTGCCATTAGGAGACTGTGAGTCGGTTGGAGCCGAATCGTACAGATCTATGGACCGCGTTTTCGACTGGCCTATTACAATGTCGGATTCTGACAGTCTTTCCGAATCGGTCTGCCAGACACAAAACGCCTGTTGGAAACTGTCTTTGGGGGCCTGAGCAGGCCCCCTTCACCTGGAGTGCTCCCGTTGGGGCCCATGGTGGTACCCATGGGACCCCTCTGTACAACCATGCACGGTGTAGCAATCACCATGGGATACCCGCCACAGGGTGAAAGGTTTTCGGGATCCACCCCTTTTTTAAATGTGAGCATGTGTTGTCAGACGGAACACAGGCTCTCACTGAAGTTAATAGGAGTCCGACCGAACAGTGTTTAGAACCATTGTAATCAGTCGGAATCCCTGAATCCAAGTCGGTCGGAAACCATTCCGACAAGGAGGTGGTCGAAATGATTTCTGATCGACATTGTAATGAGGCTCCATGTGTGGTCGCATCATGATTAGGCGGTCGGGTCCTCCAACCGGAGACCGGAGATCGGTCGGTACTGTTTCCGACCGACATCGAAATAAGAGCTTTAATCATCGAACTATAAGTAACATAACACAATTTCACATAAGTTAGCATTCATTAATAAAACAGCGCACAAAAACCCCCAACAAAAACTAGTAAAAAACACTACTATTAATACAACTGATCTAAACTTCCCCTCTATAACACCTACCCTCAAAACCCTTTAAAAATCGTTAAAAAAGGACTAACCTGTTCTGACAAATCCTTACAAGGAGCCTGGATCCGGGAAATGACACAAATAGATTACACAATAAACAGTAGCAGTGAAAAAACAAATGGCTGCTAAATTAAACTACAACGAAGATTATCTTTCCTTAGAAATGCATAGGAGATATAATAAAAATGTTGAATAAATGTATGAAAAAATGTAAAACATTATTGAAAACAGAAAACACCAGAAAATGTTGTAGAAAATGTTAAAAGATTTTAAACTATAAATTAAATTAAGGTATAAAATATTTACAATGACATAATATATATGCTGAAAAAAGGCAAAATGAAGTTGAGCATACGCATGTAAAACAAATTAGGAAATGTTAAAAATGCAGACCACAATTCACTAGGAAAGCCCTCCAGATCTGAGTCGTAGGTAGGGCTTTCGTAGCGAGATCGTACTCGGGTCCTAAAGGGTGACATTTACTATCTTAACTCTAATCTAAGTCAATTTGGAGAAGGCGCTGGAGATGAAAGGGGTGAAAGTAACTATTTCCACTGCAATCTAAAACATTATATACAGGGTGCTACAAACTAAGCATTTCATATATGGTGCTATAAGCTAAGCATTTTATATACACAATCAATACTTCATACTCCCCACAGTGTTTTTCTATAACATACACTAAAATGTAATTTAAAAACATACTAACCAAAACTACAAACTTATATATTCAGATTGAAACAATAAACATATGAAAGAATGTTTTTATCACTACTAATAATTAATATGTTTAAAATATTTGCTACCTTTCATCGACTTCAAACCATAAAAAAGAAGATAATGATTCATAAATGTGCTAAATGTAAAACTTTTATTTAAGAAAATGTCCAAATATTTTACTATATTAAATTAAATGTTCATATATTTCTAATCTTCAAATTTATTTTGTAATTTAAATATTAATTGTAATATGTTTTTTTAATGTAATACAAATATTTAGTTCATTATAAATTATAATCTACTACAATGATTAATTCAAAAAAGATATAAACATTTTACAATATTTATTTGTATATCATTAAAATATTTAACATAACATTTACTTTAAAATGTATATTTAAAAAAAATCTCCCCAACCTTATCCCCTAAAAACCTGACATCCCACTGCTAAATTTTAAAATCCATTATTTGTATACATTAATACAACTAAAAATGGAAATGTCAACAATGTCATAATTTAGAAATTATTATAAATAAACACAAATAAAAAACATAATAAACATATAGAATGAAACACACTACAATAAATGACATACTAATAATACTTACAAGCGATATTACATACAACAATATTTTACAAATACATATTTTTTACAATATTAAAAACAACAGTTAAAAAGATATTTTACCTTTGATATTCCTGCTGATGATATTCTTGAACTTATATGCAAACAACGTCCGCTGTGGGACTCTTTCGAAAACCATGTGCCACCCCCTGGCTCCATTTGTGGAAGATCACACTCAGGGGGTCATTATGATTGCGGATTTTCCGCATCCTCTGGGCCGCCGGAAGCCACCGCCGGCCCCGAGGATGCGGAAAATCCGCAGCGGACTGACCAAGGACCCACCGCCAGATTAGGATGGCTGGTGGGTCCTGGTTTCCGTCCGCAGCTTTTCCGCCGCGGTCGGCTTACAACCGCGGCGGAAAAGCTCTAATATGGTGACAGGCACCGTCCACCATATTAGGATGGGCAGTACAATATGCTTTTCCGCGGCGGGTTTTCCGCCGCGGAAAAGCATACGGAACTTCACTGCGGGGGCCCGTTGCGGGCCCCCTAGGTGAAGAGGGTGTGGGGGTGCACATGGGGGGTACCTATGGTACCCCCCTGCATTTGCATGCAGAAAGCGGCAGGCACCGCGCGGTGCCTGCCTCTTTCTGCATGCAAATGCAATGCGTGCATTTTTAACATTGCCGCGGGTGCAGCTTGAAGCTGCACCCGCGGCAATGTTAAAAATAGAGGATGTGACCGCCAGGGTGGCGGTCACATCCTAATTGCACAGGAGGGAACTCCGCATGCCATGCGGAGGTTCCCTCCTGCTCTGGGGTTGCGGACGGACGCAAGTCCGTCCGCGATCCTAATCGACCCCTCAATGTATTCACTCTTAAATTCCAAGTGGTATCTACACACTTTGGGTTTTCTAATGTAAAAGGTAATGAAACCAATTTGTTTAAAAACAATATATGATGACAGTGGTTTCTGTGGCTATTTTTCTCTATTATTTGTCAGAACATATTTCTTCTCATATGCAGGTGACAGTATAATTATTAACATAAGTGCAGGCAACGCAGTGCTCTAGTGTGAAGAACACATACAATATAAACACAAAAGACACAAAATAAAATGTTCACTGGTTCCAAGTATGGATGATAAAGAAATGTGGGTATCACATCACAGCATGTCAACTAATCAATAGTCAAAGCAACCAAGTGAAACAAATGTCGACGTTTCAACCCCTGTTGAGTTTCGGGGTCTCCTCAGGATTATAGTCGTCTGACTTAGTCCCTGCAAAATGAAACCAGAGCCCGTAGTCAATATATTTCTGCTAAATTCTTAGAGTGTTTCATTATCAGAAGTGGCCTCACTCTAATCAACGTAACAAAATTGAGTGGCCACAATCAACAGTCCAATATCTGTGGTTTAAACTCATCCGAGTCAACCACCAATTCCAAGTCGTGATTGCAAACTCATCAACCAAATCTGGCATAGAACAATCTGCCTGTATAAGTCTTCTGCAAAAGTCAAGTATACGATGCATAAATCCTCAAACAAGTAACGTAGTGCTCACTGATCTAACTCTTGGCAAGCACATTAACTGGTTGTGATACTCTTGACACAATATTTTTGTATCATGATATTTTTGTCTGATATTTTGTCCAAAATACAATTTTGGGGCAAACCAATGACACAAAGTCTCACAGATGGCAAGGAAAGTGTCCTTAATGGAGCTATATGATACAGCAGGCAGAACCTGTGGTGGTGGTGTTATGCTATGAATTGGAGGGAGGCAATTCTTGCCTTGGAAAAGACAAGCCAGGACCTGAACAGCTCTGTCTTCCTTCCACTGACATTTGAAGTTATCATAAGGAAAGACAGCTTCAGACCTTATGCATAGTCTGATATTTTTTCAGATAATGTCTAAATGCAGATATTCTCCCAAAATGCAAAATATAGCATTTAAAGGCTTCGTAGTCCAAAATCTTCGAGGATGCAGAGACCTTCTTTATACCTGGGTATTCACATGTTGATTTACAAATCAATTTCGTAATACCCAGATACAGCATATTTGATGCTCGAAACGTCTAAAGTAGGCCTTTGGATATTCATCATCACTAAGTATGCTATTTATCCAAGAATGACTGTTGTCAGCCATTGTGTAATATGATTAGTACTGGAAATAGGCGCTGAGCTTCTCCACAGCTTATTCAAGATCTTATGCTCATGTTGGATATATATAGATACTTAAGATGAGGGTAAGTCATCTGAGATAGTCTGTGAAAAAATATGTCACTAATATACTTGAAAGTACCTCCATAACTTCAATTGTAGTCCAAGTGCAGAAGTATAAACTTTCAAGCTGGTCAGATCACTATGTGAGGGGAATTCACAGTAAAGAGGATGTCTCTGCAAATGTGGATTGACACCACTTGAACTGGTTAGATCTTCCTCAGCCCCGTGGCACTGGGGAACTACTGGGCAGGCTATACACTCACAACCAGAAGGAATTATGCTACCTCTGACACCAGTGCATTGATTTGCATGAGGTTTTTAGTCTGTTGTGTTGCAGGTAGTAGATAGGGATTGAGACACCATAACACATCAGCACCATGAGCCTGAGTACGACTAGCTATAGTTTCTCACTTGCCCCTGTACTCATAACCAGAGGAAAAAGTGAATTAACACCCCAGAACACAACACTCCCAACCCAATCACAGAGACATGGCATTCCTTGCCACTCACACTCTCGTACTCATCCACAATAACATATGAAAGAGACACAAAGGAAGTTGTAAATGTGTATTTAAACTATCATGCTCTAGAATGCAGTATATGTGCCACAATCAGAAAACAACTGCCTAGCAAAAATACCATCAACATTGTCAATAAACTGTATATTAACTAAAGCTGTCATATTATAAGATAAAATAGCTTACCCCCATCCCCTTCTACAGAAGCAAACTGATTATACAGCAAAGGTCTCTGGGTTTAGCATCGAACCCCAGACTTAAGAATAACATAGATGGACATTCTACATCTCATATGTGATCTTCTCTCAGGAAATAATCTGTCTGTCTCTGTCTGTTACATTGCTGTGCATACCTATATGACAAGGTTCACATGTTCACAATCAACTGTTGCATTTATGTGTTGTGTCTAGGTGCAAATGCCTGACCAGAACAAAATAACAAGGGGCATTGTTGTTTGAATGTGTCTGCTGTTCAGACTAAATTCCAGGAAAGAACAGAACGAGCAACCAACTGCAGGTTCTGTGCAAAATTATAATGGGGCAGAGAAGCCTATATGTTTATGTAGTAATGTCTGCCAAGCTACGTGGCCTGAGCCATGCACAGTTAGGCTAAAATAGGGAAAACTGCAATGAGCCCTGTATAAAAAACACATGACAGTTGCTCCTGGTTGTGTGCTCCAGTCATCAGGAGAGTTTGTGTGCAATTCCTTACCTCTACATTTTGGGAATCTTTTGGAACCTTTTTTAAACCTTCTCTCCCTTGGCTAACAGCAGGGTTCCGAATAATGTCCTCCTGTCTCTTGTGATCCTCCAGAATTCTCCTGTTACCAGGGTCTCTTAGCAGTAGCACCCTCAGTCTTTCAAGACAAACCACACTGACTGCTAGCACTCATCTGCTCCAAAGGCCTCCTACCACTCTCAGTGCAGAGCACCTCTGCGTTTTGCAGTAGTCTGGGGTGCCCCTGCTATGGCACCTTTAGCCAGTAATAATTCACAAGCGTTCCAGTGGAACTCTCATCTCCAGGGTCCCCAGAAATATTAACCTCCACTGTCCCCCTAAGGGATCAGGGAGGGCAGTGCTCCAGGAGCCACAGGTCCTATAGAGTCCTACTGAACACACATGTCCAAAATCTCCCACCACTCTAGTCAGGGTTTCTTTCACACAGGGTCCATCCTTCCTTATTTTCTGTAGTTTCCAGTGCTTTTAAGAGTTTTCCCATTCGAAGGGGATTAAAATTTTAGGCAGAGAGTTCTAGAAGGTGCTCATCATCCCTCCACCCCCCATCGATCCTGTGTACATACTTTTGGGAATTCAAGTTTTGGTCAGTCACAGCTCTTCCAGAGCTAAACCCTCCCCCATAACAGATACAGCAAGTGGGCCCTTCAATTCAAAACTTCAGAAGAAAGCCCCTTCTATGAGTGACACCAGTGGTTTGGCTGCCTCGCACTACTTCTTGGAGAAATGACATGCACAAGCTTGCTTATAAATGCTGGTTAGTTAGCTCATGCAGGTTTTTCCCCATTATCTTTCTCTCCTGAGAGCAGGGTAATTCTTGCCATATTGGCCTACTTTCTTGGGGAGGCTTTGATCCAAGTTCTGATAAGAGAGCAATCCCTTGTCCCAGTCGGGTACTTCAAAGCATTAATCTCATTTAGGGGTGGCTCAGTAAAATAATGCAACCACCAAAGTCCGTGAATGAGTGACAATATGGTCAAATTAATATTATATTAGAACATAATGAAATCTTAAACTTTTGGCTGTGTTGGACCAATTCAAAGGTAATAGATTGGCTCAGTTTGCACCAACATTGTGAATACATAACACCACCACAGACTCACACTATAGTAAAAAAAAATAATATCTCTTTTTGGATGACCAGTTGAAATTCAAGTCCTGCAGAGTCAATAACAAGTTAATTAAAGGTCCCATCTGAGATAGACTACCCATGTGTAGATACCTGGTTGAGTCATACAGTAGTCTCACTCACTCAGCCTACACATGGGTACATACAGATGAACACCCATGATCATGTGTATCTGGCATAGAGAGGGTGGTCCAAAATAAACAAGCATTGGCATAGCCAATAGGTCTCGTCCCTGGGACCTTATAAGTGTTTAGTTATCCAGCATATTATCCTTGGTGCAACAACATCAACTGTTCCATGGCTAAACACTTATAAGGTCCCAAAAGCGAGACCTATTGGCTATGCCAATGCTTTTTATTACAGTGTGTGCGTGTGTCAGGGTTCACTATTCCAGTGTGTGTTCCCTAAGCCTGACTGCACTGATCACCCTTTGAATAATGCATTGTTTACAGGCTGTGTCTGGCTGCACGGGGCTCACAGTACACTATTTACAGGGTGTGTTTTGTTTATGGGGTGAGCACATGATACCAATTGTGCAGGAGTAATTATCCCAGCAGCTAAACCAAGCTGAAAATGCAGACCATCATCATGAAAACAATGAGATACTATTGGCTTTATCAGTAACCAGCCTCTCAGTGCAAACGTAAACATAGTGAAAGATGCAGTTTGTGATGTGGTGAAATGTTTACAGTTGCCTATTTAGGAGGTGGCGTGTCTTGCTAAGGTGACACAAGGAAGTAGGGAGTTGAGTTTGTGAGAGCAAAGATGGGGGAGCCGCGAGAAGCATTCCCTATTCGTGTACCATTAGATAGAGTTAAGTTGAGTGCACCCTATGACAAACATCATAAGCTGTCCCGTTTGACCTCATGTGTCAAATGGACGTGTTCACCACAGCAATAAAAAAACAATAAGTGCATACAATAGAACAAATACAAAGATAATGTGGCCACTTCACGGCTGTGCGGGGAATGAGATTTTGGTATTAATTTATAATCAATTTAATAATTTATCTCATTCGTTAATTTTTGGACCGATAATATCTGTCATTGAGGAAAGGACCACCCCCGCATTGGTTAGACAAACCCCATTAACTGACGCCACTCTTAAGAACCACTTACAACTGGTGAAGTTTCAAAAGTTTATATAAAGATTAATTTGAATACGATACAATCCACTCAGGATAAAATCTCAAAGTATGCAATACAAAATCAATTAAAATATCAGTGGCTTTAAGCTTCGGTGTGAAATGGTTCCTTCTGCGTCATCTGCAGTAAGACAAAACAATAATCAAGTTAAAACTGTCCCTACTCTAGGCTATGTGACAATCCTACTTTGCAAGTTTCTTCCCTAAAAAGGTGTCAGCAGTTTGACTCCCTAAGAAGTTCAAACTCTCTCTAGCCTCTAAAGGAAATCTTAAGTTTCAGAAGCAGTACCCTATCTGCCTACCCATCTGCTCTCTAAGGGTCCTCGGCCTACTGCTCCCTTGCGCTGTGATGTCTCAGCGCATCTGCTCAAGGCATCTACCCTCGCCCTTGCTCTGAGCAATTCGTCTCGCTGTTCCTAATCTCCCAATTGCTACCTCCTCCCCGGGGTGCTGTCCCTAAAATACACAATCACCGTGTGAGTGGAACGCCCCTTGACGCCCACCACGGACTTCCCCCGATGATGTCAACTTCCTGCTTCTTCCATTGGTCCACTCTTCGCGTCGTCCGTTAAGTTGACCCTTCTCCTTTGGATGTCATCTTCATCATTTCATCGTCGACATTTATTGACTCTCTCAGCTCAAGTGTCATAGGAACTTGGACAAGGCCTTAACTTATCTGTACACTTCTTAACCTTCTAGATCATATGAATGGTCTTGTCAAAACATAGTCCACTTCAACGTATACCTCTCCTCACGTTCGAACAACAAGTTCCGTCCGGCATTGTCACCTTAAATCTAACAAGTGCTAGACTTCTCGGCTCTCACGTTCACATCAACTATTTACGACCTTCACAAGACCACTAAATTACATTCATGTGATTATGCTCCTTCGGACTCTTGGTCAGTCAGGTTAGAAACACAAATGACCCAAGCTCTTCCAACATTCCTATAGAAACTCTCTTCGACGGTATAACCCTTGGCCTACATTCATATATTCGTACTTTAACAAAAGCCCTAGTTATACTTACACACATTCTACATTAGACATATACTTATATAGAATACGACTACATAGAACATAACTTATGCATTTTCCTTGGTTACATCTTTATGTAAGTTCTCTTATACATTTATCCACGTTTACGTCTTTCCACGTTATTTCCTCGCCGCTTCTCTCAATGTAAAGTTACACATTTTAAGTTACACACGTACACGAATTCTACTGTGCACGCTCTATATTTCATAAGCATTTATACACATTTCTATACATTTGCCCTTCATGTATACGGGGTTTCTAAACTTAATGCATTTTAACGTGTGAATACATTTACATTTCCTATCCCATGTTATCACATTCGTTGGCCCTTATGCTATAGTTGCCAACTTTACATTACGATGTGCGTTTCATTCCTACGTTTATAACATATAAGTCTAAATATGGCTACTATATACCTTTCGTTCAAATTGCGCTCTCTCAGTTCCCCCCTTTGATGACTTTTAGGAGTCATCACTAAAAGCAATTTGAATACATAGTTTATACTGAACTAGTTACATCTGTTCCTCTTTTTATCGATTCAAGCGTTCTCAGACTTTTATACTGTTGATCTTGTAAAACAGCTAGTCTCCTTTCTTGGTCTCTCATCGATCTTTGTAACTTGTTCAACCTATACCATTTATACAATTTTACTAATCCTAATAATATAATTATACAAATTACTACTATTAATACAGGCTTTAAAATGTACCAGACTATACCCTTGCTTATATTAGCAAACCAACTTCCAACCTTGCCTACTCCATTTCCTACTTTTTCCCAAACATTTATTTTTGATAAATCTTCAATTTCTTGATGAATCTGTGTAATGTTCTGTATGACTTTCTCAAGTGGTTTTGAATTATCAGGAATATAAGTACAACATTCCTGAACTTTCAAAGCCTTACAAACTCCGCCTTCCTTTGCTAATATTACATCTAAAGCAAGTCTGTTTTGTAATACCATTGCTCTAATCGACTGCATTTCACCTTCTACTAACATTAAAGATCTTGCAGTGCTGGCAGACAATCTATCCACGACCGTCGCTAACCTTCTAATCTTAACATCGTTAAGAATCAAACCTAACAATGGAAACATCGCTCCAAATACATCTCCTACTACTTCTGCATCTCCTACTTCTCTTTTCGTTCTCCTCGAAGCCTTTCCTTCTATGACCGCCAAATCCTTTGCATGATATATTTTGGGGAAGACAATTGCCAAGTAACACGAACCATACCAATTATCTGGAAGTTTTACATAGGCATTTCTCCCACATACAAAATACACATTCGGAATAGCTTGCATCCCTTTCATAAAATCCTTTGTGTAGTACTCTAACCTAAAAGAGTGCTCACAACTAACTTCACCTACAAATTCACTCTCATAATACGTTTTGCTTCGAGTTAAACATAACTTTCCTTTCTGCGTTCTATCCAATGCTATTGGACCATTACTACCTTTCTTTTTATGTGCCTTCTCTTCTTCCGTCCAGTCTATTTTCCATTGTCCTGACATTTTTAGAATCTTCTGCCGTCTGCATCGATCATCTACTTGTGCTATAAACCTTTTCTCTACTTCTGATACTTTGCAAGTCAGATTATTTCTACGTGCATATGATGTATCTAACGTATCCCAAGGAAGAAAGAATTTAGCTAGTCTATCTTCCTTTTTGTAGTAGTCCCACTTATTCATTTGCTTATAATTCGGAACTTCAGGCAGTACCGAATCATAATTCGAAAAGTAGTACTCAAATCCTTCTCTACCATAAAATATACTAAGCAGTAAACTACATGTGATCCCATAAGTCAATGGGAGATGGTGATACCTAATGCCTTCGTCTACAGAAGCCGGCAATTGCATACAAACGTAGCAATCTTTGGCCTCCATGGCATCGATATATTCATACAATAACTTGGCATATGCATTTGACCTAAAGTTTCCCTGTGACTCGTCTATGTGTAATCTACGAGCTTCATCTGCAAGTAACGCCTTTTCACGTATAACATTGCTCTCCTCCTTCTTTCCCACAAGAGCAGGTTTCAAAGTCGTTACAATTTTTACATTCGCTATTCTTTTATCGTTTTCATGGCCTGTCATGTAAGATATCGTTACTACTATGATTATGAGAAATATCACTATTGCTATAAGTGTACCTACTATACATCTAGCTTTTCTGTTTAGGTTGCCGTTCTCCATGTTATCAAAACAGCGTCCCTCGTTCTCCAGCGAAAGTTCTCTTTCCAGTCTTTGGTTACTTGTTTGCTTTCACAGTCTTTAAAGTGCTTGTTATCAACAGGTATCTTTTTCACCACAATGTCTTTTCTCTTCTTAGCAGCAGACAACCCTAGCCCTTCTCCGTCCTCTAAATGTAATCCCAAATTTTATTCTTCTTTCCACTCGGCGCTAGGTTATCTTCCTCTTTATAACATACGTACAGAAAGTCTTTTATGCATCAACAATTATTGACGGACCTGCAGCTTTCACAACAATAATTAACAGTTCAAAACGAATAACTTTTTCTTCTTCTTCGGTCATTTGCTGACCAACTGTTGGAAATTGTAGTCTTTTTAACACCAAATCTTGAATTTTACTCAAACGTGGGGGTCGGGGAAGTGTGAAAGTCAGTAACCCCTCAGTCTCAAGTCCAGGCGTCAACATCCATATCTCCACTGCCACAAATGGATCGAGATCGATTACTTTCACACTCTTCACTCTCCCAGATTTCTGTCCCCAAGACATCTGCTAGATAAGTCCACTCTGGGGTGGCGTACCTTCTGCAGGGCACACGTACCCTTCTCGACCTTCGTGGACTCTCAGTTCCTGAGTCTGTCGTTTCTTCCTCCTGATCCGATTCTTCAGCGATCGGGACAAGAGTTCTTTCTTGCTTTTCTTCCGAGCTTGGCCTTTTCTTTCTCTCCGGCCAACTGGCTTCGTCACTCCTTGTTCTTCTGCTCCTTGTTCTTGGACCAGTCTCTTGGTCACTCTCAGTTTGTTCGGTATCCGATTCAGTCTCCCAGTTACTTTCTTCTCCTGAGGCGACTTCGGTCTCGCTAGTGTCTTGACCTTCGTCGACTTGTTCTGACACAGTCTCAGCTTCTTCGATCACCTCCACAGCTTGGCTTTCCCCCTCTATGGCTTCTCCGTTTTCCGCCGGATTCTCATCCGAGAGAGGAGCTGTTTCTTCTAGAGGTGTTGGCACTCTTCGGGTGTGTGAGGCATGTATCCAGTTTGGCAGCCCTCCACACTTCACTGCAGTATTCGTTACAAGTATAACTTGAAACGGTCCTCGCCAACGCACGTCTAAGCAGTTCTTCCTGACGTGTTTCTTCACCAGGACCCAGTCCCCTGGACTCAGGTCATGGCACAAGTCTTGTATTGATGGAACCTCTGCAGCCTGGACCTGGAGGGACACAGAATTTACGGCATCAGATAGTCCCTTGCAGTAGTCCAAAATCAAATCGTCTGTGATGTTCACTAGCGCTGCAGTCGGAATCGATGGCAACCTCATAGCTCTCCCCATTAGCACTTCATGTGGAGAGAGGCCTGTTCTTCTATCAGGTGTGCTACGTATGCTCATGAGAACTACTGGAAGTGCGTCTGGCCAACTCAGGGATGTCGATGAACAAACTTTAGCCAGTCTGGACTTGATAGTACTGTTAATTTGCTCTACGATCCCTGAAGCTTCCGGTCGATAGCTGCAGTGTAACTTCTGATCGATGTTTAAAGCTGAACACAGCATCTTCACCACTTCGCTATTGAAATGAGTTCCTCTGTCCGATTCCAAAGAGGATGGCACCCCAAACCTCGGTATCAACTCTCTAAGTAACAATTTTGCTACTGTAAGTGTATCGCACCTACGTGTAGGGTAAGCCTCGACCCATCTAGAAAATATGCAAACAATCACTAGCACATATCTAAGTCTGTTGCATGGAGGCATTTCTATGAAGTCAATCTGCATCCTATTGAAAGGCCCCCCAGACCTTCCTATGTGACTCAAGGTAACTGGTGTTCTCTTACCCACATTTAGTTGCTGACAGATCGTACATCGCTGACACACTGCTTCTGCCGCTACTCTAAATTTAGGGTTAAACCACGTTTGCCTGAATACTCTCACCATAGCATCTCTTCCTATGTGAGCTGATCCATGCAATTTTCTTGCCATCGGACTAATGAGTTCATTTGGTAATACTGCCCTTCCGTCGGCAGACACCCAGAAATTCATTTCACTTTTCTCGCACCCAGCTGTTTCCCAGCCCTTTTTCTCATCATCTGGTGTATTTTCCTGTACTGCTCTCAATTCGTCCCATGTATCTATGGTATCTAATAACATGGTCAATTCAGTCATTTCCTGGATTCCCCCCACTTTTGCATCAGTGTGAGAATATCCCTGCTCTGCGCAGTAACGCGCTACCTCATCGGCATATTTATTTCCTAATGATACAAAATCCGTATTCTTCGTATGAGCTACACATTTGACCACAGCTATGGCCATTGGTTTTTGCAAAGCCTCTAACAGAAGTTTCACGAATTCTCCATTCCTAATCGGAGAACCCGAGGAGGTCATGTAACCTCTTTGAGACCACAACTGCCCGTAATCATGAACTACGCCAAATCCATACTGACTATCGGTGTATATAGTGACTCGAAGTCTTTCGCCTGCTAAGCAAGCACGAGTCAAAGCCACAATTTCAGCTACCTGTGCGGAGTGTACTCCTTCCAGGCAAGCGGCTTCTATAACTCTGGTAATCGTGCATACTGCATAAGCTGCTCTCAGCTGACCGACATCGTTTCTTACGCATGAACCATCAACGAAGAAAATTTCGTCTGGGTCTGTCAATGGCTCATCTACGATATCAGGTCTCGGTTTGGTACATAGTTCAGTCACATCGAGGCAGTCATGTTCTGTACAGTTTTCATCTTCCACTTCGTTCGGAAGTGGCATCAAGGTTGCAGGATTCAAGACAGAGCATCTTTTTAGGGTCACATTCTCGGCAGCCAGTATGACCTGCTCGTAGCGTGTGAGCCTGCTATTCGTCAGATGCTGAGTCTTCGTCTTTGTCATTAACAGTTCTACAGAATGTGGTACATACACTTCTAACGGATGACCCATAACTACGCTCTCAGATCTTTCAATGCTGACACCCGTTGCAGCTACGGATTTCAGACATCCGGGCAACGCTGCGGCTACTGGATCTAATGTAGCCGAAAAATACGCCACTGGCCTGCGCGCATCTCCATGGACCTGTGCCAATACCGCTAAAGCGCATCCCTCTCTCTCGCAGCAGTAAAGCAAAAAAGGTTTCTTATAATCCGGCATTCCTAGAGCCGGGGCGCGACATAAGTCCTCCCTCAGCTGCAAAAACGCCATCAAACAATCTTTGTCCCATGGTACCGGATCACTTACTCCTTTGTGCGTCAGTTGTAATAACGGTTTGGCCTTCAGTGAAAAGTTTGCTATCCACTGTCGACAATAACCAACCATGCCTAGAAACATCCTGACTTCTCTTTGTGTTGTAGGCGCGTTCATTTTCATAATCGCCTCAATTCTGTCTGGAGACACCTTCCGCTTTCCCTTCTCAATCCTGTGGCCCAAGTATTGCACCTCAGTCTTACAATATTGCAACTTACTTGGAGACACCTTGTGTCCGTTCTCAGCCAAGTGATTTAACAAGGTGATGGTGTCTTCCTTGCAAGCTTCCTCAGTTTCTGACGCAACAAGGAGATCGTCTATGTACTGGACCAGAACTGAACTCTTGGGCAGTACTAGACTCTCAAGATTTCGTTTCAATAACTGGTTAAAGATCGATGGGCTCTCTGTATACCCCTGAGGGATACGACACCATGTTAAAACGCGATCTTCCAGTTTGAAAGCGAAAAGATATTGGCTCTCTTCATCTAACGGTATCGAAAAGAAAGCCTGACACAAATCTATCACTGTGAACCATTCAGCTTGGAACGGTATCTGAAACAATATCACTGATGGATTCGGTACCACTGGACAACATGAGACAACAATGTTATTAATCTTTCGAAGATCCTGTACTATTCTGTATTTTCCACTAGGTTTCTGCAAACCCATGATCGGGGAGTTACATGGACTTCCCACGATCTCCTTCAGTATTCCCTGTTTAATCATGGATTCGATCACAGGCTTTATCCCTGCAATCGTCTCTGGTGTCAACTTGTATTGTGGTGTTCTTGGATACTCAGCATTGAGTCTTACCAAGATTTTTACCGGTTCTACTCCTTTGATCAATCCTATTTCTTCCCCAGTAAAATCCCACACCTCAGCTGAGACTTTCTCCCTCAGGTCCTGTGGAAGCTCCTCCACTGTTAAGGTGGGATAAAGTTCCACGCATTCCCTTGAGTTTACAACTTTAAAA
The DNA here is from genome assembly GCF_964263255.1 of Lissotriton vulgaris. Taxonomy (NCBI): domain Eukaryota; kingdom Metazoa; phylum Chordata; class Amphibia; order Caudata; family Salamandridae; genus Lissotriton; species Lissotriton vulgaris. The sequence goes on from NC_141693.1 coordinate 392,929,388, forward strand.
TCAGCGTCCTCATCATTGGTCTGCACTTCTACTCCTTCTGGTGTGCAATGTATCGTGCAATTCAGTTTGCACAGCAAATCTCTCCCTAATAAGCACACAGGACTAGAATCGCAGATCACGAACTGATGTTCGTCACTGTAATTCCCTATCCTCACCGACACTGGTTCGGTCAAGGGATTTGTCATCCTTTTGTTCGCAACTCCTACCACCTGTACCGTTTCTCCTGACATTGGCAGACCCGGGACTACCGCAGATCTCAACGTAGATCGAGTGGCCCCTGTATCCACCAAAAAGGTTGTAGGACATCCCGCTATTTCAGCCTCTACGTATGGTCCTCTCTGATCTACTTCCAAGGCGGCTCCTAGAGTACAGTCTTCGTCCCTACTAGCCCGCTGCCCTGTAAGAGGATCAACGTAGTAACATTCCTCTCCCCCTACAAACAATGGCATCTGTCTGTAGGTTTTTCCTCCGTTCGTGATGCGAGGTGGTTGAGGAAACGGGGCTCGAGGAGTCTGAGTCCCCCCTTTGACAAACTTGCCCTTCGGGACTGTGGCTCCCTTAACCACGTTGTTCTGAACCTCTTCCTCCTCCTGCTCTAATTCCCCTGTCTCAACGTTGTAAGGACACTCGCGTCGCCAGTGTCCCACCTCGTTACACTGATGGCATCTCGTCTTCTTTTTCAGCGTCTCGATATCCATTCTCGGTCTCGGTCTTTCTTCCTCGTCTCTGCTCTGATTATCCTGTTTCCTTGCCTGCGTCCCTGTTCCCTGCTGTCGCTGTTTATCCTTTCCAGCAGCTTGCATTTGCACTAACATTAGCTTTTCTTTAAGCTTCTTTGCCTTCGAGTCTATCTCGTCACTACAATACCTTGCATACCTCAGAATCTCGTCTAAAGGTTTGTTCTGCCAACAGATCAGATGCTGTTGGATCATTAGGCATATTTCTGGTCTTAATCCTAAGACAAACTTTGAAACAAACTGTCCTATGTCCTTGGGATCCATCACATCTAACCCGCTGTATTGCTTGAATGCTTTCAGCAACCTCTCGTAAAACTCATGCACTGTCTCTTTCGGCTCTTGGGTAGTCCGATCTATCTTTACCCAGTCTATGTCTTGTACCGGCACTTTCTCTTTTAGCCACGTTATTACCCTCTCGTACTTTTCCATGACTCTATGAGATGGACCATTCGTCCTGGCTTCTCTCGTTGGTTCACAAGTGGGCCAGTCGACACTAAGCTTGCACGCCGTCCACAAGTCTCCGGGTACTACGATATCGAACAGTGTGTTCAAATCGACCCACAGTACCTTTGAGATCTTCACGAATCTTTCTACCTGCTTATACCACTCGACAGGATTATCTCTAAGCTTTGGGAAGGAATTGGTGAATGCCGCCAAATCCCCCCTAGTCCAGGGCACATGGACGTAGCTTCCATTCGCGACCTCTCGCAAAGGGAAGGCTTCCATTCGCATCAAATCTGTGTCCTGGGAACCCTCAAGTACACTCCGTCTAACGGAGCCCTTTCTGGACCATCTTTCCTCCCATCTATCTAGATCTCTCCATATTCTGATACTTACGATCAATTCCCTTATGTGTACTTTCAGCGCGATCGTTCTGCGATCATCCAAATCCTGATCTGTGCAAGTTAGCCTGTGGTTACTCTGTAAAGCCTTAGTTCGTGACAGGTCCACCATGTACCTGTTTGCTAAATTAGATAAGTTCTCATGAACTGACCTCGCTCTTCGAGTAATATCTTTGGATAGAAACAGTATCTCATCTGGTGTATATGAGTTTAATCTCTCTAGTTGCACTGTACCATCTATCAATTCATCCAGATCTGCCTTCAAACTCATCACATCAAGCCGTTTCGCTTTTATTTCAGCTTTCAGCATCTCAGTTCTATGTTCTTCCCTCATATCCCTCTCACCTCCACTATGCGCCCTACGCCTGAGCACAGGTGAGTTATGAGGAGCTCTGCTTCCTTCTCTTCGTTCCCACCCTTCGAGATCCCAAGCCTTTCCATCTCCACGTGGGGTATGGTGGAATAACGCTCCGTCCCCCAACCCTACATTCCGATTTCTAAGCTCGGTTTCTCCAGATGTGAGATAGGATCCACCGTTCGATTCTAACCCATTATAACTTGCTTGTTGTCTGGTGTCACTTAATAAACGATAGGGTCCGTCACGGCCCTCCATGTTCCCGTGACCTCTTTCGCGATCACCGGAGGAATGGCGAGACGTTTCGCGACTTCCTATGTTTTCGTGACTCTGACCACTATCTCCGGATGTATGTCGAGACGCTTCGCGACTCTCCATATTTCCGTGACTCCAATGTCTTTCATTCTCACCTGGGGCATGGTGTGTGCACCTGAAGGTATTCCGGTACTCCTGTGTCCTATGTTCCCCTTCACTAAAGGTGACACGAGGCACCTCGCCACACCCTGCACTTCTGTCTTCGCACATTAGCCTATTGCTGTTCTCAGTAGGATAGGTATCTCTTCTGCTCTCTTGGCTTCTTCCCTCCCACTCGGCGCTGCTTTCGCCAGCTCCACAATGAGAGAGAATCCTGTTATCCTGCTCTCTCCACTCGGATCCTGTTTCTAAACTTTTATTCCGAGCTTCTTCGGCAGCGTCCCATTCTCTCAGGTATTCCCTTAGTTCCTTATGGGTTTTCGGTTTAGGACCCCTCAAATCCATTGACCCTCTTCGACCTCGCTGTTCTACTCTGGGACCCGTTGCGGAATCAAATGGGGTACTCCGACTTATTGGTGCTCGTATCTGCCTGTGGGAATTCATTGTGGCATTCCTATTGTCCTCTTCTGCTCTTTCATTATCCCACCGTGCCTGTTCATCCTGCTGGACCCCTTCCGGGTTATAGATTGACACAATAGGACCTATGGTGACCGGAACCTGTAAAGCGTCCGGCATCTGGTATGACCTAGCGCATTGCGTCTCTGGCACGTTCTGGACCACAAGTCTTCCCACTACTCTCTGTTCCGGACTAGTTTGGGGTATCTCTACGGTCTTAGTAGCGTCCCACTCTGATACCGGGATCGACTTATACTCTCCCCACCTAGTTCCGTCTACTTGCGGTAATATGGGACTCGCAAGTTCACCGCTATATGGAGGTGGTTTATCTGTTAACAACCTGTCTATTAGATCCTCCTCCGACTCACTTTCCTCATCTTCCTGTTCTAGAGGTTTTCTTTCTCCCGTAGCCTCTATCATGGTGAACAATTTGTCCGCTTCTATCTTTTGCACCCTCCATTTCTTGGCTTCATCGTCCCATTTAGCATCCTGCACTGCCTTTACCGATCTTCTCACTCTTTCTTGTCGCCTCTTTACGCCCCTTTCGTGTGCCGTTCTAAACCACACACCAAGAGCTTCAAATTGTGTTGGCCTCGGTAGAGGTCTCATTGAAAGCATCGTCGCCTTCAGTTGGTTCAATACTTCTAATTTAAACGTTCCGAATCTTGGAAACGCCAACTCTTTTTGCCCTTCAGTTAGCCTATGCCACTCAGAAATCCACAGTATTGAATGTAAGCCTACATTTACTGCCATATGATATGCTGGTGTGCCTTCTGGTGGAGCTTCTTCTCCGGCATATAAATTTCTCCTTTTCTTTTTAAAGATTTTCCCTAAACCCTTAAAACACTTCATTTTGCTTGATAACAACCACCAGTCCCTGTGCGACTCTCGCTAATCAGCCTATCCCAGCACGGTTCTACGCTGACGTCACTTGTATCTTCTTCAGCAGCTTCCCTCGTTTCTTAACTCGTCTCACGATTTCGCATGCGTTTTCATTCATACATTGAAAAATGACTACTTCCGTCCAAGCGATCACTTTTCTCTGACTGTACGGCCACAGTCTAACTGTAATTGCTACCTCAACTGGCACAGCGTCTTTCCTCTTACGGTCGGACACTTGCCTCAACTGATAGGTTACTTACGCACAGTAGACGTACGACCAGCGTCCGCTACTCATTCACTCACACATACGCTCCCCCTATCATCGGTCTGTCGGGAATTCAATGGTACCTCATGACCCCCTTTCAGTGGTAGACAAATTACTCTAGGTGTTCGATACACCCGAACCACTTAAGTCCTCTGGACATAAGATTTCATCCAGTTGCGCGCGCTCACAACTTTCCCTCACTCACACTACAGGCATTCAACTCCGCTTGACATTACAACACAGGAACAACATAAAACACCGCAATCTTACAACGCATGACCCTTATACTCACTCTCGACCGATTCTGCTGCTTTTCTCTCGACGCACCGTCAGCACCGTCTTCGGCTGCAATTCTTCTTCTGGTCGACGATGACTAGGGACCTTGGGGTAAACTAACCTGGCCTAGGTCGTCTTCCTCAAGAAGATAACCATCCTACTCTGCTACCAACTGCGGGGAATGAGATTTTGGTATTAATTTATAATCAATTTAATAATTTATCTCATTCGTTAATTTTTGGACCGATAATATCTGTCATTGAGGAAAGGACCACCCCCGCATTGGTTAGACAAACCCCATTAACTGACGCCACTCTTAAGAACCACTTACAACTGGTGAAGTTTCAAAAGTTTATATAAAGATTAATTTGAATACGATACAATCCACTCAGGATAAAATCTCAAAGTATGCAATACAAAATCAATTAAAATATCAGTGGCTTTAAGCTTCGGTGTGAAATGGTTCCTTCTGCGTCATCTGCAGTAAGACAAAACAATAATCAAGTTAAAACTGTCCCTACTCTAGGCTATGTGACAATCCTACTTTGCAAGTTTCTTCCCTAAAAAGGTGTCAGCAGTTTGACTCCCTAAGAAGTTCAAACTCTCTCTAGCCTCTAAAGGAAATCTTAAGTTTCAGAAGCAGTACCCTATCTGCCTACCCATCTGCTCTCTAAGGGTCCTCGGCCTACTGCTCCCTTGCGCTGTGATGTCTCAGCGCATCTGCTCAAGGCATCTACCCTCGCCCTTGCTCTGAGCAATTCGTCTCGCTGTTCCTAATCTCCCAATTGCTACCTCCTCCCCGGGGTGCTGTCCCTAAAATACACAATCACCGTGTGAGTGGAACGCCCCTTGACGCCCACCACGGACTTCCCCCGATGATGTCAACTTCCTGCTTCTTCCATTGGTCCACTCTTCGCGTCGTCCGTTAAGTTGACCCTTCTCCTTTGGATGTCATCTTCATCATTTCATCGTCGACATTTATTGACTCTCTCAGCTCAAGTGTCATAGGAACTTGGACAAGGCCTTAACTTATCTGTACACTTCTTAACCTTCTAGATCATATGAATGGTCTTGTCAAAACATAGTCCACTTCAACGTATACCTCTCCTCACGTTCGAACAACAAGTTCCGTCCGGCATTGTCACCTTAAATCTAACAAGTGCTAGACTTCTCGGCTCTCACGTTCACATCAACTATTTACGACCTTCACAAGACCACTAAATTACATTCATGTGATTATGCTCCTTCGGACTCTTGGTCAGTCAGGTTAGAAACACAAATGACCCAAGCTCTTCCAACATTCCTATAGAAACTCTCTTCGACGGTATAACCCTTGGCCTACATTCATATATTCGTACTTTAACAAAAGCCCTAGTTATACTTACACACATTCTACATTAGACATATACTTATATAGAATACGACTACATAGAACATAACTTATGCATTTTCCTTGGTTACATCTTTATGTAAGTTCTCTTATACATTTATCCACGTTTACGTCTTTCCACGTTATTTCCTCGCCGCTTCTCTCAATGTAAAGTTACACATTTTAAGTTACACACGTACACGAATTCTACTGTGCACGCTCTATATTTCATAAGCATTTATACACATTTCTATACATTTGCCCTTCATGTATACGGGGTTTCTAAACTTAATGCATTTTAACGTGTGAATACATTTACATTTCCTATCCCATGTTATCACATTCGTTGGCCCTTATGCTATAGTTGCCAACTTTACATTACGATGTGCGTTTCATTCCTACGTTTATAACATATAAGTCTAAATATGGCTACTATATACCTTTCGTTCAAATTGCGCTCTCTCAGTTGCGAGGTCACTGAATTTCTAACCAAATTACTTTCTGGTCTGAGCTTAGGTAGTTATTTAACACAGATGTTCTAGTGCTTGAAGTGACTGGAAGACAGGATGTTGGCGGTTTACAAAATAACCGAATACGCAGATAAATTATTTTATTAAAGAATTATTATAAACCTGTTATTGCACACAATGCCAACTCAATGGGCCTCTTTAATCATCTCAGAACAAAAGAAATGATATGCGATCCCTCCAGGATTTGGTGCCATATGTATCAAGGCCAAATGAGTTCGCAAAGGCCGAAATTCGCTGCAAACTCATTTTCGCAAAATGGAATGTATGAAAGAATTTGGGTGCAAAATAAGGAATCGCAAAATTGGTGATTCCTTATTTTGCGATTGCATTTAGGGAATCGCAAATTTTGTGATTCCTTAAATGCAATGTATTAAGCAAAAAAAAAATCCAAAAGGCCCTTAAGGAATGGCAAATTACCACCAACTTCTAGTTGGTGGTAAGTTGCAATTTCCTTGAAAAATGCACATTTCAGCGTTTTTTAAAGTGCCATGTGACGCAAATACATGCCCTTAGGGCATGTATGTGCACCACATGTGCACCCATACTTATTTCAGGGGTGCAACAGGGTGTCCTCCCTGCACCCTTGAAATTATTCTCAATTTGCGATTAGCAAATTGCGAATTGCAAATTGAGAATAAATTCCCATTCCTTTTTATGGTCAGGAGGCCCATAGAAATGAATGGGAAAGTATTCCTTAATTGTGAATTCGCAATTTGCGAATTCGCAATTAAGGAATATCATGAAATCGCTAAAATATTGCAATTTTTTTGATACATACCAATTAGCGATTCTGAAATAGCGATTTCTTAAAAATCGCTATTACATAATCGCTAATTGGTATCTTGATACATATGGCCCTTGATCACGAGACTTGAAGTCTGCATTCAAGTTTATTTACATATCAGTATATCACTAATACTCCATTGACTGACCACTTTGGAGCGCTAGAGAGGTACAGTCTGTTAGAAGGGAGAAAATTAAATGGCAGCGTTCAAGAGGTTTAAAATACAATTTGTGGGTCCTCTGTTGCGCCGTATTGGGGGGGGGAGGGGTTTAAGCAATGAACTACTTTTTATGTTTATGTGATATGTAATAGTTTTTACCGTATTGAGACATGAAAGTCTGATATGCTCCATGTTGATTTGATGCAATTGTTGGTGCACATATATGACATTAAAGCTTTGTAGAACTTTTAAACTTGGTGGTACTTGTTGAGGGGAAGAGGGTCTATAGTGCATACAGGAACAACTTGGTTGAGTGCTGTGACTAAGTGAGTTATCATTGGTGTGTGAGACAGTTTCTTCAAGGGGAGTCTTTATGCTACTGGCTATCTATCATTTGCCATGATGTCACGGTTACTAGAGAGACTGTTTTCTTAAATGATAATCGCAAATGGTTTCCTTACTTAGTCATAACTTGCACACTTAAGAGACCAAATGGAGTTGAACACTGCCTCTGAAATTTGCAAGAGACCAGTTTGAATGAGGCAAGGCCGACCCGGATTTCTATCCTTCCGAGGTCAATAAATTGAGTACCATTACATAGTACCATCTATATAATTATTAACCCTTTCTGTATGATCCCTTTCCAAAAACAGCAAGTGTAACCTTAAAACGTCCAGGCACGCTAAGTACAGTAAACATTTCTTTTTAAAGATGTTTATGCAGTTTACACTTTAATAAAAAGTGGATAAATATTTCGCGTTCTTGCATCCGGCCTTTTTCACATTTTACCTTTGAGGCCTTGGAAGGAAACACATTTAATTTAAGTTTGAGGAGTGCGCCAATCTTGTGTGCCCTTCATTTCTTAGACGTCTTTGAGCTTAACTAAGCTTTTAGAGTTGATAAAAGTTCTCAGCATTGGCTCTGCTGAAAGCTCAAGTATCTGTCAGCCCAGCCTTTTTAGGTCTCGCCTAGACATAAGCAAAGCGAAGCTTTGCTGTCTAGGGAGACAACTAATGTTGTCGCTTTCCGGGGAATGTGGACTGCAGACTGTGACGAGCGTGTCCTCCTGGAGATTGTAGCTCGTGAGCGCGCACGTCGCGTCGCCGTGCCTGATATTCCCATGCACAGAAAGTCTCCCGCACGCATGCGCACATACACACACTGCATACACACACATGCACCCCCCCTTTAACAGACACACGCGCAGACAGACACACGCATGCACAGACACACTACAACAGACACACGCGCACACCCCACCCCCACTCACCCCTCCTCCTCCGCAACACACTCACCTGTTCTGGCGGTGCTCGGCGTGCCTCTCGGGCGGCGGTTGCGCTTTGCGGGGCACTCTCACCACATGAGAGCCCCGCCATCTTCATGCGCCCGGCCGCTCTTCACCCGGTCCCCCATCTCGGGACCGGGACTCGATCAGGAGCCCTCGGGGCTCCTCGGACAGTCTCTTCTCTCTCGCGCCGCGATGGGGGCGGGACTTCCGGTTGGGGCCGCGCTGCGATTGGCCGGCTGCCCAACCGCTTCCGGGTCGTCGCAGGCAGCGCGGCGGCCCGGCGGGAAGCGTGAACTTGAAGAAACTCCGCTGGAACACACATTCCAACATGTAGCAAGCAGCAGCTACAACAACGCAAAGTGTTTTTTTTTCTTTTTTGTTTTTTTTTTCATTCACGTCCGCCAATGCTTTTTATTTTTTTTCCGTGCATGGATTACTCTTTAATAATGCTGCGCTGGAGAGGCTGCCCTCTGGTGCGTGAGTATTGCCAGGGCGTGCTTTGGAACGTAACTGTTGCGTGTTTTCTGGTTTGTTCATCTGGCTTTGGCAATGGCGGCCGCGAAGTGCGATGCAAATATAAACAATCGGCTTTTTTCCATTAGCATGTCACTTTGTGTAGCCACATCAGCATGCTACAGGACACCTTTCGTACCCCATCTTCGCACAGTTGTGCAGGCAGGTGCCTGCTGCCCCTACCTTCCACTGCGCAGGCAGGTGTCTACATGGCTAGCCGGCCTCTGTACGCAGGTAAGCGCCTCTGACCCCACCATGTGCCAAGTAGCTATCTAACGCGCACAGCCCACGTGAAACCAGCAGGCGTCTCCCCTCGGGTCTGCAGTGAGTAAACAGGTGCCAACTCCCCTCTGGATCAGCGTTAGGAAAGCGGCGCCTGCCTCCCTAACGCACATCCTGCACACACTCTCCGAGACCCGCTACAGTCAGAGGAGGCTAGCCCGTCCTCTCAGCCGTGCCCCGTAGCACCACGGACTGCCCCCAGTGCCTCTTCTAAGTGCACTTACCTGTCTACTCACATTGCGTGCACTTTGTGCAAACATAAGCCCACTCTCACTGTGCCCTCCGCATGTGCTGCCTTGTGCCTGCATTCCTGCGCCCCACACCTGTGCCAGCAGGAGCCCTCGCCCGCCATGTGCCAGCAGCCTCCCAACACCCCGGCAGGTGACTGGAGCCCCCATGCCCCGTCAACCGTGCCCCCCATCCCCCACCCCATGCGCAGATCAGCATATTTTCCTTTTCGGTGAGTGAGCACCTGCAACCCTAGATGTACTTCCGTGTAACCCCTCGGTGTGCAGGCAGGGGAGTGTTGCACTGCTGCTCCGGCCGTGTGGAGTACAGAACCTGTCCCCACCCCCCCCCGACCACCAGTTTGCAGTTAGATATGTCCACCGCTAGTGCCTCTGCGTGAGCAGTTGGGTGCCTACACTGCCAGTGCCCCCTTCATGTGTGCCTGACTCTCCAGGGAGCAGTCAGGTGTTTGCACCTTGTTCACCCCTTCCAGTGCAGGTAGGTGCCTCCCCCTCTCCCCTAAAGCCCCATTCAAGTCTGGTCAAGGGTCTGGTCTTCGCGGTCTTACTCCTGTGGAGGCAGATACCCCCTTACCCCCTCACAGTCTACTCCATGTGCAAGCAGGAGCCTGCAGAGTGCATTCATCCGATCTCCCATCGCTGCTATCCGTTCTTTATTCCTTCCTTTCACCGTCTTGCAGGCACCTTCCTCTGTTTCCCTCTTCCTTCATCTTTCACTTCCTCCTTCTTCCCACCTGTACATCCCTTTACCTCCCCTTCCCTAACTCTCCAATCCACTCCCTTCCAATGCCCTTCTCTTCCAATTCCCTCTCCTGTCCCTCTCCCTCTCCCTTCCCCTCTCACTCTCCTCTTCCCTCTCTTATCATTTTCTTCCCTCCCCTCCCCTGCCCTCCCCTATCCTTCCCTTCCCTTCCATGCCCTTCCCATCCTTCTAACCTCCCACGCCCCCATCTCTACTCTTCCCTTCCCATCATAGATGCGGCACTCAAGCCTCGACATAGCATCTCCCCATGAGCACAAACTGCCATCTTCATTCTTACATACACTTTACAACGCACCCTACCGGAAGACCTGCTTTCACCGCCTCATTTTAGAAGAACTGCTTTCAAGAATGCACAACCTCTGTCAGCTAGTGCAATGGACTCCGTCAGTGAAATGTCATATGTGTGATCTTACAGCAGTCAGTCACCCTCGAGAAGACGCGGCCGCAAGGCGCCTGTATTGTCATCTTGATGAAAGCAGGCTTTATTATGCGGCACCCTTGTTTGCTGTAGGCTTGTTTTCTATTGCTGGCAGTTACCAACAAGCGTTTGCAATGCAATAGGTCTCGCATTTTCAAATGTTTAAGCTATGAGCGTTGCAAATGACAATGCCTTTTATTTATGTTTTGGCTTTTAAAACATAAATACAAAGCATTATCGTTACATTGTCAATAGCTCAAACGTGTTGGTTTTACCAGGTTACATATTCTGTTTTACCAGACCAGTTACTTTATCTCTTCATCTTGAGCTTGTCATTGTCTGAGCAAATTGTTTGGCTCGTAAATGTGCTGGATTGAAAACAAATGTTAAGGGCATTAGCTTGCATTACACTGTCCTCTATACAATTGTTGTACAACATAAAGGAATATTTTTTTGGGCCATGTCAATGTTGTAGATTAAAATGCCATACTTGTTCCATAATGTTGAATATTTGTATAATGCTTTATAGTGTCACACAGTGCCCTGAAAGTGCTAATGTTGTATACATGAGGGATTGAATAGGGGCAGAGATGATAGGACAGGAATTGATGTGCATGGCTGGGCCTTCTTAAAGGGTAGCAACGTGCAAACATGGAGCCAGTGTGGGAGCAGCTGGTTTTGGGAATATGCTTGGTAGATAAGCCGGAACGAGTCGGTAGAAGGTTAAAGTAAGGGAGTAATTGAGGGGAATCTACAATGAAAGAGTTTGAAATTGTGATTAACTGTTGGACAGGTAGCCAGACTGGCCAGGAAACTCTGCTGGAGGCAAACGACTGCTTCATCACCCACTCCACAATGTGTCAGACAGATTGTGAATGAAAATTCTCTATAATAGATGCACTTTCTTGCGTGACCATCTCTGTATAGGGACTGGATAGGAGGGAGGAGTCAATGATACTTATTTATTTTTCAAAACGTATTTTTTTTCATGCGGCCCAGCCTTCTAGGATGAGCTTCCTACTTTTTTGTGGAGGCTTTCTTCACCAAAACTCTTTTCTTTGGCCTTAAATTTATGGATGCAATCTGCATCTGGAAACTAATGGTGTGATTGCATCCCTTGTCTCCCTTCATGTTGTTTTCCTCCTCCTATATTTATTTGTTACAGTTTTTATGGAGATGGGCCCCACACACCCCTGCAAGCATCTTTCCCTCTATTTAGATCTCGCTTACAAACTGGTTTTAGCTGCCTGTTGTCTATGGACTATTGTGGTCAATACCAACATTTAAAGTGGGGTTTGATTTAGCGTGTTGCCCACTATTTTTTGTGTTTTGTGTACAACCCATTTGCTTATTCAGTGGCTTTACTCCCTCTTTTATGTGTCCATCCCTTAGACCACAGCTTCCTTAGCATGCTATTGTTTAGATTACTTGTATCCTTCCACGGCTTCACAAGAAGAATCTGCTTTTTACATCTCTTTTTGGGAGGTAGGCATTTGTTATCTTGGGTCTTTCTCCCCATGTTCTGCTTCTCCTCCACCAGACCACCAAACCTCCCCACCTCCTTCACTACATCTTGTTTAACCTCATACTCATGGATTTGAATCCAGCAGTGTGCAGTCAACCTTTCACCCTTCTGAGGTCAACAAAATCAGCACAATTGCGTTGGGTAACAATGATTGGTTATTCCACCCACAAATAATTTGTGATGAACATATCCTTACAAAAACGCATTTTATGCTATGTTTTATTAGATGTGAGATAATGAGCAGTGCTGAAATTGTGGTTGAAAAGTGAAGTCTATTTTGAAATTTGGAATTGTACAGTAGTCTCAAGGCTTACATTACACTCTGTTTGTAGCCACGTCATACATTACATCCATCACCACAGTAACCAAAGTTTTGTTTGGGTTTTGTAGTGTGGTATACCCATGTGCCCATCCCAGGACAATTTGTGTTCTTAAATGTTTGGGATCCATTTTTAGGTCGAGCCTAGCGCAGCGCACATGCCCTGCTCTAGGAAAACGACCTCTTGAAATCACTACAGCTTTTGTGCAAGCTCGTTTGTGTGGTGCTCACAAGCTATTGGCCTTTGCATCTGGCTTTCAAAATTGAAAGCACGCAATTTGCCAAGGTTTGTGGATTTTTGGCAAATGTTTCCTCCCACAGCATACAGCTTGCAAGTGCATCCTGGGTGCATCTGTTTTCAATTATCGTGCCCGTGCTTGTTTATATTTGCCTGTCTCGCGGGCGCGTTAATTAAAAACAGATGGCAGTAGCGTTTACTTGCGGTCACATTTACTTTTGTTTCCATGTGCCTGCTCGCACTAGCTTGTTAAGGAAGTTGTCAGGTATGCGATCAACCGGCATTGCAGGGTCAACAGTAAGTAATCCCAGTTGAACAGTGACAGACTTTGAGTCTCAACGCAATGTAAAAGTGGCGCAGTTACTGCCAGTCTTGCTTCTCGTAAGCAACGACTATAAGTACAAAGTGTGTGTTTACGCACCGCTTGCAGGTTTTCAAAACTCACAAATAAAAGGCATTGTCATTTACAGTGCCAATAGCTCAAACTCTCGCAAAGGCGAGACCTATTGCATTGCAAATGCTTGTTTGAAGTAAGTCTGCTTGCACTGTGATTGCCGACAGCCACGAGCAACCTTCTACTAATTTCAGCGTAATCTAAGGGCATATTAAAACGAGCAGGCGCCGTGTAGAAAAACAATTCCACAGAGGGAGGGAGGGAGGAGCAGGGCAAACAGGGAGTGGGAAGACTAACTGCAATGCACTGGTAGGAGTTCCCAAAAATAAAATCTGTACCTCTGGTATTTATTATGTCCAAAAGTAGCGTTCATACGCTTATCTCTTTGTTATTTTTTAGATAAACAAGCAAGCATGGACTGGGAAATGAACTACACAGGAAGGGGACAGCGAATGACATGGGAAGAGAGCAAGCAACGAGGTGGGACTCGGGAAGAGGCAGCAAGACCACTGAGGGTGGCTGGGGCGGTGCAAACGAGGGTGGGGAGTGGGTAGGCTGACTGCAAGTTATGGTAGAAGTTCTAAAACAAGCAGGTGCCATGCAGAAAAAAACTGGTATAGGTGCACAAAAAAACATATTTACTATATTGCTGATAACATGAAGAACACACGATAACCCAATAACCACCTGTGCGCAATTATGGAGTGGGGTGCCAGGGAGAACTATCGGGCGGCGGTGGCTAGTAAGATGTGTGCTTGGCAGCAGAAACGTGATCTGGAACTCACCTAAGAGCCCTGTAATCGTGCAGCTCCAATACCATAGTCTCTTGTCTTTATGGCCCGCAGATCGCCCTGTACGCTAGCTGCACGGTTGGTCCGATCCTGTCTAGTCGGGAGGAGCTGAGTTATGTACGGTACTGGAAGGACAGTCACCGGTGCAGTTAGGCAGCCTCGGCCGTCTGGCGATTGGGAGGATCATAAGGATTAAAAGCAGGATGCAGCAGTTTCGGGAGAAAGGGATGCGAAATGCTGGGGGTGCCTCGCGCATGCACGACATGACTGACTGGCCACGGGGCGACTGCAGCAGCGAAAACTTCTCCTGAGAAGATACTGCTCTCTGCTAAAAATGCCGATATTGCGGATTTACAAAATTTTGGTGAAATACGTGTGACCATGCAACTAAGATAATCCAGCAAACTAACGACCTAGAAAGTCCTGAATATCATCGTTTTAGAGCTAGCACTAAGTTATATGGAGTCATCAGTCAGTATGCTTTTATTGGGAGGGAAGAAGGGGGCAAGCACGACCGACTACCATTTTGAGTGTGTAAAAGGCCGCTTAATTGAAACAGGTGCACATCAGATTTTATTAAAACTGGCAAACCACCTTACAAAACTAAAACCTCTCTAAACATCGAGTTACCTGACCCCTTTTATTTTCCTCCCCCCACCCCTACAATCCCACATGATAAAATCCCCCACCCTGCAATACACAAATATATAGCTCAATTACATCATAATCATATCCAATTATATCCCCTACATCCTAACTCCAAAACCTCCCAAGACCTACAGTCCTACTTGCCTTCTTGCAACTGTAACTAACTACCCTCTAATGTAACCCCCAAACTGGTTACCCTATCCCCGCTCCCGTTCCCCAACTCCCCAAACTTAACGATAAAGTACCAAACTCCAGCCAAACTTGGCCAACATCAAAAACAACTCCGCCACCCAGGGAAAGGTGGAGGTTAGGTGCTTATACCGCCTCCCCCTTTCCCTGCCCCCCCCCCCCCGACCCCCCGATTTGATGCAGAAAGAACACACCATTGCAGGTCCCTACCCTCGATGCACCCACAATAAACGGGCCAGAACTTCACGTAGCACCAACAGGTACAAATCCATCCCTACACGGGAAAGGTAGACCCCATCACCCCTGAACAACTCGGGCGCGTCGTACTTTATGTCCCTATGCCAAATGCCCGAAAAACCCAGATGCCTACAAAAACGCACCATCTCCACATTAATCTTCCGACGCGCCTTTTCCACCGCCTGCAGCTTCACTGCACCTCGCCACACCCTGCGCTGTATCAACTCGGTCCACACAACCGTACACCCGGACTAAGTCCTTCTGCAGCTCCGCTAAATCCCTCCACATTGCTCGCATCAACACCAAACGTGTCTCCTGCACCATATTATTCTCCCCTAGGTGGAGAACCAAAACATCTGGACACCGTCTCCCCTGCACCATACCGTTCAGCGTAGGGATCAATTCCTTCCATCTCATGCCTCCCCTGCCTGACCAAACAATCTGAAGCATTGCAGGATTGAAACCCAGGTGATCGCCAAAATAACGATCCTGCGCTTGCAACTTAACCCTCTTCACAAAAGAATGGCCCACAATCCAAATCCACATGTCCCGGGCCATGGGACCCGCCACCGAACCTAAACTGAGAAACAAATGTCAGTAAATCTGTCCCCCCAACATCCCAACGCTCGTTCAAAACTCCTCCTCACTCGTACATAACGCCGCCGATAGCAATTCGAGGACCATCTCCCCAGGCGCATAATGTTCCCCTGCCCGCACCCCGTCTATGTGCTTCCCATGCCGCCCCAATCTGAAACGAGTGCGTGCCACACCATCTGCCATCCTCCCCCACCCTAGCTAGAGCCTTCCACAACACCACCAACAACTGTGACCATGTCGCCCCTCTCCCGTTCGCGTGTTGAAACACCAAGCCGTCCGCCAGCCATTCCCCCTCCCATTTCCAACCCCATTGCACCGGGCACGCAGCTCCCTCCTCCGCCTTCCACAGGACCACCGATGCCCCGACGCACCGCTGATCGGTCTTAGACTAACTCAACCACAGGCGCACCACCTGCCATCCCAACTGCACGTCCGACCACCCCAAAACTGGGTCTGCTTTCGAACCCAACAGTTCAGACACCCGAAAGACTCCCGCAAACATCCACACCATCCTTGTTGCAAAAAAGCAAGCTTCCCGGCCATCCCTACAGACCAAAGGCAAATCCCCCACCACTCTCCCCAACATGTCCTTTGACATAGGCCGCCTAACCGCCCCCACATGCCCCCATTCCCCGGCCCAACCCTCCAACATACGAGACCCGAGCTCCCCCGCGGATGCAGACTATCCCCAAAACAGCTTTCCCATGAAAGCGATCCACGCTAGCTTGCCTGCTATCGTCACCCTCGATAAACCTTTGCCGATCATGGACAGCATAAACTGCACCACATCCTCCTGTCTCTCCATTTCCGAAAGCCTCCACCGCGCCCTTGATGCCACAAACTCCCCCCATGCAGCCACATACGTTGTCCTGGACGACTCCGCAAGGGATCCTAGAACCAGTTGCAACATCCGGTGTTGCCTATGTGCCACATCCGTGGCGGCATTAGCATCGGGTCCGGCTCCGCGTCCTCAACTAATCCACGGAATCTCCCCCACTGCGAACGAGACGAAGCATCCGCAATGTCATTGTCAATCCCTGGGACATGCACCGCACGAAAAGCAATATCATGGCGCAAGCAGCCCAACACAAACACTCGCAAAAGCTTCAACACCTGCTCATCCCTGGCGGACTGGCGATTTACCACCTGCACCACCGCCATATTGTCCACGTTGAAAGTCACCCGTCGGTGGGCCAGCACCTCACCCCACAGCCATATCGCCACCACCAAGGGGAAAAGTTCCAGGAAGGAAATGCTCCTCCCACCCACCAGCCACTCGGGGGGCAACAGCTCCGCACACCACTTCCCGTTCCAGTAGAGCCCGAAATCGTTGCTGCCCACCGCGTCCGAGAACATGTGCGTGTCCCACACCATGTCCTCATCCCTCCGCATGGGCACCCCATTGAACTGTGTCAAGAAAAACGACCACATCCGCAAGTCCTCCCAAACGCCCGCCGACAAACGCACGTGGTGGTGCGGAGGCCTCTGTCCAGCCAAGGGCCTGCCCAACCTCCTACAGAACGTCCGCCTGACGCGTACCACTCGGCACGCAAAATTGAGGTGTCCCAGCAGCAGCTGAATTTCCAACACTGTCACTTTGTGCTTTGCCACCATTAACTCGAGCAGCCCCAACATCTGCTGCTGCTTGTCTGCCAGCAACTGTGCCTCCAGCAACACAGAGTACAGCTCAATACCCAAAAATGACAGCACCCTGCCTGGCCCCACTGTCTTCTCTGGCGCCAATGGCACCCCAAGGTCCTCCATGATCTCCTCAAACCTGTCCAGCGCCACCTGGCATTCCATGG
The DNA here is from genome assembly GCF_964263255.1 of Lissotriton vulgaris. Lineage (NCBI taxonomy): Eukaryota > Metazoa > Chordata > Amphibia > Caudata > Salamandridae > Lissotriton > Lissotriton vulgaris. The sequence continues at coordinate 392,946,713 of NC_141693.1, forward strand.
AGTCCGGGGCCCCGACCAAAAAAAAGTCATCCAGGTAGTGCGTAACTCCCTGGTGACCTGTTCGTTCCGTTAAAAGCCACTGCAGGAATGTACTAAAGACTCAAAATGCACGCAGGACATCGAGCAGCTCATCGGCAATGCCTTGTCCACATACCAGCGGCTGTTAAACTGGATCCCCAGTAGGCACCATTTGTTTGGGTGAACCGGCAGCAGCCGGAAAGCCGACTTAATGTCACACTTGGCCATCTGTGTGCCAGTTCCCGCCGCCACTACTAAGGCCATGGCCGCCTCAACCAATGAGTAAGACAACGCGGCTATAACACAACCTGCCAACCCGCCACGCCCCCCTCCCCGTGAGCCCAGATCTTGTGTCCCCTTAGTCAGTTGAAATCACCGGTGGCGTTAGTCTCAGAAGTCTGAGGTACCTCGGACAGGTGAGTTCCCTAAATTCTGTAGTTAAAAGCGCATAAAAGGGTTGCCATAGCTCATCAAATTGGTCCACGTCCCCCGCCACCATAAGCGATAGTTTCTCCATACCCAGCACATGCCAAAGCCTGTGTAGCCAGCCTGTGATAGAGGGGACCGTGGTGGTACGCCAGTGGATCAATATGTTCTGAATCGCTGAACCCAGCGCTATCGCAATTTGCCTGCCCCTGCAGGACTTCAGCGGGTACATCAGGCCATTCGGGAGGCCCAGTAATACATACGCCGGGAAGCGTGGCAATTCAGTTTCAAAATGAACATCAATCTCGTCGAGAACCTCCTTCCAGTAAGCCTCTATCAAGGGACAGTCCCAAAGTATATGTGTAAGGGTCCCCACCCGACCACAACCCCTCCAGCACTCCTTCTCGATATGCCTATTCATTTCGTGTAGCCTCTCCGGGGTATAATACCAATACGTGGACACCTTGGTGAGTGTTTCCGTGAGACCTGTATGATATGCAGCGTGTCTCGCTCGGTGCGCAATTTGATCCCATTCTTTATGACTAAGTGTCCTTCCCAATTCCCTATTCCAGCGTTCCCTACCCGGGTTATAGAAATGAAACGGAGGGGGCTGCAGGAATTTGTAAAGGTCGGTGATTAGCTTAGCATCAGAGGTGCGGGTCACCAACCACCGCTCGTATGGCGTTATCTGGCGATCAGCAGTGCCCCGCACCTGAGATTGAAGCGCCCAGTGCCTAACCTGCATATATCGCAATCTATCTGACTCAGGCAGTTGGAACTCCTGTTTCAATTGCTGAAAGGGGACCACCCCTTCCGGTCCATATATCTGGAAGAGCGCTCGGCAGCCCGCTACCCTCCAGTGGGAGAAAGCGCCTGGTTCCATCCCGGGGGAGAAATCAGGGTTATCCGCTATCGGCGTGAAAGGCGAAGGGAACGTGGTGAGTTCACGAACTTCATTGACTGTATCCCATACCCTCAAGGGGACTCGCGTGATGAAGGAAGCGTAGAGGTTGGGGGAGCGATGAATCCGACGCAAGAATGGAACTTCCTGGAGGGTGCGCCCCACCACCGCCTGGTCTTGAAAGAGCCAGTGCTTGTCGGATTCCCACCTGCTCCACTCCACTAGGTAGCACAGCTGCGCCGCCTGGAAGTATTTCCGGAGGTCCGGGATACCAAGGCCCCCCGCCTCCGGGGCCAGCGTGGAAAGAACCCTCTTCATCCTCGGCTTGCGGCCTTGCCAGACGAAGCGTGCAATGTCGGCTTGTGTCTGTCCAATCCAGCCCACCGGAGGCTGGAGCGGCAAGGCTCGAAAGAGGTACAGGATCTGGGGCAGGACCGTCATCTTAACCGCTGCAATCCTGCCGAGCCAGGACAGCAGGCTTTTACTCCAGCGGCCCAGCTTTCCTTGATTTTCCTGCTAAGAGAGGCATAGTTGGCCGTTACCATCGCTGGCAACGTTGGCGCTAGCAGAATCCCCAGATACGGCACCAGGGATGATGACCACTGCATGGGAAAAAGCCGCTGCAGATCTTGTCTAGTATCCGCGGCCAGGGACACATCCAGAGCCACCGACTTGCCCATGTTCATCTTAAAACCAGCCTCTTTCGAAAAAGCGTCTAGTTCCTGAATACAAGCGGGGAGGGCCCGTCTAGGTTCGTCTAAGGTCAACAGGACGTCGTCCGCATAAAGACTGACCGTGTGGACATACTGCCCCATCTTGATCCCGATCGCATCCGGGTTTTGGCGAATTCTCTGGGCAAACGGCTCCATATAGAGAGCAAATAGGAGTGGGGAAAGCGGGCATCCCTGCCTAGTACCCCGTTCGATCGCAAAGCTACGGGAGCTGCACCCATTAACTCTCACTGTCGCCGAAGGGGACTTGTAGCAATTGAAGACCATGGAACAGAATTTGTCTCCAATACCCAGTTTCCGGAGCACCTGCTCGAGATAAGGCCAGTGAACCCGATCGAATGACTTCTCGGCATCCACCGCCAGCAGCATCCTTTCACCCGGGATCCGCGAGGCTTTCTCCAAAATGTGTGCTACTCTCTTAGTGTTATCGACGGTTTGTCTGCCAGGCACAAAGCCAGCTTGATCAGCCTCAACCAGGCCCGGCAGATGCAGGGCGAATCTAGATGCTAGAATCCCTGTGTATAATTTAAGGTCGACATTCAGGAGTGAGATAGGCCTATATGAGCCGCAGAGGGCCCGGTCTTTCCCAGGTTTCGGGATCACTGAGACCGTTGCTCTTAACAGGTCCGGTGGGATGGCTCCTGGCTCGGAAAAGGAGTTAAACAGGCAGATGAGAATAGGGGCCACGACCGGGCAAAAGGTTTTATAAAACAAGGACGTGTAACCGTACGGGCCCGGAGCTTTCCCGTGTTTGAGCCTGGCTATCGCTGATATCACCTCCTCCACATGGATGCTGCGCTCGAGGTGTGTCGCCTGTGCTGGGTCCAGCGCCGGAAGGGCTACTGACTCCAAATATTCTGTGGCATCCTGCGACGAGGGGGGTTCCCCCGTGTAAAGCGCCTCATAGAAACTACAGAACGTTTCTGCCACTGTGGCGTCATCAGAGACCGCCACCCCATCAGCGCCGAGCAGTTCCTTCACCACGTTACGTTGGTGCGCGATACGGAGCCTATTTGCCAAAAGTTTGCCACACCTATCCCCACCCGTGTAAAACGCATGTTTTAGATGCAGCGCCGCATATTCCGCCCTATCCATGTCCAACGCCGACAGGAGCTTCCTGGCAGCCTTCAACTGCCTCCACACCCTAGGAGCTCCGGTACGGCGATGGACCTGTTCCAATTCCCGGACCTGGGAAGTCAGCTCCTCCCTCTTGCGCTGTCTCTCCCTGTTTTCTGCTGAGGAGATGGAGATGAACTCCCCCCTAAGAACCGCCTTCAACGCCGCCCACTGCGTCGCTGGCGAGGTGTCCGAGTTATCATTGTGTGCCTGGTATTCCCGGATCGCTTCCTCAATATGCTTCACCACCGTTTTTTTTGTGCAGGAGGGTGTCCCTAAGATGCCACACCCCCGAGAGGGGGAGGCCGTCGGAAGCGCGAATGCGCCCACGACCGGCGCATGATCAGACAGCGACAGGACCCCAATGTCCGCCGCTGTAGCAGCAGCACACATCGGCCCGCTAACCAATAAGTAGTCTAGCCGTGCGTAGGTCCGGTGCACATGTGAATAATACGAATAGTTCCTATCCGTGGGGTGGAGGGTGTGCCAAAGATCATGCAGATCCATATCAGTGATTCGAGCCTTCCCAGCCTGTGAAAGTTCCCCAGTCTGCGGGTATCGCTGCGCTGATCTATCGAGTGTAGAATCAAAAACTATATTCAAATCGCCCCCTAGAATGATATGTCGATCAGGGGAGGCAGTCACGTCTACCAGCACCAAGACCAGAAAGCGCTCTTGGTGGTCATTTGGGCTATATAAGGAGCCAATAGTGAACGTTGTGTCCCCCAGCCGGAGGCGGTATGCCAATAGCCTCCCCTTCTGTTCCGCAAATTTGTACAACACCTCCCCCCTGAAGGAACTCGCTAGCAAAATGGCCACCCCCGCGGTCTTAGATGCAGCAGAGGAGAAAAACTGAGTTGGGAACTTATTAGAACGCATCCTATGACAATCCCGTGATAGTAAATGGATTTCCTGCAGGAGGCATATATCTGCCTGTGTCCCCTCCAGCAGAGATAAGATCGCCCTTCGCTTCACAGGGTTATTCAGACCCTTAACATTAAGGGTCACTACCTTCAGTGTCGACATATCCCCAAGGGACCTGAAGCGCCGAGCCGCGGGCAGTCAATGAGCGGGGGGAAGCACAGGACAGCAGCACAGGACAAGCAAAGTAAAACCAAGCAATAACATTTGAGATATTGGACGGTACCCCTTCAACCCCTAAACAACTCCCAACCCCTTCCAAAACAGACCCATGGCAACTAGCCAACTCCCCACCCACGCTCAAACAACCCATTGTCCCAGTCAAGTCCCAAAAAGGACAAGTCTGTGGAAAGTACAAAAAGTGGACGTCCCTCCAACCCCCAAACCTGGCATTGCAGGAGCTATGTCCATCTCCCCCCGGAGTGAATCTACGCCGTTATGGCGACTCCGTTCGTGGCGGCCGAGTCCCTGGCCGCTTCTCTCAGGGCGTTGGCCATGTCTGCCCTGATAGTGGGCGAGTCCGGCCGTCCAGCACTCGCCATCGATCTCCTCCTTGCTGACCGCCGTCGCCCTCTTCGATCAGAAAGCCTCCAGCCCGGTGTCGCTTCACCCTCTTCCGTGGCCGTGAGACCCAGGACACCACAGACATCTTGCAAGGAACGCAGCTGGTGCAGCACGCCATTCCAGCGGAATATTAGGCGAAAGGGATGCCCCCAAGAGTACGGCGTCTCATTCTCTGTCAGGAAATCCGTTGCGATTTTGAAGGGCCTGCGCTTCTGTAGCGTGATGGCAGACAGGTCCTGAAACAACGCCACAGGCCATTCGCGGAAGGTCAGCGGCTGTTTCTTGCGTGCCTCAGCCATGATGCGTTCCTTCACCGGGAAATCCGGGAGGTAGGCCAAAATGTCCGGTGGAGGTGCCGTCGACCGACCCTGTGGGCCCTGTCGATTCGAATCGGGAAGTCCGCGGGCTCTCCCAGAATCTCCCTGAACAAGTCCTTCAGGTAGCCCGTCAGTAAGAGTCCTAAAAAAACTGCAGACTACACAGAACGCAGCAGCATGTCTCATTCTGGGAATTCCAAAATTTGCTCCTCTATCCAATGCCATTCCCAAACTACACTGGTTGACGATTCAGAATAGAGCCAGATTCAAATCCCAGTGCATTGTGTACAAAGTCCTAAACAAACAGGGCCCACAGTTCCTTAAAGACCACCTACGACCGTACCAACCCACACGCCAACTGCGCTCTACCAACAGTAACCAACTTATGGTACCTCGAACCAAAACTGTGATGTGGGGAGACCGACGGTTTGTAGTGGCGGCTTCCAAACTTTGGAATACTTTACCCCAGGACATTAGGGCATGTCCCACACTACTCCAATTTCGCAAAAAATTAAAAACTTGGCTGTTTAATAAATACATTACTAAATGACTCCAGGTATAGAATAATCATCAGAGCAAGGCAGTTTCAACCAGCCGGCAAATTATTCAGCGCCAAGACACCCCAGGGTAAATGCTGCGCTTTACAAATGCCAATAAATAAATAAATAAATAAATAAATAAATAAATCTGTCCCTTCATCCGCGGACGGTACACCCCGGACTCGAATGTTGTTTCTTCTCGACCTGTTCTCCAGGTCTTCATTGTGTGCTTGGAGTTCGACATGCTGCTCCCTGAGACGGAGAACGTCTTGCTGTAAATGGACAATCTCCTCGTCCCTCCGTTGAGCCGCTGCCTCCACCGTCTCCATCCGCTCGCCTAGGCCCTCCACCTCCCTACGGACCTCTCGCACTTCGCTGGCCACCTCCTGCTTCAGTGTCTGAAAGTCAGCCTTAAGCGAGCTGAACAGGTCCTCCATGAAGGACCTTGTGACGGGGGGCTCACCCCCAGCCGGGTCCGCTGCAGTTCTAGAAGAGCTTGGGGACGGTTGCGCCCTGTCTCGCTGTTGCTGGGCTCTGCTGAGCATGTCCGGCAGGGTGGGGTCCCCCTTCCTCGATCCTCGGTTCCCCGACATTCGTGCTCTGTAGACTGCCGCACTCCACTCAATCAGTTATGCGATCGCAGGCCGCTAGCAGCAGGTATCGGCGTCGATGAGTCTCCAACGTCCGGCAGAGCGCCGCTGGGGGAAACACCTGTCGTAGCAGGGACACCACGGGTCCTGCGCCACCGAGGACAAAATGGCGGGCCAGCTCCGTCGCAGAGGCCGACTCGCGTCCCGACCAGAGTTCGGGCGTTGGCCACTACAGGGAAGACCCAGACCGCAGCATCCCCCAGGAAGAAAGAGCCATGCAGGGCCAGGGGTGTAGGAGCTGTCCCCAGGCGACACTGTAGGAGGGCCTCGCCACCGTCGCCGTGAAGATAAGATGGCGGCTGGGCGTAGCCGGGCAGACCAACTGAGCCCGATGGCGCCGCCAAGGCCACGCCAAGAGTCAGTGCCCCTGAAAGGAGCCCCTTCCAGGTTCGACGAGCCAAAATAGAGACAGTTGACTTGGCCCCAGATCCTGAGCACTGTCCCAAACTGGTGACGGGGCCGGGGCTCACACAATGTATCAAGCCATCGTTGCAGATCCAAGTGCCTCCACGATCAGACAATAGGCATCTCCTTTCTCGACATCTCGCGGTAGCTACCCATCCGGCGCACCATACCGGGCACAATCTGATGCGAGTGTACAAGCGAACTCCGCGCCAGGCCACCAGACACCAGCATCAGGGTCCACTCAGGCCTCCCGGCCAGCGCTCCGCTCCACTCCGCCTCCGTGGCGCTCCGCAGTTAGTTTATCGGTCTCTAAGCGTGCCTCCGCCGGAGCGTTCGGGACCAAAGTTGTACCAATGTGTGCCCCAGGGTTTCCGCCACCCTTCCCACGGCCGCGGAGCTTCAGCGGGGGGAGAGAAGCTGACGAAAAAGGGCTCGGGCCTAGTCGGGCCGGAGGAGCTGCGGGAAGAAGCGTCCGCTCACCCCGCCATCTTGGCCACGCCCCCCCATATCTTCTCTTTAGTAGACGCCATTAAGTGCGCCCCAAACGGCTTTGTGACCCCCATATACGCGAGCCGCTTAATCTTCAGCTCTTTTACCACCTGGTTTTGCCGCGCCGCCCGCCGCCTCCTGTGATCCCCCGCGGCCGCAACGCCCGAAACGTCCCTGCCTCCTGGCTTTACCACATCACCTGCCGGACCCGCGCCCTGCGTCCCCAGGACCTCCATACCTCCTTCCCCTGCTTTGTGGTCCTCCTCCAATCCCTTCGCCCCTGCCAGCGCGGCCTCATCCGGCCCCGCACCCCGATCCACCATATACCTCCCTTTGCATAGCAATGCCCCCGCCGCGTTCCGTGCCTCCTGCACCCCCTCCTCCCAAGGCTCAAAAACATCAAAACCCTCCCACTCCCTCTCCTCGGATTCTATTAGTAAAGGGGAAACCCCTCCGGCCTGCCCCAGCTCCTCCCCCCTCCTCCCCTCCCCCCCATGGCCCCCAACTCCCTACCCCCCACCTGCTCTCCTGGGGCCAACCCCCTCTCGCCTACCCCTGACCACCTTCCCGCCCCCCTTGCACCCCCCCCTTCGCCCCCTTCTTTACAGGTCTCCTGCCCCTCCTGGCCTCACTCGCGGGCCCCTGCCTGGCAGATGAGGAGCTGTCCGGCCTCCCCCTCGGCTTCGGGCCACAAACCTTCTTGCTATAGGCCTGCCCCCCCTGCCACTTCCCCTTCCTTCCTCCAATCGCCCCGGCAGCCTCCCTCGTGCCCCTCTCCCCCGACCCACCCCCGTGCCTTCATCCCCACCCCTCCATTCCCCTGCCCTTCCCCGTCCTCTTCATAGCTGACACAGAGGCCCGCTCACTCGCCGGGCCTCCCCGTCCGCTTCATTTGGACTGGGGTGGCCGCACACCTCCCTGCGCGGCCCCGCCGCTCCCACCACAGCGCTCTCCGCCCGCAGCCTCCTCCCGCTGACAGCCCTGCCCCTGGCCCGCAGATGCCATACTGAGGCGCGGCGAGGCACCACTGGCAGCGCGCCTCAGCCGTGCCCCCTGCTCCGCTCCCCCCGCTCCACCTGACACAACCAGGGCCGCGCTCCTGGCCCTGCAGACCCAACTGGATTCGCGCCAACTTCGGTGGCGGCGAGCAGGCAATGACTTCTGCCGCCACGACCACGGAGGCCTGCCGTGCCGGGCCCACCAGGAGGTCCATCCGCCCTGCCTCGCCCAGCAGGCGGATGGCCTCAAGGAAGCTCACATCGTCATGAGATGCCATTGTGCAGGTAAGACGCTGCAATAAACTGTCCAACAGCAAAGAAAAAAGGCTCCTGACCACTACCCCAAATCGCTAGACAAAAAAGCTCCTAACTAACCACGCTCCCATCCACCAGGTCTCAGTTCCTAAAATGGTGGCTGGGATAACGCAGTCTCCCTTTTTAAAACCGTTGGGCTGGTAAACTCATTTTGGCCTGCCTTTGGGCTATCCCCAGGCAGCCCAACGCGGCAAAATAGCCGCTCTTTACTTTCCCCGTCCCCCTCCCAAATCTGCCCGGGGGCAGACCTCGCGGCTCAGCTGCCCCCCACACCCCCCTTGGAGTTTGTTAGTAGTCTGAGGAAGGTTGTAGCTCAAATGTATTCACTCACAGAAGCTAGGCTAACAAACGTTTGACATTTGCTCCATTTCTGTGTGTGTTAAGTGTAGACAAGGAAGGGATAAGGTCTGCTGTCCCTGTGTGTGAAAGAATGACTCCTTCAAAACAGTCATGCCCATGAGTGGTGACGTCTATAAATGGGTATGGATATGAAGGCGATGGGTCGCTCTCATACGGGCTCCCCAAGGGGCAGGATATGCTTCCTAATACGAAGTGAGGCCCATAAAAAGCAAAGTAACTCGGGCCCATTCAGTGGTAAAGGTAAATGAAGTCCATAGAATAGGTTGCTCACTTACGGGCTCCCCAAATGCAGTCATTGAAGGAACATGGCGAGTGGGGACGTTCAGACCCTTTGTGCCTCCTGGGCAAGGAGTACACTAACTACGGGATGCGTGTATAGAGGGGGGGCGCAAACGATGGGGGAAGACTCACATCGGTTTACAGGCAGCACGAAAAGCATGGCAGGAAGTAGAAAAAATTATGTAAAATATGGAGAGCAATGGCTCCGGGTTGCGTAGATAGATAGGGTGCACAGGAAGGAAGACTTGCATGAGTAACAAGGGATGCGCGCACAGCAGCGCGCGTCATGGCAGGAATGACGCAAGTGGTGTACATGCGCGTCACAGCAAGTGCTACCTTGCCGGCGACCAGCTTTCTATTATGCGCTTGCGCGCGCACTCTTGTGCTCATTCTAGCAAGCTGATCGCTGGGAAAGTAGCACTTTTAAAAACCCTACTAAATGTCTCAGCCAGGCCAGTGCATGCGCTAGATCAGGCGGAGACCTAACTAATCATCTCCTCATACCAGCTGTCCAGAAGAGCTTAAGCCTGATTATGAGTCTGGTGGTCGATGGGCCTCCAGACTCACGGTGGCGGTGGTCTGACACCCGGATTACAACTCTCTGTGGCACACTGGCTGTAACAACGAATAGCAATTTAATGACGGTGGCTCGGCGGAGGGGCATTGCAATATGCAGAGAGGGACTAGTGCAGTGCTGCTGAGCATATTACAAATTCCTCTAACACTGGGCCTTTCATGGCGGGTGAGCCCGCCATGAAGAGGCTGGTGGTGGGGGAACAAAGGAGGGCCTACCCGGCCCCCATGCCCCCTGCCCTGTGGATGCTTTTGGGGGCACAACATGTGCCCCCCTGTCTGCCCGCATCCCTAGTTCCAACATGGCATGGACTTCACAGACCATGCCATGCTTGAACATTTCTGCTGTTCCAATTGCGGTGCGTTTTTTCTGGGCAATGCCGTGGTAAAGGCAAAAAGACCGTCTGCCTGCATTCAGATAGGTGGTCTTTGCACAGCTTTGGTGGTGCTGTGCCGGCAGAGAGCCAGCGCAGCATCATCAAAGTTATAATCGGGCCCTATGTTTAGTGGCTCCTGTGGCACTCCAGAGTTGTTTGGAACTTAATGGCAAAATGGACTTTCAAAGACATATCTTTGATATTTTTAAGTCTGACGTCCTTAGATTTTGGTAGAAATCCAATGTTCAGGCTGAACTAATTGAAGGAAATTAGTAAACAAATAGACACTAGTTTGTATGTAATGCCCCTCTGTAGTTCAGCTGCTTGATGCATCTGCTGTCTTGCACTGTAATCAACAAACTGTAAAAGGGTAGTGCTTACCTGTGCTTCTGATTCCAAAGGACATGTCAGAAAAATGTGGGGTTAGACAATAATTAGGAAGAGTACAAGACTTCATTTGTAAATACTCTATGAAAGAACTGAAACAGAATGTCTGTCATTAGCCTCGATTTAGTATTTCACGGAATCCCAGTTACCTATACATTATAGTGACTTAGGTGATTTTCAAAATTATTGATTTTTCATTGTATTGTTTGGCAAGATTTAGTCTGAGCATCAATTGCTTTGCAATTTGTAAGTAATGTATCTTCTAGATCACCAGTGCTCTCCGCCCTTTCTGCCATCTATCTGAGAACTTGCCCAGATTAACATGCAGACTTAGAAGAGGTATTGCTGTACCTTTAGTTGTATAAATAATCATTTTACAGCACGGAAGCACTGAATTCCCACAATGCTTCTAGGTCATATATGCTATTAGTAGAGGGAGCAGCACATTGAGGTGGGTTACTGAGGAGTGATGAATACTAACTGCTAGGCCAGGTCCATACCCCTGTTCCTCTATGCAACCCTTTGCAGGGGCAAGGCTGAGGATTACTGTTAGATTTGCCACTTATTCAGATGATGAGCGGTGGTAAATACCCTCGGGAGACTGGGCTTAAGCCCTAAAACTGGTGCTGAATATACTTCCAGGTACTTCTGAATAGCAACAGTCAGAATACTGAATGATAAAAAGATCCAGATCGCCAGCAGTGGAGAATAGCTTTATTGAAATCTATTGCCATAAATGGAGGCAATGGGTTTGTGCTGCAAGTTATTTGTTTTTTACTGGATTTAGGTGTGTTTAAGGACATTGGGGAGGCTCCCTTGTTCCTCTACAGAATTATGTGCACACCTTTAGGGCCAATCAAATGCAGAAAGGGAGCTAGTGTCAATTGATTTCCTAAGATGTCAGCCAAACTTCTCAATGAGGCTCCAGCGGAAGCTGAGGTTGTACTAGAATTCAGAGACTTCAGTGAAATCATTGAGGGCATTTCCTAGGCTACTCATCCAGTACCATATATGGTTCGCTGTCTTTGCTCCCAAATGCCTGGACGACAGTTCACTATCCACTGCTGATGATTAAAGGAAAAACTAAATTCCATCAATCTACCCATTGGCCCTGCTCTCTTGGTGGCACAGTCAATGTATCAGCGTGTCCATAAACCAACATGCCATAGCCTATAGGTTAAGGGGATCACCATTCACCAAGCAGCTAGTGGATCATGGGGTAATAAAGAGATGTTGAAGCCCCAGTCAATCACAGAAGAGCAAAGGGGGCTGCACTCACTCCAAGACAAGGCATGGCGTGCTCACCTCAGCGCAGTTCACATCATAGCCACCAGTTACAACTAACTCCAGGTTATGGCAGATGTATTGTGGGTCATCTCTGCCATCTCAGCCAACCACACAAGAAACTACTCTGGTGCTGAGTGCATGGCCTCCCAGCCAGTGGTTTCATGAAGTAGTCCACAGTAGCTTATCACTGTGTCTCTGGGTGAGGAAGGAAATTATCTTTCAAAGCAGGAAGACAGCATAGGCTAGGAGGACCCCACAGCTCCACCAGTTCACAATTCTCCCAGGATGCTGTTTGCTAGGCTAACTCTCATTGTGCAAAGGTCTTTGGTTTTCTAGTTTCAAAAGAAGAGGAGGCACTTATTACCACTGTGGTCACGGTTAATGTACACTGATTGTGAATGCAGAAAGCTTTCACATATTCATATAAAAAAGATGCTGTGCCAGAAAAGCTGAGGAAATTCAACTCATATCTTCTTGCAATTGGTGCAAATCATATTAGCACCATTTTGAGCCCTGAGAAAGTGACATTATGTCGCAAAACATCTGCTATCTCTTTCTATTCATATCATCATAAGTGCTGAACTGATTACCAACAAACAGAAAGATAAAAAAGGAATATTGTGAATGAAATCAGTACGTTCTGAATCATATTTTATTATACAATGCTCATTATAAAAAAAAATAAGTAAAGGTCTGATTTAGGTCTTGGCAGGTGGGTTCCTGAGTCAACTGTGACGGAGATCCCTTCTGCTGAAATAACCTGTCTGCCAAGAGCAAAATCAGGCCCTAAATCTGGAACTTTGGGTAAAAAAGGGTCTCCTCTTCTTTTCAAATTAGAAATTTCACCATTAGTTTATCAGAGAATCATTAGTGAGTACTTGTTAGCTAGACCTGTCAACCTTAGGGTTGTCTTTCCCTAAACCTTGTTGCCCTACTCCTCCATTTTTGCTTATCTCTAATTCGTTGGCTTTGGTTCTTTGTGCTAACCAGTGCTAAAGTGTATGTGTTCACTCCCTAAAACATGGTAACATTGGTTTACACTCAATTGGCATATTTAATGTACCTGCAAATCACTAGTGAAGTGGTAAAGCCTGTACCCAGACCCTGTAAATTAAATGCTATTAGTGGGCCTGCTGCCCTTATTATGACACCCACTGAAGTAGCTTTATGAACATGTCTCAAGCCTGCCATTGCAGCCTGCGTGCCCCTTGGGTATTTGATCTCATGAACCTGAGAGCTATAATGTAGTTGAGCTCAATCAGTTTTGTAAGGAAAAGGGACTTTCAACCAAGAAAGGCACCAAACTATTGGAGCTTCAGACAGCTCTAACAGCCTGGACAGAGGCTCACCAGTTTCTGACAGCAGCAGAAGGCCAGGATGGAGATGGTGAAATGGAGGAGCAGGACATGGATGCTAGCCATGAGATGCAGCATGTGGGGGTGTGTGTGAGTGACTTGTCTCCCGAATGGATACCTTGTTTACCATGGAGGTTGTGGACCAGATGATGTATATTCTAACAAAAACAACCATCATTGTCTTCAAGTTTGGAAGTACAAGGATAGGTTTGGGAATGACCAAAAGATGGAGAACCAGGATTGTGATGCTTTATTATGCCACAAAGGCACTGAATGTTTGGGTGTGGGCAGCAAAGTTGATGATTTTATCGGGTTGTTTAATTTGAAACTGAAAGAGCACATATTCAATATCTGTTTTACAGAAATGTGGCAGCACCTGATTGATAGTAAGCCTATTGATTTCAGTAAGCTTGGTGAGGAGGAGGACCTCTGGGTCAGGACCAGAGTGTCCAAAAAGGTATCTCTGGGGAATTACCAGAAGGGTGGTCAGGTGTCCAATTACAAGAAAGAGGGAGGAGAAAAACTTAAAAATAAGGAGCTCTGTAAAGTCCCCCAAAAAATTCCCTTGAGAACAACAGCAACCTGTCCCAGTCTGAGCCTTAAAGAAAAGGGATTTATGAGAAATAGACAGTGACAGTGAGTTTAGTTCCTCCAGAGTACTGAGTTTTACAAATATCGGCACTCCAAGAGAGACACCAAGGGGCATATTTATGACTTTTGTGGCGCAGCACAGCAACTCACATTGCTGCATTGCCCTGTTTCACAGGAAAAGTGCTGGATTGCACAATATGTATTTAATACGGCGCATTCTTGTCCTTTTGCCTTGTGCTCTGCTGGTTTGGCAGCGTATCTCCAATGCAGGCAACCTAGCACCATGGTGCAAGTGGGCCTGTGTTGTAGGCAGGATTGTTTTTTGCAGGAAGGATGGGCGCCTTCCTGTGCAATAACAATTCTGACAGGCTTTTTCATCTATGCAGAATGCAGCACACATAGACAGAGAAATACAAGGAGAAATAAAGATATTTCTCCTTGTTATGCCTCTCCTGGGAAGGCATAAGATTCTGGCCATTCCCAGGTTCCCAACAAGTCGTTCTGGGAATGTGTCAAAGTCCATGGGAGATGCATGGGAACACCCACCGCAATGAGCATAGAATGCCTACCCTTGGCAGTGTAGAAAAATGAAGTGATTTGCTCTGTGTTACGTTACTCCAGATTTATGAGACCGCTCAGAGCCACACAAAGTGGTTTTGCATGGCTTCATAAATCTGCCTTAGAGGTTTGCGATGCACATTTACCACATTGCGTGGTGAAATTGTGACACAAGCCTCCCACAAATATGCCAACAAATGTCCCAGGAGGGCACAGCCCCACACTGGTCGGAAGACTCCTGTGATCGCTAATGCAGTGCTTGGGGAGAAGGTGGTCGCAGTCAGCTTTAAAGAGTGAGCGGAAGTTACCGTAGTGTCCCTAGGGGATAGAGGGATGGTCATGACAATGGGCACAGGGTGGAGGCTCTGAGAGACACAGGAGCCAGCCTGACTACTGTGAGGCATCATATGATGTCTTCAGAGCAATTCGTCCCTAATACATTCCATGAGGTCATTGTTCAGACAACTATGAGAGTCACTACCTAGTGGCTCTGTTTCCCTTTGAGTGGGTGGGGTGGTCTTAGGTTCTCTAAAAGTAGCTGTGAGCCTTGCCATGTCTGTAGATTGTCTGTTGGCCAATGACCTACAGCGCACTGTTTGGAAGGTATTGGAGTGCCGGTCACACTTGGAGATGTTAGGCTGCCGGAATGGGTCTGTATGACAACAAGCTCCATGACTGCTCAAGCGTGGACTCAATTAAGCCTGAATCTGGGGAAAAAGGTCCAGGCAGTTGCCAAGAAGTGGAAAAGAAAGCGGAGCAGGAAACCAGCCTCTGAAGTTCCAGCAATCCAATTTTATGGTGTGCCTGTGGCAGCCGTCCCCTAAATTTATCATGGAGGAAACTGACACCCAGGGGGATTTACCTGAGTTTGCTGGTTACCGAGTTGAGAGGGGGTCCACCAGGGAGGAATTCTGCATGGTGCAGAAAGAGTGCCCAAATATAGAGGGCTTGAGGTGGCAAGCTGAGGCCCCAGCAAGCAGGTGATACCACTGGAGATCACCTTATCAATTGGGAGATTGACCTCCTATAGAGTGAGCCTAAGGTTCCTGGACCTGGGGCAGCCCATGTACTGGTGGTCCCTTAGTGTTTCAGGGCCTTCCTACTGAAGTTGGCTCTTTACATGGATGGAGACAGGCTCATACACGTTCTGCAGGTCCTGTCCCAACTGCCAGGTCAGCGGGAAAGTATGGGAAAAGCTTAAGGCTCACCTGGTTTCCTTGCATGCCATTGGCATTCTCTTTGAAAGAGTAGGCATCAAAATTGTTGGTTCCTTGGACCTCAAGACAGCTTTAGACAACAGGTTCATCCTGGTCTTCCTGGACCACACCACACGGTAAACAGAGGCCACCCCTCTGAGACTGATGACTGCACCTGCAGTGGCCAGGGCCCTGATGAGAATTTTTACCTCAGTGTGGTTCGCCAAAGAAATCGTGTCTGACAAAGGCACCAACTTCATTTCAGTGTACATAAAGTCCATGTGGGATGAATATAAGGTAACCTACAAGTTCATCATACCCTACCACCCTCAACCAAACTGGCTTGTAGAGATTAGGCCTGGAAGGAGTTTGCAGAGTCCACCACGCTAAGTTCTGCAAAGTGACAAAAAACTACACTGCGCTACGGAGAGTACCGCAAGCAGTGGAGTGCATTATGACATGCCGTTCACTCAGATCCTTTTAGGGCCAGGTGTTTGTCTCGCACTAAAATCAGCACAAACACCACCACGTGCAGCACAAGAGGGTGCTGCTTCTCTCTGTCGCTCCCCTCGCCCCTCCTCCCCAGACCAAAATCTACACAAGGGACCCCAGCCCCCAGGGCCCATACAGCAAAGGTTTGGGTGCCCTGGTACCCATCATAACCTGGTACGGAGCTATGGTGGGTGCTCCAAGGACCCCACTGCCACTGCTGGCTCCCTACAACCAATGGAAGCTGTATTTCTTATGCTCCAGGAAGCAGGTAAAAATGCTTCTCACTGCAGGCAGGAGCAATATTCAGATCTGTTCCCCTCCCTGCATCACTGAGGGCAGCAAAGCAGATCTGAAGTCTTTTCACCACTGGCGGGAGCATTTTTACAGATCCTGCCAGCTGGGAGTGGACTTCATGTTTGGTCTCACTTGAAGGAAGCTTTGAAATTGCTCCCACTAAGCAAGAGTAAACACATGTTTCCCAGCCCACCCTGGGCCTAAGGGGATGGGGTCCCTGGGCCTGAAATGTTTGTAAGCATGGTCGAATTTTGCGAATTCGCAATTTGCGAATTTGCGGATTTGCGAATTCGTGATCCGCAAAATTCACGAATTTGTGCGAATTTGCGGGTTTTTTTTTGGCATGTTCGCGGGGCGATTTGCGTGTTCGCGGGGCGCTTTGCGTGTTCGCGGGGCGCTTTGCGTGTTCACGTTTTTTTTTGCGAGACCGCTCGTTGTTGTGCCCTTCTGCCCTCTGCCCCACTTGTTTTTGTGCCATTCTGCCCTCTGCCCCATGCATTTTTGTGCCCTTCTGCACTCTGCCCCACTCGTGTTTGTGCCATTCTGCCCTCTGCCCCACTCGTTTTTGTGCCCTTCTGCCCTCTGCCACACTCGTTTTTGTGCCCTTCTGCCCTCTGTCCGTCTCCTGTTTTATTTTAGAATGGCGCCAGCAAGCTGCCAGCGCCATTCTAAAATAGTTACTAAGTTAGCTTCATCAGGAAGCACTAATAGATAAAATAAAGCAGGTGCTCGAATTCAGTTAAACTCGAGCACCTGCTTCTATTAGTGCTTCCTGTTAAAGCTAACTTAGTAACTATTTTAGAATGGTGCTGGCAGCTTGAAGCTTGAACTTTTGCCCCCCGGATCCGTTCCGCTCGCGGATTCGCGGATTTTTGGCAAATTCGCGGGAGTTCGCGGCTTGCGAATTTGCCGAAAATCCGCAAAATCCGCGAGCGGAACGGATTTTGCGCCCATGCTTAAATGTTTGTGTTGCTAATAACTTTGGCACCGTTTGACGAATCTCCAAGAAACTTTTCAAAATGTTCTAATCCTAGTTGGCACAAGGAATGTTTCAGTGTGATCCATCAAGCAGGGGCAGAGAAAAAAGGAAGGTCCCAAAACGTGTTTTCCCCATCCATTTTCCCATAGCAACTTAGACACAGCTCCAGCCTAAACTGCAAACCCCTTCCATAGTCCATCAATGGCTCCGTGGACCCCATCCCAAAGGCCAGTTCATATGCTGTGTCCCAGGGATCCCACTCCCTGGAGACTGCGGTTTCCCTGACTGCATCGGCAAGGGCCGGAAATCCTGCTGTTTCTCCCACTTGTCAGGAGCATTTTTTTACATCGCCCACCAAACAGGAGTAAACACAAAGTCTGCACCTAGCCGGCGGGAGCTTTAAAAATGCTCCCAACGACTGGGAGCAGAGGGACTCTTTATCCATTTTCCTGCCCACACTGATGGGTGCAGGCAAACATATCAAAATATTGCTCTCGTCAAGAGGGAGCAGCATTAGTTGGCGCAATGCCAGCTTCTGCTGCATGATGTGAGCCAGCTTGGGCCATGGACACTTGGGGCTCCCTCCAAAGCCCCCAATGAGTATATGATAGCTGCCCTGGGTGGACACCAGCACACCCACCTTTTACAGTGCTGTCCCTGGTGCATAGGGTCCCCGGGCATTGAAAAGGCTTGGGAGAGGGGCCAAATGGTGCCCCTCCCCTTTAACTCAAATAACCAGCCTTGGAGGAAGGGTGCCACAGGGCCTAACAAGGCTTGTGTGGGCACCACATGGCAGCCCCCTCTTTCATTTTAAAAAAGGGCCCTGGGGGATGGGGTCCCTAGGGCCTAACAAGGCTTGGGAAGTAGTGCCACATGACCCTATACCTTTCATTTAAAAAAGGGCCCTTGGTGATAGGGTACCCAAGGTTTAAGAAGGCTCAAGGATATGGGACACATGGCCCACTCCTCTTCAAATAAAATAAGCGTCCGCCGAGGAGATGAAGTCGTCAGGGCCTTTTATGGCTCATTTTCAGAAAAGGGCCCTGGGGAATGGGATCCCAGGTCCTAACAAAGCACCCCTTTCATTTAAAAAGGCTGTGGGGGATGAGGTCACCTAGGGCCTATGAAGTCTCAGGGAAGGGGGCCATGCAGACCCTCCCCTTTATTTATGTAGTGGTCTTGGGGGATGGGGTCCTCAGGGCCTACAAAGGTTTGGGGAAGGGGGCACATGGACCCCTCCCCTTTAAAAAACATAAGGTCCTCTGGCCAAAGGCTGTGCAAAGAGGGGATTGGCTTTCCATATGGTAATAAAATATTACTTTACATTAAAAAAACATATACATTTGCTACAAAACCCAAAGGTTGAAGTAACATTATAGTTAGATGTGATAAAAAGATCTGTTTTTGATTTTTTTAAAACTTGTAAAATGACAAAAAAAATTTACTTTAAAGTAACATTATAGTTCGGTGAATATGTCAGTGACAATATTAACGTTTTGATTTTAAAAAACACAGCAATTCAACAGTTGTAGTTAGCAGTGCTAAATATAGTTTGCACCCCCGCATTTCACTGCTTATGACCTCACATATTACATCACTACTGACATGTTCTATAACATCATTTATGAGGCCACTCATGACATCTCAAATGACATTGTTAATGACATCACTGATGGCTTCATCCAATTGGTGTGTTACTTTGCTTTGTAGTTTACATAGTGGCCAGTAGCTACCATAGTACTTCTCTACCTAAGTTTTTTTACAGACTATGTCCAGCTAATGGGTGTAAATGTTTACCAAATGAGCAAAAAGAAAAGTTGTCGTCTCGAAATAGTAAACTAATTTCAATCCGCAATTTGGACAATAGAAGCTAAAGCTGTTGCTGCTTTCTAAAAAAAACAGCATATGTTTTACAAACGAAAAGTCCCTCTAATTAATCGCTTATAATTTAGCCAGCAATGACGAAATTCAAGAAAAAAGATGTCCTACAGTTGATGTCCTGACAAGAACCCTCAGATCTAATAGGGTTCGAAATGCGTTGACAATTATCAAATCAACATGGAGTCCTCCCTCAAAAAAAAATTGGGGAGCTTATAAGGATCTCTTTAGTGTCATTTGAGGCACTTGGTTGGGTCCCCTTCTCTTTTCAAGGAAATAATGATTAAACAACTGGTGCATAGATTTTCAAAGTGAGCCCAGATTATTAGTTCAATCAATTGAGCCTTGTTGGTACTGTTACATTTTAGAGCTGGGGAATATTGATGTATTCTTCAGTTTTCATTGTTTATATTGCTGTTTGCATTTCACTTTGTGTTAAAATGTGCTTTAGGTAAAAAATTTCCATCATTTGTTGATGTGATTTGTCTTTCATTTTTGAATGTTTATGGCAGTATCACAAAAAAAAGATCGAAATGTTTTTGACTATTAGTGAGAAAAAAAACCTTGATCACGCTGATTAGGTTTCAAAACCAGGCGGTTCAATTGGAGGGCTTTACTGCCCCCACCCGCTCTGTATCTTATGGGGTCCCCCAGGGTTCTTCTCTCTCTCCTCTTCTCTTTAATTTATACATCCCTCCCCTCATAGTTTCTCTGCTTAACATGGAAGTCTCTGTTTTCAATTACGCCGACGACCTCCAGCTCGTCTTTGACCTCTCTTCCTCCCCTGAATCCACTTTCAAATTCCAGACCACACTCATTTTCATTTACGATTGGATGATCCACAATCATCTAAAACTCAATCCGGACAAGACGGAGCTGATCCTAATTGGCGGTTCCACCTGCCCTTGGAATTCTGCCTTCTGGCCATCCGTCCTTGGTCCCCCTCCGGTACCGTCCGCTTCTGTCAAAACCCTGGGCAGTAAAATCAGCCAGGATCTTTCCATTCACCTTCAGATCAGCTCCGTTGTCTCTTCCTGCTTTCTGTTCCTCAGAGTCATTCGAAAGATCTCCCGTTTTTTTTCCCTTGAAGCCCTCAAATTTATTATCCTGGCCATGATCATCTCCCGCCTGGACCATGGGAACTGTCTGTACGTGGGCATCCCTGCCTATCAATTGCGGCGCCTTCAGTCCGTACAGAATCAAGCCGCGCGCCTCATCTATCGGCTCCCTAAGTTTCACTGCACCACTCCTCTGCTCCAGTCACTTCATTGGCTACCCATTTTGCAAAGATCCCTATTTAAGATGGGCTGCCTGATCTTTATGGCCCGTGCTGGTAGGGCTCCAGTCTTCATTAACTCCATGATCTCCTCCTATGCTCCTAGCCGTAGCCTTCGTTCTTACACCCAGGCTCTTCTTAACACCATCGGTGCTTATCGTATTCCCTCTCCTGCGCTGGAAAACGGTAAATCCCATTATTCATGACAAGCTCAGCTCGTCATAAGATACGAGAAGGTTACCTCATGATGAGCTGAGCTCGTCATGAGCGTCGAAGGAGTTAATGTCCCTCGGTTTCGGAGGACTAAGGTGGGCGGCATGAGGTTTTCTACCCTTGCCCCCCGCTTTTGGAACGCCCTCCCTCTGTCTATCAGGTCCAGGTCCGGCTACTTGGATTTTCGTAAAGCTTTAAAAACCCACCTCTTCACTCATAGTAAGTCTCTGGTGTCTCCCGCCGTTGTGTCAATCCCCCAGCACCAGGAAACCGCTTGGTAGCAGAGCGCTTTACAAATCACTTCAACTTCAACTTCTGCTGTCACTGTGTAGATCAGAACTGATGCATCGCCTCTGCTGCGTGGATCAGAACTGATGCATCACCTCTGCAGCATGGATTGGCCTTTACAAACACCACTGTGCGACGAGCTTCCTAACGCAAGGTCCTTGCATCTACATTGGCAACAGACTCGATGATGGCGATAAAGCCTCTGCATCCTAGCTCATCGGAGCTGAAGCAATGCCGCTGCTTTTTGGCTAAGGACCAGTGCATCATCATCACTGTGAGGATCATAGCCAACACATCACCTCAAATGTATCGCCTATCCTCAAAGTCAATAAACCCAGGATTAAGGACCTTTTGTTCAGCGGCCCTCGCTGTGGCCCGGTATCCAGTCCATGCTCTATCGTGGTCTGCCTGAACTTTTGACTTTATTCCAATTCAGCTTGACCAGCTATCCCAAATAGTGTTTTTTTCTTCGTTACACTATTTTCACCCCAAAACTTTGAAATTCAATATCTTTAGTTCTATCAATTGAACTTTTGTAGTTGTGGTCTTGTTTTAAAAAAAGAATTACATTAGAGATAATATTTTGAGAAGGTGTGGAATCTTTTTCTGGGGTGTTTTCAATTTTTTACAGTTTGAAGTTTTGAAAAAATGCTTTACATATTGCTTTTAAGTTAAGCCTGACTGCTCTGTGCCAAGCTACCAGTGGGTGAGCAAAGGTTAAAGTAAGATTGCCTGACACTTACCCTGATTAGGATTGTGGCTTCTGTTTGACTAAGGTTCACATCCCAATCAACCAACAACCCAATTTTTAACAACAAGTATACGTTTTAATAGTAAATGTTGGAGGGACTGGAAAGAGTTGGCCGGAAAAGAGGCAGGCTTATTATTATAGGGGAATGGATTAGCAAAGTTACAGAGTTTAGGGAGGGGTGTAGGGAGGGACATCACCCACTCACACAAGAGATATTCAATTGCATTATCTAGGGGTGGAGATATGTAACTTACACTTTACTTTTGTAGTAAGTTTAGAGTTGGGGCCTGATTCAAAAATGTAAACTTACATTATGTGTAAGTTAATGATTGCTTGCTTTTTATAAAGGGATTTCATGAGTAGTTCATTTACGAGTGGGGAGTCTCTGTACAAAAAAGATAGGACTTTTTATTGTGTGGGGACTCCACACTCACAAAGATACTACTCATAAATCCCTTTGTGAATAGTAAACAGTTGTAAACTTACACAAAAGTTTAAGTTTGCCTTTGTGAAACGGGTCTTTGGATTTTGTGTTTACTGAAAGTAGTGAACTGACAACACAGTGTACACTTACGCAAAAGTGCAACTTACTCATGTAAATCAGCCTCCTTATTTTGGGCGCAACTTACCTATCTTATCTGTAGGACAAGTAGGTGTTTGTAGAACTTTGATGGCATCAATATTCAGGATTTCTTTTCTTCTTAGCTTGAATTATGTGAGCATGTACACAACTGAATTTTTGTACTGCCACTTGCCAACTGATTGTAACAAAACAATTCTCCTGTGGCTCTTTCGATCCTGCAATAGTTGTACATGGTTGGAATTGTTTACAAAGCAGGAAGGTAAGATTTATACATAACAAAAAGTTGCCACCAGACACTAACTTACGAAATATATGCTCACCTTTCTGCATATTGCTCAGCATCTCAGACAGAGGGCAAATAAAACGTAATAGTCTGACACTGAGGGGCAGATTTCTCAAAATGACATGCAACGCAATGCTGCAAGACACCATTCTGTGCTGCATTGCATGACAGGAAGAGGTCAGGAATGCTCCATATTTAAAATGAAATGGCACATTCCTTTCTTGCCCTTGCGCTGCTGCACTATGTGAATTATAGGGTTAAAGTACACATCCATGAACCATGGTGCAAGGGTGCCTGTGTTGTAGGCAGGATTGTTTCTGTTAAGGAAGTGACACCTTTCCGCACTAAAGAAATCTTTGGAGACTTTCTCCTCTTTCTATGGTGCCGAATACAGCACACATAGAAATAGGGAATAAAGGGGAGAAAGAAAGATATTTCTCCTTGTTGTGCCTCCCCCGGGAAACTATACCATTGTGAAGCATTAACAGGTCTACCACACTTGGTAAATCTGGGAATCCACCAAATTCCATGTGTGGATGTGTGAGAACACCCACGCTTACCCATTGAACGCCTCCCTGGGACGGAGTACTGATTTAACAAGTCATGCAGAGCCACACAAGGTGGCCCTGTGGGGCTTGGTGAATCTCATTCTAGATTTTGCAATGGACTGCGTCCTCTTGCATGGCGCGAGGGTACAGAAAGCCTTTGCCCAAATATGCCCTGAGTATTTTGGGCATTCTGCCCTTTGTTGACTCTAGCTACAAAAATCCTCATTCTAGTAAACCTGGAATACTTGGATTACAACCATGCTGATGTTTCTGGATCCCTCCTGCTGCGTTAATATCCTTCCAGGGCACTGTGTGTGCCTGCCTAGTTCATAGTAATTTAATGATCTGCAAAGTTATGTCATGCATTAACTAATACTTCGTCTCCATCACTCTTCCCCCTCTCTCGGCCTGTCACTCTGATTTAAACTCTAACACTCGTGCTTTGATTTCATGTCAGCTTAATGCTGAGAGACGGATTTGTGCATCACCAAAGTAAAGTAAAAAGAAAGGGATATCCAGCATAAAATGATAATAAGTCAAAGCTGCTGTTCAGTTTCATGTCATTTCTCTTTACTTTTGCTTGTGACAAGTAAAATTCCTGGTACAGCTTTGGATGATAGATGAACTTTTGTACTTCATGAGGGTTGTTTCAGGTGAGCCTAATTGTTATAATAGCTTGACGCGTTTTTGAAAAATTGATTGGACACAGCCGTCTCAATGTACAGAACAGAATAATTATACAAGAGTAACTGCGTGATCATATTATTGCAAACACACTCCTGGCTGCGAGCACCTGCAGCAGCTTTTTGGCAGAAGCACTTAGCAATGTCTTCAATGGTTGCATGCTTTCTCTTCAGGTGCACACGTCATGTCATATTGGCACAAATAATTTATATGCAGTAATTGTATTTAATATTCCCTCCTCAGTTGAAACAGGAAAGATATTATTAATTGATGATTGTGACGACAGGCGGAACTTTTGGGTCATGTTGAGGATAGCCGACTTTGGTCATATTGTTTTCACTTCCAAAGCAGGCGTGGCCCGTAACATAATGCCTACACCGTCATCCACTCTCCTCTCCACATTTTACATTTACCCATACAAGGATTACACCGGACACATTGTTTATGGGAAAAGAACTGCTGCAGGTTTATTTTTCATACAACAAAAGTATGTAATTTTGTGGGTTATCTCACAGGCGATCCAGGGCAGACAGCCCCTCGCTGCCCCGTCTGCCTAATGAGCCAGCCGGCACGGTGGGTCGACGCCCGGACAGTGCAGCACCTTTGTAGGTCCCCTTCCGGATCACGTGATCATGTCTTATACTCCCGCCCCTTTCAGGGCGGAGCGGGTATGGCACACCCCCGGTTGGTCAGACCCCCCAATGGCCCGAAGGACTAACGGGGCACCGTCGCTGTTTTCCCGGAACTGCCCTGAGGCTCCAGGTCTTTGGCCCTAGCACCCTTACTGTGCCAGGCAGAGGTACCCTTACTGTACTCGTCTGCCGCAGAGGTACCCTTACTATACCCGTCTGCCTCCAGATTGCCCTGTAACTCTGCCAGCAACACAAAAGAAAACATTAGAACGTCCAAATATGCTTCCCACCTGCCCAGCTGCTGGGTACGAGGATAGGGTGGGTGCAGCGAGGGAGGCAGACAGCAGGACGATGGGAAAAGAGGCTGAACAGGAAGCGGCAGGGACCTAAGTACACTGCCCGCCCCCAGGTGTCCCCTCCCCTGGACGCACGTCACTGGTGCACCGCCCAGGGGAGGGGGGGCTGGTGAGGCCGCCGCGAGCCTCCCCCTCCTAGGGGACAAGAGGGGTGGCTCCGACTAGTGGGCACTAGAGGGCTGCCCTGCTGATGTCCCCCTGCGGGTGACACGGGCAGCTGCAGGTAAGAGCGATGATGCAGCAAGTAAGTGGTTTTATTTATTTAATCTAATTTTACCTATCCCGCCAGCAAGACATGCGTGCAGCTGCATAGTGCCCACACCGTCATCCGCTCCCCCCCTCCAAGAGGGGTGGGTTCGACTAGTGGGCACTAGAAGGGCTGCCCTGCTGATGTCTCACTGCGGGAGATGCGTGCAGCTGCATAGTGCCCACACCGTCATCCGCTCCCCCCCTCCACGTTTTACATTTGCCCATACAATTATTACACCGGACACATTGTTTATGGGAAAAGAACTGCTGCAGGTTTATTTTTCATACAACAAAAGTATGCCATTTTGTGGGTTATCTTACGGGTGATCCAGGGCATGCAGCTCCTCGCTGCCCTGCCCGCCTAATGAGCCAACCGGCACGGTGGGTCGACGACCGTACAGTGCAGCACCTTTGTAGTTTTCCATCTGGATTACTTGATCATGTCTTATTCTCCCGCCCCTTTCAGGGCGGAGCGGGTATGGCACACCCCCGGTTGGTCAGGCCCCCCAACGGCCCGAAGGACTAACGGGGCGCCGTCGCGGTTTTCCGGGAACTCCCCTGCGGCTCCAGGTCTTTGGATCTGGCACCCTTACTGTGCCAGGCAGAGGTACCCTTACTGTACTCGTCTGCCGCAGAGGTACCCTTACTGCACCCGTCTGCCTCCAGATCGCCCTATAACTCCGCCACAGCTCTGGAGGAGGCTGCCGTTGATGACAGAGCCCCCCACCTCAGAGTTTCCTCTTACATCCCACAGCTTCCAGTGCCTCCCGCACATCAAGGAGGAACTTATCCATCCCGACTTTGCCACATTGACCAGACAACTTCATAGTTATGTTCAAATTATCCCTGGTGCCCATAGAAATGGGGACACAACAGGTATGAGGGAATAAGTGTGAGGTGTCCATCCTTAGACACTGCACATTTCGCAAAGTGCCTACCTACAGATGGCCTGACCCTGTTATCCACCTGTGACCCTTGATACTTATACCAGTAATGGAGTCGAACTACCAGGTAGTGGGTCACATGTTTAGCTACAGTCCTTTTTGGAAGATTCCCTGGGGACCCCTCTGTGTCCCTGCCAAAGCTGTTCACCCACTTCAGCCCTATAATGCCCTAGCCCATCCCTTAACCCCTTAGATGCTCATGACAAGCTCAGCTCATCATGAGGTACACCTCTCGTGTGCTCATGACGAGCTGAGCTCGTCATGTAAAAGGGGATTCTGTAAATATCAGCACAGAAGGGGTATCCGCTTAGCACCCAAGGTGTTAAAGACACCTTACCCTGACTTTGTGAGGGGGATTAGGGCCCAGCACCCCAGTCTATGTTTCTAACCTTTATCTCCCTTGCCGGCTCCAGCTAGTGTGAGCCGCTATCCCTATCATGGTGGGGCACAACAATGGCCATTTTCCACCTTGGGGACTATCCTGCCATGGGATAAGTGACTTAGAAACAGGTGTCCTTGTGTCCTTGTCATATAAAAGGGGGACACACCTGAACGCAAAGCACTCGTCCCTTTTTGGGCAGCCGGAACACCAAAACAGCCTTCTTCAATCATTGTAGCCAAATTATGTTGACCCCACGTTCTCCACAGGTTATTGCACCACAACCCACAATTAACTGGCAGCTACCACCACTGCCTAGATCCTGGCTCTAGCGCAGGTGTTATTGTCTGTCTCGGATGGGCTTGAGCCTCCATCTCTTGGTGCATGCTTGTAACCTTAATGTAATGTGATTAACTACCATACGAAAGTGTGGAATGGCGTTGCAGCGATAGCCTGTGCCTGGAACAGCTTGCCGGAACATTGGCATCCTGTGGATGGTATAATTCATAAAGAATACATCCCGAAATAGAAGTGTGTGCCAGAGACGACAGGGAAATAATATGGGAAGTCCCATCAAGTGGTACATTATGGCACATTTTTAAGACGTAATCTTTCTCTTACGGCTACGTCCTAATGCATTTGGGTAGCCCTCCCACCCTGCAGTAATTGGAAAACACATACAAAGAAATAGGTATAGCATACTTGTTATGCTTTGATAAAAGCCCTAGTCCTGATGAGGCCCGCAAGTTAAGGGGCTGAAACGCGTCGACAATCTTGGATATGGACACCCTATGAATTAACATTCAAGGACAAGCAATAACCAGCAGTAGTTCAAAAGAATACGGATCAAATAAGGATCGCGCATAATTCTGCTGTGATGAGGTGTACCTGTTGAAATAGGAATGCTCCTTAGATAATAGACGATAGAGCATCCATTTAAGTAGTTTGGGCTATTAGAAATAATGAACAAATGTTCAACCTATTTTTCCAATGTTGTGTAGAAATGTATATATGTGATTCTTTGTTTGTAAATAGTGTAATATAGATGTTTATATTATACAAAAGAAAGTAATGAAACACAAGATACCGTGAAAATACATTAAAGCTCCAAAAAAGGAAGACATATCCGGTGAATATAATTCATTTATTGAGAGAGCGGCGGGTAACAGACATATTTGAATTGTAGAGATTGCTTCTAAAATAAGAAATAGGATCAGACGGTAATTTATAAACCTGTTTGAGCATTGTTTGAGATACAATTGGTCCCATAGCATCATATTTTTGTTTGTGCAACCTTAATGTAATCACCTTAGTTGTGCAAGCCCCTGCCTGTCGCAAGCTTAGCTAAGCCCCTGCTGAAATTACCTGCCTGTGTATGCCGACCAAGCTAGCTACCTAGGCGTCCTGTCCCTAACCAAGGCCTACCTCTATAGGCATGTCACTACTTGTCTCCATCATGCGTTTAACACTATTTTGAGACCTACTTAGACAATCACCCTTCCAGTACACCGTGCAGAGTAACTATTACCTCTGTCTCGTGACCAGTCACCCCTATTGGGCATTCGTTGGACCCCAGGCGGCTATTTAACAAGCACCCTATCCAAATGAAAATCAAGTTGGCAAATTGGAACACCATTACTTTCTCACTATGCACTTACGGGCATGGAAATACTGCCTAAAACCTCCCCACTTTAGAACCTGAATAACCACTAAATAAATCTGACTCAGGCTGCACGCTTACTAGTGCACCTAGCCCAGAGCCCTCCACTGCATGTGAACCCTGCAGTTCGAATTAAGACTGTTGTTATTACCTGCCTACATCTACAAAAGGAGCACTACATCTTCAACCAGGCCAACTGTTGGCTTTGTCCATGCTTCCTAGTTGCAACAAATAAATAAGCTACCAAATAGCTTCCTTGCCTAGCCAACTGAGAGCTAACCGCCCCCATCCATGTCTGCCCAGGTCTCAACTGCCCTGTGTGACATTACCATCCTTTCGATGCACTATGAGTGACATTAAGACTAAGAATGACACTTTATTGCTGGTCACTAAAACAATGATGATGAGGGGGACCCATTGCAGTAATTACTCCCATTTGATCATCAAGGAACTCTAAGAATACCATGGTTTGGGGCAGCCTTTGTGAGATAATCCCGGTCTTGGAGTGTGCATGCGTGAGACAGACATATACAATATTCTGGGAGACAGCCTACCTTTGTGGTTACTCCTCCTGTCACCTATGAGCTGATGCCAGCAGCTGCCTAAAGTACTTGGGCACACTTGGGGCAAATGTCATGTTAATTTGCGCAACCGATATGCTTAAAACTGCTTCTTCTCTCCCCTACAAGCAGTCAGAACCTGGTTGTGACCTTGCCCCTCTAGAGCCCCTAACCAGGAACAGCATTCAGGCTCCCAGCACGGAGCACGCCCTGGCTCTTCCTGCTTATGTTACCACCTGGCCTCCTCAGATTGGTGCCTGTGTATTTGATCCACTTGTCCTGCAATTTAGAAAAGGTTAAAATCCAATCCTGGACGTTCTGACTCAACCCCCACACAATGGCCCTAGTGTGTCCTTCCAGTGTACCGGCTCCCGGCCCTGGCATGCCAGCCATCTAGGCGTCATTTGCCCATTCTAGAGCGAAACCCATGCGTTTCTGAAAGAAAGAACAAATCCATGAAAACATCCCCCAACCCGTGCTGACAGGTACGCCTATTGCTCACTCGATCGCCAGGATCAGAGCCCCTTATTTGCGCACCAGTTGCTGTACCACACAACACATTCCATAAAGCACATGGGATGCATAATATGCCCAGATCCACCAGTCGTTTAAAAGAAAACTCATTTCAAAATATTATGAAGGAATGCATGATTCCCCCTTGCTCTGCCACTGCTTCCAGAGAGACACCCCAATTATTGCCCAGCAAAACAACCAATTGTCCAGACTCAACAGTTGTTCTTTCAAGAGAGAACATCACAATATTGCCCAGGGGCTACCTAATATGTCCCGACACACCAGTAAACTACCAATGTATCACTTTCATGAGTGTAACCTGCTCGCCCCACACCAGGGACAGTAATGACAACTGGGGAGAACATGGGTCCCCCCCGACCCTAGCACACTGCCCCCAGTGTGCTATGACCCTTATACCTGTTGATAGCAGGTGGCCCCCCATGTGAGTAGGGAGGTTCTTCAGGGCGGTTCCTGCATTAGAGACAGAAAACATTCATTAGAAGCCCTGCTCCCCCCCCTCATCTACCAACAATGTCCCACACGCTACCCAGGCCAAGCCTGTTTGGAGCCAGATGCATCAATGTAGCGTCTTGAAACTAAATCAATTATTCACATGCTGAATCTGCTAATGACCAATGCACTTAGGAGTGTGTGATTTAGCGTCACTTCTTAACTCGTCCCCTTACTATTCTCTTACCTGATGGAAGACCTTTAAATATGGAAAGTTCTATTCTCCTTGACTATGGAAGTGTCTTCCCAGAGTGTTCTTGTGGTTGGAGAGTCTGTGTGGTTTGAGAGTCTGCCATTTATTGCAGTATTATCCTTCCACCTGTGTTTGGTACTCTATTGTAACAAGCACACGTCACTATTCTCATGTAACACACTGTACGCAATCCCTTACATTGTCTTTGCTTCTGGTACTTGCACAAGTGCCACCATTGCCTAAATAACATTTGTTCTTGTGTTTGGGTGTCTGCCCTGTATTGCAGTATTTTACCTCTACTTGTACTTTGTACGCTTTTGTAACTTGCTCACATGTCACTTTTTCTTCCTGTAATGCACTGTTTGCTACCTCTTGAATTTTGGCTCAAGTTTGTCTCTGCTTCATGAAGCTTAGCATTTGCTTGTGTAATGTGTTCACTTATAGTGCTCTCATGTATTAGTTCTGTTCCTATTGTGAAGGCTCTGACACCTCCGGGTAAAGTCTGCACTTATATAAATGCATAAATAGGAGGCAAATGCTACAGACAAGGCCCAGGATCAGTGACCTTCAAACTAGCTGTAAGCTTACTCACATGACACCCCGTCATTCCCCAGGAAGCTCACATCATGCGAGAATGGGAATCCCTTCCATTCAACAGCATCCAACAAGATGGCATGTGGGGTACCCACCTCCAAAAGCGCAGACTAGAATGGCATTAAAGGAGCGCTCAATCGTGCCGAATACTAATTAACTGCACTGGCAAGTTACAATGGTGAAATTGTACCGTCCCGTGAGGTCCTGATTGACACTTAAAGACCTGCCTGCTAATTGGATCAGAACTGTATGAAGTGGCCGCCGAATGTGTCTTGTCTAGTAATCTATAGTCTGCGCCGAGCTAATTTCGGTTTTGTGTTGGAGAGTCGTAAATTGGGAGTAGAATCTGCTGACCCAGCGCATACGGAAAAAAGGGCACATCAAAGAAACTTTGTGTCTGCAGACTCAGCAATAAGCCACAGTGCAATGCAGTATCAATCATAAGCACCGGTGCCTGTTGCCATTCGCTAAAAACCAACAGAACAACTTAAGCGCTGCGAAAATATGGGAGAGGCAAATGCTGCTCTTTGTCTACTCCCGCTACGAACGTGCATTCAAGTGGGGATTACTCTAGTTTGCCCAAAACTCCCTTTTGCCAGGTTTTGGTTTTGTACCATCAACGAGTCCATCTATCTCTGCCGTTTGTGGGCTTCCAGTCACTTTAATGTTACCCATCGTTACACTGTTCAAGCAGTTCTACAACCTGGGACTGAGTGATACAACAGGTTCTCGTCCCATACATATAAAAGCTCCGCTGAACTAAAGGGGTGGTAAAAACTTTGCTCATGGCTTGATCAATAACCTAACTGCTTAAGCCCCAATATTAAACTCAGGACGAAACACAACAACTACCAAAGCCCCTTCATACGACGAAGCAACAGGTAGTACAAGCAGAAACAATTTTAACGACTTTTTCCTCTGGAACAAACTGAATCATGTCAGCTCATAATTCACAATTCCCCAATTCTCAAGGCGCGCCAGCTGTGTCTGGTTCTTGTGCTTGAGTGGCTACCGTATATTGCCGAATTATACCTCTATTGTACTTTGTTTCTCTTTTAGCCTGCACACGCTGTCCCTATATCCCCTGAATGGCCCATAGTTAGTGTGCTCACAATTGTTACTTTT
The DNA here is from genome assembly GCF_964263255.1 of Lissotriton vulgaris. NCBI lineage: Eukaryota > Metazoa > Chordata > Amphibia > Caudata > Salamandridae > Lissotriton > Lissotriton vulgaris. The sequence continues at coordinate 392,978,050 of NC_141693.1, forward strand.
ACGTCATGTAACATCATGTTTGATTTTGTAACGTGCTCACTTGTAAATTATTCATGTATAAATATTTTTAGGTTATGTAACCTCACGTTTGATTCTGTAACGTGCTCCCTTGTAAATTATTCATGTATCATTACTGTTCCTATTGGGAAGCGCTCTGATGCCTACCGGTTAAAACAGCGCTACATCAACACCGTAAATAGAGAAATTATGCTGTGGACGCAGCCGTTAACGCCACATGATGGGACAATACAGGGGAGGCTCAGGGTAACCTGAGCGTTCGACTGGGCTCAGAGCCACCCTGCCCCTCGACATGTCATCACACAAAAACCCATGGCTTCAAACAAGACCACGCAATCCGTGGCCCAGCCTCACCCCGCTGAGCGCCGACGGGGTTTTGGGAGAGGTGGTGCACAGCAACAAGACAATCAGGACCTCCTTGCCAAACCCGAGCGATGTACGCTGTTGACCCTACGAAAAACAGGCCTTGCGGGGCCTGAGACCAGCTGCTCCCTTCCGGTACGAATTTCGGAGGCGGATGGCCCAACCCCACAGCAGTGCGGCGATCCACCCGGTAGTCCCCTTACTTAATGCTTGTGGCGGGCCGCCCCCCAGTGGAAAAGAAAAAAGGGGGGGTGCGCCCTTACACCGGGATGATATTTCTTCAGTAGGAATGATGCAAATGCATTTCACACGTTTAGGCACCGGGGGACTGCACAATGTGGGTCCTCTGGGGCCGGGCTAGGCCTACAGCGCAGCGCCACTTGCAATGAGGGGACACACACACACTGTTGCTGCTCTGGTGTGGACCGGAAGTGCTGTGCCACTTCGGTCCCTTTATTTAAAGCTTTCTGGCCACGCCTGGCCAGAAAGTGATACATGGTGCGGAGTGCTTCCGGGGCTCAACCTGAGACCCTCGGAGCACTAGAGCGCTACATCCCTTCCCAACTTGGATTTTCAAAAATAACTATAATAGTCAGTTCAACATGCAAAGTCTGCCAGTTTGTGATTGGGCCGTGGATTGGATCTCAGATCATATTGCCCCTTGCCTCTCGGAGGGATCTGGTCTCGAGGGGGTCCCGGTGGGGACAGAGATGGGTGTTCTGCAAAGTCCGGGGGCACACACGAATCATCCCTTGTGGCTGCATGTTCTCCTTCTTCTCTCGCTACAGGTACATCATCATTTGAGTTCTGTCCTTTCGGAGCGGGTATTGGCTTGAACCACGATATGTTGCGAGTCACCTCTTCTCCGTCTCGGCTGACTGTGACTGCTGTCCCGTGGGTTTCCTTGATGACCCAGGGCTCCGGTTCGAATGGGGTCTTAAATTTTCCTCCGGGCCTCCTTGTTCGGATTAGCACCGTCTCTCCTGGATTCAGGGTTTTTGTCTGGGCTCTCCTCTTACAACTTGCTTTCTCGTTTGTCCTCCTTCTCCTTTCTTGGGTGTCTGCCGGTGAGTACGGTGCGGGAGCCCAACTGTCGGCCATTGGTAGTAGGTCTCTCCGAGGGCCGGCCAGCATCAATGCCCAGGCTGAATGCATGGTGGTGCTGTGCGGTGTGCTGCGGTACTCCCTTAAGAACACTTGTAGTGCTTCTTCCGGGTCACTCCCTTCCGCTGAAGATATTCTCAGCACTTTGTTTATTGTTCTCATAAAGCGTTCTACCTCACCGTTGGCTTGCGGCCATTGCGGGGTAATTCGGTGATGTTTTATGCCAAGGTTGTCCAGAAACTTATTAAACCCACTCCCCTGGAACGGGGGCCCATTGTCTGTCTTGATGACCATTGGGATGCCGAACAAAGCAAAGGTTTTGATGAGGATGGGGCGAATATTTGCGAAGCTGGTTGATGCCGCCGTTTCCACTATGGGGTATTTGGTGTAGTTGTCCACTAGAACTACGGTGACTCTTCCGTCTGGGAAGCTGCCAAAGTCCAGGCTTAGCCATGCCCATGGTGATGGGGCGTGTTCCTCCGTGATTATTGGGGCCGGTACTTCGGGGCTGCTTGTGATTTGGCATGCTCGACACTCTCGCACGCAGGCTTCGATGTTCTCCTCCATGTTGGGGAACCATATCTTCTCTCGCATCCTCGCTTTCATTCTGCGGGTGCCTTGGTGTCCTTCGTGTGCCAGGGTGGTTGCTCTCTCTTGCAGCGCTTTGGGAATGACCACGCGAGTCCCTCTTAGTAGGAGGCCATTGTCAGCGCAGCTGAGGTCATCGTGAACCTTCCAGTATTGTTGCAGGCGTGTTCTGTCTGCTTCGTTCCACCCGTTGGTATCCTTCAGGAAGTTTGCCCACGTTCCGGATTGTATAGCTTCCTTTACCCTTCCGACGACTGCATCGTTGTCATAGTGGGATATGATGATGTTGGCGGTCAGCGCGCAGGGGCATGCGCCCGTTGCTAGCATGTTGATGAATTCTTCGGTCTGGGCTTCCGGGTCTGCACTGCCGGACTCTTCTGCGGGGGGATGGCGCGACAGGAAGTCCGCCGGGTTCTTCGCCCCTGGTCGGTACACTAAGTCCATTTGGTACTGTTGAACCTGGATTGCCCAGCGTTCGATCCTTGGCGGTGGATGTGGAGCGGTCCCACGGAATAAGGGGATTAGTGGCTGGTGGTCTGTCACCATTCTGAATGGGTGACCGGATATGTAGAGGTGAAAATGGGCGCACGCCCATTTTACTGCCAGTGCCTCCCTCTCAATTTGCGAGTACCGTGATTCGGTCGCTGTCAGGGCTTTGCTTGCGAACGCCAACGGGGCCCACACCCCTGGTTCAGATTCTTGCGACAGGTGAGCTCCCAGGCCCACTGGGCTGGCGTCCACTAGTACTTCGGTGGGTCTTGCCGTGTTGAAGTACGCCATCGTTGTGCTGTCTAACAGGGCCTCTTTGATCCGGCGGAATGCTTTGTCTTCTGTTTCCGTCCATTTCCATGAGCTGTCTTTCTTCGTCAGGTTTCTCAGAGGCTCTGCGATTGTGGCCAGATTGGGTATGAACCTGGCACAGTATTGCGGCATCCCTAAGAAGCTCCTTACTTCGGAAGTGGTTGACGGTGCTGGTGCGTTCTTGATGGCGTGCGATTTGCGGGGGTCTACCTTTACTCCGTCTGAGTCGAATACATATCCGAAGAACTCTATTGATTTCCTGAAGAACTGGCATTTGTCTTTGTGTAAAGTGACACCATACTGCGCGAGTCTTTGTAAGGTGGCTTTCAGTCTTCGGTGGTGTTCTTCACTGGTTTTGGCGTGAATCAAGATATCGTCGCTGACGTTCAGCACTCCATTAAGTCCTGTTAGGATTTCTTTTATTGTGTTTTGGAAAATTTCGGCTGCGGATGAGATGCCAAAATTTAGTCGCTTGTATCGTCTCAGCCCTAGGTGCGTTGAGAATGTTGTAATGTAGCGGCTCTCCTCCGCTAGCCTGAGCTGGTGATATCCTGCATTAAGGTCCAACTTAGAGAACCATTGGGCCCCATTCAGATCCGTCAGGATGTCATCTACTGTTGGGGTGAGGTGTCGCTCCCGTCGAATGGCTTTGTTGGGGACCCTCATATCTATGCAGATGCGGATTTTGCCTGGCTGGCGCGGTTTCTCGGCTATCACCATTGGGGATACCCACGGCGTTGGCCCCGATACTTTCTCAATTACCCCTTGTTCTTCAAGTTGGTTGAGTTCCTTTTCCACGGCTGCGCGCAAGTGGAAGGGTATCCTCCTGTGCCTTAGGGCTATTGGCTGGATGGCAGGGTCGATGTGTAGTTTGATCGGTGGTCGCTTGATCGTGCCGAGACCCTCGAATAATGTGGGGAACATTTCCAGGATGTCTTCTGTTTGTAGCGCTTTGACGGCGTTTGCAAACGCAATGAGCCGGAGGTCTTCTGCTGTGTTGCTGCCTACAAGCAGGTCTGCTTCCTTGTCTATCACGTGGAACGTTGTCGTCACCTCGTTGTCTTCTGCTTTTACTTGGACCGTCATTTTCCCTCGTAGTGGGAGGGGTTCCTGGCTGCCGTACGTTAGTATGCGCGCCTTTGAAGGGACTAGCTTGGGTCTTGGCTTCAGTGCTTTATAGTGCTGGATTCCCATGATGTTCACGGTGGCTCCCGTATCGATGACGCCATACGCTGGGGACCCGTCGATGTGTATTTGGCACTTGGGCTGTGGTCTCCGTTGTTTCTTTAGTTCACTTACGAATGACACGTAGTAGCATTCATCTTCATCCTCTGAGGGGGAATCGTCGAACTGGGGTTGCCTCGGCGATCTGTGTGATCGAGACGACGTTGCGTCGTCCAGCGATAGCTGTTTCACTTCTCCCGTGATTGGTTTTCTTCCGGACTCCCCCTCTTCCGCGGGAGCCACCCCTGCACACGCTTGCGAAGTGGTTAGGTATTCCGCATTTTGAGCATGTCTTGCCGCGTGCTGGGCAGCCATCTTGGTTGTGCTCGTCTCGGCCACAGTATTCACATGACGCTCGGCGTGGCGTCCTGGTCGGCCATCTTCCTCTGCTTCCCCGATTGGTGTTGCGGACTGCATCCACCCTTTCTGTCTTCACCACGGTTCCTGCTTCTGCCCGCGGGTTCAAGGCTGCTTCCATTGCTGTTGCGCGTGCATCCGATAGTTCGTGGGATCTGGCCAAGATCAGTATTTCTTCAAGTGTGATTCGCGGTTGCCTTAGAATGAGTGTTCTTAGGTGTTTGTTGCGGCAACCTTGAATGAGCTGCGCGGTCACTTCTTTCTTTTCGCCATCGTCCGTGCACGTGCTTATGAGATCCCTCAGTCGTGCATGGAACGCATCCATGGTTTCTCCTTCCCTTTGTCTGGATTGGCGAAACTTGAATCGCTCGTAGTGCGGGTTTAACTGGGGGTCGAAATGTGCGTTCAGCGCATTGACTGCAGCGTCATAGTCATCGTCATCTCCTGTGTCCGGGAGATGTTTGAACAACTTGTACAGCTCTGTGCCCCCGAAGTGTAACAGCAGGGACCTCTTCACTTCGTTATCCTTTTCCCTGGTGGCAGTGAAGTAGTTGTTGAGTTGTCCTAGCCACACCGCCCATCTGGGGGCCGCTGTCCCGGGGTCTATCAGTTCGCTGAAAGGCGGAAGTGCCTGGATCTGTGAGTGTGCTGACGGCGTCGGCGGCTGTGTGCCGAGGTTCACTGCTGGTGGTGCTGCTTGTTGAACCTGGGCGGCTCCCCCAGATACTCCTCCTGGGTTTGTGGTCATTATGAAGCTGGGTGGTGGCTGGGCGCTTGCCCTTTGGGTGTCCTTTTACGGTACTCTTGGTTGCCTTTGCTCGTGCTTGTTGGTGCCTGTGAGAGTCACTGTTTGTCAGGCTATGAGTTGCATTTGCTTGTGTTTGTTTGCTTTAGTTTGATCTGGTGTGCACCAGGTGGTTACTTGTCTTTGCCTGTGCTTGTTGTGGGGTTTGCCTTGGCCAATGCTTGATGGGGGCGCTGCCTGCGCGTATCTGGCCTTGGTTGTGGTGCCTCGTGGTGTGGCTGACCTCGCTGGGTCTTCCCTGTATCTGCGGGGCCTCGCGCTCGATTTTCTCGAGGCGCCCTTCCGGCCTCGCACTCTCCCGGGCTTCTCTTTCAGGCGATGACGTCTTCCCTTCTGCGCATGCGCGCACTGCTGGGCCTGCCGCCGGGTCGCTTCTTTCGGCGCGGGTCTCTGTTCTGGGCCTTCCTGTCGTCGCTGCCGCCGGTGCCACACGCAGCCCCTTGCTCACGCTGCTTACCGGTGTGCGTGGCTTCTGCTTTCGGTGGTGGCCGCCGTCACGGATGTTCCTCTCCGGTGCTCGGCTGTGGTCGTCGGGTCGGCTGGCATTCAGTCAGGTAACGCTGTGGATTTTCGCCGGTCAGTTTATGGGCATCCCACCCTCGTCGCCAGTGTGGGTCCTCTGGGGCCGGGCTAGGTCTACAGCGCAGCGCCGCTTGCAATGAGGGGACACACACACACTGTTGCTGCTCTGGTGTGGACCGGAAGTGCCGTGCCACTTCGGTCCCTTTATTTAAAGCTTTCTGGCCACGCCTGGCCAGAAAGTGATACATGGTGCGGAGTGCTTCCGGGGCTCAACCTGAGACCCTCGGAGCACTAGAGCGCTACACACAACTGCTCTGAACCTGAGGTGTTGATCCAAGTTCCGGAGCCAGGACCCGAACTTTCGCCCCCAAGTTAATGAAAGCAGTATCGGTAGCGCTAAGCCACATGTTCCGGAGTTGCCGGTCCTCGGGACCCCGAGCCCAACACCTTTAGCAACGTGGACCGTGAAAACGGGGGGGTGCGGGTGAGGAGGTCATACCCGACTCCGAGCACATATTGCTCCCCCCGCCCAGTCCCGCCTGACCTCCCTGGGCACGCGGGCTGCCCCGACGCTCTGACCGCCCCGGCGCCAAGGAAGCATCCGCTTCCTGGACGCCGAGGGATGTATTCAAGTAAGTTGATGCCCCGGACCGTCGCCGACGGTCAGGCCCTCCGCCATGCCTGGTCTAAGGTGGGGAGGGGACGGGGAATACATGTGTGCCTCCGAGCAACATTTTGTTGCTCCCCTCCCAGTCCACACTCCCCTCCCGGCCACAGGGCCTGCCCCCCCCCACGCTCTTGAAAATTAGAGTTTTGCGGGGGCAGTAGTGCTTTTTTACTATTTTCAGAAACTCGGGCACATCAAAAAGCCCCCACATTTTCTCATGAATTCGCGCCCGGGATGAAGGGAGGGATCAGGGGGGATCGGTCCATGTGTGTGTGGGGGGGGGGGGTGGCGGGTGTTCCGTGACTTTAGGCCAAAGGCGATTTCTGCCAATCTCTAAAAAACATTTTCAACGCTAAAGTGGCCCAGTCCTGACCCGCACCGCCGGCTAAAGGCCATTACCAGCCCCCAGTCCCCTGCCCTCGCCAAGCTCTCCCTCAAGCCCCTTGCCGCAGCCCCCAAATAGGCGAGAGCCTGCCCTCGAGCTCGCGCCCCTCCCCCCATGGCAGACGAGCCATGGCCCCTGTGCAACCTGGTACTGCCCAGGGACGGAGCGGGTGGGGGGGTTAGCGGAGCACTCACCGTTCGTGACCGACGACGAGGTCACCCTGACAATGAGAACACAACCTTCCGAGACGGCGTAAGTGCAGTGAGGCAGGCAGGCAGCAGGACGACGGGAAAAGAGGCCAAACAGGAAGCGGCAGGGACCTAAGTACACTGTCCGCTCCCAGGTGTCCCCTCCCCTGGACGCACATCACAGGTGCACCTCCCTGGGGAGGGGGGGTGGGCTGGTGAGGCCGCCGGGAGCCTCCCCCTCCTAGGGGACAAGAGGGGTGGCTCCGACTAGTGGGCACTAGAGGGCTGCCCTGCTGATGTCCCCCTGCGGGTGACACGGGCAGCTGCAGGTAAGAGCGATGATGCAGCAAGTAAGTGGTTTTATTTATTTAATCTAATTTTACCTATCCCGCCAGCTGTCAACTCCCCGCCCACACCATCATCTGTCGACTTCCCCCCACCCTGCCTCACCGCTCCTACCTGTGCCTGTTCCAAAGCCCTTATTTCTTGGTCCATAATTAAGAAGGGGTAATACCCTGAAGCAATGGTTAGGAGGCAGAAATCAGGATGTGTAGTATTTAATTGATTCCAGCTTTATTGATCATTATAGCTATGGTATCAATATTTACCCCAAGCCACATGATGTACTTGTGGAGTATTTACCACTGACCTGGAGCTAGTGTTGCCCTTGGTGTGCACTCTGAATATCGAAACCAGAATATCGATGGGACAGAATATCGAGGAAAAAATATGAAAGCCAAAATATTGATGGATAAGTATAGACTGTCTATTACAAACTCTACACATATGTACCTTGGTGATATATAAATCTTTACGAAATTTGGATGTGAGTTAATATTAGTAAATATGTACTTCCCTAAATGCACTTACCTTTCCATATTTTGTCACCTTGATATTCTTGCACTGAGATATTGTACAGGTCAATATTTAGTGGAGCAACCCATTACAATTCAGGTGCAAATCTGGTCCCTCAATTGGCAGTATGGTGGGGTACAGTATTAACAGGTGCCCAAATGCCTCACCACTCTCAGTTTTGAAGTTCAAAAACGGGGATAAATAGTTAATTGTGTGTGTTATGTACCGATCTGAACCACAATAAACCTTGCTGCAGCCCAGTGTCAGCCACACGCTCAGATGCTGACGCAGGTGCAGGGGGGCCTGTGAAAGTGCTTGCATTTTAATTGGTTTAAGAGCATGGAGAAAGCTGTAAAAAAAGTTGTATTCTAGAATTTGTCTTGGTAAATGTTTAAATTGGAAAATCACATAAAGGGAGGGGCGTAGCCCTAAAGCCCTTAGGCACCACCCCCAGCCACACAGGTAGCTCCAGGCTCAGTGAAATGCTTATTGATTGCCAGCTTTGTACTTGCTCTGCATTTCTGCTTGTTTTACACTGACAACCTCCCAAAATTGGAGTTTGCTTACGTAAAGAAATGAATCGATGGCCCTGAAATGTAGGGGATTTCTCAATTTGCTCGAGTGCCACTGGGTTCCCGACCTGGCATCGTCTTGTCTTGCAATATGGGCCCAGGCAGGGAAATCTAGAGACATCCACCTACTGCTATGACCTGGTGCCCGGTGACAGCGGGTGATCTTTGAAATTGGTGAGGGCGTAATACTTGCCAGGAGTTCACCTCATTTATTTTCAAGAGTTGGCTTGAGCTTTTCCCGTATGTTAATAATTTCTTGCAATATGCTCAATGTCAGCACTTAGCCACGGGTATCTCATGAGTGGTGAGTATGTCAAAAATTACTTCCAGTATTCAGAGCCTATGCTACAGGCAACACTGGTGAGAAACTGGAAGGAGTTTGTCTTACAAAATTCCTTGATCTCCATTTGTCCTCCATGCTCCAGGCTATTAGATTGGAAATCAAGCAAATATCTTGGAATATTATCGCATCGACTCTTTGCCTACGCTTCTGCCACAAACTGATGGGGAACAAACAACACAAACGTGCTGACGATGTGTGCCAATGGAAAATGCATCAGCTAGCATTGCTGGGCAGGGTCAGCTGGTAAAACAGACAGCCCTATTTAAACAGAGCTGTAAAGTGGGGGAACCACTGCCACTTTGTAAATGTAAAATTTTTTGTACTTTTATAGCGCGCAGCTACCCGGACCGGGTCTCCCGGCGCTTGTACTCATACCGCTAAGCAACCCTTCCTGGCTTTCCTTGTGAAGTGTCCACTCCTGGGCACTCCCATGGTGAAACCATTGATCCCAGTACTGTTGGGGCCGTTGTGGATATTAAGCAAGCTATTGCCCAGAGTTGCAGCGTGGGACCCATGATTAGAATAGGCCCTGAGGCGAGAATATCAGGTCAGAGGAATTTTGAGCCCGAGACCCACCGAGGCGGGAATTGAACCCTGGTCCCAGGCCAGAACTCTGCATCAAGGTCTGCCGCTCTAACCATTGAGCCACACTTCTCCAAGAAAAGAGATCTCAAGGAAAGGGGTAGTTTGGTATCTAGGACAAAGATTCAGAGAACTTATGTACTAAGAAGTTAACTGATTATTTGAGAGCGTCTTGGGTCATTCAGTAAGCCTTTCCTTATCTCCTGTAATGTACTCTGTAGTATTAGGATTTCTGGGTGGGAGGGGGTTAATTTCAGTTTGCTGTGGACATGTTATAGTGTAAAGGCAATAGGCCGAGTAAGGCATTTGTAACTGGGCTTGGGATGCGTTGTTCTACTATTCATATTTTAATTGAGTGTATGCATTTTTCATCCTTAAAATGTTGTATTATTAAAATCTCTTTTGAGAAAATATGGAACTATCACAAGGGCCAAGGCGATAAGACTTGTATATAATATAATTTTTTGGGATGTAGCGTGTACTGTGGGTAGATGTTTATCGGCTTTGTGGAGTGGTGAAGGTTTTAATGTGTAAATCGTTTTATGGATATATATTGTGTGTATACCTCAGCTCCAACATGCCATGGCTGTCCCCTGTAAGGCAAAGAATTACCTCTAGTATGCCAGCCCCATCATTTTTCTGTAGGTGCCCCTTTATACCCTGGATTACTTACACTATTTCAAGGTCACCACTTTTTCTTAGGTGCCCACCCTTATGCCTAAGAATTTCCTCAAATGTCCTAGTAGCAGCATTTTGCCAAGGGTCCTCCATGCCAAGAATATCCACCAGTAGGCTAGCACCAGCATGTTTTCACCAGGCTCCCATACCAAGAATGATCCCTTCCAATTATCTTGAATAGGCCAACAGCAGCATGTTACCTTCGGTGCCGCCATAAGCTCAGAATTATATTGCGTATGCCATGGCCAGCCGCAGACTCACAATTATAAACACGCAAACACTCTCTCACTTAAACTCACTCCCTCTCACTGTCACTCGTACACAAACATACTCTTTCTCACTGGTTTTCAATCTAACTTACAAACACAATTACACATTCTCACCCTTTCATGCTCACTGACCCCGAGCCCTGGTGCAACTACACCTGTTGCACTATTGATAACTATACCCTTGACTAACTTCCACACCCTCTCACAATCTCCACTCACTCCCAACACGCTAACACTCCTACACTCACTCCGTCACACTCATTTGCACTTAATCATACACTTTCTCAAGCTCATATTCTCATGTTCACTCTCATTGACACTCTCAAACACACTCACATATACACAGTCACATATACACAGTCACTCAATCTAATTCACTCTCAATCATTCACAAATACCTTCACAAACACACACACACAGACAATATGTTTTTTTTTATTTAGCTTGCTTCATTTGCTGGCAAATTAGAGGCTGAAGCAGTTCAGGAATCATGCACTGGAAATTGGAGCCGGCAGGCCATGATTCCCAATGATGAGCCTTACAGAGCAGCAAGACCAGATTTGAAAAGTGGAAGTCCCACCTCAATCCGGCTCCTTGGAGGCTGGGATAGTGCTTGAGATTTTGGCCCTGCTCCACTGTGTGTCTCCTCACCTGCCTCAGGGATACACTGATTTAAACCCTGACAGCCACATTTTAGCAGACTTACTGTGCTGCCTGAGACATGCGCAGTATATCTGCTAAATTACATGGATTGTGTATATGTGAGGGGATCATCGTTGAACTACACCCCTCATATGCACCATCCAGACATCCACCCAGAGAGTACTCTTTGGAAGCGACACTCTATAGCTTGATTTTGCCTCAGCTCCCTCAGCCCCCACCCCCCACCTGTCATCAGGAGCGTGAAGATGAGGCAGAGAGGAGGGCTGAGTTTACGACGAGGCAGAGTGGGCTGAGCTGCACACTGGCATTTTTCACGAAAACACAAAAGATGTGTTTTCATGAACACCTCTCAGCCAAATCATTAACAGCAGAGGTAACTGGCAGCAAGTGGTGCCTCACAGGAGGCAGGGCAGAGCAATGAAACCGCTGGACCCATCACTTCTGGTGTCCCACTCGAGGGCAGTCTGTCGGGTTAAGGATTTCTACTAGTAGAGCTGGCTGAAGATTTACCAGATGTGCTTTGCTCACCTATAAATGAGGGGACGAGTCATCCCCTCTACTGAACTATGACCCCTAACTGTGGTCCCCTAATAGGATGCCTTCCCTCAAATACTTAAAATTGATAGAAGTGCTCAGGGACACTCAAATATTCTCCTGAAATAACTCTCATCGGATCTCTTTATACCCGTGATTGTTTCCGATTTCTTAGAAATGCAATCCCCTTACTTACATCACAATGTGTCTATGTCAAAAAAGGTTAGGTACTTTGAAATTGTTGCTTAGTGACCCTTTTTTCTGGCCTATTCAATTTGAAGCGAGGGAAGCACCACCTTCTTGGCCCATATATTAATAATAAGCCATAAATATGCCTTGAAGCGACTATTTGTATTTGACAATATGCATGTGAATATGGGTGATGAGTGTAGTTCGGTTATGCAGAATAATGGAATAGTCACATATTTTTCTTGGTCAAAGCACTGGTGAGGATTTCCTACACAAAACATGTAGTGCTCCCTGATGCTGTCTAGTGCTTCAGAAATAAATGTAAACATGTCAAATATTATTTAACTCAAGGCACCATAGGAAAGCCATCCATTTGCCTGGCTCATGTATTCCTGTGCATTAGCAACCATGGAGCTGTTAACATTTCCAAAGTAAAAAAAAAGTAAAAGGAAACTCATTTCAGTGTTGCTACTTTATTTTTATTTTTAGCCTAGAAGCACTAACGACGAGAGGCCACCTAAGGATTCCTTTCATTGTGCAGAATGAATAAGTGCATCGTCTTGGGGTGTTTGTTTACAGCACAGGGCTCTTTTAGTCAATGAGATACGCAAAGGGAGTGTTAGTTGTGCACAGATGAAGGTCAAGAACTGTTTGCAGACAAAAGGGTGTTAAGTATACTGAAGTGGCTCTGTGAGGCAGGACGATGAAAAAACAATGTGCATTTTGATTTTTTCTTGTAAGTTGCAAGTCGATTATCAAAAAGTAAATGTTGTCTTGAGCATATCTCCTCATGGAAACCCAATCCCACACATTTAAAGCACAGTCGTAATTGGGTTGCAATGGATCATGTTTTTTTTCTGCATGTGTCTAAAAGTCTCACATAAGGATTTGGATATAGATGTAATTAAAGATTAAGCAAGTGTCTCAGCAGCATGCTAGGTTGCTGGTGGCTGTGGCCTCTGCCTCTCTGTGGTGGAGGACTGCTCTGCTATGCTTAGAGATCTGTCACTGCCTGGTGGTCAGCTCTAGGCTGAACATTTGCCCCCTAAAGTGACAGATTCATTTTCTGCAGAGCTGAGGGGTATATTTATCAAAGGTTTTTCATCTCCCTTGTGCCACACAAGGGGGATGCAGAGAAACACAAAACCTAGAATGAGATTTCTCAAGCCACGCAGGTCCACCATGTGTGGCATCACGTGACTTGATACATCTAGGAGTAATGCAAAGCAGTGCAAGTTGCTGGCTTGTGTTACTCTGCCTCAGGAAGGCATTACATGGGTGGAGCGTGGGTGTTCCAATGTATCCACAGATGGATTTTGGTGCATTGCCAGATTTATCATGAGTGGAATGCATAAGAAATGCTATGCCTTCCTAGGGGATGTGTAATGAGGAGAAAAATGTTTTCTTCATTTTCTTCTCTATGTGTGCTGCATTTCACAGCACAAACAGAAAGAGGAAAACGCCTCAGAGGATTGTTTTTGTACAGGAAAGTGTCCTTGCCTGGACAAAACTATCCTGCCTACAATGCAGGCTCCTGGCTGCATTGGCAGTTGCCAGCATATAGTGGTGCACGACTAGGAGAAGACAGGAATGCACCATATAATTTTGAATATGGCGCGTTCCTGTTGCATAGCGTGACATTTTGAAACATCCGCTTTGAATGTCAAGTGGGCACCATGTTTCTAATACGCCATATTTCTATATTTTTTTATTCCTAAAAAGAGAGTTTGTTTGTGAAAAAACTATACACAAATGACCCTGACATGCAGAGGGTTTCTAACATGTGGGTGGTGTCGGTCGCAGGGTTACCCAGCACAACTCCGACTAAAACCTCTTTAATTGAATTTATTCTGGATTTTTTTCCTTCTTGCTGGAGCTTATAGTTCAATGCATGGAGGGGTCCTGAATAACATTCATTGCTGGTAAAACCGAAATACTCAGAAGGCTATAATGGTGCTTTGCATATCATATGCAAGAGCCACGCGCACTCTGGTAGTTCTTAAAGCCTCCCATTTTATGTTTCACTTGGAAATCTTGCCATCTATGATAGTTCTCGTCCAAAGCACCAATGTGGTTTTGCCTTTGCGCTCCATATGTTACGCTACGATTCACTTTATGGTTCTGAGCATATGGGTTTCATAATTGCAGAGCTATTGGGAGGACTCATGCTGCTGCCTTTATTGTTTTTTTGTTTGTATATTTGCAGCTTCTATATAACTACTAATTAATCAAATAAGAAAAGGAATCATAAATGTCATGTTTTTGCATCTCTAATCAGCACTATCTGTTTACAAGACAAGCCAAATAATATGCATCACGTTTCGTGTGAGCCATTCAGCCTTCATTGACAATAAAATGCATTCAATCACCATCATATTGAATGTAAGCCCAGTGAGTCCAAATGTTATGATGAATATAAAGTTGAATCCAATTGCCTGCAATTATCTCTCTCTGTTACACAGAAATAGGAGGCTGCCCCAGAGGATTTTGACGTTTGACTAAGGTTAGATTGCAATCAGAAAAAGCAACCTACAACATTACATGCAGGGCAGATATAAATAATCACTGTTGAACCACAGTAAACGCCAAAACTGGAGACATTTTTTCCAGTTGTTTATTTTTTCCCCTTCTTCTCTGTGGTGACAGCAGCTCCATCACCTATTTTCAAGGTTAATACTTGTACTAGACTGTGTATGAGTGTGTCTGAACCCATTAATCTCCCTTGCCCTTGATTGACATGAGTCCTAGTATAACTAAGCTACTTACAGAGGAGGCATTTGAACCTGCAAGAACAAAACTTGCTTGCAAACGTTGTTCGTCATAAATGGCAAAAGCATCAAAAAAGTCATTTGGAAAAGAACAGCAGTTTATTTTTCACTGAGTGTCATAGGTAGGATGAAACATATTTAAGTGATGAGGTCTGAATTAGTCTTAGTGTGAGAAAGTCGTTTATTAATTGAGGTGGACTGACGTCCCTCACAAGTAATGATGTCAATATCTTGTTAGGTCCAGTCAAGTTGAAAGCACAACACAATAAAAAGACAACTCCAATTTCCAAAAGTAGAAACAAATTTAATAAACAAAACAACAACAAAATGGCAACAATTAATTAAGGGAACTTTATATATGATTTTTTACAGATTTAAGTTACAATATTGGCAAGTAAAACAAAGCACATATTGTGGTCAATGGTCGCGGCAGACCGGGACCTAGGTGCAATATGAGGCCGACAGGGATGGATAGCAGTTCAACTACAGATAGATTGGCCATTCTAGCACCTGAAAGTAGGAAAGTTTGAAAAAGTTTCTACATCCCAATATGAAAATTGGCTTTGTCGTTTATCTGAGGAAAAACTCTTCAATGTGTGAGACAAGCCTGAAATTCAACCCAACATCCTGGAACTGGCAGGCGGATGCTTTTTGCAGTGGGCGCCATTAAAGTTCTGGCACATTGGATCAAAAGTTTTGAAAAAGTTCCTGAACTTCTTTTGGTGACGAAACAACCACAGAAGAACACTCTTGGCACTGCCATTCTCTGCTTATGACCTCACATATCACAGGGCAAAGGCTGTCAGCAGCAATGGCTTGGCAACTCATGTCTGGTTAATTGCCACATAAGTTTGACTCTCTACAAAGTGGTCAGTACTAAGTATGGGCAAAATTTGCGAATTTGCAGTCTGCAAATTTGTGCGAAAGCAAATTTGCGGTCCGCAAAATCTGCGAATTTGTGCGAACTTGCGAATTTTTGTATTTTGGCGTGTTCGCTGGGTTTCTTTTCAGCGCGGCTACCGCGAGCTTACCCATGCGGTCGGTTTTGGGCGCCGCCATCTTGTTCACCGGAGGAAAACAACTCGCAAACTCAGAATCAAGGTAAGTCAACGCAGCGTGCTCAAGATTGTATTTTTGAAGTGCAAACAAGGAAAAAGAATTTGCGAACTTGCGATTTGCGGATTGTTTGGCAATTTCGCGTGATTCGCAGATCACGAAATTGCCAAAAATCCACAAATTTCGCAAGCGGAACAAATTTTCAGCCCATGCTTAGTCAGTACAGCCTAAAAGCTGAGTATAGGAGACCCTTAGTGCCATATTTTATGACCCAGTTTGCATCGCTCTTGCACATACGCAATGTCGTTTAAGAGCAATTAAAACCTTAAGTCATATTTCTAAAGACATGCAAAGCCACTTTGTGTGGCTCTGGATGACTTAAAAAATCTGTAGTAATGTATCAGAGTGCACATTGCTGTGATGCATTACTCTGTGCAAGGGAGGCATTCCATCACTTTTAATTAGGAATACGTAGTGCATTATATAGACCGATACCTGCAGTATTGACACTTGAATGTAGCCTGAACTCTTTTGTACATTCTCTATCTTTTAGCAGCGTTTTGATGATATAACCACCACACCAGTAATGAATACGTTGGTCTTGGTTCCTTGTCAGCGAGAAACCATATGACGCACACTACCATATGCCATAGAATAGGTGTACCGTCAGGGGCAGTCTTCACTCTGTTCCAACCCTTGAAGACCAGAAAATTAACATAACATTAACATACAGAAGTGACTATTTAGTACTGTTCAACCCAAGTTCCCTCCTTGTACATAGCCTTGCGGTGGAAGACCTTACTTGAAGCTTTACCCGCTGGATACTGTTGTTATCTGAACATTATACTTTTTAGGTGAGTTATAATCTCCACCACCTATGGATCCCATGCTGCATCCGATACCAATTTGGTATTTTAATGTTTTAGTATTTTCTTTAATTACCCGTTTTACCCACAGGAGCACTCCCACTTAATGTTCCACATAGGAGAGTGCATGTACACAACTACTAGTGTGTCGATACACGCTAGTGAAACACTACACTGGCATGCAACCCACACCTGATATGTAGTCAATTGATGCGTTTTTGGAATTCCTGTTATGATTTGCTTCTCCTTTTTCCTTAACAGGTAATTACAGCCTAACACAGGGATTTCAAGGAAGAAGGGTAATATAGGGATACAGTGATTCCCCCCCTTGTTTTCCAGTTGTTTTTTGTTTTAATTCACGCTAGTGTATATTCATAATACATTAGGGACATCCTGTAGACAGTGAACTCCGTAGATACCTGCTGAATAGTTCCATTGGTCCTGAAGAATCGCCTGTTATTAAACAATAGGGAGAAACATGTTGACCGGACAATAGCACACTCTGGAAGGTCTCTGGAAGCATAATACTCCAGTTTCACCCTCTAGAATCTCTTTTTAATTAAAGAGGTGGACCGCCAGAATAAATTATTCCTTAGTACCTCTAGCTTTATTTTAATCACCTAGACACGTCTACATCCTTACCAGACCCCACACCCGCACTTCATCTATACGGTAGTGGGAAAAAGATCTCCGCTAAAGAGCCCCTCTTTGAGGTGTTGCCCGTTGGGTATTGCACCGCCGACCCAACGAGGAGCAGGCCCAAATGATGATGCATGACACCTGCAAAGGTGTGTGAGGGCACTAAATCCAACAAATATGATGCCCAGGGGTAATTCCTCTTTACCCCAAAAAACAACCTCCGCATCTCTTGACACATATCTCCCCCTTTCAGGAACGGCTCAGCACTTTTTGAATTAATTTGACTCTGTGGGCACTAGCTGTAGCTGGACCTTCTACTTAGTTCTAAGTAGTAATAGCCCGGTTCTCCTTGCTTTTGTACCTATTCCATCAACGTTGCAAGGGTGTTCCCACACAACTCCCATGGTTTTTGATGCATTTGCAGATTTGCAAAACCTGGTAAACCTCAGAATGAGGCAAGAATATATGCTTCCCCAGGTGCGGTGTAACAAGGAGAAACAGGTTTATTTCTCCTCGTTGTTCCCTCTTTCTATGTGTCCTGCAGAGTGCAACACACATGAAAAGAGAAAAAAGCCTCTCAGGATTGTTTTTGTCCACGAAGGTGCCCCTTCCTGCACAAAAAAATCATGCCTACAACACAGGCACCCTTGTACCATGGTGCAAGAGTGCCTGTGTTGGCACTAGGCTGCCAAAAAGGCAGCAGAGCCAGGGAAAAGGACAGAAATGCATGAATGCCGCACATTCCTTTCCTTTCCCTTTGGCACAGGGCAGCACAGCATGGTGACACGCTGCGCTGCCCTGCACCACAAAACTGTTACATATACCCCTTAGTTTAAATCTGGGAGACTTTTTGTGTAAATAGTAATTTTTGGTTTATATGGTTTTTCAACACTTTGTACTTAATACTGTATCTGAAATACTGTACTTCATAACAGGGCATTGTGATGCACAAGTTATGGTCAACTCAATAAACTATAAGTGGTGAATTTCAGTGTTTTTTTTGCTTTTAACACATGACATTATGATTGACATTTTCACTTAGCTATAGTGTCACTTTGAAAAAAATTTTGTCAGTGAATTTTAGTTTTTTTTTTGTAAAGTGAAATTAGATAATATTACCAAATCTAACCTTTGTCCTGTTCAGTAAATTTCTTTTTTCCTATAATGTAAGGCAAGATTGTATTGCCATACCTACAGTTTAGGGGCATCCAATCACCTCCTGCACACAGTCAAAGCATATGGTTGGGTGCTGAGACAGAATATCGAGTTGGAAGTATTGTAATTCAGAAACATCAACAGCAAGAATATCGTGGTCAAGAATATCAAATTTTAGGTAAGAATCATCATTAAAAAAATATAGATGTCATTAATATTATTTGCAAAAATATAGATGTTTAAAATATCGATTTTTTATTACTGGTATGTATTTTAGTTTATATATTTCAAATGTATGTGATGCATGCTCTTTGTATAAGTATTGTTTATGTTTTTAATATATGTGTTACATTTTAAGTAGTTATGAATTTTATTTTAGTTACATTTTGCACTTTTTACTTCCGTTGCGGGTTGTGGGTTTATAGGGGAACAGGGTGGGAAGTAATTTAATTATAATACATTAATGATTATTTTTATTTATTTAATTTAGATTTTATAGTGTTAATTGTGGGAAGTAATTTATTTGTAATTAATTATTAATTGGTTGTTAATTAATATTAATTAATTGATTGAAAATTAATTATGGAAATTGTGTTATGAATTTTAGGTGCAGGTTGCGGGGTTCATAGGGGTAAGGGTTGGGAAGTAATTTATTTTTAATTAATTAATAATTATTTGAAAGAAAATTTATTACGGAAATGGTGTAATTATCTTTAGGTGCGGGTTTTGGGGTTTTGAGGGGTAAAGGGTGGGAAGTATTTTATGTTTCCTTAATTAGTAATTAGTTGTTAATTTATATTAACTAATTAATTGATGATTAATTATAGTAATTATGTTATTGTTTTTACATGTGTGTTGTGGGGTTTATGGTGTAAAGGGTGGGAAGTAATTTATGTTTAATTAATACTTACTTGTTAATTAATTTTAATCAATTAATTGAAAATTAAATTTGGAATTTTTGTATTCAATTTTAGGTATTGGTTGTGGGCTTTATAGGAGTAAAGGTTGGTAAATAATTTTCTTTTAATTAATTAAAAATTAGTTGACCTGTAATATTAATTAAATAATTTATATTGAATTATTTACAAAATAATTATTTACAAACTACTATTAGTTTTTTAATTGTAAAGATGTTTTAATTGTGTAATTAGTTTTTGATAGTTTCATTTTAACTATGGGTTGTGGGGATTGTAGGAGTAAAGTGTGGGAACGTAAATACATTTTACGAGTTTTATTTATTAATAATATTTTTTTATTTAGTAATTAATTATGTTAGGTGAGGAAGTACATTTTTTTAAATGTAAATGTATGTTGTGAATTGTGTGATGTTATAGAGTAGGAAATACAAAAATGATGTATGTAATAAATAATGTTTTTGTTTTGAAATAATTTTTAATTAAACATATTTATTTGTTTGGAAATTGTTTTTTATTTTATTTAATATAGGATTTGTAGGTATTTGTTATAAATATTTAACATTATAATATTTGGTTTGATTTTGTTAATATTAAATATATTTGTATTTGTACTTTCTAAAACATGTTTACATGTTTTTATTTTTTAAATATTTTTATTGTTGTTAAAATGTTGTTTGTTTTTAATTTTGAACAGACTGGAGTGAGAATAATAATTGTTACTACTCTGAAATCCAACACTTTCCCTACTGATGCCCTCACTGGATTGGGAATAGTAATGTTTACCCCTCCGCTATCCAACATTTTCCCTACTTTTACCATTATTGGAGTGGGAATAGTACATTTTATTCCGCCACTATCCAACACTTTCCCTACTGTTACACTCACTGGAGTGGGAATAGTAATTTTACCCTTCCACTATCCAACACTTTCTCTAGTGTTGCTTTCACTGGAGTGGGAATAGTAATTTTACCCCTCAACTATCCACACTTTTTTTACTTTTACAATTATTGGAGAGGGAATAGTAAAAATTATCCCCCCACTATGCAACACTTTACCTACTGTTGCACCCACTAGAGTGGGAATAGTAATTTTTACCCCTCTGCTATCCAACACTTTCCCTACTGTTCAACTCACTGGAGTGGGAATAGTAATTTTTCCCCCTCCGCTATTCCGTACTGTGGCACTCACTAGAGTGGGAATAGTAATATATAACCCTCCACTATCCAACACTTTCCCTAGTTGCACTCACTGGAGTGGAAAATTTAAGTTTGAAGATTTTTAAATTGTTTAATGCTTTAATTTATAATAGAATGTTTTTATCGTTAGATTTTATGTTATTGGTACACCCACATATATATATATATATATATTCACTGAAAAAACAATAGGTTATAGACCATATATAGTTAGGAATTAGCATTTAAAAAACCTTTTTTTACTCACACAAAACCAATGAAATTCCATATATAGTTAGTTGTACTAACTATATATCGCGCACCCGCAATCCACTGCTGATCGTGTCACATATTACATTATTCATGACATGGTCAGTGACATCACTGATGACATCACTGATGACATCTCAAATGACATCACTGATGACATCACTGATGACATCTCAAACGACATCACTGATGACATCACTGATGACATCACTGATGACATCACTGCTGACATCTCAAATGACATCACTGATGACATCACTGATGACATCACTGATGACATCTCAAATGACATCACTGCTGACATCACTGATGACAACATCCAGTGACTGTATGTTTCTGTAAAGTTAAAATATGTCTTACATATTGAAGAATGAGTGGATGTATAAGTGTCCTGATGAAGGATTTAGTAGGTGCATGACTGACTGTATGAGTGAGTGATTAAATGTGTCACTGAGTGCATGGGTTAGTGACTAAACTGTCTTAATTTGTGCATCATTATGTCTGTTGTTCTGTAAACTGTTGCATGTGTAGATCAGTAGCTATATGAGTAACTATATGGGTTATTGATTGGTTGCCCAAGTATTTGTATGGGAGAATAAGTGTGTGTGTGGGTGGCTGGGAGGTGTATGACTCTGTGCATAGATGTGTGAGCAGTTGATTCACTAGATGTATGGGTTCAAAAGTGCATGTGGAAACAGCTGTATGGGCGGTTGACTGAGTGCATTGGTGAGTGAATGGATATCTCAGTGCTACATGTCAAAGTAAGTACATATGTAAAACACAGTACATGTGAGAGTTGACATATATAAATAACTGTGCATAAGAGCCAGTGATTGTGTGAGTGTCTGTATGGATCATTGTGAACTTGTATCAGGGATTGTATAAGAGAGTAAATATGTGTTACTATATGTTTGAATAAGTAAGGTGTGTATAACTGTATAGTTGAGGAAATGGAGGTGTGATTGATTCTTTGCATGACTGACTAGGTGTGTGAGTAACTCCATGGATGAGTGACAGTCTGTGAGTGTCTGTTTACCCTGAGTGTATCTAAGGTTATATTAGAGTCTGAAGAGGTTCATTGTATTATCACATGAATGATGTCATCAGTGATGTGATCAGTAAAGTCAAACTAGATGTCATC
The DNA here is from genome assembly GCF_964263255.1 of Lissotriton vulgaris. Lineage (NCBI taxonomy): Eukaryota > Metazoa > Chordata > Amphibia > Caudata > Salamandridae > Lissotriton > Lissotriton vulgaris. Next base: position 392,999,744 of record NC_141693.1, read on the forward strand.
AGTGATGTCAGCAGTGATGTCATTTGAGATGTCATCAGTGATGCCATCAGTGATGTCATCAGTGATGTCATTTGAGATGTCATCAGTGATGTCATCAGTGATGTCATCAGTGATGTCATTTGAGATGTCATCAGTGATGTCATCAGTGATGTCACTGACCATGTCATGAATGATGTAATATGTGACATGATCAGCAGTGGATTGCGGGTGCGCGATATATAGTTAGTACAACTAACTATATATGGAATTTCATTGGTTTTGTGTGAGTAAAAAAAGGTTTTTTAAATGCTAATTCCTAACTATATATGGTCTATAACATATGGTTTTTTCAGTGAATTTCAATGGTTTTGTAAATGCTAATTCCTAACTATATATGGTCTATAACCTATGGTTTTTTCAGTGAATTTTATTGGTTTTTTAAAAGCTAATATCTGTAGCTGTAAAATGTATTCTTCTTTAAATCCAAAAATATATTTTATATGTTTATTAATAATTTTTTAAAATATTTTTTTGGTTCGCTCCCGGTTCGCGAACCGGGAAGCTTTCCGTTAGCTCAATTTGATGCCACGACCCGGTCCGCTAACCGGTAAACGTTCCGTTTGCGCAACTGCTGCGTTAGAAATCAACATCGTGACGCGTCGCAGAAGCGCGACATATCACGTTGTCGCGTAATGCGTCTTATGACGTGCCGCGTTAGCGCTCCCGGATGTGCTCCGGTACGCGAACTAAGACGCGAAGCGCAGCTCTCCGGAAGCGATCCGGGGCGCGTCGCGAAAGCGCGACATATCGCGTTGCCGCGTAATGCGTCTTATGATGCGCCGCGTTAGCGCACCCGGAAGTGCTCCGGACCGCGAACCGAGGCGCGAAGCGCAGCACCCCGGAAGTGATCCGGGGCACGCAGCGTGTAACATAAGCGTAACAGGTCATGTGACTTGTTAATAAAACTTTTCATTGGTTCATTTCACTTTTGGTTTCCTAATGATGTAAGGCTAGGTCAGGTGACCTAAAAATAACACTTTTCATTGGTTTAGAACTCTTTTTTTCCCAAATGATGAAAGCCCCCACCTTTTTTCTCACTCTGACTTTCAACTTTGTGAAAGGAAGACCTATTTGGCTCAGTGGAAAATGGCTTCACTAGTAGCTTCAGCTGGTGGACCCCCACCACCACCATCACCTCCTCATAGGAAGAGAGGACCACCTCCACAGTTCCTTGCCAACACAAAGGAGGAAGAGGATCAAGAAGAGGAAGAGGAAGAACAGGCACCACAGTTTTTACAAGAGGAGCCCCGGGTATCTCATCATAAAAATAGTTTCATTTGGCAGTTTTTTTCATTTCCGGAAGGACAGAAAAAAGTTAATGCTCGGTATGTGACGTGCCTAATATGCAAAGAGGACTTATCTAGAGGCACAAATAAGAAGTATAGTTATGGCAACTATACTATGCACCGTCACATGCAGAGGTGGCATCCTCTAAATTACAGCCGGGCAGAGATGCGTGACCTGCAGGACAACCCACCAACTCCTGTGGCCAGGACATCAACACAGATATCTCTGTCGGGGCCAGAGGCACGGGAAACAGTGCCAAACATACAGGAAAACTTTGTCCACATGAAGATTGTCTGTATATATTGCGGTACCTTACTTTCATGTGCCAATATGAGCATTAACTTAGTAAACAGAGCATTTGAACATCACAAGTGCTCTAAACGCCCCAAAAAAAAATTTTTTTTTTGCTCCTGTTGAGCCCTTTCCAATGCCTCTGTTTTGTTCTTTCCCCTCCAAAAAACCCCCAAAAAACATAAAATTGTTCAAAAAATACAAAAAAAACAAAAAATGTTCAGAAAATTAAAAAAAATATATAAAACAACAAAAACATAAAAAAAAGTTCTTTTCAGAACTACCTCCCCTTTATAAAAAAATTGCTAGAATGTTTAGCACTCTGGCAAGCTCTATTTCTTTTGGTTCGCTTCCCGGTTCGCTCGCCGGTACGCGAACCGGGAGCTAACAAATTTTTTTTTTAAAAAGAAGAGTAAGTATAAGGGAAGTAAACAGAGAGTAATGTTAAAAGAAAGACAGCTATAGTGAGTAAACCAGAGATGCTGTTTAATAGATTTATTTACCGAAGAAAAGATGGAAGAGGATATAATTGTGAAAAACTAAATAGATAAGGAAGTGAAAGAATCAAGCATTGAAAATGCAATAGGTCTCACAATAGAAGAGTTTGACCTTTTGGTTTTGCAAATGGATAAGTGGCGTTGCGTGGATGAGTGGCTTTGCGTGGATGAGTGGCGTTGCGTGGATGAGTGGCGTTGCGTGGATGATTGACGTTGCGTGGATGAGTGGCGTTGCGTGGATGAGTGGCGTTGCGTGGATGAGTTGCGTGTGTGAGTGGCGTTGCGTGTGTGAGTGGCGTTGCGTGTGTGAGTGGCGTTGCGTGTGTGAGTGGCATTGCGTGTATGAGTGGCGTTGCGTGTGTGAGTGGCGTTGCGTGTGTAAGTGGCGTTGCGTGTGTGAGTGGTGTTGCTGTGGGTAGGGGGGGAGGAGAAATGCACACGGCGGGCAGGGGAGGGGCGGAGCGGGGAGAGCAGCATGAGGGTGTGAAGCAGCCGGGGCCTTTAAAGTGAAGCTAAGCTTCACTTCAAAGGTGTGGGAGGAGTGCAGCTGAGGGAACAGACAGCGATTTGGTGATGTGCATGCGCATTTTAGGTCAATGCGCTTGCGCATTGACCTAAAAGCCACGGGCACAGCACCAAATCGCCACAGTTAGTTAAACTTTGTTTAAAGCCCTATAGTCAGAAGCCCTGTAGAAGCTGTGGAACTAATAGTAGGCATTATTCTTTTTTATTTGAAAATGCTGAAAAAGTACCCAAAAGATATAATATAAAATGAGACTTAAAATATACTGTGCAACTTTTTTGTGTTAGACAGTAAATAAAAAAAAAATCAACAAAACAAACAATCATTTAACATACAATATTTGAAAAGTCTATCATTCTTTTTTCCTCATAGTACGCTCCCCGGGCCGCTTCCCGGTTCGCGAACCGGGAGCTTCCCACGCAAAAAAAAACAAACAATTTTTGTTTTTTGCCCCGCGGGGCCCTTTTAAAACCTCCACATCAAACCTAGGGGGTCAGGGAGGATCTACTATGCCCCCTTATGGTCATTTCCCCCTTTGTTTTGGCCTCCTCTTGTCTCTCGATCCTACCGAGAGACAAGATGGCGGCCGCTCCGTTTAGAATGTTGACAGACACCGGAAAGCCAATCCGCTTCGTGAAGTTCCGTTACGCGTCAAGTACGCGAACCGGAGCGCTGCCCGGAGCGCTGTTACAGATATATATCTTTTTTTGAACGTTAATTTCTCAAAATCCACTGGAGCACATATATTGAGACCTAGCAAAGGCACATCGGGCTAACAGTCCCTACAGTTTTGCTTCGTTTCGTGCAAATCCATTCAGCCGTTCGGGCTAAAAGTGAGCCCAACCGCCCTATGGAAATTAACATGGGGAAAACGCGTTTGGGACCCCCCTTTTTTCTCGGCCCCCCCTTGACAAACCCCCCCCAAAATTTTCAGGGGCTGCTCAGAAACAAAATGTACCATTTTCCTGAAAATTTCAGCCAATTCCATCAACAAACGCCAAAGTTATTAGACATAGAATTTTTAAAAATCCCATAGAGAAAAAATCCTAACTATATATACCTACTGGCGACCGCCAGTAGGTAATTTACATATGTGATCAAGGCTTCACGGAGCCGAAACGCGCAATCGCCGACTTGCTGATGGATTGAATAAAAAACATTGCAGCACCTTAACTGTCGTCCGTGCTCCATTATTCAAGGATAGAAGTTCCAACGGTGGTGGCGGTGGAGTGTTCGAGATATATTTACATATATGTACATTTTTATGTACATATACATTACTTTATTAGTTTAAAAATTGTTTTAAAGGAAATATGTATGAATTATTTTGTATGTGTGTTTAACTTTTTTTAATTAGGTTAACTTATATTTTTTTTAATTCATATTAAGTCTACTTTATTTTGTTATATTAATTTTATTATTTAACATATTTGATATTTAATATATTATATATAGATACATATTACCTACTGGCGGTCGCCAGTAGGTATATATAGTTAGGACCTAGTTACCATAGGAAAACCCCAACATTCTATTGCGAATAACTTTGGTGCCGATTGAGGAATCTGCGTGTAATTATCCTTAAAGTTGCTTCGCTCTGCTCCGCTCCTTCCCTGAAAGTTTCGGGGGGATTCGTCAAGGGGGGGCCGAGAAAAAAGGGGGGCCTTAAAATGTGTTTTCCCTATGTTAATTTCCATGGGGACCTTTAGACACGGCTACAGCCCGAACGGCTGAATGGAATTAGACCAAACTTGGCAAAATGGTAGGGCCTGGTACGCAGATGTGCCTTTACTATGTTTGGTGAAAATCCCTCCAGTAGTTCTTGAGAAAATTAAATTTGAAATTGTGTGCAACTGGTATTGGTGTGTCAATGGTTTCAAGAATGGTAGTCTGTATTTAACACTGGGGGCTCGATTCCGATCCGGTAAAAAAAATCCCCCGTACGATTCATATTCGTAGCCGTTTCCGTACGACTCGTAAACACACCGTACGACCCGGCGAGTACGATCCGGACCGGGCGATTCGTACGGAAAAGCGCTCAATCACATACACACCGTTCGCCGCGTACCCCCATGATCGCCGGGGTACGCGCCGTACCCCTGCGATCATGTGGGGTACGTGCCGTACACCCAGCGTACACGGGGTGCGCACCGTACACCCACCATACATGATCCCATGGCGAACCCGGCGATCATGGGGGGTACGCGGCGTCCCCGGGGGGGGGCGTTCTGTACTTGTTTTGGCGCGAACTATGCGTTTATGGCTGTTTCCAGCTCCCGTAAAAAAAAGGTTGTACGTTGCGTACCCGACACGAATCGTACTTGCTGGGTCGTAAAAACCAGCAGCGAACCGTAGCGATGTCACGTACAGCGGGTTCCGAGTGAGACTCATACGGATATTTTAGTCGTACGGAGTCCTGTACGACTCGTACGGTCTTTGGCTCCTGGTACGGATCGTACTTCCTCGTACATACGGGGATGTGTACGGGTACGATTCGTACGGGGAAAATTGCTCCGTACGACGATTTGGAGCGCATTTTACCGGATCGGAATCGAGCCCTTGGTGTATCAAAGGTTATATTAGAGTGTGAGGAGGTGCATCGTATTATCACATGAATGATATCATCAGTGATGTGATCAGTGATGTCAAATGAGATGTCATCAGTGATGTAATCAGTGATGTCATTTGAGATGTCATCAGTGATGTCACTGACCATGTCATGAATGATGTAATATGTGACATCATCAGCAGTGGATTGCGGGTGCGCGAAATATAGTTAGTACAACTAACTATATTGGAGCAATTTCAATGGTTTTTTAAATGCTAATTCCTAACTATATAAGGCCTGAAACCTATGGTTTTTTAAGCGAATTTGCAAGGTTTTTAAAATGCTAATTCCTAACTATATAAGGCATGAAACCTATGGTTTTTTAAAGTCAATTTGCAAGGTTTTTTAAATGCTAATTCCTAACTACATAAGGCCTGAAACCTATGTTTTTTTAAGTGAATATATATATATATATATATTTATATATATATATATATATATATATATATATATATATATATATATATATATATATATATATATATATATATATATGCAGAAACCTCCAGACGAACTGTAGGAAGAGGCCACGCGGGGAAATACCGTAGAAACCTATATTTGGACACGCAGGTAGGCATAATGCATTTCGACACCATCGTCTTCTTCAGATGCCACTGCTGCACTGCTCACCAGTCACATAGCTCCGCTTTTAAATGCCTCTGCAGATCTCCCATTGTTGATAGGAAGCACCTCCCCTGTCATGTGACCGCTCACCTGCCGTAGTGCTGATTGTCCTACAGCACCCAGAATGCATCATTTTCTGGGTAGGTGCTGCGTGGGGAATGATTAGTGGTAGTCCTTGTGGTTAATGTGCACTGCAGAACGGGGCTTGCTGGTGTAGGTGCACTGTCAGTCCTCAGGCTTCCCTGGGTCCCCGCAAACGTCAACACCTGCCACAGCGCAAGGTCCTCGAGTCTCAGGCCGGCACAATGTCCAAAACCTGTCCGTGCAGTCACGGACTGCCTCCTGGCAATTAGCTCAAAGCGCCCTGGTCAATTTGCAAGGTTTTTTAAATGCTAATTCCTAACTACATAAGGCCTGAAACCTATGTTTTTTTAAGTGAATATATATATATATATATATATATATATGGATATATATATATATTATGCTCGTGGGGATGTCCAACAAACGAGAGGCACTCAGGCACACAAGAGCTTTTCGCCATAGGCTTTTATTAGGTCAACAATAGCTCTTGCCAGTAAATTCAGCATCGGGCTGCACATCCGGACGCGTTTCGGGTCTCTCCCTTCTTCGGCGGCATTGCAGTCCGTGAACACCATTGGAACCCCACCTTCTCTGTTATGCTCGATCGCACGCCATGATTTACTGCTCAGTTATGAATCTATGCGTTGCATTGTGGATGATGAAGTCCTTCTTAAAACGGTGCCTAATAATAAATGCAGTTTTGGCTTCCAGTGAGCCCCGGAGACAGCACATTGTAAAGTCCTTCTTATGTGCCCCACAATGGAGCCACTTACTCCGTGACTTCGTGGCCTTTCAGTTTTCGAAGTGGTGCCCCTCAGCGGCAGGACGGCCGCTTAAACATTATGCTCGTGGGGATGTCCAACAAACGGGAGGCACTCAGGCACACAAGAGCTTTTCCCCATAGGCTTTTATTAGGTCAACAATAGCTCTCGCCAGTAAATTACAGCATTGGGCTGCACATCCGGACGTGTTTCGGGTCTCTCCCTTCTTCGGCGGCATTGCAGTCCGTGAACACCATTGGAGCCCCACCTTCTCTGTTATGCTCGATCGCACGCCATGATTGGCTGCTCAGTTATGAGTCTATGCGTTGCATTGTGGATGATGAAGTCCTTATTAAAACGATGAAATTTCAGATATGCTTCCACCAGAGTTGATGTGTATCGTTATATTCGCAAATTAAAACTGAAGAAATTCTTTGCGCTACAAAAATTAAAGTCTACTACAGGTACTGAAGAAAATACTAATACCAGCAATACTGAGAATACAGTTCAACTATCAGTATCTGACGTACCAGTTTTCCTTGATATGCATGATCTTAACCGTGCAACCAACTCTCAACCAATGGCTGATGATGGCGAGACAAGCACACAAAAAAGACTAGAAAAAATCAACATGATTCAAAAAGGTGCGGGCATCACGCCATTTAAAGGTAAATCGGATTTTGTGCCTATCATGGCCAAAGATGCGGTGGATGTTTTCCAGGATTGTATCATTGCAGACATCAAAGAGTTGTACAAAAAAATCAACAATCAAAAGAAAAAGAAGTACAATGTGCAAAAAGCCAAATATTTCGAACTTATGAAAAAGCTAAAAGACAACCCCAATATCATAGTAAAAACTGCAGATAAAGGGGGCAACATCGTTATTTGGCCCAAATCTGATTACTCTACAGAGGCACAAAGGCAGTTACAAGACCCTGCTTGTTACATCAAATCAACTAATAAAGAGTATATCAAAGCTAATGAAAGCCTACACAAACTACTTCTAAAATATCGCAGAGAAGGCCTCATCTCAGCGGATGAATACAAATTTATGTACAATGAACATCCAGTCCTGCCATGTCTCTATTTAATCCCAAAAGTTCATAAAGGGACATCGCCTGTCCCCGGCAGACCCATCATCTCCGCCATAAACAGCTGTGGAGAAAATGTGGGCCAATACATTGACTTTTTTCTACAAAGTTGGGTCAACACTCTTCCCAGTTTTGTCCGGGATACAAGCGATTTTTTGGCGAAAATAGAGGATTTGGATTGGCAAGATGATATGTTGTTAATTACTCTTGATGTGGAACAATTACACACTAGTATTGCTCACTCTTGTGGTTTAAATGCAGTCACTCATTTTCTTGGTCAACGACCTGCTGAATTTTCTGAACACAATAAGGTGATACTAGGCTTGATTGAATGGTGTCTGGGTAACAATTACTTTTCATTCGGCAAGGAGATAGGGAGACAGCTAAGAGGTGTGGCTATGGGGGCCTGCTTCTCCCCCAGCTATGCGTGTTTACACGTAGGCTGGTGGGAGGAGCGGGTCCTCAACGTCACACATCAAACATGGGTACGGGAAAAAATTGTGAAGTATCTTCGCTATATTGATGACATTTTCATTGTTTGGCAAGGGGATGAGAATGAGGCACAGTTGTTTATTGCTGAGATTATTGACAACCCCCTCAATTTAAAATTCACTTCTAACATCAGTGCCAAACAAGCAGAATTTTTAGATGTCAAAATATACGTAGATGACAATTGCCGTATACAAACTAACTTACATAGAAAGGCCACGGCGGGCAATACCACGCTCCATGCCTCTAGTCTTCATCCCAAGCACACTATCCACAGCATACCTTATGGAGAAATCCTAAGGCTGAAAAGAATATGCAGTAATGCTGAGGATTTTCATAAATGTGTCTCTGAGTTAAAAGTCCGAATGAAGGCCCGTGGATACTCAGACCGTGTGTTCAACCAAGCATTGACCAAAGCTGAAAGTCTCTCTAGAGCCAGTCTACTGTCGGATACTGCAAATAAGAATAAGGCGATCACCGATGGTGTCGAAGTAAACAACATAGACTGTCCTAGGTTTATCACGGACTACAGTAGTCAGGAGACCAAAATTAGACAGATAATTAACCAGCATTGGTCCACTGTCCTGACTGATACTGTTTTAGGATGCATGTTACCAAACAAACCTTTGGTCACTTTTAGGCGGGCTCAGAGTATGGGTGCGGTCCTGGACCAAAGCAGTCCAGAACTACAACAAAAACCTAATTGGTTATTATCAACAGGGTTCCGTAAATGCACAACTTGCAGAGCATGCAAGTTTGGAATTAATAAAACTCATTACAGAACTCCTTTTTCTACTGTTGAAATTCCATACCTGCAAAACTGAATATGCGGTGTATGTCCTGACGTGCACTTGCGGCCTTAATTATATAGGCAGTACAAAACAGCAAGTGCACGTCAGGATCTTGCAGCATATTCGAGCCATCTTACACTGTGATCAAGCATACCCAGTGGCTTGCCACTTTGAGAGCACACACAACAAAGACATCAATTGCCTTTCATACTATGTGATGGCATCTGTCCCCAAACTTAGAAGAGGAGGCAACCGTGAGCTCAAATTAAGGCGGCTAGAGTCGAGTTTGATCCTCGAGTATGACAGTAAGTGGCCCAACGGGCTAAACAATACTGAGGATCTGCGTCACTTTCTCTAAAAATTCGCTTCAGCATATAATGCCCAGATAGGTTTTTGACATTCCAAACAGCATTCCACTTGCTCCCTAGATATGTCAGGTTCGCTGTGATCTAGGGAGTTGGTCTATGTACTAGTGTTCTACCTACATATGATTGTGTTTCTGTATAATGATGGTAGTGGCTAGTCAAGTTCCTTGTTAGTCACTCCAATGTAAATTTCATTATTTTCTGCTTCCTCTTGTACATAGTAAATCACTTTTGTACTTATATATTTAACTATTTTAGATGTGACATCCGTTTAGCACTTATTTTACACAGGGTGTTTTTATCTAATCTTTTTATATGATGATGTATTTATACTAGTATCAAATGTTTTATTATATGCTTTTAATATGACATATAGAAAGGTAAACATTTTCTTTCGATGTCATGATCAGCATTTATGCATTATATACACAGGTTAATATCATCATGCACTTCTAGCACTTTCTCCTTTCCCTCTGATTGCATCTTTGCACAAAATATAATTACTCCACGAATTGCAGACTGTGATTCAATGAATTTTGTGATTTACACTTCCATTTTTACCCACTCCCTCGTTGTTTACAGGTCGCTATATTTGCACAAAGCATAATGTTTGCACAGGGATTTATCCCGAAATAGCCATGTAAATTACATAGAATAGACGGTCTCTAATTAGAAATGTCTGTTTATTATGTTAGGTTATAAATGAGGGGGTTACCCAATTGTAGTCACTGGGACCTGGGTTCAGTAGGTACTAGGAGGAAGGGGTCCCAGTGTGAACAAGGAACATATAATACAATTCAATGAATTAATCAAAAACAATTATTTTGATCCGCAAAGTTTTATTCACTGTGGGATCCAGTGTAATGAATACACATAGCATAGCAAACAGTCAGCTGTATTGGAGGTCATACAGTGCCCCAGGAAGGAGAAGGGAAGTGATAGTGAAGAGGTAAGGGAAGTGGTGGGATTATGTGACAGTAAAATCAATCTTTCAATGAACTTTTCATGCTATAATTAGTATAGCAACAGCTGCCATGAAAAATGGCGACAATATTTTGGAAAGGCATACAACACAAGGTACAGTGTATATACAAAATGTTGGCGTGAGGTTGCCGCAATTGGACAAACAGTCGACGTTTCGACCCTCTGATAGTGCAGGAAAAGTTAACCTTGCTGCGGGGTCTTCATCAGGACCAGGGGCAGGGAACCGCAGGTGGTTTGGAACATGGGCATTAATGTGCTGATAGCATTCATTTACAAAGATGAGAACAACCCTACTTCAGAACACAGTCTGCAAATGCCTTCTGACTCGGCGTTCAAGCTGATAGCCCCCGGATAGCGAGCGAAACGTCGACGATGGTATGAAACAACTGCAAGGATTGTTAACAAATTCATTTATTTCTCCTGAACGCCGAGTCAGAAGGCATTTGCAGACTGTGTTCTGAAGTAGGGTTGTTCTCATCTTTGTAAATGAATGCTATCAGCACATTAATGCCCATGTTCCAAACCACCTGAGGTTCCCTGCCCCTGGTCTTGATGAAGACCCTGCAGCAAGGTTAACTTTTCCTGCACTATCAGAGGGTCGAAACGTCGACTGTTTGTCCAATTGCGGCAACCTCACGCCAACAGTTTGTATATACACTGTACCTTGTGTTGTATGCCTTTCCAAAATAATGTCGCCATTTTTCATGGCAGCTGTTGCTATACTAATTATAGCATGAAAAGTTCATTGAAAGATTGATTTTACTGTCACATAATCCCACCACTTCCCTTACCTCTTCACTATCACTTCCCTTCTCCTTCCTGGGGCACTGTATGACCTCCAATACAGCTGACTGTTTGCTATGCTATGTGTATTCATTACACTGGATCCCACAGTGAATAAAACTTTGCGGATCAAAATAATTGTTTTTGATTAATTCATTGAATTGTATTATATGTTCCTTGTTCACACTGGGACCCCTTCCTCCTAGTACCTGTTTATTATGTTAAGTTATTATTTCACTGTAAATGTAACTTATTAAGTACATTATTTGCTTTTGGATGTATGACGTTACAACGCATACTTTTACCACGCATACCATTACAACGCGGAATTTACAACGAATACTGTTACAACGCATAGCGCTTAGAGGTGCTGGATAGTTGTAAGTATAATTTTATATTCCACCTCCAGTCCCCGTGGACACTAGGGAAGGTGTTGGATATAAAATTATACTTATTCCCTATCCTAGAGCGCCCCCCAGCGCAATGCGTTGTAATGGTATGCGTGGTAATGCCTGCGTTGTAATGGTAGTGTGTGGTAAAAACTTTGTTGTAACAGTTGTATACCTTTGCTTTTATCGATATCTTTTCTCTACGTTCATAATCATGTGACCTGTTTGAAAAGTGGCGGGGAGGCGGGCTTCACTGCATTATAAATACAAAATAAAATCATTGGGTCATTGCATGTGAACAAGGGCTTTGTAAGCCCGAAACGCGTCTTGCCCTCTTGCCTACCAACCTTTCCTGCAATGAAAGACCTGTGAATTTTGACTTGCGGTTCGTCTCCTGCTTGCCTCACTGTTCCTCGGTTGCGCTGGGATTGGAAGTGGCGTTCTTAGGAGTTTGCGCACATATATATATATATATATATATATATATATATATATATATATACATATATATATATATATATATAACATTCGATATTTTGAACATCAATATTTTTTTTCTCAATATTTTTGTAATTACCTGTTTAATATTATGCAGATGATATTTTAGCATTCTATATTTTTACATTGATTTTTTTTACTTCTATATTTTTTACTTCAATATTTTGTCAGTGAACTGTGTGGTTGGCCCCAGGGCTTGGCCTTCAGCCAACCTCTGTTGTCAGGCAACCTCTCATCCATACTGCAAATGGGCTTCGGGTATCAACCCTGGTTTTCTTAAATAAAAAAATTAAAATGTTGGTTGTGCAGGAAGCCCTATGTCCAACACGACGGCGAACACAGCGAAGGCCATGCATGGTCGGGGGTAGGCACCCCATACCATGCATTGCGATGGACATCTTACTTAACACTAAAATAACAGAGACATTGACTAAAAAAATTAAATGTTAAAGTGATGTTACAGTTAAAAATTTGTAATAATATCTCCACAAAATAAAAAAAAAACTTAAACATTAACTAAAAAAACAAAGCTTAAAGGGGCATTGTAGTTAGGTGGAAATGTCAGTTAAAAGATAGCATTTTAAACAATTGAAACCACAGAATTCAGTTGTAGTTATATCAAGTAACTGCAAGTTGTGCCCTATAGTACCCACACCTAGCGCCATTGCCATGCACTGTTAAAAACCTCAGATATTACATCATTGATTACATTTTCTATGGCATCATTGATAGTATCACTCCAACATCAGAAATGACGTCATTTATAACAACATTGTGCCACCTGTGGATGTGAGTTACAGTTACTATAAGTCACGACTTATAGTTGTATGGTTTTGAATGTTGGCCATTTTATGATTTTTTAGCTCTGTGGGTTCAAATAAGCCCTGATGTTTTACTAGTTAGATGTGGTTTTTTCATGGTTATTCTGTGTGGATATCTTGAGTGGTGCCATTGCTCCATTGAACTGGGTCAACCTGGTATCCTGGTTTGCGTATTATATGTAGTTGTTGATGGATGTATGGATTACATTGGAATTTGGTGGGGGTAGCTTTATCTTTTTGGACTGATTAATCATTTTAAGGGAATTTTGTGATGAATGATAATGGTGCAAAAGTGCTGCCCTTCTAATCTTGAAGTTTGATCCTGCTTCTGGGACCCATCACAACTAATCTCGCTTAAGCTGAGATTGTTGGGTTGCCTACATTTCACATAATTTTTGGTTTTATTTCGCTAATGCTGGCCACAAAACTCTGTCTTAAACAATGCTTAAACATGTCTCCTGAGACATGGCTGTTGAAGCTGCATGAGCTGTGCTAGCAGCACTTATTGTGCAATTTATAGGAGCCGTTCGGGTACGGGTATTTTGAAAGCAAATGTTCTTTAACTCCATATGTCTGCCTTGCAAATAACTGGTCAATGGGCAGTGGCGACTGAAAAGATTTTCTCAAGTAAACAGTGAAAATGGATATCATATTAAAAAAGCATTGCCAAAATCCTGACTTTCATGTGATTTCTCTTCCTCACAATTATGCGAAAAACCTGTAATTCCCTATGTAATTAGGAATATTATCAGAGAAAAGAAATCTGGTGCAAGGCTTTTAGAGCCATTTGTTGTGCTTAAACAACAGTTTTCAGGTGGTTAAATTATCTGCATACAAATGTGTTTCAGGGATTATTGGCAACGAGGTGGAAATTGAGTTCATGAGATAACTGGACAAGAAAGAGTGGGTGATAAAAAGAGAGACCGAGAGGGGGCGTGTGTGTGTGTGATGGAAGTAGACTTGACCACTGCCACATTATTGTGGTTTGTAAAAAATGAGCACTCGTTTTTCGAGAGTGGCACTTGTTTTCCTCTTCCGACTTTGAAGCAGAACAAAAGCTTGAAAAACACACAATATGGAAGGAAATATAAAGAAGAAGATGGGAAAACAGTGACAATGGGAGAAAGCAGAGTGAGTTAAAGCAACAGGGAGCGTCTTGTGGTGGATTTAAGAGGCATGAGGTAGAATCATGACAAACAGAAATAGTATCCCTCAACCCCAGTATTCAGTAGCGCTGGCTGTGGGATTTGAGCAAATGTTTGAATCCCGTACTTGTTCACTGACAGTTCTTTAACAAGTTAAGCAGTGAATGTTCCTTTATCAAGGGAACATTGTCTACACTCATATTGGAGTTGAGTTCAGAATCTGCTGATGGAGGGAGCAACTTGTTGCACAGTAATTATGACTTCTGTGGCCAACCATGGCTATTACTTACTACTCAGGAAATGCTATACTTTTGTTGGCTTATTCACATCACTCACACCTTCGGATGTAGCAGCGTACTCTTTTTTTTAGTACAGATTTTATTGGATATGGGAGCATTAGTTGAGGGTGCTAACTACCTAGCTCAAGTAATAATCACAATGCTAGTCAGGCTAAACCACTGAAATCACTAAGTAAACCTCACCTCAACCTTCCGGTGGCTACGGCACAGAGCAGAAAGGCTTGCCTCAGTCGCTATGTCTGAAGACTTTATGCAGTACCAAAACAGTAATCAAGTCAAAACACAACACAAGAAAAATCCCAAACCAATACAGAAAACGAAAGTAAATTTTAATAAATAAAACAGGTGAAAAATAATAGAAAACTCACTAAGCAGAACTGGAGATATGAATTTATAAAATGTGATGTAACAACAGCACCAAAAAGTGTTAATTGCCAACCAAAGTCATTTGGTCACGGGCTCCCCAAGGTTGCATAGCTGTCTGATGAGGTCCCGTGAAGAGGGTGATTTTTGTAGGAAAAGCTCAGAGCAGGGGAAATAAAAATTTCACACCCAAGGTAAGGCCGTCACTAGGCAGATACTTTTAGCACTTTTGCCTGGAGAAGTTTTCTGCATTGGCACTAAATCACTTTTGTGAAGCTCAGATTCCTCAAACAGTTCAAGGCTGTAGCCAAAGAGGGCTCGAACAGGCCAAATATCTTCTATGCAAAGTCCAACTGAATTGAAGTAGCTGCTACTATGGAAAAGCTATGAGGAGAAGAAACCTGAATCTTCAGCCAAGCAGCGACACACCTCAGTCGAATCAGCTTGGCAAGTTGGTGCTGGACCTCTGGAGTCCCTGTGTTATCAGGATGTTAGGAGAAGTAAACTTTGACACAGCCCAAGGTTCCAGGACCTCAAGAAGAGCACTCACAGCCAAGATTAAATTGCTGAATCACTGAAACTTGAACTAAATGTCAGACTTATGACCCTTGGAGTCCACTTTTTTGTTCTGGGTACAAGAGGTAGTGGGGTCAGTATTTCAAGGATCTTTTCAAATCACCAACAGCCAGTTCAGTCCTCTTCTAATCTTTCTCATTTTCAGTAGTGTTCTTAGGAGGGTACTGGTTATGCCAAATGTATGCCTACCAGCATAGGGTAAGAGTACCCAAGGGTAATCCTACCCACTTATGCAGCATTTCTAGTGTGCCAAAGGCAAAAAGAAACACAGTGCCCCGCTCAGCCAAATATGGAGGAACACTTCTCTTCTTATGCAGAGCCTGTGTGCCCATCACAGAGGTGTGGCCAAGGAAATGAGAAGCCACATTTCTATAGATACTAGCCGATACTAGCCCTGGGGGCACCTCACCTCCCACTGTGATTAGATCTTGCCTGGCTGGAAAAATAAGGAAGGGACAGGTGCAGGTGTCATCTGATATCTGCCTGTGACAAGGGAGGCACATTTGAAGTTAATTAAGTTCTTGAGCACTGCCCAAATTGTCATCCTGTCAGAGGAACAAAAACACTCCCCGATCCCTGGTCCTTTGTCTTCTGCTCTGGAAGTAGTTTTCACACCTCATTCAGGGTTGAGCACAAAGCCCAGGCAGTAAGCTTCGCTCCGCTCGCGGAATTCGGGCACTCTCACCTCCGAGGAGGAATGTGTATGTTATGTTATGTTATGTTAAATAAACTTATTGAGCGCAACTAACACCATTAGGTTTCTTGGCGCTTTACTGAGGGAGCAGGGAAGAGAAACGTGAGATAGCAGCTAATTGTAAGACTCAGTGAAGAGGAAGGTTTTAAGGGAGGATCTGAACCTGGAGTAAGGAGAAGACAACCTAAGAGGGAGGGGTAGGGAATTCCAAAAGGACGGGGCTAAAAATGAAAACCTAAGGCCGCCATGTTTCTTCCTCTTGAATCTGGGAACTGATAACAAGGCCATCTGAGATGACCGAAGGGTACGAGGAGGAACATACGGGTGAAGAGGGGAAGAAATAAAAAGGGGGCTGTGACCTGCAAGAGATTTGGAGATAATGCAGCCAAGCTTGAATTTGCAGCGGGCAGATACCGGAAGCCAATGGAGACTTTTTAAAAGGGGGCGAACATGTTGATCTCTAGGTTGGTGATAAATCAGGCCTGATTTTGGATCAGCTGAAGTCTCCTGAGTTGATAAGCAGGAATGCCTACATATAGTGCATTTGCGTAGTCAAGCCTAGACATGACTAACGCAAGCAGGGCCAAAATGAGGGCCTTGGTAGTGAGTAGGCGAGAGATTTTACGTATTTTCCTGAGTTGGAAGTGGCTTGAGGATACTACAGCGCTTATCTGTGGTGTCATATAGAGGTCACTGCTAATGACGACTCCCAGACTTTTGGCTGAATTAACAGGGCAGGGAGGACTGCCTAGGCTTGCAGGCCAGAAAGAGGGGTGCCAGGGATTGGAGGGTCCCCCGACAAGAACCAGCTCGGTCTTGTCAGGGTTGAGCTTCAGGTGGTTTGAGCTCATCCAATTACTGATGAAGCAGAGCGTGTTTTGGAAAGTGGTGATAGATTCATCAGAGGAGTCGATAGTAAAAACCAGTTGGATGTCATCCGCGTAATTGAACGCGGTGACATTAAACCTACGGAGGGAACGTATTAACGGGGCCAGATACAAATTAAAAAGGAGGGGGGATAAGGAAGAGCCCTGTGGGACACCGCAGGTCAGCTCGACCTGAGTAGCGGAGAACTGGGACAGCCTGACTGCTTGATGGCGTTGAGTCAAGAAAGACCGAACCCAGTCCAGGGCGGTGCCCTGGGTGCCAGCCTCTCTGACCAAGATATCATGGTCGACCGTGTCATAGGCGGCCGACAGGTCCAGGAGGACCAGGGCCTGACAGGTGTTAGCGTCGGCCCCCCTGCGCAATTCCTCCATCACAGAAAGGATAACTGCTTCTGTGGAGTGCGCAGGTCTAAACCCAGCCTGCTGGGGGTCCAAGACACATGAGTCTTCCACAAAGGTGCTGAGACTTTGAGTGACATGCGACTCCAAAACTTTACTGAGGAAAGGGAGGAGGGAAATTGGGCTATAGTTGCTCATGATGGAAGGGTCTGCCGAAGGTTTTTTCAAAATGGCAACCACCTCGGCCTGTTTGAAGGATCCAGGAACCTCCCCAGTAGTCAGAGAGTTGTTTAAGAGGGCTAGGGGGGGTTCAGGACAGGAAGTGAAAGCTTCCCGAAGGGCCGAGGGGGGGCAGCAATCGCTAGGGGAGCCAGAAGAGACTTTATGCAGAAGTAAAAGAAAATTGACCTTTGAGATAAGGGGGATCTGGGTTAAGGTGTGAGTGTTGGAGTGACAGGGAGCACTGGGCGGAGGGGGGACAAGTGAGGCTTGGGTAGAGATGCTGGTTTTAATCTTGATAATCTTTTCCACAAAAAATTGGTTCAGGGAGTCACACAGGGACTGGGAGGGGAGGGGAGCAATGGTGACTCTCGCCGGATTGGACAGTTCCTCGACAATTGAAAATTGTGTAATTCCTGAATTTTGCCATTCGGGCGTGAAGCAGAGGTTTTTTTCCATTCGCGCTCGAGTTTTTATTTGCCACTTAACTGCGAGTGACAAGACTCTTGGGCCACTTGCAAGCACCCACGAGATTGCTCACTCACTCACACGGCTTTTGGCTGCAAGAGCACCGATCTAGAATTCTTAGAGCTGATCGCAAACTGAGCATTCGAGCAGCTTTTCTGTTTGAGAACGCAGCTGAGGGGCATTTGGAGTGGATTTTCTTTTCAAACTGACTGTTGGAGTTGTTTTTTGGGTGTGAGACCCTATTTTTTAATAACTTTGTTTTTTCAAACCAGAAGTAAGTTCCCCAGAGACTCCAACTTCCTGTTCCTGTCCAGTAATCTCCTCCCAGTGCTTAGTCCCTCTCCTGGTCACTTTTCATTGGGCTTTGGAGCTTCAAGAATCACTCTCCGTGTCTGCAACGTATATACCATTGGATTTAAGGACTTTGTTTTTGAGATATCACAAGTAAGTTGAAAAACTGGTGTATAAGGGTGTTGTTTGTTTGACTGGGGGCATGCACCTGGATTTATTTGTACTTTTATTCAATTTGATTTATTGTGGTGGGTGGACAACAGTTTTCGTAGGGGCCTAGTTTTTTTTGCATGAAATGAATCTTCTTTTGTAAAGGAAACATTTTGCCCAGTTCAGTATATTTTCTTCTCCATGATTTTTTACAAAATTGGAATATTGATTGATTTAATTCACTATGTGGCATGGTCTGCATATTGGCCTTCCATCCGGTATGCCCTGTACTATTCTGTAGTGTCTGTAGAAATGAAACATCATTTAGGCCATGGGTGGCATTGGATTAAAATACAACATTTGTTTTTTTATGGTATTTTACACTTTCCCCTCAAACAGTGATTAGGTGGGGTAATGCCTTTGGAAGA
The DNA here is from genome assembly GCF_964263255.1 of Lissotriton vulgaris. NCBI lineage: Eukaryota > Metazoa > Chordata > Amphibia > Caudata > Salamandridae > Lissotriton > Lissotriton vulgaris. The sequence continues at coordinate 393,018,528 of NC_141693.1, forward strand.
TGTGTGTTGTTGTGAACATTTTAATTCCTGTTCATTTTTGTTTTGGCATTGCTGAATTAATTTGGCGTTCTCTGTGTGACCATGCCTCTTTTGTCTGGATTCTGTATGTGCGTGTGTGTGTATGTGTGTTTGGCATAGGCCATCATTTTCCTTTGTTGTTCATTATGCCATGTGGCCAGGGGCCATTTTATATAGACAGTGTCCAGCCTAGGCCTACATGTGTTCTTTGTTTTCCAGTCCTCCTGCTTGTTGTTGTTCTTCTAACCATGTGGCTGGCACCCATTTTGTGTACCCAGCCAATATACTTTCCCCATAGGTCTGCATTTCTTCTTTGTTTGTGGCCATGTCTCCTTGCTGGGTGTTGTTGTTGTGACTATGTGGCTGGAGGCCATTTTGTGTAGCCAGCCAGTGTGCTTTTGCTATAGGCCCGCATGTCTTCTCTGTTTGTGACCATGTCTTCTTGCTGGTAGTTGTTGTTTTTTGGTTTAAATGGCTGGCCTCAATTTTGTGTAGCCAGTCAGTGTTCTTTCACCAAAGGCCTGCATGTATTCTCTGTTTGTGGCCATATCTAGGATCTCCTTGCATGTTGTTGTTTTTCTGACCAAGTAGCTGGCCACCATTTTGTGTAGCCGTCAGTGTCCTTTTGCCATAGACCTGCATGTCTTCTCTGCTTGTGAGTAACTATGGCTCCTTGCTGGTTGTTGTTGTTCTGACTATGTGGCTGGCAGCCGTTTTGTGTAGCCAGTCAGTGTGTTTTTGCGATAGACCGACATATCTTCTCTTTGTTCCCCATGCCTCCTTGCTTGGTGTTTGACCATGTGGCTGGTGGCCATTTTACAGAGGCATCCGTTGTGTTTTTGCTATAGTCTGTATGTGTTATTCTTTTATCAGTATGTTGCAGCCATGCCTCCTTGCTTGCTGGATCACCATGCCGTCAGTCGGTGGTCTTTTTGTGTAGGTAGCGAGTGTGTTTTTGCCATAGGCCTGTATGACTTCATCTCTTTGTGCCCAAAGCCTATTTGCTCTGTGTTGTTGTTGATGATCTTGTGAGAATTGAGGCAGCCATTTTGTGTGTCTAGCCAGTGTGGCCCTTTGCGATATGCTTGCATGGATAGTTGAGCAATGAGATACTATTTTATTACATTAAAATTAATGATATGCTTGAGGATAATGTCACGTATTTATAATTGTTTGGTTTTCATTTTGTTCATTTTTCATTTTCAATGTATTTATTTTTTAATTTTTGATATTTGCTGTTTAATTAGATATTTTTTTAGAATTTTTTTACCATTTTCATAACATCTGGTATTAATTAATCAACCAAGTTTCTGCTATAGGTGCACAACAGCATTTATTGTGTAAGGATTATTCTATTGTCATTTGTCTGCTTCACCTCCCTGAGTGCCACATCCCACATGATGCATTGCAAATAGAGCATACAGGTACAGCTGTATGTTTTGTTGCAGTTTCTCTTTCTAATCCTTTCTGAGTGTACATCCATGAAAGTTTATGTTGGTGTAGTTTTCCGTTTTACAAATGACCATCTGTTGTTAATTATTATGATATTGTTTGTTTTTACTACTACTTGAACTGCAACAATGCCACGTTTTACTGATGTTTTTCTTGCTAGTTTGCTTTTAGGTTCACAAGAGCTAAGTGCCACTGCCAACTGCTATCTTCAAGATGGCTCCTAAGAAAGGTGCTGCCAAGAAATTGTCTAGTAGGGAGAAGAAGCAGATTTCCACTACTGGCGTGCCCACAGCAACCTTTTTCAGGAAAGTTTTGTGTGTTGCACCGGCTGAGAGCAGCATTCCTGCATCAAAAGTACTATCCCCAAACCTAAGCACAGGGCCAGGTTTGTCAGTGAGGCAACCAGAGCAATCATATCAATGCAGATATGGCGGCTGCACGGTGAAGAGAGCGACCCTTGACCCTGTCTTCAGGTAGGTCATTCCCCCTTACCGCACAGCTCCACCAGTGGGATGGTGTGTTCCTGCTGCTTTCACGACCACTGCCGCAGGTTCGAGGCTCCTCTCCCTTGGTAGGCAGGTATTTCTGAATTCTTGTCTTCATTTGCATTCCTGTGTTACTGGTCATTATTTTGTCTACTGCCCTGTGTATTGTCTCCCTCATTTTCTCCCCTGTGCCCCCCATTTTTGCCTTCTGTAACCCCTGCCTCACCCGTTTTCTGCCGCTGCATCTGCGGCGGCCCTGCCCCCTGCTGCCCATTTGCCACCCGCTTCCCAGCTGCTCCTCCCTTCCACCTCCCTTTATATGGCGGCCGCTGCACGGTGAAGAGGGCGATCCTTGACCCTGTCTTCAGGCAGGTCGCCCCCCCTCACTGCACAGCTCCTCCTGTGGAACGGTGTGTCCCTGCTGCTTTCATCGCCACTGCCGCAGGTTCGAGGCTCCTCTGTCTCAGTAGGCAGGTACTGCTGAATTCCTACTGCCTTGTGTATTGTCTCCCTCGTTTTCTCCCCTGTGCCCTGTTTTTGCCTTCTGTAACCCCTGCCTTACGCATTTCCCGCTGCTGCGTCCTCTGTTGCCCGCCCTCTGCTCGCACATTCGCCGCCCCGCTCCCGCCTCCCAGCTGCTCCTCCCTCCAACCTCCCTTTATATGATGGCCGCCATGCGGCCATGTGCAGCGGGCATGCCTAAGGCAAGCCCGGCTGCACCGGTCCGTGCCTGGACCTCGCCCTGCGCCAGACCCCCTTGCCCCCGCGATCGTCATGACACTCAATGCCGCTACGACGCCAATACCCTTCATGCACTCAACACTGGATGACCGCACACTTGCTTACTGGCCGCCCGCAAGCACACCAAAGGACCCTCTCCTGCAGGAGCTGCAACTTCACCAGCCTCCGAGCCACCAAACGACCCACCGTGACAGGACGCAACCACCTCAGATGCATACTACTGAATACCGCTCCGCACGCAAACACGCCGTCGAACTCTGGGACTACATTGACACATGCTCTCCGGACATGGCCATCCTGACAGAGCCCTGGATGAACACCTCCTCAGCACCCTACATCACCATAGCCATCCAGGATGTCTACAAGATCACCTGCAGGGACCACAGCAACAGAGTAGGAGGTGGAATTGCCATCATCCACAAGAATTCCCTCAGGGTATCGACAGGCACCGACGATACCCTCAGCACCGCCGAACGCCTGCACTTCCAGATCCACACCGATCCCAACACCACCCTCAGAGGAACTTTCGTCTACAGACCACCCTTCCGGAAACCCACCATACACCACCACACTCAACAGATCCCCGCCGCAGCTGGAGCAAAATCACTGAAGACCAGCTAAACACCTCCCTCATCCGAAGCACACCCGCCGATCCTACCGACGCCATCACTGCCGCCCGTAACCTCAGACTCTGGATCGACAATTGCGCCAACACTCTTGCCTGATCAAGAAATCATCCAACAGACACGCTAACAAGAAAGCAGCTGGTTCACCACACATCTCCAACCCTCCAAGCAAACCTGCCGAGCACTAGAGAAGAAATGGCACCGCAAAAAGACCCCAGAAAGCAACGCAGCCCTCAAGAACGCCATCCGCAGACACCATCACCTCATCAGATCCGCCAAAAGGGCCTCCTTCGAAGACCGACTCGACAACAACGCTCACAACAGCAAAGAGCTCTTCAACATCGTGAAGGAACTCTCCAACCCCAGCTCCAACACCAACCATATCCCATCATCACGAGACCTGTGCGACTCCCTCACAACCTTCTTCCATCGCAAAATCGCAGACATCCATGACAGCTTCAACAACCCTACCAACCCAACAACTACCGACACCTCAGACCCCACGGCCTCCGCCCACATCGACCCCCTACTCACCTAGACCAGCATAGACAACAATGACACCATCCTAATCATGAACACCATCCACTCCGGCTCTCCGTAAGACCCATGCCCACACCACATCTTCAACAAAGCTAGCTCCACCATTGCACCCCACCTCCGCAAGGCCATCAACATCTCCTTGGAGACCACGACCTTCCCAGAGAGCTGGAAGCATGCGGAGATCAACGCCCTACTGAAGAAGCCCAAGGCAGAACCGAGGGACCTCAAGAACTTCCAGCCCATCTCCCTGCTTCTGTTCCCAGCAGAGTTAATCAACAAGACTGTCAAAAGGCAGCTGACCCACTACCTCGAGGAGAACAACATTCTGGACTGTCCCAGTCCGGGTTCCGCAACAACCACAGTACCAAAACTGCCCTTATCGCCGCCACCGATGATATGGACAAAGGCAAGACCACGTCCCTCATCCTCCTGGAACTATCAGCCACCTTCGACACTGTATTCCACCGCACCTAACGCACACGCCTCCGCCACGCAGGGATCCGAGACAAGTCTCTGGAATGGACCCCCTCCTTCCTCTCTGACAGAACCCCGACCAACCACCTCCCCCGTTTCCATTCCAAAGCCTCCAAGATCATCTGCAGCTTACCCCAAGGATCATCCCTCAGCCTGACACTGTTCAACATCTACATGGCACCGCTCACCCGTGTCACCGACTGCACAACCTCAACATCATCTCCTAAGCCGACGACACCCAGCTGATTCTCTCCCTCACCAAGGACCCCCTCATGGCCAAAGCCAACTTCCAGGAAGGAATGAAGAACAGCCATCTGAAGCTAAACGTGGACAAGACAGAGGTCCTCATCCTTGGCTCCACCCCCTCAGCCTGGGATGACTCCTGATGGCTGCCCGCTCTGGGAGCAGCACCGACATCCACCGACCATGCACGCAACCTGGGGTTTATCCTCGACTCAACACTCTCCATGACCAAGCAAGTCAACAACGTCTCGTCCTCCTGCTTCAAAACCCTCTGCATGCTCCACAAGATCTACAGGTGGATCCCCACCGAAACAAGAAGAATGGTCACCCAGGCCCTCGTCAGCAGCAGGCTGGACTATGGAAACACCCTCTACACGGGAGCCTCGGCCAAACTCCTGAAATGTCTACAACGCATCCAGAACGCTTCTGCTTGCCTGATTCCCGACATCCCATGCCACAGCCACATCACACCGCACCTGAGAGACCTGCACTGGCTTCCCATCAACAAGAGGATCACCTTCAAGCGCCTCACCCGCGCACACAATACACTCAACAACACCAGGCCAGCATACCTCAACAAATGCCTCACCTTCTACACCCCGTATTGCCAGCTCTGCCGACCTCCCCCTCGCCACCGTCCCCCGCAACCGAAGAGCGACCAGCAGATGGTTATCCCACCACACTGCCAAGACCTGAAACACCCTCACCATCCTCCTACGGCAGACCCAGAACCTACTAACCTTCAGGAGGCTTCTCAAGACCTGCTATTCTAGTAGTAGCAGCACCCCTTCCCCCCAGTGCCTTGAGACCCTCACGGGTGAGTAGTGTGCTGTACAAATGCACTGATTGATTGATTGAGATGAGTAGTGATGTTGAATTGGATTTTGTCCATTTTGCAAAGTAGTACACAATCTGTTAGAAATGGGATTTCTGGTTGGCAAAGGCTTGCGCCAAAGCCAGGCAGAAACCACCACTCTAGTCAGGGCAAGGGAATTACACGCCAAAGATAACCCCGGCTCACCCCCTTGGTGGCTTGGCACGAGCAGTCAGGATTATCCTGAGGCAATGTTTAAAGCATTTGCGCACGCACACAGCAACAACATCCCAGGCACACTACAAAAGGAACTCCACACAAGGTTATATAAAAATAGCCTTTGTATTCTCATAACATATTAGAATAGTAAACACATAACATACACTGTGCCAACTGGCACGGGCAATATTCACAAGGGAATATATACACAGGACAGGGCCACATGGGCCACTGTCAGAACCATCACAAAGCGAACTTGGTAAAAGTAAAATAGATCATTAACATGATACAACCCGTAACCACTGGTAATCACTGTACTCCACCTCAACCTGTAACATAAACTACATTATGCACAGTCACATCAGGTGCGAATTACATTCTGCGCCAACCTCACCAGCATAAACACATTATGCAATCTCCTGACAAGTCTAAACACATTAGACCCTACCTCCTAAGTAAAACTCACATTAGGGGCGTACCTCACACAGTGAAACATAATCTCACTAGCGTAACCACATGAAATGCAAAATAACCTCCTAATCGTAAACCACAGTTTAGAGGTATCAGGCACAGGGTGCGCAAAACATACTATACACAATACATTTCCTAGCACCACATCACTTTAGCGCATAATCACAATAGGGCCTTGCGCCCTATACATCTACTAGTCCCCCTGGCCAACTAGCCCTCTCCAAAGGGGCTAACAGGCCCTGTGTCCAGAATGTCAGGGCGCGCTTCCTAGGCAGCGCCAGTCAGGGGTGCGCCATCTACGCAAACCTAAACTTTGCAGCTGCCCACTACTTGCTGGGCAGCTGCGAACCATAACTTGGGTCCTAAAAGCTGCAGCTGGCACTAAGTGCTGCGCAGCTGGGGGAAGGCCTGGCACCTCTGTGCCATCTCTGGCCCTCTCAGAGTCTCTCACTGGAATTGCTTCTAAATGGTGCAGCTGTCCACTACTTGCTGGGCAGCTGTAAAGAAGTAAACTGCGGCATGGGCCCTCACTGGCCCTTTAGAACAATTTGCGCCAAAACGTTGGAGCGTTGGAGCCCTCTGGCTCTGAAATCAACTGTGCCCAGGAGCACATGGGCTCCTTAAATACTCAAATATGGCCCCAAACGTTGGAGCCATCTAGGCTCTAAAAGCAAATAAGGCAACTCTGATCCACACGGGCCCTTGAATAATGAGGCCAAATTGTGGATTGTGGGAGCCCTCTGGCTCTGAAAACTAATGGGGCAGGGGAGCCACCTAGGCTCCTTAAACAAACATGCCCCTGTCATTGAGGTGTCCCTCTCACAAGCGGGGCGTCCCAGGCGCTGACAATGCGCCCTGATGTGGCCACGGACATTGGTACCCCCGCGGGGGCCTTCTAGGCCACCATCTCCACTTTTGAGCAGCCCGCTGCAGACCCGGGGCCGCTCTGACTATTCACTGTGATTCCCACTCACCAGGGCTCTCCTCTCACCAGTGCTGTCTCCTCTTGGGGGACATCAGCGGTATTCTGCCTCCAGGGCACCCCTCACTCCTGTGAGCCCTGCTAGGCACACACGGATGCATCTTCACCCGGTCCCCCTTCTCGGGACCGGGACTGGGAAACAGAGCCGGCGGGGCTCTGCGCGGCTTCTCCTTCACCCGGGCATGGCGCAGGGCTCCTACCAGGAGACGGGAGCCCTGCAGGCAAGCTCCCACCTCCTCCACGCATCCGGCCGCACTTCCGCTTCCGTCCAGCTGCCCTGCCCACAACCAGGCGGGAGGTGGCAGCGGCAATCTCCAGGGCACTTTTGGCCGCATTCAAATGAGGGGTGGGCACCCGCTAGGGCTTCGATAAGCGGGGTGGGTACCCGCATTAATCTACCAAAAGAAACCGAAGACGCAGGGTGGGCACCTGCGCACGAAGTACAAACAAATCAGTGGGGTGGGCACCCGATCGATCACGGCATGCCAGGGGAATCACCAAGGGGGGGAGCCCCTCTCAAGGGCCAGCAGCATCGCGCTGCGCAGCCCTAGCCCCTCCTTGGCTGCGAAAGTAAAATATAGCACTTCCAGGTGCTAGAGGAAGACACGGCCATGGTGTCAAGGCAAAGGAAGAGCAAAATAGTCCAAAAGAGTCCATCAGTCATCCAGTGGCAGGGCAGGGCCCAGGGAGGCAAGCCTTCCCCTGGGCCCCAGCAGCAGCATGCCGCTGGTAGATTCAAGTAGGAGAGCAAGAACACTTTACATGTGGTCACAACCCCTTTTTATACACAGTTTCCCTTTGTTTAACAGGGTGCAGGCAATGGGAGAAACAGCTACAACTTGTTCAGGGGAACTGCTGAGCACTTTGATTTGCTTATCCCTCTCTCCCTTTCACTGGCCAGGCTAGGGACATCAGACGCACCACAGAGGGTGGAGCCAGCATTGTGGAGGGAAGGCACATCCCTATTCAGGTCCCAGGTGCAACTCCTCCCTCCCATCTACATGCAGATCTCTCCATTTAGCACCGGGCAGACCCATCCTGGCTCCTGGAGCCAAGCACAGCAGCCAGCCCCTGTCATTCACAAGCCAGACCGGCAATTCAACTCACACTGCACATAGAAATGGCCACTTCTAAAAGTGCCACTTCTACACTAGACACATTAAATCTGTGAACACCGTCGCACAGCATTTAATCTCACGAGTTTGCACATACCAAACTCGCCCTTGCACTCCCCACACATCAGGAACTACCATGGACACACATATCCCCATGCATTCCTATGGGAGGGCAGTCCACTCTTACCACACATACACAGAGAAGGCACGCACTTTACACTGGACCACAGTGAAAAAGTGAGCAGAGGCCTAAAATCACCAACACCAGGTTACAAAAACAGGCTAGGAAAATGCAAAAAGTTTCGAGGTGAACCTGCCAAAAAGGCCAAGTCCAACACAATTGTATAAGGAAACGCAGCAAAGTGGACAGCAGCCCCAGCAAGCAATGGGTTTGTCTGATGTTGGAGCGGAACAGGAGGTTGAGCTTCCTTCAGAGCAAGCAGTTGAACCTACTCTTTTAGAATCATTGGCACCCATATCTTCACCAAGGAAAAGGAATGGTAGTACAGCACCATCTTCTCCAAGTACCATTTCTGAGGAGGATGATAGGACCTGGAGTTGATTTTCGACAGAGACAAGGAGATGATAGGAGAGGCAAGGGAAAAGAAAAGTTCCAGAGACTTAGACTTATGGTAGGGGATGAAGAGGAGGATGACGAGGTAGAAGGTGACACAGAGGAATCTGATATTGCTATTTAACCAGCTCTGAGGGATATGGCACAGGCAGCACAATCACCAGCTCCCATATTTAAAAAGCCCCAGCTGAGACCTGCACCAAACCCTGCCTCAGGAGAAGCAGACTGGCAATCAATGACATGCCCACATAACTCCAGGTCTTCTTCAGGCATTGGCAGTGGCCCAGTAAAAAGTTCTCTACCCCAGTTTGGGACTTTTTTGCAGTTAGCAGATAGGAAGAGTACCTTGCAGTATGTACCATTTGTCACACAAATGTTTGTCGAGGTAAGCCTGGTACACTTTGTGGTACTGGAGGTCAGATGACCAATATGAAAAAACACTACACAATCAAGTGGGAGGAGCAACTTAAAAAATCTTTTGGACCTGGTAGTGGGGAGAGTCAAGGAACATCAGCTGCAAGTTCAATCACAGGGGAAGGTGATGATGATGAGGAAGATGTGGGTGACATCCAGCATCGCACCAGCAAATTCACCCACATCAGCAACTTCACAATGGCACAATAATGCTCAGGGTGAGATGATGAAGACACCACAGCGTGCAGTGACTGCCCCACCACCACAATGCACATTGAGTCTACCACCAGCATCTACTTCTCTAAAGACTCCTGTGTCAGTGCCCCAACAAAAAAAAAATCCAGGATAATATTACGGGCAAGTTTAGACAGGGGGTGCCCTATGAACAAAACTACCCAACCACACGTTTGTACAATGAGAAGCTGGCAAAACTGTTAGCGCTAGACCTCCTCCCTTTGACTTTTGTGACAGGAGTGGGATTCTTAGAATTTGTGCAACCATCTGCCCAAAATGGAAGAAACCAAGTAGGTTATATTTTGCCAGAGTGGCTAGTCCAGCACTGCAGCACAATGTGCTGCAATTGGTTGGACAAGATTTGCAGCAAAGTGTTGTTCACACCATCCACTTGATGACAGAAATGTGGGACGGGTGTCAGGAGACTGATTTCATGTTCATCACTGTGCGGGGAATGAGATTTTAATACCTTTTCTGATCACTTTGATACCTATCTCATTCGTCAAATTTGGATCGATTATTTTCTGTCATTGAGTAAAAGACAAACCCCGCATAGGTTAGATAAACCCCATAAACTGACGCAACTCTGAAGAACCACTTACAACTGATAAAGTTTAAAAAGTTTAATATAGAATCAGAATTAAGTGCATATACAATCCTCTCAGGATAAGATTCAATAAGTATACAGGAACTAGAAGGAACATAAATTCCCTAAAGAACCTTAGTCTACAAACGAATACAATTAAAGTCAATTCAAGAATCCTCTCATTAAAAAAGCATAGACACAATGTGGTTCTGTTGCGTCATCTAAAGAAAGAGAAAAATTAAACAAGTTAAATCTGTCCCTACTCTATGCTAGGTGACATCCCTACTTCGCAAGTTCCTTACCTAAAAAAGGTGTCAGCAGTTTGACTTCCAAAGAAGTTCAAACTCTCTTAGCCTCTAATGGTAACCTATGTCGAGAAGCAGTACCCTCTCTGCCTACCCATCCGCTCTCTAAGGGTCCTTGGCCTACTGCTCTCTTGCGCTCTGATCTCTCTCAGCGCTCGCTCCTAACTTCTCCTCTGAGCTCTCTATGATGGCATCTGCTCGGAGCTGTTCGCTATCTTCTCCCCGGGGTGCTGTCCCTAAAATACACAATCACAGTATGGATGGAACGCCCCTTCGACGCCCACCACGTACTTTCCCCATGATGTCATTTCTAGCTCTTTCCATGGCCTCATCTCTTCGCGTCGTCCGTTAAGTTGACCCTTCTTCTTAGGCGCCATCTTCGTCTTCTTGCTGGTGACTTCATTGACATTTCATTTGACACTTTCAGAGCAAAAGTCTATCACCTCAACAGGACTCTATTCTTTACGATTATGTTCTTAACCTCTTTTGGTCCTGTGAACGGTCATTTCTAAACAAGACTCAAATTCCAAGTATCTCTTATCACGTTTAGGCCATAAACTTCGTCCGGCATTGTCACCTTAAATCTAACAAGACCTTAGACTCTTTGGCTCGCACATTCAGATCAAGGCTATTCACGACTCCTGTGAGCCCACTAAATTACATACAGCGGACTACACTCCTGCGAACCCTTGGTCAGTCAGGTTAAAATCACACATGACCAAACTCTTCTAACATTCCTACAACTCTTCTACACAGTATAACCTTTAACGCACATTTATATATAATCGAGTTTAGCAAATCATTTGATTATAAGCGAATACATTTTACATAGAATACAACTTTATATTCTCATGCTTACACAGTGCTATACATTCTCTGCACATTTCTTCGCTTTACATTTTCGCCGCTTTCTCCATTTAATAATTGCATACATACATGAATTCTGTTTTGCACGTTCTACTGTTCGTAAGCATTTCTATACATTTCTACATTAGCCCACTATGTATACGGGCTTCTAAATTCTAATGCATCTCAGAGTAAATACAAATACATTTCCTATTATTCATGTTACATCAGCTAACTTTATACTACAAGTGTTAACTTCACGTTACAGCTTCTACGTTTATGCGATATGCTTGTGAATATGGTTCGGATATACTTTTTATTCAAATTGCGCTCTCTCAGTTCCCCCCTTTGATGACCTCCAGGGGTCATCACTAAATGCCATTTGAATAACACCTTTACACAGAACTAGTTACAAGATTCCCTCTTTTTATCGTTTCGAGAGCTCTTAAACGTTTATACTGTTGGTCTTGTAAAGCAGCTAATCTCCTTTCTTGTTCTCTCATGGATCTTTGTAACCGGTTCGACCTATACCATTTGTACAGTTTTACTAATCCTAACAATGTAATTATGCAAATTAATACTATTAATACAGGTTTCAATATGTACCACACAACACTTTTACCAAGGTTGGCAAACCAACTTCCAACCTTTCCTACTCCATGACCTACTTTTTCCCAAACATTTACTTTTGTCAAATCTTCGATTTCTTGATGTATCTCTGTAATGTTTTGTATGACTTTCTCAAGTGGTTTTGAATTATCAGGAATATAAGTACAACATTCCTGGACCTTCAAAGCCTTGCAAACTCCGCCCTCTTTCGCTAGCAGAACATCTAAAGCAAGGCGGTTCTGAAGAACCATTGCTCTAATTGATTGCATCTCGCCTTCTACTAGCATCAATGACCTTGCAGTACTTGCAGATAATCTATCTACGACTGTAGCTAGTCTCCTGATCTTAACATCGTTAAGTATTAAACCTAACATAGGAAACATCGCTCCAAATATGTCTCCAACTACCTCTGCATCTCCTATTTCTCTTTTCGCTCTTGTCGAAGCCTTTCCTTCTATGATCGCTAAATCCTTTGCATGATATATTTTGGGGAAGACAATTGCCAAGTAACACGAACCATACCAATTGTCAGGCAGTTTTACATAGGCATTTCTTCCACATACAAAATATACATTTGGAATAGCTTGCATCCCTTTCATAAAATCTTTCGTATAGTACTCTAATCTAAAAGCATGTTCGCAATTTACTTCACCTACAAATACACTCTCGTAATATGTCTTGCTTCGAGTTAAACATAACTTTCCTTTCTGCGTTCTATCCAAAGCAATTGGACCATTGCTACCTTTCTTTTTATGTGCCTTCTCTTCTTCGGTCCAATCAGTTTTCCACTGTCCTGACATTTTTAGAATCTTCTGCCTTCTGTATCGGTCATCTACTTGTCCTATGAACTTTTTCTCTACCTCTGACACTTTGCAAGTCAGGTTGTTTCTGCGTGTGTATGAAGTATCTAGTGTATCCCAAGGAAGAAAGAATTTGGCTAATCTATCCTCCTTTTTATAATAGTCCCACTTATTCATTTGTTTATAATTCGGAACTTCAGGCAGTACCGAATCATAATTTGAAAAGTAGTACTCAAACCCTTCTCTACCATAAAATATACTGAGAAGTAAACTACATGTTATCCCATAAGTCAGTGGGAGATGATGATATCTGATGCCTTCGTCTACAGAAGCCGGCAATTGCATACAAACATAGCAGTCCTTGGCCTCCATGGCATCGATATACTCGTACAATAGTTTGGCATATGCATTAGATCTAAAATTTCCCTGTGACTCGTCTACGTGTAACCTACGAGCTTCATCTGCCAGTAACGCCTTTTCACGAATAACATTGCTCTCCTCCTTCTTCCCAACAAGAGCAGGTTTCAAAGTCGTTACAGGCTTTACATCTGCTGTTTCTTTATCACTTTCATGTCCTACTATGTATGATATGGTCACTACTGTAATTATGAGAAAAATTACTACTGCTATTAGTGTACCTATTATGCATTTGGCTTTTCGGTTTGGGTTGCCGTTCTCCATGTTATCAAACAGCGTAGCTCTTTCTTTTCCGAGGAAAAGTTTTCTTTTCAAGTCTTTGTTTGCTTTATTTGCTTCCTCAGTCTGTAAAGTGCTCTTTATCAACAAAAGTCTCTTTTTCACAACAATGTCTTTTTTTTTTTTTTTTTTTTTCTTCAGCAACAGACAACCCTAACCCTTCTCCGTCCTCTAAATGTAATCCCTAATTTTATTCTTCTTTCCACTCGGCTCTAGGTTATCTTCTTCTTTATAGCTTAAACACAAAAGTCTTTATGCATCTACAATTATTCTCGTACCGGCAGCTTTAATAACAAGTTCCAATAATTCAAAACGAACAACTTTTTCTTCTTCTTCTGGAATTTGATGACCAAAAGTTGGAAACTGTAATCGATTTAGCACTAGATCTTTGATCCGACTCAGGTAAGGGGGTATGGGAAGTGTGAAAGTCAGTAACCCCTCAGTCTCGAGTCCAGGCGTTAACATCCATATCTCCACTGCCACAAATGGATCGAGATTGATCACCTTCACGTCTCTCACTCTCCCAGATTTCTGTCCCCAAGACATCTGCTAGATAAGTCCACTCTGGGGTGGCGTACCTTCGGCAGGGCACACGTACCCTTCTTGATCTTCTCGGACTCTCAGAGCCTGAATCCGTAGTTTCTTCTTCTTGATCCGACTCTTCAGAGATCGGGACAAGGGTTCTCTCTTGATTTGCTTTTAAGCTTGGCCTTCTCCTTCTCTCCGGCCAACTAGCTTCGTCACTCCTTGTCCTCCTGCTCCTTGTCCTTGGACTTGTCTCTTTATCACTCACAGCTTGTTCGGTATCTGATTCGAGCTCCCAGTTACTCTCTTCTTCTGAGGCGACTTCGGTCTCACTGGTGTCCTGACCGTCATCAGCCTGTTCCGACACAGGCTCAGCCTCTTCGATCACCTCTACAGCTTGGCTTTCCCCCTCTGTGGCTTCTCCGCTTTCCGCTGGATTTTCATCCGAGAGAGGAGCTGTTTCTTCTAGAGGTGTTGGCACTCTTCGGGTGTGTGAGGCGTGTATCCAGTTGGGCAAGCCTCCACACTTTACTGCAGTGTTCGTAACTAGTATGACTTGGAATGGTCCTCGCCAGCGCACGTCTAGACAGTTCTTCCTGACATGCTTCTTCACCAGGTCCCAGTCCCCCGGACACAGGTCATGGCACAAGTCTTGTGCTGATGGAACCTCTGCAGCCTGGACCTGGAGGGACACAGAATGAATGGCATCAGATAGTCCCTTGCAGTAGTCCAAGATCAAATCGTCTGTGATGTTCAATAACGCTGCAGTCGGAACCGATGGCAATCTCATAGCTCTCCCCATTAGCACCTCGTGTGGAGAGAGACCTGTTTTTCTATCTGGTGTGTTACGTATGCTCATAAGAACCAATGGAAGTGCATCTGGCCAACTCAGGGATGTCGATGAACAAACTTTGGCGAGTCTGGACTTGATTGTACTGTTGATTTGTTCTACGATCCCTGAAGCTTCTGGTCGATAACTGCAATGGAGCTTCTGATCGATACTCAAAGCTGAACATAGCATCTTCACTATTTCGCTGTTAAAATGAGTTCCTCTGTCCGATTCCAAAGAGGATGGCACCCCAAACCTCGGTATCAACTCTCTAAGTAACAATTTCGCTACTGTGAGTGTATCGCACCTACGTGTAGGGTAAGCTTCAACCCATCTAGAAAATATACAGACAATCACTAAAACGTATCTGAGTCTATTGCACTTAGGCATTTCGATGAAATCAAGCTGCATTCTATTGAAAGGCCCCCCAGACCTTCCTATGTGACTCAACGTGACTGGTGTTCTCTTTCCTACGTTTAGTTGCTGACAGATCGCACAACGCTGACATACTGCTTCTGCCGCTACTCTAAACTTCGGATTAAACCACGTTTGTCTGAATACTCTCACCATGGCATCTCTACCTATGTGTGCTGATCCATGCAATTTCCTTGCCATTGGACTAACAAGTTCATTTGGTAAAACTGCTCTCCCATCTGCAGAGATCCAAAAGTTCATTTCACTTTTAGTACATCCAGCTGTTTCCCAGCCCTTTTTCTCATCATCTGGTGCATTTTCCTGAACACATTTTAATTCGTCCCACGTATCTACAGTGTCTAACAACATTGTTAACTCAGTTCTTTCTTGTATTCCCCCCACTTCTACATTGGTGTGAGAATATCCCTGTTCTGCGCAGTAACGCGCTACTTCATCTGCATAACGGTTGCCTTGCGACACAAAATCTACATTCTTCGTGTGCGCGGCACATTTAACAACCGCTATGGCTGTCGGGCCTTGCAATGCTTCTAACAATAGTCTCACGAATTCTCCATTCCTAATGGGAGAACCCGAGGAGGTCATGTAACCTCTTTGAGACCATAACTGCCCGTAATCGTGAACTACCCCGAAACCATACTGGCTATCGGTGTATATGGTGACTCGAATTTTGTTACCTGCTAAACAGGCACGCGTCAAAGCAATAATTTCAGCTACCTGAGCGGAATGTACTCCTTCCAGGCAAGCGGCTTCCACAACTCTGGTAATAGTACAAACTGCATATGCTGCTCTCAGCTGACCGATATCGTTTCTTACGCATGAACCATCAACAAAGAATATTTCATCGGGGTCAGTCAATGGCTCATCTACGATATCAGGCCTCGGTTTGGTGCATAGTTCAGTCACATCAAGGCAGTCATGATCTGTACAAATTTCATCATCAATCTCATTTGGAAGTGGCATCAAAGTAGCAGGATTCAAGACGGAGCATCTCTTTAGGGTCACATTCTCGGCAGCCAATATGACTTGCTCGTAGCGTGTGAGCCTGCTATTCGTCAGGTGCTGAGTCTTAGTCCTGGTCATTAACAATTCCACAGAATGCGGTACGTACACCACTAACTGATGTCCCATTACCACACTTTCACATCGTTCAATGCTGACACCCGTTGCAGCTACGGATTTGAGACATCCGGGCAACGCTGCGGCTACTGGGTCTAATGTAGCCGAAAAATAAGCAACTGGCCTACGCGCATCTCCATGTATCTGGGCCAAAACTGCTAAAGCGCAACCCTCTCTTTCGCAGCAGTAAAGCAAAAATGGTTTTGTGTAATCAGGCATTCCTAAAGCCGGGGCACGACACAAGTCCTCCCTCAGCTGCAAAAACGCCATCAAACAATCTTTGTCCCATGGTACCGGATCACTCACTCCTTTGTGCGTCAGTTGTAGTAACGGTTTTGCCTTCAGTGAAAAGTTGGCTATCCACTGCCGACAATAACCGACCATGCCTAGAAACATCCTGACTTCTCTTTGTGTTTTAGGCGCGTTCATTTTCATGATCGCCTCTATTCTGTCTGGAGACACCTTCCGTTTTCCCTTTTCAATCCTGTGGCCCAAGTATTGCACTTCAGTCAGACAATATTGCAATTTACTTGGAGACACCTTGTGTCCGTTCTCGGCCAAGTGATTTAATAAGGTGATGGTGTCTGTCTTGCAAGCTTCCTCAGTTTCTGACGCAACTAGGAGGTCGTCTATGTACTGGACCAGAACCGAATTCTTGGGCAGTACTAGACCTTCAAGATTTTTCTTCAGCAGCTGGTTAAAAATCGATGGGCTTTCTGTATACCCCTGGGGAATACGACACCATGTTAAAACGCGATTTTCCAGCTTAAAAGCGAACAAATACTGGCTCTCCTCATCTAAAGGAATCGAAAAGAAAGCCTGGCACAAGTCTATCACTGTGAACCATTCAGCTTGGAACGGTATTTGAAACAATATCACTGATGGATTCGGTACCACTGGACAACATGAAACAACGATATTATTAATCTTTCGAAGGTCCTGCACTATTCTGTATTTTCCACTAGGCTTCTGCAAACCCATAATCGGGGAGTTACATGGACTACCCACGATCTCCTTCAGTATTCCCTGTTTAATCATGGATTCGATCACAGGCTTTATTCCTGCAATTGTCTCCGGTGTCAACTTATATTGTGGTGTTCTTGGATACTCGGCATTGGGTCTTACCATGATCTTTACTGGTTCTACCCCTTTGATCAATCCTATTTCTTCTCCAGTAAAATCCCACACCTCAGCTGACACTTTCTCCCTCAAGTCCTGTGGAAGCTCTTCCACTGTTAAGGTAGGGTACAGTTCCACGCATTCCTGCGAGTTTACAACCTTAAAATCGGCATCATCATCGTTAGTCTGCACTTCTACTCCTTCAGGCGTGCAATATATTGTGTAATTCAGTTTACACAACAGATCTCTTCCTAGCAAACACACAGGGCTAGAATCACAGATCACAAACTGATGTTCGTCACTGTAATTCCCTATCTTCACTGACACTGGTTCTGTCAAAGGATTCGTCATCCTCCTGTTTGCGACTCCTACCACCTGAATCGTCTCTCCTGACATTGGCAGACCTGGGACTACCGCTGATCTCAAAGTGGATCGAGTGGCCCCCGTATCCACCAAAAAGGTCATAGGACATCCAGCCACTTCAGCCTCTGTGTATGGTCCTCTCTGATCTACCTCCAGGGCTGCTCCTAGAGTACAGTCTTCTTCCCTATTCACTCGTTGCCCTGTAAGAGGATCAACGTAGTAGCATTCTTCTCCTCCTACGAACAATGGCATTTGTCTATAGGTTTTCCCTCCATTTGTAATGCGAGGCGGTTGAGGAAACGGGGCTCGAGGAGTCTGAGTCCCCCCTTTGACAAACTTTCCCTTCGGGACTGCTGCTCCCTTAACCACGTTGTTCTGAACCTCTTCCTCCTCCTGTTCTAATTCGCCCGTCTCGACATTATAAGGACACTCGCGTCTCCAATGTCCCACCTCGTTACACTGATGGCACCTCGTTGTCTTTTTCAGTGTCGCGATATCTATTCTCGGTCTTGGTCTTTCTTCCTCATCTCTACTTTGATTATTCTGTTTCTTTCCTGGCGTTCCTGTTCCCTGTTGCCGCTGTCCACCCTTTCCAGCTGATTGCATCTGCACCAACATCAGCTTTTCCTTGAGTTTCTTTGCCTTCGAATCTATTTCATCGCTACAGTACCTTGCATACCTCAGAATCTCATCTAAAGGTTTGTTTTGCCAACAAATCAAATGCTGTTGAATCATTAAGCTTATGTCTGGCCTCAATCCTAAGACAAACTTCGACACAAACTGTCCTATGTCTTTGGGATCCATTACTTCTAACCCACTGTACTGTGTGAATGCTTTCAGTAATCTCTCATAGAACTCGTGAACGGTCTCTTTAGGTTCCTGAGTTGTTTGATCTATCTTAACCCAGTCTATGTCCTGCACCGGCACTTTCTCTTTTAGCCATGCTATTACTCTCTCGTACTTTTCCATGACTCTATCTGATGGACCGTTTGTCCGTGCATCCCTCGGAGGCTCACAAGCGGGCCATTCAATACTAAGTTTGCATGCCGTCCACAAATCTCCGGGTACTACGATATCGAACAAGGTGTTCAAATCGATCCACAGCACCTTAGAGATCTTCACGAATCTCTCTACCTGCTTATACCACTCGACGGGGTTCTCTCTTAACTTGGGGAAAGAATTAGTAAATGCCGCTAAATCCCCCCTACTCCAGGGCACATGGACGTAGTTTCCGTTTGCGATTTCTCGCAAAGGGAAAGCTTCCATTCGCATTAGCTCTCCATCTTGGGACCTCGCAAGTGTACTCCTTCTGACGGATCCCCTCTTAGACCATCTTTCCTCCCATTTATCCAAATCCCTCCATATTCGGATACACAGGATTAGTTCCTTTATGTGTACTCTTAGCCCAATCGTCCTACGCTCATCTAGATCCTGATCCGTGCAATTTAGTCTATGGTTGGCCTGTAAAGCTTTAGTTCGTGACATGTCTATCATATACCTGTTTGCCAAATTAGATAAATTTTCATGAGCTGACCTCGCTTTCCGAGTAACATCTTTAGACATAAACAGTATTTCATCCGGTTCATACAGCTCTATCCTTTCCATTGCCACTGTGCCGTCTATTATTTCATCCAAGTCAGATTTCAGACTCATTACATCGAGCCGTTTTGCTTTTATTTCAGCTCTCAGTACCTCAGTCCTAGGTTGTTCGCTTACGTCCCTCTCTCCCCCACTACGCGCCCTACGTCTGAGCACAGGTGAGTTGTGAGGAGTTCTCCTTGTTTCCCTTTGTTCCCACCTCTCTAGATCCCAAGCTTTTCCATCTTCCCTTGGGGTATGGTGGAACAATGATCTATTCCCCATCACTACATTCTGTCTTTTCGGCTCGGTCTCTCTAGATGCGAGATAGGATCCTCCGTTCTGTTCTATATCACTGCAACTCCCTTGCTGTCTGGTGTCGCTCAATAACCGATAAGGTCCTTCACGGTCCTCCATGTTCCCGCGATCTCGTCCATGATCACCGGATGCATGGCGAGACGTTTCGCGACTCCCTATATTCTCGTGACTCCAATGTCGCACATTTTCGTTCGGGGCATGGTGAGTGCACCTGAAACTATCTCGGTACTCCTGTGTCTTTCGTTCTCCCTCACTAAGAATGAGGCGAGGCACTCCCCCACACCCTGCACTCCTGTCGTCGCACATTTGTCTACTGCCACTGGTGGTATGGCAAGTATCTCCTTTGCTTCCTTGGCTCCCTCTCTCCCACTCCGGGCTGCTTTCGCCAGCTCCACAATGAGAGAGGATCCTGTTATCCTGATCTCTCCATTCTGCTTCTGTTTCTAATCTTTTATTCTGAGTCTCTTCGGCGGCATCCCATTCTTTCAAATATTCCCTTAATTCCTTATAGGATTTCGGTTTCGGTCCCCTCAAATCCATCTGTCCTCTTTGACCCCCTTGTTCTATCCAGGGACCCGTTGCGGAATCTAATGGGGTACTCCGACTCATTGGTCCTAGCAACTGCCTTTGGGAATTGATCGTATTATTCCTACTCTCTATCTCTGCCCTTTCCCTGTCCCATCGGGCCTGTTCCTCCTGCTGGACTCCCTCTGGGTTGTAGATTGACACTATAGGACCTATGGTAACAGGTTTTTGTAGAGCATCTGGCAATTGATACGACCGTGCATGCTGCGTTTCTGGTACCTTCTGGACCACGAATCTTCCTACTACTCTCTGTTCGGGACTAGATTGAGGTACTTCCTCACCTTTCTTGGTATCCCACTCTGATACTGGGAGCGGTTTATATTCCCCCCATCTAGCTCCGTCCCCTTGCTGTAGTTCAGGACTTTCGGCTTCTCTGTTGTATGGAGGTGGTCTATCCATTAATAGTCTCTCTATCAGGTCCTCATCTGGCTCGCTATCCTCATCTTCTTCTAGAGGTTTCTTTTCTCCCGTAGCTTCTAGCATTGTGAACAGTTTGTCTGCTTCTATCTTTTGCACCCTCCACTTTTTAGCTTCATCGTCCCATTTTGCATCCTGCACTGCTTTTACCGATCGTCTCACTCTTTCTTGACGTCTACTCACGCTCTTTTCGTGTGCTGCTCTAAACCATGCACTAAGGGCTTCGAACTGTGTTGGCCTCGGTAGAGGTCTCGTTGCGAGCATTACCGCTTTCAGTTGGTTCAATACTTCTAGCTTAAACGTCCCGTATCTCGGAAACGTCAGTTCTTTATTCCCTTCGGTTAGCTTATTCCACTCGGAGATCCATAGTATCGAGTGTAAGCCTACATTCACTGCCATGTGATAAGCTGGTGTACCTTCTGGTGGAGCTTCTTCTCCTGCATATAAGTTTCTTCTATTTCTCTTAAAGATCGCCCTTAAACGCTTAAAACACTTCATTTTCGATAATCTACGATTTTCTCTTATTCTCTTCCTTGTTTACGTCCCGATGACAACCACCAATCCCTGTGCGGCTCTCGCTAATCGGCCTATCCCAGCTCGGTTCTACACCAACCGGCCAATCCTAGCGCGGCTCTACGCTGACGTCACTCGTCCCCTCTGCAGCAGTTCCCCTCCTTTCTCAGCTCGTCTCGCGGTCTTGCATGCGTCTCATTCATACACCAAAAAATGACTACTTCCGTCCAAGCGATCACTTTTCTCTCACTGTACGTCCACAGTCTAACTGTAATTGTCACCTCAACTGGCGAGACGTCTTCCTCTTACGGTCAGACGCTCGCCTTAACTGATAGGTTACTTACACACAGTAAACGTACGACCAGCGTCCGTTACTCATACACTCACTCTTACGCTCCCCCTATCATCGGTCCGACGGGCGATCAATGGTACCTCATGACCCCCTTTACTATGGTGAACAATTACTCTGGGTGTTCGATACACCCGAACCACTTAAGCTCTCCTTGAACTCAAGATTTTATCCGGTTGCGCGCGCTCACAACCTTCCCTCAATCACACTACAGGCATTCAGCTCCGCTTGACATTACAACACAAGTACAACATAAAACACCGCAATCTTACAACGCATGACCCTTATACTCACTCTCGACCGACTCTGCTGCTTTTCTCTCGACGCACCGTCAGCACCTTCTTCGGCAGGGATTCTTCTTCTGGTCGTCGATGACTAGGGACCTTGGGGTAATCTAGACCTGACCTAGGTTGTCTTCCTCAAGAAGAAAACCATCTTTCTCTGCTACCAACTGCGGGGAATGAGATTTTAATACCTTTTCTGATCACTTTGATACCTATCTCATTCGTCAAATTTGGATCGATTATTTTCTGTCATTGAGTAAAAGACAAACCCCGCATAGGTTAGATAAACCCCATAAACTGACGCAACTCTGAAGAACCACTTACAACTGATAAAGTTTAAAAAGTTTAATATAAAATCAGAATTAAGTGCATATACAATCCTCTCAGGATAAGATTCCATAAGTATACAGGAACTAGAAGGAACATAAATTCCCTAAAGAACCTTAGTCTACAAACGAATACAATTAAAGTCAATTCAAGAATCCTCTCATTTAAAAAGCATAGACACAATGTGGTTCCGTTGCGTCATCTAAAGAAAGAGAAAAATTAAACAAGTTAAATCTGTCCCTACTCGATGCTAGGTGACATCCCTACTTCGCAAGTTCCTTACCTAAAAAAGGTGTCAGCAGTTTGACTTCCAAAGAAGTTCAAACTCTCTTAGCCTCTAATGGTAACCTATGTCGAGAAGCAGTACCCTCTCTGCCTACCCATCCGCTCTCTAAGGGTCCTCGGCCTACTGCTCTCTTGCGCTCTGATCTCTCTCAGCGCTCGCTCCTAACTTCTCCTCTGAGCTCTCTATGATGGCTTCTGCTCGGAGCTGTTCGCTATCTTCTCCCTGGGGTGCTGTCCCTAAAATACACAATCACAGTATGGATGGAACGCCCCTTCGACGCCCACCACGTACTTTCCCCATGATGTCATTTCTAGCTCTTTTCATGGCTTCATCTCTTCGCGTCGTCCGTTAAGTTGACCCTTCTTCTTAGGCGCCATCTTCGTCTTCTTGCTGGTGACTTCATTGACATTTCATTTGACACTTTCAGAGCAAAAGTCTATCACCTCAACAGGACTCTATTCTTTACGATTATGTTCTTAACCTCTTTTGGTCCTGTGAACGGTCATTTCTAAACAAGACTCAAATTCCAAGCGTCTCTTATCATGTTTAGGCCATAAACTTCGTCCAGCATTGTCACCTTAAATCTAACAAGACCTTAGACTCTTTGGCTCGCACATTCAGATCAAGGCTATTCACGACTCCTGTGAGCCCACTAAATTACATACAGCGGACTACACTCCTGCGAACCCTTGGTCAGTCAGGTTAAAATCACACATGACCAAACTCTTCTAACATTCCTACAACTCTTCTACACAGTATAACCTTTAACACACATTTATATATAATCGAGTTTAGCAAATCATTTGAATATAAGCGAATACATTTTACATAGAATACAACTTTATATTCTCATGCTTACACAGTGCTATACATTCTCTGCACATTTCTTCGCTTTACATTTTCGCCGCTTTCTCCATTTAATAATTGCATACATACATGAATTCTGTTTTGCACGTTCTACTGTTCGTAAGCATTTCTATACATTTCTACATTAGCCCACTATGTATACGGGCTTCTAAATTCTAATGCATCTCAGAGTAAATACAAATACATTTCCTATTATTCATGTTACATCAGCTAACTTTATACTACAAGTGTTAACTTCACGTTACAGCTTCTACGTTTATGCGATATGCTTGTGAATATGGTTCGGATATACTTTTTATTCAAATTGCGCTCTCTCAACTGCACACTGGATCTCTTTTGCAAGGGTAAAGCAAAATATGTCCTCAGGTCTTGGCCCTGAAGAAAGTTTTTAGAGAGTTCTGCGGCATGCAACAGTGGGGAAGTATATGATGGAGAAATCATATATAGCTGTAAACATCTTGGAGGAATTTTACAGCAAGGTGTATGAATGGCTGTGACCCAAAGGTATTAGAATTGGATTTGTTGCCAAATACAATGGCATAGTTAAGGCTATCAATGAGAAAACGAGGAGTCTTACGGCAGGTAAGAACTGCCCTGAGCAGTCTGAGTGCACTGTGAGTGTGTCGCAAAAGGTGAACTGAAGATGTGTAGCAAGATATTCAAAGTTTTGTGAATTTTTTATTCATCAAAGTATTTCAAGTTGATCCAAAAACCGATATGGGTAACACATATTTTTCATATGGTTAGACTTCTAATGAAAAAATCCATAGCTATTCTTAACACTTATATCCATAAAGTGAAATGGAAACCCCAATGCATTTCGTGCTAAATGAGCACTACTTCAGGGGGATATATTTCTAAAAAGAGAAAGCAATGAAAACATGTTGTAGATTACTGCTGTACAGGAACATCAAAATGGAAAAGGTATATAGGACAAGCTAGGAAACAATGGGAGTGTAAATACACCCCAAGAGGGACTTCATATGAACGTGACTGGTGTAGAAAAAGTGAATTAGGAAGTCGAGATCAGGAATTCGTGAAAAAGGCCAGTGAATAAGGTTTGAAAAAAATAATGAAATCTAGGTAGGAAAGGGAACAAAAAGAAAACCAAGGGCTTTCTTGAGAACGTGCTTTGATCACCCCAGTGAAGCTGAAGGGGAAATCGCTGTCCCGAAAAGTAACGTGCATCGTGTTCTTAAGAAAACACAGAAACCGCCACCTGGATTGTAGGAAAAATGGTAGTTCTTGACTTACCCATCACCAAGAACGGGCGGGTTCAACTATGGAATCGCAGGAGTGAATCCGAGCCGAAACCCGGAAGACGCCGAGTGTGCGCGTTGGTTCCCATAAGAGAAGAGCGAGATAGAAATAGGACTCGCGGACGCGAGGAGGAATAAAGATCGAAGTGGGACTTAGGAGTGTGAAAGGTGACGGAAAGAATATCGAAAAGGTGTGGGGACGTGAACGAACTGTAAGACAACGGAAATGTCAAGTTCAGTGGGGAAATCGGAAGTAATATTTTAGAACAAGACAGAAAGAAAAAGAAAAAGAAAAGAAAAAAATAGAAAATAAGAGAACCAAATTCTAATGGAATACACGTGGAATACATTATAGAGTGCATAATAGTTCTGTCAAAAACACAGGTCAAAGAGAGATCACATTTCAAATGACAACATTATCAGTGTTCAAAGGTGACAGCTGAGTTCAATTCTATCATTAAGTCCCTTAGGTTGAAGGGCTTGTAGATGGTAAATCCAGTAAAGTTCGCGTTGTAGCAGATGTTTAGTGTTGTCTCTGTAGGGAACTCTGTTAACTGTCTCCAGAATTAGATATCGAATTTGGCTGGGGTTGTGTGATTGTGAAACAAAGTGTGCTGCAATACATGACTTCATGTTCTTAGTACGAATGTTACTCCGGTGTTCGTTGAGTCTGATTTTGATTTTTCGTTCTGTTTTTCCCACATATGGGAGGCCACATGGGCATTTTAGCATGTATATAACATTGGTAGAGTCACAGGTTGCATTCACTTTGAGCTGAATGGGGGTACCTTTAGTGGGGTGACATAATGTATTTCCAGGTATGATACTGTTACAATGTCCACAGTTGTGGCAGGGAACAGTACCCTTGTAGGTGATTATGTTTTGCAAAGTGGGTTGTTTTACCAGCGATTGAATATTTCTGGAGCGTTGGTATGCGAAGATCGGTGGTCTTTCAAAAATATTGTTAAAGTCTTTCTCCAGATTTAGCATGGGCCAGTGTTTGCGAATCACATCCTTGATTTTTTTAGATTGCACAGAAAATTTGGATACAAAAACAGAACGATTCTCCTCTTCACAGTTTTTGATTTTTACTTTGAGTAGGTCGTCTCTGTTGAGACACATGGCTCTTTCTTCTGCAGTTTTAGTTAGTTGACTAGGGTATCCCCGTTGTTGAAATTTAGTAATGATTTTGTGACTGTCCTGTAGGTATAGTTCATTTGTCGAGGCTATTCTTTTGGCTCATAGTAGTTGAGAGTAAGGCAGGTGACGTTTCAGACTGGGTTGATGGAAACTCTGATAATGTAAGTAGTTGTTTCGATCTGTTTCTTTAGTGTGAATAGATGTGACAAAGCGGTTGTTGACAAGTTTGGTGTGGACGTCAAGGAATGATATTTCCGTTCTACTGTGTGTGTAAGTGAACTGGATTCGGTCATTGATGTCGTTGAGTACAGATATGGCGTGAGTCAGTTGAGTTTCAGTGCCCTTCCAAATTAGAAAGATATCGTCAATGTAACGATAATATGAGCATAAAAATGGCTCCCAGTTTCTGTCTTTCAAAATATGCTGGTTTTCAAAGTCATACATGAACAAATTCGCATATGCTCGAGCAGCACAGTTGCCCATGGCGACTCCAGACAATTGCAGATAGTGCTGGTTGTCAAAAGATTTGAAGTAACTATGTTGCAGGGTAAATTGCATAAGTTCGAGAATGAAAACCTGTAGATCCAAGGGTTTCTTAGTTTGGAGAAGAGCAGTTTCTAGTGCCTCTAGACCCAAATTGTGGGGGATGGATGTGTAGAGGGAACTCACATTGATGGTTGTCAGAATGATAGATTGATCAATGGGAATATTGATTTCATGAAGCTTTCTCAAGAAGTCTGAAGTGTCCTGAACATATGTAGACATTGTGTTCACACTTGGTTGACGATGTTTGTCAATGTAAAGTCCCGTAGGTTCATGAATTGAGCCACGAGTACTAACAATTGGTCTGAACTGTGGTTTTGTGGGGTGTTTGTGGACTTTTGGTAATAGATAGATATATGGCGTTTGTGGGTGATCTTTGATCAGGAATTTTTTGTCTTTTTCAGTGATTGTGTTGGCCAGAACTGCATTGTTCACTATGGTTATCAAAATGGTTCTGAATTCGTTGGTAGGATCCGAATTGATTTTCATGTAAAGGTCTTGATCATTAAGATGAGAATCCAAATTTTTTGTGTAGTAACCACTGTCAAGGGCTACAATAGCACCACCTTTGTCCGCTTTTGAGATTCTCAAGTCAGTGTTGTTGGCTAGCTGTTTCAAAGCTTGTAGTTCATTTTTGGAAAGATTGGATTTCTTAGGGATAGTAGACTCAAAAATCCCGTGTAATTCACGTTGGACCACAATTTCAAAGTTGTCAAGAACTTTATGACTGATAGGAGGCATAAAAGTACTTTTTGGGCGTAAGCCCATCAGAGTATTTTCTTCACCAATATTGGAGGGAACACATACATTCGTGAAAAAATGTCTCAGGCGCAAAGTTCTCATAAATTTGAAGAATGATATGGTAGTGTCCAACTCGTTGGTTTGATATGTTGGTACAAAGTTTAGACCCTTTTGGAGGACTTTTTGTTGCGACTTGGTTAATGGAATCTGAGATAGATTTATAATCAAATTCTGTGGCTCCTGGTCGATTTGGCTGGGGGTAATGATGTGGTGCTTCCTGCGGGACCTCCTGGGTCTACGGCAGGTATGTGGCCTCCCTCTAATAAAGGATCAGCAACAGTGATGTTTTGAGAATTATTCGTGGAATCTCCACTTGGTCTCGATGTTGACGGTTGCTCTGATGGTTTCGCACCTTGTTGGAAACCTTGTTGGCGTGGTTTTCCCCGGAATTGACCTGTTCGTGATGGTTCTTCTGATGATGTTGAATCTCCATCTGTGGATCTGTTTGTCTGTGTACGATTTTGTCTTCTGGCTGCATAGATCTCAGCCCAATTGTACACTTCGCCTAACTTATAATCAACGGTGTCGCGTTTAAATTTTCTTAGTTTGCGTTCATTGCTATCTTTCACGTATTTGTCTAATTGGATATTTACTTCTTCCAGAGATTTAGATAGTTCATCAGGTGTGTGACGGGGTGGACTCGGGTCCGCCAGGCTTACCTGTCTCCCCTCTCTTTGAACAGCACACAGGCGCCTGGCGGGGACCTACAGAACTGGAGGACACTGACACCGAAGAGGTCGAAGACCGCTGTTTCTTTAACTGGGCGGAGCTGGACAGCGAGAGCCTCACCGGACACGCCTCCGGGACTCAGGTAAAAGCCGCCCAGGAACACAGTCAGGTGTGTTATACACTCGGAGGCGAGAGAGACGGCGAGCGAAGAGAAGGAGAGGACGAGAGGAGATCGGGAGCGGAGGCGGAGGAGAGTCGGGAGCGGAATAGAGCGGAGGAGGAGGAGAGTCGGGAGCGGAGTAGAGCGGAGGAGGAGGAGAGTCGGGAGTGGAGCGGAGCGGACGTGGAAGGAGAGGAGAAGTGGGAACATCGGAGGCAGGAGACGGGAGAGGATCGGAGACGGGATACGGAAGTCGGACCAGCCGAGAGAGGACGACGGAGAAAGCCAGGAGGCCAACGGGAAGGCTCTTCGCCCAGCCACACTTCATCGAGGGAAGTGTGGCTACCTGAGGTACGGTCACGGCTTGCGGGCTGGGCGGGCTTTAAGTGGGCGAAACCGCCATAGGAGTCTTACACTCACACCCTGTGCACTACCCCACCCCTCACTATCCGGCACCTTAGAACCTAGCTGTGCACGTGTGAGTCCTCACCCCCTTTCCCTCTGATAACGGTCTGACCAGGAGGCTAAAACCTTGTTTCTCTTCTTTACACCTTGACGAGGCGACCCGACACCGTGGAGCGGAAGGATCGGACTCCCAGTCCCAGAAGACACCGGGAGGAGAGGAAAACAGCGACGGAGAAACGGTTACAAAGACTCACGGAGGAAGCAGAGACAGCGCTTCCCTACTACCGTAAAACCACGTATCGGAAACGTACTTTGAAAGCAATAAAGCCTGCATTACCGAGATTCCCAGTGTCCGTGAGTCTACTTGAAGGGGCAGTTCCTACCCCCACGACCCCGTTCATTCCCTTAGTGAAAGTCCAAGACCAGGGCGATCCCGAGGCGTCACAACTGGTGGAGAATGCGGGCACCTCGATAGCCATCTGTGACAATAAGATGGAGGACTTATTACAACGGCTAGTTAAAGGACAGGAGCAGCTAGGCTGGGCGATTGAACAACAGATAGCCACTGCCCAGGCGGATAGAGATGCGCTCAGAGACTCGGTTGTCAAGACTTTGGGGGAGTTGCAACCGATCAGGATTGATCAAGCCGGCAACCCAGTGAGAGAAGTGCGACCAAACCCCACCCCATCAGGTATATCATTACAGAAATATATTGCGGGTGAAGACCCAGATGCCTTTCTGGTAAACTTCGAGAGGGTAGCTCTCGCCTGTGGATGGCCATTGGAGAAATGGCCCTTTTTTCTGGCCCCCCTTTTGACAGGTGAGGCCCAGGCCGCGTACCAGGTGGCCAATAGTAACGGTCAGACACCCTATGCCCAGATAAAGGTCATCATCCTTGACCACTTGGGACTAGACGCAGAGGCCTATCGTGTACGATTCCGCAAGAAAACCGCGTTTTCTACCCCTGACGGATTATACGAATTTACCGTGCTCCCCTTCGGACTACACGGAGCCCCCGCGACGTTTCAGAGATTAATGAACGAGGTGCTTCGGGAACATCAGTCCTATAGTTCAGCGTATCTGGACGATATCATCATATTCAGCCCCAACTGGGAGACGCACCTCAGGCATCTGGAAACCGTCCTACAACGGTTAGAGACAGCCGGCCTGCACGTCAATTCAAAAAAATCCAGGATTGGATTTCAAAAAGTAAAATACCTGGGGTATGTGTTGGGCCACGGACTCATTGAGCCCCAAGATGAAAAGGTCCGCGCTATTGCAGATACCCCGTTCCCCACAACCCTTCGAGACATGAGGGCCTTCTTGGGGCTAGTGGGGTATTACCGGCGGTTCATACCCTCCTTTTCAGACATTGCAGCACCCCTAACGGATACATTGAAGAGCAAAACCCCAAAAGCCAACTTCCTGAATCCGACCCCTGACATGAGACGAGCATTCGTATCCCTCAAAAAAACAATAACTTCCCACCCGGTACTCGCCTCTCCCGACTTTTCCAAACCTTTCATATTACACACAGACGCCTCTGATTTTGGGATCGGAGCTGTTTTATCCCAAGTGACGGGGGAGGGGGTTGAACACCCAATCTTGTATATAAGCAGGAAATTGTTCCCCAGAGAGGTGAGGTATCCAACTATAGAAAAAGAATGTCTGGCGATCAAGTGGGCCGTGGATAAGTTACGGTATTACCTGGAGGGACACACATTTAGCTTGTATACTGATCACGCCCCTTTGCTATGGATGAGTCGCAACGCCTCCAATAACCCCCGAGTCATGAGGTGGTTCCTCACATTACAACCCTTTTCCTTCCGAGTACTGCACCGTAAAGGGAAAGATAATGTTAGCGCGGACTTCTTGTCCAGGTATCCTCTCCCCGATCGGGAGAATCGTAGGGGGGAGGTGTGTGACGGGGTGGACTCGGGTCCGCCAGGCTTACCTGTCTCCCCTCTCTTTGAACAGCACACAGGCGCCTGGCGGGGACCTACAGAACTGGAGGACACTGACACCGAAGAGGTCGAAGACCGCTGTTTCTTTAACTGGGCGGAGCTGGACAGCGAGAGCCTCACCGGACACGCCTCCGGGACTCAGGTAAAAGCCGCCCAGGAACACAGTCAGGTGTGTTATACACTCGGAGGCGAGAGAGACGGCGAGCGAAGAGAAGGAGAGGACGAGAGGAGATCGGGAGCGGAGAAGGAGGAGAGTCGGGAGCGGAATAGAGCGGAGGAGGAGGAGAGTCGGGAGCGGAGTAGAGCGGAGGAGGAGGAGAGTCGGGAGTGGAGCGGAGCGGACGTGGAAGGAGAGGAGAAGTGGGAACATCGGAGGCAGGAGACGGGAGAGGATCGGAGACGGGATACGGAAGTCGGACCAGCCGAGAGAGGACGACGGAGAAAGCCAGGAGGCCAACGGGAAGGCTCTTCGCCCAGCCACACTTCATCGAGGGAAGTGTGGCTACCTGAGGTACGGTCACGGCTTGCGGGCTGGGCGGGCTTTAAGTGGGCGAAACCGCCATAGGAGTCTTACACTCACACCCTGTGCACTACCCCACCCCTTACTATCCGGCACCTTAGAACCTAGCTGTGCACGTGTGAGTCCTCACCCCCTTTCCCTCTGATAACGGTCTGACCAGGAGGCTAAAACCTTGTTTCTCTTCTTTACACCTTGACGAGGCGACCCGACACCGTGGAGCGGAAGGATCGGACTCCCAGTCCCAGAAGACACCGGGAGGAGAGGAAAACAGCGACGGAGAAACGGTTACAAAGACTCACGGAGGAAGCAGAGACAGCGCTTCCCTACTACCGTAAAACCACGTATCGGAAACGTACTTTGAAAGCAATAAAGCCTGCATTACCGAGATTCCCAGTGTCCGTGAGTCTACTTGAAGGGGCAGTTCCTACCCCCACGACCCCGTTCATTCCCTTAGTGAAAGTCCAAGACCAGGGCGATCCCGAGGCGTCACAAGGTGTTAGTTTGGTGCTGAGTTCATGTTTGAGTTGTTTAACTTCATTTTCCAATTCTTCTAGTAGTTTAGACAGCTCTTCTACAATTAGAAGTATTAAATCCAAGGAACATTTATTTAGTATTCCATACCACTTTTCGGTGAAACGCGGATTGTTTTTACATAAGGTGGACTTCAAGGGAATTCGCAGACCCCGGGGAATTCGTTGCACTCGGTGATATCTAATTAGTGTGGAGGCATGGAGCCTTTGGTTGATGTTATGGCTGGATTTTCTGAGTAGGTGGGATCAGCCCCTAGGGGCCCCTCCAACCCAGCCAGAACGTAATCACATCCCTCCTCAGGACCAACTATCCAGGCACCTGGGCACCCACCTGAAGATGGGGAACTCGCAATATACAAGCTCATATTATTAAAAACACCACTAAATCTATAGGGATACTAAGAATACTCACTGATTACTAGGGATATCCATACCCTACACCACACTTATATTCACATCAGTTGGTCTCGCTGCCACCCAGACCCAGACCGGTCTACCCTAGGGCAGATATGACACACAATCCGGTGCGTCTACACATGGGCCTGCAGAACCCAATGCTCCCTTTTCCAAACTGTTTGCAATCCTGCAAAACTACACGCTAGTTCAACCTCCTAGCGCTCTCACTTATTCAAGCCACAATCCTGTGGGTATCGGCACTGGTAATCCTCCCCAGTGTTCTCACTAACGCTGTATATCAACGACGACCACATTCCTATGAACACCTATATATATATATATATATATTGGGAAGTCTCTTCACTAAGGGTCTGCTACTACAATAATAGGAGTTAGCCAATTACTTAGTGTCAACAATTCCCCAGCTCAAGGGCTCCCTGTTCTCCCTATTCATTCAGACTTACCGGATCAGGGGCAACATCTGTTCTGGCTATAACATCTGACTAGGAGGAAAAAGGTTACCTATGCTTTGGAACAGAAGACGCTGTTTACAGGATTATGGGAGGGTGTGGTCCCTTAGTTGCAGGTCTCCTCTCTCCCTCACTATTACTTACCTGATCAGGGGTAGCATCTGCTCAAACAGTAATACTACTAGAAAAGGGGATTACCCTCACCGTATGGGATACACACTATGTGATTGAGTTATTTCTTGATTTAAGCGCTCCTACTCCCTTCTGATCCATCAGTGGCTCAACAGCAACTGGCTAGAAGCCAGGATAACTTTATCATAAAAGAACTCATGCACACTAATTCACTAATTAATGGGGTCATTTATTTTATCAATAATAAAGCATACATATATAAAACTATGGGGTCTCTCTATAACTAGCAGTAACTTTAACACACCGCTGAAAGAGAAAAGATTAAACATAACAGGAATACTCCGCTGAAAGAGAAAAGATTTAAACATACAATAGCCTAGGGAATAAGGACAAGATTAAGATGCAAGTGTAAAGTAAACTAATGTGATGAAAACAATATCACCTGATTAGTGTGTAGTCTTGTTCTAGCTGTCATCTGGGTTCCTCTCTCGTCTGTGCCTTGGCTCATCTCAGACTCTCTCTCTCTCTCCTGCACTCTTGGGTACACCTCTGCGCTGATCACTTTGCACTGGACTCCTCTCCCCCACGAACTGTCTCCACCTTCCAGCTTCAATCTTAATGGTTCCTGCCGCTCTGATCACCGTTCATTCCACTAGCTTATTCACTCTGTCTCTGCGCCAATGTCCAATTAACTCCATCTGCTCCCATAGGTTAGTCCACGATCTCTCCTCCGTCTCTTCTAAAAGGCATTACTTCAGACTCCAGCTATTCACACCTCCTCCTGATAAGCAACTGCTTCTGACTGCTTCCTTCAGTTCCAGCTCACTATTCAACTCAGCTCCTCTCCAGCTTGAACCCTCTCTCTCTGCCAACTCCACTCCACTGCTTTCCACTCCTCCACCTTAACACGACCCTCTGGCTTCGCCACCTCCACTCGACTCTCACTCTGCTCGACTCCCTGGCTCCGCCTCTGCACTTCACTGATATAGAATGCTGTTTCCTCATGGAAAGTTCCAGCCAGCAGCTTCCTCCCACCAATCCCATGCACCAGGCTCCTTGCGCTAGACGCTCCCACAGTGACCAGTCTGCTTGTTTCGTCTAGAGACCTGAGCCCGGGAACAATTCCTGATTAGATTCAGCCCTGGCCGGTTCTCTCCGGTCCGCTTAGGGCGAACAACAGTTATAACTATAAACTTTGCCTTTGCCCTGAAAAGCCTCTCAGCTTCATTAAGATGGAGTCCCTCTAGCTCTAGGCCTGTAGGCCTGAAAGGGGTGAAATGCTCCTTAGCTCTGTCAGAATACCTACATAAACCATACCAATGTGTCTAATATGTCAAAGCCAATAGGCAATAGACAGGTTAAAGTCAAGAATAAAGGCATATTAAGCAGCTATCCTCTTCTAGGTCTGGAAAAAAGGGCTTAAAAGGGCCAACACAGGCTAAGAATACCTATACTAGATGTGAGCAAGATTAACGATCTATATCACTGCTAAATAGAGCCCAAAAACTCTGCCATTACAGTTGATCTCTCTTTTTGCTGTGAATAACAGTTGTCGAATATTAGATTGGACAGAACCAGAGCTGGATTCAATGTATTCAGGTTCCTGTATCAGCGAATAGATATGGTCAGTGTCACTTGTATTGAACTCAAAAGTGTCAGTGTTACCCATATCGGTTTTTGGATCAACTTGAAATACTTTGATGAATAAAAAATTGACAAAACTTTGAATATCTTGCTACACATCTTCAGTTCACCTTTTGCGACGCACTCACAGTGCTCAGGGCAGTTCTTACCTGCCGTAAGACTCCTCGTTTTCTCATTGATTGCCCACACCTGTTTGGAACCAGAAGGTGTTTCCCTGAGCACCTAAAAAAGTTTTACCCAACGGATTACTCTACTACACCTCTCTACACCCACGGAGTGCAACGGTATCCTACTAGTTCATAGTTAAGGCTATGTCAGACGGTTGGCTATTTCAGTGTTTGACTCAATACATCAACCAAGCAGTTCAAGACTTAATCAAAAAGAAAGCCATATGCAACATACTGACCACCTGCAGAAGAATCTGAACCAATTTCAGCCATTTTTTAAAGGCCCGGAAGCAGCTGCGGATATTCAGTGTAATAATAGACCACCAGTTAAAGCCCTGGTACAGGAGCTGCCAACACGTTGAAACTACACCTTTTACATGCTGCAAAGTGTGTTTGAGCAGTACAAACAGATCAATGACTATTCATTCAATTTTGAGAGAAGTCTAGATTGATCCACATGGTAATAATGTATGCTTTCTTTGAAAAATTCACTGTAAAATACCAAACCTAACAGATATTGCATAGTAAACTGTTCCAATTGTATGGCCTTTGGTGTGGGAGGCTGAATATGTCCTGTCCTGTTGGAAACCTGCATGTTACGCTCATGCAGTTCATGTGCTTTATGGCATCAATCAATAAAGTAGTTGATAACTTTGGTGTTTCAGTTGTGAGGTTCCCTATATGCATTTGAATACAAGGAGTGTCAAGTTCACCTTTGGTGTATTACTGAAGGTATTTTGTAATTTAAATCACATTTTACCTGTGTACGGGTCCACCTAAAAACTCAGTTGTGCAGGTTTATCTTGGGGTACTCCTGGCCAGGCTTTGCCCCTCCCTGGCTATTCTTGTTGTGCTCACTCCCCACCATCTTGCCACACTGCTTTGCTCTGGGCTCAGGCTGAGGGTTGCGAGGAGGAGTAGAAGCTGCTGACCGCACCCTGAGCCGAGCTCACGGCCCAGACATGAGCGTGGAAACTCTACTGGAGGCAGCCATGTTCCTGGTATGGAAGGCCCAGCAGTAAGCACGTAGTAACAGGGGGCTCCGTGGAGGATGGAGCAGTGCCTGCGGGGGCAGGGAGGGCGTCTCTGGCACAGCACTGTCAAACCTCAGGTCTAGACAGATCCCCACATATGCCAAGAATGTAGACTGCAAGTATCTGACTGCAGACAGTGTAGCAGTGCACTGGTAAGGCATGCTTTCACTGTGTGTCTCCTTCTAAGAGAAGGGCATGGGGCAGTTTCTAGGATGGAGCGGCACTCCATGTAATTCCACGTAGTGCAACTCCGCGAGCTCCACTCAAAACTAGTAGAATGTAATATTTTTAAACACATAACAAAATTTAAGCACCTGTAAATGAATTTAACACATTCAGCAGTAAGGAAAGCAAAAAAATGAAGCACCTTTTTTGTAATTCTGAAGTGTGATGGAAACAAAGATTTTAATAGGATCAAAACAAATTAAGACATTTTGCTTGGTAATGCATACCTGATCAGTATTTGTTGAAACCCGATTTCCACACATAATTATTTGTGCCCAATTAGTTGTGCCAGTAAAACTGTATGCCTGTGCAAATAGAGTGACCTTTTCAATGGAAAATGTGCTGTATGTAAATGACAGCACACAATGACACAATACTTCAATTACATAAAAATATATCCCACCTCATCTCCATTATGGCTGGGTAGGTTGCGAAAGTTGTTATGAAAATGGGGTTGTGGTCCTAAAAGTTTTGGAAGTAGTGATATAGAAGAAAGCACTCCCAACCTGAATGCAAATGAATGAACTGGTGTATATTGATTCCTTTGAAATCATGAATTAACTTTACTTTTGTTTAAAAAAGTTCCTGTATATGCACTACACACACACACAGTGATAGGTTACTGTCACTGTAAATATTGTATGCACTATGTTAAGAATAAATAACATATCACTGGGACTAGATGAACTGTTTATGTGACACAAATGAATGTCAAACTCAAAATAAGGTGATCCAGATTTAGAGTGATAATCAATTATGCATTTCCTTAAAACATATTAGGTCAGTAAAATGTCTGATGCATTGTGTACATTCAAACTTTGAGTGCATGAAAAGTTCTTAGTCTGCTGATTTATAGCAAAGGTGGCTCTCACGTACAAGGCATGCCTTGAAGCAGTCTTTTTTTAGATCTGAAATTTCAGAGTGCAGCATATCACTTTATGTCACATCCCTAGATTGCATTAGTGACATTGGAACGAATAAGTAAAGGTAGTATACAGAAGAGAAAATAAGGAAGTATTACAGAAAGGGTGGAAGTGGAAAAGGGAGTATATCTTCACATATGATGAAGAAGTAAGACATTTTGTCCAGGCAGATTTTAGCTAGCACCCTCGTCGAAGATACGTGAGTTTCTATGGAGACATTAGGTTTAGTAGCATAAGAAAACCAAAGGAAACAAATACTCATTTGAAGATGGCATCATCAATTTAATGACCACAGTGAAATAATAGTAAACAAATCTACTCTCATTAAAAAACAAATACTATCCAACTGGGAGGGCAAGGGCCTACACATTTATGCCTGATGGTTCACTGGACTGGTGGGAGGAAATATCTATATAGACAGATCATGTGGTTTGAATCTATTGGGAGTGGACCCTGGTGGCTACTTCTCCGAGCATGGACTGGGTACCCATAGAAACATTGTCACATACCAGGTAGTTATATCACTGCTCTCTGCATGCAGCCTCATATATAGGAACAGGTACGTGCTGGCGTTATCTTTGTCAGCATATGCCATGGCAATTCCAGCAATATGTTTGATGAAGTTTTGTCGATGACAAGGTCCAGAAATGAATTACACATATGAGAAGCCCATGCAGATAACCTTCTGTCCATACACCTACCCTCTTATAGAGATTTATTCCATTGGGAATTTGTAAGTCTCCTTGGCATCCATTCCCCAAAGAGCATATTTCCTGGTTTTGATGGATCCACAGATGGACTGGAAGAGCACATTCAGGCCAACTTCTAAGGGTCCACGACTGTGGGGGTACCACTTGGCATGGCAGCACTAATAGATGATAGCAGAATCCAAATGCTGGTTCAAGGTTGTTGGAGCCTTCTGTCCCTGAGACTCTAGTCAGCGGGCCAGCTTAGTAGCCCTTGGATTCACTTTGGGGTCCTGGGTTAAACAGATGCATACCCAGTCCTTCTAACGCAGGCCATAGGGCAGCAGATCAGCACAACACAGCACCAGTCCTTCAGACCAGCAGTCCAGCTAAAGATAAAACATGAAGGTTGTAAACTAGAGATTAAGGGGCAGATGTATGACTGAAACTATTAGCAAGTCACAATTTGCACCAAATTGCAACTTGGAAATTGTAACTTGCTAAATTGAATGTACCTACACAACCGTACCCCAAATAGTGAGTTGCAAGTGACTCGTAATGCAAAATTGCAACTCGCAAATTGCGATACGCATATAGCGTCCGCGGTTGAAAACATACATTTTGCATGTGCAAGAAGTGTACACGGTTGGAAGCATGCATTTTGCATGTGCAAATAACGAGTGTGAATAAAATATTTTAAAAAATAACTTCCTGGAAGATCTGAACAGCCCCAAACCAGGAAGTGGTGCCTATGCAGATTCCTGATCAAAATTACAAGCACATGGCAAAATGCAGCAGCTCAGTAGAACACTGATATGCAGAGAGAACAACACAGCAAGATGGCCAGCCAAACATCTGAGAAAGAAGGGAAGAAGCGGTTGCGGAAACTTAAATTTTCTGAGAAAGAAATTGACATATTCATCGAGGAGTGCTGCAACAACCACGAGCAGCTGTTCGGTCGCACTACTCATACCGTGCCAGAGTCTGACAAGTGCAAAATATGGCATCACATGCAGCTGCGCGTGAATGTCCTCGGTTTTGCTGACAGGCCAATGACATCAAAAAGAGGTGGTATGACCTCCGTTCCAGGGCAAAGGAGATGGTGGCTGAAATGCTGCATGCTGCCCAACAAACAGGAGGTGGCCCATCCAGCTTCCCGGAAGCCTCCACATCAGAGGCCATGGTGGAAGCCTCCCTGGAGCCGGAGTCAACAGTGGGAATTCGAAGCCTGGACACATCCCAACCTCCACCACCCACAGGTAACTGAAAAATGAATGCCATATTATGTCACACTCAAGCCAGCACCCAACAAGCAAGCACCACACATAGGCCTAACTGCATCTGCATGCTCCGTCTACAGAATAAAAAAGTCACAGTTGATGCATCATGGGAAATGTAGTACATGACACAAACATCGCTGTTAGGGACTGAAATGAGTTGTGAACATAGGACCACCACAGAGATAGTGACTCAAAACATTTTCTTTATTTTTCCTTTTGCAATATATATACATCTTTGGGAGGAGAACCAAGGGAGAAAGACACTGTTTCAGAGCAGGAGCAGGGCCAGATGGACCAAGGGCTGGATGATCCCGGTTGTTCATTGTCATTGGGGAGTGCACAAGGGCTTGATACAACACCCCCACAGCAGCATCCAACCACATGTTGCACTCTGGGCACAAGGGGCAGGGTACCACGGTTGACCCAGCGATCCCAAAGGCTGCTCCAAAGCCGTAGGTACGCTCCTGCCAACACCATGGCAGTTACTACATCTCATTTTTGTGGCTTGGAGAAATCAATGCTTAAAATTCAGTATCTGCAATAGAAGCAAACAAGGCTCATGAATATGAAGCTGAGCACAGGATGTGACAGAATCACCAAACAACTGTCTTTGAATCAGGCCTGTATGGAGTGCAAATATGATGCCATGACTGATGCAATTGTGCAGCTGTGAGCAGAGCTCAAAAAGAACAGGGCACATAACATAGAGTGCAGCAGGTCACATGACATGCAATCCATGACTAGGGCTATCCCCTGTCTGGCAACTGCAACAAGCCTGCAAAGCAAACGCAGCCTAGCACTGCAGGTTGAAATGTGCCACTATGGTGGCGATGTAGCAAGGGGCCTTGAACAGATCACAGGTACTGTTGAGGCTATGCAAACTAGCATGGTAGCTACAGGAGGAGGCACAGACCCTGCTGATAGTGAAGTGTCCGCCCGCAGCAGTATTTCCACTGCTGATGCCCAAACCCAGTGGAGAAGCAGCACTCAGTACTCTATGCTCCAAAGTGCCAGATCCACATATGCAGGACAGAGGGGCAAAAGATAATTTTTTTTGTGTTGGTCTTTTCACTTTTTGTTGTGGTGAAGTAACCACTTTGCATTTATAATTTGTGTAGTAAAAGTTAACTGAGAAGGACACTTTGTCCCATAGACTCAATATGACCTTGAATTAAAGGCATTACACTGTTTGAATCTCCCTTGTGTAGGTAGTTTCTTAAGCATATTTGTGAATGCTAATTACGTGCCTACGTACCTGGAAAAGTAATGGCTATGTTGTACCTGTGTCTTCTTCCCTCTGGTGCTGAGCTTCCCTCACTTGGTTGGTGGGCTGGGGGTCCAGGCTCTTCATCCTCTGAGTCTGTATCTGACAACTCCATGGGCAGGCCACGCCCGCATGTAATGTTGTGGAGTATTGCGCTGCTTGCCACAATTGTGCAGGCTGTCTCCAGCATATGCACTGCCACTCTTGTGTAGATACCTGTTAGAAGTGGGGGTCTCTAGTTGGGAGAGGTAGGTACCTTTGTCCAAATAGGGACCCTTGCTTCTAGTCAGGGTAAGGGGGATACACTCTTTAGATAACCCCTGCTCATCCCCTAGGTAGCTTGGCAAGAGCAGACATGTTTATCCCAAAGGCAATGTTTAAAGTATTTGTACCAAGACTAACAGTAACACAGTGAAAACACCACAAACGAACACCACACCAGTTTAGCAAAATAAAATATCTTTATCTAAACTAAACAAGACCAAAACGACAAAAATCGAAGACACAAAGTTAAAAATATAACTTTAAAAAGGTTTCAAGAATTTGTACCATAGAAAATATGGGTGCATGACTTTTCACAAAGTATCAATCAATCAATCAATCAATCAATCAAATCATAGCATTTGTAAAGCACACTACTTACCCGTGAGGGTCTCAAGGTGCTGGGGGGGGGGAATGCAGGTACTGCTAAAAAATCAAGGTATTGAGGAGTCTTCTGAAGGTCAGTGGGTCTTGGGTCTGCCCCAGGTGGATGGGGAGGGTGTTCCAGGTCTTGACGGCGAGGTGGGAGAACGATCTGC
Source organism: Lissotriton vulgaris (assembly GCF_964263255.1). Taxonomy (NCBI): domain Eukaryota; kingdom Metazoa; phylum Chordata; class Amphibia; order Caudata; family Salamandridae; genus Lissotriton; species Lissotriton vulgaris. Next base: position 393,058,695 of record NC_141693.1, read on the forward strand.
CACCGAAGGTCCCTCTTCAGATGTGGGCGACTGTGGCGAGGGTGAGGTCGGCGGAGCTAAGCTGGCGGGTGGGGATGTAGAAGCTGAGGTGTCTGTTGCGGTGCGCTGGTCTGGTGTTGTGGAGTGCCTTGTGTGCATGGGTGAGGAGCTTGAAGATTGTTCAATTGTTGATGGGGAGTCAGTGCAGGCCTCTCAGGTGGGGTGTGATGTGGCTGCGGTGAGGGATGTCGAGGATCAGGCATGAAGAGGCGTTCAGGATGCGTTTAAGTTGTTTCAGGAGTTTGGCCGAGGTTCCTGCATAGAGGGCGCTTCCGTAGTCCAAACTGCTGCTGACGAGGGCCTGGGTCACCGTTCTTCTTGTTTCGGTGGGGATCCACTTGTAGTTCTTGCGGCGCATGAGGAGTGTGTTGAAGAAGGAGGAGGAGACGGCGATGAACTGCTTTGTCATGGAGTGGGCGGAGTCATGGATGACCCCTAGGTTGCATGCGTGGTCGTGGGTGTTGTGGCTGTTCCTAGTGTGGTCGGCCACCAGGAGTCGTCCCAGGCCAAGGTGGTGGATCCGAGGATGAGGCCTCCGTCTTGTCCAAATTCAGCTTCAGTCGGCTGTTCTTCATCCACTCGGCGATGGCTTTCATTCCTCTGTGGAGGATGGTTTTGGCGGTATAAGGTGAGGGAGAGGATCAGCTGGGTGCCATCGACATAAGAGATAATGTTGGGGGCATTCAGTCAGGCAACGAAGGTGAGTGGTGCCATGTAGATGTTAAACAGTGTTGGGCTGAGGGAAGAGCCCTGGGGTACGCTGCAGATGATCTCTGTGGCTTTGGAATGGAAGGGGGTGAGGCAGACGCTCTGTGTTCTTCCAGAGAGGAAGGAGGTGGTCCAGTCGAGGGCCTTCTCTTGGATCCCGGTGTCATGGAGGCGTGTGCGTAGTGTGCTGTGGCAGACCGTGTTGAAGTGGCTGACAGGTCCAGGAAGATGAGGGTTGTGGTTTCTCCTTTGTCTAGAAGGGCCCTGATGTCATCGGTGGTGGCGATGAGGGCAGTTTCAGTGCTGTGGTTGCTGTGGAACTGAGACTGGGATGAATCCAGGATGCTGGTCTCCTCGAGGTAGCTGGTCAGCTGCTTGTTGACGGTCTTCTCGATGACCTTCGCCGAGAACAGGAGCAGGGAGGTGGGTCGGAAGTTCTTGAGGTCCTTGGGGTCCCCCTTGGGTTTCTTGAGTAATGCGTTGATCTCTGCGTGCTTCCAGCTCTCCGGGAAGGTTGCTAGTTCGAAGGAAATGTTGATGGCTTTCCGGAGATGGGGTGCGATGTCAGTGCTGGCTTTCTTGAAGATGTGTTATGCATCTTGGATTAACCGGGCGGTATACTGCGGCGTTTTCTTGAAAGAGAGTCATCCCTGTTCATCCGACAGGATTGAAAACTGGTGACTTGTGTGAAAAAGACGGTTAAAAAGTTTCAGACATTAATTGTCAATGTGGAATGCTGTAGAAAGTAGATAATTCATCTACTAAAAAAGAAAAAGAGGATACTATCGGACAATGATACACGAAGGTCGGAGTGTGGTACAACAGATTTTGAGCAGGAGCCCACGATTTAGACGAGAGACTGAAGTTCACGGGGAGAATCTATGCCAGTTTTGTAAATAAAGGAACCTTTCTCACAGGCCCCCCTTTCCGTGAAATGATGATAATGACAAAGCCCTGATGAGATTCCGTGAAGTGGTTTCCTGGGATCGAAACGCGTCGGCAAACTGGAAGGAGCAAATAGTCAACCACAGTATTAGTTACCAACATTTGATTCTTAGATATACTGGTTTTATTAATTGAACTCCTCATTGGCTTACTTTGTCTATTCATTGATGGAATTTAAGTGTACATAATGTGTTGTTTTGTTTGAAATTGTTTTTGTTTGGGATGAATGATATTGACAAATTAATTTTGATTCAGTTTTTTGTTATATGTATATCTCTAATGGTAATGTACAGTATTGTAAATAGATCAATTTACAGTGGTCTTATTTTGCATTCCGAAAAAACAATTTCTTAAAAATACAAAATTGGATGGTATAAATAAAAATACAGTGTCAAACTAAACAAGTCGTAGTTTGACCTTTTGAAAGAAGGTGGTGTAGTAAAAATAAGGGTGGAGGAGGCATTTTCGTTTTTTCTGATAAAATAAGGTCCAGCCTACCCCATGCCCCTAAGGACCTAACTCCATAGTTTGATAAAGAAGATGTGGTATGGGCATGGGTCTGACAGAGATCCGGAGTGGATGGTGTTCATGATTTGATGGTGTCATCATTCTTTATGTTGGTCCAGTACAGCACGCGGTTGGTGCGGATGGTGGTCGTGGGGGTGGAGGTCTCAGTGGTTGTCGGGGTAATCGTGGCATTGAAGCTGTCATAGATGTCTGCGATCTTGCTATGGAAGAAGGTGGCAAGCGAGTCGCACAGGACTTGCGAAGGTTGGATGTCGTTGGTGTTGGAGCTGGGTTTGGAGAGTTCCTTCACGATATTGAAGAGCTCTGTGCTGTTGCGTGCATTGTTGTCTAGGCGGTCTTTGAAGGAGGCCCTTTTGGCGGATCTGATGAGGTGATGGTGTCTGCGAGTGGCATTCTTGTGGGCTGCGTAGCTGTCCAGTGTTTGTTCACAATGCCAGTTCTTCTCTAACTTTCAGCAGGTTTGCTTGGAAGCATGGAGGCCTTCGACACCGTGAACCACTCCATTCTGCTTCACAGGCTGGAGGAAGTTGGTGTCTTGGGCCGCGCACTACAGTGGCTGCACTCCTTTCTGTCTGATAGGAACTTTTTGGTCTTTGAAAATGATGCTTCCTCCCCCAAATGTGTCTTAACTGCGGTGTACCCCAGGGCTCATCCCTCAGCCCCACCTTAGTTAATATTTATATGAGGCCTTTGGCTGAGGTGGTGCTTCCCTGGGAAGTACAACTTGTCACATACGCAGATGACACGCAATTGATTATCTCACTATCTACCCATGATGCCCCCTTTGAAAGACTCTCCAGCTGCCTTAATAAAGTTCGGGAATGAATGGATGAATCCTTCCTTAAACTTAATGGGTCAAAAACTGAGGTGATGTTGCTGGGATATAAGGCACCTACCACAGTGGAGGGTTGGTGGCCGGACAAGCTGGGCCAACCACCCAAGCCGAAGACCCAAATTAAGAGCCTTGGGGTATGGATGGACCCAGCTCTTAATTTTTCAGTGCAAGCCCGGAAGGTAGCTGCCACATGCTACTCACTTATCAGGCTTCTGAGGAAAATAATCATTCTTCTTCCCTTTGAAGCCAGAAGGATCCTAGTACAGGCGCTGATTTTATCACGCCTAGATTACTCCAATGCGTTATATCTAGGCTCCCCCCAAGGGACAATTAAGATACTGCAGATTGTTCAGAATTGTGCAGCACGTATGCTGCTGAACATCCCGCGAAGGACATCTGCCAAACCTAAACTCGGCCAGTTGCACTGGCTTCCAGTGCAGCAGAGGATCGAATTTAAAACCTTGGTTACGGTCCATAAAGTAATTCACAAAAAAGCACCCTTACTGATACAATCATTATTTTGCCCTTATCTTCCTAAGCGGGAATTAAGATCCTCTAATAAGAATCTCCTCTCAATTCCAAAAACGAGGAAAGTGCGTATGGGTGACCGACGCTTCTCCATACAGGCCTCAAGACTCTGGAACAATCTTCCACTCTATCTCAGAATGGAAAGCAACCATCTTAGTTTCAGGAAGTTGCTGAAAACCCTGCTGTTTGTTTGATCTTGGGAAATGAACGTTGTCTAAAGCGCTGGGATGCCTCCGGGTAGCCATGCGCGATACAAATACGTAATCATTTATTCATTCATTCATTCTTGCTGGTGTGGCTGTTAGAGGGATTCTTGAGCGGGGCGAGGGTGTTGGCGCAGTCATTGATCCAATGCCTGAGGTTGCAGGTGGTGGTGTCTGGGTCGGTGGGGTCGGCTGGGGGCCTTCGGGCAAAGGTGGTGGTTAGCTGGTCTTTGGTGACTTTGCTTCAGCAGCGGCGGGGATCTGTTGGGTGAAGTGGTGCAGGGTGGGTTTCCGGAAGGTGAAGTGGATGCAGCGATGGTCGGTGCAGTGGAGTTTGGTGGTGTGGTTGAAGTAGACGTTGGTGCTTGCGGAGAAGATTGGGTCAAGCGTGTGGCCGGCAGAGTGGGTGGGTGTTGTGATGAGTTGTCTGAGTCTCAGGTTGGGAGGTTGTCGATCATGGTGGTGTAATTGGTGTTATTATTGTTCTCGAGGTGGAAGTTCAGGTCCCCGAGGAGGATGTAGACCGTGGAGTTGAGGGCGTGTGTGCTGACAAAGTTGGCGATGGAGTTGCTGAACTGTGGTTGGGGTCCAGGGGGCCTATAGACGAGGGTTCCTCTGAGGGTGGTGTTGGGGTTGGTGCGGATCTGGAAGTGCAGGTGTTCGGCGGTGCTGAGGGTGTCATCCGTGTTGGTCGAGACTCTGAGAATGTTCCTGTGGATGATGGCGATTTCTCCTCCTACTCTGTTGGTGCGGTCCCTGCAGGTGATCTTGTAGCCTTCCTGGATGCCTATGGCGATGTCGGGTGCCGAGGAGGGGTTCAGCCAGGTCTCTGTCAGAAAGGCGATATCTGGGGAGGTTGAGTCGAGAAGGTCCCAGAGTTCAACGGCGTATTTGTGGGCGGAGCGGGTGTTGAGAAGAATGCATCTGAGGTAGTTGGGTTCTTCCCTGGTTGGTGGGTTGGCAAGCCGGATACGGGTGAAGCTGCAGTTCCAGCAGGAGAAGGGTCCTTGGGTGCGCTTCGGGGTGCCCAGGCAGCAGGTGCGTGATCGTCCGGGGTTGAGTGCGTGGAGGGTGCTGGAGTCGTAGTGGAGAAGGTGACGTGGCATTCGCGGGGGCCACAGGTTCTGGCACTGGGGGCAGTCCAGACACGGACAGTCGCAGACAGGCTTGCCTTAGGCATGCCTTTGGCACACCTGTTGCGCAGCCGCGCAGCGGCCGCCATAAGAAGGGGAGGTGGGAGGGAGGAGGCAGCAGGGAGGAGGGGCGGACAAATGGGTGAGTGGGGGGGGCGGGCCGTAGGGAACGCAGCAGTGGGAAAACAGGGGCAGGAACGGCAAAAGGAAACAGAAGGCAAAAGGGGCACAGGGCACAGAAAATAGGCAGGGAACAAGGGGGGAAGAACAAATAAACAAGAAAAAGTAAACAATACTACAGAGGCAATACAAATACGGCAAAGACGGGGCAGGGACGGCGAGAGGAGACAGAAGGCAAAAGGGCACGGAAAATAAGCAGGGAACGGGGTGAAGAACACATTGACACATAAAGCAGAGGCAATACAATTAGACCGAAAGACTAGTAAACAGGAACAAATAAACAAAACTGCAGAGGCAATACAATTACGGCAAAAACGGGGGCAGGGACGGCGGGAGGAGACAGAAGGCAAAAGGGAAGAGGGCACAGAAAATAGGCAGGGAACAAGGAGGGAAGAACACATAGACAAATACAGCAATATAATTAGAGCAACTGACAAACCTACGGCCAGCTACTGGCCACCAGGGATGAAGTACAGGTGGTAACCTGCGGTTGGTGGAGGGCCTTGAACTCTGTCAGCATCAGCAGCAGCTGAGCTAAGGGCACGGGCACACAGGTGGTGCTGTGCGGCATGGGGAGCGACCTGCCTAAAACGGGTCAAGGGTCGCTGAAGATGTGTCAAAATTTTCAAGGCCAAACAGCCGCCGAGAAAGGAAGCGCTGGAGAACACAGCGATGCGTTAGTTCCTGAGTCCTTGGGGAGGCAAGGTGACAGTTCTGCTGCACACAGGAGAAGTAATGCGTTGAATGCGGACTGTAGGGGGAAGTGAGGTGTCAAAATCCAAGACGGTTCTGGTCTGCTGGTGATACGTGGAAAAATTGGTGCACAGGTACGATGCATGACACACCAGATGTAATGTGTTGCTTTGCGAGGCTTTGTGCTATCCAGCGTCAGTGCAGGGGGCTGGGCAGCAAGACTTTGCATTGCCCAGTAAAACTCGTTGAGGCTTCGTATCGCCCGGTTCCGAGGGACTTTGCACAGCTTTGCGATGCTTTGGGTTGGTTTTTGCAGAGATTAGCTGCAAAACCCACCTCGCTGTCCTGTAACTGGAAGGAGGCAACTTAGGCAAGGGTAGCACTCACAGAAGGCAGAGTCCAGCAGCACCAGCAGATTTGCAGGAAGTCTTTTGTGTCCCTGAGACTTCAGGACAGGAGGCCAGCAAACTTAAGGCCCTTGGAGATCTCCTTCAAGCAGGAGACACAGCACAAAGCAAGTCCTTCTCCTTTCCTTGGCAGAAACAGCAACAGCAGGCCAATCCAAGAAACACACAGCAAGGGCAGTATCTCTCCTCAGTCTCTCCAGCTCTTGACCTTGGCAAAGGTACCTCTTGAATTCCAGGAATGATCTAAAGTTCAGGGGTTTTATACCCCAAAATGTCTTTGTTCTCTTTGTGCAAGGGACCCCGAGCCCGGTTCAAACCAGTTCCAGGGCACTCTGCCAGTGCACAACAACATCCTTTGTTAGTGTGGGCCTTGGTTCCAGACACACCACAGGAGGGCAGATCCAGCATGTGGGAGGCAGGTACAGCCCTCTTCAGGTACAGGCGCTACTCCTCCCACCACTCCAAATGCAGATCCAGCCTATCCAGCCCAGTGCTGACTCATCCAGACTCCCGGAGCCAAGGCACCCCCAGGCCCTGTCACTCCAAATACAGACAGTCAATCCACAAACAGGAAGAGGCACACAGGAAGGTTGAACAAGAAAAAAGCCACTTTCTAAAAAGTGATATTTTCAAACACATACTTTGAAAACATATGTACTTAAAGATGTTTTCTTAAATCCTGAGTTCAGGGATACTAAACTCCCTTTTTCTTTCTTATCCCTAGGGGGAGATATGCTTGTAAAATGTTACAAAGCATTCCCAATTTGTCCTATGGGACAAGATAGCTTTTCAATAGTGAAAAACGAAACTTGCAGTATTTCACTATCATTACATGTTACATACACCAGTACACGTCTTACCATTCACAAACATTGCACCCTGCCCACCATAGGGCCTACCATAGGGGTGTCCTATGTGTAAGAAAAGGAAAGGGTGGGCCTGACAAGTGGGTGCACTTGACAAGTCAATTTCAAGGTGACAGCTGAGGTGAGGGGGGATCAACGGCTGACCACATTCATTACTCCGCCGACTGAGGCTCTCATCCAAATCTGTGGATCGATAAAGTCAGGTTCTCCTAGGGACCCCACCACACCCAAACGGCTGATGGGCAGTCTGCCGGTACTAGAGCCCTATATTCGTCATCTACTGGACACCTCTTTTGAGACCCAGACTGTACCTATTGCCTGGAAACGGGCGGTGGTACTCCCCTTGCAGAAAAAGCCCAATATCAGTTTTGAAAAATTAGAAAATCTCCGTCCCATTTCTCTCCTGCCATATATGGCGAAGGTTGCGGAGAAAATTGCGAACCTTCAACTGATGAATTTCGTGGAAGAGGCCTCTCCTCAGTTTGGCTTCCGCCCGCGCCATTCGACGGAGTCAGCACTTCTTATGGCAGTAGAGACTTTACGACAGGGTGTGGATGAGGGCCAGACTATGGCCCTGATCCTTCTGGACCTAAGCGCAGCATTCAACACTGTAGCACATTCCATCTTGCTACAGTGCCTGAATGAAGGAGGGGTATCAGGAGCTGCGCTTGGATGGATCCAGTGCATCCTGGCAAACAGATGTTTTCAAGTCCATCTGGGAGACTGCTACTCCAGGGAGATAAGTTTGGGCCACGGCGTGCCAAAGGGCTCGTCCCTGAGCCCAACCTTGTTGAATCTTTATGTCTCCCCGCTGGCGGAAATTGTTGAAAGACATGGTCTGCGCCTAGTGTCCTATGCTGACGACACGCAGTTGGTCATCTTCCTCTCACGTATGCCTGGTCTTGCGGCGGACATTTTCAGAGTTTGCATGCAAGAACTGGCAACCTGGATGTTCGCCAACTGTTTGAAGCTAAACGGTAGCAAGACCGAGGTACTCGTGGTGGGGAGTGGACTGTCTGTCTGGTCGTCGGCATGGTGGCCTCCCTGCCTGGGAGAAACTCCAGTCCCCTGTCAGGAAGCAAGGAATCTTGGAGTGTGGCTCGACGTTGACCTGGCCTTTGGCCCCCAGATTGGCCGGGTGGCAGGGGTATGCTTCGGTGTTCTGAAAACCTTAAGAAAGGTCTTAGACCTACTACCTATCACAGCACGCCGAACGCTGGTGTATGCCCTAGTCACATCGCGCCTAGATTATGGCAACTTGCTGTATTTGGGGGCCACGGGAAAGGCCATAGGCTGCCTTCAGGTGCTGCAAAACGCAGCCGCTCGCTTAGTCCTGAGGCTCCCCAAGAGATCTCCCTCTAAAGCAGCGCTCCAGGTATTACACTGGCTCCCTGTCAAAAGAAGGTTGGAGTTTAAGGCTCTGCTCCACGTGTCACCGTATCCTGAACGGCAAAGCCCCTGCTCCGCTACAGAATTTGGTGACTCGCTATGAGCCTATGCGGGACCTACGCTCCTCCCGCACAGGGCTGCTGAAGGTTCCAAAAATAAAGAAGGCCCAAATAGGGGGCAGGTCTTTTAGATATCTAGCCGCCAAGCAATGGAATGCCCTACCTTTGGAGTTACTTTTGGAGCCTTTGGAGTCCATTTTCAGGAAAAAACTTAAAACTCACTTATACAGGAGGTAGGCGACCATGAGGGCGGCTGGGACTGTTTACTCCACTTATCATAGCGTGGGGACACGCCAGTGCGCGTAACCAGGCACTTTATAAACTTCTCTAATAATAATAATAATAACATGGAAGTTAACAAACTGCGAACAGGGGGGGGACGTGGCCAAGCCGAGCAGCAAGTTGGCCGCACAGTGAGGTGGTTCTGCCTGCAGAGCACACAATCCAATTAATATGCGTGGCCTGGCGAATTATCTGAGACATACTAATAGAGGAACTGCATGACTTATCCTGCTCTATCATCTGCGAAACTCCAGACGACGAAATTCGGTAGTAGACCGCAGATCCGGTGAATGCGTGGCGCGGCCTACCCCGGGCTGTGAAATGACAGTGGAGGCTCACAGCGGGAAGTGCAGGCAGTAAACAGCTACGGGTTCCCAGGGACGGTAAAGACGCTACCGATCTGGCCGCCCACGTCTGGAATTCCGATCGGGTGAAAGTCTCAAGGAGTACGGCAGTCACCGGAGGACAAGTGAAACAAAACGGGGGGAACTTGCTGTGGTTCGCGGAGCGGCAGTGAAACAGAGGGCATACGTCGCTAACATTGAGTCATGCCAACCAGCGTCTCCCTCCTCCACCACCACCAGATAACAAAAAAGGCCTGTGTGGGGTGTGTGCGGGCAGAGGTCTGCAGCGACGACCCGGCCGGCGGGGGCAGGATGGCAGCGCACAGCCCTATGCTGAGACAAGAACCCCAGGACTGGCGTGAACAAGACAGTGCCTGAGAAATGTAAACCCTGGCGCTAGACAGGGAGATAGCCCACAATGATAATCCATACACATTATCGCCTTGACTCCCCCATGACCCGCACATGCCAAACCAGTTAATAGAGACCTCATTAAAAAATGTGAACAGCTGCGATTTCGTTGATCGTCCAAGGACTGGCAAGGAAGACCCATTGTTAATGCATTGAGAGACAGTGGGCCAAGATACAAGAAGTGCATGGCCTCCCCGGGTCCCATATGGTGGGTAATGGTGACTCAGTGTGAGAAGGCCCAAAAGTGACTCGCTGTTATAGGCACCATCCGGGCACGAAACAGAGCTGGAGCCCTTGTGAGGGGATCTAGAGATAGCAAACTCCTATGATAGAAGATAGCTCAGGTGTCGAACAGCAGTGGACCGGCCCGATCACTCCACTTTCAGCTGCTTGGGAATTCTGCACCCAAGAGGACTATACTGGTGATTGGTGGTGGCAATGATACTGTTGAGTGAAGCACCACGGGACGAGAGTGACCGCACAGACTACGCTAGAGATTTCTCTGCGGGAATATGGGTGGTACATGTGGCTGTTCCCCTGAAAAGTCTCTAGATGACTGGCAGTGGAAGCTCTGTGCGGTGGGATACCCACTGGACCTCCAAGTGACAGTGAACTGCCAGCAAACCATACCCAGTCTCAGGAGTGCTACACACCAGAAATTCCATTCATAGGCAGGCCGAGAGAAGTGATTTGCAGACAGCCGGACGGCCGACACCAAGAGTGAGATACTCAACATGAAGTAAGAGGGGCACACATGGGAAGCGAGAGTGCCGTACTCTATAAAGGCACGGCACAATCCATTGGGACTTGCCGACTCACCATGCCGCAGCAGCTGGAACAGGCCACTATACTCACAGGGCGATAGTACTACGATAGCAGGGGAACCGACCACTGACATTAGGAAGGCTGCCAACAAACATACTAAAATCTCCTTCGAAAAAAGGTCCAAACGCCTCCAAGAACCCACAACCGCTTCGCTCACCTTATTCCCTGACACACAAATGGACTCTGACCAAGACGATGACATCAGAGCAATGATGTGGGAGGTACGAGGCAGCCTGAGAGCAATTGATACAAAATTAGACAAAATGGTGGCGCTAATAGATCACATGTCCCAAAGAATAGACAAGCATGAAAGTCGGATAGACACACTGGAGCCGCCAGTCTCAGACTCGGAGGATCGACAGGGAACATCAAGGGCAACATGCTACGTATGGAGAGGGTGCTTGAGGTAATAAAGGCTCGCAACGAAGACTTGAAAGCGTGGTCTAGAAGGAACAACATATGTATAACGGGGATACCGGAGTCAACCAACATCCAAAACATGGAAAGATACGTGGAAGAACTGCTCCGAGACCTCTGTGCTTAAAAACTTACCCCGATGTTCCTGGTGGAATGAGCACATTGCACCCTGGGACCTAGACCAGCTCCAGAAGCCCCCCCCCCCCGCGGCCAATTTTAGCTCGCTTACTCAACTATAAAGACAGAGACACTGTGTTGAAAGTGACCAGGGAAAAGGGAACACTCGATATCAAGGGAATAAAATAGCACTTTATCAGGACTTTACTCAGGGTGTACAGTCGGCAAGAAGAGAATTCATACCGGCCCAAAAACTACTTCAACTGGCTGGCATGAAATATGCAATGACGTATCCGGCCAAGCTACAAATCCATACCCGGGGGAAGATCATGTTTATCACTGACGCCAGTGCTGCCTTGAAGTTCGCAAAACGGACTGCCAGGAAACACCAACATCAAGAGAGAGAGACTTCCCCTGCCTCTAGCAACCAGATGAGTAATAATAACTGATAATGTAAATGGTGGGGGTCATATACTCTACATTACCAAGGATGCTACCTGATAAATACGCATTTCAGTCAGAGCTTCCCTTATTCGCTCTACCACCCTGTCCAAAAGTGACAGGGCAGGAAGCAGGCAATCCTGCGCCCCTATGGGATGATTCTCTGCTACACTAAGTTCAATTTGTTCCCTCACAAAAGGGTGTTGTTCAGCAAGGTAAACACAACCTGATTGGGGGTTGGTGCGGGTAGGTTGTGGGTGGGGAGTGTTAATGTTTGTCGTTGTTGGTTACAAGGCAACTCGACTGTTGAGTTATGTTATCTTACTCGCAGTCAGCCACATCTAGCTAGCACACCGAGCGGACATGCCCATAAAGTACAACAGGCAGCTCTACCTGTGGCCAAGGTTGAGACGGGTAGAGAATACAGACAGGGACACCAAAAAGTCAGATCCTAAGCTATTGATGAAGCCCTCTGTCTAAACTCAATGTTCCGATGCCGACCGGCCCAACACCGCAGGAGTGAAGACCGTCCCAATCCTCTACCCTCACCGTGACCCCCAACACCCACAATAAAAACGGATGGTGGAGAACACGACACCGGGAGAAGGTGGGTAACAAAACAAGGGAACCCAAGGTCTTGGGGAACACAGCTCGTCTCCTCTGGCTTCTTGGCAGCTGACAGCTTGACACAGACGAGACCGCTAAAATGAAAAAAGTGGGCAAGATTAAACACACCCCTACTACTATTACCAGTGCCAAGTACACACACGAACTACCAACTTCCCTGCTTACCCCAGTTAACAAACGGGAGTGGGTTGATACGAAACAGGAATTCTTCCTCTGCAGTCGTATTGGTTGTTTCTTGCATAACCCCAGACCAACCACACCCCCTCGGGAAACACCGAGAATGTCAAAGGGGGTGGAATTCACAATTCATAAGACAAAAAGGGACAGGGGAAAAAAGGCATCAAGGGAATACGAAAGACACCCAAAAAACCCCTGGAAGCTAAAAAAGAACACGAAGGTAGCGCAAAAAACGGCCGTTATTCAGCTCCTTCGTGAAACCACCCAAACACAACGTACAACAAGATGGTTTGGATACAAAAAGGGATAATACCGGGACACCAGAACACATAGGAAACGCAGCCGCAAATCCAGAACGTCACCGAAGAACAAAAACAGGTCCCCACAAAGGGTTCAGTAATTGCCAAAGGAATAGGAAAATAGGGGGACAGGGAAAAATGAGGATCAAAACCCAGCCCTGGAAAAGACCGCTGGAACAGAGCTCGAAGGAAGGGGAACAAGGTAGTACCACAGGAACAGGAATCACACGGCAAGGGACCAATAAAGAAACCAAGCACCTGCTTCCGGTTGGCATCCCCCTTTTAAAGCGAGCCCTAGGGAGCGTACATAAATTCGAATATGCACTTGGCATTTTAAGAAAAACCGCTGAAATGGGAACTAGACAGAAGGCACCAGGCCCCCTTGAACCCCAACACTCAACTGCCTCGCTTGGAATGTATGAGGTCTAAATGACCACTGTAAGTCCCGGCTTATGCAATCTTACCTGTCCAGGCACGGGGTTGATATCTGCTTCCTACAGGAAACTCACTTCATGGGGACGGCCAACACAAGACTGTCCGCTGCTCACTAGAGCAAAATTCACACTGCCGGCTACTCAAGCTACTCCCGTGGGGTAGCAACTCTCATTCGTAAAGGGGTTCCCTGGCACACACAACAATTAATAAAAGATCCAGAGGGGCGGCTTCTTCTCCTAAAGGGAACACTCTATCACAGATCACTAATTGTAGCAAATGTCTATGGTCCATACATGGACGACCCTTCATTTTTTTGCCGCCTCTGGCACAGGATCCAATCCATGTGGGACTCTGCAGTACTTTAGGGCGGGTATTTCAACATTGCTCTGCTGCTCCACATGGACAGGGAGGAGGCAGGCCCAGCCCACCACCCGCAAGTGACAGCGACACTACATAGTATCATACTGGACTATGACCTAGCTGACCCCTGGCAAGCACTCCACCCTGTGATACGTGAGGGAACCTGCATCACACACTACCGCCAAGCCTGGTCCAGAATAGACTTCTGGCTCTTGATAAAAGACCTACAAGTCAAGGTACAGGAAGCCACCCACCACGCAAGAACACTATCGGACCACGCCCCAGTGGCCCTGGCACTACTGATCCCACAACCTTATTGAAAGCCGTTCTCATGGCATCTCCCCCCATACCTTATTAGACACAGCCTTTTGTGAAAACATTTGAACGCACATCCAAGAGTACTTTACACACAACATAGGTTCGGTGATGACTGAAGGCGCTTTGTGGGAAGCGTTTAAAGTGGTAGTCGGTGGACATTGCATAGCAGGTCAGTCTGGTGTCCTGTGTGATATAAGGAACAGACTGAGTAGAATAGAAAAGGAATTGCATGACCTAGAAGCACAGTACTGCGCAACACCAACACCCTCCAACTTGGCTAGTGTACGCACCACGCTCACGTCATATCAGGAAGAAGCTGAGTATGAAGTCAAATTCATACACAAACAGGCTACGGCGTGTAGGTACAGAGAGGGGATAGACCGAGTAAAACACTGGCCAATCTCCTGCGTAAACCTATAGGCTCTCCCTTCATCACATAATTGACCACCACGGATGGTGCGATGGTTCGCTCCCCACCAGACATTCTCTGTACTATGCGCAGCTTTTAATGCACAACTATATATGTCCACTTCCGACCCAATAGACGACTTATTGCGTGACTACTTCGATTCCATTGCATTAGCAAGGTTTGACAGTGCCCATCGGGAATACATGGAGATACCCATCACGGTAGAGGATGTCAGGCAGACAATAGGTGGTCTCCAAACAGATAAGGCCCCAGGACTGGATGGCCTGACAGCCAAATTTTAAAGGAGTACGCTGACATCCCAGCGTCTCCTGATGGTGTATCAGGAAGCCATGGAGGTTGGTTATCTGCCCACCTCAATGCAAGAAGCCATTATCATAACAGTCTTAAAACTGGACAAAGACCCCACTAATTGCGATTCTTATCGCCAAATTTCACTAATAAATATAGACATGAAACTTTTCGCCAAACTTTCAGCTACCCGAATGCAACCATTGTTCACCCGGAAAATGCTACCAGACCAATCTGGTTCTATACCGGGAAGGTCTACGTCCCACAATCTCCGGACATTGTTCGCCTTAATGCACTATCTGGCACCACAAGTCCCAGCGATCGCAGCCGTACTTGATGCCACCAAGGCATTCTACTTCTTGGAGTGGGGCTTCCTTTTCCTGTTGCTCCAACAAATAGGCCTCAGCCCCATCTTTATCCAACAGATAAAATGGTTATAGACTATGGTCATGGCGCGCTAAAGGGTGAATGGCCTAGTCTCTGAATCCCTTGCTATTACCAGGGGAACAAGATAGGGATGCCCCTATCGCCCCGGCTTTTCGCCATCGCAACGGAGCCACTGACAGCGCATATCAGACAGCATCACACACACCGAAGCATTGGATTCACAACACAAGGTCTGACAATCTCATTATACGTGGATGACATCACGGTATACATGAATGACCATAAAGATAACCTAGCACCCATGACACGAGGAATGATTTGCTACAGGGAACTTTCAGGGGTGGAGTAAATCTGTCATCATCCCCTTGACATCCGGCCCTGTCACCCGGCCCTTCGAAACTGAATACCCAACCGCCTGTGCGACAGGGCCAACTCGGTATTTGGGGATATGGATTAGTAACAACCTCAACGAACTATGGTCCGAAAACTACGGCAGAGTGGTGGACTGGATCACATAGAGGGTACACCGTTAGAAGACGTTGCCCCTCTCTTTGGTGGGCCGTATTGCGCTGGCTAAAATGATCATCCTTCCCAAGCTGTTGTATCTCTTTGTTAACATCCCCATTCATATAACAACACACTTCTTCAAAACATTGCACTCCCTTATGATATAACTGGTATGGGCGGGGTGACAACCAAGGATAACATGGGAGGTACTTACCCTACCCCAATCCCATGGGGGCCTGGCTTCATCCGACTTTGCATTATATGCCTACAGCGCACAGGCGCACTTCCTACACTATTGGGTACATCCTACACCCTTTCAGCCACATGTGGACGTGGAAAAAGATAGAGCAGTGCCACTGCCAATTGCTCAAATATATAGGAGGCCACGCGACAAATTGAACACAGTAGAAGCGCTACGATGGGCATGGACGGGACTGCGCAAGAGAGCAAAACTGGATATGCTATACGCCCCAGCGATGCCACTGGCGAAGCACCCACAGATACCCCCCACTGGGAGAACCAAGGGCATGGGAAAGAGCAGCACAGCTTAAGATGCACAAGAGCAATGGCTTATTCCCTGCAGATACCTTCCTAATACTGCAACAAATGTGCAGACAGGAGCCCCCCTCAGCCGCGGACATGCTCCTTTACTATCAGTTGCGTTATTCCTGCAAAAGTCATTTCAACACGTTTCTAAACCCCCCCAGCACTACCTGCACTAGAAAATTTGCTTGTGATTGGCCATGGCAGCAAGCTGATCACCCGTATATATAACCCTACACAGCGAGAATCCCCACTAATCACCCCTGCGTCTAGAGCAATGTGGGTGGCGGATATAGTGGTGGACATCTCGGATGGCCAATGGGAGTTAATCTGCGGTCAGTTGCTGATATTGTCCTCAAACTGCAATTAATCCATTTCAAGTACATACACTGCCTTTATCAGACCCCAGTGCAACTGCACCAAATGGGACTGTGCCCTGATGATCGCTGCTGGCGATGTGGAGACGCACAGACTACCTTCTTACATGTGTTGTGGCAATGCTGACCGGTGGCTAACTTCTGGATACATACACTTCAACATATACATGCCATCACTGGACACGACCTGCCCTGCATACCGCTAAAATAGGGTGATGAGGCGAAAATCAGGAAATATTTTATTAGGAAACCGACTCACCCCCTTATTAAAAACAGAACAGTGCAAGAGGCAGTTTAAACAAATAAATGCAAACAGTTATTTGTTTAAACTGCTCTTGCACTGTTCTGTTTTTAATTTAGGGGTGAGTCGGTTTCCTAATAAAATATGTCCTGCTTTTCACACTCTGATTTTCTACACTCCCATGATGCTGTGAATAGACTCCTTAAACTCGGGGTCCTGCTACCATTCACCTCTCTATCCCTTATCTCTCTCTCTCTTTCTACAGAGGGGGAGAGAGAGAGAGAGGGGGGAGGGGGAGAGCTTCTTTCAACTTTCCTGCTGTGCTAAAGCTCACTGAGAGCTAATTATACCAAAAAACAGGAAACAAAATACAGTACAAAAGAGGCAAATCCAACAACACATGTTCCCCCTGAACTTGTCTATCGATTGCGCATGTCTGTAACTTGGCGCGCCTTGGGGTGGTGATGTGACTGTTTAACAGTAAATAAACAATAATATAAACAAACTGAAATACATTCAACGCGAATAAAATAATCAAAACATTTGTTTTTTGATGTCGGAGGAAGATGGAGCTGCTAAAAACCCGCGGCCTCATGTATGAAGGCCTTGCGCCACTGGTACGTCACTTTTTCCCATTTTAAAATTGACGCACCAGGCGGCGCAAGACCTTCATGAATAAGACCCCCAGTGTGTAACATTTCACAAGAAAGGCGCATGTTGAATTGAATCACAACGGGCCCTCGAGTGACTGCTCTCTTCAGATTAAACTCCAAAGGGCTCATTTTATACCCGTTTGATTAAAACATGGAATGGGAATCGTAATGCGGTTAACGTGTTTTCGGTAGTCATTGTACTGACATTTTCAAAGAATCAAAAGGCTGCAGAAACAGCAGGAGTCTCAGTACATTCCCTGGGAAAAGAGGAAGATAAAACAGCGAGGTAGTAAACTCAAGATTAAATGAACCCGTCACCTGGTAATTAAGCTATAAAAACCAGTCAAATAATTGTTGTGACAGAGTGAAAACAAAGCAAGATGTAAAGAATAGACAGTACTTGACTGGCTCACAGATGTCCAGAAATGCAGACTTAGACCTTTCGTGGTGAGTTGTCATGGAGTGGAAAAGGATTAGTGTGTGATAATGCTGTGCTAGAGGTCACAGCTGCGACCCCTGACTACTCCCAAACAAGGTCCACATGTATGACCCCAAGCACACTTAAGATGTATGGCTCAGTTTTACTTGTTAGTGTACTATAGTTCGGGAATTATCCACACACATTGATGATGTATGATGACATTGTCATAATTTTGCAACCTTCATACATAGCAATGGGTTCTTCTACTGGACTGGAATGGATAATCGATTGCAACTGCATCGAGTGAGCAATATAATGAATGCAGTTGACCCGACAAAAGAAGGTTTTTTTTCGTTTTTTTGTTTGTAATTTGATGAGAGCCACGTTGAGTTGAGAGTTATTAATTGACTCATCAATATTATAGGCCTGATTTTGATCTTGGTGAATGGAATACTCTTCCACAAGCGTGACAGCTATAATGTCCACTGTAATTTTTTGCAGAAAGGATTCTCAGTCGCAACGGCTATGGCATATCCTTACCCCCAATAATGCAGTCCGCCGGCCACATTTAGATGCAGGCAGACCTTGAGGTTAATCACAGTAGAGACTATTCTATCTCTACCATGATTAATCCCCTCCGATGGAACTTGGGATTAGGGGCTGTTAGAGAAATGAGTACATGTCCAGCCCCCAGTTTGGATGGGCGGATATGTAGCAGTATATTACTGTTCATAGTGCTCCCCCACCATGAGAGAAGCCTCTCATGTTGAGGAAAACATTACTTTTTTCTTTACAAAATGAAAATTCAGTTTCAGGATTTTCTTTTTGAAAAGAAAAAATGTTGCTGTTTATTACTGGGTTGTGTCCTTCCGATACAGCCCTATAACAAACAGTAAAATGCACTGACAGGAACCGCTTTGATAGCGGATCCTGCCAGTGCCTTTAAAAATGACTGTTCGCTATGCGGTCATTTATAAATTTGGCAGCCAGAGAAGTCACGTCCTAGTGGACGTAAAGCTCTCCAGCAGGCCAATGATGACTACTCTTTCCACAGAAAATGTAATCAGGCCCATAATGTACTTGTATTAGGGCGGATGGGATATCTGTTACGTCTCTGATGGAGTATCCCCGTCACCAAGATGTAGTTCAGCTCTATGTTACTTATTCTTTCTTCCCTTTGCCTGAAGTGGGCTGTAGAGATGGGACCACTCTAAGGGGCTGATTACAAGTTTGGCAGTGTGGCCTCCGGACCTCTCCACTGCACTACCAAAGCTGTGTGCTAAGCACCCCCCAGATTACGCGTTTTCTCATGTGTGGTGGGCAATTCTTTGGTGTTCCCAGGGTGGTGGTGCCTATAAAATAGAGACTGCAATGGAAACATCCAAGTCAGTACCTGAACATCATGGACTGAGCAGTCCTAGCGTGCAGGTACTGGGGTTCATGCATACAGAGGGGTACACCATGTGTCCCCTGCATTCATTTCCAGGCCTTGAGGCAACCGGGGGCCCTGTAAAGTCTCCTTTGTTTCCTCTCTGCCACGGTTTCCATGGAGGAGGAACTGCTATGAAAACAGTGACAGAGAGGAAACTTGTATGGTGGCCCCACCAAGCATATTACGGCCTCAAGACCGCAGCGCCACTGCTTTGCTGTGGGCCAGAGGGTGGTCCGACTACCAGAGTCATAATAGAGTGGTCAGAAGACCACCACTGCCACACCCCCATGAGTCTGGTGGTCTGTGTACTGCCAGACTTGTAATCAGCGGTATAGTGTCCCATCGGGGTACCATGAGAGTGCCATGCTTCCAACAAGAGACCCTCCACACCTGCATGCTCTATCTACCTTCACCACTCTCACAGATATTCTGGTTCTCATAAAGACTTGAAGGAGCACAGATTTTGGCATGCAGATTCCCCTGGGGAGCCTGGAGCTGATGCACAACTGAATCTTCACTCCCCTCTAATATGGATAAGGGCTAAGAGGAGGCAGCAGGTTAGTTGTTACCACTGAGCAAAGGTAACTTAGTACTTGCACATTTTATAAAATTGCATTACTTACAGAATGTACTTCTTGTACCCTGATCTTATAAGGAGAACACAAAAAACACATCCACTAGAAAACAATACAGATATTTACTTTGTTCTATCTGGTACATCATATATAGGTGTGGAGGGTTACTTCCACGTTCTTAAAATGCAATGTTACAACATCCCTCTACATATCTGAAGGCTGCCATCAAAGATGTATTGTGGAATGATACCTTGGTCATGTGAATGAAGAGTGGTCTGTATGTTTAGGAATTGTGCCTTCCTGTCTCATTTGCGGCATCATTAGTGGCACATAAAAAATATAGGGGTGATACTGAACAAAGGTGGTGGTTTTGTTTATTTATTTTTCTGTGCTATAGTACATTAGGAATAATATGCATTAACGTTACCACATTTTGTCTCGTCAATTTGCATTTGTTTTTTGTCATCTGCGGCAGACCATTGATGGTGCTTTGAAGTATTATATGAGAATACTTATTAAAACAATAAAGAAACAAACAGATAAAAGATAAGTGGGATGCTTTAACTAATTTGAATCACATGCAATTACTGAGGTCCTCATTAAAAAGCCACTATTTCGTAGCCCAAAGAGACAAGCCCTATGCAAATATGACTTGTTCCTGCTACATTAGAAAGAGTCCTCCTTGAACTTCCCGTTCAGTGCCCTCTACATGGGAACACAAGCATCCGTAGATCAATTTCACCCTTCATGGCCCTCATCAGCGAGGTGCAACCTAAGTTCACTTCTCATTGTGCAATGGAGCCACATCTGGGTATACTATTGAATGTATCTTGGCCACTGGCAGATCATTGGGCAGCAGATCAGTCCATTAATTAATTGCCCACAATATCTCACCAGACAGAGACTATCCATTTGTGTACCACATTTGGTCTTGCTTCAAAAGAAACAGCACAGCCCGAACATTCTGGCCAGGTCCTTTGGATTTGATTGTGTTGTCATAAACTTTGCATCTTTAGCTTAGGGCATTGCTGAGTGACCTGTACAAAATAGCCTGGTAAAATAATGGTGGTTACTGACTCCAACAGGGGGGCAATTGCGGACATCGCTGCACTCTCCACGCCACAGCTCCAGCCATGAGGGGAACGGCTCCTGTGTTTCGCGTCCTTCTGTCCTCCCGAAGCAGTGAGGGCAACGTCTGAGGACTTCAAGACCCAGGTGCCCCGGGGGTCAGGGCGCACCATTGACGACAGCACAAGCGCCCGGAGGCGTTTGAAAAGAACGGAGCGCCGGAGCTTCTGGGGGCAATTGCGGACATCGCTGCACTCTCCACACCACAGCTCCAGCCGTGAGGGGAACAGCTCCTGTGTTTCACGTCCTTCTGTCCTCCCGAAGCCGTGAGGGCAACGGCTGAGGACTTCAAGACCAAGGTGCCCCGGGGGTCAGGGCGCACCATTCACGACAGCACAAGCGCCCGGAGGCGTTTGAAAAGAGCAGAACGCCTCTCGCCCCGCGAGTCGCACGCGGGAGCCGCCCGGGAGAAGCACGGGACAGTCTGTGGAAGTCCGGGGCAGGACGAGGCTGGGCTGGGCCACTGACCTTGGTTGCCGCTAAGTTTAATTATATCCTCATTCTGAGGCCCCTTTGGACCTATTTGGTGGTGAACACTATTCTCTGTTGTTTTCTATTGTCCTCCGCAGATCTGTCCTATGTATTAGGCACAGACATAGTCCCTCTTTTAACTTTGAAGTGCAATTCATGTTAGCTTTAGTAATAAACTAGCTTAAACTCAGGGGGATATATCTTATAGGCTGCAATCATGTCTAAACAAAAACCCATTAAAACCCAGTCAGTACCAGCCACTTTAGATAACTATTTAGTTAAAGTGGTTAACAAAATTAATACTGAACGCCGACAGTCATTAGGGCAGGGGAACTCCCCTAACAATTCACCCAGTATGCCTACCCAGACACAGATATCTGTACCTGTAGTTATCGATAGTTGTGTGTCTGATGAGCCTGATCCTAATACAATTAATGTGGAACCTCCAGTAGAACCAATACCGATATCCAATCAGGTTTTGATAGATGATTCTATTATTAACCCGGAACCTTGTACCCCGGCCCCCAGAGCACTTAGAGCTTGTAGGAAAGTTCAAACGAAAAGGGGGGCAATTCGTAATAAAAAAAGGGTAACCACTCCACTCAAAAAAACCGTCTATGAGGACGAGATCACAGATAAAGAAGGTACAGTTACGCTGAACACCAAGCAATTTGATCTCCTGGTGAGCATCATCGATGCCAAGATAAATAAAATTATCAAACCCTTGGTAGATAAACTTGATTTGATAACAATGGAGCTAAACAGACTGGGATGCCTTCTGAGTACCCGCCCAGACCCGGCAGGAAGTCCAAATCCCATTGCAAAAGCCCCTAGCATTAGTAATGAAATGCCTATTCCTTGTGAGGGGGGGTCAAGTGCTAATAAGTCAGTGACGCCAGTGCTCCGCAAATGGTCAGACTAGAAAAACAGAATACAGTAGTAGCCGCTGCTGAGAGTAAGGATGGATGGACAGAAGTCAGGAGGAAATGTTTTATTAATCTTCCCCCTGACTGCGCATCCTATGTGGTTGTTTTAACTAATGTATCACCCTCTGACTCACTAATGACCCAGCGTCAGCAGGAAACACACGCTTCATTAAAAAACAAAACAGTTTCTTGGCTGCACAAGCAATGTGGGTTCCCAACGGCCTACTCTGACCAAATTCTGTCTGTTAGAAGGGTCAACTGGATAGGTAATTCTAGAAATAATTTTAGGGGCAACTGTGCTATTGTTAATTTTAAGCACCCACAACACGTCACGACCGTTCTGCTAAGAGCAGCCTCCTTGCCATCTAATGATAATAGCATGTGTGCACGCCCACTTGGTTACTTTTATAGTCATCTCATGATTAATCCACCCTAGATCAGTGTATTAATCTTGACCTACTGATCGGGAAATATACCAAAGCTAACCAAGGCTCTCTTTATCTCTGCTTTGCAGAGCTAAGTAGTGCCTTTGACTTGGTCGATCACACTCTTTTATGGACAACACTGTTACAGCTAGGTGCCCCAGAGGGTATAATTTTCTTCTTAGCTAGGCTTTACGGGAAATTACAAACGTGCGTACGTTTCGGCCCCAATAGGGAATGCACCCCGAAATTTAGTGTTAAGAGAGGGATAAGACAGGGCTGTGTATTGGCCCCCCTCCCTTTCATCTTATTTATTGATGGCATTGATGTAATTTTAAAAAACGTAAATGCAGATGCCCCCAAGATAAAAGGTGTCTCTGTGCCGGTGTTACTTTACGCCGATGACGCTGTATTGCTCTCAAGAACCCCTTTGGGACTGTAGCAGTTGATGTATAGATTCTCCATCTTCATAAAAGAAAGGAAACTAATTATTAACAAAGGAAAAACACATACCATGACCTGTGGGGCTAAAAGCAAAATTTTAAATGCCTTTTTTATCAATGGTGACAAGGTGCAACATGTAAACACATTTTGCTACCTTGGTATAACCTTCTCCAAAGACTGAAAATAGCTTAACAAATTTAACAATATCCGTAACAAGATGGCCAAAAATGCCCATGGTGTTTTTAGGTTTGCGGCAAAGGTCGGGGACCGCCGCACCAGGGACATGCTCACTATTTATCAAGCAAGATGTGTCACTATTGCACTCTATGGGGCGGGCGTTTGGGACCACAAATGTGACCATAATTTGCAGCAGGAGGAAAATCGCTTTTTTTAAAAAACTGCTGGCTTTACCTGCGTCTGCCCCAACTGAGCTAACCCATAGGGAATTGGATATTAATTATCTGATTGATCTATTATCCTTGAGGCCACTTATGATTTGGCGCTCCATTTGGCTACAAGAAGAAAAGTCTTTCAGTAGATCTATAATTGAGGATTGTCTCTCTCTCGATAAACATCTTAATATTCCCTGGTTAAAATATGTGGCTGTTTGTTTTTCCGAGATATTTAATTTTAACATATTGAGTGATCCTGGTGCAGCATCCCTGGTCTCTAAAGCAGAACTGAAAAACAATTTTCAGATTTTTAGAGCAAGGAAACGGGCACTAGTAAATGGATCCTTATCCACTGTCTTGTTCTATAGCACTTATAAGGTTGGTGAAGGATTTCCGAATAACTTAGCCATGGTGACAAGGCCATCGCACAAGTTTGTATTGACCAGAATAAGGTTTGGTGTAGCACACCATTTGGTGGCGCTTCCGACTCTTAAGAAGCACCCAACCGGGCCCTTTTTATGTGATGGTATATCCAAGCAGAGCACCGTGCACTTTTTACTGTTTTGTAAACTGTACACAAATTTTCGTACTGCCTATCTGAAACCCATGTTTGTTAAATATGGTGTACATACAGTTAATCAGGCTGAGTTTAATTTTTAATCTGCAATTTTCCGATATCTGTTTTTATACTGCTACGTTTTTAAACCAGTCTATCAATGCCAGGAAAAGCATGTGTTTTTAAGAGTTATGTCTGTCAACCCTCCGGTTGTTTTTAAACTCTGAAAATTATTGTATGTAATATTTACTGTATTTTTATCCTTGTGCTTTTATGGTCATTTACGTGTGCCGAATAAAGCTTCATGAATTGAATTGAATTGACTCCAACAGTGCCATCGGACTTGCTAACCAGGACCAGGGTCAGTGCTCTGTTTAAAAGGTACATGGGGCCTCATTTATGAGCAATGACGCATCGCTGCGTGAAAGCAGCGATGCGTCACTTCTCAGTGCGCACTCCTTGCGACATTCCTGATGCGTCATATTTAATGTATGACGCATCATGTCGCAAGGAGTTACAGATACGTCAGTATTTCTTACTTATCTGTAAGCGCAAAAGTGACGCATTGCTGGAGTGTGTCACAAAAGTGACGCAACTCCAGCAATGCGTCCTTTCACATGGGGCAAGCCCCATGTGAAAGGGCCTGCGTCAGTCTTACGCCTGCTGTGAGGCAGGCGCAAGATTTTGACGCAACAGCGTCCTAAAAGTGACGCAGTGAAATCTCATATATTTCACTGCGTCACATCTACGACCCTTCCTTACGTCAATACGCCCCCCCTTGCATACATTATACCTGGCGCAGGTATAATGTGGCGCAGGGGGTTACAAAGTGACGCATCTACCTAGATGCGTCACTTTGTAAATATGGCGCAATAAGGCGCATTTTTTACGCTGCTGGTGCGTCACAAAAAGTGACGCACCAGCGGCGAAAAAGTGACGCACGGCCTCATAAATGAGGCCCATGGTATTTATGTGTAATTACAACTGATACTGACATCC
The DNA here is from genome assembly GCF_964263255.1 of Lissotriton vulgaris. Classification (NCBI taxonomy): domain Eukaryota; kingdom Metazoa; phylum Chordata; class Amphibia; order Caudata; family Salamandridae; genus Lissotriton; species Lissotriton vulgaris. Next base: position 393,083,453 of record NC_141693.1, read on the forward strand.
TACCTGTAAGTCCCTAGAATATGGTAGGGCATGTAGGTTTACAGGACCAGTAGATTCAATGCACTGAAGTGTGCACTGTTGTGATGCTTGCTGTCATTTTTAAAGCCAGACCTGCCTTGCAGGCTCCTTTTAAAATAATACTATGTCCAAATTTGAATTTGGAATTGAAGGCACTTCCAAAGTTGTAAATGACCTTATTTGTTTGTATAAGTAACCCATAAGGTATGCCCTGGGCGACCCAATGGTAGAGTGCCATGGTAAAAAAGCAGGGACATTATAAAAGATATTTTTATGCCCTGATGAGGGAAACACTGGCAATTTTGTTTTTCCCCATTGAAGTACATTAGCTCCAAAAGCTAAAATTGGAAGGCTTTATTTAACATTAATAAAGTCTATCTTTTAACACGAGTGGGCTGAAATAATAATTCAAAATGTAAACTGAATAGTTGTAATGAATCCAACAGCCAACATGTTGGATTTATTATAACTATTGTAGGAAAGACGTTATAGAACTGGTTTCCTAAAGTTACCCAATTCAGCTATGTAGTATCCTCTTCTGATTGGCCATCTGTTGTCAGGCTGATCCAAGCTGCCTTAATGAGGTGTGCAATGGCCTGTGCTGAGAAAAAGGAGACATCTGAAGGGAGGAGATCTGCAGCAGCAGATGCCAGAGCTGGAAGAGGAGTGTAGGGAAAAGTCAGCCACAGCTGTGAGTTGGGTTAGACAGAATGAACCTCAAGGGGAAATGTTCTCCATTTTGGTTTTTGTGGAACTGTGTTTTCCGGGGCAACAAATGCTGCACTTCTAAGGAAGTGGTCATCATTGAGGATGGCACCCTGCACCCCATTGGTCAGGACGAGCCCAGAAACCTGGATAATTATGGGAGAGCTGCTCAGCAACTCAGATCCCTGTCTAAAAACAAGAAGAAGAAGAAGAAGGACTGCCCTGCTGAACCCCTGGTCTGTGTCAAGAAGGGCTGCACTCATAAGGACTGTAAATGCTGCACACTCTGGTATTCACAAAAGAGAGCTTTGTCTTGCTTAACATTTTAAGGAGAGGACTCCCTCAAAGCAACAGGTACAAAAGAGCTTCAAGAGATCTCCTTCATCAACTCCACCTAGAACAGCCCAGCTCACCAGCGTCCAGTGGACTTTTAAGAATTTGACTAGGTGCATTGTCGAACTGTAGTTCCAACTTCCCAAGGAGCATCTCATAGATTCTGGAACCTTGGTTGGTGTTGTGAACCATTCAAGACCCCAACAGGACCTTCTGGAAGAAGATCCAGAAGTTTGCAATCATATGGAGAATTTTTGTGGCAAAGCTCCATAAGTTGACTGACCAGTTATCAAGAGTCAAGCCGGCAACATAGAACCACGTTTGGCCTAAAATTCAAGTTCCTCCCACTAAAGCTTTGAAATTGTTTGTTGTGGATAGCGAGAACAAAGGCCTCCAGGCTTTCACTGGGGCCTGACGCTGAAGCAAGCTGCCACCGTTGAACCACAACCCGGCCTGCTGAGGAGACCCGCTCGACTTCAAGAGAAAAACACCCAAAAAGTGACTGCGTGTGAAGGTAAAATTTAGATCGGCCCCCATCCACCCCTTCGTGTCTGACCCGTGCTCCATTGCGGTCAGCCCGAAACCTTGACTTGGTCCCGGTCAAGCATTACTCGACATTCCTGGTTTGTGCTTTAGGCGTTTAAGCACTAGAAAGCAAATTTATACATTTATTTTTTTGTAAATCATATGTACATTGGATTTCTGTGATTTTGGTGTCATTTTAAAGATAGAAATATTTTCTATGTTTATAAGTTTGTGTGGGATTTTATTTCGTATTGTTGCTTACTTTTTTCTGTTATCTGTGTTTTTAAATGCTTTTCATGACTGTCATCTAAGTTAAGCCTAACTGCTCATGGGCCCAGCTACCAAGGGTTGAGCAAGGACTAAATTATTGAGACTTCATTGGACCTTTTTTGTGATTGTGAAGTTATTACTAAGTGTAGGTACCTACCTGCCCTTACTAATAAATCACCTTCTAACAAGAATATTGACAGTTTAGAACAAAACGCTTTTAAAGCTCAAAGGAGACAGTTTAAAGTATCTGTCATTTCTGCAGCTTAATTTAAAGGTGCAAACAAGGAATACAAAATGACATATCCCCTCCTGTCAATGCTCACAATATGGTCAATGGTTCAACACTGTTTTATTCAACTACAAATGTTTCAACAATGACAAAGTCAAAGAAATCTCTCTCAAAGTACAGCATAACATTCCTTGACACTCCTTGCAGTACTTTGAAAGCAACATCACTAAATAGGTTACATATTGAAAGGGGGCAGTTTTACAGTGCTATGTTATGTTTTGTTATGTTATGTTACGTAATGTTACATTATGTTATGTGAATTTATAGCTCACGGCTAATCACTCATGAGGGTATTCAAATTTCTCTGCTATGAAACCAAATCCAAAAAGGAAATTACACTATAAACAACTGCCTTGCTCTAAGGCTCAAACTGAAAACTACTTTTTTAACAATTTATGTACTTACTAATTTTAACTTGAAACTGCATTGAGGTGATTCAGTTCTCAGAACTTACAACAGTTCTAAGAACCCCATCATACAAGTTTATTAATTCACCTATTAATTACTTTGTTCCTCAAAACCAGAGTCCTTGACTGTGCAGATATCATTACATTCCACACAATTCAGCAAAACACATCCAATTGCTTTGACATTTGATGGGAAAGATGGAGATTGATACATTTTTTTGTTACTGTGAAATAAAGACTCAAACCAATGAAGGATAACATATAAGTTAAATTTAACAAAAATAAGATCCTTTAGTCATAATAATATTTATTCGTAGAGCATATAAAAGAGGACACTGCACAAGCAATAGAAAAGAGATAGACGAAGCTGATTAATTTCTCAGGTAGCACTGGATGAAATAAATTCCATTCAACTAGAACATATTTTATAAAACAGCGTACACATATGCATCAGTCATCCATTGACAAATTGAGGCACATGAGATGATGCAACAGTCAATAACCTAGAATGGTGACTTGAATTGAATTGATTGATGGTAAATATTGGGAAAAGGATATATATATAGCTCATTCAAATAATCAAGCAGCCAACAACAATCAAATACAGGGGGGGTCTATTAGGATGGGGGTGGACTCCAGTCCGCCTGCCACCCTAGCGGTGCTGGGACCAGCCAGCAGTGGTGTGGCGGTCCCACACCTCCATTTAGGATGCGACTGCTGCCATTGCGGTCGCATCCTGTTTATTTAACATTGTGGCAGGCGGTGCTGTATCCAGCACCTGCCACAATGTTAAAAGGGCATGCTGTGCATTTGCATGCACAACGTGACAGACACCCTGGAGTGCCTGCCACCTTGTGCATGCAAATGTCGGGGGTACCATGGGTACCCCCCAACTGGAGCCATCCACCCCCCATCCCCCTGGGGACCCGCAATGGGCCCCCATAGGCATTTCCTGCATGCCCTTACATGGCGGAGTCTCAGCCATGGAAACGCATGGGACCACCATCATCGTAATATGAATGCGGGTGCCTGGAATGCACTGCCACCATATTGCATGTCTTTTCCTCACAGTAGGCAATCGGGCGGATAGCCTAAAGGCGGAAAACTGGCGGAGGGTCTTCCTGACTGCCTGGGTCCACACCACCATCGTAATGTTGCAGGGGGAAATGTTAGGCGGGTGGAAAGAAATGGCGGGCTGATCGCCACCGCCATACGGGTGGTGGCCATCCGCCCACCATGCTAATAGACCCCTAAATCTTGAACCAGAAACCATTGGATCAACATTTGAATCTGTAATAAATTTGAGACTCTGTAGGTCAAACATATCAGTAAAACTGATGGTACATTGCAATGCTCACAATCCAAAGTTAAAGCATGGGAAATAAATTATGTTGTCAAGGCAGCCTATTACTAAATGTTGGAGACCAATATGTTTACAGCTATCCATCCATTGTGCAGCAGTATGAGGTGTCCTGTTATAGAATTTGTTATTTCTTTATGTGTTTTTTTTAATTATATTAAGATGCATCAGTTATGTAGGGTGTAGATGCTGATATTTGCTTTTTGTGGGTGATTTTATCAGTTATTTATTGTTTGATGGTATTTTATGGCATAGAAATTATTTTCTCCAAACTTATCTCTCATACCCTTGCATTGGTGGCACAAAGGTCACTTCAATAATTTGCACTGTATGATATGCTGCTGTTTTGTTACTTGATAATTCTCTGGTTCTTGGATATCATTTAGGACTCTCTGATCTCTTGTTGGGGAGGAATATCTTATCTTGTCTATTTAATTACAAAACAAAAATGTTCTTATATCTATATGCTGGTGATTTAGTGATTTATGTGGACCTCTTCAGAGTTCCGAGATCATAAATAAATAAACTTGAAATTTGAACCTGAAACTTGAACTGTTACTAAATGTTGGAAAATAATTTTAATGGATTTTACATTAGAGATGGATCAGTTTAAAGCACCATATCTGATTGCTAGCACTCTTGGGGGCAGATTGTACCAGCACTAGCACCCACTCACTTGCGGGGGTCCCGTGGACGTCGCTGCTCTCCCCCGCTGCCACTGGAGTCAATACGGTCGCAGAGTGGGGAGTGTGGAGGAACTACAGTATCCAGCATCCCTTGCTGGATCCGGGACGCCGCCTGCCTCCACCTACTTCCGCGCCCGGAGGTGCAAAAAACTAAGCTGCTCCTCCGGTGGAGCGGGGTTACCAGCACTCTTGGGGGCAGATTGTACCAGCACTAGCACCCACTCACTTGCGGGGGTCCCGTGGACGTCGCTGCTCTCCCCCGCTGCCACTGGAGTCAATACGGTCGCAGAGTGGGGAGTGTGGAGGAACTACAGTATCCAGCATCCCTTGCTGGATCCGGGACGCCGCCTGCCTCCACCTACTTCCGCGCCCGGAGGTGCATAAAACTAAGCTGCTCCTCCGGTGGAGCGGGGTTACCAGCACTCTTGGGGGCAGATTGTACCAGCACTAGCACCCACTCACTTGCGGGGGTCCCGTGGACATCGCTGCTCTCCCCCGCTGCCACTGCAGTCAACGCTGTCGCCCAGTGGGGAGTGTGGAGGAACTACAGTATCCAGCATCCCTTGCTGGATCCAGGACGCCGCCTGCTTCCACCTACTTCCACACCCGGAGGCGCATAAAACTAAGCTGCTGCTCCAGTGGAGCGGGGTTACCAGCACTCTTGGGGGCAGATTGTACCAGCACTAGCACCCACTCACTTGCGGGGGTCCCGTGGATGTCGCTGCTCTCCCCCGCTGCAGCTGCAGTCAACGCGGTCGCCGAGTGGGGAGTGTGGAGGAACTACAGTATCCAGCATCCCTTGCTGGATCCAGGACACCACCTGCTTCCACCTACTTCTGCGCCCGGAGGTGCATAAAACTAAGCAGCTCCTCCAGCGTCGCGGGAACGCGCACGGCCAAGCCTGTGCAAAGGTCTGTGGCCATCCTGGGCTGTCTGAGGCTGGGCTGGGCCATGACCATAACATCGGGATTATTGGGACCGGATTACGGACCTTGATTCTGCCCTGCGGTTAGTGACTGTAATATTTTAACCGTCTATTGTTCCTCACTGTGAGTCCAAACTTTTGATATTTACCACAGATTAGATCATGGGCACGCGCAAGGGTACAGGGGTTCAAGGGGTGGTAGGCACTATTGATGCCTTCTTCAGAAGAGCAGAATCGGCCCTGATAAAGGAGATTGAACACACCCAAAGAAGACTCTCCATTGAAATACGTAGGTCCTCCATGGGATCTAACTCATCAGGGCCTGTCCTGATAGACACCAACGACATATTATCTGACAATCCCAATAGCCCTAGCTTAACCAAGGAATTCACAGCACCCCCGCAACCACTAGAACAATCAGTAGTGATACTGGAGATGCCACCCCCACTTTATACTGAGGACACAACCCTAATAACAACATCATCAATATTGCCCCCACCTCCGGTTACGGCTAGAATCACTAGGCAATCTCAGCATAAAATTGGGGTTGGTACTCACCCAGAACCAACTAGAAAAAGGAAAGCAGGGGGTGCCCCACTAACAACACAGCACACACGTAAAGCAGCCAAAACAAAGGTGAATGCCCCTAGCAGAAAAAACCCAACTACAGAAGCAATACCAGCCATGACTCCCTCTAATCTGACTACATCAAATAATACTACTGGACACCCTCAAGAAGCCTTTGATGACACCATTGTATCACAAATAGAGGGGAGGTTAAGTGTAATATTACAGCCCTTACTAGATAAATTATTAGCTATTAACACACGTTTGACTGTAATAGAACAACTCCTCTCTCCTACTCTGAATATAAATCAAAAATCAAGTGGACTGACACCCCGAAATGCCCTAGAACAATGTAACCCGAATGAGGCTAATATAACCACTAAGGAAAGGAACAATCAGAATGAAATGGTGCAACAAGACCCACACATAAATAAAGTAACTGTCCAACAAGCAGAGGCTGAGCCATCAGGGGCCGGGACAAACCATGGAAGCACTAAAGGGATGGAGGGGCAAAAGTGGAGAATCCCTGACCTCAACTTAAGTCATAAGAGGGGACACCTCAGTTTGCCACCTGAATCAACACCATATACAGTGGTGCTCGCGGATGTTCCACAGCTTATGTCCAAATCTGAAGAGCACTGGTCATCCCTAAAGAACAGAGCATTGCACCTATTAAACGTTAGGATTGGACTAGGCAACCATCTATTCTGAGATTTTAAAATGGTGTGTAGAGTCCCTTGGATAGGCACCTCAAATAAGGGCCTAAGGGGTGACTGTATAGTACTTCATTTTTCCTCCCCCAATTTAGTCAGAACTATTTTAGAGAGAGCAGGAAGCACAGATATGAATAGGGAAGGGGTTCTTATTCTCCCCCTGGGTTTTTTCTATCGCAGTCCTCAGTGTGAACTAAGAGATAGGCATGACCCCAAGAGCAACCAAAATACACCCCAAAATGAGGTGAGTACACATATAATATCCCAACGCACAATCGGTTTGAACAAGCATTTTCAAACCTGGATGACCAAGATTAACTGAAAAATAATAAGGTAGGCACTAAACTTCAGGAGGCAAGCACAACAGGGGAATACCCAGCACCTACCCAAATAAAATCAGCAAAGGGGATAGCAGTACATAACCCTACTCCATTATCTACAGCAACACAAGGGAATGAACACTCCATGCTGACAAATGTTGAGTTAGTTACGGATAAAGGTGATAGGAGAAAGTCACCTATTCTAATACCACCTACTAGCAAATCCGACCTGACAATTCTTAGTTGGAACGTTGCAGGGTTAGAGTCAAGACTGTCAGTACAGTTATTGGGTGGCAACGATATTATCATGTTCCAGGAGACATGGGCCACAGATAATTTGTATATAGAGGGTTACCACTGTTTTAGTGTGACAGCACCCAAGCCTGACTTTGGTCGCACAGGAGGCGGCCTATTTATAGGGGACCAAAATATCTGCTGGTGGCACCATCAGGGCTTACCAACTATGAACCCGAATGTACAGGTCCTAGAATATAAGAGACAGACTCGGATTTATTTAATACATTTTTATAATAATTATTTTTACTCTGTCCCAAATAAGAATCTCATAGAGCTCTCTAATATTTTATTAAACTTGGAACAAAACATAGATACAGAGGAGGAGATAGAGATCCTCATTGGGGGGGATTTTAATGCGAAAACCCCAAAGAACCATCGGACCGAGGAAAAAACTAAATTTCCCCAAGCTGAGCGAAGGGGTTTAGAACTAGATAACCTGTGAACTGAGCATATTCTCAGTAACGCAATGGAAGCAGGACATACCCCTAGTAATCACTACGGTCCTACCTTTAGAGGTAGAGATTGTTCCTCGACCATTGATTTTATTTTCATGTCCCCTCGTCTGATAGATCTTTTAATAATGAATAAAGTTTTGGAAACATCATTTGGAGACCACTTCCCACTTATAGTTGTCTTACGCCTAGGCCCCAGCCCTGCATATGTTAATTTCCATGGAGCCAGAGACATCACCCCTTCAGGAGATGGCTTGCAACTGAAATGGAGGGGAGTTGATAGTGGCGCTATTCTAGAAGCTGTGAAAAATGAACATTCCCACCTGATTAATTCCTGCCTATCCCCTGATGGGAATGGTTTAAGGATAATTACGGATTTTGTTATATTATGCTCTGTCATAAAAACCTGCCTGTCAGTTCCTTTACCTAAGATAGAGAAAGACCCAAGGTGGTTTGACTCCACCTGCTCAACAGCGAATAGGGCACTGCGCAGGGCATTAAATACAAAACGTAGATGTACAGCAGAGGTACAGGCAGCAAGGAAAATTTATAAATTCAAAATTGCTGAGCGGAAAGCTGCATTATTGACAGAGCAGTGGGAGGCACTGGTTGGAAGAGCAAACCAGAAAAGCAGTGACCCCTTCTGGTCCGCCGTCAGAAAAATGGGAGACATGGGTAAACAACTAACCACATTCAGCTGCATCATAACTAGTAGTGCCTGGGAGGCCCATGTTTCCAAAATATATGCCACCCCAATTGAGGAAACAATAAGTTTTGTCCCTGGGCAACTGTGCTGTTTGAAGATTGGTCTCCAGGAGGTAGAAGTAGCCATCAGACAGAGCCTTGGAAACAAGGCCCCTGGTCCTGACGGACTCCCAATAGATGTCATCAAGTGGAGCCCGGATTTATGGGCACCGATTTTACTCAATGTTTTTAATAGTTTGCCCCTAGTGCCCATGCCCAATACTTGGTCCACTAGCACTATCGTCCAATCTCGTTCTTAGACAATACTTTAAAGATCCTGGGGCGAGTTTTCTATAATAGGGTGTTGGAGTGGACAGAAGACTGTAGATTGCTGGACTCCTGCCAGATGGGATTTAGAAGCGGGGTGGGCACGGTGGAGCAATGTTTAAACTTGAAACTAGTGATTAACAAGTATAACATTGCTCGATCGTCCCCGATCTATCTTGCATTCATGGATCTTTCATCCTCATTCGACCTAGTTAATAGATCTAAACTCTGGTCCATTCTCTTGGACTATGGACTAGATGAGGCCCTTGTAAACTTTTTGGCTTATCTCCATACTGACCTCAAAGCGCAAGTTAGATTTGGGATGGGTGGGGAAGTCTCTGGGACTATCAAGGTAGGAAGAGGGGTTAGACAGGGGTGCGTTCTAGCACCCCTGCTTTTTATTATTTATATTAATGGGATAACCAATTCTCTAAAACAGGTGACTCCAGATGTCCCAATAATTAAGGGGCAACCGTTAATGGTTCTTTTATACGCAGATGATGCGGTCTTTATGGGCCGCACCCCAAATGCGTTACGCCTACTTGTTAAAACTTTTGTACAATATATGGAGGCATTAGATCTGCGTGTACATTTAAAAAAATCTTTTATTATGCCATGTGGCCCGGGGAAACAGAAGCTCAATACCGTATATGTGGGTACTGACAAGCTAGACTGTGATCACATTCCCATATTTGGGGATGGTTTTTGCTGCGAACGGCTCGTGGAGTGGGCATTTGGCCCACGCCATGGGCAAGTTCTCAAAAGGCATCAATTCCATCTTGAGCTTACCCCGCCCAAAGAAAATAGGTGCCACTAAAGCTATTTAAAAAATGTTTTACACTACAGTGCGTACCAGTAGCCACATATGGGGCAGAGGTTTGGGGTCTGGGGAAAACCCCTAGCATCCATCGAGAAGAAAATCGCTTTTGTAGAAAGATTTTGTGTGCCCCAATCTCATCCTCTGAGTTCGTTTGTCACAAGGAACTAAACTTGCCCTATGTATGTAATTTTATCAGGACTAGACCTGCTTTACTCTGGCTTAGGATCTGGAAGAACAATTTGGCTGCCCTAATGCAGGGTATTATAAATGACTGTCTTGGCTGCGAAAAAGGTTTAGCAATCCCCTGGCTCGCGGGAGTCTCTAAGACCCTGTGTGCCGTGGGCAGGGGAGACCTTTTTTCTGATATGTCCAGAATAGAGCTTAAAAATAAACACAAGTTAAAACATGCACTATACGCACTTTATAATTCTGAAAGAATGGGAAAGGAATCACTAAAAACATCAGTTGTGACTTATATGGGTAATGAACTGATTAGGCAACCACTTCCACTATATCTTACCCTCCCCATGACCAACTGGCAAAGATCGTTGCTGTCTCGCCTCAGGGCTGGTACTGTAAAATGTTTACTGTTTTCCCTCTGGGTTACTATCAGACATCACATCTTAAACCCTGCACTTGTGACGAAATAAGCACACAAAATGATTTGCATTTCCGATTTTTTTGTAAATTTTATTTAAAATATATTAAATGGTTTTTATCATCATATTTTAGAAAATGAAAACCCCTTTCTTTAGGGGATTCCTATTTAATGTTGCTTTCTCTGGTCACTGATGAATTGGTTTTTCTCACCAGTACTCTTTTTAAACTGATAACGTGCGCCCGTAAAATGATGGAAAATCTGTGAAAACTAGAAGTATGAGAGCTGTAACAACTCTAAATTTTGTTTACTGTAAATAGATTTGTAAAAACATCATGGGACTGTTTTGTTGTATATGTTGCTTTTATGAATTTTATGAAATTCGAATAAAGGTCTTTTGAATTGAATTGAATTGTTTGCTAGCATTTGATGTGTAAACTGAGAATATGGGCCAGATTACGAGTTTGACGGTCTCACTGCCATACCGCTGTGGTGGCAGTCCCAAAAAGACTGCTGAGCGGGCAGTCTACGGCACGCGTATTACAATGCATGTAGGCCTGGTCCACTGCGAACTGTAATGATTGCGATGCATACTCTGTCACCATCAGAGCTGCAGGTTCCCTCCAAGTTGATTACGAAAGTACAATTTTACTGGTGGTCCCCTTGTGGTGGTTCCTCGATGGTGGTAGGCCATCACAGCACACTCTCAGCAAAGAACCAGAACAGTGCCCATTGGATAGATACAAAAACAACACAGCTGATATCCATCGGGGGAAACAACCTTTACAACGCAGTCATTACAACCCAGCCATTACATTGCATGTCACTACAATGCATGTCATTACAATGCATGTCACTACTACGCAGGCATTACATTTCAATTCTTTACAACGCATACCATTACAACGCACAGTACCCTTACACTATCCTACACTTACCCTACTGTTGCACTCACTGGAGTTAGAATAGTAATTATTACCCCTATACTATCTTATATCTTATAATACCTTATATGCAATGTAATGGTATGCATTGTAATGGTATGCGTTGTAAAGTTATAATGCGTTGTAAAGGTAGTTTCTAAAATTGAGATGTAATGCCATGCTGTGTAACAGAATGCTTCGTAAAGGATGTTGCGATGTAAAAACTGCGATGTAAAGGCATGCATTGTAAATGTATGCATTGTAACCTCATACATTCATTCATTGGCCAATTGGGCACACCTGCAAATCAAACTATACAACTCACTCTATCTCAGGCCATGATTCTTTGCCTCTCCACTGCAGCATAGCAGGAACACACTTTTTTGCTTTGGTAAGATAACACAGACCTTTTTTTACCCTATCCCATGCAACACTCACCACACAGTTTTGGTGCCTTTTTTTCTGATATCCTTTGGTGTTTTGTATGTCATTCTCACTCGCTTTAATTTAGAGTTATGTTACATCAAACAAATCCACGCTTTTAAGAGGCTGTGTTGTCAGTCATGGTGGATGATATCATAAGAATAGAGTCACAATTGTTTGGAGTCAGAGTCCAACATACTCCTCTCAGTAGGAAAAAGGAAATATGGGACAGGTTTGTTGACAGAGTGAATGCTGTATGTACCACCTTGCGCACAAAGGATAAAATAAGGAAAGGTGGCATGAGCTGAGGGGGCATGTGTGTACCCTTGCCTCCAATCAACATCTGGAGGTCCACAAGACTGGTGGTGGTTCTCTCAGGGCTCTATTCCTACTGGTTCCCTCGGAGGAGAAGGTCTTGGCCATCATGCAGTTTGAGGGCTTAACAGGAATAGTTTGGGAGTGGAGTCTGGAAGTTACATATCACTAACTGTCACAAAACTTCACTGTCCTGTATGCTCTGCTCTCAGCATTTGCTACAGTGTTGTCTATCTACTTTTATAACATGCAATACTCAAAGTATCAGATATCTTTCATTGGCGTGGCTTAGCGCCCGACGAGGATGGCGGTGCCGGCATAAGCTCTTCGTTCCGCCGAAGGGAAATAAGCGTTTCGCGATCTTCTTCAAACCAGCTGACAGAAGATTTCGCCATCAGAAGTCCTTGGGCATGATGTGAAACCCTTTTGAGGCTTCCTGCAGCTGTTCTTTGCCGTTTATTTGTCACAGAATCTCCCGGTTGTCGCTTCATGACGGCCGCGGCCGCCATTTTGCGCTCTGGTGCAGTTTTTCTCCGCACAGCATTTCTCTCCATTGCTGACCTCCTATGATGCCTGCAGCTCCTCTCCTCACATATGGTGGGCCATGTTTTACTTTTTAATGAATCTCTATGCCTGCTGACTGTTCTTTCTCTTTGTTTTTTTTTTCCAAGAATGTTGAGTCCACTCTCCTCAGCTTTTTAGCATTGGTGGCCATTTTGTGACTCTCAGTGTCTCTCCCCCAGATTTATTAACTGTGACTGCTGCTCTCACTAATATCCTCATTACATAAGGGGCTTCCTTGATATTTTTCAACCCCTTACTGTTGCTTAGCTACTTCGGAGTCTGTGGTGGTCTTCCGTGTGGCTTGCTTTGGTGTTCTCCCTCGTGACGGTTGGACTTGCATGGGCAAGGTCACGCCGGACCGCGTCACTAAAGCTTCAACGCACTTCTTTATTAAAAACTCCAAGGTGTTTTCGGCATTGGCTCAGCTAGAAGCTTCTCAATCATCTTCTACCCATACAGCACAGTCCACAATGGAGAATCCTGCGCAACCCTCAGGGAAAGTCACTACCAAAAAGTTGAAAAAGGACTCCCCTTCACCATCTAACTCTGTCCCGACTATATCCATGGAGCTGTTGCTGGAAGAAATAAGAGCACTCTGCCCCTTCATGGAGGAAATCAATGCCAAACTACAGAGTTTGACTGATAATTGGTCCCAAATGGAGGCGAGAGTCAAATCAGTGGAGAGCAGCGTTTCCGCCCTCCAGGAGTCGTCTACCAAGGTCTCCCATATGCATTCACAGATTTCATCTCTTCAAAAGCAGGTCGAGGATCTTGAAAATCAGAATAGACGCAACAATTTACGCATTTACGGCCTGGTGGAGGGTTGTGAGGGGAACGACCCCATTGCTTTTTCCAAGTCTTTTTTACCTAAACTCTTGCGCATGTCGGAAGACACTGTACTCAACATTCAGCTGGCCCACAGACTCGGCCGGGCTCCCTCTCCCATCTCAACTTCTTCGAAGCCGAGAGGCGTCATCATGTATTTTCTAGAATACACTGACCTTCTAAAAGTTCTCTCAGCTGCCAGAACCTCTCCTCGCCTGACTTGGTCGGGTTCCTCCCTGTTTTTTGTGCAAGACTATGCTAGAACCACGGCTGCTCGACGTAAGGCCTTCCTGGATATGAGACCTGATCTTTGCTCCATCGGTGCCAGATACGGACTTTTCCACCCATGCCTCTTCAAGGTTACTTACAATAATAAGAATGCAACCTACGAGGACCCTGTCTGACTTCAGAGCTTCCTGAATTCGTGCCGAGCTGCTGAGATGGACCTTTCCGGTTCTTCCTCCTCTTTCCCTCCATGACTTTTCTAAGTTGCTGATATTTCCTGTTGTTTTGCTTCTTCTATTTGTTCTTCAAGTTTAATTGTCGTACTTTTCTGCTCTCGTACATTTTTGTAACCTTTCTTCTTCCTTTTAGGTACTCTTTCCATGTTTATTATCTCTGATCACGTGACCTCTTCGTTGTTTGTCATTTTTATTGTTTTAATCTTCTAATGTCATCCTCATGTTTTCACAGATCGTACATTGCATTCCGTGTTGTCCCTCCGGTTGGGTGGTTCGCTGACCCTCCAGTTTGCTCTACCTCTCCCCTCCCTCACGTTTGGTCCTCTTCCTGGTTGTGCTCCCTTACCCCCCCTCCGAGTAAGTATTTTTCCCTCTTTGCATAACATGTATGTTCTCTCTCCTGTTTTCTCTTCCCTGACCTCCTCTCCATTTTCCCCTTGTTTGAAGGTGTCTCTTCCTTTTTCTTGGTTCCTACTTCTACACTTTTCCTGTTCCTGTGTTTTGCCATTTAGTCTTGATGATTCTTTACCTTGTTCTCTTGTTCTTGCTTATCTCTCTTTCATGCTTTTGGTCTCATTTGCCTATCATTTTGCTTGCTTCCCTTTTCCTTACTTCTCTTGTCTTTTCCCAATCTTACCTTCCATTGCTTCATTTTCTCACAATTTCCTCTTTTATCGGACCACGGACACTATAATCTTCCGCTTTTACTCTGCTCTTACTTTCCCTTCCACGCTCCTATTGTGGCTTTTTTCCCTCAGCACATACTTACTGTTTCTCATTTCTCATTTCTATTTTTCTATTTTCCCTTTTCTCAATTCTTTTTCTCTTTTCCTACTCTTTTCTTCCCTTCTTTTTATCTTTCACAAACAGATCTCTTTTCTTCGCTTGTTTTTTCTCATGGGCTCTTTCTCTGAATTTGCTTCCTCCATTTTTCTCCTTACTCTTTTTACATTATGTCATTGAAAATAGTTACATAGAATGTAAAGGGTATTAATTCCCCAATCAAACGACAAAGAATCCTATCTCACTTAGCTAAATTGAATGTTGATGTTGCATTTTTGCAAGAAACCCACCTATCTGATGTAGAATCTGCAAAACGTAAGAGGGGTTGGGTGAGTGAAGTTCATTATTCCAAAGGTGATGGTAAACGTAATGTAAGTGGCTATTTTATGCCGTAAATCCTTATCTCATTCTTTGATCACTCAAGAATCGGATGTTGAATGTCGATGGATACATATTGCAATATCTCTTAAAGGTGTTCCACTTTCTCTTCTCAACGTTTATGCTCTCACTGGTGGTGACCCTTCATTTTGGCATGTGTTTTCACAACACATCACCCGATTTGTTGATGACAACTTCATTTTGGCAGGAGACTACAATTTACCTCTTGATCCCTTCCTTGACAGGAACTCTAACGTTCCTTATGTACCAAACAAAACTCATAAACCTTTTGTTCAAGCCATTTCCCAACATAAACTCACTGATGCCTGGCGTCTCTGCAACCCTACGACAAGAGAATTCACTTTTTACTCTCCTTGTCATCACTCCCATTCACGGATTGATTATGTTTTTGTTACCTACAATATCACTCACACCCTTACAAATGCCGAAATTGGTCCCATGTTATTCTCGGATCATGCCCCTGTCTTAGTTAATCTCGATATACTGCCCAAGCCTGCTGGACCCAAGAGGTGGCGCTTTAACAATATACTTTTTTTGGATCCCAAGTTTACTGCCTCCTTTACTGAGTTTTTTGACGAGTTTTTTGTGTTTAATGATACTCCCTCCATCCCTAAGCACACTATTTGGGATACTTTCAAGGCTGCAACAAGAGATTTTATAATTGGATATGTGGCAAAAAAACGAAAAGCTGCCCGCAAATTCACTAGGGATCTCCTCCAGAATATCAAAAGATTGGAGCATGCATACTTTACTTCACATTCCAAAGACAGTTTAACAGCCCTTGTCAATGCCAAAATGAAGTTCAACAAAAAATCCACTGAGGACGCCTCCCTGTATTTATTAAAATCAAGCGCTAAGTTCTAATGAGGAAGGAATAAAGTAGGGAAAATCTTAGCCAACTACTTGAAAGTCAAACACAATAAAATGAATATTGAATCTATTTATGATGCCCACTCCATTCTTAAACACAAAGATGCCGACATTCTCACCGAGTTTTCCCTTTTCTATGAAACCCTTTATTCTTCTGAAACCCAACCCTCCCCCAATCTTTACAACATTTCTTTTCTACCATATGCAAACCTGATCACTTTCCCCTTGATCTCACTCACTTAGAGTTGGATATTACCCAACAAGAATTACTGACTGCACTCCAACACCTCAAAAAAGACAAAGCCCCCGGACCAGATGGTTTTACTGTTGAATTTTCCCTTCATTTCCCAAAACTTCTTATTCCAAAATTACATTCTCTCATGGACACATCCATTGCCTTAGGTGCCTCCTCAGGTTCTTTCTCTGATGCCCACATCTGCCTTATACCCAAGGAAGGGAAAGACACTCAGTATTGTGAAAATTATAGACCCATTTCTTTGGTTAACATCGACTATAAAATATTCGCTAAGTCACTTGCAGCACGTCTAGACCTTTTACTGCCTGAACTCTTAGGTAAAGAACAGTCTAGCTTCGTCAAGGGTCGATTTATCACTGACAAAACTAGACTTCTGTTTAATGTCCTTTTGAAATCCTCCAGCTTGCCTCATTCCCTCGCAGCGATCGCCTGAGACGCTGAGAAGGCGTTTGATAGAGCTGAATGGTCCTATCTTTTCCACACCCTCAAGTGGTTCGGTTTTGGCCCTAAATTCATCACTTTGATTTCCTTATTCTATTCTAACCCAAGTGCGGCAGAATGCGCTAATGGCCTGATCTCCTCCTTTTTTAACCTAAGCAGAGGTGTCCGTCAGTGATCCCCCTTATCTTCGTTTCTTTTCAACCTGGCTCTGGAGCCTTTTTTTAAGCATGAGCGAAGTTTGCGAATTCGTGTTCCACGAATTCACGGATTTCCCCACGAAATCGCAAAAAAATCAGCGAATTCGCAAATTTTCCCGCGAAATCACGGATTTTTTAGCGATTTGCCCTGGAGAACTTTCTACTGGCTAATCCAGTAAGTGCTCCCTCATTGGGTAAATGTATAGTGCTATTACTACACTGCAGCTGCGTAAAGGGCCAGAAGATGTGTCTCCAGTGGCCATGCGTGCCTGTAACACAGGCACAGGCACACATGGTCACTGGAGAAATATCTTCTGGCCCTTTACGCAGCTACAGTGTAGTAAAAGCACTATTGGGCAGATTTACAAGCCGCTTGCGCCTCTTCTGCGCTGCAGTTTCGTCACTTTTGTGACGCAGCGGCAGCACAAAAGATGCGCCATTGTGCTGGGTATTAACAACGTGACGCATCTGAGAGATGCGTCACATTGTAAAGCCCTGCGCCATCAGGAGGTGTTCCTGCGCAGGGGAGGGCATTCCTGCGCAGGAACGCCTCCTAAAAATGGCTGAGTGAAATCTACAAGATTTCACTCAGTCAATTTTAGGCCAATGCTGCGTCAAAACCCTGCGCCTGCTTGAAGGAGGCTCAAGGGGAGATAGGGCCCCCCAGAGCATTTCTGGAGCTGCGTCGCGCTTGTGATGCAGCTCCAGCAATGCGCTGCTTTTACGGCACAGATGCATGATGCATCTGTGCCGTTTTTGCCACATGGTGCGCCGCATTGTAAATGCGGCGCACCATGGGTGGCGGAGCTGTGGCGCACAATAACTGGCGCATCCCTAGGGATGCACCAGTTATTGTAAATCTGCCCCTATACATTTAGCCAACGAGCGAACACTTACTGATTAGACAGTAGAAAGTACTCCAGTTGAGTAGAGGTATTGCACAAAAAGGTGGCATCTTCGTGGACAAACACGCAGGGCGGGATTCATTCTGCCCCCTGAGAGACTCGCTTTTTTGTGCCCTTCTGCCCTCTGTTAGACTCGTTTTTGCCTTGTTTTTCTGCCCTTCTGCCCTCTGTTAGATTGGTTTTTCCCTTGTTTTTCTGCCCTTCTGCCCCCTGTTAGACTCGTTTTTTGTGCCCTTCTGCCCTCTGTTAGACTCATTTTTCCCTTGTTTTTCTGCCCTTCTGCCCTCTGTTATACTCGTTTTTTGTGCCCTTCTGCCCTCTGGTATTCCCTTGTTTTTGTGCCCTTCTGCCCTCAGTTAGACTCGTTTTTTTGTGCCCTTCTGCCCTCCGTTAGACTTGTTTTTGTGCCTTTCTGCCCCCTGTCAAACTTGTTTTTGTGCCCTTCTGCCCTCTGTTAGACTCTTTTTTCCCTTGGTTTTCTGCCCTTCTGCCCTTTGTTAGACTGCTTTTTGTGCCTTTCTGCCCTCTACATCACCACATCATCACTCAGCGCTACTCCAGCATCACTCAGCACCATCATATTATCACTCAGAACCACCACATTATCACTCGGCACCACCACAGCACCACTCAGCACCACCACAGCATCACTCAGCACCACCACATTATCACTCAGCACCACCACAGCACCACTCATCACCACCACAGCACCAATCAGCACCCCCACAGCACCACTCAGCGCCACCACAGCATCACTCAGCACTACCACAGCATCACTCAGCACCACCACATTATCACTCAAAACCACCACAGCACCACTCAGCACCACCACAGCATAACTCAGCACCACCACAGCATCACTCAGCAACACCACAGCACCACTCAGCACCACCCCAGCATCACGCAGCACCATCCAAGTATCACTCAGCACCACCACAGCACCACTCAGCATCACCACAGCACCACTCAGCACCACCACAGCACAACTCAGCGCCACCCCAGCATCAATCTGCGCAACCATTCAACAACAACTGGTTCAAATATGTTCTCTCAATGTTTCAAGCTTTATTACAAATGTCACAAAAAGATGTTAATATTTCACTTCTGTTCTTGGATTTTCGTCACAATAAAATACACTGAACATAATCTTCACAAAAGTTATTTACAAAAGTTTAAGCTATTGCCATTATAAATTAAAATCACTTTTATTTAAGTATTAATTATTTATAAAAATTAAAAGCCATTGTAATTTCTAATATCAATACGTCTAAGTCACGTAAATACAAAACATGTTGCATTACAAATGCTATAGGTGTCACATTTGCAAAAGGTATAACTATTGGCATTGTAAATGACAAAGCTATTAATTTAGCTATTTTCAAAACCAACTCATAAATAAAAAAAATTGTCATTTACAAGACCAATAGCTCAAACTTTCCTAATGCGAGACCCATTGCATTGCAAATGCTTGTTTTTATATCTGTCTGTGCTTCCTGTTGAGGTTTAATTTTCGTGACAGGCGCCTCATCGCCTACTTGTAACTATTCTCTGACCCTGCTTCAAGGGTCAGAGCAGGGTCAGAGAAAAGTTGCAAGTAGGCAACAAGGCGCCAGGAAGCACTTACAGGCTTACAGCAGCAGGTGCCTAAGTTGAAGTTAATTTATTTGTAACCCTTTTGTAAAAGGTTACAAAAAATTAGCTTCAACTTTTGCACCTGCTGCTGTAACCCTGTAAGTGCTTGGCTGAAAATTCGTCCCCGCTGATTTGCGGATTTTACCGCGATTTCGAGAGATTCGCGAATCGCGAAATCGCGGAAACTCCGCAAATTCCGCGAGCAGAACGAATTTTCAGCCCATGCTTACCTTTTTTATCCAAGCTTCGTCAAAACCCTCACATTCATGGCTTCCAAACCCTCCATTCCCAAGTTAAGCTTGTTGCATACGCTGACGATATTTTACTTTTCATATCTAATCCCGTTGACTCAAGTCCCGCTTTCCTTGCTGAAGTGAAAGATTATTCCCTGATATCTGGCTACAAGCTAAATAACGATAAATGTGTGATTCTACCCTTGATGAAGTACACTTTCAAACCTGATTTCAGTGCTTCTAATTTCACATGGAGTTCCACTCACATTAAATACCTAGGCTTACATGTTACCCCCTCCATAACAGACACAGTTTCCCTCTGCTTAAATACATGTACCCAGAAAATATCGGACTTAACATCTAGGTGGCACCTCCTCTACTTGTCTTTGTGGAGCCGCCTTGACACCATCAAAATGATGCTGTCCCCTATAATTCTTTATTCCATCTCTAACATTCCAGTACCCATCCCCTCCAAGTTTTTCAAGAAGGTCAACTCAGTTTTGATATCTTTTCTCTAGAACAACAAAAAGCCTACGATGTCCTTCGCTAGGCTTGTACGACCCAAATCAGAAGGTGGAGTTAATTTCCCAGATTTTCCAGTCTATCACAAGGCATTTCTGCTACGACAAGCTTCCTTCTGGCTCCAAGACCCGGCCTCTCCATGTCCTTTGTGGGCTACAGTTGAACACCTCTTTCTCTCCCCCTTTTCTTTTGCTGAATAAATTTCCTTTTCGCGCAAACCCTCTTTTATCCCCACTCCCATTCATAAATTCACGGTTAAACTACTTTTGTCATCTTCACCCATCCCCTCTATAACTGTGGATGACTTTCTTTCTTCCACTATTTGGCACAATACGTCCCTTTTAATTCGGAACAAACCCTTTTAATGGAAATCCTGGAGACAAAAGGGATTAATTTGGATTTCCCAGTTATTCTAACATTCTAACATCATACCCTTCCCAGCTCTCCGCTCCACCTACGACTTACCTGCTTCATTTGCCCACAAATATCTCCTACTCAAAGAGACAGTGATGGCGACATACACCCGATTTTCACAACTTCGTACTCCTCCCACGCCCTCTACTCCCACCTCGCAACTCCACTCCTTTTTACGTACCACTCCCAAAGCCTCTTCTATTTACAAGAATATTCACACTACAATTTCCATCAGACCCAAATCTAAAGTCGAGGAACAATGGGAGTGTGACCTTGTTACATCTTGGTCAATTCCTCTATGGGACAATAAATGGCTAAAATCCGTAAATCCTCTTGACACAATCCTTGTTCTTCATTTATAATAGACTCCTTTTTACACCTTTTGACCTTAACAAACGCTTTCCAGATACCCCAAACGTATGTTGGTCTTGTTCCTCTCCACAAGCAACTTTATTTCACATGTTTTTTCTTTGCAAATCGGTGATTGATTTTTGGTTACAGTGTTGGGCTCAAATCAATGTTGTTTTCCAAACTTGCATTCCTTTTTCCCACACTAACATTTTCTTGGGAAGTCTCTCTCCTTGTTGGGATGATGTTGACCTTAATGTTAAGATCATCGACTTACTATTAGCTGCTGCATTTCAGCAGATTACAATCAACTGAAAAAAAATTCTAACATCTCATTTAAAGCATGGTGGTGCAATGTTTGTCACAATCATAGGTTAGATACTGCTTTTGTTTTTCCTGCTCATATGGCGGCGAAGCGCATGGACTTATGGCTTCCTGTTATGCTTTACCTTGATGCATGTGCTAATCGTTCATTTCATCTGCAACATGCCCAGCAAGAGGTTTCCAAGCCCCCTTGATTACCCTTTGCATTTCTCCTCTTTTTCATTATCATTTGTGTGCACTCACCTTTTGCATTGTTGTATCTTCATAATTAGTGCTTTTCCTTTATTTAGATCTGTTGCCCATGATTAACTTTTATTAATGTTGTTGTTCTATTGCTCTTATTGATCGCTAGTGTTCTTATCCTTCAGGCTAATTCCACACTTTGTATTGACACCTTATCTTACCAAATAAAATTATTTTTTTTAAACTAAAAGATATGTTTCATTGTCAGTATCAATGTGCATTGTTGCATATAAGATCACATGTTTCAATTTCCATTACATGCCATATGTTGGATTACTGTCTCTAAGTTTCTTACTATTAAATCATAATTCTAGGAACAATGATATATGTCAATATGTAAAGGTATGGTCCAGCCCTACTGCATTTTGACAACAGGTATGTATGACTAACCATGTGTCAATTGTTGGGAAATTACTACAAATAACAATGAGGTCCTGTTTCTGTAACCGAAAACAAGATGCAATAGTGATATTGCCCATTCTCACTTGTCTGCGATGTTACAACTGATATTCACTCTCATGGAGTTAACCATTTGTCAATTGTTGGTACGTAGAGATTAAAATTACTACAACTACTATGAGACCCTGTTTCTATAACAGAAAACAAGATGCAATAGTGATTTTGCCCATTTTCACTTGTCTGACTAGCAACTGATGTCCATTTCTCGTGGACTGAGCAATCTGCATTCAATGCTCTACTCAAAGACATGTCTGCCTACTTATCTTGATGTTGTCCTGGTCTCATAAACTAAAACTATTAATGGCATAAGTGACACCATACCAAATGTGTTCTGCAAATAGTTGTAAGGCAGTAAGGTAAGTCATCTGATTAAAAGTGTCAGGGGACCCATCGACTCCACAGTGCTCACATGATGACTAAGGCTAAATATGCAACCAAGTTTTGCGTATTCTACACAACTAGGCCTTGGAATGGTCATATACACATGTTACCTATCCACAGTGTTAGCTTAAATGTTTGTGAGGTAGCATATTCATTCCTTAATCCAAAATGCAACATATGAGCACATTTACTAAGTCCTCAATTCTAGTACATGTATTCAATGTCTCCAAATGTCTTGTTAATAAGTTCAATATCACAGTAATGTATCACAATAATATTTTCTACCTATTCTGTTTTTCCTAGATCTCTTCTTACTGTGACAGAACACATTTGGATGGAAATAACAAATTCCCACCAATAACTCTGTTCTCTATTTCACAACAGGTTTATCTGACACAGCACCTAGGCAGAGCTTGGCCACTGAACAGACTCCCACTAGATCCCAGGATGAAGCCCTCAGTGATGACAACACCCTTTGACATATGGACGAAGGTCCTGGACCATTTTGGCAGCATGGGCAGATGGCAAAGTGAGTCTCACTGTGTCCAAACTAACACCTCCCACCCCAGCTGCAACACCTCAACCAATCTCAGTCCCCCCACCCTGTGTACGGAGCACAGTTCCTACCATCTTGTGCCCCCAGTCCTGGATTCTGAGGTGAGAATCTCAGGTGTGGTATGTCATGTGACCCAGGCTGGCCACAGCAAACCTAAACATAGCTCCAGTCCTGATGATTTAGATTTAACCAAGGAATAATGTATTTATTATTATTATGATGATGATTATTATTATTATTATTATTATTATTATTATTATTATTATTATTATTTGTACGGCACAATGAGACATCCTCAAGGGCATCTCTCAGCGCCTGGGTAAAAGACAACATAATTCAGGATTGCTCATTAAAACAGCCAGGTTTTAAGTTGTTTCTTAAATTGTGCCAGGTTGGAACATGCAAGAAAATCCTCTGACAAACTGTTCCAGTGGGTGGGGGATAGATGAGAAAAGGCACAGCCGCCCATCTTCGCTTTCCTGATTCTCCGGGTGCAGAGCAGCTTTTGACTGCTAGA
Source organism: Lissotriton vulgaris (assembly GCF_964263255.1). Taxonomy (NCBI): domain Eukaryota; kingdom Metazoa; phylum Chordata; class Amphibia; order Caudata; family Salamandridae; genus Lissotriton; species Lissotriton vulgaris. The sequence continues at coordinate 393,106,740 of NC_141693.1, forward strand.
TCTCAAATGACGCACCGGGATGTGCCATTCTAGATATTTGTTAGGGAAGCCGGGCCCAGCCCATGGGGTGATTTAAACATCAGGCATAGGAGTTTAAAGACTGATCTTTTCCTGATAGGGAGCCAATGCAGTTGTCGCAACAGGGGTAGTGATGGGGTTTGTGCGGGCTTGTTAGGGGGAAGGGGTGCAGCTGTATTTCGGATAATTTGCAGCCTCCCTACCAGTAGAGAAATTCCGTAATCTAGGCTGCTGACTTGAAGCGCCTGTATAAGGACGTTTCTGGTAAAGAGAGGAATCCAAGGGAACTTTGTTCTCAGCATGCACATCATGTCAAAGCACATGCCCCAGATAGTTTTGTCATGCTCCTCCACAGAAAGTCTGTCATCGATTATGATGCCCAGATTCTTCGCCCATTTTTTTTGGTATGGGGGCTTAACCCAGTTTCACCAGTCACCACTCCGCCGTCCATAACTCCTCAGCTTTCCCAAACAGCAGAATCTCTGTTTTATTGGAGTTCATTTGTAGGAAGTTCTTGCTCATCCATGTGGCCATTTTTAGCATGCAGCTCTTAAATTTTTCTCGGGTCAAAATGGTATCCTTCTCAAAGGGGCCTATAACCTGAGTGTCACCCAGATAAGAGATCGGTTGGAACCCGCACGTTCTAATAATAGAGGCCAGGGAATACACATAGATATTGAACAAGGTGGGACTCAGGATGGAACCCTGTGGTACCCCCTTATCCACAATTGTTGTCTGGGACACAAATGTGTCCAGTTGTACACATTGTGATCTGTCGGTATGCATCCATTTTAATGCCTTTCCTCTGACACTAATCTCTTGCAGCTTTTCCAAAAGGATTCTGTGAGAAATGGTGTCAAAGGCTGCCGACAGACCCAGAAGGACTAACATCGTGGGTGTTCCCTCGTCCAACAACATCCTTATCGAGTCGGTTACCTCCGTCAAAGCAGACTCAGTGCTGTAACAAGCACGGAAACCTGACTGTGAAGAGTTAAGCAGGTTGTTGTGTTCTAGATAGCCAGAGAGTTGTCGATTTGTCAAAGTTTCCATGATTTTTGAACAACATGGGAGAAGCGAGATGGGTCTATAATTTTGTAAATCTGCAGAATCAGCTAGTGCTTTCCTAAGCAGTGGCTTGATATAAGCCTTCTTCTATTTTGAAGGAAACGAGTTGTTGTACTGATAATGAATTAGGAAGAAGGGGTGTTGTATGAGAGAGCAGAGATTGATGGGAACTTAAAGGATGAGGGAAACAACAGGTCCACTGGAATTACTGTTATTACATGCAAATAGTTGTCAAAAAATCATGCTGCCCCACCTGGTTAGCTCAATTAATGTTGTATAATATCAAGTCAAATATATTGTGCAGCAAAAGTTTAAAGTATCATATTTTCCTATGGCAAAAAATATAACTTTGCAGTTTAGAAATGTTTAAACACAGTTTAAGTGTCTGATGAAAGTATCACCCATGAATTAAATAATTGATACTTTTCATCCATTTTGGCAACAGAAATGTTGTTATAATAGTAATGGTGGCCACATTTTCAATTAAATGATGCTACATACTGCAAACATTAGCATGCACATTATATACAAAAGAAATTACCAAAAAGAAAAGCCAGTGAATCTGGAGAACAAGCTACTCTGTGTGACTGTCTGCCTATACAAGTATGTGCTTTCAAAATGTATTACAATTCATGTTCTTTTATTCTTCACTCAACTCACACAGCAGTCCTTCCAATGGCGCCAGAGTGCTTAAATCACCACCAAGAGAAGATAGCCGCATAACATCACTTCCAAAAGATGGAGACCATATCAGTGGTCTTACTCCAACTAGTGATCCTGGAGGAAGAGGAGGAGGAGGAGGCAGTGGAGGCTGCTGCTTCTAACACCTAGTCAGGCTGAAGCAGCACCATCACCAGAGACACAACAGGCAGCAGAGCCGGGCGTTCTCTAGAGCAGTCTGTCACCTTACCCCCTCAACTATAGTCAATCTTCAGAAAATTGTGAAAGGCTGGGAGGAAAATAAGATAAGAAAGAGAGATATATTTAAATAATTGGACTATATAGAGGGCCAATTTAAATAGTTAGGGTGTTGTCCTGTTGTACCTGGTCAGGGTGGAACAATATGAAAAAGTAGGTTTCTTAGGATAGTTTTTTGATGCTTTGTGGAAGGGATGAAACTGTTGTGGTTGATGAGGGTGGAGCATTTTGGGAAGTTGTACGTTAAATAGGGCAGTTTTTTGAGGATTTAGGAAGGGGATGGGCATGTTGGGCTTGAAATGGGTTGGATTATTTTTTTGTTCATATACTTTTTTAAATACCTTATTGTTTTTGTCTTAGGGGATTTTATTCATTATTATTATGGTTAGTTTTTCCATTGGTTGTACTGTTTAAAGTAACATCCTAAAACAGTATCCTCCACCTACCTCACATTAGAGCACTCACTGAGCCCCAAATCTGGCCCAAGAAATTGTCCGATTATCCACCTCCGTTACCCTCTCTCTAGTTTATTCTATGCTTGACTTGAGCACCAGGCTAACATCAATTCATGCCTACAAACCACACATGGACAATCAGTGATGAAAATCGATGATGCTTTATCCTTGCCTCTCCCCTAAATGAATTATTGTTACCTGAGAGCACACACCCTTTGGTCAGTAGTAGTAATGTCCACATTTAGTCACCAGCACTAATGAGGAATACTACTTACAGCAACCATTGGAAATACAGGATTGTTTATATCATGCATTTTGCAAGGTCCTATCAACCCCCTCATCCCAACCACTCTATCGTTTTATTTTTTTCCTCAGTAGAAATGACTTGCTGGCTACCTCCCGCACATTCGATTGTTGACACAGTTACCTGTTGGTGGCCCTAACAGGACGAAGCAGGGAAGAAATCACAATAAAAACAAGGTTCTTCTTTGTCACAATGGAGAAGGTGAACCAGCAAAGAAGAGTTCTCATTCGATAACATGAACCAAAAAGAAAAAAACTGAGTGAGCAAAAAATCTAAGATAACAGCCAATCAGCACAGTGTAAAGAGGATGCCATGTACTAAACTAAGCATTGCAGATATACAAGTTACAACAGAATAAAAAGGTAGATCCATTCTTCTTGGGGTGTAGATTGTGCATGTCATCTATACTTGGCCTAACACTGTTATATAATCCATTCTCTCCCCTATATTTTCCTGTTCTTGGGAGGGTAAGAGGAGCAGTCTGGGCAAATGCATTTTTGGTTGACCTCCAACTGTTCCAGTTTAGAGTTGCTTACAACATTCTGTTCCACCAACAGCAACACAGATCACACAAATTGGGGGAGAAGTTTAGGGATTTTATGAATGGGTAGATAGGGGGAAAATTAGGGAGAAGTGAGAGAGAGACAAAGACAGAATTTATGTCATAAACAAATACATACTTTTAAAAAGAGATATTCAAACAAGGAGAAATGAAAAACATGTTCCAACATTTATCAGAGAAAGTACAATTGCCTATAATTTTGCCTCTGAAACCACAACCATTGCAACACCAGGATTTGAACAAATAACCTTTGGAGTAAGAGTCAGAAATCTTAACAACAAGACTACAGTGACTCATGAGTAGTCTTCCCAAAAACATATGTATGACATTTGAATCAAACACTCCATTGTATGCAGACGCAGTGCCGTGGGTTGGATTTGACCTATATTGACATAATTGAAAGTGGTGAATGGAAGAAAAGAGGGAGAGAGAGAGAAAAAGAAAGTGAGACAGAGGGAGAGAGACGATTTGTATTCTTTGGTGTAAGACATACTTTTAAAGAGACAAACATTCTTTAGCAGCCCACAAACTCCCACTTAATTAATTGCCACCAAGGCTGGAATGCAAAATAAGTAGGACCCATACAGTGACTAAAAAATATTTGGGATCAAAATAAAGAAAAGTAAAACTATAAGCAAATGGTGCAAATATAACCTTTGGGTATTTCATGTTTTGGGAGTATGATGAACCACAGAACAGGAGTGCCATGTAGAATCAATACAGAAGAGAATGCCCTTGGAATAAAAAAGAAAATAACAACATGGGAGATTCAGGGTAAGCATGACGCATTAAGACTCAGAGAGCAGTGCATAGGCAGGGTCACCATTAACTCAAAACCAGCCACATACACATTCTAACCAGTCAACTACTGCATCTACCCTGATCACCTACACTCTAACACACTTTAGCTATGCTCAGAAGGTCCTCAACCACTTAATTATGATTTGCCAGTTGTCTATATTATTCTAATGAACATATCTCTTTTCAGTCTCTAGGGATAGTCTTTATTTAATCCTATTGTTTTTCACAGAAGTAAATAGGCATTGGTCTTTCTTCCAGATGTTGTTGATGGTACTTGAAGATTGTTTTACTTTCAAAAAAAGAAAGACCTGTTGAACAAGACAATAAAAATGAATTGAGTCTTAGTCTATTCTAGGTACACTAAGTGGTCAAAAAAAAACAAAGGGATGGACCTGCATTAACAAAAGGACCATCAGGTAACACTCTAATGGGCAGTTTAAATGAAAATGAAGCATCTGTAGAGAAGCGTCACTTTCCCTACGCCACGCCGAGAAACCCTCACGCCAACACAGATGAGCTGTATTTACAATATGGCACACCATGGCGCAGGGAGTGACAGAAGCGTCAAATATTCTGATGCATCTGTTACCGCAAAAGTCACGCAAGCACGACACAACTTCAGCAATGGATGGAGAGGGGTACCTTCATTGTGCTGCATCACTCCTTACACCTGCTCGATGCAGGCATAAGGTTTTGACGCAGTGGTGTCCTAGAAGTTGTGCAGAGAAATCTTGTAGATTTCACTGTGTCACTTCTACAAGGATTTTTTGCGTGGGAATACCCACCCTGCATACATTATTCCTGACGCAAATATTATGTGACACAAGACTTTACAACGTGACGCATCACTCTAGATGTGTCACGTTGTAAATGGGCCGCATTTTTACGCCACCGCTGCATCACAAAAAGTGATGCAAAGGAGTTGCAAAAATGACACTAGGGGCTTGTAAATCTACCCCTAAGTGACACAAGCAAGCATTGATCCAAAGTAATCACCCAAAAATTATATTACAAGTTTACCGCAGACACTCCAATCTGTCATGTGAGCCATCAATCTACATTTGACATTCATTGATTCAAGTTACCTGTTCCAAGTGAGGTCACTTTGTTACCTATGAAAGAGATATGGATAATGTATAATGGATTATCCCTTAAATCTTCACTGACAACCGAGTATGGGAACGAAAGGTTAGGTATTAATTAAAAGCATATGCTTCCTTTTAGGAAATGGAGGCTTCATTTGTGGATTTAAATGCCGTTGGTCATTGCAAAGTCTACGATTGACCTAAATGTTCAATTCCTTTTCTTTCTTTGTCAACTCTCACCACTCAGTCACCAAGGCCAAAATGCTGTGTCTCTTTGATGTTCTATATGTGGCATGCACACTGAACTATTTAGGATTCTCACAATAGCTACATACAATATATAAAAATCAACCTTTTCTTCTTTTTACATACCAGTCATTTCTGTTGATTTATTGATTCTTTGATAATCTGGGTAGTAGAGTTCATCCTAAAAGGGAGGGAGGTTATCTGAGGGATGATCACTTACAGCAATTGTAATGTCTGAGACATTTATCTCATCCGTGGCTGTATCTTCTGGAGCCATATCATCTTTGGGTATGAAATGATTATTCATTCAAAACATCATCATTTTCTCCAGGTTTTAAAGAGATAGACTGGTTCTCTGACTATGACAATGGCCCCAGCTACACTGAACATGTGCCCAGAAGATGCACTGGCTAAAGGATATACTAGATACATTATTGTCAGTTTGCTGAGTTCTGGCCAGTGTTCCTTCTTCCCATGCCAATATGTAAATGGTTCCTGATCCAGGTAGACTTCTGTTGAGTCACATATTCATTTATGCATTGCCGGTGACACTGCACCTGGTTTAAGTACATTTGGCAGTTCGGGCTGGACTGTTCCCATGCGGAACAGGGTCCGGACTAATATCCATATGGCTGGGTACAAACTGGGGTGGCATGGTGAGCAAAAGAACAATGGATTAAACCCAGATCTTTGTGACTGGGGGAGAATGTTTGAACTGTTCCGCTTTCTGTCTATCATTTGCTCCTATTGCTGTGTCACCCTAAGTGGGAAGGGTAGGCCCAGAAGTGGTCCAGTTCTCACTGTGCTACTAGATTCAAGCTTGCCTGGCTAATGAGGGGTGATGCCCCATAACGGTTTGCAGGATGCTTGTTTCTAGTCCAGGGAGGACCTGGCTTGGCCCTTTGGGCTGAACTGTTCCCATGAGGAACAGGTTCAAGACTGATTTGCATATGGATGGGTCCAAACTAGGGTAGCCTGGTGAGCAAAAGAACAATGGGTTAATTCCTGAGTTTTGGGACTGGGTTGAATGTTTTCTTTGATCTGTATTCTGTCAATCATTTGTTCCTTTTGCTTGTGTTGCCCTAAGTGGGAAGGGTATGCCCAGACTTGGGTCCTGTGCTCACTGCGCCACTGGATTCAAGCTAGCCTGACTGATATGGGGTGATGCACCAAAACAGGTCCCAGGATGCTTGGTTCTGGTCCAGGGAGGGCCTGGCTTGGAAGTTTCGGCTGCACTGTTTCCATGAGGAACAGAGTCAACACTAATTTGCATATGGCTGGGTCCAAACTGGGGTGGAGTGGTGAGCAAAAGAACAATAGATTATACCCAGATCTTTGTGACTTGGGGAGAATGTTTGCATTGTTCAGCATTCTGTCAATCACTGGTTCCTTTTGCTTGTGTCGCCCTAAGTGGGAAGGGTATTGCCAGATATGGGTCCCATGCTCACTGCATCACTGAATTCAAGCTAGCCTGGCTAATGATGGGTGATGCCCCATAACAGTTCCCAGGATGCTTGTTTCTAGTCCAGGGAGAACCTGGCTTGGGAGTTCAGGCTAGACTGTTCCCATGAGGAACAGGGTCAAGACTATTTGCGTATGGCTGGGTCCAAACTGGGGTGGCCTGGTGAGCAAAAGAACGATGGATTAAACCCAGATCTTTGGACTGGGTTGAAGGTTTGCATTTTTCTGCATCCTGTCTATCATTTGTTCCTTTTGTTTGTGTTGGACTAAGTGGGAAGGGTATGCTCAGACACGGTACCATGCTCACTGCACCACTAGATTCAAGCTAACCTGGCTGGTGAGGGGTGATGAACTGAAACCGGTCCACGAGTGCATGTTTCTCATTCAGGGAGGGCCTGGCCTGAGAATTCGGGCTAGACTGTTTCCATAAGGAACAGGGTCAAAGCTAATTTGCATAAAGCTGGGTCCAAACTGGGGTGATGGGGTGAGCAAAATAACTATGGATTAATCCAGATCTTTGTTACTGGGGGAGAATGAGTGCATATTTCAGCATTCTGTCCATCATTTGTTCATTTTGCTCGATTTAAGTCCTGCCATATCCATAAACCTACCTATTGCAGGAGTTGGAAGTGAAGCTGGTATGGCAGCAGTTTTAGTTGCAGGTGAAGGTGTTATCACTGGTGGGTGCTGCTGCAGTTGTGACATACTTCTAGATTATGGGCTAACACCATACTTTTGGGACTTTGAAGGGAAAACTTCAGCTCTGCTGTTGACTCAAATTTGCATTTGTTTATTCTCTAGATCACCCACTTTCCTGATGATATCTGATAATGTATATTGAGAGAATGAGCTTTGAAAAAGAAATGAACGTGGGCAGGATTTGTTTGTGCTGTTGATCCATTGCACTTATGTATCCTTTGGAGGACACAGTTTTATTTTTGCAGCCTTTCATTTGAGTTCATATGAACATTTAAGCTGTTGATGAAAGCAGTTGCTACTTCACTGACATTGAAAACTGTTTGTTCCACCTTTAGAAAATGTTCCTGCTGCATGTGAAACAAAGGGATGCCTTGGCTCATTGTACTGTTCTCCTTGCTGGCTTCCTTTGTCAAAATCTCAAAAGACACCCACATTTGAAACAGGCAGCCTACAGTCCCCATTTGTCAGCCTCTGTTGTTATGGCTTTGGCATTTGCATCCCTCTCCATTGTAGTATGTGTGTAGTCATCAAAAGACCTAAACTGCTCAAATAGACAGGTAATTCCAATAAGTCGGCAATTCGTGTATCAGAACACTGAATGATCCTCAACTGCTTACTAGCTTTGCTCTGAAAAAATTACTGAAACAGTATTATATTGATAACTACTTTTTTGAGGAAACCCTGTACCGTTAGGTTTCTGCAAGGTGACAAATATATGATTCAGAAGTATTTTCCATCAGCCATGGCTTTGAAAATATTTATGTCATTGTCAGTTGCAACAAATCCAGTGCTGAGACTTCTAGGCTGAAGTTATTCACAGACTTTTGTATTACATTTTTCCAAGACTTTGGCAGTTGCATGTGATTTTTCCATGGAGAATATTGCAACTGTTGCACAACACCGAATGCCTCAAAAAGCATCCTTAATCCTGGGACCTTTGCCTAAGCCCAATCAAGGTGACCCACTGTTCAGTGTAGCACTTAGTGCATGTTGCTGCGCAGCTGGCGCACATGTTTGTTGTGAGACGCATAGACTGAATAGTGCTCTCCGTCTTTTATTCACCACCAATTACAGCACCAGCACATCAACAGAGGTACAAAATAGGTGCAGGTTGGAATCTTAAATTTTGGACGGAAGGTCTCCTCAAAGTCCTGAAACCTTTCTCCTTCCAGCAAAGAAAGGGGCAGGAGGTTATGCTGACATTTTGGCCAACTTTCTACTTGTATAAATTGCCATTTCCATGCGTCCTATTATACAGCAATTCCATGCTAAACATAAACTTGATTGTAAGTTGTTTTGATTGTTTTCTTTGTGAGGATACCTCCGTAGATGACCTAAAGGTAACAGGTCAGCTGTATGGACGCACTCAAATAAGTAATTTGGGCTCTGCTACCATAACGTCCAGCTGGCTTACCACGAAGCACTGCTTTTGCAACAAAGTGAGCTTTCTGCAGTTTTCTCCTAATGAGCCAAACATGTAAAGAAGTATCAAACTACAGAGGACAGTTGTGTTTGCCTTTTTCTGGAGTGGACTATGACTGCAGATGGGGTAGTGGTTCCTGCAGGTTTTTGGATTCTTTTAAAGATGGAAGCAGCTGGCGTTGGTGGTTTTACATGACTCAAAACCAGTTAAACCGATGTAATTTGTACTTCCTGTTTGCCTCTCTTTACACAAACACTGGTTCTAAGCTACCTCTGTGCCAAAATGGTTCACTGCTTCTCTTCATTGGCCACATTCTAGGCAGGAAAATCCTTCTTTGAGGTCATCTTCTTTACTTCTTGCATAAGACAGCAGCATAAACATCAGCACTTAGGAGAGAGTACTCTGAACTCTTGTGCTACTGTCAACTAAATCACAGACTTCTCGCTGTATCAGTATCATACCGTCTCATGCACCTGCAGCCAATATAAAAATAATAAAAATAAGCAGGAAGACAGTGAGTCTTAGTCAATGTAAAATACATCCTCATCATAAATGATTAAAATAGTGTACCCATGACCAAACTAACTTTTTGTTGGACAGTAACCAGGAAATTCTAACATGGTGTCCCTCCAAAACCTATAGGACCCCCATGAGAGGCAACAGAAGGCAGGAAAACATTGAATACATTTATAAAATAAATAGCTGGTGTCCCTCCAGGGACCATGGTCCCTCCATGCAATTCAGGGGGCTGTGACACATGAGCCCCATATGAGAGGCAGGCAAAACTGTAATGAATTAGTTTAAACAAACAACTGTGTGCTACAGAATACTAAAATAAGCCACAAGCACAAACTGATAATGTAGCAGGAAATATATAGCAGAGAGCAAAATAAAAAAAGATTGCATGGGCTTTCAAAGGGCCAAATAAAATCAATGATCGTTGAAAAAGGCATTCAGACGTGAAATTAAATTATTAATAACCATAAGCGCATGTACGCTCCACAAAATGGTAGTTGCCACATAGCCACCTATGACACACACACACGCACAATCTCCACAAAATGGTCAGCAAAGACAGAGGCATGGAGAAAAAGTAGAAAATAACTGCCCTACCTTGGCAGGAGCCCCTTCTTCCTCTCTCAACAAAAAGCTGTTTCATTGCAGGATAATCATTGTACTGATACACCCAAAATGTGTCTGGGCCCACCCATGTCCCTGCCTTTTATTCATCACCTGTAAAAAAGCAGTGTTGAAATGTAATATAATCTTAAAAAATGCACCAAACACATACAGCCTAAGGCAACCATTAACATTGAAAATCACTTTTATAATTTTGGCCAACAAAACAAAAAAATCAACCATCTCACCTTACACAAACCCACGGGCAACATGGTGAGCAAGCACATGGAGAAGATGATAGCTGAGAGCAAAGAAAAGTGTCTGGCTATATGGGCCTCGACTCCTGGACCCTTCCCGACTCTAGGGCCTAGAGTTCAGCGGAAGGGTTACTTCATAACAAATGAGATCGACATCCCGTCTGCTGTATTACAAGTTCATTATATCCAGTGGCATTTGTAATAAGGGGGACATGATATCCGTTGCATTTGTGATGGAGTAACCCATCCGCCGAGCTCTAAATTAGACCCCCTAGCTAACAACATGTTGAGAAAAAAAATCTTCATTTGGGGCGACTACAACACCATCCACATCCCCTTAAATGATAAAAAGTAAGTCTAGCACAGCAGTAATGAGGACATGCACACATTCATAAAAAACGCATCCAAGATCCCCTGCGGACTAGGCCCCAAACAATAGATCAACAGCACAGTAAAACTACAAATCTGGATAAAATTCCTAAAAAATAAAAGGAGATGGAGAACTACATATAGCTTGAAGCATCCTTCTTACATACAAATGTGCATTATCCTTTAATCTCACATTGCTTCTACACTAAACCCCTGGCCATACAGCAACAGATAAACAAAATGAAAAACAAAATGGGAATACAAAAATAGTGATTCCTGCCCTCCCTCAGACAACAAACATTTTGCAATGAACTTAAGCAAACTTACTTGATTTTTCCCGAAAAATATCGATTCCAGAGGTTTGGATGCAACAGAGATCGCAGACAAATAAAAAGAGATGTTTTCCCCTCCAAAATCTAAATCCAATATCAACAAGTGCTGAACAAAGCAGAGTGAGGAGTTTTCATGTATGTTACATAGCTTCCCAGCCTCTATGGCACTTCCCTCTCTAAAGAATGTCTTTAATGTTAAAACAATTTCTGGAACAATTCACTAGGGTAAAAAAAATCAATTCAAAATATATTTTTGAGATGATAATCGGTGCCCACGTTTAAGATAAATGCCGCTCATATCGCTTTCTGTTGCATTGTCTTATTTGAATTCTTTTGTATTAGGATTTTTACCCGAACTGATTTCTTGTTATGCAAAGTGACATATGAACATAACGGTGGGCATTTCATGTAATTTCTATTGCACAAAATGCCAGAGATTACATGACATTCCGTTAGTGCAACACAAATTATGTCCAGACCTCATTATACAATTTAAAAGAAGTACTAACACTGCCCCACAGAAAGATGTGACAACAAGATCGATAGGACAGGAAAATGCATAGAAATGAAGTTTAATCTGTCCCTTGAGGATGCCTGCCAGAAACTTATTCCGGGGCACCAAGTTTTTCACATAGATTAAACTCCAGTATAAATTATTATGGTTATGAAAAAACTCCCTGACAAACACAGGTTTGATATAATAGGGACACCTTTATCACAGTACTTTTCAGTTCCAGCTCAAATAACAATACTTAGGAAGAAAGCCAGATGGATTACAGATATCCTTTTCTAGCATATGACTCTCACTGAGCACCATTTTTATGAATACCAGATTCTAAATCCGAATTTTCATTGCTATGACCTAGCAAAAGTGGAAAACAAAAGTTGTTTCCCATTGTTGCTATAGCAGGAAAGGAGTTTCCGGCTACTCTGAGGGGTATATTCTCAAGAACGTGTGATAACTACCGCAAGAGTAGCGTAACGCAACTTTCAACATCGCAGCCTATTGCGGGAAAATAACCCTGTGTCAACATGGAATTAACAACAAGACTGTAGCATGCGATAGACACCAGATAACGCGGCAAATGTCCACGTGAAAATCAACGCCACACCGCTAAAATGTGATGTGCGAACGCTAAAAAACATGCGATGAGGCCAAACGCGGTACAAAAAGTTGTGAAAATCAGACACAGGCCTGCACATTGCTATTCTCCTATTACCATGACCAGCGAATCTGGATTTCATTAAAGCCACAGAGGCTGCCATTATGCATATTCTTTTAATGCAATCTCAAAGCAGCCGCATATATCACAATACTAAAGGTTCCATAACAGAACATTATGAACATATAAAAGGCATGAGCCATCAACAATCTGCCTCTTTTAAATGTGGAGGAGAGATTAAGTCCTTGAAACTTGAAACTTCAAACTTGAAACGATCCTTGGAAGAGCCAAATGAAGGAGAACAAACAACGAGGGTAAAACCAAAGGTCCAACGTCTCGTAGTTAAGAAGGCTTACCTGAAAAGAAAGAGAAGTAAGTATCTCCAGAAAGTAACACATATTATCAAAATTAAACTGACAATAGGAGAGGAAGAGATAAAACTAATACTGTTTCTTTCAGGATAAAGAACAATAAAACACAGTTATTCAAAATAACATTTAAACATTGATATTAACTGTAAGACCACCAACCAAGGGGTGGGATGGGAGGGATAATGTCCACTTCCGTGTCTTTAATGAAATCGAGATTCTTTGGTCATGGTAATAGGAGAATCGCAATTTCATTACAAGAACGGAGTACATCAGACATATGTTCAATAGGCTTACAGTAGTGACTTGCAAATGTACAAGTATTTGATCAGTCAGCAGCTTTTAGAATGTCCTCCAACTTACCTACAGACCAGAGAGATTTACTGGCAATGGCACCTCTAAGGGAGTGAGCTTGAGATTTCTTTAAGTCAATACCTGCCAAACTCATAACAGTTTTAGCCTATCTAGTAATAGAGGTTCATGTAATGCCTTTGTGTGATTTAACAAAGGATATAAGTAATTGGTTCACACCATTGATACGAAGAGTAAACATTATGCGAACATACTCTCTCATGCAGTCCACCACACACAGTTTTGAGTTTAAATCAAAATGTGGATAAAAGATTGAAGCAGACATGGTCTTTGTTCTCCTCTAAATCTTAAACTTGACACCAAACATGTTATAGGATCTATTTGTAACCTCCAAGGCTTTGACGTCAGAGACCCTTCTGCATCAGATTAGACATAGAAGAGTGGCCAACTTAATTGAAAGCTTTTCCCTATTTAGGAGAGAATTACCAGGCCAGTTATTGAAAAGATCAAGGATGAGCTTGATATCCCAGAGACTTTCATATTTAGGTTTTGGGGGTCTCCTTAAACTAATGCTTTTCATAGCCCTGCAGGCAATGACATTTTTACCTAGCGTTTTACCATTAACAAGGACATGGCCAGCAGAGATAGCCAACCCATAGCAATTGATAGGTCTATAGCTGAGACCTCTTTCGAATTGTTAAAAAAGAAAGTTAACTATATCAACAGTAGGTGCTTCCAAGGAATCCAGGTTCCTTTCCAGGTACTAAGGTACCCACATTTTCTATATGTTGTTATATCTGTAATGAGTGCCTGGGGCCCAAGACTCTCCGAGGAGAGTAGCAGCCATCGCCGAAAGGCCTGAGATTTCATTAGATCTCCTAACACTTTCCAGGCAAGAACGGTTAAATTCCCATTCTGAATTAAGGGGTGAACACCTCTGTCTACATCTGTTAGAAGATTATAAAGGGTAGGAATTAAAAAGGGGGAGGTTGCAAGCTAGTTCCAGAGTGGTGGGGAACCATGCCTGAGATGGCCAAACAGGAGTTATTAGGAAAAGGAAGCACTGATCCTGTCTCACCTTCTGAAGAACTGTCTGAATCATGGTAAAGGGAGGTAAAGCATACTCTTTGACTCCTTTCCAAGACTGAAGGAAGGCATTGACTGCCAGAGATCCCTGGTCGGGCATCCAACTGAAGTATTTCTCCAAGTCAGTAATCAGTCTTCTCGCAAATAAGTCAAGTCAAGTCAAAATTCTTTATTCGACTGACAGAAATGCAGTCATAAAAGCACTTAAATACATTTATATACAATTCATTCATAAAAAATTTCAACAGACGCATATAAAAAGGGCAATTCACAAGAAGATTAAAAAGATACTATAGTCCAGTATGAGTGTACTTATCCGAGACATGGTTACATATATAATACAGTTCAACTTAGGATCAACCTTCCATACTTAATCTAAACTTCAGGGCTGTTTTTAAAAACTTACAAGTAAAAAAAGTGCTATCGCCGTGCAACATTTGGAGGTATAAAAGTGCTGGCTTGATTTGCACAAAGTTCAACTTTTTAAGCAAGGGTTTTAAAAACATATTTCGTGGACTCGAATAATAAGAACACAGGAATAAAAAGTGAGCCAAGTCTTGCGGAGACTTGTTGTCACAGCCGCAAGGTGGCAACACTTGACCTCTGTGGGCTCCACACGGTACAGCTAAGAGCAAATGGTAGAGACCAAATCGGAATCTGCTCAACAGGAAGCGCTCATGTCTGGATATGTTCACTGGTTAGAGGCGGCAGACCCGAGAGCAGAGGACGGCCCGGGACCAGGGTTCGATTCCCGGCGCGGCAGGTTTCTGGACCAGGGTCAGCAGACTCGATAATTCTCTCGCCTCGGTGCCCACTCTGATCAGCGATCACACTCGGCAACTCTGGGCATTAGCTTGCCTCATCTTCACTAACGGCCCCACCAGACCGCCGGGGATGCCTGGTCTCACCCTGGAGATACCCATTAAGGGACCATCTCTCAGGGAAGCCAGGAAGGGTTTCGCAGCGGTCGAAGCGCCTTGGGACCCTACGGGTAAGTAGTGCGCGATATAAATGCCTATACATTTACATTACATTCCATGATAGATACGGTTCAGAGCGCACACAAGTCTTGGTTAATATATGGCTCCTTACGCTGGCCTTCTTAAACTCAATTTCTTCCCTGTCAAGTTGTCGTTTTAGTTGGAAAGTGTCTTTTACAAAATTAACATCTTTCTTGGTGGTATGCTGGGGAGTTAGGTAAAGGTCCAACCTGCCCAGTTCTTTACAACAGTTTCTAATGTATTTGAACCAGGGTATCTTGAGTTGCCCTTCCCAAGTGAGGGCTTCAGCGAGGATGTTATGGGTCAGTGGTATTGAAACATTGCGCCAACAGTTTAACCAACAGAGCAGAGGATTTACAGCAATTTTATCTCCTAGGTACGGTGTGCCTAATTCCTCGTGAACAGAGAAATTAGCGGTACTTTTTGGTAAACTCAGGACCTGTTTCAGGAAGTTATTTTCAAGAGTTACAAGGGCGTCTGCTGATAAGAAGCCCCACAGTTCACTTCCGTAACATGCAACCGCAACGCTTTTTGCCTGGTATAGCTTCATTACGGCGGACACTGGAGTATTACCCAATTTGCGTGCAAAATCCATTATTCCAGTGTTGGTCCTTAGTATTTCGCCTTTCTTTTTGATTATGGCAGGGCCCCATGAAAGTTTGTGATCAAACAATACTCCTAAATAAGAAAATGTTTTTGTTGGCGGTATGTTTTCCCCATTAACTGAGAAGGGGTATCGTTTTTTAGGAGTTAAGCCTACCGTCATGACAAAAGATTTGGAGTTGTTGATATTCAGGCCACGTGAGGACATAAATTGAAGAAAGGAATCCAATAACTTTTGAAGTCCGAGTGCAGTTCTGGATATAAGAACAGCGTTGTCCGCGTATAGCAGAACCGGCACGCCCGTTTTCCCAATACGAGGATAATCCGAGTCAGTTTTTAGCAAGTGTTCTTCGAGTCCATTTATATATAGATTAAAAAGAAAAGGTGCTAAAATACAGCCCTGCCTGACCCCCCGGTTGATTTTAAAGTCTCTTGTTACTTTCAGGTCTTTTGTGTAACGGACATTTGCGCGAGTGTCATTGTGTAGGTCAGCCAGAAAGTTGATCAAATTATTTTCAACGCCCATGTTCTGCAGGACTTCCCATAGTTTACTCCTATCGACACAATCAAAGGCCGAAGAAAGGTCCATAAAGGCCATGTATAAAGTTCCATCTCTTGCTTGAGTGTATTTGCCACTTATTAAATATAAATTCAGACACTGAGTAGTTGTAGCATGTCCTGGTCTGAATCCATACTGGGCGGGGGTCATTATATTGTTTTGTTTGGCCCACGCATTCAGCCGGTTTAGAAGGACCCCACCCACTACCTTTGCAACAGAGTTTATCAGGGAGATTGGTCTATAACAGGCCGCTTTTGTTCTGTCACCCTTTTTATATACAGGGATGATAATAGATGCTCCCCAGGACTTAGGAGCCCCTATTTCGACCCCAGCATTAATGACAGATGTGAGAATTGGTGCCCATAAAGTGATGTTAGATTTAAATAAGTCTGGTGGAAGACCATCAGGGCCCGGGGCTTTATTGCTAGAAAGACCATTTATCCCTAGTTCGACTTCTTTGGTGGAAAAATGTAGAGGACTGCTTTCAGGGAGATGAAGTGGTTTCAAAGACTGTGGAGCGTCGCTCTTAAAGATAGATCCAAAATGGGTAATCCAGTCATTTTCCGGTATGACTGTACCGAGACTTTCAGCATTCGGATCGTTAAAGAGTGGTTTGTTGATTATATTCCAGAACTTTGAGCTGTTGCCCAAAGTTGAGGGATCGAGCAAAGATTCCCATGTTTTAATTTTTATAGATTTTTTGCGTAATGCAAGGGCGTTTTTGTATTCTGCTCAAAGGGCCTTAATGAGTGCAGAGTCTCTTGGCTTATTCTTAAGGGCAGCTTTTAGTTTACGGTTTGCTGAGGAGCAGGCGTGATCAAACCATCGGGGGTATTGGGCAGTTGTTCCCTTAGTGGATACGGTCAGTAGTTGATCAATCCTTTTAGACACCACTGCAAAGGCGGATAGGATAGATTCCGGGGGAGCGGAGTTTGTGGCACAGAGCTTAAGTTCAGGTTCACAGTGTTTGACAACAGTCTCGTACAGTTTGTCACTGTTTACCAGGTTCCATTTCAAGCGGCGGTTATTATTGACCGGCTTAAGTACCCCTGGATCCTTGATGTTTTTTCGGAGTACAAAAGAGCCGCATTGTAAATCGAGATGTAGGGGGTTGTGGTCACTGTGAATACTAACAAGTATGTCAAAGTTTAAAACCTGTTGGGCCACGCCAGCAGAAAGGAGGATATGATCTACGAAAGACCCAGACTCAGATCCTTTATAAGTTGGATTTTTGAAGGTAAAAGAGTCGTCTTTCATGGATAGTGCCATGGTCAGGTTCGTGGTATCCATTAAGGTATTCAGTTTTGTTCCGCGATGGCAGTGAGTAAAGTGAGGACCTGTTTTAAGTCCGCAGCCCAAAGATCCCAGAGTTGTTGAAAGAGGGTTGCCGCAGATGTGCGTATTAAAATCACCAAGAAGAATTTTGTCCTGGGGCAATTTTTTCCGGTTATCATTTAGATAATTTTGAAGAATGTCGATGTTACATTCGCTCGGAGTGGAGACAGAATTATAGAAGTTGACCAAGGTTATTCCTTTCTTCCCCTTTCTGAGGGTCAAGATCTGGATGTTCCTGCTATCCAGCTGCACACGGTTAATCTGCGATTTAAGAGACAGACTGATAAATATTGCCAAGCCCCCCTTTGCCCTGCCACTGGGCGATGGGGATGCGTGAACAAAGAAGCTTTGAAATCCCTCAATAAAGATATTGCAGTCTATTAGCCAGGTTTCCTGAAAACACAGGATGGTGTACTTATTGACAAAAGCTACCCACGTCGGGTCATTGGTTTTAGAGGCCAATCCTGCAATGTTCCATGACAGTATTTTGATTGGATTGGAATCATTGTGCTCTAGATTTAATGCAGGAGTTGTGTTAGAGAAAAGGCGCGATTCTGAGTTGGCCCTTGTCGCATAGTTTGTCCTGTGAGTTACAGGGGATGGTGAAAGTTGAGAGACTATGGGGATAGAAAGACTACCTGCTTCATATAATGGAGGGGCAGGAACTTGTTCTGCTGGGGGGCTGACTGAGTAACTTGATCTCGTCATAGAAGTGGTGTTAGGTAAACAGACCACCGGGGGGTTAGATGTTTTTAATAAAATGGTCTTACTTTCTACAAAGCTATCTATCCTATCAGGGAATGAGACGGGAGACAGGTCAGATGGCAGTCAGTCAACCTCTTCCAATTGGTCGTGGTTGTAGAGAGCATCGTATCTGTTGGCCGTTGGGAACCCATAGTCGTTATATTGTAAAGTAGGATGGTTATAGGCTCGATAAAAACCGTGCCCTTGTCTATCAGCTGTTACTGTTGGTTGGTGGTTATACACTTTGCTTCCCCAGGGGTGAGTGTATGGGTGTGGATCTAGACCCATTGGTATACCTAGATGGGGTAGAACAGGGGCCAGCCAGGATTGAAAGTTTGGCTGCGTCATAAAAGGACCTTTCTTGGGTATAATTATATTTAGTTTTATTCCTATGGGTATCTGGGCGGACTGGATAAAAATAGCTTAGACCCATAGTGCGGATCAGGCTGTTTGTCCCAGGGCTCCTCCAGTCTGCAATGAATTTTGCCGCTCCTAAATATTTAAAGGTGACCACAATGCAGTCACCCTCTGTGGATTTGAAGCGAGCGCCCACCCACTCTACTCTTTTAACATGTTGGATGGAACCTGTTATATTTGGAGGGAGGGGCCTGTGTGTAGATAGCCATTGCATTACTTTGTTCTTCAGTTCCTCCCACGTTTCCTCTCTATTGTCATCAACTTTCGGTACCCCAATCATGACTATTGTGTAGGGGTTGGACTGTGGGGGTAGATTGATATGTGATAGTGAACGTGTTGTAGTGGGTCTGGGGGGCTGTGCTCCTATTTCTTTTGTCTGGGTGTTAACATTTGGGGAAGCCGTGCGTCTTATGTTCTCAGATGTACCTGTGTTTGTATTAGGTAGATGACCCTCTGTTGCCCACTCACTATCATCGTCATCCTCATCTACTTGGTTGTTTGACGTGTTGACTATGGGTGTCATTGTAATCGCAGCGGTGGAGTGAGCTGTTTGAGAATTTAACATTAGGTCAGTTGTAGAAAGGCTCTGATGCTGTGGTATTTTTTGTTTTCCTGTGTTCTTTGATGAGTCACCTACTTTTTTTAATGTTTTGGGGTTTTTTACTTTGAGAGTTGTAGAGGCTGGGACAAAGGTAGTAGGCGTATTGGTTGTTTTAAGCAATCTGAGAATACTAGATGATATGTCATTTTGAGCCCTCTCAAATTTACTCAGCGCCCTTTCAATATTATCAATCTGGTGGCTAATAGGTTGTAGGAGTGATTTAATTAAAGTTTCAATCTCTCTCATAGATGGTAAGTTCGTACTACTCCTCTTGTCAATGTGTCCTGTTTCCTCATTGACCAAAGAACTACCTGAGTTGGACTTAGTGTTTCCGTGTACATCGTAGACCTGTGGGGAAGTCGAAGAGGACCCCCCATGTGTTGGTTCAGTGAGTTTCTCCAGACTTTTCTTCTGCCACATGTCTTTAATTGATCGTTTGGGTTTGCCTGAGAGGAGATTGGTTTTCCTCATGGGGAATTTGATTCTAGGCTTTTTCCGTTTGCCCTTTAGAGAATTATGTTGTTTAAGTGTTTGTGTTTCTGTTAAATCAGTGACCAATAAGGGACTCTCCTCGGGGTGAACTTCCAGTGCTATACGAGTATCCTTTTCCTGCTGGTCATTTTGTGCGCTGTTAGATAGAATCATAAGACTATTATCCAAATTATTCGCTAATAGCTCCATGGACAAAGAATTAGAGGTTTTTTCTTTGATGTGTGACCTTGGTAATTCCGAAAATGATTGCATTAGTAGGGACTCCTGCGATGAGGCAGTGTCATCCATATTTTGATCATCATTAGTAGTATGCGTGGACAGATCCGGGAAGCATAGATTAGGTGTCAAAGAGAGTCTCCTCTCAGTGTCCTGAATAGCATCCGCTACAACATTTATGGTTTTTTGCAGCATTTTGTCTATAGCGGTTATAGTGGGTAATGGTGTACTCACTGTTTTAAGTCTGCTGGTTGATCTTGTCGCCATCGGTGTTTTACATGTTTTGGACATCCTTAAACAGTGTTTGCTGCCCCTTTGCTCCGTTTATGGAATAGGATGTATCTTCTGGGTCCAGATGAACGTGCTTAGGGAGGTGGCCCGACCCGGCCACTTCAGGCCCCTAGAGGGCCACAGAGGGCCCGCCCTTTGCCCGGGCTTCGCCCCGGGCGCTCCCGAGACGCGGGGGTGGCGCTTCCTTTATGCGCTGCCTGGCGCGATGACAGGGCGGCTGGCGCCGCCAGGCCTTCTGGGGGGTGTAGTTTAGAGTCCCCCTCCACTCGGCGGCCGCAGTTCTTGCTTCAACGCGGCGTCGGGAGGGGGACACTGCAGACAGCTTGCCGGTAGGTTTAAGAGGGTCTGCTTCCCTCGCGTAGGTCACCTCTGTTTGCTTCTCTGGCCCTTCAATTTCAGGTCTGGTCAGTTACAGCGCTTCACCAAATAAGTCTATTTCTAGGGGAGCTCAAATCCTGTTCAGGATATTGAAAATAAGAGAAATGAGTTTCCAGTTGCTGTGATCTAACAGGAATCTGGAGTTTCAGTCTGCAGAGATGTTCGATTTCCCGTGAAGGTATTCTGCATTGAGAACGATCTTGTGCTCTAGACAGAACATCCAAAGTTTCTTTGCTGAGTTCAAGAGGTCCGCAGATTTGGTACCTCCAAGCCGATTTACATAGGCTACTGCGGACATGTTGTCCATCTTTAGGATGACTGACCTGCCTTGGAGAAAATGTTTGAAGCTCATCAAGGTGTAAATGCCAGCTGTTAGTTCCAAATAATTTATGTGGTGAGAGGATTCCTCTTGCGACCAAATTCCACCATCTTTTTATTGAGAAGGCA
The DNA here is from genome assembly GCF_964263255.1 of Lissotriton vulgaris. Lineage (NCBI taxonomy): Eukaryota > Metazoa > Chordata > Amphibia > Caudata > Salamandridae > Lissotriton > Lissotriton vulgaris. The sequence goes on from NC_141693.1 coordinate 393,127,867, forward strand.
AGCACCCCAGCCATGAAGGCTCACATGCGATTCTAAAACAAATTCTGTTTTTAGCCAAAGATTGCTTTGCCCTTCCAGGCATCTAGGTTTTCACTCCACCAAGTTAGTTCTGATTGGGCTTCCTGATCTAGAGTAATTCGATCTCCGTACCACAGGCCAGATCTTAAGGCTCTCATTTTTACCCTTTGGAGGGCCTGATAGTTTAGAGGACTGGGAAAGATAGCTTGGATGGAGGAGGAGAGGAGACCTAGTAATCTGGCTAGCTCCCTCAGAGATAAATCTTGTTGTTTCAGGACATGTCTTATTTCATACCTGATTTTGATGATTTTTTGGAAGGGAGTAAAAGGAGGCATCTTGAGGTATCTATTGTGAAACCTAGGAATTCCAGACTTTTGGAAGGGGTCAGGATGAATTTTCCTTTGTTTATGATGAAACCTAGGTTTACTAATAGGTCCATCACAGACTTCAGATCTTGTTCTATTTGTGAAAGGTCTTGTGACATTATAAGGATGTTGTCTAAGTATATGATTAGAGGAATGCCCTTTACTCTTAGTGAAGAGGCGCCAGTCCTCATGACCTTGGTGAAGCACCAGGGGCCAGAGGAGAGGCCGAAGGGGAGTGCCTGGAATAGGTATAGATGGTTTTTCCACATAAATTGAAGAAAGGGTTGGTGGTTTTCGGCAAAAGGAATGGTGAAATAAGTGTCTTTTAGGTCCAATTTGACAAGCCAATCCCTTTCCAAAAGGAGATCCCTCAGGAGGTGGATACCATCCATCTTGAAGTGCCTGTAGACCAAATACTTGTTCAGCTCTCTCAGGTTTATGACAGGTCTCCAACTCTTGTCCTTTTTCCCTACAAGAAAGAGTGTGCTTATAAATCTTAACGTTTCTAGGGGAACCTCTATTATCGCTCCTTTCTGAAGCATGGAGGAGATTTCCTCCTCCACTATTTTTTGATGATCTAGGTAGAGAGTTAAGTCTCTTGGAAAAGAGGTTTGAATAGGTGTATGAGTTAAATCTATCATAAATCCTTTGACGGTATTTAGAACCCAAGAGTCTTGTGTGATCAGTCTCCAATTGTGAATAAAATGTTTTTGGGAGGGGGAAGGGGAAGGTAAAAGAGGAAGAGTACTCACTTGTGGGGATGTTGGTGTTGGAACATCCGCTGGATCTAAATCCTCTGCTGTGGGGACCTCTCCCTCTATGGGGGTAGAATTGAGGAGTGTTGTATTGCTGGTACCTTCTTCCGTATCCACATGATCTTGAGTAGGGCCTTTGGTTAAAACGGCCGGAAGAGAGCCCCCTTCTTCCGACCCTGCCAAAAAGGTTAGGGTTAAAGACCCTCTGTATATTTTATTGTACTTTGTCTAAGGCATTTAATGAGGTCCTCCGCAAAGAGTAATCCTCTTGGGTTTCGTGAACGCTCTCTGTCGGCCATTTCGCTGCGTTTAGGATTAATCTTGGTAAACACAACTGCGTCTTTCAGCATTGAGTCTTGCACTGGCATTGCCAAGGACAATAAGAGCTCTCTGCCCCCAGCCTCTGATCATATCAATGTTGAAAAGACTGCTATTAATATAGCTTTCTTCTAATGAGTCAATGATTCTTGATAGAGGTCCTAGAACGTCAAGAAGATGGTCCTGGCATCCTTTCAGGGATCTTTACATCCCTTTCCTTGGGTCTCGGCCGAGCTTAAAGAGGAATTTAATGAGCTTGGGGTCCAAGTTGGGGGTTTGTCTTCAATAGATGGTCTAGAGCATTCGGCTCTAAGGATGTACCAAGTGTCCCTCTCCAGGGGGTTTCCTAACCACTTTTTGATGAATTTAGCAACGTGCTGTTTAGGGCACCAGTCTGAGCTTCTGGGATGTTTAATATTTAGTGGGGAGAACATTTCCTCACCCAAGGGGTCTAAAATAATGTCCTTTGACAATGAAGGGAGCTCTTCTTCCTCGTTGTAGAATTAATGGTCGTCCTCATCCAGATCGAGGATGTATTCATCAGGAATGTCTGACGAATTATCGTCATTGAATTCGTTATCTCCTATATTGTACTGAGCACTCTGATATTTTGTGCTGCTAGGGACACCCAGATAGGGAGTTTGAGGTGTGCTGACCTCCATTATTAATAATGGAGGTGCTATGACCTCCCAAATTTGATGAGGTGCCGAGACCTCCCTTAGTGCTCTTAGGGGTTATAACATCAATATTAATATTTTTTCTTAGTCTTTTACCCCTAGATTGTTTAGAATCGCTATAGTCGTGTGGATGGGATGATGTATGTAAAATGGAGTATACATGGCAGGGCTATCCTAAAGGACATGACACCTTCTTTATAAATAGGAGTCACACACCCATGTTGGCTGTGTGTACGATGGCCCTGGCCACTTCCCTTATGAATTGAGTGGGTGACGACAATGCTACATGTCAAAGCTCCTCCAACCTACTGCCTGCGGTGACATATCTGCATCCGATGTACACAGCACAATGTAATGTCGTAGGGCCCAGGGCCCACATGCATACTACAAGACCAAGGGACACACGCACATATCATGTTGAACTGACTACTGGCACGTGTGCCCGGCCCCTTTATTGGCAGGGCCACATATACAGTGACTCCTGTGCTGGATGTGTGTAGGGTGAGTGTAGCTATTCCGCACAGAATGTCTGGTGCTGGAAACCACTTGAACATTGGACACCAGGGCAAAGGTAACAGAAAAAACATGCAATACAGAGTCAACTGCTGAGCAACATGGAGTGAGCCAGAGAAAGTCTAGAGGACAGCAAACAAGCAAACAGAAGTGCCCGTGAGTTGCAGTGCACTGGGCTTTGGACAATGGAGAAGAGCGTGCTCCTTCGATATATTCCTGATGCAGATGCAGTGGGGTGTGTTAGACCTGCATCATCTTCCCCATCAACGTTTCAGGACCCCCACACTTTTTGAGGTGACATACCTGCGCAACCGCTCCACAGCACAAAATGCAATCAGCAACGGACAATGGCCTGTGGTGCACTGGGTCACTGGCACCTGGAGTGATCAGCAGGGGATCAGGCCGATGATGGCATCCACAACAGGCCTGAGCAACTCCAAAAGTCTGTCAGGACCACCGTGTCAACTCTTGCAGGCGGCAGTTGGAGGTGGTCCTTGGGGTAGTGGTGTGTGCTTCCTGCAGTAATACGTCGCTCTGGACTCGTTTTGGTATGTGAACCCTGGTGGGATGCCTTTGAGCCCGGATGCTGCGTACAGCAGAAGGCCACAGAGTAATGGCATTGATGAACGCAAGGCCTACGCCTACGGGGCCAGCCAATGTCTCAGAAGAAGAGGTCCCGGATAGGACCAGCACTGAGTTAATGCACTGTGGCTGACACAGGTACCCAGCCACTGGACGGTGACTTGCAGTGCAGTCAGATGGACCATGCGACCTGAGCGGGTCACCATCACTGTCCGAGGTGTATGTTTCAGAGTGTTTCGGGGGACAATAGAAGGTGTCCTCCAGGGCAAGTCGCTGAAAGGTTTGATTTTATCCGGGAGCAGCAAATAGAGGAGTGGAATGCGACAGCCCCGTTGCCACCACCATTCAGCTACATGATGATGAAAAGTGCCCCCTAGTCCATAGGCTCAGACGCCACCACAGTTTGACCAGAGAGTGTCCATGAATGTCGGGGAACAGACTTAGTGGCACTGGGGCTGAGTTTGGGTGCAGCCTGCGATGATGCCGGTACACTGATATGAACTCTGCCATTGCTGAATCATGACTCTGTGACCTACTGGACTGCAGTGTAGGCAGGAGGCAGCAGTCAGCAGTGGTCCACAGCCATGTGTCGCTGGCTCGCGATGCTCAGCGCGAGGCACCAGGGCAGTTGTCTGCAGTGTGCAAACACATCCGTAACAATGATCCTTTTCTCTCTGCAAAGATTCAAGGAGTCAACCTCTTACGCCTCTCCTTGCGTGGAATGATATGTAATCTGACTTTCCATACTCGATGTTCAGTTCCGAATCTGTGACCTACTTGAGCGCAGCTTAGGCCGAGAGCAGAGTAGGCCGGAGTTAGCTGTCAGCACGAGCCATTTACAGAGTGTCTCCAGCATAGTTGGTGGCCCCACCAGCCTGCATATTTCAGGTTTAGTGGCACCACGTATTCGGTCACCTCCATGACTGTGACCTGCCTTTTGTCTGGACTGAGCTGGATCTTCCTCTTACTCCTCTCCGTGTGACCATTAGGTGCTGGATGTCAGACCTACTGGTCCTCAGGGTAGTCCTGGTCCCTCATCCACATTTCGTCCGTTGGCGTTGAACAGGGTTTGTAGTAGCACGCCTCGCCGGATGGTGTTGAACAGCGTTTGTGGCAGCACGTGTTGCCGGCTGGCGTTGAACAGGGTTAGTGCTACCACGTGTCGCAAGATGCGCATATGGAACTATGCCTCACGGATCGAAGGGAGGCTGGTGCAGTGGCCGCTGTCCTGGATTTGGGGTCACTGCCATTCAGGGGCCAGGACAAAGTTTCACATATGGGACCAACTGGGCTGCAGAGGATGCCGGTAGAATATGCCAGTGAGGAAGGAGTAATGTGGGCCAGCATCGGGGGGACAGCGGTGGTCTGAAAGGGTAGCCGGGTCGCAGGCCTGGCGCTTGGAGCTTACACAGGCACGTGGTGGACCCTCCATGACACACGCCGGTGTCGGATGCAGATTAGTGTGGCCTGGCTGCGTATGCTCTGGCCTCACCGGTTTGTGGCCAGCGGGCCGGGATATGGCAGGTGCACAGGATCTCAGGCAACTCCGCCAACGAGGACGGCGCTGGCCTCATGGCGGGGTGGGTAGCGCCGCCTTGATAGAGAGGTTGGGCTTTCTGGAAGAGGACCAAACCCAGGGCTACGTGCTTTTTATTCACACCCCTACGCTGGCCTGGCATACGCCGGGCCATCCCACTCTGTTCACGCTTACGTGGGGCGTAACAGGTAAAATGTCCGCAAGGACCCCCACTGGCTTGGGTAACATAGTTTCATCCACTGTCCACTACACTCCATACACCAGAGGTGTATGTCGCCGTGGATATGGGTGTGCTCTGCATACTGAGTTCTGTCCAGCACTTCGCCGCCGCTCTTGGAATTGTGTACTTTCCCAAACATGGTTCTACTGCATCCTTCACACATGCCTGGTTGCCTCCTCTACCCACATTCATCTATTGTGTGGCTGAGGTGCCATGCAGTTGATTGGTCATGTTCACGGCTTTTCCTGGTTACCATTGTAAGTTGTTCTATCGTGTCTGGTGGGTGGGTATGTTGTTGTGCATGTTGGTTGTGAACTTGTGACTTGTGCATTTCCAGAGTTGTGGATTGCATGGTTGTGGATTTGAGGTGAGTGGGGTGTTAATTGGGAACTTGCCAAGGGGCTGTGCATTTCCCTTGGTCCCATCCTGTTAAGGCTGCTTGCTGATGGACTGTCGGAGGGTTAGGAGATCATGCACACTGGCTGTGCATTTGTAGGTGACATTGGTGAAGGTACCACAGTGTTCTGATGTTGCCTGCACATTGATGCGTGACGTGTGCTTCCTGCTGTGCTGATTGTGTGCTGTGTCACTAGGGGGCACAGGTGGGACATGTGCGCATTGGATTGCCCCCAACATGTGCGTGCATCCGGCTATGGCATATGGTCCTTGCTTGGTCTCCAACGGTTCCTGTGCATTATGTTGGCCGTACGGGCCAGGAGTGCCAGGGTGATGCTGATGTCCAGGACAGGTGTGGGGGACTTGGATGTGGCTGAATGTGAGACTCCGTCGACTCTGGCGGGTGTTGGTTGGGTTGTGCCAGGGGCCAACAGGTGCAGCACAGCCTGCACCTTGGTTTGGGGTGGGATATTGGTTGTCCGCTGTGTTGGTGCCGTTGGCCTGTTGGGCGAGGATGGCCAGGATGTGTAGGATAATTGTCCCTTTCAGCCGATAGCGGACAGTGACGTTGTCAGATGTTGTACCTGTGAGGCAGGTGTGTTTCCTGGGGGGCCGATGTCTTTGTCTGCGCTGCCTCTGTGGTGGTCCAGAGGGAGGAGGGTGTGCCGGTGGGTGTTGTGGCCCTCCTGGGTGTCCGGGCAGCATGTTTAGTTGCTCCATGGCATCTGTTGACGTTCTGATGACACCCTGGGCTGGGCTCCCTACTGTGGTGAGGGCTGCCGTCCGACTTTACACCATGTCGGAGCAGGTGTAAATTTCCTGCTGTTAACGCGCCTTATCATGTGTTTTGTGTCCTTATCGCCAAACTGTCAGGTCGTTGTGAATGTTGAGGTGTGGTGTTGCTGCTGCTTTGTGCACAGGTACGCCTACTCTGCATCTCATTAGCGATAGTTGTGGGGGTCCTCTGTTGTGATGTTTTTTGCGGCTGCTATCGTGGGCAAACTGGTGCTGTGGGCTGTTAGCACCTGCTTGTGAATGGTGGGGTAAATGTATCACAACTTTGGCTGCGACAAAGTGCAGTTAATTCGGAGATAGCTCCTTGTGGATATGCCCCTGAGTTTTCTGAGACCCTCTGACTTTAGTGATGGCTGTCTGCTCTGATGTAGAGCAGAGACCACAAATTTGGGTGTGGGAAGGGTATGGAAGGCAAATAAGGTAATGGGGGTGGTTTGCAGGACAGGAAATCAGGTATTTAAATTACCAGTTGGGACACAGAGGAGAGACCATGTTCTTTATAGATTCCACTGGCCTTATATATTAGTTGAAATAAGGGGCCGATGAGTTGGGTCCAAGCATAGCATAAAGTTATAGAGAATAACATTGTTATCACTCAGAACCTAAAAGTTCAGAGTGGCATACTATACAACGGATGTTTCACGCTTGTCTATTTCATGTCACTCAAAACCCGTTGTTGAAAGCACTCCTGTTATTTACTCTTGCCCATCGATAATTCTGTATATTGAGAGACTATTTGCTGTATCATGATCCAAGTCTTTGCGCTGTGGCGAATTAGAAGGGTTCTGATTTTTTCCCATCTACTGTGCATACATTTAATTGAAAAAATTGAGATTTAGAGCAGGAGTATCTGACAGTAGAGCTTACAGACATGAAGAGGCAATTAATGTGTTTTGTTTCTATCAGGGCTGTTTGCATCACAGGTATTAAGAGATTTCTTGTGCAGCCACCTTAAGCGTCGGCACCGGGATAGGGATAATGAATGCCCCCTAGGATTTCTGCAATATATAGGTGGTAAAATTGATCCTTTTTACTGTTGGCTATAGATATGAATTTAGCAAACAAATTTTGTAGTAGCTCATTAGTATTCTGAATCTGGTGGTAGTTACTTCAAATTTAATAATCAGACAGAAGTATATCAAACAGTACTTTCAGCAGTTTACACATCAATGGAGTGAACCAGGAAGTAGACTGTTAAGTAACTCTTATCAAAATGAGGCTAGAGGTAGCTGAAGCTTAACAGGCATTGCATTGTGCAACAAATACTTTATAATCAGAGTATAATCACATGAATTCAGTAGAGAAGCTCCAAAGGGATTTCCATACTTGACAAAGAAAAATGTGAATGGAATTTAATTAGAAAATCAAAGATTTATAATCTGGTAGTATCAAGTGAGGATTAGAAGCTTTTGTCATATATTTTCTGTGGCTTTCTACAATGTTGGGAGCTAGTTATATGTCAAAAACATCAGAGTGCATCAAAGATTTTACAATTACTCTACAATGACTGAGTCTGCTTCTAAAGGCATAAGGGAAAATATAGTATAAATTGTTGTATATAGAATAAATGTGTGGGAAAAATGATGGCGGCTGTAGAACAGAATACATGTATTATTTGTATCAACACATTGGGGCCAAATATATTATTTTGTCTTGCACCTCAGCGAACAAATTTGCTGTGCAGCATAAAGTAATATCAAGTAGGGCTGTTTAAAATGTGGATAGTTTGCGTTCCCATAATTATGCTAAATTACAACACAATTACAAAACAATATGTGTAAAAATCCATCATTTCACACAATATTTTAGCAAGATGCGTCGGTTATTGGTGCAAAGACACATTTAAACAAAAGCACCACGAACAATAGCCACTCACTATAAAAAATTGGATTATTAATTGTATGGGGTAAGTATCAACTTCGAGTAATAATAACAATCATTGTCAGGGTGAACCACTACATTAACTAAATAAACATAAGCTCAATCCACCTGTAGGAATGGCATAGAGAAAACAGTCTTAACTCAGATGCAATCTGAAAAGTATTTATGCAGCAATAAAACTGTAATAAATGCAAGATGAAAAGCAATAAAAATCCCCAAATTAATTAGAAAAATAGAGTAACGTACAATACACAAAATAACATTAAAATGGCATGAATCAAAAAAGGGAAAATAGAGATGTGAGTTTTAAAAGTTTTTAAGTAGAAATTGTGCCAAGAATCATAGTATCAATGATAGTCACTAGTCACGGTAGAGGATGGCCTAGGCATGATTTGACACTGTCTGCAATGGAGTGTGGATTAGATACACTAACCAATAGAATTGAGCATTGAGTTTGGTCCTAGGATGTTGTTGGTCTCATTCCGATATATATTGAAGTCCCTTAAAAATAAGTTGTTAGTCCCAAGGAGAGACTGTTCTGCTAAGAAGTCTATTAGTTGTTTATTTAAATGTTGTTGGTCTCCTGTATTATGATAGACAATGTGAAGTCCAGTAGTATCAGAGTCCATTGCTGGGAGTTCCACGTCTAGATATTCAAATGAAGAGTATTACCCATTTTAAAAATGTTGATTCGTAATGTGTTTCAGTGTATGACTGCTACTTAACCTCCCTTGCGAACCTTGCGAATCAGTGCGTTCTATTGAGCTGAAGGGAAGTAAATAATTCATGTTTCTGTCAGGAAAGTGATGTCAATTTCCTGTGTTAAGGCAGATTTTTCTATTTCTGTAGCATGTTTGATTGCAGATTTGCAAATATTTAGCATGCATTTGCTGTTTGATTTAGTGGTTTTGTCTTGAAGCATTGGTATAAGATGATTTGAGTCAGTGTTCTTTTGACTTTTTCTGTAATCACTCATGTGCACAGGTATTATGAATCTATCTTGCCGTAGGCCTTTTGCGGATGTAGAATTGAATAATTCAAGGAAGTCACCTATTTCTTCTTGATTCATCCTATTTGTTGTTCACTGAGGTCTCTGTGGAATGGCATGTAGAGGTATGGTTCTCCAGGGGGGGCCTTCAACTGTGAGTGGTGGGTTGGTCTTGAGCTTTTTAGTCTCTGGCTTCTTGGGAAAAGTTGAGTTTGTTGACTGCCTGGCTAAGATGTCAGGTTAATGTCAGATGCTAGTGTGTTTGCTATAGTCTTTATTTCTATTGCTAAGTGTTTAATGTTGTTTTCAATTCTTACTAGGGTATCCGTTACCTCTTCCAGCAGGGTAGTGGTGCGAGTGTTGCTGTCAGGATTAGGGTAGAGATTGGGTGAAGAGTAGATGTAGTAGGTGGTGCCATCAATGGTCATCCTAGGTCCAGGTTGGGTACCATGGATTTGGAATGGAGGAAGTCTTGGTGTTTCAGTAGTGCTAGTCACGTGACAGTAGTTTGATGAACGGGCAGCGTGTATTCATAAGTTGTTGGGAATGGTTGGTGTGTATTTTTCCATTTATGTAGGTAGTAGCCCAAAAGCTTTAGTTGTATCGTGCAAGGAACTGAAAGCCATTGCGTATGGTGTGAACTGTTCAATTGAAAGATTACTAAGATGTGTCTTGTGAGATAAAGAGTGCCAAGTGCAGTTTGAAAATGTTGTGTTTTGTTGTGTCATTTCAGGAGGTGATGTCTGTGTGCTGTATATGTGTGTCATTGACTTTCTTTGTTGTGCATGTATAGGCGTGTAGGACATGGGGTGGGTTTTCCGGACAGGGGCTGCATTGCAGTTGGAGTGTCGTGAGTGTGATAATATGGTTGTAAGTGAGTGTACTAAAGAGGATGAGTGTTGTAGTCAATGCTGGTGGAGGAGATGTGTTTTGGGAGGTTAAGGTATTATTGTTTATTTAGGGTGGTTTGGGTGTATGCGGTGGATCATTAGGTTTTGCGTAGTACAATGAGGATAATTTGAATTTATTGGGTAGGTTCGGGGATCAGCTATATGGTGTGGTATATCTGAGTCCGATGTAAGTTGGATGAGGGAGTGATTATCAGAGTTGTTGTTTAAGGATAAGATGCGTATACGGGGTGTTCTGTGGTGGCTCAAAGGTTGTGTTCTTGTGGGTGATTGAATCATGGAGTGTGATTATTTGTGTTGTATTTTGTGTGATGGTTCATGTGAATAGGGGCAGGTGGGCAGGTGGCTGGGTGTATTGTGGAGGTATTGGTTGGTGTGGAGATGAGTGTGTTGTGTATGGGCATCATGAGTAGGAACCTATTGGGAGTTGAGTGGGTTATGTGTCTGGTTTGATCTAGTTTAGGCCTCAGAGTGTTGAGAACTGAAGGTCAAAGATTTGTAGGTTGTGTTCAGATGCTTGTATCAGGATATTAGCAATTTTGTAGATAGATGTGACAACTTTGCTTCTGAACTTCGTAGAGGGTGAGACAGTAAACTTAGGGACATATTTATGAAATTGCGTGACAATTTTGTAAATCTACCCCTTAGTGTCGGATGGGATTCCAACTTATTTTGAGACATAAAACCTATTTATAAGGAGGTTTATCAACTTTATTGGCTGACGTGTGTGGAATGTCAGGTCCTTTTTATGTATGCCTTTGTCGTGTAGATCCTAGGAGTCCCTCAGGATCTGCAACGTTTTGGATGACCTAAACTGAGGGCTTGGTGTCCCAACCCCTTCTGGACACTCCCAACAGGATATGTCAGTTTTTAGACCAGCTAGCTCTACTGTGCCACTACCACCCATCCCCTGTATTATACAGTGGTGTAGGTAGTCTCTGGCAACCACTCAACATGACAACCCTGATTGCTCAGGGACTATGGAAAGCAGTACAGTACGTTTCGTTCAGACACTCATGCTTGCTTTCTCTCAGAAAATACACATGATGGTGATTAGGACGGTTCAATAAGAATTTACGCGCCCTACGACAATCAGGAGACAGAAGCATACAGAAGAGATTGCTGTAACCAATACAGTGAATAGTAGATACATGTCTACCATAGTGAAATGAAGATGAATGGAATTAGTTCAGATAAAAACAGGAGCACTTGTATATTCCTAAAATGTGAGCCCCAAGGAATTTTCTAAAATGTACCTAGCCTAACCTGGATATGTAGGTGTATGTATGGGCAGCCAATAAACCCCTAGGAAAGAACCAGCTCCCTCACCTGGTGGTGTAGAACAAAGGACCCAGTCTCTTCATCAAGGATGACAAACCCCAAGGGATGTCAGACTGCTGCTTGTCAGAGAGTCAACATGCAGGACCCAAGTCTCAGCTTGGAAGGAATTCTCCTCTATTTTGTAGGGGGGCGTGAGGGTCTTTTATACTAAAGTGGTCACTCCAGTTTTTTTTTTAGAATCGTTATGTTTTTAAAACAACCATGCATGTTTTGAAAGCAATCATAAATATTTTGAAAACAATCACTGATTCTCTTCTAAAGTGTGATCATGCACAGCTAGCTGCTGGCCAAGGATGAAAAAAAGTGGTGACCCTTACACAGAATAAATCTACTGTGCCTGGGGACATGTTTAATGTACGTCAGGTACAGAGATTCAGATAGAAAACTAAGAGCCTGGTGTTGCTGATTGTCAGTTGATGTTATTCATGACAGTAAAACCATGGAATAACCATTGGGAATTCAGTGTATTTAATATATTATAAATGGATTACAAATGGCTTACTCTTCCCCATGAATGATTTTTGACTCAAGGATTAAATTACGAAATCCACTAGGGACAACAGGTAGTGCCAAAGGGGAGAAATACTCCTAACTCAGGATTAGTGCTATGGGGATTGTGCACTTTGAAGGGTATTCCTAACCAAATAAAGTATTTCTACTAGTGCAGTTGGGATACTTAAAATGTGCACCTAAGATAAGAAGGTGACACCTAATGAGCACATCATTCATTTTATAAATGGACCATTACACCAATAGGAGTGTGCTGATATTCACATTCCAAATAGAAGGTTCCAGCCACAGCTATTTTGCCAGAGTGGCTGTGCCAGGGCTGCATCATGAAGTGCTGCAATTGGTTGGCAATCCAATGAAGGAGAGTGTTAATCAGTCTATCCACCTCACAACGTACATGCTGACCAGTTGCCAAGCAACTGATTACATATGTATCACTGCACACTGGATCTCTTTCTAGGGAGTTAGCGAAAGGTTAGGCTATGGTCTCATTGTGAATGATTCTTTTGACTGCATTCAGCAGCCTGCAACAGTTGTGATGTTCACCATGGAGTAATTGTAAACAGCTGCGAAACATCTTGGAAGAGTTTAATACCGAGACTTATGAATTGCTTAAACCCAGAGGTCTCACAATTGAATTTGCTGCAACTGACAATGGCAATAATATAGTGAAAGGCATGGATATTTCAGAGCCTTGTGTTTAGCTATTCTCAGTCATTTATGCAAAGCACAGAATAGGTTGAGTATCCTTCAGCGTGCTAAAAAGCTAGGAGTAAAAGCCCTTGTACAGGAGGTGTCAGTACCTTGGAACTCAACCGAATGAATGCTGGAATGCTTGTTTGACCAGTACAAGTCTATCAATGATTATTTAACTCAATAGGGAGGGTATACAAATGCCAAACCAATGACAATGGAGGTGGGGAAATGGGGGCCTCTGAAGTGCCTGAAACAAATGCTACTTTCTTTCCGGATTGTGGCTTGGGAAGTCAGCAAGGAAGACAGTACCATGAGCCAAGCAATCCCATTGTTTTATCTGCTATAGATTAAGTTGAAAAAGGAGAAACAAATCTTCACCCCTGTCAATAAAGAAGCAGCTTTGGTGGATAGCTTAGTCTTTCGCTTGAACACTAATCAAAGGCTGCAAAAAGAAATTATGTCCTCCAAAGACTACATCTCTGCCACAATACTAGATCCATGATACAGAATGGCACAGGTAGATTTCCCTACTTTAACTGACATAGATGTCTTCGCTTAAAATGGTTAGATCATCAGTAAAGTGAGTGATCTAGATTAAAAACAGCTACCAATTCTAGGCCTGGCAGACCTTCCGCAATGCATTCTTCAACCTCCACTCAGGTCAGTGCTGTTGGCTTGCAGTTGTTGCAGCAGCAGCCATAACCACCTCAAGCTAATCCAAAATACACAGCAACAACCGCTTCACTTTCACAACTAACCTCAGCTGGACTTTAGTCAAGTGAAAAGGCACAGCAAGTGACAGCTCAAGCGACAATTCTGAAGATGGTCCAAGACTATCTGGATGACCCAACACAGGTCTACCTGGATCAAGACACCTTGATCTATTGTTTTAACAAGAGAGCACAGTGGTGGCCAGAACCCTTCAGGCTTGCAATAAAGTATCTTACATGTCTAATAGCAGCTATTTCTTCAGAGGGTGTTTTCAGTGCAGCTGGCACAGTTATCATAGTAAGAAGGACTAGTCTCTCACCTGAAACTGGTAATGATTATAAACACTCCATTCCAATAGAGTGTTGTGCTCCTGAAACAACAAAAGATAACAATACTATTTAGTCTAACATCTCAAGTGTTGTTAGTGACTATCCTCTGGGTGACTCCCATGAGTTTGAGGATGAACTCTACTTAACAGACTAATGCAACCGAAGTTACATATAAGAGGAATGCTTAAAAATTAAATATAATTTAAATTTGGTCTATGGCTTACTTATACCACTGATTTGAATATTGTAAATATTAAACTCAAATAGAATGGGCCAGTGTGCATGGCGCAGATAGTCAATCAAGGATAACATAACATTTATTTGGCATGGTCTAGTTGAGTGGTGAGAGCTGAGAAAGACTGATTCAACCTTCGGTTCAACTGTTGACTTTGAAATGAGAAAATGGAAACACAAGCCTCCATTTCCTAAAAAGGAGTTAAATAACAACAAGATGTCTCCAATTCCTGTCCCTATAGTTTCTTTCATTTCCTTGCTGAACTGCGGTGAAGATTATTTCAAACTGAGACTGCCCAATGTATTGTATTGCTTCCATGGAGAAGACAACAACATAGAGCAAGGATGTCTGTTGTCATTTATAGCCCTGAAGAAGTTAATCTGAACACCCTGCATTGGCTGTAGTGCTTTTATGTTTGAAACCTAATAAAGTAAATGTTTGTACATTATTCAGACGACTTTCTTTTTACACACTGGTAATTTAGAGGATTCTCTAAAGTGAACTAATTTGACAATCATGCTGGCTTACAGGGGCTGTGAAAGCAAAGTCTTTTGGATGTCACTTTTTCTAAAACACAACAACCTTTAAATAGCTGTAAATCCAATGTACAAATATTTTTAAAATATATCAGCAGTTAGTGAGGCACAAATGAAGCACTTGTTTTGTTTTTCTGGAGTGTGATAGAAACAAAGATTTTAATATATCAAAACCAATAAAAACACTGTACCTGCGATGATGAATCTTTCTCGATGTGTAAGGGCTCTCTTAATTTATCTAAGCCATCAACTGGTAACTCTTTTACACCTCTTCTTGAGATTTCTAAGGCTCAGTGCGTTGCCACTGCACTATATAAGGAAGTAATCTAGGGTTTACCAACAGTCCAGTTTGAGGAGCATCGCTTTAGCAGGTGACTCCTGTACCTTCCCTGCCATCCCACTTTATAAAGCATAACAAATTAGGGCTTTATTATATTGAGGAGGACACTAAATTGGGCCCAAACACCTTGTGGTATTAAGTCTGGCTCAACCCCGAAGCCAGCCTGAATCCGCTAGATACTAAAGACTGATTGATTGTCATGTAACAATGTCCTTAGAATACTCTGCCTTGCCTATGTCTGTAGAATTTGCCTAGGGCTTGGGTAGTCATTCCTTTTTGATAACACCTCACTTAACTGTGCAAAATATAAAAAAAAGACGAAACACAAGGGGCCACATGCATCAAGCGTTTTTTCCAGTCGCAAACGGGCCAATTTGCAGTATCTGCCAGTTTGTGACCAGAAAAAGCTCTCTTCTGATGCATGAACCCATTTCTATTCACAAATGAGGTAAGTGCAAATTTTTGCGATTACCTAAATTACGAATGCATTTAGAGAATCGCAAATTGCTATTCCCTAAAGGCGATGCATCAAGCCTTTCCTAAATGCAACCAGTTCATTTAGGAAATGCAAATGGCCATCAACTTGAAGTTGATGGTATTTGCAAATACTTTGAGAAATGAATAAAAGTGCATTTTTCAAAGTGACATATGGCGTCCACATTTTGCGAATTGCTTTTAGGTAATGTTTAGGAATCACAATTTATTTTGCGATTCCTACATATATAAGGAATTGCGAGTCCAAAATAGCGGTTCCTTAAAAAATGCTATTTAGGAATCTCAATTCCTTATGTTGATGCATGAGGCCCTTATTCTTACAAAGTTGATGTCTCTCTCAGTAAATTACTGTGTGTGAAAAATCCTCAGTAACAGAATATGTATATTTAAAAAGTTGTATTGGGTAAGAGTTTGATCTTTCTTTATCACAAGATCAATGGGAGAAGTCAATGCTGTTTTGATTTATGGAAGGACAGTGTTTTATGTTTTGTTTTCTGCTGTGTATTGCAAAGATATCTCAGCTAATACCTGCCCTTGTGATGGGAGATCTCCAGCTCATGTTGCCACCATAGAGTAGCATTAAGTTATTTACAATTGTTAAACAGTGAGAATGTATGTTTTTATGTGGGGCCCTTTTGAAAACAGATATACTCTCTAGAAATATTATGTTTTGCTACCACTGGTATTCAGCCTTTTCTTCTTTCAATGAGGTCTATGTTAATATGTCATATTATTTTATGCAGGTTTGTAAAGTCAACAATCACCTGAGTGAGTTCCTTGTGCTCAGTTAGCCTAGTCAAACCTAGGGCCTAGTGAGACTACTTAAAAAGCCAGGACTTCAGCTTTATGTGGAATTCAAGAAGTGGGGTGGAGGCACTTATGTGTAGGGGCAGGTTCCTCCACACTTTAGGAGAAAAGGAGGAGAATGTACACCATGGATCTGGTTTTCTGTATGCGTGAGATCTGTTCAAGTAGGAGTCTGGAGGAACATAGGTGTACGGAAGGTTTGTGAAAGCAGACACTACTGTTGTCGGATGCTGGGTCACTATTATGTAGTGTCTTTTTGTGGATCACAGTATAGTAGGTGTTCCTGTAGTCCAGCCTGCTTGTGACCAGTGCATGCGTGAAAGTTTATCTGATTGCTCACTGGAAGCCATTTGAGAATAGTCCTCAGCATTGTCAGGGTATGGAAGCATGAAAAGGTGATGGCATTGTCTTTGGAGGTCATGTCAAGTTTGCAGTCAATGACAATCCTAAGATTCTTGGCGCAGTTGGTGGGGTGGTTGTTGGTTCAAGCTCTGCTGGGCAGATGGAGTCCCACTATGAAGTGTTGCTCCTGAAGATCAAGATCACTGTCTTGTAAGTGTTCAGCTTTAGACAGTTTGTCTTCATCCAGTGGGCAATTTCAGTCGCACAAGCTTTGAACTTGATTCGGGTTCCAGGCATCTTATCCATGTGGGAGAAAATGAGCTGAGTGCCCCTGGTGTGGGAGAGGACATCAATGTTGCGAGAGTGGATGATGGTAGCCTAAAGGATCATGTATTTGTCGAAGAGGGTCGGGCTCAGGAAGGGTCCATTCAGGACTCTGCATATAAGGTTGTGGGTGTCCGAGATGTATGGTGCCAGGCTGACTGAAAGGTTCCTTTCAGTAATTAAGGATCATATCCATCAGAGTGAGTGTCTTTGGGTTCCAATGTTGTATAGGCATTGGAGGAGGATGAGGTGGAAGACTATGTCAAATGCTGTGGAGAGGTCCTAGAGGATGAGGGCCAAGTTTCTCCTCTGTCCAGAGAAATGCATATGTCATCCATGGTGGTGATGATGAGGGATGTTTCTGTTTGTTTGGATCTGAACTCAGACTTCACGGAGTTAGTGGATGCTGAGGAATTCGCCGAGGCATCTCTTGATGATTTTCTCTAAGACATTG
Organism: Lissotriton vulgaris; assembly: GCF_964263255.1. Taxonomy (NCBI): domain Eukaryota; kingdom Metazoa; phylum Chordata; class Amphibia; order Caudata; family Salamandridae; genus Lissotriton; species Lissotriton vulgaris. The sequence goes on from NC_141693.1 coordinate 393,144,940, forward strand.
GCTTGGAGTGGTAGCAGAGGGATTGCCATGTAGTTGGGGAGTGCTGAAGGGTCCATGGAGGGTTTCTTCAGCAATGGTAGGGCAGTTGCATGTTTAAAAGCATCAGGGAGAGGCATGAAAGTGGAATGGGCATTCAAAATAGGTGTGAGCATGGTGCTGATTGGTTGCAGTCCTCTGCGGTTGGCAAGGCGGAGGCAGGGGCCGATGGGGCCCCTAAGCGGATGGACATCTTGGGGGCAATGGTAGTCCTGGGATGATGACAGGGAATGTGAGTAGCATCAGCTCATTGGATAAGATCTGGAGGTGTTTGTTGAGGTCTTTTGGGTTCAGTTGTGATTTGAAGTTGCTGTAGATGGCAATTGTTTTCTTGCTGACAAATTGAGGGGATTGTTGCAGAGGTCCTGCAAGAGGGGGATCTATATTGGAGCTGCAATTAGTGAGGCAAAATCTTTCCCCATGGTGAAGATTTCTTTGCTCCTGTTGGTGCTGGCATCGATGCGGTCCACCAGAGAAGCACGTTTGGTGGTCCAGATCATTTTGTGGTAGTGTCTGAGGGGTAATTTGGACGTGCTCCTGTCTGTATTGTTCTAGCTCATTCTCCATTTGTGCTTCAGTAGTTTGCAATGGGGTTTCATCAGTATGTATTCCTCCATGTACCAACATGCCTGGTATCTAGGTCTTGTTGTATTGGGTTGTTTGAGGGGGGCAAGGTGGCCAACTAAGGAGGTGTTCAAGTTTTGGAAATTCTTGATGGCTTTTGGGAGGCTGTTGCTGTTTGTGCCAGTAGATATTGCAAGGATGTTCTTGTCAGTGAAAATGTTTCAGTTTCTCTGGGATGTTCTGGAGGGGGTGTGTGTGCACTGTACTGCGATGGGTCTTGATAAGGGTGTGGTCTATCCAGGAGGCTCATTTGGGCTTGTCAACTCTGATGCTGTTGAAGGTGGTAAAAATAGAGTGGGTCCAGGGAGTGTCCAGTTATGTGAGTAGGTCTCTTTAATCGTTGGGTGGCGCTCAGGCTTCCAAGGTACTCATTGAATGCTCCTGAGTTGGGTTTGGCGTGGTCTTCCAGATGGAAGTTCTGGTCTCCAAGTAGGTTGTAATTTCTAGCGTCTAGGGTGAGTGGTGGGAAAAAGTCAGTGATGGAGTTGATTAAGTTGGTACACATTCCCATAGACTGTAGATGAGAATGCCACTTAGGGTGAAGTTGGCTCTCATGTGGAGCTTGAACAACAGATGTTTGATCATGGAGGATTATGTGTCCGTGGTGCAGCTGATGTTGATCTAGTGGATGGGCTTATCAGGTGTGTCTTGACTGATGATATTATAGCTGGGGGGGTGGCTGTGGCAATGCCAGGTGCCAATGCATGGTTTAGCTAGGTTTCCTTGAGGAAAAGTACGTCTGAGGCATTGTGTGAGTGCTTGCTTGACTGTGTGAGAGAGAGTGGGATGTTGGTGCTATAGGTGCGGGTGCATCCAGTATTGGGTGTGGGTAAGTGCCTGAAAACTTTCAGGAAAGGCAAAAAAACACTCTGGTAGTGTTGTGTGGTGAGGCAGCAGAGTGTGAAGTGGCGGCCAGGGTTGAGGGCACAGAGGGTCAGAGCGGGGTATTGGTGGAAGAAGAGGAGACCAGGGTTCCTGGATCTGGGCGTGGTCCAGGCACGTACGGGCACAGGCTGTCTTGTCTTTGGCACACCCTTGATCTCCTTTAAGCAGGTCCTGGGAGGGAGGTGGAGACACTTCCTATGCAGATGGATGATCGGAAATTCAGTGGTGTGCACAATTTGTGCATATGGATGATGGGAAATCCAGTGATTGCACTTCCTGTACCGATTGATGATGTGAAATCCTGTGATGTCAAATCCTAAGTAGATAGATGATGGAAAAGTCAAGACTTGGTTATTTAACCAATAACTCTGCTTCAGCTTTCAATCTGCTCTCCTCCTCATTTCTGGTCCTTAGCGCCGGGAAACCTCCGGGTAGCTGCGCGCTTTATAAGCTTAAATATAATAATAACAATAATAATAATAAAATGAGTTCTCTTGCTAGGTTTCTTCTTTGAAAGACAGTTTTGGCAGGAAACCAGAGATGTCTCTTTCTGTGCAGATGGATGATGTGAAATCCAGTAATCTCACTTTCTGTGCAAATGAATGATGGGAAATCTCTACACTCCATGATCCATATCATTTTATAACCCATACATTCATAGGATTGTTATAATCTTTTAAAATTAGTCTTGAGACAGTATGTTCTGATAATAATTGCTATTTGACCATTAATTCCCAATTATGAATTTGCTTGATGCTTATATTTTTAATATGACTGTTTTAACCATTTTACATGCATTTATGGATGATTGCGGTTCAAATAAAGCTTTTTTGTTGATGATGATGGTTCACTTAGTTTATCATGCTTTGCATTAAAAGTGCAGGTGCTTGCAGTTATCTGCTCAATAAAATCCACTTTACACAAAGTATTACAAACTTCGCATCACTTTGCACCGGCGCAAAGACTTAGTATATGTGGTACTTTGTGTGTAGTTTAGCAAACAGCGTTTCATTTGAGAAGATCCTGCTCATGTAATAAATTATGAAGTTGAAAATATTTCTCATCAGTATTAAGTACCTGGGAAGGAATAAGTATGTTCAGTTTCTTTAAAATGGTAAATTCAACAAGAGGATTATTGCTAATTGGGAACTGTCATACCTTCCGTCGATCATCTTATTGTGTTTGCTCTGTTCAACTTGAGTGGTCAGGGTACACCCAGATGTGGGTCCCTTGCTCACGTTCCCACTGGATTCAAGCTATCCTGTCTGATGAAGGGTAATACCATGAAACCAGTCCCAAGATGTTTGTTTCCGGTCCAGGGAGGACCTGGCCTGGCAATTTGGGCTGGACTGTTCCCATGAGGAGCAGGGTTAAGACTGATTTGTATATGGATGGGTCCAAACTAGGGTGGCTTAGTGAGCAGAATGGAGATAGATTCACTCCGTCTATCATCTTATTGAGTTTGCTTTACCTTATAGCAATTATCAGGGGCACACTCCAGAAATGGTTCATTCCCATTCATGTTTCTAACCCTTATCGGATTTGAATAAATAATCAAGTGGAGGTTGTTTTTTTAATGAGGGCTTTCGGCGTGAGTTGTATTGCAGGTGGAGGACTCCTCATTTGTAGTGACAGGAATTTGTATTCATTGTATTATTTATGTTATTATGTAATTATGTAATATTAATATGTAACACAAATCATAAAACACAAACCTTGCCAATGGCTGAAGGAGCACTGAACATATGCAAAACAAAAAAACAGTTCACAACTATTTGTATTGACGTTTGTTGTATCGCGTTTTAGGATCCGGGTAAATTTTCCCCCATTCATGTCCTTATATAGGTACAATTCACACTGCCCTAATATAAGCATAGAAATCATTCCCTTATTTAGACATAGCCCATGCAGACCAAATACAGGCATGGCTACTTCCACCCGTATCAAAACGTCACAACGATTTCTTGGAAAATCGGCTTAAGTAGTCAGGGACCTTCCCTTGCTTGAATATTGATTTGTCCAAAAACTCATGTCCTTTACAAAGAACTACTATTCCCTTGGGGTTCTTTCCTGACGTTATTATGCCCGACTTTACGTCAAACTACACACCTTCAAGGTATAAATATGCCTTCACTTGCTCTAGCAAGAAACAGTGGTTCGGAGCAGTTCGACTATCTACTTGCCTGACGCAGCTCACTACAGCAAGTGCCGAAGGAAGTCGACTCTCCAGCTAAAGCACTGATCGAGAGGCTGCATTTCTCTCAGCGAGAATCCAGCTCCAGTGTTTCCAAGCTCCCCTTGCGGGGTGTTGGGAAATCAAGTCCCGAGACTGAGATACCAGACCTTCTTCATTCTAAACTAAAGGTATGGAGCTGATTAGAACCTAGAGAAACCTTGGATAGATTTTTGGCAAAGAAAAACTAAACCTATGCTACACCCCACTTACACCTTCCGGTGTACTAGGCTTAGATTAGGTACATTGGGGTAGGCGTATTTTAGAAGCACCAGTTGATTAATTTTAGCCCTTGTTATTTATGTATGTATTTATATATGGTTTAGAAACCATACAATGCTTTTACAGTATTATTTTATAATGTTGTTCTCGCTGTACACATTATTCTTTGCAGTCTGCATTGCTTGCATGAGAAAGAAGACTGTTCAATAAATCCTTTTATTTATTCTTTACCTGGGCCTTCCAGAGTACTTGCTGCAGCGGCTCCAAGTGGTGCAGAACGCCGCTGCGAGAGCAATCTATGGATTAAATAGACGGTCCAGTGCATCGGGCCTGTTGATAACCTTGCATTGGCTTCCTATCCGGAAACGGATCGCCTTCAAGGCTCTGACTCTGGCCTATAAAGCTCTCCACGCGGTGGGAGCAAAGTACCTTCAAAAGAGACTGGTCTTTTATCAACCGACCAGGTCTTTGAGGTCGGAATCCCTGTTCTTGGCAGTTGTTCCGCGTGTGAAGAGAGCGCGCCTTGGAGGCCGCTCTTTTGGATTGCTGGCGCCACAGTTGTGGAACTCTCTGCCGCTTGCTCTGCGGGGAGCCACCAGCCTGCTGGCTTTTAGAAAAGGCCTTAAAACCTGGCTGTTTACCCAGTAGCCGGTTTTTCTTGTATGTATTTGTTTGGCACTCTGTTCTTTCTTTTATCGGTGTTATGTTACTGTGTTGCAGCCTTCCTTTTCCAATAAAGCGCCGGGACACTCTTTTTGAGTAGCCGTGCGCTATACAAAAGAATAAATAACATAACATAACATAACATAAAACGCCCATGAATAAAGAAGGAAAGACACCATTACCCAAACCTATTTTCTCTTACAGAAGGAACAGGACCATCCGTAATTGTTTGGTCCAAACATATAGAGAACCCAGAATAGGTAGAAAATGCAGTATTGATCAGGGAAAGCCCATCCGAGGAAATCTTCCGTGTGGAACTTGTTCCCACTGTAAATCTATAGTAAAATCTGACAGAATTGAATTGAACGGCATATCGCATTGGATGAACGCACATGTGAACTGCAGAACGTCCAATGTCATATAAATAATAATATGTCCATGTGAAAAGGGTTAAATAGGTGAAACTGGACGTGAGGTGCGACTGCGTCTGACCGAACACAGATCAGCCCTCAAAAATCATAAGAAAAATGCTCCATTAGTAGATCATTGTATAACAGAAAACCTCAAAGAAGATGAATTCAAATGGTTCATAGTGGAAAAAATACAGACAAAAATGAGAGGAGGGGATACTGACAAAAAACGTAAACAAAGGGAACACATTTTTTATGTCCAAATTTAGAACATACACCCATGGCCTGAATAGTAGAGAAGAGTGGGAAAGATTAGTCAGGTAAACCTGGTTGCTAATAAATATACACAATGGACATTACGTTTAATCATTAGATCTAATACTTGTAGCATGCAATGAAAATTAGATAACTGTATGTGAGTTAGGTGATGTGATGCTTATATGTGTTATTTTTTTTAAGGTAAATCATTGTGTAAAGGAAAATGAGGCTTCCATACATAATGTTTAATGTATAGAGAGCTGGAATTTGTGCCTCTTTAGAAATTGACATACTGGCCAAAATCAGTGTAAAGGACGCTCCGGTTGATGTGGGTCTCTGTATTGATTACCCACAATAAATTAACGCTTTTTTAATAAAACATGGACTATTTTTAACAGCCCCCACTTCTGATTCCTACTTATCGTTTCAGACATACTTTTTAGTATTAACAAATTGGGAAGGACTGGTTATCAACTACATATCCCCATGCACGATGGGAGCGTCCTCTTTCTACAAACATTTCTGTAACTTTGATGCTTTGCACTGATGTTTTGCTCTGTATATATTAATATCTGGGACAATAATGAAGTGATAGCTTCACCAAGCAGAGTTCTCTCAGTTGAAACTACCAAAATGGTGGGCTTTTTATGATAAATACGATGGATGTATTAAGTACAGGTTTGCACCATTTTACTCTAAATAGCATATGAAAAAATATATATTTCAATCCAAATAAACATCCATGAATAGAGTACAGTGGCTAAAAAAACATGCATCAACAAATAGATATGCCTAGAACCCATTACGGGTTAGTCCGTTTTTGAAATAATTACCATCAACCGATAGTGTTCTCAACAAATATTAAGCGGATATTTTATTTCTCGAGTTATCCCGTTTTCGAGTATGGCCTTAGAAACAAGAAATATGTATGTATATAGGCTACTAACATAGCCCCCAGATAATCACGATGACTATTGAAGTGATTTTGGGCTAGTCCGTCCTCTACTGTGGACGTGAATAACATGAATCGACCAAAAAACTACAAACATGGCGCACATTTTCACCGGCAAGTATGCCTTAATTTAACAAAGGTGAAAGCAATTGTTCAATCAATTACAATTATCTTGTGTATAAATAAAGACAGCCCGGTGTAGTATTCATTCAGATACCGGATACCAGGGAGACCGGGCAGGAGGTGCGTTCGTCGTCCTTTGAGGTAAGAATAGCGTGTGTTTAAACTATGATAGCGAGCCGGTTAAATGAAACGTAGCTTTGATCGAACTAAGTGTTTTCTAACACGCTCACAAATTTAAATGGGGAACTAGTGAGCTAATAGTAATACTGAGATCCAGCTTACTTCTATTCCTGTTGTAAACGCAGTATTATACCTCAATGGGGTTGGTGTATAAAACAGTATGTGAGGTATTTGAGGCAAGAATAGCTTGTGTCTAATCCACGAAAGCGGGCTCGTTAAATGAAACATAGTTTGCCGGAAAGAGGTGTTGTCTAACACGCTCACAAACTTAAATGGGGAACTAGCAAGCTAATAGTAATACTAAGATCCTGCTTACTTTTATCCCTGTTGCAACTACAGTACTATACTTCAATTGGGTTCGTGTATAAAATAGTATGGCTCTTCAACACGGGGGTAATGAACCAGCGTGTGCTTGATTTAAAAACGCACAATTCAGTACAGATAAAGAATGTATCTGAATACAATAATTTGTAAAAATAAAATGGGAGGAAATAGAAGTGTCCCCACTTTAATTAAGAAATAAAAGTGCCCGTGCCACATGTAACTTTAAGGCAAAAAATCGAATGGTCAGTTGTATATATGTATGCAACATATACACAGTACCTTCATTAAAACTTTTCTTTCTGTTGATTCAGATGTTATAAAGTACCTCAAATTAAAAAGAAGGGGGAAGATCATTATACCAATCCCTTAGGAATTAAGGATTGGGATTGTCCAAACGGAACAAAGAAACACAAATCACTGAGGAGTCCATCTATTGACTCGCATGGCCTTGTAAAAAATACAAAGTAAGCAACAAAAGTTTCTTGTTATGTTGTCTAGACTCTTGCTCCAACTATGGTCTGTGAAGATTCTAAACACAATGTCATTCCATATACAGATCCATTGACGATAAAGCAAAATTGCAGGCGATTATCTATTTCACCTGAACTCCGGAATCAATACTGGTACCGCAAAATAAAAATTGCCATAAATGTAAGATAATTTTGTTCTTGACTCCGTATGAGTTTTTTGACTTATATCCCCACACAATGTATACTAGTAAATGTTATGCACTTTTTTTAGAAAGAAGATGTTTTTAATATAGTCCTGAGGAAGGTGTCCTAAACATCGAAGCACCGAAACGCGTCGACAAAATTGTTTTTTTAACAGATGATTGTATATTTATGTGCTAAGAATCATTTTTTGTGACTTATGAAAATATATGTATGAATTTTTTATGTATAAGAAAATGTTTACATTAAGTCCACTGTTGAAACTTTTTTAAATAAAATTGTTTGAATACATTTTATGTTATGATTTGATTTATGTGCAATATATGATTAGTTGGGGATACAATTGATTCAAGAAGGTGTCATTGTTTATAAATTATACTGATGTTTTAAGTTGTAATACACAGAAAGAAAGTTCCTTTTCTTGTTACGATATTTCCCGGTCCTTTCTGGGTTAATTAGGGAAAACTCTCTCTTTTTTCGGACCCAAAAGAGTTCCACCTACATTTCAAAATTACCGATTCGGTATTTTACCGATTCGGTAAATTTACCGATTCGGTAAATTTACCGAATCGGTAAAATGGGCCTCCTACATCTAGAATAGCCATTTACCGGTCGGTAACGGCTGAATCGGCCTTTACCGGTCGGTAAATGTCTACCTACATCTGGCCCACTTTTCTTATTGTTGGGAAACAAAGTTGTCATGTTTATGCGGTTGTCAGAAACTAAACCCTTCTTGTGAATTCGAGAAAGTTTCTAGTAACTTCTGAGCTAGCTGGCATTCACTATTAAGTTTAATATATTCGATAGAGTCCTAGTCGACCTTAGTCCTACGTCTAATCTAGGGATATATTATTCCAATGCGCAGAGCCTATTCACAGAGTGTTCACATCTAACATTGGCTTCGATTGGAATTCATAGAGCATATTATCAAGGCCATTATCGCCGCTTTATCAGCAGTTTCCTGCCGATAAAAGCGGCGATAATGTATCGCCTGTCCTTGATAACATGCCCGTGAGTTCCAAACAAAAAATTGGAGGTGCATGATATTAGTACAACAAAATTAGAATAATATTATTCATTTGTAATATTGTGTGTTAATTTTGAAATTATGAACGCAATGACATGAAAGATAATAAGTAAACATCAATAATATAGTGCTCATAACTAGTAATTGATATTATTTAGTAATTGCGGTAAATTATATGCCAGGCCAACTCCTACTGCTTACTAATTATAGAATATTTTTTAAATTGTTAGTAATAAATGAATGCCTATTAAAATATGAAATGTTAAGAGCTCCACGAGACAAGGGATGAGCTCGGGATCAATAGTGTCTGGTAGACCTTGTGCTCCAACATTCCAATATTTGTCTTTCTGTTTTGCCCTTTTAATTTGCAGCATTCTGCCGTCATCCGGGTATAAGGTTCTAATAGCGTTCATCGATTTACTTTATTACAGTCATTAACAACCTTAAAATGTACAGTACAACAACACAATTATAAAACAGCCCTTAAACAATTTGCGCATTTAAAAAGATTAAACAAGTCAAATGCCTCAAGATTGACAAGAAAAAAGAGATCAAATCAGCATATATTAAAAATCAGAACATTAGAGGGCAAACAGTAAGGCGTAAGGTCGAGATATAGTAATTAGAATACATAAAATGTACTGCACATTCCTCTATTAAAAAGGCCAGACCGGTCTAAAGTGCGTAGTGAAGGGTGTAGCCATATACAAGTTTAGCCAGTTCTTGGTGCATTACACAAAATACATTTTCGCAAGGCACATTTAAAATTTCGGTTGCACAGACGCCCTAGCCTAAGGCCAAAAACTAATAATGAAGAAAGAGAAAAATAGACTTTATTATTTGATTAATTAGAATCTTTACAATAGAAACACTCTAAAAAATGTTATAAAAAGGAAATTCGGTAAACTAGCCATTAGCAGCGACAATACACACATTTTGGAACCCACTCCCTAAATTGGGAGAGCAGACAAATCTAAAGTGCATGATACAAAGGATGATCAAATCCTATTTAGCTCACTTCTTGGAGCATTGTAAAAAATACACTTTCCAGAAAAAAACATCTGTTTCACTGCACACTTTACCCGAGTAAAGGACACCATCCTTATTAAGTCAATTGACAAACCTCCCATAGTCGACACCAACGACTATCTGCAGGCCAAAGCAAAGTCATTTTCACTGTGTACTTAACCAAATAAAAACAGTAGCTCTAAACTGAATTATGCAATCAGCTGTAATGTCTCATGACCGACCGAACCTTCAATGCAGCTGTTAGGAGTGCCCAGGCCCACTTTCAGTATCTTGAGAGGGCAAGTACAATAAATTCTGTTGTATCAAATTTTTGTTGACATAGTTTCACACCAAGATTGCAGCATAATGGGGGGATTCATCTATATCTCGGGATTTAAACTTATGACAAAATAGTAAGAAGTGTTCCTCAGTTTCCAGTGTATGAGGGCAGAAAGGAAAACCCCTTGGATCTTCTCCGTCTTGTTCCCACTTCGATGTAAAAGACCTAAGTGGCTATCTACCAATTAGAAAACGAATAAACAAGGTCTTAGCCTCTGTGGGGATAAATCTATCAAGGAATGGTTCAAATTTTGGGGATTATTTGTGGCTCAAAAATATGTCCACCAGACCTTCAAATCTCACTTTAATTCATCTCATCTGGAAAACGTACTCCCAATAGATTCCCTTCATCCAGTTAGCTGCATTTTCATTTATCTTGCTGGATTTTTCCCGAACACCTACTAGGTTTAACTGTTTGCATAAGATTTTTACAGCTCTCAGCCAAGGCGTGAGGCAGGATTATCTGCTGCAGAGCAGTTTTACAAGGAGTCAGTTCCTGGGTTGTCCAAAATCTTGCCCAACATGTCAAATATTTTAGGTGGACAATATGATCGATCCTTATAACCCCTTCCATGCTCATGACGAGTATGGCTCACTGGTTAGAGGAGGCATACCCTGAAGCAGAGGTCAGACCCGGAACCAGGGTTCAATTCCCGATGCGGCAGGGACTGAGCCCAAGTGTCCACGGACTCGATAACTCTCACTTCGGTGCCTACTCGAATCACGGGTTCACACTCTGCAACTCTGGGCAATAGCTTGCTTAATCTCCACTACGGCCCCCCACGGCGGGATGCCTGGCTTTCACCCTGGGGATGCCCAGTACGGGTTATCTCACAGGGAAAAGCCAGGACAGGTTCCCAATGCAAGCGCTGAGATGCCCAAGGGTAAGTCGAGCACTATATAAGAACACACATACATACATACATACATCGTCATGCAGTACAGTGCTCTTGTGCTCATGACGAGCTGAGCTCGTCATGAACAATGGGATTTAAGGGACATCCAGCACCGGGGGGAATTGCTATAGCATTGAAGGTGTTAAGATTTATGTCCCGCCTGAAAGGTGTTGATAGGGTGCTAGCTGAAAAATTCAAAAGTGATCTTATAAATGTATTTTCTGTGATGTTTAATCACTAAATGTCCACAGAGCCCTACATTTCTACCATGTACAAAGCCCCACTTAAAGCCACCACACTATAAACGTCATTAGCTGGGGCTCTATTGATCAATATTTTGTGTTTTCTGACAATAACAGCTGACCTATATGATAATAGGGAATGACTTTTTTGCACCTGAAGAGCCCAGGAGAGCTTCTCGGCGAGCTTGACTATCAAGCAGCCAAAGATCTTGACCTATCAATAGTTGAACCATCCACAGCCAATGTATTTGTAAATTAGCAATGTGGGTCTATAGTCATAACAGTCAACTTCCCAGCATTAATATTGAGGCACCTATGTTTGCTAAATCCCACAAAGTGGTTTAACAGGTCTTGCAAACCAATGGGAATATGTGATAATAGCAGGGTGTCGTCAGTGAAATGCAGTACAGGGGTGTAGATGCCATCTATCTTGGCGGCATCATGCTGACAGTTGTTCAGCGCTCCAACCATGCCATCCATTAACAAAGTGAATAGGGTGGGATCCAAAACGCAACTCTGCCTCACCCCTTGTTCAATAGGGATGTTAGGGGATAGGTCGCCTTGATCATTCCACCGGATCTGAGCATACATATTGGTGTCTAATGTAACTAGAACATGAAGGAGATCGTGAGGTGAACCCATCTGGTCCTATTCCTCCCATAAGGTGTGTCTTGGCACTAGTATTATAGTAATTCTGCACATGGCTATGCCTGTTGTTAAAGGCCTTCACCCTCATTGCAAGCCTTTGCCTATGGTTCGCGCCTGTAGCTCTAGTTAAAGTCCTTAAATAACTGTTTCAGCCTTTGCCAGTTACCTTATACAGAATTAGATATGGTTAACAATGAGTTACTGGCATGGTTTTCACTGGGGAATTCTATGTAACATCAAATAGGTAACATGAGTGAAGCACAAGTTGCCTATGATGTCACTCAGAACCCAGAGGTGAAAAACATCCCTGTAATTCACTTTGTACCCATCTATAACTTTATGTTATATATGGCCCACAAAATAGTCTGACCCTGCTTTGAACTGTTAATCAGGGGCAGAGGAGTAATGGGGGAGCCATTTAGAAAATACCTTCCCTGCACCCTTAATCAAACCACTCCTGCTTCTATGGCTTCCTTTCCCCTTCTTTCCCCTCCGGCAGCTTTGCTTTCTGCTTTCAGACAAAGCAGATTGTCAAAGATTTATGTCCGCCTGGCATGGAAGGCCTTCATCAGCCTGGCCTGGAATCCCAAAAAATCCACGCAAAATTTGGAATCGCAAAATTTGCAATTCCTTATTTTGCGAAAGCATTTAAGGAATCACAAATTGCGATTCCTTAAATGCAATTTAAAAAGCACCCAAGTTGAGCAATTTCTCTTTAAAAAAGTAGCAAATTACCACCAACTCCAAGTTGGTGGTAATTTGCGATTTCTTTGAAAAATTCACTTTTTGGCATTTTTCAAAGTGCCATGTGGCGTACATACATGTATGTGTGCTACATGTAAACACATGCTCATTTCAGGGGTGCATCAGGGTGTCCTAATGACACCCTTGCACCCTTGAAATTGCATTCGCAGTTTGCAATTTCCTAATGGGTACTCGCAAATTGCGAATGTCTTCCCATTCATTCCTATGGGCCTCTAGGAACATAGGCATACCAAGGAATCGCAAAATATTTATGAATTCTTAATTACATCTTGTTTTGCGATTCTCAAATAGCGATTCTCAAAAAGCGCTATTTGAGAATCGCAAATACAGTATTTGATACATATGCCCCCAAGTCTTGAAACTTGACAGAGAAATGTGAAGAATCCAATATGCTGGAATAAAAATTTAGTTTTTCCTTCACAGCGTTCAGGATGCTAGAAGGAAATTGAGTGAAAAAACCTTCAAGACAATGACATACAAGATGTACTGTCTTACCCGGCACTGCTGTGTTTCACTCTACAGGGTAAAACACGTGTTCTTGGATCCTAGGGTTGATAGTTCGTTTTTCAATAAAGACTCCAAAGCCAGGTGTAGATCAACAAAGACGGAGCAGGAGGAGGTGACAAACAACATCAGGGATGTGTAATAGAAGTTGGCAGCCCCTTTGAGATGTAAGCCAGAAAGAATACATTATGAACATTGGATGACTTTCTTGGCTGGGCTGCTGCCTGGTGAGAGATCCATTTGTACAAATGGAAAGGCCTCTGACTAACACAGATGAAATGGTAATAGTGCGATCGGGCAACTTCCTTTTGCACACATTCATATGGCTCCAGGGACTTCAGTGTCAGCTGACCTAATTCTAGAGATTCAACTAGAGTTTCTAATAGCTGGTTGAGTGCCTACTGACCACACTTAAGGATAAATTGTATATGTTCTCTCATCTGTAGAGAGTTGATTGTTATGGACAGTGTTCATATGGACATGGCTGTATCTTTGGGGTCCAGTGTGGGTGGGAGAAGGGTATGAGACAATTACTATACATCATGATGTTCAAGCAGTACAGGTTGAAGTTCAGCTGGTACAGGTTGAAGTTCAGCTGAACAAACCTTTTATCCAATTATCTAGTGGTGAAAATGCTCTCCGATATGGGTTTGACTAGAGAACCTACTGTTCAACTTAAGATCCCAAAGCTACTATCTTAGAGGGCTAGGATATCCACATTAATGTTGATAGATTTTTGCACACCTCACGCCACATAACAATGAAGTGTGTATCTGCAGGAAACTGAAGTTCTGCCTTTACGAATGCATACGGGGGGATACAGATTTTTCACCCCCTTCGCCATATATTTGAGAGGAGTTGCTATATTGATTAAGAATCCTTCCCGATTCGGGCATGCATGTGTTCTGATGGACAAAAAGTGGCAATATCTCAGTGTACAAGGTACAAAAGGGAACACTCCTGTCCCATTGATTAACTCCTATGCGACCAATACTAATTGCCTATTTTTCTTCCTGACAAGCTGCATTTCCTTGGAGCCTTGGACAATAATTTGGGGAGACAACCACAGTCTAGTATTAAATCCTGAACTCGACTGCACAAAGGTGGCAGCCCGATGACACAGTTGGGAAGGTGAGACAGTGGCTGCAGATATGAGGGAGAATGCACTGGTAGATATATTTGGATGATGACACCTTCCTGAACATAAAGAATATACATTTCGTTCATTGGTGCCTGATTCTTCCTCAAGGCTGGGTTACTGGCTTAGGACTAGAAATGACATAGGTTAGACTAGAGATGTTCAGCATCTTCCCTGGACTTTATCAAATCACTCTCCAGTAGTGTTAGTGGTGGTACTCCCAAAAATATGCCCATACAGGTTATATGGAGATTGCAGCCCACAAATGTAATCGATCAGGTGTTCCATGAGGAAATTAGAGAAGCTACTCAAAATGAGTTCTTTGCTTACAAATGGTCTGTTGAAGCAGGAATGATGTAGGAAACATATGAGGCTTGTGATCTGTTGGGAATGCATCACTAAATGTATTGAAATACATAAATCGATACAGTCTCGATTGGCTGGTGTGGAAGGGGACTATGTGCTTTTAGAGAAGCAACATGATGATACTTCTGTTCTGGAGCCCTTGCAAACTAAACTTAAAGTGTTCGAAGCCCTTGCTGAGTGGGTAGTATATTTTCACAGTAAATACTATAGGTCACAGTGATATGGAGAGTGGGAATGCCTGAAGCATACTTTGGCATCAATGGTTAAGCTAAAGTTGACTGCCGATGATGTGCTCAAAGTACCTACAGATGAGAGTCAAGTGGTATGTGACTGTGCAGATATTTTGGATATATATTCCAAGGGTTTAAGAATAATGTTTGCTGCTCCCACACATCAGCCCATGAGAAGGAAATGGATCCTTCCCTAGACCAGGCCAACTTAGTATCGCTGGAACCTGAGCACTGAACACCACTGTGTCAACCGATTACTGCAGATTAGAGTAGAGGAAATATTAGAAAACATTGGAGGATGGTAGCACTCAATGGTGTTGTGGCCCCCTAGCCGTATTTTACAAAGAACATGTGGAGGAATTGATCCCAATTATATTAAATTTTTTTGAAAAAGCATATCAGAGGGAGAGACTGAGGGAGACAATTGTCATCATGATTTTGAAGGCAGACAACCACCTGACTGATGCGGCTCATATCGACCCCTATCTTTGATAAATGTATGTGGTAAAATATTAATGAAAATTCTACCAAACTTGCTGTTCCGACTAATGCCTCCACTTGTGAGATCAGACCAATCCGGCCTTTCCACTACGGACAATGTTCGTACATTGTTTGCCCTGCACATATATTAAATCCAGAAACAGCGGTGTTGCAGATGATCCTAGATGCTGATAATGTGTTTGACTTGATTGAGTGACCTTTTTTGTACTCTAGAGACTCTTTGTTGCAAATGGTTTCACATGCTAGATTACACTAATATTCAATACACCTACTGCCAGAATCAAAGTGGAGGGTATGCTAGCTATTAGCATATGAACTCGACAGGGCTGCCCAAGATCCACTATCCTGTCCACCCTAGTGATGCAACCCAAGGCATGGTTATTGACAGAGCATTGTCATGGATGAAGGAAAGTGTGAGGGAGTCATGACTTGTTAAAGTCATTGTATGCTCTTCTCATGGTAAAGAACCATTACCTCAAATTGGATCCCATATTAAGAGAAATTATAACATGTGGTGGATGAACAGAACTTTCAATCTATTATACAGATGGATTGAAATCCACATTGCAGTTGCAGGCCGAATTGCATTGATGAAAATGGTGGTTCTATTTAAGGCTCTGTACTTTTACTAGAACATTCATTTTCCTTTAAATAACGCATATTTTTACACAACGACATACACTAGTGATAATGCTGGATTGAGCCGGTAACCAGTACTAGTCGGGCTATATTACAGAAGCCATATGAGCAGGGCAGCTGTGGTGCACCTCATTTTTAAGTGTACTATTTAGTTATTTAATATGCCCATCACTGAATACCGGGGATGACTGAAAACAGATAGCAGCCCGGGCAATTCTATTGGACTGGACTCTGGTGGGAGGGGTTATGGAGGAGGGCAGAAGGGCTAGTGTGAAGCACAACTGCTTAACTAAACAGGCATCCAGCACTGCTGCTTTTGTTACAGGGTGCCAATATTGTAGCACTCCTGCAAAACCAGCCCCCAGTAACAAAAACAGCCCCCCTCCAAAATCGGTCCCCACCCATCCAGCCCACCTGGGAAATGCCTGATGCTTGTTACAGCCAGTCCTGCCCTGCTGGATACACAATTGTATACAGGTCACTCTCTATGATCTAGAGAGAGGCCTGGTCGATCCAACTCTAATTCAATCTGCTCTGCATCTCAGACCATTTTAACCTGGTTGCGAGATTGATACAGTTGGATGAACGAGTAGGCATTGGCAAGCCTTCAAAATTCACAAACAGAATTTGACCCAGCCCTAATGACATAGTTGAAAACAAAGGAACCTAGAGTGTTGGGAGAGCTCTTCCCATATCAAAAATGTATAACATTCTAGGACTGTCTGGATGCATCTACAAACTCCTTGCTAGAAATATTACCTATTCCAATCTAAACAAAATCTACTAAGAGGAATGCTCCTCTTTTCAGTTGCAAAAATAACAATTGATCGACAGAATGCAGAACAATTTCATGCATTCACCCCAGTACAGAGATCTGGGCCTAAATCCATCCGTTTTTTTCTCACCATGCTATTCCATTTTGTACCTAGTCACATGCAAATCAGCCTTGACCCTGCGCCCAATGGCAACTGTATAGCCTGAAGTGCCAGTCCAGGTCCTCCCTGGACTGGAAACAAGCATCCTAGGACCAGTTTCAGGCTTCCAGCCCTCATCAGCCAAGATCGCTTGACTCCAGTGGCATGGAGAGCACAGAACCCACATCTGGGCATACCCGTCCCACTTGGGTGGCAAATGCAAAAAGAACAATTGATGGACAGAATGCAGAACAATGTCATACATTCATCCCAGCACAGAGATCTATGCCTCAATCCATCATTTGTATGCTCACTATGGGTGAATGTATGATTTATAACCCTGGGCCGTGAACTATGCTCCGCTAGCGGAGTTAGCGAAGTTTCAGTAACTTCGCGGTTCGCGTAGAGAGCGAAGTTGCCGAATACTACGCAATCTACAGTGTAGCGTAGTTGTTTTTTATCCTCACGTGCTCAATATGCATTCTCGCGTGTGCGGTAACGACTTACCGTGATTATGCGTTCGACGACTCGATTTTCAATCCCGGTCGAGTGCTCCACGAGGTTTGGAATACGGGCGCACAATCCCGCAAGACTGCGCGAACGCGAACACGTCTTTCGGACGCACAAACACGTCATTCGGACGTGCTATCTTCCTTCCAGCACAATGTTGGTAAGATCGCGTTTCCGAACACGCAAAAACTACAATCTGGCACATAATATCTCTCGATCTTCTTGAAAATTATCATTTTGTTCAGAAAAACCCCTCAGATTGTGATTTGACTGTAGTCTTTTGTGCAAGGAGTCCTCTTTTTTTCTACTCTTTTTTTCAAGAGGAAGGAAGTGCCCCTGAGATTCCAACTTCCTGTTCCTGTCCAGCAGGCTCCTCCCAGTGCTTTGTCCATGTGCTGTTCACTTTCATTTGGATTTGAAGCTGGAAGGATCACTTTGTGTGTATGTCTGCTGCATCATTTCATTGGATTGGATTTATTGAAGATATTTGGATTTGAAATTGTATTTTACATGTGAGTTGGAGAATTGGTGTACATGTTTGTTTGATTGGGGCTTTTTTTTACCTACAGTTTTCTGGGTTTTTCATCCTTTTTTAAAATGATTGTTGTGGGAGGCTTGTACTTTCATAAGGGGCCAACTTGTATTTCTTTGAAATTTCAGCCAGTAGGCCCAGATGTACCCATGGGTCCAACCATGTTTCTGTGGTGTCTGTTGAATTTGAACTTTTTAAACATCATGGATGGCATTGGATTGAATTGCAAACTTTTGGAGTGGAATTTCAGTTTTTGGGTGTGTGTTAATTAAATAGAGGCTTTTCAGCCAATAGGTAACCCTAGGAGTTCATATAGTTAGTGTAGGCCTGCTTGAGTTCATTGTATGTACTTTCTGTGATTCCTGGCCATGTGGTGGCGGCCATTTTGTGGGACCAGCCACTGTTTTCTTGCTATAGGCCTCCAAGCTTGTGGCCAACTCTGCCAATAGGCCCAGAGGTACTCATTATCATTCATCATGGGTGCATGAAAGTTAAATAGTATATTTTTGTGTTGTCTGTTGAATTTTAACATCATGTACGGCATGGATGGCTTTGGATTGATTTGCAAAACGTGTTTTTTGGGGTGGAATTTCAGTTTTTGGATGTGTGTTAAATAAATAGGGCTTTTCTGCCAGTAGGTACCCCTGGGAGTTCAGTTCGCGTAGTTTTGGTAACTTTGCACAGCGCGACAACGCGAACTTACAGTTTTTGTCTTCTTGTACAGTTTGCGATGCCGAACACACCGAATTTGCTATCTGGCAAGCAATATGTCTCGAGCAGCATAAAACCTTGATAATTTCATTCATTTTGCTAAAAAAAACTCCTCAGGTTGTCATTTGGTTGTGGTTTTTGGAGCATGGAGTCATTTTTCCCTGTAGAATCCTGGGCAGCAGATCTG
This sequence comes from Lissotriton vulgaris, assembly GCF_964263255.1. Lineage (NCBI taxonomy): Eukaryota > Metazoa > Chordata > Amphibia > Caudata > Salamandridae > Lissotriton > Lissotriton vulgaris. The sequence goes on from NC_141693.1 coordinate 393,163,678, forward strand.
GCGTGCTTTTTTACAGGCAAGATCAAACTCATCCAGGACTCCTTTCCTTCGAGTGGACCGGTCACGTTGCCGGTGCCAGAGGCGGGTATGCCCCCCTAAGCATGGGCGAATTTTGCGGATCTCGCGTTCGCGAATTTTGCGGATTTGCGGATTCGCAATCCGCAAAATCCGCGAATTCCCGCGAATTTGCGGATTTTTTTTTTTTTTGTGTTCGCCCGTGTTTCTGCCAGTTCGCGAGGGTTTTTACAATTTCGCAATTTGCGAACTTACCTGTCGGGTCGCAAGTTTTGCGAACTTGTTGTTTCTACATGTCCAGCCTGTTTGGGACACTCTTCTTCATCACTGCCACTCTCTGTCACCACTGCCACTCTCTGACTACTCATGCCACCCTCTGGCCCACCCATGCCACCCTCTGTTTCATCACCACACCCTCTGGTTGTCCAGTGTACCTTATTTTCGGCAAAGCAAAGCACACCTTCCCTGCCTCAAGTGACCTGAATTAATTTGGGGCTGATTAATGTGTCACAGAATATTTTTTTAGCTGGCACCTGCTTCCTTAGTGCGCCCTGATTAGTGATCTTTTGCACTTGCTAAGTGCTTTCATTGTTGCAAAATTAGTTACAACACCTGCCCTGCCCCAACTGACAATAATGAATTAGGGGCTAATTAATGTGTCACTGAAAGAATTTAAAGTTCCAGCCTGGCACCTGCTTGTCTGCTCCTTTAGCTGTAAATCAGGACCTTTGTGGCATACAGTTAAGGTCAGAGCAGGGTCACACAAAATAGTTGCAAGCAGGCAACCGAATTCTGGAGGGCCCCCTCAGGAAGCACTACAAAGAATCGTTACAAATCATGAGGTTGACCTTTTGCACCTGCTCATTGCTTTTGCTTTTGCTGAAATCGTTTTTCGGTTTTTTTCGCGCTATTCGCGGGGCGCGGCGTCGTGCGAAACCGACCGCGGAAGCCGTCAATTCGTGCGAATGAGCATTTTATTTTTTTGCGGCTTGTTGTTTCGCGAGTTTTTTTGCAGTATTCGCGAGCCGCTTGCAGCGCAACACGCGAATTTACCCCAAGGTCGAGTACGGGCGCGGCCATTTTGTTTCCGTGACGTATTTCCGTTTCCGCCCGCTATGTATAATCTCGCGCACTAAGCGCATTGCGAGTAGAGGTTCGCACGAGATCGCGCGGGAAATCTACAGGTTCGCACGAGATCGCGAGGAAAATCTCGCGCGAACTTTCTTTCGCGCTCGTGAACGGGCGCCGGCCATCTTGTTTTTCATTCATTTCCTGTGTCTGGGCATGGTGTTTAATCCTCTTGGTATCTTTGCCATCCTTTGCTTGTTTTCAGTTTTTTTTTTACGATTTTGCTTCTTATCTATCCCTCTCTTTTCCTAGCTGTATATTTTTGTCTTTTCTGCTTTTTTTCTTTACTTTTAAACTACTTTTTTAAACTCTTTTCTTTTCTTCTTCCCTATCCTATTCTTTCTTAATTTTCTACTTCTTCCTACCTTACCTGCCCAGACCATGGTCAAGCCAGGCGCCGTGAAGCTGCCCAGGCACTTGAGGGCCGCAGCGGCGGCGGGGAGTAGTGCTGGACCCAGTGGCAGGACAGCATGCGGGAGATTGAGGGGGGAGCAGGTGACGCGACGGGAGATCTTCAGCCCGGAGGAAGTGGGCGCGCTGGTCTACTTCGTCCAGCGCCGCCTGCCCAGGACCATCGCGGGAGGCGGCAGGATCGCGGCCGGCGGCTACAACATGCGGGAGCGCCGGAAGCGGTGGGAGAAGGTGTGCTGGGCCATATCCCACCTCTACGGGGTCCAGCGCACCTACAGCCAGGTCACCCATCGCTGGACGGACCTCCTGGACCGCGAGCGCGACCTGCTGGACCAGCTCGGCTTGGAGATCCCCGGGCTTGGTGAGTAGTAGTAGCCATTTAATCACTCACTACTATGATGTTTTCTCCTGCTCTGTGTTGTTGTATTGCAAATATTTGTTTTTTACATGGAGCAAGCCAATAATGCCGCTGATGACGATTACATTGTAGTTAAATTATATTTCAAAATCTTCTGTGCATTTCAGGTGCACTGCTCTCCTTCTCAGTGGCGTTGCTACTATGCTTATTTGTTTTCTATTTCGTGGTCTCATTGGCCTGAGTAACTATTATGTATGAGTGTACTTTACAGAACTGCGTAATGCTAGACACTAGGGGGCAGATTACATTTACAAGCCCCTTGCGCCACGTTTACGTTGCCTTGCGTGACGCAACAGCGGCGTAAACGTGCCGCATCCCTGCGAGTCATTTACAGCATGACGCATCTAGGGAGATGCGTCATGTTATAAAGCCATGGGCCTGCACCACAATGGGTGCGTTCCTAGTACGCAGGGTGGGCGCCGCGGTCCAGCGGCTGTGCGCCTCGCAAAATTGCCTGCGTGAAATGTACAAGATTTAACGCAGGCACTTCTGCGACGCTGCTACGTCAATTCAATTCCTTATGTCTGCTCGAAGCAGGCGAAAGGACTGACACAGCATGTTAAGTATTGGGTGGCCCTGAGCATTACTGGAGTTGCATTGCGTTGGCGACGTGACTCCAGCGATGCGCCGCTCTTACGTGACGAGATGCCTCACGCAAGTGGCTACCCTTGCGCCAGGGCGCGCCGCATTGTAAATGAGGCACATCTGCCGTGTCGCAAGGGTAGTTTTGCGTGACGCATTTGATCTGGCGCATCTCTGGAGATGCGCCAGAACGCGTAAGTAAGTATGCCCCTAAGGGGCAGAATTGCAATTACCGTCGCATCCCTGCAAAGTAGCAGGGATGCGCCATTAATTGTGCGGCCCGCTACCACCACCAAACATGGTGCGCCGTATTTGCAATGCGGCGCACCATGGGCCCAAAACGTCACCGAAGCTTTACTGCTGGAGTTGCGTCGCAACGATGGCGCAGCTCCATCAATGCTCTGGGGTACCCTATCTCCCCAATGCTGGGTCAAGCCGTACGTCTGCTTCAAGCAGGTGCAGGGTTTGTGTGACGCATCATTGTCCTAAAGGTGACTGATTGATATTTTGTAGATTTCCCTCAGCCACTATTAGGATGTGTTCCAGCGCAGGAATGCCCTCCCTTGCGCCGGAACGCCCCCTGATGGCGCAGGGCTTTATAACGGGATGCATCTCCCAAACGCGTCACGTTGTTATAATATTATACGCCGCACCATGGCGCCCTTTTTTGTTTAGCTGCTGCGTCACAAAAGTCACGCAAGAACGGCGCAAAAGAGCCACAAGGGCTTAAATCTGCCCCTTCCTTTGTAACCCTGACAATAAGAAAAATAGTGGCGGTGGATTGATAGTTTGACTATTTAAATGACTGGTAATGTAGCAGGCAACTGTTAGTGTTGTCACTGATCTGACTGAAATCACAATGGAGTTTGTCTGTCACTTTGCGTCTTGCCTGCGGACTGCTGCCTGCCAGTCCTAGGTGAACGTTTCAGTACTTTGTTTAGTGAGTTACGTGACTTTCGAAGTCACAGGTCCGCAAATAAATGAAAAGTAACCATAATCAATATAATTTCGCAGAAATATTTTGTTATTGTTCTTTTGAAATGTTTGATTTGGTTGACATTGACAAGCAACAATCATCCATGTTTTCTGTTCTTTCTTTCATGTTGTACGTCAGCTCCCCCCAGGGGCGAGAGGAGGACACAGGAGCAGCAGGCGGCGGATGCTGTTCATCAACAGGGCCAGGATCGGGCAGGCGAGGGCTCCTCTGCTGGCCCCAGTAAGTTTTCATTTTAGACTAGTACCCATTTTTCCTAGCGTTCCTCATTTGACTTTTTTCAAAATTGTCTTTGCTCTTCTTGTAGACTGTATCTAAATTCTTATCCTGCCTCTACTATGACTCCCTGTGGTATTACTAGATTATTCTTATTAGTCTGTCTGTGTAGCTAACTAAGATTGCACGGTTGGCGAAACTCCCATGATTCTAGTCAGCAATAGCTCTATCAACTTAGTGCAGTCCTCTGGGATTGTCCATAATGTCTTTTGAACTGTTCTATCTGGACTCATGCTTGCAAAAATTGCAAAACCTTTCGCTCAGTCACTCTAGTCTGGACCAAAAAACACAGATTGTATTTAAGTTTAAAAGCTTTATTAAAAGTAAACACATTTATTAAAAGAAGTCATAATAAAACTAAACGTTTAACTGATAATGGAAAAGTGGTTAGTGCTGACGATTAATTGAAGACATTTCTTGTGGTCGAGCCGAGCTCTCACCTGGTTTCAACTTGATCTTGTTGTTAGAAGTCCATCTTCTGTCTGTGTGGAGAAAAATGGTGCGTGTTAAAAAAACAGCCTTCATCAGTTGTGCCTAAAAGTGCAGCAAGACAACCTTCCCTGGAAAAAGGGACATTTTTTTTAAGTTTAACGTAGACAGTCACAAATTACATTGTTTTCACATGTCTTCATTCCTAGACCAAATACAGGTGACTAGTGAGTGCTTCATTCTAACATTCCTAAATGTACTTTGTAGGTGGAACATCTGGTGGCGGGGCCAGTGTGGAGGTGGTGGTGCTCGACACGGAGGCGGAGGGCGATTCTTCAGGGGAGGAGGCGGCGGCGGCAGCTGTGAGAGTTGAGACGGTGGTGGTGGCGGCCAGAGGTAAGCTCTTATATATTCCTTACTTATTGAGATTGAAGACTAGCTGGGAAGGCAAGAATATGAGATGCATGGCTGGGTGAATGATGAAGCAATGATGGGTGGAAGGACAACAGCCTGGGTGGGTGACACAGAAACTGTATGTGTCCATATACCTGGATCATGCTACTATCTGACTCTTAGGTAGCATATGTGTATCTAGAGCAGGGGTACTCCTAGTACGGCCCGCGGGCCGGTGGTGGCCCGGCAAGCCTTCGTTGGCGGTGCGCAGACCTTGCAGACAATCACTGCTCCCCCGGCCCCCACAGAGCAGAGGCTTTTTTGTATTTCACCTGTTAGCGCCCCTGCATCTCCACTCTGACAATCACTGCTCCCCCGGCCCCCACAGAGCAGAGTGGAGATGCAAGGCCACAAAGAGGTGAAATAGAACAAAGCCTCTGCTCTGTGGGGCCGGGCAAGCAGTGATTGTCAGGGTGGAGAAGCAGGGGCGCTAAAACAAACAAAGCCTCAATAATATGTTAATGGTCTTTTAAAGACCTGTTAAGTACTTTGGTGTTGTTGTCTGTGTGTGCGCGTTGAGGAAGCGGTCTCAACCCGGGCTGAAGGCTGACACAGATAGACACACACACAGTGAGATGACAGAGGGGGAGGGAGAGGGAGGGCAGGAGGGAGAGAGAGATGGAGGGAGGGCAGGAGGGAGAGCAGGAGGGAGAGAGATGTATGTAAATGCTGGGTCTGGTGGCTCAGTGGATGAGGGCATCTGCTGCAGGGACCTGTGTGCAACCTCATGGTCACAAGTTATCGTTTTGCTTTAGCCCCGCCCCCTCTGACTCCGCCCCCACCAGTGCGGCCCTCGGCCCCAAACTACACTGTAAATGTAGCCCCTGAGAGAAAGTTTGTGAGTACCCATGATCTAGAGAGAGTAGATGGTCAGTGGATGAACTAAGTGTAACTTTGAAGAGCATGTAACACTGCACCCGCACGTCCGTTCCAGTGTAGGAAAGGCAAGGAAAAGAACTTTTAATTTTGTCCAAATACTACCATAAATAGTAGCAGTAGTTTGTATTGCAAGCACTGCATAGATCCGGTTATTATGGTGGCCACTCCCTACCTCTCTTAATAAGTTTAGTAGTACTCAGTCATTCATGTGTGGATGTATCACTGGTCACTCAATAAAAAGCAAAGCACCTAAAGTCATCCCATATATAAGCAAAAACATCCCATGTGAAGTGATAGATAATCAGATTATTTATCTTCTTCAATTTTCCATTTCTAGTACTCATTTCCACTGTAGGGTGAAAGTTAAATTAATTAAGCAGTAGCCCTTGAGTTGTAACAGAGTATTCTCAGTGCCACCCGTAATAGAAAAGTAAGAAATTCACCACCTGCATGTACTGGACGGGTACAGTAACGCAACGGCAACGCAAGTCTAGGTCACTCCTCATGGCGTGCGTCTCTTTTTCTCGGGTGCAAGTTTACCGCGCTGGCATTATGCCGGCTTGCAGAAAATAACGTACCAATTTTCCAAAACAAGAGATAAGAAGAAGAATAAGACTGGTGTACTTTCATAGTCGACTCCAATGGAAGTCCACAGTGCTCATAGAATTTGTTCCTTAAACTCCCACTAATGTTAGAGCAAGGATGAAGAAGTGTGAGGTTAGATAGATACTGGCCTCAATAGTTATGTAATGCACTTGCAAGTTGCTAGTTGTACTGCAGCACAAATTTCTGCTGAATGATTGAGTTAATCTTAAAGAGCATTGGTTACAGACTATGTCTTTCTTTCTTCATATAGGTTCTCCTTCCAAACGAACAAGGAGGAAGTAGCTGGCTAGAGCGGCCCGGCAACGGAGGATCGAGGCCACTGTTGCGGAATATCGGCGGCTGGTGGCCCTGGAGGACGTGGAAAGTGTGCGGGCGACAACTACGACAACGTCGTCTGCATCGGCCTCCGTGGCCCCACGGGCTGCCACCCAGCACAGTGGTCCACCGAGACTGAGCCGGGCTGCCAAAGGCAAACGCCACCGCCGAGCAGCAAGGCCAACAGCTGCCTCTCACAGGCCTTGCACCTGCAAGGCAGTGAAGGCACGCCTGCGCCGCACTACCCTGATGGTGTCCCGCCTTCAGCAGGAGCTCGCCTTGCTCCGCGAGGAGCATGATGCCCTGGCCCAAAAAGTTAACAGCATCCACCCATAGTGTCCCTTGCCCCTTTTTTAGAGACTTTTGGGGGGTGGGAATTGGGAGTTGGGTTTTTGGGGACTTTTGAAGGACAATCGTTGGGGTTAGGGAGGGTCTTGCGGGAGATTATTTTGTTAGGGATATAAATATACTTTTTCAAACTTTATCTGAGCATACCTGTTTTTTACTGCTTGCCTGGTGGGTGGGGGTTTAACGTTGACTGTTTTCCTGAAAGTTTAGTTCCATTTTCTTCCTTTAAGTGTAAATGCCCAAATGTTTTCAACACTAAGTGCCTCTCACAGACTAAGTGAAGTGAATCCAAGAGTCCTAGGACTTTAGTAGTACTACCTTCAGTCTCTCGTCTCTCGTACTAATACTCCATTATACCCCCAAACCACCAAACGCTTATCTTACCTGTAATTTGTGTTTGAAAGTAGGGCTAGGCCCAGGGCTGGCTCCACGGGAAACACCGAATAACGTTGGCAATCTTGGTCGGATAAAATTTCCTCATAGCGGTGGTACTAGTGGTGTGACACAGTGGCAGTTGCATGCCTATGAAAAAAAAGAAAATGAAATCTGGTTTGTCCTCCTGAGCAATTCAACGGTACAACTGAGAATATAGCAGGTGACAGAAGTACAGTAGAGCAGTGCCACATTGTAGCCTAACAAATGGTAAAGTATAACTACTAATTCGGTTGAAGTTCTTTCACATTAGCAATGGTTCTTTGTCAAGCAGAGTAAGAATATATCATCGACAACTGTGGAAAGAAAGAATGCGACAGTACAGGGCCTGTGTGGAATTATTGATAACGATATTCAACATAAGGTCTCTGTAGCCAGATACCCGAGAGCCTTGCTGGTCACTATAAATCCATTCACAACAACACTCAATGGGGTTGGTCTGGAAGGTGTCAGGTTTACTCCCCGTGATCCAGTCGATGCAAATATGGTTCCACCTCCAAATGTCACCAACACCCAGAAGTGTAAACACAGGGTGTTCGAGGCATTAGGCAAAGGAGAAAAATAACAAACTAAAATAAAAAATGTGGGATGGGTAAAGGTAGGGTCAGCAGGGAAAGGAGACCTGTAACAGAAGACAAGACAGGCATCAGTGAAGTGCTGTCCTAACATACAAGGGTACTCTCATATAGTCTCACTAAATAGTCTGCAAGTCTCCCGCCTACTCATGGGAAATGTAGTTTCATAGTACGGTAGGCGCTTAGGGGCTGCGTAACCTGACAGAAGGTATAGTAGATAGAAAAGGAGAAATTGCTTTTTTTCTAGGTGTCCCCTCACTCACCAGGGTTGCCCCTTGGTGACATGCTTCATCATTGGGGCCATCCCAGTCCTCTACGGCCTGGGGCGTGCTGCGACTTGCGAATTACGTAGGAGCACTTACAAATGACTATGTGTGGTGCAGATAGTGGAGTGGACTAAGTGATGTGTTAAGGGATCAATGTAGAAGCCGAGAGAGAGGCAAGAAATGCAGTCACAGTCAGAGAAAAAGGCAAGGGATACTGTATCTATGTGGTTGTAGTGGTCCTGTTGGAAGTGGTAAGTAAGTTGCCCGCAGAAAAAAAATCCTCCTATTAGCGGCACTCCTCCATTGCAGCCGACGCTTCGTCCACCGATGTTGGTCACCAGAAGACACCCTGTCCACTGCCTGCCTGATGCTGAATTGTGGCTCGCTACTGTGAAGCCTGACTCCATCCTTTTTTCCCCATTGCAGAGACTGAAACCCGGCCTGTAATTATTCAACGAAAAACAGGAAGTGATATAATATTACAACACCACTGATAAATAAATATAAGGTATGTAGGCTGTGGAGTGCAAAAAGTCACAATTTGTTTTTCCTAGTAGACAGTACAATGTTTTTGAAAGTGCGTACTCTGAGTCACCTTTTGAAGGATAAATAAGTATGGGCAAATTAATGTAGCGGATCTTGCCCCTCAAGCTAGGTGTACTGTAAACTGTGTTTTAGAACAAAATTAGATCTTCCTAGCAGTGCTCCCACCCAGACCCTTACTAAAGCCAGTCGCAAAAATGTAGAAGACCCCCAATCAAATCTCAAAAAACGAGGCCTAGCAGAAAACTGGTGACAAAACTTACTTTGAAAGTAAAAGTAGGCCGAAGTACCCTAATTACCCATTACCCACCGTGGATTGCATTCAAACCACTTGCAAGCAACCAAGCAAAAGTAGCCATAGCCAGCATCGCTCCAAGACTCGAAATCCCCCCCACTCAAACACATGCAATAGAAATACTGCTAACCCTAACGAACCCTAAGTTAAGAATAGTGGCAAAGGCTTTCTTTAACTATGCCAAATCCCCCCTTTCCCACCATGGATTTTCTTCAAATGACTTGCAACCAAAATTACACATTCTCACGAGTGCTCTAAGACCCCAGAACTCAGTTTGAAAAATCTAGAACACCCCGAAACACATGCAATCCTGCTGCTAGGGCTAACCCTAACGAACCCTAAGTTACAAAAAGTGCCAAAACTAAAGGCTTTTCCGCGCGGATTTTGTCCCAACCACTTCTACCCGGTATTAGACCTTCCCAGGAATGCCCCAAGACCCGGCAACCCACCCGCCAAGAAGCGTAACACCCCCAAACAGGCCAAAAGCAAAATCTCATACTTGCAATATTTCTGGGCCTTCGGTCCAAACGCGCTGCGTAGCTAGGCCATAAGTCGGGGTTGGCACGACGGATTTCCTGAAAAGCAAATGCAATCAAGATTAGAGTGTCCCAGCAGTGCTCCCAGACCACGAAACTCACCTGCAAACAGACGGAACCCCCCCTAAGAGCACCTCAAAGGCAAGCAAGTCATCAAAAACACAAAAAAAATTCCGCCTGGGATTTGGTCCAAAACACTTTTATCCGGTATTAGAGCTTCCCAGCAATGGCCCCAGAGCCGTCAACCCAGGAGAAGACGAGTAGAAGACCCCCAAACAGCCAAAGAGCAAAAGTACAAAAATGGGGACTTAGTCAATTTTTCACAAATTTCCCAAATCACTCCGCGCGCGCTCTGCAGCTAGGCCCTAAGTCCCCTCTGCCACCATGGATTTGCTTCAAACCTCTTGCAAAGTAAAGTATATATAGCCAGCAGTGCTCCCAGACCACGAAACTCACCCACAAACACCAGGAAGCCCCCCAAACAGGCCCCCGAAAACGCTACATAGAGCAAAATGTCAGAAATAGCCAAAAAAAAAATCGGCCTGGATTTTGTCCCAACCACTTCTACCCGGTATTAGACCTTCCCAGGAATGCCCCAAGACCCGGCAACCCACCCGCCAAGAAGCATAACACCCCCAAACAGGCCAAAAGCAAAATCTCATACTTGCAATATTTCTGGGCCTTCGGTCCAAACGCGCTGCGTAGCTAGGCCATAAGTCGGTGTTGGCACAACTGATTTCCTGAAAAGCAAATGCAATCAAGATTAGAGTGTCCCAGCAGTGCTCCCAGACCACGAAACTCACCCGCAAACACCAGGAAGCCCCCCAATTGGCCCCCGAAAACGCTACATAGAGCAAAATGTCAGAAATAGCCAAAAAAAAAATCGGCCTGGATTTTGTCCCAACCACTTCTACCCGGTATTAGACCTTCCCAGGAATGCCCCAAGACCCGGCAACCCACCCGCCAAGAAGCGTAACACCCCCAAACAGGCCAAAAGCAAAATCTCATACTTGCAATATTTCTGGGCCTTCGGTCCAAACGCGCTGCGTAGCTAGGCCATAAGTCGGGGTTGGCACGACGGATTTCCTGAAAAGCAAATGCAATCAAGATTAGAGTGTCCCAGCAGTGCTCCCAGACCACGAAACTCACCCGCAAACACCAGGAAGCCCCCCAATTGGCCCCCGAAAACGCTACATAGAGCAAAATGTCAGAAATAGCCAAAAAAAAAATCGGCCTGGATTTTGTCCCAACCACTTCTACCCGGTATTAGACCTTCCCAGGAATGCCCCAAGACCCGGCAACCCACCCGCCAAGAAGCGTAACACCCCCAAACAGGCCAAAAGCAAAATCTCATACTTGCAATATTTCTGGGCCTTCGGTCCAAACGCGCTGCGTAGCTAGGCCATAAGTCGGGGTTGGCACGACGGATTTCCTGAAAAGCAAATGCAATCAAGATTAGAGTGTCCCAGCAGTGCTCCCAGACCACGAAACTCACCCGCAAACACCAGGAAGCCCCCCAAACAGGCCCCCGAAAACGCTACATAGAGCAAAATGTCAGAAATAGCCAAAAAAAAAATCGGCCTGGATTTTGTCCCAACCACTTCTACCCGGTATTAGACCTTCCCAGGAATGCCCCAAGACCCGGCAACCCACCCGCCAAGAAGCGTAACACCCCCAAACAGGCCAAAAGCAAAATCTCATACTTGCAATATTTCTGGGCCTTCGGTCCAAACGCGCTGCGTAGCTAGGCCATAAGTCGGGGTTGGCACGACGGATTTCCTGAAAAGCAAATGCAATCAAGATTAGAGTGTCCCAGCAGTGCTCCCAGACCACGAAACTCACCCGCAAACACCAGGAAGCCCCCCAAACAGGCCCCCGAAAACGCTACATAGAGCAAAATGTCAGAAATAGCCAAAAAAAAAAATCGGCCTGGATTTTGTCCCAACCACTTCTACCCGGTATTAGACCTTCCCAGGAATGCCCCAAGACCCGGCAACCCACCCGCCAAGAAGCATAACACCCCCAAACAGGTCAAAAGCAAAATCTCATACTTGCAATATTTCTGGGCCTTCGGTCCAAACGCGCTGCGTAGCTAGGCCATAAGTCGGGGTTGGCACGACGGATTTCCTGAAAAGCAAATGCAATCAAGATTAGAGTGTCCCAGCAATGCTCTCAGACCACGAAACTCACCCACAAACAGACGGAACCCCCCCTAAGAGCACCTCAAAGGCAAGCAAGTCATCAAAAACACAAAAAAATTTCCGCCTCGGATTTGGTCCAAACCACTTTTAGTGCTTCCCAGCAATGGCCCCAGACCCGTCAACTCACCTGCAAAGAGGTAGAACAACACCCCCACAAGTGCTGAGTCTTTCTTCATTGGGCGTAAACCAGCCCTCTGCTTTGATGGAAATAGGAGTCTGGAGGATAGAGGAGCATGTTCTTCTGAACTTGTGAACCTGAGGAATGCAGACTGCGGCACCTTCAAATAAATTAGCAAACAAGTGAAGACAGTTCTGCTGATGGGCTTGTTTTTGTGATTATCTGATTAAAGTTTGAATTATATTAACTGTGCACAACAAAGAAAGACAGACACACAGGAATAAAAGTGAATAAGGATGAAAAAGAAAGTTATTGATTCGTTGTCTCATTTTCAGGGCTCGAAGTCGGTATCACGGTCCAGGAATAAGAATAAGGCTTCGTCATCATACTCTGCGAATTCAGCCAGGGTGAGGTCAGTGCCACCTGACAGAGTAGAAATTCCCTCATCTATGGTGCTGGCCACCTCCTCTTCATCCGGCATGCTCTCTCGTACTCTTATATCTGGTGGTATGAGGTGCTGATTCATCTTGATCATTGTTAACCTCTCCACATTTTTGGGCGAGAGGCGGCTCCGTTTGGGAGTTACAATCCCACCAGCCGCACTGAAAACCCGTTCAGAAGACACACTTGCGAGTGGGCAAGACAAGTAGTTTATAGCCAGGTTGGTGAGCTGTGGCCACAATTCTTTTTTCCCATGCCAATACGCCAATGGGTCAGAATTAACATAGACCTCTGTGGAGTCATTCAGATAGTCCTTCACCATCGACTCAAGGTCCTCCTCCAAGGTTCCTCCACTTTGCGTAGCTCTTGCTGTGCCTCTGACCTTTTGAGAACCAAACCCACGCAGAGCTAGCCAATCCTCTTCAGCCTCCAATGTTTCTGTTGTCTTTCGTGCAGATGATCCGGTTGCCGGTGTCTTTAACGGCTGAGAGGTCACTTGTGCCACAGCCACAGGTGCAGAAGTGGATTGTTTTGACTGGGGATGGCCTGCTGATGTACTGCCATTTCCTTCAATTTCCAGCCGTTCTGTTTCAAACTTCTTGGCTGACAAGGCTAGCCAACGTTTGTACTTTGTAACATCTTCATCACCAAAAGGAAAGAATGCTCTGCCTGCCAGCGCCTTTTTGTAGCGTGGATCCAGAATAGTAGCACAAATGTAATGCTGTTCTGAGTGGATCTTTTGAAGACGTTCATCACCTTGTAGGAGCTCTAATAATTGCTCAGCCAGAAGCAAAGAGTCTTTCTTTTTGTCATCTTTTCGAAACACAGAACACACCTCCTTCAGTTGGTCCTCCAGCATGTACAACAATGGGATAGCTTTTCCCAAATTAGAGTCCTCCTTGCTGACTGCACGCGTGAAGACCTCAAAAGGACGAAGCATGCGTGTTAGGCTTTCAACTATGTTCCATTGCGGCCCACCCATCCTCAGCTCCTCTATACCCTCTTTCAAGAAATATTGATCGAGTTGCGTATACTGCTCATACAGACGCTCAAGCATGTAGAAGGTTGAGTTCCAACGTGTTACCACCTCCTGGATGAGTGCTTTCACTGGCATTTGACATTGATATAGCATGCTCCTCAGCTGCTTCCGGGCCTTAAAAGAATGCCTGAAATGCTTGCAAATTTTTCGGCAGTTCTCCAATACACTGTACGCTGCACTGCGTTTATTACCCAAGAATTTTTGGACAACCAGGTTTATACAGTGCGCCAAACACGGCACTCTGAAATAGTAACCGTCCCTCATGGCCTTAACTATATTGGAGCCATTGTCCGTGGAAACATAACCAACCTTGCGTTTTAGTGGGGACAGACAGTTAAGGACCTTTGTGTTAAAGACATCCAAAATGTTTTCTGCTGTGTGACGTTTCTCCAAACCAAACATGGCTAGTGTTGCATGTTTCCGAGCACCTTTAAAAACAATGTTAGTGTCAACACCTGAGTTTAGCTTTGCTTTAGCCCCTGAAAAAGAGACCCAGTGTGCAGTGATGCACATGTAATCAGCGCCTGCGCCACAGGTCCACATGTCTGTTGTCAGATGTATAGTGTGAACAGCACTCTTCTGCAAAGCTGCCCCAATCACCTTCAGAACATCTTCATGTAGTGCTGGAACCGCAACTCGGGCAAAATAGAACCGGCTAGGAACCTTCCATTTAGGGCAGAGCACTGCCACTAATTCTAGAAAACCAACCCCTTCTACAAAAGAAAAAGGGAGAAGGTCCAGAGCTAGCATTTTAGCCAGCTTAGTGTTATACAGACGGGTCATTGGGTGGTTGCGTTCATATTGCGCTTCTGTAAACAACATCTTTTTAATGTTGCCCTGGACCAATGATTTACGGGATGATGATGATCTCTTCGACCCAGTTACGCTCGCTGATGAACTTTTCCGCATTGATGTCTCACTCTCTCCCACACTCTTAGTGTGGCTCCCATGGGGTGTGCTGCTGACATGGGAACTGGGTGTAAGTGAAGTGTTTGAATCGTCTTCTTGTACCTCCTCGTCATCAGCAGATGACAAATCAACGTTTTCATTACGTGCAATTCCGGCTTTCTTGACCGCCTCTAGGTGCGGAAACCATTGGACAGGGTGCGCTCTCTCAAGATGACCTCTCTGGCCTCCGGTACCATAGTTAGAACCAAGCTTACCACGACTAACTAGAAGCTTACAAAGGCTACAAATGGCTACGTTTTCCTTTTTTGGGCAAACACTAAAGAAGTCCCAAACTGGAGACTTGAAATGTCTTCGGGGGCCGGAGGAGGCGGCGATACTGGTGGTGGTGGTCCTGCTGCTAATGACAGATGAAGTGGAGGATGTGGATTGCCGAACTTCAGTACGTTTTGCACTTTCACCACCACGAATTGAGGTCGAGGACGAGGTGGGTACCTTCTTGCGAAGAAATATGGAAGCGGTAGGTTTTGGTGTACTACTTAACTCCAAATCTAATGATTCCATTTCCATTGCCTCCTCGCCGACATCATCATCACGCTCAGCAGCTTCTCGGGATAGGGTCAAAATGTCTCTTTGCTGCATGCCCGGTGGGGCTGCAGTGACCTTTGTGATGACTGGCTCGTCGTCATCGTGAGAGGCTTCATCACCAGCAGTATCTGTCACTTCTTGTTGAGCCTCATCACACTCCATAGGTTTGAGTTTTTGGACGACCTTCCTTTTACGCTTAGGTGCCGGTGTCAGATCATGGTGTGCCTCTGCCTCACTGTCAGACCGCAGTTGTGGTGGTTCCCAAGACAGATCACTTGCACCAGAACGAGGTGGGCTTGAAGAAGATGTAGACACCCCCCTTGATCTTTTCCTTGCTAGGGATGTGGAAGACAATGAATGATCATCAGGAGGAGTGGCTTCCAATGATACCTCAGCTTCAATGTCGATTTCCAAATGTGCCCCTACTTCGGGAGGAACAACTATTGTGGGCACTTGTGAACCTCCATGCACCTTTGCTTGCGCATCTCCTTTTGCTGCCTCTCCTTCCACATGTACTTGGGCGTGTACTTGCACATGGTGTTGTTGTTGCGGCTGTGGTTGTTCAACACTTGTCAGATGAGTTACAACAACCTGTGTTGATTCAGGGACATTGCTGCTACTTTCTTGCGATGAGCCAACATCACTGGTCGATGGTGATTGGAGAAGTACACTGACTGCCTCTGAAGCACTCAAGGGCTTTGACTTAAGTTGGCGTGGTGGTGGAGGCACTGAACCCAATGGAGCAGGGGTGCTGCTCTCAGCTTGGTCCCCAGCAGATCCTGCTGCTGCAGGCGTACTTTTTTTTTTGCTCCCAAAAAAAGTGGCGGGTGGCACACCAGCCTCCTTGGTAACTTGCTTCTTCTGCTCCTTACTAGCAACTTTCTTGCTAGAGGAGCTACGGAGAACTTTCTTTGGGGCCATCTTCTTCAGAGCAGGTCAGACAGCAGGCCGCAGTTGCACGAATTGTAGAGTTGTCTGAGGCCAGACGTGACGTCGCGTGACGTTATGCTGCACACACACACCGCTGCAGGACTTCTTCCTGGCACTGGTGGTTCTCTTGAGTCTTGTGCACCTAAAAAAAATGGAAGACAGAGGAACATCAGTTCAGTTATAGAGCACAAAAAAATCGAAAAACACTGCAAAATCAGCACAATCCCAATCCATCCATGCCCTCCATAATGTTTAAATTCAAGACAACCCACAGAAAGACTAGGCCCATGCAAGACTCACTACCCCTGGGCATAAATAAAGGTTGAAAAGTAGGCAAAATGGTTGGAGGCCTAACAACAAAGCCTGCATTTAAAATGGCCACTTGCCTGCCAGCACATGGCCAGTGCCTGTAGCTGCACTCAAAATGGCCACCAGCCACATGGCATGTCCCTCCCCATGAACACCCCCAAAAATCGAAAAACACTGCAAAATCAGCACAATCCCATTCCATCCATGGCCTCCATGATGTTTAGATTCAAGACAGCCCACAGAAAGACTAGGCCCATGCTAGACTCAAATACCCCTGGTGAAAAGGCCACAAGTACAGGCCCAAAAATCGAAAAACACTGCAAAATCAGCACAATGCCATTCCATCCATGGCCTCCATGATGTTTAAATTCAAGACAGCCCACAGAAAGACTAGGCCCATGCACCACTCACTACCCCTGGTCAAGGCCCCAACAACAGGTCAAAAATCGAAAAACACAAAATTTTACAAAAAAAAAAAAATCGAAAAACACAGAAAAATCAGTACAATCCCATTCCATCCATGGCCTCCATGATGTTTAAATTCAAGACAGCCCACAGAAAGACTAGGCCCATGCTAGACTCAAATACCCCTGGTGAAAAGGCCACAAGTACAGGCCCAAAAATCGAAAAACACTGCAAAATCAGCACAATCCCATTCAATCCATGGCCTCCATGATGTTTAAATTCAAGACAACCCACAGAAATACTAGGCCCATGCAAGACTCACTACCCCTGGGCATAAATAAAGGTTGAAAAGTAGGCAAAATGGTTGGAGGCCTAACAACAAAGCCTGCATTCAAAATGGCCACTTGCCTGCCAGCACATGGCCAGTGCCTGTAGCTGCACTCAAAATGGCCACCAGCCACATGGCATGTCCCTCCCCATGAACACCCCCAAAAATCGAAAAACATTGCAAAATCAGCACAATCCCATTCCATCCATGGCCTCCATGATGTTTAAATTCAAGACAGCCCACAGAAAGACTAGGCCCATGCTAGACTCAAATACCCCTGGTGAAAAGGCCACAAGTACAGGCCCAAAAATCGAAAAACACTGCAAAATCAGCACAATGCCATTCCATCCATGGCCTCCATGATGTTTAAATTCAAGACAGCCCACAGAAAGACTAGGCCCATGCACCACTCACTACCCCTGGTCAAGGCCCCAACAACAGGTCAAAAATCGAAAAACACAAAATTTTACAAAAAAAAAAAAATCGAAAAACACAGAAAAATCAGTACAATCCCATTCCATCCATGGCCTCCATGATGTTTAAATTCAAGACAGCCCACCGAAAGACTAGGCCCATGCTAGACTCAAATACCCCTGGTGAAAAGGCCACAAGTACAGGCCCAAAAATCAAAAAACACTGCAAAATCAGCACAATCCCATTCAATCCATGGCCTCCATGATGTTTAAATTCAAGACAACCCACAGAAATACTAGGCCCATGCAAGACTCACTACCCCTGGGCATAAATAAAGGTTGAAAAGTAGGCAAAATGGTTGGAGGCCTAACAACAAAGCCTGCATTCAAAATGGCCACTTGCCTGCCAGCACATGGCCAGTGCCTGTAGCTGCACTCAAAATGGCCACCAGCCACATGGCATGTCCCTCCCCATGAACACCCCCAAAAATCGAAAAACACTGCAAAATCAGCACAATCCCATTCCATCCATGGCCTCCATGATGTTTAAATTCAAGACAGCCCACAGAAAGACTAGGCCCATGCTAGACTCAAATACCCCTGGTGAAAAGGCCACAAGTACAGGCCCAAAAATCGAAAAACACTGCAAAATCAGCACAATCCCATTCCATCCATGGCCTCCATGATGTTTAAATTCAAGACAGCCCACAGAAAGACTAGGCCCATGCACCACTCACTACCCCTGGTCAAGGCCCCAACAACAGGTCAAAAATCGAAAAACACAAAATTTTACAAAAAAAAAAATCGAAAAACACAGAAAAATCAGCAGAATCCCAATTCATCTATGGCCTCCGTGATGTTTAAGTTCAAGACAACCCACAGAAAGAATCAGTCCACCCACCACTGAGTACCCCTGGGGAAAAGGCCCCAAAACAGCCCAAAAATCGAAAATCCCAAAATTTTAGTTGCAGCAACTGTAATGCCCCAAACAAACTTACTTGTAACATTTCTAATCCAACAGTGATCCAAAGAAAGTCAAAAAGGCCTCAAATCCAAAGATCCAGCAGCATCCACAAAAAGTAATCCTTCCAGGTCCACATCCGAATGAAAAGTGACCAGGAGATGGACAAAGCACTGGGAGGAGCCTGCTGAACAGGAACAGGAAGTTGAAGACTATGGGGCACTTCCTTCCTCCCACCCCCCTGCCCCCCTCCCCAAAATGGACTCCTCGCTAAAAAAGTGCAGGCAAATGTCAAACTAAGGAGTTATTCACATAAAAATCATCATTTCTAGAAGGTTTATGCTGCTTGCTGGTGGATTTCTTGTGCAGAATTGCAAATTTATATTTTCGCTCGCCGCATCTCAAATCTCGCAATTGCGAAGTACCGCGAGACGTGATCTCGTCGTACTCGCGTTGACAAACTATCGCTGGCAAGCCGCGATGACGTAATCGCGCTCGCCAATTCCCGCGGGATCACACAGCAAGATCCAAAATGGCGCAGCACTCGCAAACTATCGAAAAAAACAACTCGGCAAACGATGATAAACGCCGCGCGCCGCAAAAATTGTATCACCAACGCCGCGCGCCGCCAAAAAAATCCGCTGCGTGCGAATTTGCGGATTTTGCGGGAAATCCGCAAATCTCGCGGATTGCGGATTTCCCGAAAATCCGCAAAATCCGCGAGCGGAACGGATTTTCCGCCCATGCTTATGCCCCCCCCAGTCATGCAGGGCGCCATATTGGCTGAGTTTCCATCTCTGCCAGCCTCCGCCTCCCTTGCGCTCATGGGCAATTTAAAATCTGGGTCTCCGCTTGACCCCTGCCCAGCTAAGCTTCTGGGTAAATTGGCGGAGGTGGTTAATCCGCTGGCTCACCCTCTTCTCAACCTTTCGTTGAGTTCGGGAGAGGTGCCGCCATCATGGAAGCAGGCAATGGTCATCCCGCTGCTTAAAAAGCCGGGACTTGACCCGAAAGCCCCAGCCAATTACAGGCCTATCTCGCTGCTGCCGGCTTTTGTAAAAATCTTGGAAAAGCACGTTCAGGCGGTGCTCTCCAATTTTTTGGAGTCTCATGAGATCTTGCACGACTCCCAGTCAGGCTTCCGCTCAAACCGCAGCACCGAGACCGCGCTCCTTGAGGTTTCGGAAACCATTAAAGGGGTGCTGGATTCCGGGGGCAAAGTCATGCTGGTGTTGTTGGACCTGTCGGTGGCCTTTGACACCGTCCCCCATGAGGGCCTGCTCGCAAGACTCTTTGAGATTGGCCTGCGGGGGACGGTGCTCAAATGGTTTTCTTCCTTCTTGGCCGGCCGCCGGCAAACGATCTGGACATCATCTGACACCGCTGTAATGCCGCCTTTGGGAGTCGGGGTCCCTCAGGGCTCTATTTTGAGCCCGACCCTCTTTAATATCTATATGACCCCTTTGGCGGCGGTGGCGGAGTCTTTTGGTGCCCGGATCGTGTCGTATGCCGACGACACTCAGCTCCTCTTCTCATGTGAGAGGGGTGCTGACTTTGACGGGGAGAGTATCCAGAATTGCCTTGGGGCTGTGTTCGCATGGTTCCAACTGCACAGCCTCAAGTGCAATTCAGATAAATCGGAGGTACTCTTCTTCGGGTGCGATTCGGAGCCCAGCTGGCAGGCCTGGTGGCCCATCGACATGTTCCCTCCGTCCGGCTCTTCTCCCATGGCTAAAAACCTGGGGGTTAAGATGGACAAGGGGCTGACGATGAAAGCCCAGATTCTGGGGGTAACCGGCACCTGTTTCGGCCTGCTAAAAATGTTGCGGAAGTTTCTGCCTCTCTTGTCCGAGGAACACAAGAGGCTGACGGTGCAGGCTCTGATAGGCTCCAGGTTGGATTATGCCAACAGTCTGTACCTGGGCCTGCCAGAGTATTTGCTGCAGAGGCTTCAAGTGGCACAGAACGCGGCGGCCAGGGCCATCTTTGGCCTAAGTAGACGCACCAGCGCCTCTGGGTTGTTGGTGACGCTACACTGGCTACCCATCCGCAAACGGATTGCCTTTAAGGCTCTGACCTTGGCCTATAAAGCTCTCCATGCGGTGGGAGCCAAACATCTTCAAAAGAGACTCACTTTTTACCATCCTACTCGCGCGTTGAGGTCGGAAGCTTTACTTCTTGCGGCTGTTCCGCGTGTGAAGAGAGCTCGCCTAGGTGGCCGCTCCTTCAGTCTGCTGGCCCCACAGATGTGGAATTCCTTACCGCTCCCTTTGCGGGGGGCGACTACTCTTCTTGATTTTAGGAAAGGCCTCAAAACCTGGCTGTTTTCTCAATAGGTTTGCCTGTAGCCCCGTTTCTTTTGTGGACTTTTGAACTGTTTTTATCTGTGTTGTGTTATTTTGAAACCTGTTCACCTTACCTAAAGCGCCGGGATTCTCTTTTTGAGTAACCGTTGCGCTATACAAAAAAAATAATAACATAACATAACATAACATAACATAACATAACATTTTTCTGTTTTTAATTTTTTTTTAAAAGAGGAAGGAAGTTCCCCAGAGACTCCAACTCTGTTCCTGTCCTTTGTATGTACTTTCTTGTTTTGGGTGGGCTGACCATGTGGGTGGCGGCCATTTTGTGGGACCTTCTACTGTGCTTTTGCCATAGGCCTCCAAACTTGTTGCCTATTCTGCCAGTAGGCCCAGACTCCCAGAGGTACTCATCGGGGTGCTTGATGTAACTGCTTCTTTGTTGTCTGTTGAATTTAAACATCATTTAGGGCATGGATGGCATTGGATTGAATTCCAAACTGTGGATTTTTGGGGTGTAGTTAACTTTTTGGATGTGTGTTAATAAATGCATTTGTTGCATGTGTATGTGTTGTTGTTGTATAACTTTCCAACCTTTTTAGCCATACAGATGTTCTTTTTTGCATTAAAGCTGTGATGTGTAACAGGCATACTCCTTTGTCTGGGCATATAGGGATATGGGCCTGCTTCAGTTCATTGTTTTCCGGGCCTTACCCTTGTGCCTGTGATGAGTGAACTTGTGGCTGGGGGCCATTTTGTGTTGGTAGTAGTAGTGTGCTGTTTTGTTTTTGCCACATAGGCCAGTGTGTCTTTCCATTGTTCCACTTGGCTTACTGCTTCCTTCCCCATTGCCATCTGCAGGTCCCTGATACTGCATCCATCCCACATGATGCACAAATTAAGGACAAACAGGTTCCACTTCCACTAAACTTGTATTTTAGTTCTTTGCTATTACTCTTACTGAGTGTACACTAGTAGTAATTAAAATTAAAGCACAACAAATTCCATGTTTTACTGATGTTCTTCTGCTTTCTTTGCTTTTAGGTACACAAAAGACTGAGGAGGAGGTGTCTGTCATCATCGTCCGTTGTACTGCCAGACAGACGTCCTGCTGTTGTACGTGATGAGTGGTGTGACCTGACCAGACTTCTCTGTAACTTATGCAACTGAGTGCTGCTGACATTGGAAGAAGAAGGGCCCAAAGAAAGCAGGTACCAGGTCCTCCAAGACCAAGAAAGTTGCTCAGAAGAAGAAGGAAGAACAGAAGAAGGAAGTGTCACTTAAGTCTGGGGTTGACCCCAAAACCTTTTTAGGGAAACCAGTGGCGGTAGCCGGGGGGCAAGCTGGGGGCAGCACTTCCAAATCATTGGGCCCAACTCACCAACCCAGGCCCAAGCAGATGAGTGTGATAAAGGTAGCCAACCTAATGGTGGAAAACAGTGATGCTGAGCCTGACCTATATCAAAGTAGTACACAATTGAAGCAGGAGGTAACACAGCAGATAAGTGGTGAACAACAACAACCGCAACCACTGCCCACAATAGTAGTTGTTGTTCCTCCCGAAGTAGGGTCAGTTCAGGAATTTGAGCCTCATGCAGAGGAAGAAGAAGAGGAAGCCACTCATTCAGGAGATCCATTGTCCCCCAAATCCCCAGTTATCAGGGAGATCACTCCCGGTCCTGAGGAAATGGAGACCAACATCATTCATCTATCCAGAATGGCTGCAATTAGGGATGTAGCACGCATACCTCCAACACTGGCAACACCAACATGACCTCCAGCTTTATTTCCATTAACAAAGGGCCGGCAGCGTACAATATCCAGCACAAGCACCACCTCAGCGGGGGTAGGTAGTGGTACTACACAGCCACAGAGTCAAATTCAACACACACCCTCTAGCTCTTCCAGCATTGGAAGTGGCACCTCTAGCAGGAGACAAAAGTTAAGCTCCCCAGTGTGGGACTTCTTTACGGTCAGCGTAAAGGAGGAGAACATTGCTATATGCTCCATTTGTCATACTTCTGTTAGTCGTGGTAAGCTTGGTACAAACTATGGTACCGGAGGCCAAATGACCCATCTGAAAAAACACCACACAATCAGCTAGGAGGACCACCTTCGTCGTATAAAAACTTGAGCAATTGCTGTTGGTGGGGATAAAGGAGTAGAAGGTCCGCTCATGGTGGAACAGGAAGAAGAAGAAGAGGGAGACATTCTCTCTGATAGTGGAACACAAAGTAGCCCTGTCCTTAGCACTGCAGTTGTACCGCCCACATCATTTGTTTGCTTATCTCTTTTCAGTAGCAGCTGTTACCAGATGGGGGCTGTGGTGTGGGGGGGTTAGAATAAATTTTTTTATAGGACGTACCTTGAACGGCCAGCCGGCAGCTACCTCTCATCAGTTCTCTTCATCTTCTTGTCCCGGCTGGCAGCAGGAAGCACCCACAGACACAGGCTCTCCTGAGCCAATCCCACCACTGCAATGCAGCGTTGTTATTGGTCTGACCATCGTGGATCAGTGCTCAGGCTGAAACAGGTAACCTGTGCATGTTCCTCACCAGGCTGTGTAATGCAGCCTGGTAAGAACATGAAAGGGCGCATGAACTGTTTGGTCACCCAAGAGGGCCGGCCAAACAGTTCATGCGCACTTAGGGAGTGCACACCACTCCTACCGTGCTCTGGCCAGCCTCAGCCCACCCCCCCACTGACTGCAATAGGGAAAATAAAATTATAATAAGGATACATTATTATCAATTTATTTTTCCATTTGAGCAGTGGCACGACACTCCTCCGCCTTAGCGGAGGAGCTGCCCCTGCCTCTTTTCTGGAGCCACAAAAAGAATGGTAAGCATTATCTTTGCTGTTAACAAACCCGCCCCCCAAATATCTATTTCCCGGATGTATACTACGGTATTGAAAGGGACTGATGTGCTAGAAAAACACCAACGTGCGATGGTCATGGGACCTTAGAGTGGACCTCTCAGATAAACAATGAGCATACTGCTGTGAACATACCAAAGAGGATCACCTAATTGTAAATATAGATTTACATGATATGTATATGCACAAGATGTATTTACTATACGATTGTTTCTATCAGTAAAGTGATAGAGCTTTATGTCACAACTCTACCAATTGGACGCCTTTACGGGCTTATGTTGCTAAAATGAAAAACCCGGGAAGCCATTAATTTTACAATAGTTTCATTGGGACCAAGGAAAGTGAAAATTATGTGATATTACTAGTTACACACATGCGGAGCCTGGCCCCTGATAGAAGTTAAATAAGAGGGAAAGACAATGGGTTGTTGCTTAACAACGTCTTGTACTGATGTATTTATTGTCTTACGTGATACTGTATTGCTAATACTGAGATGCAGGGCTGGTTATAGGGGATGAGACTGGTGCAGCCGCATCTGCCACTGGGCTCTTTGGGGTGGAGGGCTGTGTTTAGAAATAATTGACATGTTTAAAATTACCCTCTGCAGAGCTCCTTGTTTGCCGAGCAGTTCTCAGGCAACATGAAAGATGTCAAGATAACTCTGGTGAATAATATGTCTACAGTCAGCTTTGACTCCTCATAAAGTAGCTCAGATGGTTAATATGCCTGCTGTAAAGAACTTGTAGCGAGATTTGGCAGATGGGTGTTTTGCAGGTGGCTATTTACATCGCAGTTTGGAATGAGAAGATTTCCTGGCCCACTGGGGTGTCATTCTTTTAATTATTGCAACTCTGGGAGCAGCGCACTTGCGCAAAATAAAGGACTCAAAGCACCAGCAGGCTCTGGGGGAGTCAACGCCCATCGGGGCAGGTGCTAGTGGTTAAAGAACTCTGGCTCCACACAGGGTTAAAGCAGCCTCTGAAGAAATGCTCGGCAAGAGCATGAAACGCGTCAGGCATCATTTTAACAGGACTTTGCCTTATCTCTGTCTGTGATGAAAACCTGCTGAATAAAAACGTTATTCAAACCTACCTGCCTGTGGGCTCTTCTGCAGGGGGATGACCTTTACGTTGGATATATATATATATATATATATATATATATATATATATATATATATATATATATATATATATATATATATATATATATATATATATATATATATAAATATATATATATATATTTCATTGTCTCTGTATGATGTGTGTGTGATGTAAAGTGCTCTGATTCCCAACACTGGTATGAGTAGACCTATCAAACAAATAAACTGCATGTGTGAAAGTGGCTATGGAGAAAAGAGGGGCACCATTGCAGGGTAATAATGAGAGAATCAGTGGAGAAGTTCATTGGATTGCGCAAAATAAGATTAGCACACCAGCCTCCACCAGCACGAAAGCCGGCCCTGCTGAGATGAGAATTTGACTTTGTTGGCCTGTTGAATTATACAATAAAAGTATATGTAAAAAACACATGCAACTATTTTCCATTTCACATCAGAAGGAACATGTAATGGTCCCATGTACTACTGCCTACTCCCTGTGAGGCCACCAGACACAATTCCAAAAGAGGAGGCGGTCCAACAGGTTCAGCTTCCCCTTTGCAATCAATTACAACCTTCATTGAGTTGCAGTTAAATGTTCAAGGGCATATTTATGAACCCCATTGTGGTGCAAGAGCGATGCAACTCAGTAATTTGATTTATGAAACTCGCCAGGCTACCTTGTGTGGCCCTGAGTGGCCTCATAATTCTCAAGTAAAGTAACGCAGAGCAAATCACTGCAGTAACTTACTTTGTGCTAGGGAGGCGTTCCATGGGAGTTGTATTGGTGTTCCCACACTACTCCCATCAATTGGACACATTCCCAGATGAACCAAAACTTGTAAACCTGGGAATGCACCAAGAAGATATGCCTCCTTGTTACTACCTCTTTCTATGTGTGCTGCATTTAGATAGAGGAATTTGCCTCTCAGGATTGTTTTCGTGCAGGAAGGTGCTCCTTCCCAAATACAATCCTGCATGCAACACAGACATCCTTGCGCCATGGTGAAAGGATGCAAGCATTAGTGCTATGGCAGCTAAAACAGTGCCAGTGGAAAGGAAAAGGCAGGAATGTGCTGTATTCTTTTAAATATTGTGCTTTCCTGCCCTTTCCCTGTCACGAAGCACAGTTAGGTGACCTGCTAGGCTGCACTCCTTGTCAAGTTTTGTAAATATGCCCCTCATTGTGATCGGAAATGACTGAAACATTTCATTGCAAAATGCAATTAGGAGGGAAAGCCCCTGTCACACCCCTCCCAAATCCGAAGCAGAATGAGTCTCAAAACCCTTTTTGTGATTCATAAATGATTTTCGAATCACAAAGCATTATAGGTTAATTGTACAAAACATTTGCAGTTAAAAATCCTCTGATTTTCTGAATCGCAGGGTTGGCGACCACCAAATGGGTTTGTACTTCAGACAGGTTTGAACCCAGGACTGTGTCAATCTTTCATATTTATGAATTTCCATTTCGATCATATTTAACCATTGGATTTTTGTAAGGAATGCATTGGTATTGTGAATGTTAAGTATTTTGCGGAAGGGGCATGATGTGGAGTGGCTGTGTCAATTATTTGAGAAACCTGTTGGTAGGATCGATGAATTTAGTGAAACATGCTAGAGCTAAGCGTCGCAGCGGTTGGAAGAGGGGGGATCTGCATTGTGTAGTCTTACTGGTCAGAGAGCTTCAGGCTGTCGGGGTAATTTAAAAAAAAATTCAGTTAATTCATGCAGAACATTTTTTTTTAATGAAGTTGCTTTTTATCATGCATTTTCATTTTTAATGCATACATGTATAGTATCAAAAATTACCTATAACATATTTTAATTGTTTTCGTTTTTTTTTCATCCATTGCTGTAAATGATTTTGCATGTTAATGGTAAATGTACCATTAATTCATCAGCTAACTCTTCTTCTTGTGAACTGATAATGAGCCAGTCTATTAATGATTCATTAATAATGTCCATAGATTGTATGTTTTCATTGTTCTGAACTTGCGTCGCTAGTGTGGTTGTTTCCTGTATGGTTTCTTTCCCATATAGCAGAGTTAGACCCATGCAGCCTTTCAGCGTGTTTAAAACCATATTAAGGAAACAAAAGAAATATTTGCCGTTGCTGTTGTCTTTGTAAAGAAGACAAATAGGAGCTACTTACCAAAGGTTATAAGTCGGAAGTAATGTTGTATACAAGAGATTCTTTTTTGCTCAGAACTGGAAGGAAGGAGTTTGTCTGTTTGTTGGGTATGTATAGTGTTTAAATAGAAAGCAAGGTAATCAAATTTAACTATGGCTAAGGTAAAGTAGCGAATAGGCAGCGACTAATTTGTTAACATTTCATTCTTATTGGCTTTAAAGTGTAATTTTTAAAACAAATATTATTTTTATTGAGATCCAATATATAATTATAAATATATCAATTCGAAACTGTTAAAAAATATTAGTCATGCAAAAAGGATCAATAAATACAACAAACATATTCAACATACAAAACAAGTTATGAAAAGGAATTCTACTGGCTAGAAAATCACCAGAATATAAACATAATATATAATTCTAGCAGCCTCCTGAGATAAACAGTGAGAATTACTGAAAGTGCATACAGGGATAAGATGTGCAAAATAGCAAAAAACCAATTAGGTCATCTACTCTGACCTTAATTTCCACTCAAAATACTGGTCCCACAGCTTTTCATACTTCACAGTCCCCCCATTTTGCATTGCATATAGCCATTCACTATTTCTGACTTGCTTCATTTTCCGAACACAATGCCTCATTGCTGGAACCTTTCACAATCGCCATTTTTCGGAGCAAGAAAGATCAGGCCACCGCAATTACAATATAAACGACTTTTACCCATTTATTTATTAGGTCGAGAGATGGCTCACATCCCAAGACTTTCAACCAAATATTAGATACCAGTTTAATTTGCCATTCGGTCTCCAGATACAGGAAAATTCAATTCCAGAACCCTTGGACCAAAGGGCACTGATTACATATATGCGTCCAATTGGCTGTAGGCCCATCTAAGCACCAAAAACAGTGTCATGGCAGGTTAGGATTAACTTGTGGGTTGAATTGTGGCGTTCTACACAGCAGCCATTTACTAAAAAATAACCCCCAACGCCAGTTAGCACCACGTAACACACTGAAATTGAACTTCAACCCACTTCTTCGCTGTTAACTCCAGCCCTTCAGATTTTTCTCCATGTTCCAATTCCTTTCTGGGTAAGGTCCGGACTTTCTATAAAAGTAATCAGTTTTTTCGAATCCCCGGGACTTTGATCTTTATCAGCTTCAAATAGCGCAAATACAATATTTTTGCTACATTTTATCTGACCCAATCCAAATTCCTGAAAACATTCTATAAGAGCCAAGGAGAACAAAATCATTTTGAAATAACTCATAGGTTTCGGAGATAGTGAGCCATCTTTCCATCAGGTGAAAATCTGATATTTTCCTAAACCCTACTTTGGACTATTTCAGATGGCAATTTAGTCCCTGATTGAATGACGAGTTCTGATAGAGGGGTTGATATGTTAATATAGGGAATAGCATATCTTCTAAAAAAGAATGCCGGCGTTTTCGAAAAAAACACTGCATACTCTTATATTGGACTTTTTTTGGTGATTTCACCATTTTTAACACATTGCTTATCACAGTGAACCGCACCTGATGAGGATTGAGAGCCATGCGAGTCCGATCCTGGCTCTGTAGGGTGACTGTCCCACAGGGGGGCGAAGGGGTTGGTGCTGTGAAGTGTGGTCTCCGCTACCGATTGGGCCTGCTCCTTTGCCGCCTGGCCATTAGAAAGTTTTGCTCTTGGTGGGCGGCATCTGCGCTGTCGCAGTTTGGGACCAAGTCAAGAATCCTCGGGTTGCTCTGAAGGCGTCATGTGCAACACATCCTTCACATGGAGGCATGTACAGGTGTCTTCTTGGGATTGAAGGATGTGTGTCCTGTCCTCATCAGTAACACACAACATAGCAGGGTAATAAGAGTGCATACTTGATGTCCAATTCCCTTAGGCATTGCTTGACACTTAAGCATGAGAAGCAGCAATACTGCACCTCCAGTGTGAAGTCAGGGTAAACGAAGACCAGAGCATTCTCAAATATCCATGGGCCTTTGGTACAAAATCACCACAGGAGCAGGTCATGATCTCGATAGTTGAGGGGACATGCTATGATGGGGCAGGAGGGAGCACCCGGGAGAGGAGGATGGCCCGGAGTGCAATGCACTCTAGATTGAAAAAATATTTGGCGTCTTGCCTTTAAGGACGGTGGTGAGTTTTTACGGGGTTCTGCCCGAGTAAAAACTGCCCAACCAGGGGCAATAATCCAGTACGTTTCAAAAGGTTGGTCAGGATAGTTAATGCATTTAATTACACGTAGGTAGGGATGTGTGTAGAGCAAAGAATACAGATCACCACATATTCAAAATTGAGTTAAAAAAAAATCTTTGAGAATTTAATTTCCAAATTTTAACAGCATATAATGCAATTAGTATTCAAAGCATTAACTGGTATTTATGCGTTACATATTTGTAGTGCTCATAGGTGTAAGAAGCGAAGGGATTTATGGATAGTGGTAGTGAGTTGACAAGTGAGCGACAGGGTAAAGGTGTTTGTGACATGGAATAGGATACACAATATATACAAATAGACCTTCACAGCCTTTATCCTATCATCCGATAACCCATTCAGGAACAACATCACTGAGTGGAGGAGATAAATAGATGATGTCCTCCTAATCTGGACAGGAGAAGAAAATGAGCTCACTCAGTTCTTTGCTTGGCTGAAAACTGGGTACGTCGATATTAAGTTCACGATGCAGTATGATAAACACACCATTGATTTCCTTGACATTAGTATCAAGGCCAAGGACGCCCACCTCTACACAACCCTCTGTAGAAAGCCAGCTGAACGGAATACCCTTCTGCGCTATACCAGCCATCACACAAGAGGACTCCGCAATAGCGTCTCATTTGGGCAGTTTCTCCGGATCAGGAGAAACTGCTCACTGAAAGAAGATTTTTTCAGAGAATCAGATGACCTCATCAACCGTTTCATGGAAAGAGGGTATCCAAAGAGGTTGGTCAAGAGAGCAAGGAAGAGAGCATGGTACAATGACAGAGAAACCCTACTCACCCCTAAACTACGTACCACCACTTTGGATAAAATGATATGCGTTACAACCTACTGCTCCAAGAGCAACGAGAGCAAACGGATTATAAATGGACATTGGA
Source organism: Lissotriton vulgaris (assembly GCF_964263255.1). Taxonomy (NCBI): domain Eukaryota; kingdom Metazoa; phylum Chordata; class Amphibia; order Caudata; family Salamandridae; genus Lissotriton; species Lissotriton vulgaris. Next base: position 393,193,347 of record NC_141693.1, read on the forward strand.
GACTAATATCTGACATCATTGATATACAAGAACCTCCCATGCATGCTTACAAAAAAGCTAAGAACATTAAGGATCAAGTTGTCCGCTCACTATTAGATGCACCACCTAACCAGACCATCCAAACCATGTGGAATCTACCAGAAGTAGTAGGACACTACAATGTACTAAATGTAAGGCCTGTTCTATGTGCATAGAGACCAAGACATTTGAATACAAGGACCACACCATCACCCTGAAGGAACACACCAATTGCAATACTGCAAACGTGATCTACACAATCCAATGCCCATGCGACAAGCTATATGTGGGTCAAACACGGTAAAAAGTCAAGACCAGAATCCTACAACATTGCAGCAGAGTACGTTGCAAGACAACAGGAACCCCACTCGTGGACCATTTCAGTACTGCCTCACACACCCCTGAATCAATAAAATGGATAGTACTAGAGAAGTGTCTCTTGGACAACGCGGAGGAGACCTATGCCAAATCCTTAATATCAGAGAATGTAAATGGATGCATAGACTTGATACTGTGGCTAATAGGCTCAATGAACAAGATGCCACATACACAAATGGCTGGCCTACATGCAGAATAAAGCTGCCTCCCCTGAATCCCATCCAATACAGGGTAGCCATTTGTATGGCATTCACATGTTTAACAAGCCATGTCCACCTATCCAAGTATGATACCTTAAAGGACATGCCCAATGACACCACCAATATCTTCAGTCTATGTGATTACTTAACCATTCTATAATGACACTCAGACAATGGATAGGAGATCCCATTTTGCAATGCGCTAACAGACAATATGCCATGTATTGTATGAACACTATTATCGGCATCATTATTGTATTATTTCTATTTATAAATGAACTGACAATACCAGGTTGTGGGTACTATTGTACAATCATGTTTACAAGTACTAATATGACATGCCATATCATATCTTGCCACAAGAAATGACACATTGACTGTCTATACGATTATATCACCCTATGTAATTATTTTTATGTCAAAGTATTATCCACATGATTGCAGCCTGTATATATTTTAAGCTAACCAAGATATTTGCATATTTAACTATATTGCTTTATCATACCGGACTTCATGAATCTCTGTGGAAGATTGCAAACACCCACACTGTTTCTTCACACCAACCATCAAGAACTATGCCAAGGAATCAACTTCATATACCCATTCAGACTTTTTTTCCTAGAACTAGCACGGTAACTCCGCATCACAACATACTGTTTTCAGGCTCTAACGAGCCTAAGATCTCTATAAATGTAGTGTTGCTGCCAGTGGGGTGTACCACTGCTGCACACGCCCCCTCCCACTGTCTCTGCATGCTTCGCCCCTCAGGCGTGAAGGGGCTTTGGTAGAGCCCATACGTAAACGTGAACACGTCCCCCTGTTAATAAAGAGCCCAGGGCCCTTGGCGTGGGCAGTTAGCTACTAGCCACTAAATGTAGCACGTGTCTCCTGTAGTCCTGCTTTCTAGGCCCTAGGCCAGCCCTAGGCCAGGACACCACAATAACCACGCCCCGACCGGCAATTGGTGGTCGAAAGGGCGAGCCCACAACAACCATTCAGCGGCTGCACCGCGCGGTGAAAGCACACCAGCCTTTCTCCTACAACTAGCGTGAGTTCACTGGTGACAGCTCATTCCTTGAGCTACCTAGCCAGAGTGAACAGGTAAGCACCAAGCGGGCACTTTAACTATGCATACACACTTGCCATTCACGGTGATTCAGCCATGGCCGTTTCCCTCCAATCATAATCTTTCTGATTGGCAAATTATACCTTGACCCTGTAGAGACATCAACTCAGTCTAAATACATCGTCTGATGCCATCCTTGTCAGGCATTTTTGCTTTTTGCTTTTTGTAAACCGATGCAGGCTTTACTCCTCCCCCGTACCTTTACGGACGTTAGCAGCATTAACCTCCGTCTGCGTTCCCACTTTTTTCCACAATGCTGTATTTTACTGCCTACATTTTTACAGGTTGTTTTCACTTATGAATGCCGTCGTCCACCGGCTGCCCGTATTTCATTTTCATTTTCTCCTGCATACATCGCGATCCTAATGACGGCCTTTTTTACCTTTTGTAAAATGCTACAGGCTGTGTTGGTCTTTAGTTATAAATCATTTCTCCTGCATATGACATATGCCGTATGATAGATCATGAGGTTAAGCAGGTCCCTCCAGGTTCTTAACATGCCGCACCGAGTTACCAGCGCTAGCGCAACTATTAACAAACTGGACTGTTTTCTCTTAAGTTGATATCCCTTCTTCTTACAGACTCTATTATCCGGATTAACCCTTGTCTACATTGGGAGATCGATTCCGGATGTCAGTTATCTATGTGAGTAAACTACCCCTTGGATTCCCCATACCTTGGCTAATCCAATCCATATTTGACATGCACCATCACTCAGTATGTCTTTTCATTTTTAGTAACCTTGGGGCAACGTGAGAGCCCACCTAGGATTGAACATTGTCTGTCTTTCCTTACACACAAGTAGGTATCATTAACATCTACCTACCTTAACATTTTCCTACATCCAAGCATAGCATTATCAGAGACTGAACTTTACCTGTCACTTATAGGTGCTCTACTCTCCTGATGAAGACCCTGCTGTGAGGCAACCACTTACCCTCATCTCCACTGGGGTCGAAACGTAGACTATCCTACTCAAACTTCTACATGCTCATTGAATTTAAACGTATTGAATGCAAATGTACCCTTGAGCAATGTATATATAGGAACTTACTAACCGTACATAGGCTGTGAAGGTCTATTTGTATATATTGTGTATCTTATTCCATGTCACAAACACCTTTACCCTGTCCCTCACTTGTCAACTCACTACCACTATCCCTAAATCCCTTCGCTCCTTACATCTATGAGCACTACAAATATGTAATGCATAACTACCAATGAATGCTTTGAATACTAATTGCATTATATGCTGGTAATATTTGGAAATTAAATTCTCAAAGATTTTTTTGAACTCAATTTTGAATATGTGGTGATCTGTATTCTTTGCTCTACACACATCCCTACCTATGTGTATTTAAATGCTTTAACTATCCAGACCAACCTTTTGAAACGTACTTAACATTAAGGACCTTTTTCACTAGCCATTCCTCAAGGAACAGTTCAATGCTGGGACCCTCTGAGCACTCCTGGAAACCAGCAGGCGGATGTTGTTGCATCTGGACCTGCCCTCAGCATTCAGCGCTCTGTGATGCAATAGGGTGACTTCCACCTTCCTTATGCATTCCTGAAGTTCCTTGTTGGAGGGGTGAAGGACATCTAGGGCAGATTTGGTCCCGTCCACATAGTCAGACAATGTGCAATGTTCAGCACGCAGCAAGTTCACCTCAACTGAGATCGTGTCAATGCGGGCCTCCAGGGAAGTCTTGGTTTCCAGGGCAGATTGAAGCACCTCATCAAATTGTGCAGAGTGAGCTTGGAAAGTTTGTTCCAGGTTTTGAAGGCTACTTAGGGTTGTGTCTCTGTGTGTCGGGTCCATTGCAGGGGCTTCATCTGATGCTTGTGGCGGTTTGGCGATTCTGGGCTTCTCCATGGTCGTAAAGCAGTGCTACTCTCCGGGTAGGCCGTTATGTGGCTTACTTACTCCGGGGGGCAGAAGCGACAAGAGATCCCAGCCTGGAAATGAAGAATGATAGTGCTGGATATTGCGAGGAAGGATAAAAGAGGTCAATCCAATGGCAGCCCCGCCATCAGGGATATGTGGTAGAGATGGGCAAGTGGTGCAGTATGGCCTGCACTGGGAGAACAAGAAGTGGCCAGGTCCCTTGTGGGCAACGTGAGCTCAAACGTGCACAACTAGGGGGTTAATACAACAATATACAAGTTTTTTACTAAAAATAAACCCAATGAAACAAATGTTTTCTATTGTTTTCAACATACAATTTACTGCTCATTGCATGATTTCTCAGTACTTTTCTGAGTTCATTTAATTTAATTGATCACTTCAGCTGATCATTATCATCATCAAATATACATGACATTCTTAAAAACAATGGAAAATCACAAAGAAAATCCAGCCCAATGCATTTCGGGAATGCCTGTCCCTTCGTCAGGGGATAATCTGCAATGTATATCTCAAAATAATCATTTTAAATGCACAGTAATGGAGCCATATCATCAATCATGATGTTTCTCACTCACTTTAAATGTGAAAACAATGACCATGTGCAAAAGTTTAAAATTGCTGCTCATGCCAAAAGCCCAACATTCGTGGCTAGTGTCAGTGTAGCATGCAAATAACCTCCGTTGTGTCTGAAATCTAGACAGTGTAACAGAGCAATCTAGAGAAGAGTCCTTAACCCAAATTGCCAGTTATCTGATCTAAAAAATTACAGCAAAACACCCACAACAACAACAACTCACTTGCTGGTGGACGTAAGTTGAAAACCACTCTCCTGAAAAAAAGGTGTGCATAATCCACACGCTTAACCTTTAAGTATCTTTGTGCACAGGGAGAGGCATACAGGCAGCAGCAACCAGGAGGGCAACCGTCACAGTCCGGGATAGCAGGTACACAATATGCAACAGGCAAACATGCCTCTATCAGCGATCAGGCAGCTACAGTGCCCCCACAGCAATGTACACGCAGCATGTCAATATACAACGGCAGCGCGAGGTGGACATCTATGAATGAGTAGCTCCTCAGTGGCACTTGAGGCCGCAGACATACCTTGAGAAACACTTCCAGTCCCGTTCGAAGGATAGAGATCTACAGAACCTGGACAAGCTAGTTAGGAATGGGCCAGCTCTGCATACCACCGACTGCACTTCTGAGAGCATCGGATTCTGCAGAACTTTCATTGGCAGCGGGCGTTCCATGCCCGTTGCCCAACCCAGAGTGTGAGATATATTTCTGCCTGAAAAGACACATCTATGAGCTGCCTTCTCTTGGTCGCTGGTTGCGGGCAGCCCTTGCACAGCCCACATATTCCTTCTTACGTACAATCCATTGCCTAGACTGCGGTGAAATCTCTTCCGGCTGACAGTGGTGACACACTAGACTGGCTCAATTAACCCGCAGTGTCTCTACGATGCAGCTCAACGTCTCCTCCTACTGGATTGACATTATTTAATTCATAACCCTTTTACTTGAGAACGTGATGCCGCAATGCAGATCGTGCAATGGACCATTTCCTCCGGGGCTGCTGGACCCTATGCACCACAACGCTGGGCTGTGTGAAAGCCCTTACTCTGAAACCTGGTGAGTCTCAGAGTTACTGCAGTACTGACCCCTGTGCAAGAGCCCGACAAGGGGTGCTCAGCCTTCTTCTGCCATGCTTGACCTTACGTCCACGACCCTGTTGGGGACAGCCAAGAGGGCAGACTCCGCTCAACGGGACCCCACTGTAGCTGGAGGCCGGATCCAAAGGAGTCGACGTTTGCTTGACTAAGCAGGGAATAATTACAGGGCGTTGCTTGTAGGGATCCTGTCAGCCCCCACAGGCCACATTAAGCTCCAGCAGCACCCAATATCATACACAACGCCAACGGGTCACACAAGACCGAGAGCCTGGATACTGCTTCAGACCAGTTAGTCCACCTTAATCGCTGCCTGGAGCACCAGCTGGTGCAGCATCCAGAGTCCCCACGGACAGGGTCGGATCGGGATCACAATTTGGCCCGGGCACTGACAAAAAAAGTGGCCCACATTCAAGGGGCGTGGCCCACAATTAAGGGACGTGGCCCACATTCAAGGTGCATGCCTTTCATGAAACACCATTTGGTTACACACGTCAATGTCCTTGAATATTAGATGTAAATACATTAAGAATTTGGACAAGTATGGTAGTGCACTGTCCAGTGACCAGCTGAAAGAAGGCACCAAAGAGCAGAAATTGGATTATAAAGTCAAATCTGTTCCGAACAGGGGCCCAAAAATATGTTTGGGCCAGGGCCACCAAAATCCTTAAGTTGTTTGGCACAGACACGGAATGAAAGTGAGAGGATACTGTTGTTGCAAAGGACACAGGGCCAAGGTGACAATGGCGCCATGCTAAGCAACTAAAAAAACAGCAAGGCCCCTTTCTGTCACAAAATTATTCGAGCCCTCCAGAGAAGGAGCACCTAATAAGCAGAAAGCCCCTGTGATTACTAACCTACTCAGCCCTCCCCAGACCTTCAGCTCAGAAGCACATGAATAGCAGTAAGGCCCCTGCAATTAGTAAATTAATCAGCCCTCCAGGCCTCAGGGCAATGTGCTGGCAGGGAGCACAAAACACAGCTGCTTGGTCATTGATGGTAGCCAGAGGGAGGCTGAGGTGGAGATTGTGCAAGTTGCAAAGATCACCTGGCCCCCACAGCGAGACCCATTCTTCCTTGCCCACTATGCCCTGAATGTGAAGGGCTGTGGGCGAGGTGTTAAAGCTAACACTGTTTATGTGCTGCGTGGGCCCCACGGGGGCCGAGGTGAAAATGGCTCAAAGGCCTGAGCAACACCTGGCCCCCTGGGAGGCTGATTTTTTTCTAACAATCACCCTTCCCCAGCCACCCTCAGCGTGATTGCTTTGCAGGGCAGGGGGTGACTGCGGCCGCACAGTGAAGTTGCATTCATTTCTCTCTCTCTGTCTCCGTGCCCTCTATGGGCCGTTTTTTTTCCTCACCTTTCCTAGTCCACAGAGAGCACGGAGACAGAGACCGAGAAATGAAAGCAGCTTCACCGTGCGGCTGGGAAAGGGGAGAAAAAAAACGTCCCACAGAGGGCACGGAGACACCGGCCCTTCAGCCGATGCCCGAATGCCCGCATTGCCAATCCGCCCCTGCCAAGGGAAGCCTCACGCTCCTACAGCGCCACCTGGGGACTTTGAAGATGAGCCCGAACTCCGCCGGTGATCACGCCTCATCCGCTCGCAGGTAGGCAGCAGTGCGATCCATCATCAGCATCGGCCCAGCAGCAGGTGTTCTGTGGAGAGGCCCAGCCGGACTGGGATTCTGGGTAGGCATTGGCTCTATATAGTGTCCATTGCCAGTGGTGAAGTCAATGGATTACAGGTGAGGGCATCAGCGGATGCTCAGGTAGGTTGCCAGTGATTATGTCCGTGACAGGAGAAGTAACAGCCGGATATTTGTTGGGCCGACGGCGTAGCTCCAGGTTACCCATCTGGCTCTGTTGCCATCTTGGCCACACCCCAATGTTGTTTTCTTTTGCCCCAATCTTCTGTAAAGCGTTCCAATGCCCTCACAGGTCATGTTCACGCTATATAGAACTTTATAAATAAAAAAGAAATAAAATCATAATGATAACCATTTGTTTTTCAATATCAATGTTGTCAATAAAGCATAGGGATTTGAAAATATTCTGTGGCAAAGTTTTTTTCTAATATAAAGCCCAAAAAATGCAGCAATGGGATTAACCCCAAGAAGTCCCCACACTCTGGAGCCTGAGAGCAAATGTTTTGAGTCTGGGAATGGGCTGCCCAAGGCAGAGCAATACTTGCTGGAGGCCCCAGGGCCAGTAATCGGTACATGTAGGGGGGCCATGCACACCTCCTCCACAAAGGGATTCATTGAATAAAGATAAACCATCTCCTGGGCCCTGGCCCATCCCATTGATTTTTCTAGACATAGTGGCAGAGAGTAGGGCTTTAAGTGGGATGAAAAAACTGGGGGGGGGGGTCTCTCAAAAGGATGTGATCAATGTAATTAAGGGCATGGCTTAAAAACAGTACATTAAAAATCTGTGTTTAGCATAGTGTGCCGCCCGACTTGTATTTTGCTGTTTCTGTCATTGCATCCAGGTATATTATACAACAAGTTACATCATACCTAAAAGTCAGGACTATTGGCTTTGTCAGTGGTTGTTAGTTACATTATAGGATAAATAACAGCAACTATGGCTTCTATAGAATATTGAAAAACCTTCCACTTAAACTCCTGGTGACACCACAACAATGTTGCTGCCTTTGCGTTTCAAAAAGAGTAGGGAAACCCAGAGAGGAAATGACTCTTTAAAGGATTTACCTTCCCCCTATAATGCTCACCTTGCATGACGTCATGCCGTAACTTTCAATTTGTGAGTAGTGTGAGTAGGGTACATTGATGTGCCTGCTGTCTCGAAACTGGTCTCTACCGTGCTCTATGTTCCGGACTACAGTAACAGCAAACTGCTGTCACTGCAGTCCGGAAAAAACTGACCTCCGGTGAACAGCGCACAAAACAGAGCACGATAGAGATCCATTTCGGGCCCCCTTAAGGAAACTGTAGGTGCTCAGACCAGGTGAGACCCAGCCTACTTAAAGCCCTGGCAGAGAGCAGCATACTCGTTTTTCATTTCTTGGCTTTTAATAGGAGCAAATGCCTATCTCTGGCCCCATTTGGCAGATTTTTTCCAACTTGGATCTGTTTTGACTTAGCAGACAGGTAACATTTTCAGGCCTATTGGCCTCTAAAAAATGCTTTTTGTGTGGAGCTGGATTTTTCAGCTCCTTTCAAAAGATCTGCCCTCTGCCTGTCTTCTGGTGTGCCTCTCCTGCTGTTGGGTGCATCTTGCGTAGCCCCTTCACAACCAGCCAGCAAAAAACCCTGCTTGCCACACGCCCCAGGTTCCAGAGCCCCCTGGCATCTTGAAGGCACCTAGGTGGCAGTGGAGTCTGGGTACTTTCCCTCAACTGGTACTCAGAGGCATGACTGGGCAAGCACCACTGGTTCTGGGTAGGCCATCCTTGCCCTGGGAGTCAGCTGGTTCCAAAGGCACAGAATGCCTTTGTATTGTCACTGTTCTGTGTACTGCAAAGCAAGGACAACACAAAAGCTTCAGTATGATTTACTAAGCTACACAAGGGCTGATTTGTAGCACTTTCTGTGGGTTTGTAAAGAAATGTAACACACTGCAGATGCTAGTTTTGCGTTACGTTACATTTCAAGCTGGTAGGCTTTAGATGGGTGGAGCATAGGCGTTTTTGTGCATTCAATTCCAGATTTGCAAAGGTTGTACACCTGGATTTTTGTCAAGTTGGGACACCTGCCAGAGGATGATGCAACAAGCAAACATATATTACTTTTCTCCTTGCTATTTCTTCTTTCTATGGGTGCTGCATTCTGAATCACACACAGAAAGAGGAAAATTTGAAGGTATGCCTTTCTGCACAAAAATAATCCTGCCCGTAATGTAGGAACCTTTTCACATGGCACATGTGCTACGCCGTGCATCCACTGTGCTTACCCTCTGCCAAACTCAAACTGCCTAGATTCTATTTAGATCCTCTGCTGGTTCCAGCAATGTAAATCTCTGAACTGGCAGCGCATCTGCTAAAGGTCCTCCAAGTCACGGTGACAACCGCCACACTATAATGAGGAAAGGATGACCATTCATTTTTCTTGTTCATGTTCACCATCCCAGGCATGGCAAACATTGGGCAGGGAAAATGTAGAATTATTTCCACTGACAGGGAGAAAACTCACTGGGCAGATTTACAAGCCCATTGCAACACGTTTGCGCCAATATGTCACCTTTGTGATGCAGTGGTGACGTAAACAATGCGGGCAATTTACAATGTGATGCACCTAGGGAGATGCGTCACGTTGTAAAGCCATGCGTCACATTATACCTGCATCAGGTATAATGTATGCAGGGTTGGTTTTCCCTCGCAGGAAAGCCTTGTAAAAGTGACACCGTGAAATATTTATGATTTTATGGCGCAACTTCTAGGACGCCCCTGCATCAAAACCTTACGCCTGCTTGAAGCAAGTATAATGAGTAACACAGTACAATAAGTATAGGCCTCAACATGCATTGCTGGAGTTTCATCTTGCTTGTGACATGACTCCAGCAATGTGTGACTTTTAGTCCAACAGATGCGCCATAAATTGACGAATCTGTCAATCCTTGCGCCATGCGTATTGTAAAAACAGTGCATTCATGGTGGCACAAGGGTATCCCAGGCTGGCTCAGGAAAATGGTGCATCTCTACAGATGCGTCAGTTTCTTGTAAATCTGGCCCACTATTCTTTGGAGCCATTTGTGTTTGTGTTTTGCAAGTTTGTTTTTTCAACAAAAAAAATTGCGGAGCATATGTTTTAACCGCTTAACCGTGGCGGCAATTCCGCTGCGGTGCTGCGGTTTAGCGGACTGCACGGGACCGCGTCGGCCAACAGACATGCGCAGCACTACGAAGGTAGTGTGCGCGATAGCCGTTGGCTGACAGAAGCACACAAGGGGTTAAACATGCCACATACTTGAGATACCCTCCTTTCTGTGAAGGGAGACGATGCTGACAAGCAGGGATCCTAAATTTGCTGGATGGTTCTCGACCAATGGTTGTGCTGTTATTGCCTCTGTCACTCTAGCAGACCGGTAGTCTGATTTCCAGAGTTTAAAGAACTTCCTAAGTTTTATCCATCAGTCATCAACAAAATGTGCACCTATGCATGCATGCTCTAGGTGTGGTCGCCTGCTGTATTATAAGAATAAATAAAATAGGTTTTTTGATATTTAATATTAACAGCCACTCAACTCATTGGCAAAATTGGTGCACCATCATATGTACGTACACTCACTCAGTACAATGTATATCTGCTTCAATATATTTCAATTTGTCAATAACACTCGTTGACATATTATTGCAAAACGGCGCTGGCCTCCCTGCACCACGCAATAGTTCTGTATCATTAAGGGTATATGAATCGGCTGCTGGGGAGACACGCTAAGTGCTATCCTCATAATTAGAGTCACATTATTTATGTTGTGCATTTTCGAATCTAACAATGCTCACAGGCAGGTTCCACTTCTGAAACATCTACAATTAGAAGTTTTCTTTCAAAATGAATTTCCATTCACTGGCTTCAGAGACAATGTTCTTCAGCTCGCATGAACACCTCCGCTTGTAGACGGTAGGGAAAACACTGTCTTCAAATAGAGTCATATTATGCAAATGCATGCCGTTTCTGAACTGGCATTCATGTCAGTCGTGCAAATGAAGAAAACGGCGAACTAAACAGAGTTATATATAAAGGGCTACACTGAATTGCTTTAGGGGAGCAAGTGATATACCTGCATTCTCCTCTTAAGTAGAGGTGATAGTCTGTTTTCTGTCCTGCTGATCATAATATTTCTATATCACAGTGGCTGTCGCGGGGTTTATTTAGCCCTCTAAGCATCAAACCGATTTCTCATAAATATAAATAGGTTGATATTCTATACTGATGGTACATAAAGTACAGGCCACTTATATAAATAAATAATTTGAATAAATTCCTTCAGCTAAGCAGCCCTGATGTCTAAGAGTATACCACCCTGAATATCCCGAGCCTGCCTTTCAAAGATAACACAACATTGTTATCAAAAACAGAAAGCGATATTCAAGCCCTGACTACTGTTTGAATAGTTTCAATAGCCAGGGCATAGCATATTAATGATGCCAAAATGGAACTAATGTTTATAGGAAAAAGAAAGACATTTGAGGTAAATGCAAGAGGGGTAGTAGATCATGTCGCCTTCCTTTCTTCGATTCTCAAACTAATCAGGGTGGAAGGCATCAGGTACTGAAGATCAAGGGCTTATTGTAGTGCGTTTATTAAACAACTAGTGTGTTGCAGGGATACTTTCCGTGCGCAGACTTAAAAAAATTTAATTCTTCACCTCACAAAACACATTTTAAATCTCTTGCCTCAGAATGTTGGCTATTTCTCGCAATGGTGCGTCCACCACCTTGGTGGAAATTGCCTGTCATGGCGGGTCTACTATGCAAAGCTGCTCAACAGCCTTTTATTTCACCGCGCATTTTCCTGGAGAGCTGACGTCCTTGGTGACCGGTTTTGGTACCTCATGGTCTCTCCTGGTGACTTTGCCAGTTTCCCCTAGCTCCCCAATGTTAATTACAGCATGCATGGGGAGGCTTCAAGTGAGAGAGAGAGTGAGAGTCAAAGAGCAATAGAAGAGAGAGAAAGATAAAGATGGAGAGAAAAAGAAGGAGATCAGAAAGAGGGAAGAAAGAGAGACAAGGAGTGAGAAAGAATAAATGGATGGAAAGGTGCAACAGCAACATAGTGGTACTGCTGCCATAAATGCGCCCCACACCGCGGTAGCATGCATCAAAAGTGTTGTCTCCCTTTCATCTTGAAGCAGGTATCTAAAACAGGAAGCAAAGAACTTTAAATAGCATCTACTAAGAACGCAGGGGCATATTATAAAGAACGGCGTTAAAAATTATCGCCGGTATAGCGGCAGAAAACAAACTGCAGCTAAAGCGGCGATAATAGGCTTGATAATATGCACTTGAGAATTCCAATAGAAGTACCTGTTCTGGTGGGGACATGGGCTTTTATTGGAATTCTCCAGGGCATATTATCAAGCCCATTATCGCCGATTTAGAGGCAGTTGTCTGCCACTATACCGTTGATAATTTTAACGCCGTCCTTGATAATATGCCCCATAGTCTTCTCAAACTGTTCAAACTCCCTGAGGACAAGTGGGTCCCTCCATCTCCGCTACGATCATAGGCTACCGTGAGAAAAGTCTGGAGTGAACCAAACAAAATAAATCTACAAGCTGAAAGAAACCGCATTGAAGCCATTTCTTTTTTTACAATAACAAACTCCCACTCTGTTAATATGTTGTATTTTGTACTTTAGTCATGGAACCTGCTCTGCTAAGCTGTAGTTACTCAAGTGGAGCTGTTGTGTCATTGGCTCCACTGAAGCATAGAGATTTCTACCTGTGTGATGGAGATCTCTTAGTATGAGAGAGTGTTCTGCAAGGAGAGCAGAGGACATCCCCCACTGACCTGGTAGGCTAGTGAACCATCCCCCATACTTAAGGAAAACGCAGTATTCATATTTGGACTCATAGTTGCCAACTACCTGGTGCTGAGTGCTACCCTTGACATAGTAGAACACACCAGGTGCTTATAGAACATTGGGTCTCAGTAGCAAATGCCACAACGTCAACTATAAAATTATTTGATTACTTTTTTTTATTCACACAAAAAAGTGTTTCATTTAGACCTTTTCTGTGAGAAAGGCGTCTCATTTCTAAGGATAACCCAGACCTCGTATTCATCCGAATAGCTATATCTCGCTGTTGGACAACTTGAGGGGGGCTACATTTATAGGCTAAGATATGTGTTCAAATAATCAGAGAAATTGACATTTCTGATAATCTACAAGTGGGAGGTGTCTTTGGAGATATACTGACGCCCATGTCACTTTGATCCTATTCATCAACACCCTCAGGATGTAAAGGGCATTATCTCAGAATTTTCCATGGCACTAGATCATAGGTTAATGCTGTGGTAAGAGTTGTTTTGTTGAGGTCTGTTGAGGGAGCCTCCTTTGTCCTACATTAGTTATTCTTAGTACTGTCATAAACTTCCAAGTATAATTATTGCAGTGCACCGAACATGGGTATTCGACCACACCATATTTAGAACTCCTGCATATTCAGAACACTTCAATTCATTTAACTTTAGAGCTGCTTAAAAGTATAACATGCAAATGATAAACTATTTTAGTAACGTGTGGGTGGGAGAATTCATTTGAGTCTGAATTACTTTACATTCAAATGCATTTATGACAGTTCTCATATTCCTTTCTAAATGTTTCGATTTTGTAAAAACCACCAGAGCTGCTGTAATCTGCTTCTGACACTTTTAAGAATTAGCAGGATGGATATATCCAAACTTTGGTACGAAGTCTAACGTGCAATAGGATTCAAACTGCACAAGGCCTATCGAGTCTGAAAGGTTCTTAGTTTAAGTCCAGAGACGACCATTCTTTGAAATTCAGACTTGAGTGCCAAGTACGTCAATTCACCAAAACTAAAAGGGAGCAAAAGTAACAAAGCACACCCTTTGATCCTAATGACGTAACAGCAAATGACATCATATGATCTTCGCCTTTGAAATTTCACAACAAGAGATGTAATGTGATCTTTACCCTGAGTGGGTCACAATAATTAACATCACTAAAAATGAATGACCCCGTAAGTTCATTATTTAATATAATAACACAGATAAATGTTATTTCTAAATATAACCTTCATTTTAACTAGTGTGTTGACGTGATAGGAACATTAAAATGTGCCCGTTTGTAGAATACACAAAATAAGACCTGGAATTATTTATACTACAAACTTTCATGATTTAATGGCTCCAAAGGTTGTACCTTAACAAGATAGTGGACTGGCAAATCACAAGGACATTAGGATAGGGTTACTGTACCTGTGTTAATTCATTTACCCCATATATTCAATAAGAATTTTGTTATTGGCTTTAAATATTCCTTAATATATTTTTCTGGATTTCTATAACGCGGACGTGGCCCGAGGGCATTAGAGCACTGAACTTGAGTACCAGAATGTGTTGTACATTTTTAAGGCACTGAGAGAGTAAGTGATTTGCTCGGAATCACAGGATAATGACCCGAGGCTCTGGTTCCACAGTTCCAAGGTCAGCAGCTACAGCCATTGTTTGTACATTTTGATTATGGTTTTGTGTAATGCAACATCACTATCGCAAAGCATAGAAACTCATTGTCCATTCAATCACATCATTTTTTATTTGTTTAGGATCCGCTGCACATCGGAACGTTTTTTATTGTACATATTTGAATGTGTAATGCTCTGCGTCCCATTGGGAGAACGTAAACAGTGCTCATCAGAACGTTGTTTACCTTTTTTCTTGGCATAGTTTTCGCCACTTCTGTAGCCAAATGGCCCAAGGGTAATGTCAGGGGGCTGCAAGGGGCAAGCCAGGGACAGCTTCCCATTGACATCTATTTTAACTCAATCTTTTTAGGGTGGTGGATACTGATTTGCATATGATTGCTCTTTGTTGTCGCAGTGAGCAAATATCAGTTGCGTGAAATATAGACACGAGTATTTAAAATGTAAACGTACCTATTACTAGTTCAAATATCCCACCCATCACAGGTTTATTTTTCTCCGTAAAATGCCCTAAATGGTACATAGATGCTCTGACAATGGTCTACTAGCTCACTTTGCTATACGACCAAGATGCATCTTGTTAATTGGGCTTTATAGGGGCGAAATATATCAAGTCTACCCAGGGCATAGCTATCAACAATGCAGCAAGTGTGAGGTGCCTACTGGACCCCTAACATAGCTGATTTGTACTACCAACCAGAGTTGGTGTCCTATTGTTCCTAAATACAATAGGGTCCATGGCACCTTTACTTCATGACTGTCTATTTCCATGTACAGGGGACATGAGGTGGTAGTATGGTCTGCTCTGTCCCTTTTGGGATACAGCCAAGACTGCTATGCATACTGTTGATCTCTTTGAATGGGAGCAAAGTGAGCACAAAAGAATAGTTTGAAATGCACGTCGGAGAAATTAATAGCTGCCCCATTTCTTTACATGTGTACTACTCTCAGGTTTAATAGACTTTATTTCATACTTTACTTCCAATAATGGGGGTGTCTTTTAGGTTTAAAGTATTTTATTAAGGTATAAAAAACATGGGGAAGGGAATAGGAGGTCAAGCGAACATACAGTACAAAAAGCAAGATGTTGCATCGGTTCAGAAGGAAAGTAGGGAGACAGGGAGCCCCAGAGGGTAAAAAGGCATAAGTCTTAAGGCAATAAGGAATCGTGAATGACCCCCCAGGAGACCCCCATTCCCTTAGCAAGGCCGAGCTGAAATAGCGTCCCGCAACACAGTAAAAAAAAAAAAAAAAACACACCATCTCTCCAGCCCCCCAACCCCGGAAAATTAGGAGAAAGAGAAGCAGAGGAAGAAAAGGAAGAAAACAATACCCCAACATCCCCGTCCGAAGGTCAGCATTAGAAGCATATAACCCCGCCCCCCACCCCCAGCCCCAAAGCCCTGATCCCGCACATTCACTCCGCTGGAGCCGCCGGCGGCGTCAGCCTAAGAAGTCGCAGGTACCGTGGGCATGTGAGCTCGCGAAATTCCGTGGACAGCAGTGCCAAAAAGGGGTGCCAGAGTTCTTCAAACTGGTCAACATTCCCAGCCACCGTCAGCGACATCTTCTCCATGCCCAGTACCTGCCAGAGCCTGTGTAACCAACCAGTAATAGAGGGGGCAGTGGGGGTACGCCAGAGTATCAGGATGTTTTGAACCGCGGAGCCCAGCGCAATCGCAATCTGCCTACCCCTGCGGGACTTCAGCGGGTACATCAGGTCATTGGGGAGGCCTAGCAAGACATACGCAGGGAAGCGCGGGAGCTCAATCTCAAAATGCCTGTCCACCTCATCCAAGACCTCTTTCCAATAGGCCGACAGCACCGGACACCCCCAGAGAATGTGCGTGAGAGTACCCTCCTGTCCGCAGCCGCGCCAGCAACCTTTATCGCCGATTTTGCGCATCTCGTAGAGCCGCTCCGGGGTGTAATACCAATAGGTGGACACCTTGGTAAAGGTCTCCGTCAGCCCAGTGTGGTACGCAGAGTGCCTCGCCCGATACGCAATCCTGTCCCACTCTTTGTGGCTCAAGGTCCTGCCCAATTCCCTGTGCCAGCGCTCCCTCCCTGGGTTATGGTAATGAAACGGCGGGGGTTGGAGAAACTTGTACAAGTCAGTGATAAGCTTGGTATCCGAGGTCCGGGTTACCAGCCATCGCTCATAGGGCGTAATCGAACGGGCAGCGACGTCGCGCACTGGGGGTTGTAGAGCCCAGTGGCGGACTTGCATATAACGCAGTCTGTCCCCCTCCGTCAGGCCAAACTCCTGTCGGAGCTGCTGGAAGGGGAGCACGCCCTCCGGCCCGTAGATCTGGAAAAGCGCCCTGCAACCCGCGCTCACCCAGTGAGAAAAGGCTCCCGGTTCCAGGCCCGGAGTGAAGTCTGGATTGCCAGCAATGGGAGTGAACGGCGATGGAAAAGTGGTGAGCTCGCGAAGCTCGCACACCGCGTCCCACGCTCTCAGCGGAACCCGGGTGATAAAAGAGGCGTAGAGGTTCGGCGGGCGGTGAGTGCGCCGCAGGAACGGGACTTCCTGGAGTGTGCGGCCCGCAACTGCCTGGTCCTGAAAGAGCCAGTGCTTGTCCGATTCCCACCGGCTCCACTCCACCAGATACCGAAGTTGTGCCGCCTGGAAGTACTTCCGGAGGTCCGGGACCCCGAGACCCCCCGCCTCCGGGGCAAGCATGGAGAGGACCCGCTTCATCCGAGGCTTACGGCCCTGCCACACAAAGCGGGAGATGTCTGCCTGCGCCTGTCGCATCCAACCTACAGGGGGCTGGAGAGGTAGGGCGCGAAAAAGATACAGGATCTGAGGCAGTATCGTCATCTTCACCGCTGCTATACGACCCAGCCACGAGAGCAGGCCCTTGTTCCATCGGCCGAGTTCCTCTTTGATCTTTTTGCCCAGAGAGGAATAGTTAGCAGCGACCATAGCAGGCAGGGAAGGTGCAAGCAAAATCCCCAGGTAAGGCACCGTGGAGGAGGACCATTGCAGAGGAAAAAGACGCTGGAGGTCCCGCCTGGTGTCAACAGAGAGGGACACGTCCAGGGCCGCTGACTTAGACATATTCATTTTGAAGCCTGCCACGCGGGCAAAGGAATTCAGTTCCTGGACGCAGGCAGGGAGCGACCGCCTAGGGTCATCTAGGGTCAGCAAGACATCGTCCGCATACAGGCTGACAGTATGCGTGTATTGCCCCATCTTCACTCCGATGGCGTCCGGGTTATCACGAATCCTCTGGGCAAACGGCTCCATATAGAGGGCAAACAGGAGCGGTGAAAGGGGGCAACCCTGTCTCGTGCCACGCTCAATGGCAAAGCTGCCTGAGCTGTGTCCGTTGACACGCACCGATGCTGACGGTCTCCTATAGCAATTAAAGATCATAGTGCGGAACTTCTCGCCGATCCCCAGTTTCCCGAGAACCAGCTCGAGGTACGGCCAATGAACCCTATCAAAGGCCTTCTCCGCGTCTACCGATAGCAGCATCCGCTCCCCCGGGACGCGTGAGGCCTTTTCTAGCACGTGCGTCACCCTCTTGGTGTTGTCGACCGTCTGCCTACCGGGTACAAAGCCGGCCTGGTCCGCCTCCACCAAACCTGGTAGATGTAGACCCAGTCTGGCTGCCAAGATCCCCGTGTACAGCTTGAGGTCCACATTTAGAAGCGAGATGGGCCGATACGAACCGCATAGAGTTCGGTCTTTTCCCGGTTTCGGGATAACCGACACGGTCGCCGAAAGAAGGTCCGGCGGGATGGCTCCCGGTTCGGAGAAGGAGTTGAATAAGCGAGCCAGGAGAGGCGCGACAGTGGGACAGAAGGTCTTGTAAAACAAGGCCGTATAGCCATCCGGGCCCGGGGCCTTGCCGTGTTTCATCCGTGCAATAGCGGAGATGACTTCCTCCACGTGAATATCCCTCTTCAGGTGGGTCGCCTGGGCGGGGTCCAAGGCCGGGAGGGTTACTGATTCCAGATAGGCCTCAGCCTCTCCCGGTGGGGAGGGCTCTGCAGCGTACAGCGCCTCGTAAAAGGCACGGAAGGAGTCCGCCACCTCCGCGTCACCGGAAACCGGGACCCCATCTGCTCCCACTAGCTCCTTCACGACGTTGCGTTGCTGCGCAGCCCTGAGCCGGTGGGCCAGGAGCTTACCGCACCTATCTCCGCCGGTGTAAAAGGCATGTTTCAGGCGCAACGCCGCATACTCCGCCCGGTCCAGGTCCAACGCAGAGAGAAGTTTACGAGCCGCCTTCAGCTGCCTCCAAACACGAGGCGCCCCCGTCCGGCGGTGAACCTGCTCAAGTTGCCTGACCTGCGCCGTTAATTCCTCCCTCTTGCGTTGACGCTCCTTGTCCTCTGCCGAGGAGATGGAGATAAACTCCCCTCTGATGACCGCTTTCAAAGCGGCCCACTGCGTTGCCAGGGACGTATCGGGGTTGCTGTTGTGGATCAGGTACTCTTGAATGACCTCTTCCACTCGCTTCACCACCGATTTCTTATGGAGAAGCGTGTCCCGAAGCCGCCACATCCCTCTGGAGGGGGGGGCCGCCGGCCAAGCAAAAACTCCGGAAACCGGCGCATGGTCGGACAGGGACAAAACCCCGATGTCAGCCGCCGTGGCGGCTAAGCGGAGCGGTCCACTCACCAAGAGGTAATCCAACCGCGAGTAAGTGCGGTGTGCGTGGGAGAAATATGAGTAGTCCCTATCGGCGGGGTGCATGATGCGCCAGAGGTCATGCAGATCCATCTCTGCGATCTGGTCCTGTACCGCTCTAGAAAGCTCCCCCGTCTGCGGAAAGCGCTGGGCCGACCTATCCAAGGTGGAGTCGAAGACCATGTTCAGGTCTCCCCCCAAGATGACGTGGCGGTCGGGCGAGGCAGTAACGTCTACCAACACAGATTCCAGGAAGCGATCCTGGTGGTCATTTGGGCTGTATACGGAACCAACCGTAAAGGCAACACCCCCCAGACGCATGCGATACACTAGGAGCCTCCCCTTCTGCTCGGCATGTTTATACAGCACCTCACCTCGGAAGGAGCTGGCTAGAAGAATGGCCACCCCTGCAGTCTTAGTCGCAGCCGAGGAAAAGAGTTGCGTGGGGAACTTGGCAGAGCGCAGCCTATGGCAATCTTTAGAGAGTAAATGGGTTTCCTGCAGGAGGCAGATATCCGCCTGCGACCCTTCTAGCAGGGAAAGAATCGCCCTACGCTTCACAGGGTTGTTCAGACCCTTAACATTAAGGGTCACTACTTTCAGGGGCGGCATCACTCCCAGGGAAGCAAAGCGCTGTGCAGCAAGCTCGGGATCAGCGGAAGGGGCGCGCGGGGCAGGGGCGCAGGAAAGGCCAGAATCGGCTCCGCACGTGTTCGGACAGTATCGGACGGGACCCCCCCAACACCAAACCAACTTTGAAACCCCCCCAGAACCAACCCATGGCAACCAGCCAAAACCAAAAACAAGAAAAAACACCCCATAGTCTCAGTCTAGCCCAAATGGGCGAGTCCGCAGAAAACAGTCAAGTGGACGTCCAGCCACACACCTCCAACCTCTCCCCCCCAACCCCCAGCCCCAACCCAGCGTCGAAGAAGCTAAGAGTCTCTCCCCCCGGAGAAAAGTTAGGCCGTCTGGGCCACGCCATTAGATTCAGGCAAGTTCCTGGCCGCAGTCCTCAGGGCCTCCGCCATATCCGCCCTGATGGTAGGGGAGTCAGGGCGACTCGCTGTTGCTGACGATTGGCGCCTCCTCGATCTCCGTCGGCCCCGCCGCTCGGGGCGCCTCCATGCGGGTGTCGCCCCTTCTTCTTCTGTAGCTGTGAGTCCCAGCACCCCACAGACATCTTGTAAGGAGCGCAGCTGGTGTAGCACCCCATTCCATCGGAAAATAAGACGGAAGGGGTGACCCCAGGAATAGGCCGTCTCGTGCTCTCGCAGAAAGTCCGTAGCGATGCAGAAAGACCTGCGCTTCTGCAGTGTGATGGCGGACAGGTCTTGATAGAGCGCCACGGGTCGTTCTCGGAAGGACAGCGGCTGCTTCCTGCGGGCCTCTGTCATAATGCGCTCCTTTAGGGGGAAATCCGGCAGGAATGCCAGGATATCAGGCGGGGGTGCCGATGATTGGCGCTGGCGGCCCACCCTGTGTGCTCTGTCTATGCGGATCGGGAAGTCCGCTCCTTCTCCCAAGATGTCGCGGAACAGGTCCTGCAAATAGGCCACTAGGTCCGCACCCTCATCCGCGGACGGAACGCCCCGCACCCGGATGTTATTCCGCCTGGATCTGTTCTCGAGGTCCTCCGAGTGGGCCTGGAGCTCGACACACTGCTCCCGTAGGCGGAGGACGTCCTGCTGGAGATGAACTATCTCCTCGTCGCGGCGCTGGGCCGCCGTTTCCACCGTGTCGACTCGTTCGCCCAGGCCTTCGATTTCTCTACGCACTTCACGGACCTCTCCCGCCACCTCGGTCTTGAGAGTCTGAAATTCCTCCTTGAGGGAGCTGAATAAGTCCTCCATGAAGGACCTCGTGACAGGTGGTTCGCCCCCGGTGGCGTCCGTTGAGGCCCGGGAGGACCCCGGGGACAGCTGCGCCCTGTCGCGTAGTTGCTGGGCCCTGCCGAGCATGTCCGGCAAAGTGCGATCTCCCCGTGCTGCGCCTCGTCTTCCGGCCATCCTGGCCTCCGCGGTGGTCGAAGCCTAGAGCCGGCCGTTGTAGACGCGCCCAGGGGCTCGTGGGCACCAGATGCGAAGTCCTCGCCGAGGACAAGGGTAGTGCGTCACAGGCGACAAAATGGCGGCCCGGGTCAGGGCGAGACGACCACCGGGCCAGGCAGGGTGGTCAGCAATGTCCAAGTCGGAGGCCTTCAGCCGCGTGCCCCCAGGGGAGACATCAGATGTGTAGGTACCAGGAGAAACCAAGGCGTCCGCATGACCAGGGCGCGGGCGAGGGTCACCAGTATTAGTTCCGCAAAGACAAGATGGCGGGAGGGCGGAACCCAGGATGCCAGCCCAGGCCAGCCAGTCTATGGGCGACCCTCAATTGGCAACGGGTCGGGGAAGTGCGAGCCCCACGTCTCCCAGTACCATCGGCCAATACGCCCGGTCCGGGCTCCGCTCAGACTTCACCGTTCCACTCCTCCAGGCACGGGGTCCGCAAGGCGTCACACTCCGATACCCATGGCGGGGGGTAGATCGTCGTCGCAGGGCAGGGGTCTGTCGTCTAGCGATGGTCCCGGCCACCAGGGCGCCGGCCAGGAAGCCTCCACACTCCGCGAAGTCCGTCTAGTCCGTCCCCCGGGATCTCCAGCTTTCAGCACTCGACTCCGCCGAGGCGCGTGGACAGCGCCGCAGTATGCTCCGCCTCCAGGCCCTTCTCCTCGGGGCGACCCAGGCTCCCTTCCCCGGGTCGATCGTTGAACAAACTTTTCGGGGACTTCCCCCGGGGCAACAGAGGTCAAAGTGGTATCAAAACGTGCCCCAAGAACTCCGGCACAGTTCTCTCGCCCGCAGTGCGGCCGCGGGGGGAGAGAAGCGCAGGAATCGGGGCTCGAGCTGAGCCGGGCCGGAGGAGCTACGGGAGGAAGCGTCCGCTCACCCCGCCATCTTGGCCACGCCCCCGGGGGTGTCTTTTAATAAGAAATCGAATGAGAAGGCTTCTGGCTCTCTAATGAAAGTCAACTCTAAATTATATGGGGGTTGCAATAGAGCAGGCAAACTACTAGCAAATTATTTAAAGGTGAAATCCCAACGTTCTAAGGTAGTCAATATCACTGATAATAGAGGTGTCCATAATTTCAAGGATGATGAAATATTAAACTGTTTTACGGGTTTTTACAAGCCGCTATGTACTCCAGAATCTTCTCCTTCTGAGGAGGCACTGGAATCTTTTTTTGAAGCACTTCCTCCACGTCCCTCTTCGCTACCTGATTACTCCGTATTAGAAAGGGAGCTTTCTCTTCCTGAAATTAAATCTGCCCTAGCTCAATTACCAAAGGATAAATCCCCTGGCCTGGACGCTTCACTGCCGAATTGAATTATTGTTTCTCCCAGTTTTTACCTCCTCATCTTTTATCTTTATTCCAACATTTTATGTCTCACAAAGAAGCTTGTGGTTCTTTTCGTGAAGCTATGATCTGTTTAATTCCTAAGACTGGCAAGGATCCTTCTTCTTGTGCTAACTATCGCCCTATTTCTTTAATCAGTTTAGATTGTAAAATTTTTGCTAAGGTCCTTGCTCTTTGTAATAATAACGTTATCCCCGATCTGATTGGTTATGAGCAAATAGAGTTTGTCAAGGGTAGAATGATCGCTGACAATTCTAGAACTTTTTTGAACATTATACATCTTGCCTCCAAAAGCTCTACCCCAGTCGCTGCTATCACTGTTGATGCGGAGAAAGCTTTTGACTGCATTCATTGGCTTTTTATGATGCGTGCCCTTAAGTGGCATGGTTTCGGCCCTGTTATTTTATCTCTTATTAGTTCGTTGTACTCCTCCCCTACCACTTCAGTCTTTGTAAACAGCTTCCAATCTTCTTATTTTACTCTCCAACGAGGCACCCGTCAAGGTTGTCCTTTATCTCCTTTGCTTTTTAAATGGTGTCTGGAACCTTTTCTTCATTCCCTTGGGAACTCACCTGCTTTTCGGGGTTTTACTCATAAATCCATCGAAGTCAAGTGCACCGCTTATGCAGATTATATTTTGTTATATATGTCCAATCCTGCTATCTCTTTGCCTGCTTTTATTGACCTTTTGTCTTCATATGCTGCCCTTCCTGGATATAAGTTAAATTTGTCTAAGTCTGAAATTCTTCAGTTAAATAAACATTGCCTTAAAAATATGTTTGAAGGAATGGACTTTAAATGAAAAGCTAATTACATTACTTGTCTAGGGATAAAATATTCTTCTTCAGTTTCTAAGACTGTCCAACTTAACTTGGCTGATGTCTTATCACAAATCTCTGACATGGCAGGGAAGTGGTCCCCTTTACTTATGTCCTGGTGGGGCAGGTTGGAAACCTCTAAGATGATGATGCTTCCAGTAATTAATTCTTATCTTTCCATTTACCAGTACAATTCCCTACACATTTGTTTAAGAATCTTAACAGTATCCTGAGTAAATTACTTTGGAATACCAGAAAGCTCACATTTCTCTTTCTGCTTTGTCTACTCCTAAAGATAAGGGTAGGGTTAATTTTCCTAATTTTCGTCTATATCATTCCTCCTTCCTAATACGGCAAGTTCTGTCCGACCTTTCTTCTTATGGTGACCCTCCCATATCAATATGGTATAAATTGGTGGAGTATGTTATTCATCCATTTCCGTTTTCCTCGTTAGCCAATTTTGTCCATCCTCCTCGCCCTTTCAAATCTCCTACTATCCCATATCTTACTTTTACTCTCTCTCTGATTTTTACTATATCACATTCACCACTTCAGCTATTTCTGGATTCCTCTATCTGGCATGATAAATCCATTAAAATTTCAAATCGTACTATCTTCTGGAAGATTGGATTCTTAAAGGGTTTCTTCAAAATAAACATTTAATTCATGATAAGCAGCTGTGATCTCTTCAGGAAATCCAATCTAAATATCATATATTCATCGCGTCACTTTCTAAGTTTGATTCTTTGGGATTGATTTTACCTCAACGGCTTTCTCTCCTCTCTGTTCCTCTTCACTTGACCCTTCTATCCAACCGTTACCTACTTCTCCTTTTCTCCGTGCCTCTCATATCTACATATATATCTTTTTTTCTCTACCCACTGGTCCCAAAAGCAAGGTTGAACTCTTATGGGAAACGGACTTGCAGCACACTTTTTCTATACACACATGGGACTCATTTGGGCTCGGATACACCATACTTCATGCAATGCCAGTACCACTCAAACACTCTATTATTTTTACCTGAGACTATTTTTAACCCCATTAGCTGTTGTTATTGTTATGGTTAATTGGTATTTATATAGCGTTAAATCAACGGCAGGTCTCTTAGCGCTCAGGAGGGAGTGGGCGTGACTGCTAGACAACAACAGGGCTCGAATGTGAAAAAGAGTTAGACCCTGTTTAAGACCTCCATAAACAGGATTGTTTTGAGCAGTTTCCTGAGTCGGAATAGAGTGGATTCCTTTCGAAGTTGTTCAGGTAGCTGGTTCCAAAGCTGAGGGACCAAGACCGGGAAAGCTCTGCCCCCTTTTGATACAGTGTTGTACCATTAGCAGGACAGACGACTGGCCTCAGAGGACCGTAATGTTCTTCCGGGAACATAGATCTCAAGGCGTTCTTTAATATACGTTTGGGCTTGGCCATAGATCGCTTTGTGAGCGATACAGAGGCCCTTGAATTTTGCTCTTTGCCTAATAGGGAGCCAGTGCAGCTTGCGCAGCAGAGGAGTGGAATGAGACCCTCTTTGGAGCCTGAAGATCAGTCTGGCTGCATCATTTAGCACTACCTGCAATGTGTCAGCCAGTTTGTGCGGGAGGCCAATGTATAGGGCATTGCCGTAGTCCAACCTCGAGATGATAGTGGCCGACACAATCATCTGAAGTGAGGTGGTCGAGAGGAGAGGGACAAGTTCCGAACTGCCTTAGCAGGCCGGTGCAGATGCCAACCACAGATGACACTTGGTTGGCCATGGAGAGCTCGGAGTCGATTTTTATACCAAGACTCTTCACGTCCGACATGGGTCGGGGATGGGACCAAGTTCTTGGGGCCAGAAAAGATCAGAAAATGTCATTCCAAGGGGAGTTTTCGGTGGGGATAACAAGGACTTCTGTCTTGTCCAGGTTGATTTTTAGTGAGTTTGCCGTCATCCAACTCACCGCATATCTGAGAACGTTTTGTGCATGGTCCTGTGCTTGGGGAGTATTATCGATGCTAAGGATAAGTTGTGTGTCATCTGCGTAGTTAAAGATTGTACAGTCCATGTTGGCTAGGGCTGCTACCAGTGGTTGCAGATAGACATTAAAAAGGAGTGGGGACAGGGCCGAGCCCTGAGGCACTCCTCAGCTTAGCATACCCTTGTCTGACACCAGCTCACCCAACTGAATTCTCTAGGACCGACTTGATTGGAAGGATTCGAGTCATTGATATGCCCGTCCATGGATGCCCAGGACAGTAAGTCTGTCAGTAGTTGAGCATGGCTGACAGTATCGAATGCCGCTGACAGATTTATTAGAATCAGGGCACTGGGTCTTTTACTGTCAGCCATCACTCTGAGCTCATCAAGTACTGATATCATGACCAGCTCAGTACTCTGGTGTGCCATAAAACCTCCCTGGCGCCCGAGGAGTAGTTGGTGGTCCTCCAGGAAAGATGCAAGTGTTTTGAGGACATGCTGTTCTAAAACCTTCGCCAGGAAGGGTAGCTGGGAAATAGGCCTATAATTTTTGTGGTTGGCCGTGTCTGCCCCCGACTTCTTTAAGAGAGGTATGCCTCTAGTTTCCTTTAGGTTGGATGGCAATTACCCGGTCTCCAGAGAGTGGTTTAACATGGCAATAATCTCTTTCCAAGCCAGGAAGGGCCATTTGGAAGTATCTAGGAGGGCAGGGATCTGCTAGAGATCCTGATTTAATCCGATTCATAAGTAAAGCAAGGGAAGTAGGGTCCAATTTGGGGAAAGTAGTAAGTAACTGACCTGGGGGCATGGGGGGAAGGCTATGAGTGATGGGTACGTTTTCTATGTCCGAGAGGATGTCCCTGACTTTCTGCAGGAAAAAGGATTGAAAGGTGTTACAATCTTTTCAGGTTATACCCTCTAATTGGAAGGACGCCTCCAAAGTTTCTTTCACTGCCTGATGGAATCTTTTATGCCACCATCACAGGCTTGATAGAGCTTATGTAACCACTTCTCAACAGCTTATTCCTAAAGAGGCCTTTTGGTTTCCTCTCACTATTTATATTTCTTCCTCAGCACTTCAAGCAAAGGATAGTAACTTTGGGGCATATTATCAAGCAGGGTTCACACCAGAATATGGGTTTCTATTGGAATTCACAAGGACATATTATCAAGCACATTATAACCGCTTTAGCAGCAGTTTACTGCTGCTAAAACAGCGATAACTTGTAATGCCCTGCTTGATAATGTGCCCCATTGTTTTTTAGCCACTGTGAGTGCTGTGTTTATTCCTTTCTTTTTGCCTGTATACTGTTCATAATTTTAGTTAGTATTTTGCAAATTGTGATTACGTTCTGATTGTTATTGGAAAGTTTTTACTAGTTTAAATAATATAATTACTGATATCTTTTATCTTTCTTCTCTTTTCCTCATTTTCTTTCTCTCTTCTTTCTTTAACCATTTCTCTATTCTTTAAAATTCAATATCAAAAATGCTAATTTCACTATGGTACTCTTAGATTTTATTTATTTCTTAATATTGGTTCATATTCCATGTTATCCTTTGAATTGTACTTCATTTTATTTACTACAATTTGGTACAATGTTTTCTTTGTCTATTTTAATAAAGCTTTCTAAACTCAAAAATACTTAATTTTTGAAACTGCAAAGTGTAACAAAGTAGTTAAACAATGTGAATGAAAAATAACTAAGTAAACTACATAGTTAACTTAATTAAAGCCTTTTCATTTGTTAGGGGGGAGAGAAGATATCATTCACCATATTAATTAAGATTAATAGCATTAAATAGGTGTAAAAATGTTGTCACCAATACCTAAATATATAAAACAGAATGCTAACAATTAACCTAAATAAAAATTCGAGGATGTTAATATAGAGAACGAAAAAACAGGGAAGAGGTGCAATCATGGAGGTTGAAGTTTTTCAGACAATATGGAAGTAGTAGTTGAAACATAATGATCAACTTGATGTAAAAAAGTAGTCAAAGGTAGCCATAACATTTGCATCCTCTGAAAAGGTACATAATGAGCAGTATACATAGAGTCTAACTTATAATGTTTACAAACACAATCCAACCAAATATTATATGGTAGCTTAGACCAACATAGCTATTAATTTATTCTTAGAAAATGAGGGTATAAAATGAGAAGTTAAAGTATCTAAAGTATCTAAAACAAATGCTGGATATTGAAAGAGTGCTGCAAGTTAAAAATCTTTTTTATTTGGGACCAAACCTCATGCCAAAAAAACTAGTGTGTTAGGAGCCTAAACAACATATGCATCAGATCACTTGGGGGGTATCAAGAGAGCATTTTGCACACTGTATAAGGGTGAAATATAGTCTGTGGTAAAGAGAAAATAGGGATTGTGTAATAATGGAGGATCTAGAGATTTTATAAAGACGTGAACAAACTTTATACCAAAAGAACACATCCCAGCTCACACCAAAATCATTTTCCCATAAGAGTTCCACTTTGAACTTGCTTCGAGAAGAATCAAGAGAGAATATAGATTTAGAAATAGTGGAAGCTCTAGGTCTAGTGTTAATAAAAGTAGTTAAATTAGAAGCAAGAGGGACAGAAATATGAGTATTCCATATAGAAAATAAGAACCCAGGACCACATTAATAAGTACCTGAAAACAAGTATGAAAATGCAAATGACTGTGGAAAATGGATGTAAATTGAGGGGAAAAAAATGGGAGCGCCAGTCTCTAACAACTGGTCAATCTAAAAAATACCCTTATCTTTCCCTGATTGCCAACAAATTGTTCTGTTGTCTGTTTTAATGAGTGTATTATACCATAATGGAATAGTAAGGAACAAAGAAGGAGTTAGGAGAAATAGAGTACACATATATTTAACCAAAGCAAAAGTATGATGAAAAATGGGAGAGTTAAGGATTGGAGATTTAGAGGCGAAAGATAAAACTTCTTTAGGAGAAAAGGGCTACTTCTATATATCCAACCATAAAGGAGGAAAGGGGGAAAGAGAGGCTTAGGTGCAAAATAATTTTGGGCGTAAACCAAATGCTGTATGATAATGATACAAGTCTGGAATAATTTCTATGGAATCTGAACTGGTAGCATGGATATAATATAAAGCAAAAGGGGGGAAATCATCTTCCTAATTGAGTCCCCACAGAGAGAGAAATAAGAATTCCAAGAGTAAATAGTAGTCTCAAGTTTAGTAAAGATTTTCTTAAAATTAATGTTGATGGAATCAGAGATGGTAGCTGAGAACCATATTACCAAGTATTTAATTTTAGAAGTGGAAAATTGAAATCCATTGATAGCAAATGGTTGTTTTATGGTATACTTTTTCAGAGGTAGATTTTTGGTTTTATCTTTATTGATTTTAGAATCTAAAACTTCTGAGAAAAGGGATAGTTTGTGAAGTAAAGCAGGCAAAGAAGCATCTAGAGAGGAAATAAAAATAAGAATATCCTCGGCATACACTGCTAACTTTCGGTGTTGGTTGCCATAGTAAAGGTCAGAAATAGCAGAATTAGACTGAATATGAGAAATAAAAGGTTCAAGTGCGAGAACAAATAATAATGAGGAGTGTAGACATCCCTGCCTATCACCACGCTGATGAGGAAAATAAGGGGATCATTTACAGTTAACTAAAATCAATGCACATGGAGATTGATATAGAAGAGAGATGAGAGCTATCATTGTAGGGAAAATCCATGGCAAATTAATGATTCTAACATAAAGTTCCAGTTTATCTTATCAAAAGCTTTTTCTACATCGATCGTGATTGCATAAAGGGCAGAGTTGAGGAGGGCAGATTTGCTATCTATATTAAGAAATAACCTAGTGTTATCTGATGCTAATTAGCCCTTGATGAAGCCTGATTGCTCTTTCACAATGAGACAGTGAAGAAATGATTGCTAAGGAAGTGCTAAAAAAAGGGGTAGACTTTATAATCAACATTTACCAGTTAAATCAGTCTATAATTTTTCTAATGGGCTGGATCCTTACCATCCTTATTAATAAGATAGACGATAGCTTCCTGAAAAGTACCAGATGTAGAAGTAGATTAAATTAAATGCTGAAATAAATGAAGTATGTGAGGAAGATGATATTAAAAAAATGAAGATAAAACGCTACTGTAGAACCATCAGGTCCTGGTGTTTTCCCTAACTTTAAAGTTTTGAGAGCTTGAGCAATTTTCTTAATAGTCAAAATAACTTCCAACGAATTGCAGCCCAGACCCGAAAGAACAGTTCAATTAATGGATTGAAAATGCTCTGCCATATGGGATTGTTGAACATGGACTTCGGGAGTATATAACTTTTCATAAAATTTGATGAATTAGTATAAGATGTGCTGATGATGTGTGATCGAAGTACCTTGTGAATTATTAATCAGACCTGGCTCTTCGAATGAACCGCCTATCACCCCCTACAGCGCCTTGAGACCCTATAGGGTGAGTAGTTGCACTTTACAAGAAACGTAATTGATTGATATAATACTTTGTTGTTTCTGTACTGTCAAGTGATTAACTAGACGTCATAAAATCTCGCACTTGTTCTGAACAAAATCGAATTAGCCTAGTTATTGGATAAAGTATTAGCATGTAATTTGACTTTAATTAGATTTTGGAGGTCTTATGATGATTTCTAGCAAAGATACTGTTGTTCTAGGGATTTAATCGGGTACAGCAAAGCATGCTCTTTGATGCAACCTTTCTTTTTATTTGATACATAAAGCCTTGTGCAGCAGCTTTAAATGTGTTCCAAAGCAAAACATGAATGGTGTTTGGAGAATCATTAAAAAAGAATTGAAGTTCATGATAAAAAAACTTGAAGATCTTCAATATCCACCTGTGCGAGTTAGAATGAGGAGGAACCAAGTCCAAATCTGTAATAAGCATGGCATGATCAGACATTATTATGGGACTTATGTGAGAGTGTACAATGAACTGTGAGAGGGAGTTAGTAACAAAAATATGGTTACGTCTAGTGAGGGAACTATGTGAGGCTTAGTAAAAAGTAGAATCATGGTAGGTGGGATTTAACAATCTTCAAGAATCAACCAACGCACTGCGCAAAATAGTAGAACAAAATAGTTTATGCATCTTAGGAGGAGTGAACTGGACCTGGGGTTGCATATCTTCGAAATGGTCAGTGATTTGATTACAATCACCCCTAAAATAAACTAGTACTTAAGATACTGTGTACATTTTTGTACAATTAAAGGCAAAAATGTACCGTCTAGCTGACTGGGGGCATAAACATTTATAATCATCAGAGGAATATTTTCAATTAGGACATTAACGACAAATCTACCCGCTTCATCTATTTTTTGCGATAATACAACATGACTCAGAGATTTCTTATGCAAGATAATAACACCATTTTTCTTATTAGGAGAAGGGGACACAAATACTGAGCCAACCTTATTACGCTTGAGTTTTAAGGCTTCAGATTGGGTAAGATGAGTCTCCTGGAAAATAACTAAATCAGAATTCAACTGGTTCAAATGGGACAACACTATTGGTCTTTTAACAGGACTAATAAACCCTCTCACATTCTAAGTGATAACCCTGAATATTACACCAGTTGCAGTATATACATTTCATGAGGACAATGCAATAAAATAGAAAGCCACAATATAAGCAAAAAGAGTATATTGAAAAAAGAAAACAGCAGGTGAAAAAGAAATAGAATAATGCTGAAGGGAGAAAGGAAAAAAGGGAAAGAACAGAGCTGAATAGAAAGTTAACAAGAAAAGACAGTACCTGTCAAAAAGAAGACAACTGAAAATATATACCAGAGTAACTGACAAGGGAAAAAGAAGTGGGGTGGTGATGACACAGTGAGGATGGCACATCCGAAAGGGGAAGACTGCGCACCACAGAAGAACAGAATACAACCAGGAGAGGACCATATGCGGTAAACAAGACATTTCAGATCTATACGATAAAGAGACAAAAAGACATTAACGAGTATAGATTAACAGCTTAAGAAACAATTAACCTATAATGACAACTACAGGACATTTTAAAGGAATATCAGAACAAAACAATCAGCACGCAGATGGACCCGCTGTATCCATGTTGACAGAGTTAATAATTTTTTTGAGTTAGGCAGGGTCTTCATAAGAAAATTGAAAAAATTGCCCTGCTGCAATTCTAATCTTATGGTAACATAGCAGACTATATGTCCTGTAAGCATCCTATATAATATTCCTTCACAGGTTGAAAATCATGCAGATTTACAGTCATTTATATACAGTCGGTGTTCTTACCAAGCCTTTCCACACAAGGAATAATATATTGGGTGCTAGCAAGCCATATGGTCTGTTATGTTCAAAGTTTTTTAATGTTATTAGTGATGCAGGTCTGTGAATGAGATGGGATTGCACCCTGTATTGTATTCACAGGCACCAGGATTGACCCCCACTTTTGACATCCAACAACATATTCCTAGTTGGATGTCCAGAGATTCTACCATATGTTTTTACATAAATATCTGTGGACTCTACCATATGCCTCATTTTCAGTTTATTGGGTGAAACAGCTGAAATATTTTTTATAGGATGAAACCTTTTTATTTGGAAATTTTCTTTACCCCATATGGGGGCTTTTTGTTATGTGGTGGCAGAAAGGTCAGTTCACTAGTGTGGTCCTGTACTGTATGTGTGTGAATAGATTGTTTGATGTATACCTTTGATATTAGGGATCAATGGTTTGCTGATCTATATCGACATGCGTTTTGAATGATGACCGTTGTTGCATGTATGAACTTTACCTTATGATACTACCTTAAAATTAAACTTTAGTAGGTAGTCTACACAGATTAAGTATATATTTTTGCCTAGTTAATGGCTCATTTTTAACTATGCTTTACATACTTTCAATATTGTATTTATAGCTGATGAGGTTAAAGACATGGAGGTTCTCTCATTACAATCCACCACAACATGGGTTCCCCTTGTGTAGAGGCATCTCGATAGAGATGAGGGTGTGCCTCTTTCAATAATTCTCTCCAATCTCCTCTCCTATGCTTCATGTAAATCATGTCTAAGAATGAACATGTATATTTCCATCATTTGTAGATTGCACCATTGGATGTAAATGATAGATATATTATAGAGCCAACAGGGACACGTTAACTGTAACCAACAAATCTACATTAATTTATGTGTTATTTCTGGTTAATCTGTCTGTCCTTTTGTTATTATATAAGTGTGTTTGACAGTGTTTTTGAGGTATCATGAAACAATCTATCACATTGTTCATGTTTTGTCTTGTGTTATATATTTATAGATACATGTATTTATGTTTGACTATGTATATATTGCCTTTACAGCCCTGAAGAAGTTCATTGGTATCGGTAAAACACGTTGGCAGTTTCTACTGTACAATTGGCGATGTATACATTTTTACAAGAATAAAAAGACGTGCATATATTTGCGAACTCTAGTTTGAAATGCTTTTTTATTGTTACTACTTGTGAACTTCTTGTGCACCTTTACTGTGCTTTAATTTATATATATCAGCTTTATACACTAAACATTTGTTGAATTTTTTTAAAATATGGTAATTGTAAATGCTAGATTTATATTAACTTAAAGTATTATGAATATGTTTCAAGAAGATTACTTATTTATATAAAAGCACCTACATTCATTAGTTTAACCCAATGCAGCTACAATAAAAACTGTATTTTTTTAATAAACATAATTAATTTTATAAACATTTCACTAAGTCAAGTAAAGAATTCTCAATTAAATTGAAATATTCTAATTCTAACTACAAAAATAAATACATGAAGAATTGTTAATTTAATTTATAATTTAGAAACCCCACTAATATTAAAAAAAAACATTAATGGGGATTAACTAACAAACTTTTCTAACTCCGTTTAAAAAATGTACGTGAATATAGTGATACAAATTTACTATTCTAATATTCAAACTTAAAACCAACAAAGTACAGGGAATTGAATACATTAGAGGGGTGTGATTCACCATTCTTACTCCAGACTAACAAGGATTGTTGAAAGTGCAAAATGTCTGTGGGGGCTCCAAGGGCCAGATGTAGGTGGCCGTTTGAGGCCATTTAACGAGCGGTAACGGCCGATTTTGTCTGTTACCGATCGGTAAATGAGTGACAGGTATGTAGGGGGCATTATTTTACCGAATCGGTAAAATTACCGATTCTGTAATTTTACCGATTCGGTAAAATAAAAATTCAGTAATTTTACCGATTCTGAGGCACCCAGATGTAGGTGGGACTCTTCTGAGTCCCAGAGGCCTTACCGAATCGGTATTTTACCATCAAATCCAATTTGATGGTAAAATACCGATTCCGGTGTGCATGCACATGTGTGCTGCACACCTATGCCATGTGACAGGCAGACCTGCCCTTAGGGCATATATGCCTGCCACATGGAATCCGAGCCTGTTTTGGGGGTGCCAGAGGCTGTCAAAGTGACAACCCCTGCACCCCCGAATCGGTAATGCCCAATCATTCCTATGGGCTTCAAAGCCCATAGGAATGAATGGGCATTACCGATTCGGTATTTACCGAATCGGTAAATACCGAATTCTTCCGAATCGGTATTCCAGCACATCTGGAATACCTACATATCCACCCCTTAGATATACCGATTTTTAATTACCGAATCGGTAAAATTCGGTAATTAAATATCGGTAAATCTATTTTACCTACATCTGGCCCCAAATGAATAATCTTATGTCATTACCCCTGTTCCCAAGACACTGAGGGGTATATTTTCAAGAATTGCCGCTAACTAGCGTTAGCATTAGTAAGCAGCAATTTTCCTACCAAAGCGTATTACTGAAAACGTTCACATTGGTACCAACGTATTTACAATAGGCAGATGCATGTCGATAAGTTCTGCTTGCAGCGGCAAAACTGCCACTAACACTACTGTCACCGCAGTAAAAATGATGCTGTTAGCGAGAGAAAAGTGACGAAAGTCACTTTTCTGCCTCTAGAAGCAAAAATAGCCTATAACACCACCGCCAATGATAAACAGAAAATAAAAATAATGGAATGCAAAATGGAGCAGCCAGTGCAAGTTCAGTACATGTAAACAAACCCTCCAACAGCCAGGATGACGAGCTAGAGTCCGCGAGAAGAGGAAATGCAGATTCAGGGCTCCATATATGTAAAGAGGCGCATTGCTGGGGAAAACCAGTGATGCAATACTTTTCATAGCCCTAGGCTGGAAGCGTGGATAGTCCCCGGGCCTTGAGGCCTCACAGGGCCTGTGTCTGAGACCCAGACTGGGAGGCAGAGGTGCTGTGGATTTGCTGCGGCCTGAAGGAGGAGGCTGGCTGACAAGGGATCAAGCTTATGGGTCTTGGCGGTAGACATTGAGGCATCGGGGATTGCCCTTACCTGGTAGTGAAGTCTGGCAGGTCACATGAAGACACGTTGCTGACCTGTGTGAGAAGAGCACCCAGTGCCCCTTGGAGTTGTGATTGGTAGAGGCACTCCTGCACACTAGCGTAGGGAGGTCTGCTTGCAGAACACATGCCACCACTACACTGGGGTGCACGGAGGAGATTGCCAATGGTGGGCTGCGCCTATTTGCACCACAGTCTAGAGGATGTGGCACTGCCCAGACGCCGTGGAGGTTGAGGCCTGTGAGCTGTGCCAAACTTAGGTGGCAGGAGCGCTGCAACCTCATGCCTAAGAGGGCCCTGTTGCATCACCTGTATTGAGATGTTCCCCAGTGGACTTGGCAGCGACTGCTGTACCCAGGCTTGTTAAATCCCACCTGGCTGAGGCTCCTGCTGGCTGAGTCACAGATTCAGAGAGAGTGTGGCGTATTAAGTACCGGTGTTGATGTCCATGTGAGGAGAAGGTGGGACGGGGAGCAGAGGAAGCCTGGGAGTTGTGTCAGGCCCAGGTCTAGCACAGGTGGGTGGCGCACACTGTGCCCTCAGAAATCCCTTCACTGCAGAGGACGCACATTGCCAAGGACACCGCATAAAACTGGTGGGGTCCTCCGCTAACTGG
Source organism: Lissotriton vulgaris (assembly GCF_964263255.1). Classification (NCBI taxonomy): domain Eukaryota; kingdom Metazoa; phylum Chordata; class Amphibia; order Caudata; family Salamandridae; genus Lissotriton; species Lissotriton vulgaris. The sequence continues at coordinate 393,228,624 of NC_141693.1, forward strand.
CTGAAGTCGCTGAGATCGGCCATTGGTGGCACTGGGTGCCAGGGGCAAGGGGCCAGTTCGGGTCCAGGCCCTTGAGTATTCAGCTTGATCTGCTGTTACTCGCAAGGGAACTCGGGAACAAAGAATCTTGTCACCACTGTTAGATCAGAAGTGGCAACCGGTGGTGCTGTCTTTTCTCGCCCCCTGGAAGTAGCTCTTGGGTGTACTGAGGACTATCCCTTAATGGATTTGCTCTTTCCACAGCGCATCACGTCTGGTAGCTGCTGCTGCTGTCCCCATCTGCTACTGGTTCCTCTAACCTGGAGGTCAGGTGTTCGAGGACCTCCTCCCCGCAGGCTCCTGCCTGTGTCTCATTGTTGGTAGTCCAGTGGTAGAGCGTCACGGTTCTGCTGCTTGACTGCCCTCCTGTCCCTCTTTACTGCTGTTTCTGTCCCTCTTTCTGCTCTTCTCTGTTGCGTTCTACCTTTGGCTCTGTATTTTTTTCCTTGCTTTGTTTGGCTTTGTCCTTCCTGTGCTTATGTACGGTTCCTTTTACCCTGTCCTCTCCCTCGTTGACTAAGATCCCCAGCAGCCCTACCACCTCTAGTGTCCTTTCCTGTGTTTCCCCCCTCGAAGCTGTCCAGCTCCCCCACAGTACTACTTCATGGAGACCGCTGTGCAGCTAGTGTGCCACTGGTGTGCCAAATGTGTGCCAAAGGCAAGCCCATCTGTGATGTCCATGCATGGACCATGTCCAGTGCAAGGGACCATGCCTCCCAGACACTTCACTGCTATGATGTCAGGACCTTTCTTTGCCCACAACCCTAGATGCCACTCCTCCTGCAATCTAGCATCACTGAAGAATACCCTTGCACTCTTCGCCTGTCGAAACTGAAAACGCCCCTTCTGCCACATCAACACACCAGTACCTCTCACCACCCAGCTGTTGAACAGCAAACCCAATCATCTCAACTACATAGTCCACAAGGTTTGGTCCCTCCACGAACATGCCACAGAACTCTGGGACCTCCTTGACGCCAACTCCTCAGACATCCCCTTCTTCACTTAAACCTGGACTAACCTCTGCTCTGGACCAGACATCGCGATCCCCAACGGCTACAACATCACCCGCAAGGACTACCTTGACTACCCAGGAGGAGGCAATGCCTCAGACTGCCCATGCACTCTAATGACCCAATGGAGACCATAGAACACTTCTAGATCTGGACCAAGCCAACACCACTCTCAACAGGCACCCTAGTGTACAGGCCCTGGGTCCAGGACTCCCCATTTACTGATGACATCGTAGACCTCAGCGCACCCCAGGCTATCCCATCCACCTCAACTTCCTCCTGGACAACCCCAGTGACCTGAAGACCTCCACCCTCCTGGAGAAACTCACCGACATCGGACTCAAGCAGCTAGTCACCGCATCAACCCACATAGCCAGACACATGCTCAATCCCATCTTCTCCGCAAGTGGGAACATTCAACTACAGCCACACCACCAAACTCACCATGGTGCAAGGGTGCCTGCGTAGGCGCATGTCACCCATTGTGTGCTATCACAGGAGAAAAGGACAGATACATCAGGGTTCCAGACCTGCCTGTCATTGATTTTGACATGGAGCACCGTACATTGAATACAGCGCATCCATGGTGTCTAAAGGAGGGTGCAGTGAAAATTGTTGCAACACTGTTTTCTCGCAGCGATGCAACACTTTTCATGAATTGGGCCTAGGAATGAGCCCTATCTTATTGATATGGCTCATACCTGGCATTTCATTTTGGCGCAGCGCAGCAATGTTCCGTGCAGCGCTGTTCAGCACCCAAATATCTTACATAGGGCCTCAAGTGGATGTACCAATTTTAAGATCAGCTATTTTCTGGTCCTAAAAAACTGCCTATAACTGGACTTAGCAGCAGTTGTGGGGGTTATCGCTGTACAGGAATTTCATGGTAAATATAGCAAAATTGGGGTTGATGGCATTTTATGCACAGGAATCGCCACCTTCCATCTAATTTTTGTTAAGTCCCGCTAAAAGAAGTGGTGATTTTGAAAATGAATGTTTACGCTGGAAAAGTGCAGCTAATTGCAGTTAGCGGCAACTTGTAAATATGGCGATAAAATATCTACTGTAACGTCAAAAAATTGACGCTACAGTGGTGTTAAGTTCTTGTAAATATGCCCCTGAGGCTCAGGGCTAAAATGTTAATTCAACCCTTTTTTGAGGAAATTCTTACACACAGAAAGGGTTTAAATCAAACAACTCAAGAATAAGGGGGCACAAGAGGAATTCCAACATGGCTGCTAAAATAAACATGGAAGAATCCCAGTTTAGTGTTGCTAGGGTTTCCCTCTGAGGCTATGAGTGAAATGATCGTGGTACAATATCCACTCTGCGCACTTCACTGAGGCAATTTACCTGGTATGAAGAATTATTGGAAGCTCCGTCGAGTTAGTTAGTTTAGTGAGGGTAGAAACAGTATGTGCGGCGTTGTTTAGTTTCCTTCGTGTTTTGAAATTATCTATGTTGTGCTTAGGGAGTCTCCTTGTTTCGTGGGCGGTTCCTAGCTCCCCCCTACTTTCTTTAGTGTTTCTTGTTTTAAAGGAGCAGTGTCCGAGTTTTGATTATTATCTCAATTTAGCAGCTGCCAAACACAAATAGCATTCCTTCCTCAGACATAAGTTGAGTTTTAGAAAATAAAAACTAGTCAGCAGCTTTGGGTTAAGCATTCATTTCGAATATGCTTCTGCATATTTTCAAATATCATTTGAAGTGGGTATGGTTGCCATAAATCTCAGATATTTCCTGAACAGGGATTAGTGTCTCCACTTCACGGCTGTCAAAAGGAGAAGGGAAAATAACTTTTCTGAACAGAGATTAGTGCCTCCATTGTGCAGCTGTCAATAGGAGAAGGAATTTCGACTGCTTCCCGAGCTCTTCATGAAGTCAAAAGAGAGCAGTGTTTCCAGTTGTCTTCCCAACTCCTCACAGCTGCATCGTTTCTACAGCTCCTTGCTACAAGCTAAGTGTATCTGTTGCATAGTTATGTAGAAAAATACAGTACTAAAAATTATTTTGGGTAATTAAAAAACGAATAAGCAAATAAGAAGTGACTCACCTGTTGTTCAAATATAGAAATCACTCCTATAGTTGTTGTTTTCCTTAATGAATAAAATTAAATAGAAAAAGAAAAGATTATCTACTGAGCTTATTCAGATTTAAGTTATACATATACTACCATAAATGAGGGGTACCATCCAGATCCACTCTGGGTATGTAATCCTACACATATGCAAATGCTTGGGCTAAGTTAAATAAAAGGTAGAACAATCTGAACATATATGTATTATGTTCCCTTTTAGTTACTTATCGAAACAACAAAATAGTGTAAAGAAAACACATAAGCCAGCCAAAAGAGTGGGAGTAAACAGTTTGAAGGAAAGAGGCCGAAGAGGACCAGGCAGCCTTTTCTGATCCCCATCCCCGTTACCCCCTGGGTTCCCTCCAGCCAACTCGCATAATCAATTGGCGGAGTGGATTGAGAGGGGCATTGGGAACTGTCATCATTTTGCTTCTGTGAAGGTTTTCAGACATCTAACAATCACAAACATTGTGAAAAAAGGCTTAATTTAGGTCCAATATATTGACTATTCTAACTCTAATCACCAAACACCAGGGAGGGTGCAAAAACAAAATGGAATATGCATTACTATTCTAACACCAGCCTAAAAATACATGAAGCACATAAATAAAGGAGGTAAGTCTTACTGTTTTAATCCCAGCCTACCAAACATTGGAGAAAGCACATAACTAAAATAGTGGGATTTAATATTCTAGCTCCAGTCCCACAAACTCTGTGGAAATTCTACAAATGACAATGACATTTATTCCAACAAACATTACGGTAAGTATATATACAAAGGAGATATTTTTTAATATTCTACCTTCAGTCACACACATATAGGGGGACGTAAATGAATGATAGGGTGTTATTTATTATTCTAACTACAGGCCAACAGACGTTGGCAAACGTGTATACATAAAGAAGGTGATATTTACCATTTCAATCCAGGTCCTCAAACTTTGGGATAATTGCAAAAATGATAGGGTTAGGATTTACTATTCTACCTGTTGTCCAACAAACAGTGGGACTGGAAAAGATGCATAAGCCAAGGGAGTGTGGTTTACTCTTTTTTCTTCAGCTCAGCCAACCATGGGGAAAGTGTATAAATAAAGTTGATGACATTTTATACACTAAGGGCCTGATTTAGTGTTTGATGGAGGTAATTTATCCTTCAAGGTGGTAGAGAACATAATCTCTGCCATGCTGATTGACTAACATTCATCAAATTTAGAGGTCATTTATGTTCATTGAAAGTAACCACCATGACTGTGGTTCATTTTAATTTTCAATAGGATGTCTGCTATAGTGGTTGACGGCTATTGACCAAGCTTATTCAAATGTTTTGTTTTTCAGAATTTGAGTCAGAAAATAGGCGTTTCTTTCTAAAAAAACATATTTTTTCTTTTTATCACTCCCAGGAAAAACCTAGTATTAAAGGATGGAAACAAATTAATGACCCCCACACCCTGGGAGGCTTATTCCAGGGTGTGGAGGTCATTCATTTGTTTTCCATCCTTTGATACCAGATTTTTCCTGGGAGTGAGAGACAAAAAATACATTACACCATCCACTCTAAAGGGGTGATTAGGATGGCGATCTACCCGCCATCGTACAATGAATTACCCCCGCCATATTATAATGGTTGGGGTATCACAGCGGACGCAAAGTGTGTTCGCCATTTTTCCGCTGGTCAGCAATTGTTCCGATTGCCAGCCGGACAGACTTGGGCCAGAATATGGTGGCGGTGCCTAGCAGGCACCACCATCCATATTATGATGAGTGCAGTGGAAGGCCTTTCCATGGCGGACTGGCAGGGTTGTGCTTTTGGGGCCCGTTGTGAGCCCCCTGGGGGGTGCACTTGGGGGTACCCATGGTACCCCCCCTCCATTTCCATGCTGTGCCTGCCTTGCTGAGCATGGCAACATAAGGTCTGCCCATCTTTAAATGAAGTTGTCAGATTGAAGATTTGATGGAACAGGTACTTTGTTGTGTTTGTGATAGAGTACCCTGCCTACCAAACTTTAAAGCGGGCTGTTGGACTTGGCCCAGTTTCCTGAAATTTTTCACTTTTCACCCCCCTATTTTAGGATGTCTCATGGTAGATAAATGTATAGGCCATGTGTGGTGTGAGATGCAGTGACACATGCTGTGCAATGGCGTGTGCAGATTTAGTTGAGCTGCTGTGGAGAAATGGACGCCAATACTGTGTGCTTTGTGCCGCCTGCCTGCAGTGGGTTGGCGGTCTAGTATTCTTTTACCATTGCAGAAATGTCACTTTTAAAATGGACGACATTTCTGTCTGCTTGTGTGGTGGGTTAGCGGTCTAGTGTTTGAAGTGACAAGGTGCTCTATACTCCCCAAAGTGAACGTTGAGGCTGGAACTGCCAGGGACCTTCTAGAAGCTTCCAGCCTTTCTGGTATTTGTAGAGCAGTAGAGATGCCACATGCTCAGTCGGAGCGTGGACTTGAGAGTGAGGGGACCTGCTGCCAGGGGGTGCTGCCGCATGGGCCTGTGTGCTGGCACCTGAGCCCATCTGTAACTGTCCACAGGGCCAGTGAGAGCCTGCAGCTGGAGTTCAGGTTGCTGTACCAGGAGGAGTGCCACGTCACAGGGGATGATGGTTCCGAGGAGCTGCTGTCCTGTACTGAGGAGTACCCACTGACCGCTGACCTGGCCTAGCGCTGCCTGCCCGCTCTCCTGCCCTAGCACCTCTACACTTGGACCCTGACTGCTCCCTAGCGCCTGGAAAAGGAGAGCACTTTGACTGACTGCCAATGAGCACCTTTGTTTTTTTTTTTTTTTTAATTTTTATTTAAAATTTTGTTGGCACACACCATACAACAATTGTCATTTGTATAAGCAGAGATCACAATGCAAAATGTAACCCAAATAATTACTGTATAAAAAATTATAAACAAAGCACACATACAAGTGGAGAACTTGTACAAGCCTTACAAATTATTAACCAAGGGATACACTTACTCTCTCTTTCCAGCAATATACAGGTTTCCAAATTTTTAATCCCAATTTTCTTGCTCTTTTACCCTTCCTGACATATATACCTTTTTCAAGGTTAAATATCCCCAATAGCAAAGCAATCCATTGTTGTGTTGTGGGGGGGGGTAGGGTCCCGCCATGCTCTAGCAATTAATAATCTGTACACTGCCATCGCTAGGAATACAAATTCAGTATTATCATCCCTATGTCCCCTAACCCCTAGCATAATAACAGTTGGTGTTAGGATCTCATTTACACCAAGAGTATGCCTCATAAAATCTTCAATACCCTTTCGTAAATTATCTAATTGGGGACAGAGTGCGAAGATATGGATACTGTCTGCTGCCGGAGCATTGCAACGAAAACAAGTTGTCCCTGTAGTCGCCCCCCACTGTGCAATGCGGTCCGGTGTGTGATAGAGTTGATATACAGTTTTAAAATGCTGCGATTGAAGAGGAGCAGAACACAGCACAGAACATCCTAGCTCCATTGAATCCAAAAAACATTGGCTCTGTACCCCTAGTTTCCCTGCCCATTTATCTCCAAATTTCTCAGTATCATCTTTTTTTAATTCTGCTAGGCTAGCATAAAAGAATCGTATAGAACACTCTCCCCCCTGAGCTAGGGATTCCATAAGGTTACACTTCCGAAATCCACATTCTCCACCTTTTTTCTTACCCAGAAAACTCCTGATTTGCAAATACTTAAAGAAGCTATTTCTTGTAATGTCATATTTTCCCATCAAATCTGAAAATTGTAAGATATTCCCATCCAACCCCATCAGATCCCCTATTTTTTTAATACCTTGCATATCCCATTCCGGCATTATATAATCAGAAAAGATCAAGGGGGGTAGTGTCCTATTCCTATACATTCTAGTATACCTGTTGTATCTTCCTAGTCCACATTTCTTTGCTACTGCTATCCAGATGTTATATGCAGCTTTAACTGTTTTAAAACGTGTATGTTTATAGTAAAGGAAGTCGGCATGATTTAGAAAAGCGTTTGCGGCATCTGCCCCCATTACAATAGAGTATACCATTGTCGAAAAGGATCTAACATTCAACTCTAAATTACCTGCACCCAGCAAACCCTGAGTGAATTGTAGTACAGTTGCCCAATAGTATAGCCTGAAGTCCGGGACCCCCCACCCTCCACTAACCCTTGGTAACGTCATAAACTTGTAGGCCCTTCTAGTTTTCCCATATGACCATATAAATTTATTTAATATTGATTCTAGTTTATTAAACCAAATTGATTCAAACAAAAGAGGAATAGTGCGAAAGAAATAAAGGAATTTAGGGAGAATAATCATTTTTATCACATTTGTACGTCCTACTAGCGTAAGCTTATCTATTCTGGCCAACTCCGCACTTACGTCCTTAATTAAAGGGGAAATATTCCGTCCTACAACTGTGTCCAAATTAGATGATATCTCAACTCCTAAATACATTGCTGCAGGAACCACCCGATTATCATTATATTGAACCATTGTATTTTTAATAATTTGTGTTTTTGCGCTATTTAATTTGTACCCGGATATTCTGCCAAATTTACTAGCCTCCAACTCAACCTCCTCCATTGCTTTGGCTGGGTCTGGGGTGATTATGGCAACGTCATCTGCATACGCTAATACATTAACCTCCACTCCGTTTGATATAAGAGGAGGGATATTCGGGTTAGATTTTAAATAACGCAAATACGGGTCCATATATAATGCAAAAAGGAGGGGAGAGCTGGGACAACCTTGCCTAGTGCCTCTTTTAATTTGTACAGGTGCAGTTAAATCTCAGTTTATTTTAATTCTGGCTGTAGGTGCCTTATATAAAACCTGAATTGCCCTTATAAATTTATTGCCAAAACCATATACTTTCATTATTTCCCACAAGTATATCCATGCGACCCTATCAAAAGCCTTCTCGGCGTCTAGGAATAAGGCTGCCAAAGGACCACCAATAACCTCCATGGCATCAAAGCAAGTGATCACTGTTCTAACATGTGTAGTGGTGCCTTTTCCTGGGATAAACCCGTGTTGCTCTGATGTAACTAGTTTTTCTATAACAGTGGACAGCCTTGTTGCCAGAATTTTGGAATATAATTTCACGACCGCATTCATAAGGGCGATTTGTCTATACGACCCTGGGACTGTAGGAGGCTTACCCTTTTTTAGAATGACAATAATCTCAGTGCCCCCCCAGGAATCTGGGACTGACACTTCCCTCTGTGCTTGTAAAAGAGTATCTAGTAACTCTGCTCTTATAGAAGAGAAAAATGTTTTGTAAAATTCAATTGGAATGAGATCTGGTCCTGCGGCTTTAGAGGATGGGAGTTCTAATAATGCTGATGTTACTTCCTCTAACGTTATATCGGAATCCAGCTTAGTCTGATCTTCCATTTCCAACATATCAAGCTGGATATTTCCCAGATAGTCTCTTATTTTCAACACTTATTTCATCAATACCCATCCTGTTGTCAACATCATATAGGTTCGTATAGTATTCCCAAAATTCATTCCTTATACCGTTAGAGTCTAATATCACATTTCCTAAATTATCTACCATGCTTTTAATATCCCCAGCGTTGGTTTTCTGCCTAGTTCTAACAGCAAGAATATGACCCACCTTCTCGCTGTATTCAAACACCTGTTCCTTTTTTGCGAAATAATTTACAGCCGTTTTATTCGTAACCATTTCAGCAATATCACTCTTTAAGACCATTATTTCTAATATTTTTTGATCCAGTGGGCTCCCAGATATAATAAGTCTACTAAGTTCTGCCTCTGCAGCCAGTAGTGAATTCATCTGCTGTTCGGTCTTCTCTCTTTCACTCTTCCGTCGGAATGTTGTAAAACTAATCGTCTCGCCTCTTATCCTTGCTTTAAAAGCATCCCAGATGTTACCACTACTTGAACTACCCTTATTATTAAACCAGAATTCGGTTATCCATTTCTCCATATGTTTACAATAACTCTCATCTTTTAGCAACGCCCTTTCAAATGTCCATTTATAAGCTTTTCTGGTTATACCATTGAGATTCAATGTCAGTAACAATGGGTTATGATCTGACATCATACGTGGTAACTTTGTAATAGATGCATTGGATAACAAAACATTAGAAATTAGGAAATAGTCTAATCTAACAGTAATTCTATGGGGTGCTGAAAAAAAAGTGTCCCCGTCACTCATTGGATTCAAATTTGCCCATACATCCGATAATGCGTTATGTGCGGCCAAATCTACTATTGCCTTATGTACCCTCTTCTTACGCCCAGTATAACCGTGGTCCCTTTGAAGTTCTACGCTAGCAGGGCGATTAATATTAAAATCCCCACAACAAACGATAGGTTCCACCCAAGTTGTCAATTCCTGATCCAAAAATTCAAATATGTCCGGTTCATCGGACGTTGAGCCATAGACTGATACCAAAGTAAATCTAGCTCCTCTGAGCACTACTTCCACAATGACCCATCTTCCCCACTTGTCTAGCTTATTCCTAATCACCGTACACTCTCTCCCCCTTCCCAAAATTGCCACCCCCCGTGTTTTCGAAGCTTGTTTAGTATACGCTAATACTTCAAACCCCAACTGCCCTAACAAAAAACCTTTACCTCCCTCAACGTGAGTCTCCTGGAGACAGATCAAATCTGGATTTATTGCCTTACAAAAAGCAGAGACCCTTAATCTCTTCTGGAGGTCGTTAAGACCGCACACATTCATTGAAATAATTCGGCAAGCCATTAAAAAATATCAAAAATTATACCCATCCTACTCTCCCAGTTTCCTTTTTCTTTCTTTATTTCCTTGTTCCACCTTATACTTAAAAGCAGTACCAATTTTTTGCAGGAGCTCTGTATGTATGCTACTACGCATGATGTGTGCCATTTTTCCCCCCCTTTGTTCCCCCCCTTCTCCACCCCGGACTACCCCTCCCCCACCCTCCCCTACAGGCAAATAGGTCACGCATGACCTATGTGTGATCACCAGGGAATCAGCAGTCGCCACTCCTCCCCACCTTCATACCCCCTCTATGTCAAATATCCAGCTTCATTATTCTAGTTAACGCTCCTTGTACCCCAAAACTTCGATCATGAAGGCCTTTGCTTTGGTTTCAGAAAAGAAAAACTTAACCTGACTTTTGGTTACTATTTTCAACTTTGCCGGATACAATAGGTAGGCTTCTGAGCCCAGAGATTGTATACTCGGTATCAATTGCCTCAATCTCCATCTACGCTCTACCGTAGCATGGCAAAAATCGGGCCTTGCAAAGAATGAAACATTGTTGAAAGTCTTTCTTGACTCAGGTTTGGCCTTATCCAGGATCAGCTGTCTTAGCAGAAAATTCCCAACAAAAATCAAAATTGCCCTTGGTTTCCCCCCTTGGGCTCCTTCCTCCCCTCTTTTGAAAAACGGAAAGCGATGGGCTCTTTGGATTTCATGTTCCCATTGCCATGATGTTAGTTCTGGGAAAGCCCCTTTTAACAAATTTACCACAAACATTCTGATGTCCCCTCCTTCCAGTCCTTCTTCTACTCCTAGCAGTCTGATGTTATTTCGACGCTGTCTATTCTCAAAATCATCCAGTTTCCAGTTTACATCTTCAGCCACCTTCTGATGCTCTTCCTTATATGATTTAATCTCTCGCAGATCGTCCTCCACTTTCCCAGTTCTTTCCTCCACGTGGGCCACCCTTTCAGCCATCTCGTCCTGTCTTTGACTTATTTTCCTCAGTTTGTTCTGGACCTTTCTTGCCTCATGTCTAGCTCTCCTACTTTCCCCTCTAGCCTCGGATTGCATCAATTTCAGAGTGTTAAATAATAAGTCCAGAGTGACTGGGGGTTGTGTAGACTGCAAAGATCCCTGCTCTCCAATCATTGTAGCTGGGCTATCCTGCTCTAAAAAAGAGAATGTGGTAGTAGAATAATCCCAGGCTAGCTTCTTAGTAGGGTCTGTGGTACTACTTGCTGAAGAAGGTTTTCTTTTGGCTAAGCGTTTTTTTTGAGTGAATTTCTGGACCGGAGAGCTGCTACCTGTGTCTCCCCCAGTTGACTCGTCGGAGCTCTCTCCTGTAGGAAGTGATTGTGACTGGGAGTCTTCTTCTACCGAGTAAAACCTCTCTGCTGAGGCTACCTCAGACATAATGTGCAATTCAGTGGAGTTGGAAGCAGAAGCTGAGGATTCACCACCTGATTTGACTCCATCTCTTTCCATGTTCGAATCCACTTCATTCACCCATAGCGAAGGCAATGCTTGTATATCAGAATCTATTGCCAAACCATTCACCAATCCTGTATTGCGATCAGTAGTTTGTATCAAGCAGCTATCCTTATCCGGCAAATGTGTATTCAGAGCTCTAACATCAATCAAACCATTACCGACCTTGTGCAGCGAGACATGCTTTCCCGGTTGCATATGGTTCAAAGATTGTGTAGGGTCCGAAGCGGCCACTGCACTGACCTCACCTGCCACAGCTCCTTCGTTCGTCTTTCTTGCAGCGCTACCGGTGGTTACAGGCATCGCCTCAGCCGGCTTCCCCACATCGGGTCTTTCACTTTGTTGCTTAGTAACCTCTGTCCCAGCGCCAGCGCTGGCGCCCGTTACAGCCCTCTCTCCCGATGCCGGAGTCGATCCATGAACTATGCTGACAAGCTCCGCTTTTCCACCAGCATCTGTAGCAGCAGACACCGGGAGGACATCAGACTTGCACCCAAACTTGCCACCGCCGCTGCTTCCGCCTGGATTCGAAGGTATGTTTGAAAAGCTCTCCATAACTGAGGGCTGACGCATTGCACTCTCTTTTGTTTTCTTAGTATTTCCACTCTCCTTTGCCGAAGCTAAAACTATATTGTCACCGCCCGGCTTTCTCAGGGATGATTTCTTAGGGATAGCTCCGCTTTTTTGGGCCGCATTCAGTGATACTTTTGTATCTGTCTTTGTTTCCAATTTAGTATCAATCTTGGCTTTCTCTTTAACATTTTGACCTTTGTTAGTGTCAGTCTCACAAAGCTTCCCGCTTTTGTTTTCTTTGCCGTCTTTCGCATCATTTACCCGCTGGAGCCTCGGCGGCATTTTAAACCAGGATCTCAGAATCAGCCTGGTGTTTGCTGTAAAATTCCTCCAAAGATTCAGAGCAACTCGTTTAGTTGCGCTTAGTTCTTGAAATATAAGTCCGCTTTTCCTGTGATTCCTGTCGCATTGAAGCTCTATGGAGTACTGAAAAGTATTCTTTCCCAAGCCAGGCTCCACCATTAATTCAGCCATCCATTTACCCAGTGGCAGGGAGAAGTGAAGTGTGCGACTTACTCGCTGAAACCCTCAGCGGCCATCTTGCCAATGAGCACCTTTGACTGCGCCCAGAAGGAGATGAGGAGCGTGACCTGTTGTCCCTCAGACTGCTAGTGGGACCTAGGGCCTCATGAGCCATCCATGTCTACTGCCTGTACCCTCCCCCTGCCTGCACGCTAGCGGTGTACTACCCAAGTGCTATATGCAGATGTCCAGTGAGGAGAGAGGAGCGTGGGCCCTATGTCCTTAAGTGGAACCCTTAATCTGTGGCAGCTACCTAGCGCCTTGTGAGCGCTATATTCGCATTGCTGGTTAGGAGCGCTATATTTCAATTCCCCTGCATGTGTGCTGCATTGTGGTGCTGCTAGAGTGCCTTATTCGTATTGACTGTGCTCTGCTTGCTGCCAAGGCGCTACAACTGTGCCCAGTAGAAGAGGAGCGGATGTTTGATGCCAAATGATAATGCTTTGTTTCTTTATTACAGCCTTGACATTGATGCACTTACCTTTCTCATTTATTATTTATCCTTGCGTAATGGTTCTGGCAGTGGCACGATTGGCCCTGCCCTGTAAATAATCTCCTTTGTATATATTGCCCGGGCGCCAGTTGGCACAGTCTAGAGACTACTGTGGTTGCCTATGTGGTTACTCTTGTATGTTTTATACAATACAAGTTATTCTTTTCATCTAATCTGGCGTGGTCTCTTTTTGTGGTGTGCCTTGTGTGTCGCCTGTGTGTACTGTGTGGATGCTTTACACCTGTCCTCTGGAGTTTGGCCTGCCTGCTCTGCACCACGCTACCCCATTTCTAACATGGGCCCTTGCTGTAGTCCTATAGAAATGGGAAAATGGAAATGAAATGAGTGAGCTGAGGTGTTCAGAGCCATTCCCACAAAGATGAGGACAGTGGAAATAAAGCAGATGAGATTCATTTTTTAAATCCAGTCCTACAAAGAGAGAAAAGTGCATAGATGAAGGGTGTAATATTTCCTATTCTAACACCAGCCCACACATTGGGGAAAGTGCTTAAACAAAGGAGGTAGGATTTACTATTCTAATTCCAACAAATATAGAGTAAAGGGTAAAAAATAGGGCCTGGGAGGATTTACCATTCTAACTCCAAAACAACGCTTAATGTGACAAGTGCATGAATGGGGGTGGGAGTTAATTTAATATTTAACTACAGTCTAAAAAATATTATTTTAAAGGTAGAAAATTGGAATAAGGACATACTGGTTTTCCCCAAAAATGTTAATATATTTATCATTTTTATTTTTACCAACGTATGACAATTGTCTCTAAAAAAAAAAAATGTATACCAACATAAGTGAATCATAAACACAAATACACTAATAATTAAATCAATGTAAGATGCAAAATCAAATAAACAATAAGATTCTGAAACAGTATTATTGTATGCATCAATAAGGGATCTTTTTAAAAAAACTGTATGTGTTGTGTTTTGTGTTATACTGTTTGTCAGGACTCAGTCTGGGACACTGGCATGTGTCAGGGACTCTTACAATGACTGGTGTCAGGGAAGACAAAGTAGGTAGAATACTGGGTACTGAGCTGCCCAAGATCACACAGCGAGTCAAAGGAGGAAGGGAATCCTAAGAGGAGGCACTGTACAAGAAAATAAGAGAGTTAAGGCTCAGAAAGGACATGCCCTCAGAAGTGATTTAGCATTCAGAAAAACTAAACACAGGACAGATATGCAAGAGATATATGAAATGATATTAACAATAAAGGGAATGTGGGTTAAAGCACTCAGGAGCTCCGCATGGTAAGACTGAAGCTCAAAAGGGTTCCTCACTCACAATTGCTGTTACAGATACTGACTGCAAATACCCACATGTAGGATATGTATGCAAAGGAAGGGTCTGTGGAGCTTATACCTATGTTGATGGTATAAGTGTAACTCAAAGACAATACTCACAGTGAACAAGAAGCATCACCTAGGTTGTCAACTGTGCCCATGGAGCCTGGCAATCAAACAGGAACACGCAAGGCGGTGGTATAAAACTAAACACAAGCACGATAGACAAGGAGCTAGCAAGGAGGAGTGCTTAATAGGAAAGGAAGGAAATCACAGGACACACTTGGCAGAAAGCAAGTAACAAACATACAAGGTAATTAGCAGCAAGTCAGCAGGAATAGAAAGACAGCAATCTAGGAACTGGAACCAAGGAAATGGGAAGAAAGTCAGGGACTAGAAAAAGATATACAGAAGAGGAGGCTACAAGGGTATACTAGAATAGTGCAGGTTCAGGAATAAAGAAAACAAAGCAGCATTGAAGGCAGTGCAGGGACAGGAACAGGAATTGTGCTAAGGCTCAGGAGTCAAGGTAGCACTGCAGGCATTGCTAGTTCAGGAACAGGCAAATTACTAAAGCTCAGGAGTCAAGGTAGCAGTGCAAACAGTGCTAATTCTGGAACTAGGATAGCTATAGTTCAGGAATAAAGAAGTAGCTTAAGTTAAGGAATACTGGAAATAAGTATATCAAAAGCACAGGAAACGCTGGAAACAAGCGTTGGTCTCACCGGTACACAGCTACAATGACCAACCTTGACCTGAAGGCGGCTGGGGCTTAAAAGAAATCACAGTAATCACATGCATCAGGTGTGAGCAGGCTAACAGCAGCCAGCCACAGGTGAGCTGAATTCCTCTACCCATCCTTGATCTGCAGGGGTGGAGACGAAGCAGTGAGCAGGGAATTTTAGGTAATAGAGTTTTAGGCATGAGCAGGCCGGCTTTGCACAAAACCTTGCATGGATTGGGAATGGATGGCAATTTGCAAGTAGCATCCTAATGACTGGAAGTCAGTATATGGATGAAGGAGAGACACTGAAAGCTTATTAGAACACAGGAGATCCTCACAATTCAGCCCCCTGGTGATAGACACGAGAATGCAGGGAGCGATTAGTGACACTTTTATGATACTAAGCGAGCAAAATAAAGTTCTTTGATTGATTGATTTAAATAACCGAACTTCAAACAAATCAGTAAATGACAGCCATTATTAATTCTAAACATTTTCATTAATACATAAAAAAATGTCCCTTTAAAAAAAAACATGTCAACAAAATCAGTAAATATCGACCCTTATTAATTCTAAAATGTTTCAGTTAAATAACATTTTAAAACGCTATCCACACAAATCCCCAATAAACCCTGTCACCTGTAATATAAACAGAAAATTGAAATTATACCCCATAAAATACATTTAAGAAATATATTAATTAATAGACCACTGCTTCCTACTACAAAATGTTTTTGTTGGCGTTCACAAAGGTAAAGGGGTTCCTTAGCAACCCTTCACTGTTTGTTAATGGTTACCATCAGATTTCATGGCAAAACATTAATACATACGTGAAGGAATCAGATTTTGGAAGGAATGCCCTTTACATGCCCCTTCGAATTTTGTCTGAAACTCAAAATGTGATTTGGTAACACATTACAGAGGAGCAGTTTGGGTTTTGTACATTTAAATATGCTATTTTTGTGGTTGCAAAATAATTTGCATGGATGTCTGACAGAATATTTGAACAACAAATATCGTGCTACACAAATATTGAGTCAAAAATATTGATGACAAAAATGTTGTCTAACTATAGTTATATTGCTAAGTACAAAAATATCGGAACAAAAATATTGTTGACACTAATATTCATAACAAATATAAAAAATTGGAGGCATGGCATAGCAGAGAATGGAGTGGGATGAGTTCCATAGCAACTCTGGAATCTTGATGGCCCTCTCATGCCATCAGAGGTACCGGGACCAAGCTCAGCATGTCTGACAGCTGTGAAGTCATCATCTTGGGGAGATGGTGTTGAGGCCCTTGAGCCAGTGCAGACCTTTTGGGGCCCCAGATGCTGGTGTGCCTACCGAAGATGCTCTAGATACTGGGGCACGGCGTTGGATCCAGGGCCTCTTCCCACTGCTCTGTGCAATGATCGGCTGCTGGTGGGGCCCTGAAAGGAAGAACTCCTGCCCACCAAGCACCCATTGTGGCAGGGGAGGCTTTGTACCTATTGATCCCCAGCTCGGCGTACCGCCACTCTACCCTTTGCACCTACTCAATGAGTCTACCTTCAATGAGTGTGAGCTGGGAGTGCAAATCTATGCCCCATCCGGCTGAGTTCCACTGGCCTGTCTGGTGAGCTTTTAAGAGGCGTAGCTTGGTACTCAAGGGAGATGAGCCTGCAGATTGGCAGGCGGCACAGCTCTGAACTTCGAAACAGGGACCCCGTATGCCTGGAGTCTGGCTGTGGCAGAGTGCCTAACCTCTTCTCCCCAGACCCTACTGGAGGATGTGAGGGGAGTGCTGCTTGATTTTAACCAGGCCACGACACGCCAGCAGGCCTCCCTTTCCCTGCATTTTTTCTTCCCAGTCTGGTAGAAGAGCCTACACCACTGGCTGCCGTCAACATCATTTGGCTATTGGGGCAATCTGTATCACATACCCTGACTTCTTGGCCCATGTGACTCGCTTGATTAGCGGGGTAGTGGCCTTGTGTAAACTGTGGCACCCTGAAAGCATTTAGACTCTGGAAGCCTGAATCTGACAGCCTGTCTACAACCTTACTCTGTGGATCCTCCGTCTCAATCCCCTGCCGGCCTGTAGGAGTGTGGTGCTGTAAATGGTTCTGGTACCCTCCTATGCACTGCTGACTCCTCTGAGGGCCATATGAAGCAATTCATTGCCCCTGTGAGACACATGCTAAAGACCCTTGGGGCATTGACCCCTGTTCCTGAACTGAGAGTAATTGTTGGACCCTGGACCTAGGTGGGTGGAGGGCGAGTTGCGGGAATTGTGGTTTTCTCCTCAACCCGCTGCTTCTATGCCCCCTGCATCTGTGGTGGTCCTTGTGACTCCTTTGGGGCCTTCTCACTCTATTCTGCAACACCCCCAAAGGGTGAAATTTGTTTGGGACCCTCCACATACCTTTAGTTCTCTGGAACACACTGAGGCCCTGATAACCAGTTTATGGCTCTAACATTCTTTATATCCTGGGATCGGATAAGCCTACTGTCGCCAATACGTTGAATACCCAGGGCAATTAGAACACGATCTACTGGATTGATTGGGATGCCTGACCCTACACCATTCCTGCAGTAGCCCTCACTTGTGGGTGCTACTCTAGGCTGCCTTGCTCATTGCTCTCCTACAATTTTCACAGCCTGCTAGCATGCCCCATGGCACATCCACAAAAGATGCACCTGCTGGGCCAAGCAAGGACAACACAGCCAGTCACCTTGCCTTGAATCAAGCGCCCCAGCCTGACATGGATTTGTTGGGCCTACCATCTGCGACTGTAGCCGAATTCAAGGTGCCAGTGCCCATCTCACAGACTTACATGGACAACTTTCGAGAGTAAGTCTAAACAGAAATCAGCTCTCTCAAAACAGAGGTTGAATACTGCATTAAAGACATTCGGTGTGAAGTCAATGATGGACTGGTAGATGATCTGGAACGCAAGTTGGACAATGTTTTACAAAGTGACAGCACTGGAAGAACAACAGCTCAAATTACAAATGAAACAGAAATTGATGAACAACATCCATATCAGAGGATTTCCCAGTGTCTTGGAGCATGGCAAAATAATGGCCTTCCCTTCCAAGCTCCTTCAGATGACTTGCTGCAACGATGACACTTCTCTCTAGCGCTGGTTAGAGTACACTGTGTGCCCTCTCCCCAAAGAAGGCTAGACTGTATCCCGATATCTTGACAAGAGTCCATTTCTTTACCAAAAAGGAGGCAAGCTGATCTAATTTTCAATGGCTATACTATCCAGCTGTTCCAAGATCTATCTCCTGTCACCCTCTGTCATCACAGGGACTTCCAGCTGGTCACAAACATACTGCGGGACCTTAACATACATTACCAGTGGGACCATTCATTCACCATCATGTTCTCGTAAGAGTGCAAGCATTGTGTCTTCCTGATGGAAATAAAGCAACTCTGAAAGCTTTAGACTGTTTCAAGGAATGGTGCTTCATCACCACTCTGCTCAACCCCCCCCCCCCTCCCCGCCCCCCCCAGAGAAACACATTGTATCATCTAGGCCACAATGCCGCCCCACTATGCTGACGAACAATACAAAGTTACTGCGTCCCAGGAAATAAACAGAGACATTATTCAGCATCTTCAAAACATGAAATGGGTGCCCTCCCAGGCCCCTTCATCCACTGGATCTTTGTAACTTTGGCCCTCTATATCACTACAGATTATTCTAGGACATGGACAGCAGAGGACATTTCACTGTTGTGACTTTTGCCATGCAGTTTCAGCATAGCAAAAAGGAATAAGGAATAAGGGGAGTTATATTCTAATTTGCTATTGCCCAGGCTAGGGAGTCCCAAATAATAGAAATGGGTCTAGCTACCGAGATCAAGTCTCTTGAGCACCTTGATTAGTCAGTCGCCTCCAGAGGCAACAAGAGGCAGTTGGCCTTGCTACGAAGCCAGCTACAGACCCACAGGACAAATAAAGCGGAACAATCCCTGTTGTCTCTGATGCAATGATTCTATGAGGGAGCATGGTGAGTGAGCTCCTAGCTCACAAATCATACACAAGGAGATGATGGACAGAGTACTGAAACTTTTCAGGAACTCACCCCAGCCTTCACAGATCTGGGTTGAATCCATCATTATTCTTTAGCTCACTTCTCCACCTCAGTTCAGACCCAGCTATATGCAGAGGTGCCCATTATGTATAAAGTGGGATTCTGCACCAAGGTATTAAAGAGGGTACAGAATTTAAAATGCTGCTACTTGAAAATAACTCGTCAATGGAGTACTGGTCATTGCATGCTCCTTAACTTCCATGCCCCAACCAGTCTCAGTACTTCTATCCCAGAGACCTCTTGTGGGAGCAGTTTATGAATGCGAACTGTAATATTATGATGGGTGGGGACCTAAATTTAGTGTGGGACCCTGAACTTGATTGTAGTGCTCTTCTTTCAAGAGCATGGGATGATGCCTTTCACACTTAAGCAAGAAGGTGCGTTGCTGGCAGTAGTCGAGGAACTGAGGAAACTTCTGAATCAGGAAGGTTTGGCAGCTATAATACTCCTGGATCTAAGTGTCGCTTTTGACACTTTGAACGATGCTACCCTCATTCGGAGAGTGTCAAATGTTGGCATTGGGGACAAAGTGCTTGAATGGCTCTCCTCTTTCCTGAAGGATTGCACTTTTCAGGTCCTAGATCAGACACACAACTCTAAGATTCTCCCTCTTCGATGTGGAGTACCCCAGGGATCTTCAGCCCCACACTTTTTAAACTGTTCATGCTCCCTTTTGTAAATATTGTGCAATCGCTTGGATTGTCATTGGACTCTTACACTGCTGACACCCAGCTGGTCCTGTCCATCTCCTCTGATCAGACTAACAAGCATGTATCTTTAATGCCATGCCTCCAGAAAGTAGTGAACTGGAAGGTAAGCATGGGCTGAAAATTCGTTCCGCTTGCAAAATTTGCGGTTTTTTGGCAATTTCGCAATCCGCGAATAGCGCGAAATTGCCAAACAATCCGCAATTCGCAAGTTCGCAAATTTTTTTTGCTTGTTCACGCTTTAAAAAAACAATCTCGCATGCGCTGCGTTGACTTACCTTGATTCTGAGTTTGCCGAGTTGTTTTCCTCCCGCGAATAAGATGGCCGCGCTTAAAAAAGATCGTATGGGTAAGTTCGCAGTATCCGCGCTGAAAAGAAACCCTGCGAACACGCCAAAATAGAAAAATTCGCAAATTTGCACAAATTCACGAATTTTGCGGACCGCGAATTCACGCGAAAGCAAATTCGCTGTCCGTAAAATTCGCAAATTTGTGTGAACTTGCGAATGTTTTTATTTTGGCCGGTTCGCTGGGTTTTTTCACTGCGAATTTGCAAATTTCACCCATACTTACTGGAAGGCTGGCTGCAAATTAAAACTCAATAAGGACAAATCGAAAGTCATGTTGTTAGGGAATAACATCTGGAGAAGGACCCGGAGGATGATCCCAGATTGTCTAAGCAAGTTGCCAACACCAACAGATCCAATAAAGAGCTTGGGCGTATGGCTAGACTCCAAACTCACGATGGAATACCAAGCCAAGAAAATATCTGCAAGCTGCTTTGGCATCCTGAGATTTTTGAAGAATGTACTTAAACTTCTCCATCCTATGGACAGAAGAATCAATGTCCAGGCTTTGGTGCTGACACGCTTAGACTATGAGAATGCCTGATATGTTAGATCCCTGTGTTATGTCATCAAAAGACTACAGGCAGTGCTGAACGCGGCTGCGCTACTTCTCACTGATACCCTCAAGTCGCAGTCAGATGTCAAAACCCTTCAGTATCTTCAATGGGTCCCTGTGGTGCATCACATCCAGTTCAAGTCCCTCTGCATCATCCATGGGGCCATAAACCACAGAGAGCCCCCACTGTTACGCTCACTTGCCTAGGCTCATTTACTCAACAGTCCCTGGATTAGGAGATCATGTTGGGGAGGTCACTTTACATGTTACCTTTCTCCCAAACTTTGGAACACCCTCCCCCTTTAACTCTATGTCTTGAAGCAAGAACTACCCTTCCCCAAAGCTCTGAAGACCTGCCTGTTCAGGAAGTAACTACACACCGGAGTTGTTCTTCAGGGGCCGTGAAAGCGCTGGGAGGTCCATGGGTCTCCATGTGCTACACACATGCTGCAGAATAGAATAGAGACCTTACTGATCTATGTTTTTTAAATGTATGGCATTATAGACACCTTGATACATGGGACTATTCCTTTTACTCACATATTCACACATCAAACTCTCGCATCGCCTAACTTCTTATCACTCAATCGCTCCTTCCAGATCTATCTACTATCACCATCTCGGACAACTCTATCTCAGACATGTCCATGTCGAACTGGTGTTGGCCCAAGGTTAGGGCCCAGGAAAATTCCTGCTGCGCTGGTGTTTCCCCCTACAACTGCTTAGACCCTGTCGATAGTAAAGATATCCAAAAGGGGATCAAAGACTATTTCGCCACTCAATACCCTCTTGGGGATTTCTGAGCACACACTTTGGGATGGCTTTAATGCCACAATGAGGGGAGTTATATTCTCTTTTGATATTGCCTAGGCTGGGGAGTCCTAAATATTAGAAATGGGCCTGGCTACTAAGATAAAGTCTCTTGAGCACCTTTATCAGTCAGTCGCCTCCAGAGGCAACAAGAGGCAGTTGGCCTTGCTACGAAGCCCTCTACAGACCCACAGGACAAATAAAGCGGAACAATCCCTGTTGGTTTGGAAGCAATGATTCTATGAGGGGGTCAAGGTCAGTGAGCGCCTAGCTCACAAATCATACACAAGAAGATGATGGACAGAGTGCTGAAACTTTTCAGGAACTCACCCCCAGCCACCACAGATCTGGGTTGAATCCATCATCATTCTTTAGCTCACTTCTCCACCTCAGTTCAGACCCAGCTATATGCAAATCAGTCTGTGCCTCAGGGGAACAGTCCAGCCGGAACTGCCTTGCCAGGTCTTCCCTGAACTGGAAACAAGCATCCTGGGACCAGTTTCTGGGTAACACCCTTCATCAGTCAGGCTAGCTTGAAATCCAGTGGCAAAGTGAGCAAGGGACCCACATCCGGGCATACCGTGCTAACTTAGGGGAACAAAGCAAACACAAGGAGATGATGGACGGAGCGCTGAAACATTTCAGACACTCACCCCCAGTCACAGATCTGGGTTGAATCCATCATCATTCTTTAGCTCCACTCAGTTCAGCATCATACTTGGACACACATAACTAAGATCAAGACAAAGGATGAAAACTTGGCCACCACCAAACAAACAAAAGAGCAGGCATTCCATAGCTTCTACCATGCTCTTTAGACTAGGGAAGACACCCCTCATGGGCTTATAGGCCCTTATCTCAGCACCTGTGATTGGGATCCTCTAGGGCCACAGCATATTGAGGTCTTGGAATCCCATATCACTCTTGGCGAGCTGCAATGTCCTCTGAGGGAACTGCCTGCTGGCAAAACACCCACCCTGAATAAGCTTACAGTTGC
The DNA here is from genome assembly GCF_964263255.1 of Lissotriton vulgaris. Classification (NCBI taxonomy): domain Eukaryota; kingdom Metazoa; phylum Chordata; class Amphibia; order Caudata; family Salamandridae; genus Lissotriton; species Lissotriton vulgaris. Next base: position 393,251,063 of record NC_141693.1, read on the forward strand.
CTTCTATCGAACATTCCTTCCCCTCCCCCAGGATTGCATGTTGACACTTTTTAATGCATTCTCATCCGATACAGGCCTCACTCTGTGCCTCCTACAGCCCCATATCGCTTTTAATTACCAATGCCAAGATCTTAGCAAACCATATGAAGCCATATCTTCCTGGATTGATTGAGCCTGACCAAGTGGGGTTTATCCACAACTAGCAAGGAAAGGACAACATCTGTTGGTTTGCACATTTAGTGGAGAAGTTACACCCCCATAACATCCCCGCATGCCTTCTCTCAGTTGATGAGGAGAAGGCTTTTGACAGGGTTAGTTGACCATTCCTCAGGTTGGTCCTTGGGAGGACTGGTCTCGGGCCAGGCATGATGTTTAGGATTATGGCCTCTTACGTTGCCCGAACAGCCACAATACAGGTCAATGGCCAACAACGCAGCCTATGCATCTAATGAGGGGCACTCAGGCGGGATACCCCCTCTCACCCCTGTTTTTTACCATGGTGGTTGAACTTCTGGCCATTACAATTCGGCAGATGGAGTACATCGTGGGCATCACCTATGGAGCGCGTCCCCACAAACTCAGCCATTTAGTGGACTACCAGTTGCCGCTCTATTAGAAATGGGAGCCCCTAGTTGGCAGTGGCTAGCACCTGGTCCAAGTAGAGACCGTTCCTTCTAGTCAGTATGAATAAAGTACACACCTATATTTCCCTGTGCTCACCCTCTGGTAGCTTGGCACAGAGCAGTCAGGCTAAACTACAGAGGCAATGCTTAAAGCATTTGTATATATCCCACATTAATACAGTGAAAACATCACAAATGGACAGCACACCAGTTTAGAGAAATAAAGTATCTTTTTCTAAAACAACAAGATCAAAACGACAGAAATTCAACATGCACAACTTAAAATATCACTTGTAAAGGGTTTCTTGCAAAAATATTGCCCTTAGCTTCAACTGGGGTTATCTCGATGCTGTGACAGGTACAAATCCAAAGTACGGTGCTGCCCATGAGGCGTACTGGCCAGCCATGGAGTCACATGGCCCCCCAGAGAAAACGTCTGTAATGGTCCAAAAAACGGCGTCAGGGAGGTTATGTGGTGCCTGTGCCAGGCGGAGTCGGTTCTTTACTGCCGCAGTGGAGGGGAGGTGTTGGTTCCCTACTGCCACAGAGGAAGTGAGGCATTGGTTCCTTACTGCTAGGCTGGGGAGGTGAGGTGTTGGTTCCATACTGTTGCAGGGGAGGTGAGGCTTCGGTGAGGGGTCATCTCCTTTCTGTGCAGGAGAAGTAATGGGGCATCGGTGCATCAGCTTTTCACGATGGTTTAGCTTTGGGCAGTCACCTTGGTCAGTTATCGGCTCTGCAATGGTGTGCAGTTGGTGCTGGCATCAGGTTGCGTTGGGTGGTGCTTTCTGCGCTCCATAAGTGGTGCCCTTGGCTGACGTGCAGGGAACGACATTGTTGATGTTGTTGAAGTCAATGCGTGGACAGTGTCGGGCTGTAGTGTCATCTCAGTAGGCACTGCCCTAAACCAGTGAGCGGTGCTGATGGTGTTGGTGCAGGCAGCAGCATTGGAGATGGTGTGGTTCTGGGGGTTCTGAACCTGTGTTTTAAATGTCATGATTCTGTTATGAATTTGGTATCAGTGAACCGCAAATGATGAATGCGTTATTCATGAGTATTTTCATCATGTTACACCAATGGATTCACTGTGCATTTGAAGGTTTTGCATTGAACACTTGGGTTCCATCTTGTAAATAGCAGCCATGTTATTCGTTGCCCTTACAGTAGGCTCTCCCCATGGCAGAGCAAGCATTTAAAGGACATAACCTTAGCATGGGTTTGTGCTGACTTCTGCATGACCTGACGACAGCTGACCCTGTTGCTTGAGGCTAACCTCCCAAGCCAGTTCCTTGTTCAGCAGCTGGCGCAATAAAGTTAAAAGAGCAGGACATGTCCGATCTTTTATGGCACCGTTCCCACCGCTTCTATCTCCGTCCCATCTGTTTCTGCCTTTCCTTTACGACATGTTCATCGATCTGGGTTGAAGGTTTTATGGTGGGTTTGTCCGGCCTGATTGAACAGGAAACCAAGCATGTGTGCGATCCTTTTTTTAGCCTGGATTTATCTTGAAAGTGGTGCTTTGTGTGCACGTCCTGGGAGTGACTAATAATAATAAGGAATGTGTGTGCCTAGAGCACAATTTTCTGTATAAAAGGCCTGTGCGAGGCCATGCAGGCAGACTCTCTCATTCAGTTACTTTAAGAGTGACTGGGCGACGGAGCCTCACAATTAATCATAATAAAGATGTCTTTTCATATTTCAGATTCTGTGTTGATTTCTTTGCCACTTTTGAATGGACTACTTATTGGTAAGACCCCTGAGAAGGAGTATTGTAAATATTTGGTTTCTTCAGTTGGCGCAACCAACGGGGGCCTCATCATGAAGTGACTACCTGAAGGAGAAATTTTTCAGAGAACAGAATTCTGCTGGGGAAGGCAAGAGAGAAATCTACTAAAAGAGGTACTCTGTGCACGGAGGTTCTGGGGGATTCTCTGTCTTTGCGGCCTGGCATATTTTTGATTTTTCTGACTTAAAACTCTCCAAAAGATGTCACTCCTGACTGAGCAACCCTTTTTGGTGTAAGTTTTTTTAAAGAGACTGTTAGTGCAGTAAGAAATTGGCAGTTAGAATTTGGACAGCTATTTGTTTGGTACAGCTTTAATAAGTATTTGTGGGTCGCTCCCAGTTAGCTTTGTGGTTCCGTTTTAGGAACATTTGTTTCAAATTTGTGAATTTGGCATGTGTTTGACATTTGCTTTGTAATTTGAAACTTGGCCTTTGTTGTTGAAACTTGGTTGTTTCATTTAAGTGGGTCGCTACCAGTCCTTAGTAGTTCTTTGTTTGGTTCTTTGTATTATTTGAAGATTGCAATTTTCGATAACCAAGGGTTTGCATATTTGCAAATATATCGATGGAGATAACCCCTTGAAGTTTGATGCTGGATTAGTGAGCTATAAGATGCCTGATCTTAGCGACTTTGGAGCTTTGTATTGGCCAACTTTGTATACGTTTGAATTAGCCGGTTTATCTAAATAGATTAGATTTACAAACATATTTCTTCCTTGGTGATTTTTGTATCCGCAGGGAATTAAAATATGACAGAATACATAACAAGGATCCTTTGCTCTGTGTAATTTTATGAATGGATATGCAGAACGATTTTTGGTGTTCTGCCAGCTGCAGCTAGTGAATTGAGTGTATTTTTTGTTTTTTACACTGTTGAGCAGTGTTTCTTGTAAATATGACTTACAGCTACGTATAGTCCGGACTGTCCTGTTTTCGTCCTGAGTGTTGATTTGTGGGTTTAAATGTGTGTTTGAATGCGTGGTTAAAATGTGTGTTTACATGTCTATTTTGTTTGTGAGTTTTGTTGTACATTGCGACGGTGCGATTTACAAGAAATGGTTAGAGAGCGCTGCATTGTGTGTCCTAAATGTTTTCAACACTTTCTGTTTATGTCTGAGATGAGCACAATGTGTGTGGTTCACATTTACTGGATATAAATAAGGCCCCAGCCAAAAACGAAATTACATGTTTTTGCAGAAATAAATACATTTACAGCGTTTTCACTTACATGCACTGTATTAAATGTTCACAGGCAAAACGTTTTAGCTGCAGTATATTTGCATAGGAATGTTTCTTCAGCCAGCAATTTTTTTGCAGTTAAACACGGGTGGAATTTTGCATGAAGGCCCTTTTACATGACAGAGGCCCTAAAAGTGACGCAGAATGTGACGCTTTTTAAATTAAGCATATGCGCTCAGGTTTGTGAGTAGATGCATCTAAATAATAGGCAAGGAATGTAGCGGGCTCTTATATGTAAAAAAATCACAAACAGAAATAATTGGGTTTTATTAGAAGACAAAAATTATTAATTATGGAAAAATAATTAATAAAAATTAGTGCTACCAAAATCGTTTTTTAATATTTATAAAGCTTAACACTCATACTATGAACTCTTAGCATTAAAATGTGATTTACGTTATGTTGCATCACTAAAATGACAAGAATCCATGTGTATAAATTCGCTTGCCATAGGCGCAAGCAAGCTCATTTTTATAACGTATAAATTATTATTTTCAAAAACCTAACTCATGGATTATGTAATAGACTTTCTAGTAATCCATATTCTGCAAAAAGATTGTAGGATACTCACTTTTTGATGCCCAAAATCAGAAAGTCGATTTTGAGTAAATTCACTGTTTAAACTGCATTTTTGCTTTCCTTACAGTGTCTCAGCCTTAAGCAAATGCATGCATTTAGGTTTTGATATAAGGTTGTGCTTTCTTGTGATTCAGTGGGTTAATGTGCCAGTACACAGGCTTGTTTTAATATAAGGATTGGAGGCCTATGGAAAGTTTGCTTATTTAACATTGATGAAGTGTGTGCCATAGGATTGCAACAAGTAATTACTCCAAAAAAAAACTGGTCTGTGTGTCTTTAGCTTTTGAGACAAATTGACAGTGAATGTAGTCTAATAATATGGGAATAGTGATAATTTTAGCGCCTAAAAACAGAAATTATTTTTTTAAATAGCTTGAATTATTGCAGATTAGATCCAGCCTACTGGCTTTGTCAGCTCCACTGTGGCAGAGGCCGGGGGCTGGGAGAATTTGCAACAGCTGGCTCAGCGCGCTCGCTGAGATGTTCTCTTTTAAGTGTTTCCCCATAAATTATGGAGAAGGCCCCTGGTGTGTTGCCATTTACAGCCTCTTAATTAGGCCTTTGTTTCCAAAGAATGCAGAATGACCTCTCTGAACGGCTGCTGAGGGTGAGGTTTCTGGTTTCACCGTGGTAACATGAAGGACCTTGATTTAAACGGGGAAATGAAAAGGGGTTTCTTTAAACATCATGTTAAATGCTTGACAGGACTGCTACATTGTGTTTCCAGGTTAAGGAAAATAATGTTTGCTAGCTGCGTTTATTTTACAGAAAATGAAGTGTTGCATTAAGTTTTAGATAGAAAATAACTTGCAGCCCTTTTTCAAATTTTGAAGGTTATAGGTTACAGGCCTACGTACAATACAGATTTGCTCATTAACAGTTAAGTAATAAACAGTTATTGTTTTGTGTGTATGTTGCAATGTTTTTTTGTGTTGTGTATTTGTTTGTTTTTGCCAACAGATTATTCATGGATTGTTCTTAAGAGGAGAAGACACGTGAGTTTGGCTAATTGACAAAAGATGTGTTTTTGCGTCATTTCTTTAACAGAAAAAAATGTACATGTTTCTGTTTGAGGTATTTACGGCTGTCATGACATATTATATTTGACAATAGACCGACAACTGCGTTGTGCTCAATGTCAAACTGAGGGTGTAGAGTTTGTATGGAGTTTGGACCTGACAATTTAGACAGCCCAAATATTGGGTTTTTGGCTGCAGGTTTAAAGTGCATAAAATACACATGCCATGGTGCTGCATTTTTGTATGTTTTGTTTATGTTGTTACCATCACAAGTTCTCCTGTGTTCTGAAGAGGTCCGTATGACGATATGTACCGCTACACAATTATTGGATGAATTTGGTATAATGATAAATTTCACAGATATGGTTTGCATACTGTGAGGAATAATGGCAGCACTTTTACCAGTGCATGCCTACCTTTGGCTATACATTTGGCTGTATTGAAAATAAAAACTAAACAAATATAACAGGTTCAAAGTGTATCACCTGATGTTACGTACTGCACATTCCCTTAAAGGAATAGGCAGCCCTAAATTGTTATGTATCCTTGATTGGACCTAAGGATAGAATTATAGATCTGTGACTCACGGTGACCTAATTTTTATATTGCGTTATTTAATCATGTTTTGCTTCCTAAATAGCATATGGCTTTGTCCCTTGAAAGGAAGCCAGGTTTCATTTTTCCTCTCCCTGAAGAGAGAACAGGAACATAGAATTAGAATTTGTGTAACTTTGGTCTTTTGTGTATTCCCCGTTCTCTTGGTGCTGTGTCACATGCCTGAGGCACCCAAGCAAACTCTTGTCCTTTTTATAGATTTTTCTTTTGTTGTTCCGCCCCTGACCAATGTCGCATTATGCTTAGTTATTAGTCATTTTAGTTGTGTCCTAATTCCATTTTCCCTTTTCCCATATTCCTTTCACCAGTCAGCCCATTTATTATTATGGGTGTATTGTTTATGTACACACGTCTAGACTGTAGTTATGTATTAGGGACCCCCCATGTTATGTAAAATGTTTTTTTCAGACTGACTGTCAAGGTAGTAATAGGCTGGTTCCAATGTCTATTTTTAATTTTTCAGTTCTCTTGTGTTCCTGCTGCTTTAATTTTTTGGTGGGATTAGATGTGTTCTAAACATGCAAATACCAGGACTTTCTAGTGTTTGTTCTTTGTCTTCACATTTGATCATTAGCCTTTTGTATTGCATAGTGCACTTAATGCACATTTTTAAGGGACTTTTCTTCATGTCCTTGATAATATGAATAATGTTATTTTGCTATTCGAGATGTTCTAGATAAGGAATTTATGAACACCTAGGCTTAGTCATTGAGGGAACACATGTATTTACCCCATTAGACAATGCCACTGTGTGAGGAAATTCATTTGGATAGAATTCCTGTGTAGCTATAGATGACAGAGAATAATGAAAAGAACATAACTGAAGATTCTAAAGATACTGTTTTGCCCTTTTGCCTTTGCTCTTGTATTTTATGCCCATGGCACATTGTCACTCCCTTGCAGATTGCAGGTCACCTGCTTACCAGTCCTTTTGTTAAAACACATGAACTATTTTTTGTGCTTGATTTGAAGGAAACTAACAATTGTGTTACATATCCTACATCACTAGGGTCCTGCTAAGATCTTCCAGAGTCAAAGGAAGAGTGATTCCCTGCAGACCTGTGATCAACACTAAGCTCACTCCCCATCAGTGACCGCTCTAAGATGAACAGATTTCCTGGCTCTACACTTCTTGCAAACAAGGAAGTCGCGAAGCTGGACAACGATCATCAGCGCAACATCAGTGGTACCTCCAAAGCAAGGCATTTGATTTGCGAAAGGCGTTGCAGAAGAAAGGAGGAGCTGATTCTTTTATTTGTTGTTTGGGCTCTGTACCTGTTATGTGCTGGAAACCTCTGTCAGTGTACATTCCCTTGAGCCATTGGCCCGAGTTTTGGCCACATTCACACTTCTTGCTTTGCACCAGTGGAAAGGCAGTGCACCCGAGGATCCACGTTTGGAAAAAGGCACTACATTCTGGTGCCCAGGAGAGAGCAGCTTGAGCGTCCTCTGACACTAAATGATGAGTGTTGGAGTCTGAAAGTGTTGCTGATTTTGCTAAGTAGTGCTTGGATCTGCACAAGATGCTTTGTGCCCTTGATCAATAAACAGCACATCATTTGTAGTGTCTGCCACAAAGAAGAGACACTGGTGCATTGTTTTAAGACATTGAGACTTTCGAGTGAGCTGTGCCCGGAGAGCACTCCAACTAAACAGTATTGTTTTCTCATGAAAAGCCTGACTTGAAGAGGCCCAACGCGAAGAAAACACTGGAAGCGGATTTGATGGACTTTGGGTATTTTCTGTGAGCTTGTATAGACTTGAAGTTTGGAAACTAATTTTTGCTGCTTTGCTGGCATTGTTTTAAAGTACTATTCTGTTTAGTAAAAGCAGAATAAAGTCCACTCTCTGTGGAACAGTATCCCTTTTTCATCTGAGAGCATTGATCAGGAACACCATTGTTTCACTTAAACATATAATGAATTACTGAAATGCATAGGAAGCTATATAAAACGTTATTAGATAATTCTAGGATTTGCTTTCTGCTTAGGATTGTGCAAGTATTTTGCATTTGACTTTTGTTGTTCTTTTTCTCTTGCTGAATTGTATTATGGTTTTTGTTAAATTTTTGATTGGTTACCATTTGCCAGTTGCAGGGTCACGTAGGAGTACCAACGGTTCAGTTTGTGACCTGAGTAGTGGCAGTAGGCCTGCAGGACTTGCAGTGTCCCTATGACCTGCTAATAATCACAGCTGAAGTACTCTACCAAGATTGCGTGAGCGACATTAGAAAATGGAGATTGTATTGAGGAATGACGATAAAAAGCAAGAGATGAAAAACAGACATTATAGAATATTGTTCTCTAAGTGCGGTATAGCTCTATCTATTTTAATACTTTTATGTATTTTATTGGCTACTATATTTTGGTTTGTTTCCTCCTACACAATTGACGTCTGCACCAACTTCCCAACGTACTCTTTCTTTTTCTATTGTTTCTTCACATGAGCTTCATATTTTACCTGAACATGAACTGGTTAGGTCAGAGTTTACTGATAATTCCTTTTGTACAGTTTCTACATCAACACCAGCTAGTGATGAATATAGACATGGTCTCAGAATTAGCATGAGTATAGGTTATTGCCTATGTAAGGGCAAAAGGATGCTCTGTGGTTCTGGGGGTTCTGAACCTGTGTTTTAAATGTCATGATTCTGTTATGAATTTGGTATCAGTGAACCGCAAATGATGAATGCGTTATTCATGAGTATTTTCATCATGTTACACCAATGGATTCACTGTGCATTTGAAGGTTTTGCATTGAACACTTGGGTTCCATCTTGTAAATAGCAGCCATGTTATTCGTTGCCCTTACAGTAGGCTCTCCCCATGGCAGAGCAAGCATTTAAAGGACATAACCTTAGCATGGGTTTGTGCTGACTTCTGCATGACCTGACGACAGCTGACCCTGTTGCTTGAGGCTAACCTCCCAAGCCAGTTCCTTGTTCAGCAGCTGGCGCAATAAAGTTCAAAGAGCAGGACATGTCCGATCTTTTATGGCACCGTTCCCACCGCTTCTATCTCCGTCCCATCTGTTTCTGCCTTTCCTTTACGACATGTTCATCGATCTGGGTTGAAGGTTTTATGGTGGGTTTGTCCGGCCTGATTGAACAGGAAACCAAGCATGTGTGCGATCCTTTTTTTAGCCTGGACTTATCTTGAAAGTGGTGCTTTGTGTGCACGTCCTGGGAGTGACTAATAATAATAAGGAATGTGTGTGCCTAGAGCACAATTTTCTGTATAAAAGGCCTGTGCGAGGCCATGCAAGCAGACTCTCTCATTCAGTTACTTTAAGAGTGACTGGGCGATGGAGCCTCACAATTAATCATAATAAAGATGTCTTTTCATATTTCAGATTCTGTGTTGATTTCTTTGCCACTTTTGAATGGACTACTTATTGGTAAGACCCCTGAGAAGGAGTATTGTAAATATTTGGTTTCTTCAATGGTGTCGGTAATCTTCGTCTTGGGGTTTGTAGCCCAGCAAACACCTACAGTGGCCTAGAATGGGCTTGGCTCCACGGGGCAGGACAGAACTCCTAGAAGTGGAGTTCAGGGATGCTGCAAGTGAAATCTTTGTGTCCCTGAAACTTCAGAACAGGAGGCAAGCTCTACTTCAAGGCCTTAGAGATCTTCTCAAGTAGGATTTACAGTAAAGTTGATTTGTTCGCCACTCCTTGGAAAAATCAGCAACTGCAGGCCAACTCAGCACAGCAACACACAGCAAAGGGGCCGTCCTCCTCCTCCTCACAGCTATTCAGCTCCTTGGCAGAGGTTCTTCTTGATTCTGGAACTAATCTAAATTTCTCAGGTTTTAGGTCTAATATTAATACCCCATTTTCTCTTTGCAGTCTTAGTTTCAAGTGTCTCTGAGCTCAGTAAAAAACAGTTCTGTCCTCCTTGGTCCAGCTTCACCACAGGAGGTGGAGACAGCATTATGCAGAGCAGACACAGCCTATTCAGGTGCTAGTGAAAACTGCTCCCACCACTCTAAATGCAGTAAGGTCTCTTCAGCCTGGCTATGAGTCACCCATGAAAGGCAGGGCATACCACAACACCCCCCTTTTGACTGTCTAGAATGAATGCACATCCCCAGCTCCTGTCATTCCAAAACCAGACGGTGAATAGACAAACAGGCAAAGGCACACATGAAGCTTGAGCAAAAAAGTTCCCACTTTCTAAAAGTGGCATTCAAATACACACTTTAAAAAACACCTTTAATAAAAGATGTGTTATTAAATTCTGAGTTCAGAGAGCCTAAGCTCCAAATCTCTAGATGTTCCCTATGAAAATGTACACTTGTAAAATGTTAAACTACAGCTCCGAAGATAACCTATGGGAGAGCAAGTTCTTGCAATAGTGAAAAACGTAATACACAGTATTTCACTATCGGGATATGTAAAACACTCCAGGACATGTCCTACCTTTCATATACACTGTATCGTGCTCATGGGAGTACCTTGAGCCTACCTTAGTGGTTGTATGATATCTAAGAAAAGGGAAGGTTAGAGCCCGGCAAGTGGGTGCACTTGACATGTCAACATGTCAGTTAAAAAAACAGTGCACACAGACACTCCAGGGGCAAGCCTGAGACACATTTGAAAGGCTACTTGTGTGGGTGGCAGAACCAGTGCTGCAGGCCCACTAGTAGTATTTGATTTACTTGCCTGGGCACATGCAGTGCACTTTAATAGGGACTTACCAGTAATTCAAATGTGCCAATCAGGGAGAACCAATCAGGATTACAATTCGCAAAGAGAGCATATGCCCTTTTAGTACTGATCAGCAGTGGTAACATACCCATTTATTTATTTATTTTGAAAGTTTTATAGAGCGCGAACAAGATCCTGATGAATATCAGAGTGCTATACAATCAATAAATGTTACTAATACAGAAAATAAGAACAAATCTAAACATATGTACAAGGCATATTGTAATATTGGCATAGTAAGAGGCAACATCAAGTCTGTCTTGTGGTTGGGAGCGCATATGCGTCTCGTCACAGGGATTCAATAGACGATACTCATGTGAATTTGGCCATAAGGATGGATTTTACTTCCTTTTTAAAAGAGGTAGTGGATTGGTAGTGGATTGGTTAAGTCTGGTTTCTGGGGGTAAGGCATTCCACATTCAGGGCGCGATCCCAGAGAAGGATCTGTTTGTGCATTTCTTGAGGATCTGACCCCACCCGAGATCGTCAGTTTCTGTGCCAAGTAGCTGGGTCTCTTGTGATGCAGGGCTCTGTGCATCATGCATGGAATTTTCAGCTGAATTCTCGCCTCCAGGGGTAACCAGTTCAAGGATTGTAGGTCTGGGGAGATGTGGGAGCTAAGTTTAGATCCAGTTATGAGTCTTGCTGCTGCGTTGATTGAAGCTCTTAGTGGTGCAGTTGATGCTTTGGGTAGGCAGCAGACAGAGACACATCCGTATTCCACTCTGGGTATAACCAGAGCCTGTACTGCTTGTTTGAAGTCATTGTGTGGTAGGAAGGGTTTTAGTTTCCTCAGTGTGTTTATCTGGAAGTTTGCTCCCTTTGTAGCACTGCTGATATGTTTTTGCATGTTGAGGTTACTGTCTAAAGTTATTCCTAGTGACTTCGCTGAGTCCACGATGGTAGGTTGAACGTTGGACTCTGTAATATATTTGATCCATTATTGCATTTTGGGAATTTGGGCCGGTGGAGCAATTATAAGGAATTCAGTCTTTAGGGCATTCAGTTTGAGATGATTTTCGGCCCGCCAAGTTTGGGTATTCCTAAGCACTGTATTAAGTAGTTTGACGTCCTCTAGGGTGTGGATCTTGAGGTATAGTTGTGTGTCGTCATACATGTGATATTGCACGTTAGAGGTTTGTAACATTTTGGTGAGAGGTTCCAAGAAGAGATTAAAAAATGTTGGGGATAGTGCGGACCCTTGCGGGACTCCCAAAAATAGTGGGACGGGCTTGGACAGGGTGATATTGACTTTAAATTGTTGTGTCCGGTTTTGAAGAAATGAAGTAAACCAACTTAGTACTGCCCCTGATATACCCAATCTGTGTTTCAGGAGGGCTAACAGGTTCTCTTGCTTGACCATATCAAAGGCCGCAGAGAGGTCTAGTAGGATGAATAAACAGGATGCATTTTGATCAAGTATTTGCAGCGCATCGTCAATTATGTGTGTCATAGCTGATTCCTTGCTATGGCCTTCACAAAACCTGATTGGTGTTTGTTAAGGAGGTCAAAGTGATCAATATGCTTTGTCAGCTGTATATGCACACATTTTTCCAGAAGCTTGTCTAAGGTAGGTATATTGAAGATAGGGCGATAGTTGTTTAGGTCCGTGGGATCTGTCGTGGGCTTCTTTAGAATGGGTGATACCTGGCCTACTTTGAGGGTATCTGGAATGCAAACTTGTTGAAGTGAACTGTTTATGATCTTGGACCAGAGAGGTAGAAGCAGTGGAGTAAGGTCTTTGACTGCGTTTCCCGGACGCGGGTCAGAGAAGTGGTTGGCGGGGTTCATTGCACTGAGTATTTTGCCTATGGCATCTTCGGAGTAGGAGGTGAATGATGATCAGTCTACATTGTTTTTTAGGTTGGGCTTTAATGTGAGTTGGCATGGCGCAGTTAGGAGTGCTGGAGGGGATTGTGTATGTGGTCTCGCGTATAAGGTTAGATCATTTAAGAGGTCATTCTTGATTGTATCGGTCTTCACGGTGAAGAAGGTGGAGAATTCTTTACAGTTTGGCTGCGGGCATTTTATATCTTGTGGACATTGAGGTGCCTCCTTAGATTGGGTTTTGAACAGTTCAAAGAGTTTTTTAGGACGATTTCTTGCCTGGTCAAGTTGTTGGCTGAAAAAGTCGGCTTTTGAACGCTCGATCTTTCAGTAATAAACGTTTCTCTTTGTCATGAGGATCTTGAGGTGGTTGGCAGGTGGTATTGATCTCCAGGCACGTTCCCACGTTCTGAGCGAACGCCTATCCTCTTTGAGTATGCCATGGTTTAGAATCTTTTATAGCAACTCTTTTTAGTTGAAGAGGTGCTACCTCATTTATTATCGATGTCATGGCCGAGCTATAGTGGTTGGTGAGATCATGTACTTTGGAAGATCCTGCGGGGGCAACAGTAGGTTGTAACAGGAGGAAGGCAAGGTGTTGGGGTTGAGTTTTTTCAGGTCTCCTTTCCACACTTTGGTCTTGTGGATTTAGCTAAGTTCAGTTTCACAGTTTCCTTAATGGTGAAGGTGATGATGTGGCAGGGTTGGATCGACTCTAGCTGAATGGAGTCTGTTTTAGAGATTATTAAGTCCAGGATCGAACCTTTGCCGTGTGTTGGGTTGTTGCAGAATTGTGTTAGGTCTAGGTCAACTGGGAAATTCTTGAGACTGTTCACTGCTGTATCGTTAAGATCATCCCAATGGAGATTGAAGTCTCTGAGGAATATTTGGGTATTTTGTCGCCCTGTGTTTGAAGATACCATATCCATGAAGTGTTCGGTGAAGGCGAGGTTCTCGCCTGGTGGGTGATAGATGATGTGCAGAGAACAGACAGGTTTGCTCTTGCTATTGATGTCAAGGCACATGTATTCGCATGAAGGAAATATTGGGAAAATGGTTCTGTTTCCTGAGATATCACTACGATGTATGCAGGCGATACCTCCCCCCGACTTATCGGCTCTGTCTCTGTCTAGTCTGATGATGTTGTAATTGGGTGGTACTAAAATGGCAATGATTGGTGTGGAGAATTCCTTTAGCCAGGTTTCAGTTAGCATTATCAGGTCTGGTTCATGTGTGAGGATGAGGTCAGCTATGTCCACTGCATGTCTAGCGGCCGATCTGCAATTTCGGAGTATACATTTGAGTTTGGGCATGCTGATGGTTGAGGTGGGTTCATGAGTGATAGGGATTCTTCTAAGGTTGTTGTTTGTGATGCCTCAATTGTTTGGTTAAGTGGTCCTATGAGGGTTGGGGGGATAGTAGGAATCAACGATGATGCAGGAGTGGGTGGCTTCATGGGAGCGGGGTCATATGAGCTCACCAGTGAGAGCAAATCGCTCTCTGAGAGCGGATTGGTGCTTCTAATTGGCCGGGATGTATTATTGTAGGAGGAGACTGAGGACCAGCTGGGACCATAGAGATTTGCGTTAGTTGTTAGTTGGCTCCTTGGCCAGCTAGCTTTGAGGTGTCTTGTTTCTCTAAATCCCCATGATTGTCTCGAGAAACGATTGTTGAGTGCTTGGAGTTCTTCTTTGATTTGATTTAATGAGATCATGATCTCATCAAGTCTGGAGTTTTGTGCAGGCGAGTGTGCAGTATGTGGCTGTGTTATGAAAGTGGATGTGGATGCATGCAGTGAGGTCTGGCCAAGTGTGCACTTTGTTGTATGTGTGAGTGAGTATGGGAGGGTTGGTGTGATTGAGAGTGTAAGTGTTGGGTAGACTGTGGGGGTTGAGGACTGGCCTGGTGTGTGGTTTGGGGCAGCTGTATGTGGGGAAGGTAGGGCTGCTGCCGGTGTGCATGTGTGTGTTAGGTGGTCTGGGATGAGGGTGTGGGTAGAGTTGTGGATTCGGGTGGGTGGGCTTTGGGAGTGGATGGCTGGGATATGGGTTTAGGGAGTGTACTTGGGGCCAGGGTGTTAACGGATGGCGACATGTCCTCTATGTCCCTAAGTGGGGTGTCTTAATATGTTCTAACAACTGAAGTAGGGGAGGTGGTCTAGCGTGAAGGGAGTGCTTACTATGAGTGACGTGTTTGGCAAGGTTGCGGTGGCGTGAATGTTAGTGATGTGCGCAAGGGTGTTATCCAAAGGGGCATCTGTTGGTGTGGTTAAGGGGTGTTCGGTGTTTACTGGGGGTGCGTTGGTAGTTTCGGTAGTGTTGGGTAGGCGAGTAGTGTGGTTGTCATACATCGGAGTGGTAGACTGTGTCTCCCTTACGAATGTTGACCTGTGTTTTGGGGGACCGGGGTTGTCGGGAGGGTTCGGTGAGGTGGATAGACGTGTGTTAGTGTAGGGGGGAGTACGGGGAGTATAGGATGGGTTATATGCAGGTAAAGGTCGGAATGGAATGACTTTGTTGTCAGTAGGGATAGGACATTGGGTATGTTGAGTATTAGCGGAGGGGGTGGCCTGAGTGGCTGTTTGGGGTTTAGACACTTTCTCTTTGATAATTAGGAAGATGCTGTCTAAGAGGATTAGATTATGATCTGTAGATTGCGTGAGGATGGTTCCATTATTGTAGATGGTGATGGTTGCAGTCGCTTGGAAAAATTGGGAGGGGGCGATATAAATAACTAGGTCATGGGCGATGTTCCTGGTGGCGGAGAGTGTAAATAGGGTTAGGAATGCATTTCTCCATTGCGCTCTTCATTTCATATGAAAAATGATATCATTGGTTGCGTGTCCATTGTGTATTGAGAAATAGGGATCAGCTATGGGTGTTTCAGGGCGATGTTTTATAAGATTGTGTTTGAAGCGTTTGGCTGCGTTTTTAGAGAGGTTGGGGGGTTAGTGATGGTGTGGGTGTGTGTCCCTGTGAGCTTCATAATAAGCACAGAATAGTTGGTGAAGTGTAGTATGTGGGTTTCTGTTGGCAGTCCGTGTTACAAGGTGTGGGGATAGGCTTCGGGAGGTGGGTAGGGGTGGGATGTGTGAGGTCAGGTATAAGGAGGTGGGTGCATATGAGAGAGGGTATCAACTAGTAGCGGATTGGTACTAGTCTGGGTGCTCTCATTCTCCACGCGAAGGATGGTGGTGTCCGCAATGATTTTAGGACGTCTGAACTATGGGAACGCCCTCTATGTAGGGCTCCCCTAGCAACAACTCTCAAGATTGCAAATAGTGATGAATGATGCAGCTAGACTGATCTTCGGAAAATCCAGAAACACTCAGGCCTCTCCTCTTTTACGTCAATTACATTGGCTTCCTATCAGGCAGGGGATCTTATTCAAAGGTCTGTGCATCGCTCATAAAGCGGTTTACGGCAATGCGCCTAACTATATCAAAGCCAGACTGGTGCAGTACACCCCTAGAAGGACCCTACGCTCGTCTGAGGACACTCTTCTGGTAAGCCCGCGCTATCGTTTGACCACCCTCGGTGGATGGGCCTTTTCAACCACTCTTCCAGCAGCCTGGAACAAGTTACCATCAGGCCTTAGGAAGGAACCAAATTTATTGTCTTTGAGGTGATCATTAAAAACGGTGCTCTTTCGAGAAGCGTGGGGTGTGATATAACTCGGTTGTCTGCTCTCTGTAAGGATTTGTTTCTTAAGTACAAGCGCTTAGAGACCAATCGGTGATAATGCGCTATACAAATGTAATAAATAAATAAATAAATAGGGGAGTGGAGGGTTCAGGAATCCAAAAAAGTGTGCTGTTTGTGTCACATGTGAGTTACATTGAGGAACAAGCAGTACGACAGATAGAGAGGTATAGTAGTAGTGGATATAAAGGTAAAATAGTGGATTATAAAGTGGTGGAATATAAGGTCTGCTGGTAAAATGAAAGTTAACAGACCAGCAGGACAAAAGTAATGTAAGTTAATAGGACCAGCAGGATGAAACATAGCGAGGTATAGTAGAAGTGGGCAGGGAGATAAAGTAATTGATGAGAAGGTCTGTTGGTGAAATGTGAGTTAAAAGAGTTACATAGACATTCTGACCTGTGGTAGTTGGGAAGCAAGATCGGCGGATGTAGGGTGCATGTTATATCTATGTGGTGAAGCTTTTCCAATATGGCCGCCTCATTTGTACAGAGCCTCCTAAGCTTCAATACAGTCCTATTTCTTTTTCCATTGACTAAGGGCTGATGGTTGTAGTCTTGTTTTTCTTTCAATGCACCTGTTTTTAGTCCTACTGCAGTTGCTGTGGTTGGTGTTTGAGCCACCTGGGATGGTATCGGTCAGAGACAAGGTTGACCCATAGTGGGGGATGTGCCTCTCACCCTCGTTGTTAGAGTGACCAGTCATTTTGCTCGTTATTGCCTCAAACAGCCCTCTCAGCCATTTTAATGTGCCATTGCAGCAGAGAACTCCATAAGTTAGATAAGCGAGATGAAAGTGAACTCACTGTGTCAACGATATTGTCACCTCAGCTGCGCTTACCGGATGCTTACCGGATGCCGGACCCATAGTCCGAAAGCCAACAAAAACAGGTAAAAAAAATAGGAGGCAAAAGGCAAAAAGTTTGCGGATAAACCTATAAAAGTGCCTGGTCCAACACAACCCTCTATCAGTCTAAAGCCAGGTGAGACCAATAAATACCTTGGTGGATTTTCCTGGATGGGGCGATAGAACATGGACACTGGCCCGCAACAGCAGTGGCACACTCCAGTTCAACACCTTTCTGACCCAGTTGCACCCCTCTGTCCATACTCTTGGGCCCACTAATCTAACCCATGAGGAACCCTTCTCCTTACTTGGCCTCCCATCTGTGCAGCACCTAGCCTTACCTTGCTCACAGATGTATCCTAGTTAGCAGATAGTACCACCATGGCCAACACAGTGGTGTGGCCCTGTCCACTAGGGCAGCAAGCCATGACAGATGCCAGTGACGACAGCCAGGCCTCATGCTTCTCAGGGTTCTCTAATCCCTGTGGCATCAGAGAGTGGGGGCAGTAGCCCCAAGTACCTGGCATCCTTTGTCCACTCTCCCTCCTGCCAGGTCAGTGATGGCATCCTGACACTGGCCCACCAGCCCAGGGTCTGTACCTTGAGAGTAGACAAGAGGCTGGGGTGGGCTCTTGCACCTTCCACTGTGAAGACGTATCCGCAGACTCTGGAATTGTCAGGGCACCTCAGCCCTGCACAATTCTACCACCTGTTCAGGTGTGCTTTCCTTTAACTGGTACAAGCCTAGGGTCTGATCCTTAGGCTGGACAGTGGTCAGGGGTGAAGCTTTCCCCTCTCCCTATCACCCCTTCTGAGGTTCTGTACCCTCCCACTCAGAGGGGTACCCCATAAGACACACCGGTAGGGACACTGCTCGTATTTGCCCCTCCTCCCAGGTCAGGGGGAAAAACCCTGGACCTGGTCCTCCAACCCAGGGTATATACCCTGAGGCTGGACCTGTGCTGTACAAGCCAGCACTTCCGGGGAAGTAAGACAAACCCCAGGTAAACGCATGCCTCAAGTGTTGTGTGAGGGTCTGCCGGTCACATGTCTTCAGCTCCCTGTCCACCTGACAGTACAAGAAGACCCCTAAAGTCAGAAGTGGCCCGACCCTAGTCAGTCCCGGAGTGCTCTGACCTCAGAGCTGACAAAACCATATCCCACTGGCCCTCCCATTGGGGACTGTGTCCCCCGTACCCCGTTCTAGGGAGCCCTGCACCCACCCACTTGGAGAGGTGCTACAAAACACCAGAACTGACGATATGCTTGTGACAGCCACCCCCCTCTGCTGACCTGTTGCAGACTAGGTACCCCTCGTAGTGTTCACTCATGGAACCAACCAGGTTCTGGGACTGGATTTCAGATACCCTCAGACTCAGCCCACCCCCGGTCCCTCTCCTCAGAGACAGGATATGGGACTCCTCACCCAACCCACTACACTGGGATCTATCTGAGGCAACACAAACCTCCCCTACCTCACTCGGTTGGGAAAAACCTGAGCCACCTCCTTAAGAATCATTCCCAAAAGCTTCTTCACACCCTCTAGAATCCACTAAAGGTTTGCCTCCAGTGTAATCTCCCTGAGTTCAGAGAACTCAAACTGCACTGGGTGTAGGCATAGCTCTGGAAAACAGTGCCTAAACATGTTCTTTCCAACAATTAGATCATATAGCCCCACGCAAGTGTTAACCAACCCACCCCACACCTCACCATTCAGTGCCTTGCAAAAGTACCCGACATCACCCTCCTGAGACTGGTGAGACAGTGTCTGACTGTCCCTGCAACCAACCCACACTCTTCTGGACGGTCTCCATATTAGATACCAGGGATTCTACTATGGGGGAACCCCTCTCTCTGCACCTGTCATCTAGTGTCAGTAGAGTGTCCCTACAACTAGGAATATGATCCCCTGTGCCAGTTCACCAATCCACTTTATAAACCTAAACCCCCTGGTGTATGCCAACCCCCTCCTTCAAGCTGATCACCAAGTCTCTAGATGCGTGTACTTCTCCATCAGTACTGGACATAACACTTTTACTGCCACTATCTGAGCTGGACTTTCACATCCAGCCCAGCCAAGCTCAGTTCCTGAGCTACACACATTTCTTTTTCTTTAGCTAAGGCTTGCTCTAGCTCCTCGCACCAGTCAAGCTGTCTCAGGCTCCAGTCACGAGATCAAATCCTACTCCCCTCCTCGTGAGCCAGTCATTCCCACAATGTTTCCTCCTCAGGGCCACTGCCCTCTCCGTACTCTGGCTGGAAATCCTCCCCTTCAGATTCCTCTTTAGAGTCATCTGACAATGCAGCCGCCCAATGTGTATTCTCAAAACAAAACAGAGCTGGTTCAAGATCCGGTCTAATTCAGTATTTTTGCATCATATTGGCCTTATGTTAGGAGGAAGTGTAAAATATAATTTAAATTTGTCCCATACAGGGGTGTCCATAATATGTCCTGGCCGGGGCCCCTATGAACCTTAACATGACACAGCTCAGGTTAGCAGGGTCAGAGTCTGTGGGATCTCTGAATGCCAACACAAAAACCTTGACTCACCACAATACTTTTGAGCCTCGCAGTAGACATTTTGAAAATAATTATAGCACTTTGAAAGCCAAGTAGACAATTTGTCTGGTCTCAATTTCCCATTTTTGTAGTGAAAAAAGAGACAGCATGACCTGACACAAAGAAAGTAGTGGTATGTAAAGTTTTATATGACTCGAACACAATGTTGCATGGGTTGCGATGACAGGTCTACTTCTAAATCATGGAGTTTTTTCCTTTCCTGTGTGCATGCCCTTGCATCCTGTTCCCTTTTCGATATTTCCATGCAAAAGTAAATATATCCTTGCCATTGCTTGTTGGCGCTGGAAAAGGATTTGTTGTTTTCTTGCAAGTTAACTTTATCACTGCTTTCCTTGTGACTTTGAAATTTAATGGATGTGGTCATATATTTTCCTGTAAAAGGGTAATTTCTAGTCAGTCTGGAAATTTCTAGCGACGCACTCCAATGGGTCTTTTAAGCAGTATGAAAGTGTGAAGGGGAGAAAATCATGAATGAACAGGCAATTTATAAACACCACTTCCAGATACATAATAACCATGGGACATTTAGGAAAGGTTAGTTAAATTTATTACAATGCCAAAAATAATTCAACAGAAACACACCTCATTACGAGAGTATAAAAATACAAAGGAAACAGTATAAAGCCAAATCTACACACCCAATTTAGATGGTGTAATATGAACAAAACTATTAGCTTGAGTAGAAGGATACATACAATCAAGAAGCAAGAGTCCAAATGTCCTTGCATTGACGGCTGGTGAACTAAGAATATTAAATCTATCCCTACTCTAACCCTATAATGACAACACTACGTTAATGAGTAAGCATTTCAGTTAATAAGAAAAGGTGTCAGTCATGGAGTCTTCTTAAGAAGTCTCTCCACTGTTTAGATGGCATAAAGCCACTATCGCAATAGGAAGAGCTCGTTCTGCGATGCTTTCTCTCGAATGGAAAGGAAGATGCGGCATTATCCCTAATTCTAACAACCAGTTATCCACACGTATACTTCCAAAAATGCACTCCTGTCACATACTCCACAATGGGTACAGTGATGAGCTTACATTTCCACTGTGTTCTCCCTGAACATCCCTTGCAACAACTTGTCCTTGGTTCCAGTGCTGTCTCCCATTTGAATACAACTTCTTTCCTTTATCGCCTCCCAGCCATACAATTGTAACTTCTCCTCTCCTGTCTTTGCAGCGAAACTAAGACATTACTTTACCTAAAAGAATGCTTCTTCACCTGCAAAGTAAAATGTGAGAAGAACAATTTCCACAGTGCACTTGAAATTCAGAACATTAGTTCCAAAGCGAGAGTTGTCAGGGGTTGCAGTTCAGACCTACAACTTTAGCTAACATAAGAATGCATCATTTAAACATTAAGAGTTGCATAATCAGTCTTGCATTTCAACTGACACATTTACCAAATTATAAGTATCATTATTAAACACATCTAATACAAAAGTAGTATTAACTTTACTAGACAATTTCTTCATGTTAGCATTTTTCTAATTGTATTTAATTTCTACGATAGCTATTCATACTATCTTGTCAATAAATTAAAATATATCACATAGATACGTTAACACGGTTCACAATTCGAACACTCACAGTTACACGAACATGACTAAATGTGGCTGCGCGCTACACATAATTATGATGCACCCCTACGAATGAGCCAAATGTAAATACCAAATTTCCAATCCATCAGTTCCCCCTTCTGACATTGAGTCATCATAACACTCACCAGAATCCCCTATAGAGTAGACGGACCTAAACAGGTGTCGTAGTCAACCTTCTTTTCCTCAACTTCTCCATTTGCTTCAAATTCCAATAGTAACTGTCCTGCAGGCTTTCCCATTTTTATTTCTATTTCTCTTAAGGAGTTCTCCAACTGACTCACTCTATGCCTTTTATATGCCTTCATCATTGCAACTAAAACAATGATATAGATTATTATAATCAGTATCAGTTTCAAGATATATCAAAAGATTCCACTTCCCAGATTTGTAAATCACCTTCCATCTGCGCCAAATCCCTTTCCAATATTATCCCAAACTCCTTTGGACGCCAAATCTTATATCTCCAGCTGTATCTCAGTGATATTACCAATATATGCCTTCAGATTGGTATTTTTATCAGAGATATAAGTACAACACTGTTAGACCTTCAACATCTGACAGACTCCACTCTCTTTTGTGAGTAGGACATCCAATGCTAGCCTATTCTGCATCTTAATCACCCTTATTGAGACCATCTCCCCATCAATGACTAGCAATGACTAGAGCTGTGTTAACAGACAACGTATCCACTAGTAGACAGTCTCGTAATCATTACATCAACAAGCACTACTCCCAAACTATTGCTCAGCTGATGTCTCCCACAACCTCTCCAACACTCAATCCTCGTTTTCCCTACTTTTTGATTCTCCCTAACAACTCTCAAAGTCACCCACATGGGATATTTTCGGACACACAAATGTCAAATACCATGTACCATACCATTTGCTCGGCAAACGTAAATACACATTCTTTCTACACACAAAATATGCTCTCAGTACTGACTTCTGCAAAAATATTTTCCAGGGACCCTTGAGCAGAAATATATGATCGCATACACTCTGTACTACCAAAAGAAAATTGTAACTACTCTCAGCTTCTCGTATGCAAAGTTTTCCTTGCTGTTGCCAATCTAGAGCTATCAGATCAGATCTCCTTTTAGCCTTATGAGCTAACTCCACCAAGGTCAAATCATAATCCGTATCTGTGCTATCAACATTGTTAACTAATCCCCTATGTCTATCTTTTACCTAGTCTATAAATTTAAATTCTTTATCTGTTAATATGCAAGTAAAAGTATATCTAAGCGCATAAGCAGTGTCTAATGTAACAATTGGAACCAAATAGTTCTCCATAGTTTCTACTCTCCTTTGAGCATTGTACTTATTCAAATGTTCATATACAGGTATTTCTGAAAGTACCACATTATAATTTGAGAAGTAGTTCCATAAAACATTCTAAGGAGTAAGCTACAATTGATGCCATAGGTCAAAGGCAAGTCATTCTAAGTGATTTCCTCCTACTGATGTGGGTGATTTAATGCACACATAGCAATCTCTAACTTCCATAGTATATACATATTCATACAGCAACTTAGAATTAGCATGTAATGTATATTCTCCCTTAGACAGGTCTGCATGAAAGTAGTCACTAGTCTGCTCTATTAAGCCTTTCTCAGTTCTTAGTGTACCCTCCTTTGAAATAGCAGTCGTAGGCGTAAATGAACTTAAAACTGATTCTATAATGACCCCAGCGATTACTACAATAATTAGTGCACCTACAATACATTTGTGCATATGATTTAAGTTTCCAGATGCCATTTTAGAGTTGCTTGGATCACTGTTCAAGGAGAGAAATAGCACATAGAAACTCTTTTCTCCTTTGCTCTTCACATATGAGGAAGTTCTTGAGCAATATTTGAAGCCTTGGAAAGTCCTTTTCATCAGTTCCTTTTGTATGGTATTTACACAGTTCAGAAGACCTCCTTAGCCCTCTTTCTTGTTCTTCTTTTAGATAGAATCCCTAAATGTGTTCTTCTTCCGCTCAGGCATAGGTTATCTTTTTTCAAACAATTATTTTGAGTTTACCGGCCAATTTACATCCCTCATCAGATAAGATACAATTTCCTCAATTACTCATTGTAATAGTTCAGCTCTCAATGATGCAATCTCTTGAGGAGACATTAGTACTCGGAAACTTGGAAATTGCATGTATTCCAAAATTAGAGTGCGTAAACCACTTAGCCTTGGAGGGAAAGGGACAGTTTACTTCAAGCCCAAGAACTCTCAATGATATCTCAATTACTAGCATCAAGATCTCGGACTTCACTCTCTGAGGCATTTGTGACAAGATAAGTCCAATCGGGAGAGGAATACCTACGACAAGGCACTGGAGATCTTCTAGACCTCCTTGCACCTTCCATGCCCTGCTCCGTCCCACTCATATCCGACTCTCATGTTTCATTTATTAGTGCAAGTTCTCTTTCAGATGCAAGTCTCAGGTTCATCCTCCTCTGTCTCACAGGCCAGGTCTCACTTGCTGCATTTCTCTTCCTGTACTGCCTACAATTTCTTGTCATCCCAGTCTCTTCCAATGAGTCTGACTCTCTATCACTCGCAACAATACTGTCTTCCTCAGAGTCTATGACAGGGTCTTGTGTAGCTTGAACTCCCTCAGATTGACCTGGTGTGTATTCAGCTTCTTCAGGCACCTCTACTGCTTGGCTTGTTCCTTCCCTTGACCCTTTAGGCATGGCTGGAAATACTTCTGGGAGAGGCACTGTTTCATCAGAGGGAACTAAGACTCAACATAAATAAGAGGGACTCGCCACACTTCATAGTAGTCATAGTCACCAGGATCACTTGATCTGGACCACACCAACGAGGATCAAGATAGCTTTTCCTCACGTGTCTTTTGATGAGAACCCAATCTCCTGAGGTCAGGTTGTAACAGAGATCTCCTGATGTCTGTGCAGTAGCTGCTTCAATCTGATCAGACACAGAACAAACTAAGTCAGTCAATCCAAGGATCAAATCATCTGAAATGCTCACAAGGTCGTTGTCAGGCATGGCAAGCAAACCTATCGCTCACCCCATGAGTACTTCATGTGGCGAAATCTCAGTTGCCCTGTCATGGATGCTGCGCAGACTCATTAGCACTTGTGGTGGAGCATCACACACTTTAGCTAACCTCAATTTCAGGGTACCATTGCAATGCTCTATCATTCCAAATGCCCCTAGCCTTTAGCTACAATGTAATCTGTGATTCACATTCAGAGTTGCGCATAGTAACTTCATGATTTCATTATAGAAATGTGTGCCTCTATCCCACTCCAATGTAGTTGGAAATCCGAACCTAGGAATGAGATCCCTTAGCAATAGCTTAGCTACTGTGAGGCTGTCTTATATCCTAGTTGCGAAAGCCTCGACCCACTGAGAAAGAATGCACATGACAATCAAGATGTACCTCAAACTATTGCACACTGCCTTCTCTACAAAATCTATGTGGATCCAGATAAAGGGACCCCTGACCTACCAATGTGGCTCAAAGTAGCAGCAGTCTTCCTCTCTGTATTTATTTGTTGACACGTGACACACCGATGTCACACAGCTTTTGCAATCACTCAAAACTTCGGATTGTACCAAGTCTGCCTGAATAATTTCATCATTGCCTCCCTTCCTATGTGAGGTTCTTCATCATTTGCCTCACCATTGGGTGCAACAAACGATCCAGTAATACTGCCCTGCCATCAGCTGACACCGAAACGTCATCCTTTCCCTTCTTACAGCCGGCTCTGACCCAACCGGTTTGTTCTTCCTCCATAACTTCTATTTGCAAATGCCTCACTTCATACCAAGTGTATGTAGCTGAAAGCATCATATTGAGTTCAGTCTTCTCTATACTCTTGCCAGTATATTCTCAATTAAAGACACATGCATTAAAAGCACAGTAGCGGGCAACTTCATCAGTGTATAGATTTTGATTTCCAGTGGTTGCAAAATTGTTTCCTTTTCCATGGGCTGCGCGCTTGATAACAGCCACTTCTCTTGGTAATTGTAATGCTTCCAACTGTGTTCTCACATACTTCACATTTGTTATTGGAGAACCAGATGATGCTAAGAACTCTCTCTGTGACTATAGCTGTCAGAGATCAAAAACCACACCAAACCCAAAATGGTTATAGGTATAGATTGTGACTTGGATTAGTTCAGAGACTCAACATTCAAGTGTCAAGGCTGGGATTTTGTCAACTTGTGTGGAATTTCAGCCACTTGTGCCAAATGAACTTCCTGTAACCAAGCAGCTTCCACCACTCCAGAGATGATGCAAACAGCAAATGCTGTTCTCAGATTTCCTTCATTGTCTCTTAAGCGTGAGCCATCAATAAAAAGGACTTGATTGGCATCGACAATGTCATGCCTTGGTTTCGTACATAGTTCAGTAACATCCATCATGGTCCTCACATTCTTCCCCCTTAGCACTTGAAATGGTTTACAAGGGAGCAGGATTTAACACAGGACACTGCTTCAGGGTTTCATTGTCAGTGGAAAGAAGTATCTATGCATACCATGTCAATCTGTAATTTGCCAAATGCTATGTCTTAGTTCTCGTCATCAGAAGTTCAACCATGTGTGGCACATACACTGTAAGAGGATGACGCATCACAATGCTCTCACGTTGTTCAATACTGACACCTGTTGCAGCAACAAATTTGAGACATCCAGACAATGCTGTAGCTACAGGATCTAGAGTAGCTGAGAAATAGGCAACCTGTTTACGGGCACCTCCTTGTGTCTGGTGAGTACAGATAGAGCAGAACAACAAAAACACTTTGTTGTAATCAGCATTCCTGAAGCCAGAGCATGACACAGGCACTCTCTCAACTTCAGGAAGGCAATTAGACAATCATTATCCTAAGGCATTGGATCATCGCATAAATCTTTGTGATTCAGCATCTGCAAAGGTTTCACTATCACTGAAAAGTTGGGAATCCATTGCCGACAGTAGCCAACCATTCCCAAAAACATTCTGACCTCTTTTTGAGTACTAGGCGTATTTATAGTCATGATCGCCTCCGCTCTTTCCAGTGACACCTTCCTCTTGCCCTTCTCAATCAAATGGTCGAAATCCTGTACTTCATTAAGACAATACTGAAGCTTACTCGGGGATGTCTTATTCCCATTCTCAGCCAGGTGAGACAATGGTATCAACCCTGCAAGCTTCATTAATTTCTGACGCAATGAGACGGTCATTGGTGTATTGGACAGTACTGAGTTTCTGGGCAACCTCAGATTTTCAAGGTTCGTTTTCAAGATCTGGTTAAACACCACGTTTAGACACGGTTTCCCAGGTGGAAAGCAAATAAAAATTGGTTTTCCTCGTGCAATGGAACAGAGAAAAATGCCTGACAGAGTTCAATAACTGTAAACCATTCAGCTTTACAAGGAATCTGGAATAGGATCACAGATGGATTCCGTACCACAGGACAACATGGAATTACTATGCTGTTCATTTTCCTCAGCTCTTGGACACTGCAATATTTTCTGCCAGGTTTCTGCAAACACATAATAGGAGAGTTGCCCGGACTTCCCCTGATCTCCATTAGTATGCACTATGCTATCATAGACTCAATCATAGGTGTAATCCCTGCTACCGTTTTGCCGGGTAAGATTGGGCTAGGGAGTTCTTCAAATTCTGCATACAGCTTGACCTGAATGCAGACTGGCTTGACTCTTCGAATCAATACGATTTTCTCAACGGAGAAGTCCCACACTACTGCTGAAACAGTGTCTCTGAGACAGTGGCACTGTCCTCCACTGTTAGTAAGGGAAACAAAGTATTGCAAAGGTTCTGATTTGCCAATTTAAAAGAAATGTCCTCATCATTGGTCTGCGGCTCAATTTTGTTTGGGGTGAAATAGATGGTACAATTAAATTTACACAACAGATCAAGCCCTAACACACACACTGGACTGGTATCACACTCCATAAACTGATGGTGATCCTGGAAAGTTCAGATTTTTACTGGCACCTCATCCATCAAAGGGTTTGTCATCTTTTTATTAGCAACACCTACGACTTGGATCAATTTTCCTAAGAGGGGCAGGTTTGGGGCTACTGTAGATCTCACAGTAGAAAGGGTAGCTCCAGCATCAACCAAGAATGTAATGGGATGACCATCCACGTCTGCTTCTATGTAGGCTCCATTTTGGTCTACCTCTAAGACTGCGCCAAGTATGCAGTCTTCTTCCCCTCTCAGTCACAGTCATAAGGAAGGGTCCAAACAAAATCCATCCAAAGACTCCGTCAAGGGCATCTGATGGTATGTCCAATAGCCCTGTGGAATTCTCAGAGGCTGAGGCACTTGCACCAATTGGTTCTGATTTCCTCCTTCGTTAAATGATCTTGGCCTGGTTACTGTTGTTAACCGATTCACCTACTCTGTCATCTGTATGAGTGCTCCACCCTGCTCTTGAATCACAGGATTGAGGCAACACTCGCTTTCCAATGCCTGATCTTGTGACAAAAAGTTAATGCAGGGGACTTCTTCAGGGTGGCAACGTCTATTCCTGTCTTTGCATTTATAGGAATACCTCTCCCTCTTCCCTGACCTGTTGGCCCCCTAACTTGTTGTACTTGTATGCATCCTGGGAGGTTTCCCTGACATCAAGTTACAATTTCTATCATCCTCTACACCTGTTCCTGTTTCTTGGCATTACACAGTTGGACTAGCATCCATTTCTCCTTTATCCTCCTGTGTTTGGAATCCACCTCATCACTGCAGTACCTGGCATACCGTAGGATTTTATCCATGGATTTCTTTTACCAGCAGTTCAGATGCTGTTGGAACATGAGGCTGATCTCTGGCATCAGTGCAGTCACAAATTTGTACACAAATTGTCCCATGTCATTAGGGTCAAGGGTATCTAGCCCACTGTACTGCTTGAAGGCTTATGAAAAGCCTTTCATATTAGGCGTGTACAGACTCCTTAGGCCCCTGCATTGGTTGATCTATCTTGACCCAATTGATGACCTGTGGAGCTATTTTGGACTGCAACCATGTAATCACCTGATCGTACTAGGCCACTTGACAGCTATCTTACAAGCAGAATATGGATCACTAGGAAGCACGATTTCAAAGAAGGTGTTTAAATTGATCCACAATACTTTCAAGTTCTTAACAGAGCGATCGACTTGCATATACCACTCAGAAGGTTTCTCTCTTAATCTTGGGAAATCGTTGATGAATGCAGCAAGATCACCCTAACTCCAAGAGAAATGCACATATACTCTGCTAGGTACCTCCAGCAATGGGTATGCCTCTATTCCCTGCATTCCTCATCCTGGAGGAGGTGTCTCCCTGTCACCTGTCTTGCGCTCTTCTTCTGTGACCACCTCTCTACCCACTTATCCAGCGTACACCAAGTCCTCATTCCTATTGCCAGTTCCTGTATGTTGAGCCATACTACTAGGTCCTCTCACATGAGTTTCCGACATTTGCAGATCTGAACCGGTGCCTACCATGTGTACAGATCTTATAGTGCTAGAACCAATCCGTACTCTGGAACGGTCAGCTGTGGCCACCAGAGGGGTACTGGATTCCATGGTCACAGAAAAGAACAGAAACCCCTATCTGCACTACCTGCCCCAGGAGTCTCTTCCATGTGCATGGAACACTCCAATCAGGAAGAGCTGTATGCCCCCTCCCACTGGAGGCTGACATACTTGGGGGTGAAGACACCCACAGGAAGAGAACCATTGGTCGCAACCTGCACACCCCTGTAACACTTCTTAATCTGGTATTTAGGGGCACCCCTAAACCTTGCCTCTTCAGATTCAACGTGACAAGAAGAAGAAGGATTGACGAGCCATGCTGCAGAAGATGAGGGTAATGACATCTACCTTGGGCTCAGCACTACCAGCTTGTCTCCTGCTTTGTACCCCTGAAACTGAACTCAGTGTATCCTGCAGCCGACAGCCTTCAAGAACCCTGGAGAGCTGCCCTGCCTTCACAAAGAGCTTCTATCTCCCGTGGACACCGGTTTTGTCCAACACCAACCCAAGTCAGGACTCCAGGTCTGTCAGGATCCGCAAGTCTTCACTACTCTGCATCCGATGCTCACGGCCTGAGTTTGAGTGGCCCAACACCCCAGTGAGGTCCCCCCAGCAACCCTGACCTGTGATATAGCTTTGAACGACCGCCATTGACCTTCACCTTGATTCCTGCAGCCTCGATCCGAAGGGGCCCCCAACCACGACCAGAACCGGTGGGAAGAACCGGACATTAAAGGATACCCCTGCATCCGCAGCTCCTGTGCCTGGAGGTACCTGACCAACAGTGTCCTGGTGTCCAGCAACTCTTCAGTTTCATCCCCCCAGTCATTGGTTTCCTTCTTCCAGTTTCTGGTTCCAGCCTGCAGTCCTTTTTCATGACTAACATCCTCCATTTAATTGCAATGGGGTCCTGACACCTCTTAAGCACCCTGCACCAGGCTGCCCCTGTGCCGCTGGTGATGTGGACTTGGTGCTAACCTGGAACCCCTTTGCCCTGATTCTAAATCTAGGAGATTGGCTCCTAGGACCGAGTGGCCTGCCCATGAGCAGTCCCAAACCAGGTGCCCTCTAGATTCATTAACTAGCCTGCACTCTGCACCTGGCCACCCTAGTTCCGCTGGTGGTGCTCCTTGAGTGCCAACCTGAACCTTGGGGAACCTTAGTTCTATCCCCAAAACTTCAATACCAAAACCGATTTACTTACCTGTATGTAATTTAGCACTTCGTTTTCCCCATAGGACTGAATGGTGGGTTTTCCTCTAAAATTTGTTTTGGTGGATTACTTAGCAAAATGGGTGCACTTTTTGATCTTATTTCGGTATCTAATACTGATTTTATTGTTCAGTTCTTGAAAAGGACATTTGACATTGAAGGATAAGCTAAATACATTATTAGATACAATGGTGCTCATTTTACTTCAGCACAAAAGAAGGGACTTATCAGCAGTTTTCATATTACACATCACAAAGCTGCTCTCTACTCACCCTCAAATGATCTTATAAAGCGAATTAATTTGTTTTTAAAAGAAGGTGTGCAGACAGCTATTGCTAAGGGTTTTGTGTTGGAGGGGTTTCTGAAGGAAAACATCTGGTGATACCTTGTAACACCATACAGTGCAACTGGTGTGTCTCCATTCATAATGCTACCCAAACAATTTCCGAGGCCATCAGTTCGTCCAGATTGGGTGAGAGAGGGAAGCAAAGGTAAAGTGCCAAATGAATATTGCTCACTGTGTGCGCCGTCTAAAGTTGAAGCATTGCAGAGTCATGAAAAAGAGAGAATTTTGTCAAGAAGCAAAGTGTCAGGGAAGTAATTTTGAACTTTGGAGATTTGGTTTTTGAGAAACCCAA
The DNA here is from genome assembly GCF_964263255.1 of Lissotriton vulgaris. Classification (NCBI taxonomy): domain Eukaryota; kingdom Metazoa; phylum Chordata; class Amphibia; order Caudata; family Salamandridae; genus Lissotriton; species Lissotriton vulgaris. The sequence continues at coordinate 393,281,526 of NC_141693.1, forward strand.
CAGAATCATAAAGGTTGATTCAAAGTATTCTGAACCTGTATGTATTGAAAAATTGTCTAAAGGCTCTGTATTGGTGGGTGGGAGAAGTTGATGGAGCTGGAGGGATGTAGTTAAGGTTCTCTCGGAACAGGCAGTCAAAGTTCACGCTTTCAGAGGCTGTAAAGAGCCCAATTACTCAAATGACAGAATTTGGTGGGATAATTCACTCAAGACATGTGGAGAAAAGTTAATCTCCCAGGACCTCATGCCATAACGATGATGTTGCGTTGTATGATATGATGTTAAATTCAGAAAGGTAGGTAAATGTTGATAATGATGCAAACACTCACACTGGTCAAACAAATGCTTGTTCTAATTCCAAGGTTTCCGCTGGTATCAACAGAAACTCTTGCAATGTTGCTATGCCCTCAAGATTTAAGAATTTTTATTTAACTAAATACATTTTTTCAGCATTTTTTAGGTCTCGCCTACGCAGTGCACATGCGTTGCATAGGAAAAAGACCTTTAGAAATCCATTCAGTTTTGCAGTCAAAAAAGTGCACACATTCCATTGCTTTGAATAGCAACGCGTGCACGTTTGGCGATTCCCTTGCAAGAGCGAGCTTTCAAACCACCTGTTTGTAATTAACAGACGGTTCCTGCTCACTCCCGCAAGGGAAGCAGGCGCAGGCCCCCTCCTCTCTCCCCTTCCCTGCTGCCTCTTGTCAAACTTGTTTGTTAGTTTTTTCTTTGAGTGCTAGGCGCTAGCGTTTGTTTTTGTTTGGGGTGTGGGTGGGTCTCGAGTTACAATATGGTCTGTGGCACCTACTTTACCATGCATTCTCAGCCTCTTAGCGCCCACTCTGCAAAGCAGACGCCCATCTCCCAATATTCACATTTTGGCGGCCGGCGGCATAACTCCAGGGCTGTGACTCACTTTGCCTTGATGGAAAGACCCTGTGGTTGGGAGACAGTCTGAATCTAATTCACTGTCCAGAAGTTTGGCCCGGCTCTCAAAAATGGAGAAAAGAGAGGGGGAGTCAACACCATTTCCTTGGTTGGGGTGAAGGTTAGTAGCTCTGCTTCGACTGTCGCCACTCACCCATAACCCTAGCCTTGGACAGGGGGCCAGGGCTGTACCAGCTGTGCTGGCTGACCCTCCAGGCTCATGGAGAGACGCAAGACTCCCCACAAGGCAGGAGTAACCCCCAGCGACTTTGGACTCAAGGTAGTCTACCATGGGCCATGGCAGGGTACCGAGGGAGATGTGAGAGCAGCTTTCCCCGGGTTCAGGCATGGCTCACCATGAGGGGACAGGTCAGGCCGATCCTCCGCACATGTTCCCTCCAGGGAAGGGATTGGTAGGGGAGCGCGGATCCCCTGCCCTGGAATGTGCACCAGCTGGGGCTCTGTGTTCAGTAATGTGGACACTGGCTATAAACATATAGCACTGCAGTACTATGGCTACCCAAGGATAAGGAGCGGTATTGTCAGTCTAGGTATTGTGCATTTTCCTTGCTGTTCTTGACATTTCTTCTCTTCCCTGGCCTCTTCTGATGTCCACTCTCGCCAGCTTTATGCCCCTGAACGCTGGTGTATGAGGACTCGCGTATGACCTTTTATTTATGCCCTATATGACATTATCAATATTTTTTAACGGTTACTGTGAGACAGGCATTGCAGGAAGCACCAGTGCTTTCGATTTTCATATTTTGCGGTTGTTAATTTTGGAGGTTTATGCACCCGTCCCCTTTTCTGAATTTATAAACCGGTCCGTAAATAGAACGCAGAACCCCTTGCGAGTTTCACCAGTCATGCTTCATTTATAGGGAGGCGTTTCAACTTGCTGGTCTGATTTTTCAACAATGCTGTACAATAAACACAAGAATGCAATGGGAGGATTAATGGGTTTGCAGCAGGAAGACCGGAACTTTCCCGGATTACATGACCGCCCCAGAATAAACCCTGATCAATCAGTGCAATCTTGTGCGTTTACCACCTCCTCACCCTACGACCTCTCCTCCACCCCAACGAGGCTACTGGTATCAATCACAACGGAATTAAGGGCGAGATAGCTTCTTACAATGGTGTGTGACATTTCAAAATTTCTAGCACTACAAACTCCACAATGCACTTCGTCTGACAAGGTACAGACAGCCTTAATAAAAGCTTTCATTTAGCCCACCGGTAAAAAAAAAACAGTGTCTGTTTTCTTGATGTCAACATTATTTTGCATTTTTATACTGAGAAGGTGAAGGCCTCGGGCAATGCCAATTTACTGTTCCAACTTCAGGAATTATTGCCCGAGACCCCGGATGGTTATTGTGGTTCCGTCCATGGCACTCGGTGTGACTTCGGAACAGTGGATTGTCTGCTTATTAGAGGACTGTGGCCAGCCACAGTCATAGTATAGAGCTCAAAAGTACTTAATTCAGAAGAAAAAAACCCTCACAAAGAGCATCCAATTACCCTAAAATAGTACACACGAGACTACTAGTAGCCTGAAGCAGCCGACGGGAAACTACCTACAGGCAATCATTCGGTATGAGGCTGTATAACTGTTTTGTTGCGAGAAACATAGGGAGTCAATGAATCCACACTACAGAGTCTTAAATAAGAATCGTCTTGACGCATCTGAGTCGGGGGAGGCGCATGCGCAAGCAAGTCAGGTTTGGTTAGAGTGGAACGTGTTTAACATAACTATCACAACCAACAGTTCTCTAGAATACATAACAAACTGAATTCACTTGGGAGGGAGGGGGTCAAGCCAGCTCGAGACCAATTTTGTGCTTGTAAAATGCCGCTTTATTGAAACAGGTGCATATCACAATTTATAAACCTTGGCAACTGCCTTCCAAAACTAAAACCTCACTATACATAAATTACCTGACCCCTTGTTCCCCCCCACCCCTACGATCCCCACATCAGATCCCCCACCTTGCAAAATACAACATAACATTCCATAACAATAATATTCCACAATCCTTTACAATATAGCATTTACCAATCCCAACCTCCCATGACCCAAATCCCTACCTGCCTTTGTGCAACTGTAACTAACCAACCTCTAATCTAATCTTAGCCTACCTGATTACCCTTTCCCTGCTCCTGCACACAAACTACCAACATTTAAAACAAGGTTGCGTGTTAGCCCCCAGTCTATTATTCAATTTATACCTGGCAGGCATAGGCAGTAATCTAGAAGAAATCGATTGTTACGCCCCCGAAATTGGGCAATGTTTCAGTTCCAATTCTGCAGTATGCAGATGACATTGTCCTACTAAGTAAAACACCAATAGGCCTACAACGCTTAATAAACATGCTAGTAACTTACCTAGCGCAGGAAAATGTGGAATTGAACAAAGAAAAAACAAAAGTGCTCCGGTTAGTGAAGCAAAAGAAACTCAATTTTAAATGGTCAGTAAACGAGACAGAGGCAGAAGAACAGGAATCTTATAAGTACCTAGGCGTAATCCTCGGACGAGGCCACTCAAATAAGGAGCACACTTTGGCAATAAAAGCGAAATCACAAACACTAATTTATGCATATAGACAATTACAACTAAAAATGGCCGGCCCGAACTATACGCACCTTTTAAAGGTAATGGCTGCACAAATTTTACCAACACTGTCATACGGCCTAGTAACGTGGCTTGGAAAGGAGGCAAAAATATTAAACGAACTACAAAATAAGATATATAAAGCAGTGTTCAAACTGCCACAGTCAGCCTCTCCAGCAAAAGTCCGCCTTGAATTCGGCCTACAAAATAAAACATTTCAGTCAATGAGCAGCTTTGTTAAATTATGTCATAAACTCCGCTTAGCTCCAATCGAGTCAATGGACAACATTTCCTGGAAAGAAATAAAGTACCAGGAAAGCCAGCCATCCACAAACTCATGGGGAAGTTGCTTGAATACCTGTCTGTCCGAATTGGAATTATTAGAAGAATGGAAAAAATAAACCGACCAAGCATACTTCAGCAAAGTAGCTAATGTTGCAGCAAAAATGAAATCATTGTTGGAGGACCAAAAAACATTAACTATACGTCGACACGCATGGACAGTAATCACCTCTTACAATCCACAAAAGCCAGAGGAATATTTAGCCACGCATTTTAGTCAGCATTTAAAAAAGATTTATACTGACTATCGAATGGGCCAGCATTACTCTAAGGACTTAAGACCATCCTGGAAATATCAAAAAGAAAGTCCCCATTGCAGTCTGTGTGGATATCATGACGAAACCTTAATGCACCTGTTATGCGTATGCCCGGCACTCAAGGCTTTAAGAAGACAGTGCCTACGAGACATCTTCATCATACTGAACATACATTCATGTCGTCAAGCAGTAATAAGTTGGCTGGGAGGTACCTCTTCCATCCTTTTTACAAAATTTACTCGTGGGGCATAAGGAATTGACAGAGGCTGGAAGAAAATTGAGGCATACATAATTCCATCAAATCTTTGATCAAGAATTTGAACTTAAATACGTACTGCACCGGGGGGAACTAAGAACTACATAGGGATGTTTAATAACAAATGTATATATTTACAGCTTCTTATTTTTTATTTTTTTATTGAACGAATATTGTAACGATTCAATAAATTAAACTTGAACTTGAACTTGCACTTGAACTACCAACATTTAACTAAAAACTAAGGCCAATCCTGGCCAACTTTAAAAAACCCCGCCAACACCTGTTCCAAGCGACAAATGTACAACATATCAGAACGCCTATGAACCTGTTCCAATAAGCGCCTCCGGGGAAACCCCAAAAAGGGGTGAAAACAAAACACCCCCAAAAAAGAAAAAAGCTAGGGAGGGGGGAGGGGGGGGGACAAAAAACCTACTCTGCGCAGCGCTCCCAGTCACCAAACCTAAAATGGTGGCTGGGAAAGGGCGAAACAGCCCAATATACCTATTGGGCTATTACTCAGAAATTGGGGTACAATTGGGCTAGTCCCAATGTAGCCTAAAGTACCCAAAATGGCCACTTGTCGGCCATCCCCTCCCCCTTCCAATCTGCCAGCGGGGTGGACCTCGCTGTGCTCGGCTGCCCCCCAATACTCTCTTGGGAGGGAGGAGGGCAAGCCAGCACAAGACCAATTTTGTGTGTGTAAAAGGCCGCTTTAATAAAACAGGTACATATCACAATTTATAAACCTTGGCAACTGCCTTCCAAAACTAAAACCTCACTGTACATAAATAACCTGACCCCTTGTTCCCCCCCCACCCCTACGATCCCCACATCAGATCCCCCACCCTGCCAAACACAACATAACATTCCATAACAATAATATTCCTCAATCCTATACAATATAGCATTTACCAATCCTAACCTCCCATGACCCGAATCCCTACCTGCGTTTGTGCAACTGTAACTAACTAACCTCTAATCTAAACTTAGCCTACCTGAATACCCTTTCCCTGCTCCTGCTCACAAACTACCAACATTTAACTAAAAACTACAGCTTATCCTGGCCAACTTTGAACAACCCTGCCACCCAGGGAAATGCGGGAGGGTAGGTAGAAAACCCCTGCCCATTTTCCTTCCCCCGCCTCAGTCCCTGCCTCTCCTGCCACCCAGTTCTGAAAACCCCTTTAACCTCTGCACACCCCCAACAATCTAGACAGGACTTCACTAAGTTCTAACAAGTACAAGTCCATGCCCATCCTGGATAATTTGATCCCGTCACCCCAGAAACATTCAGGCGTATCAAATTTGAGGTCCTTGTGACGAATCCTTGAAAACACTATCTGGCGGCAAAACTGCGCCATCTCTACATTTAACTATCTCCTGTCTTTGTTCACTGCCTCTGGATTCACTGCTCCCCTCCAGACCCTTCGTGGCACAAACTCCGTCCAAATGTTAGCACACCCTGACCACTGACGTCTAATTGGAGTCCGAATCCCGTTGCATGCACCTCATCAGTGCCAGACCCGTCTCCCTCACCATATCATTTTCACTGAGATGGATGATCAATACATCGGGGCACCTACCAGCCACCAAAATTCCATTCAAAACCCCTAGCAATTCTTTCCACATCATACACCCTTTCCCCCTCCAACAAACGGTAAACATTTCTTTATTAAAACCAAGGTTCTCCCCGAAATAGCTGATGTGGGCCTGTACCTGAGCCCACTTCACAAAGGAATGACCCACAATCCAGCTGGACATCTCCCTGGCGAGGGGACCCATCACAGAACCTGAAAAGAGAAAAATGAATAAACAAAGGGAAAAACACATAACCGCGCTAAAATACCCCCGATACGCTGCGCACATAACGCTGGTAACAGCTAGAGGACCACCTACCCAAGTTCATGATGTCACCTCGTCCCCAACCACGATTGCTCGCTTCAGAAGCTGCCCTAATCGGAAAGGAATGCATTCCAAATCCCTTCCTGTCAATCCCCAGCCCGGCCAGCCCCTATCTCAAGACAGCCAAGAGCAGTGAAGCTTTCACCACCCATCCGTCGGCATGCCTGAAAACTAACCCCTGCCTATCCGCGGACTAAGATCCCCACCGCCTAACCCACCTGCACGGGCAAGTCATCGATGGCACAGCAGCCTGCAGGGAAACCCATCTTCCCCTGCCCCACTGATCTGTCTTAGATTTCTTAAGCCATAAGCTACCCTCTCCCCACTAAGGGAAATCTCACTCCATAACAGCCTCTCTCCCCATTTCGAACCCAACAGTTCTGACACCCGAAAAGCCCCAAAGAACATCCAAGACCTCAACATAGAGAAAAGGCAAACTTCAAACCCGTCCTTGCATATCCCTAGCAAAATCTGCAAAACTCTTTCCAGTGGCTCCCATGACACATGGTTCCTCACCCGAGAAACCTGGCCGCAATCCCGGGCCCACCCTTCCAACATGCGGGTCCCTATTTCCCACACGGATGGCGCATAACCCAACAACAGCTTACCAACTAAAGCAATCCCTGCCAATTTACCCGCAATTGTCACCCTCGTAAGCCCCTTCTCAGTCAGATCGAGAATAAACTGAATCACATCTTCCTGGTGCCGCAACTTCGATTCCCGCTGCTTACCACAGAGCGCAAGAATTCTTCCCATGCTGTACCATATGCCACCTTCGTGGATTGCGCCAATGAACCTTAAAAACAGCAACAACATCCTGTGTTGTCTACGTATCACAAATGCTGCGCTATACTGGTCGGGGTCCTGTCCACGTCCTTGGCTAGCCCACAGAATCTCCCCCACTGTGAACGAGTTAAAGCATCAGCTATGTCATTGTCAACCCTGGGCACATGTACTGCGCGAAAGGCAATATCATGCCGTAAACAGCCCAACACAAACACCTTCAGCAATTTCAAGACCTGTTCATCCCTAACAGACTGGCGGTTCAATCCTGAATATTACCTTTTTGTGCGCCAGCTGGTCCCCCCATAGAGTGACCGCTCCCACCAGAGGGAAGAATTGCAGAAAGGCTATGCTCCATCCCCCTCCTGCCCACTCAGGGGGCCACCGCTCCGCGCACCATTTTCCTTGCCAGTACAAACCAAAACCCTTGCTCCCTGCCGCATCAGAAAACATTTGCACATCCCACACCATGCCGCCCTCCCGCATCAGGGGGATCCTTTTGGAATTCTGTAGGAAAAACTGCCACATCCTAAGGTCTTACCTCACCCTTGCCGACAGTCGCACATAATGATGCGGAGGTCTATGTCCTTCTAGCGTCCTGCCCAGTCACCTACAAAATGTCCGCCCTACTCTCACCACTCGACAAGCAAAGTTAAGGTGCCCCAGTAGCACCTGACTCTCTGTCACCATGACCTTATGTTTTTACAACATCTCCACCAGCAGCTCCAGTATTTACTGCTTTCTGTCCACCGGAAGGCGTGCCTCCATCACCTCTGAGTCCAACTCAATCCCAAAAAAGGACAGGGACGTACAGGGCCCCATACTTTTCTCTGGTGCCACCGGCACGACCAGTTCCCCCATGATCTCATTGAACCTGCCCAGTGCCTCCTGGCAGTCCAGGGAGTCTGGGGTGCACACAAAGAAGAAGTCATCCAGGTAGTGCGTTACTCCTTGGTGACCCTTCCGTTTCATAAATAACAATTGCAGGAATGTACCACAAATCCTGCGGCATACTGGTCAGGGTCCTGTCCTTGTCCTTGGCTAGCCCACGGAATCTCCCCCACTGTGAATGAGACAAAGCATCAGCTATGTCATTGTCCACCCCGGGCACATGCACTGCGCGAAAGTCAATGTCATGCCACAAGCAGCCCAACACAAACACCCTCAGCAATTTCAAGACCTGTTCATCCCTAGCAGACTGGCGATTCACAATCTCCACTACCGCCATGTTGTTAATCCTGAATGCTACCTTTTTGTGCGCCAGCTGGTCCCCCAATAGCGTGACCGCTACCACCAGAGGGAAGAATTCGAGAAAAGCTATGCTCCGTCCCCCTCCTGCCCACTCATGGGGCCACCGCTCCGCGTGCCATTTTCCTTGCCAGTACAAACCAAAACCCTTGCTCCCTGCCACATCAGAAAATATTTGCACATCCCACACCATTCCCCCTGCCGCATCAGGGGGATCCTATTGAAAGTAGGAAAAACTGCCACATCCTAAGGTCTTCCCTCACCCCTGCAGACAGTCGCACATGATGATGCGGAGGACTCTGTCCTGCTAGTGCTCTGCCCAGTCACCTATAAAACGTCCGCCCTACTCTCACCACTTGACAAGCAAATTTAAGGTGCCCCAGTAGCACCTGAATCTCTGTCACCATGACCTTATGTTTTGACAACATCTACGCCAGCAGCTCCAGCATTTGCTGCTTTTTGTCCACCGGAAGGTGTTCCTCCATCACCTCCGAGTCCAACTCAATGCCTAAAAAGGACAGGGACGTACAGGCCCCCATACTTTTCTCCGGTGCCAACGGCACGCCCAGTTTCCCCATGATCTCATTGAACCTGTCCAGTGCCTCCTGGAAGTCCATGGAGTCTGGGGTGCACACAAAGAAGAAGTCATCCAGGTAGTGCCTTATCCTTGGTGACCCTTCCGTTCCGTAAACAACCATTGCAGGAACGTGCTAAAACATTCAAAAAGTGCGCAAGACATAGAACAGCCCATTGGTAATGCCTTGTCCTTGTACCAGTGACTGTTAAATTGGATCCCCAAAAGGTCCCAATCCTCTGGATGGAATGGAAGCAGCCGGAAAGCTGTCTTTATGTCGCACTTTGCCATCATCACTGTTGCGCCTGCGGTCACTACCAGTGACATGGCTCGGCCAACTGATGAATATAACACCGTGGCCTTCCACTCATCAATGAAATCATTTACCGAGCCATCTTGGGGCCATGAAAGATACTGTATGAGGCAAACTGTCCTTGCTCATTCTTCAGCACCACTCCAATGGGTGACACAATCACATTTTTTAGAGGCCATTCCTGAAAGGGTCCTGCCATGCGGCCCTCATTCACTTCCTTATCCAATTAGTCCTGCACCACCTCTGGGTGCTCCTTTGTGGACCTCAAATTATCAGCCCACCGTCTTGTCCTAGATCCATTGTATACCAGTTGGAAACCCTCCTGAAATCCCGACCTAAACGTTCTCCTGCCTCCGCATCTGTATAACCTTGCAGGGCTGCCACTAACTTGTCCACTCTAACTGGCGTATGAGCCCTTTAGCCTAGGGCCCCTTGACCCCTCACCCCCTGAGCTGTTGCTGAGTCCCTGACCTAACCCCCCTGCCTGCCACTGCTGGTTCCCCTGTTGCTGACCTTGTCCCGCACCCCAACATTTTACCAACGCATGCCCACCCTTTCCACAACCTGAGCATTCATGCCGAAACCTGCAGTATTCCCTGGTGCACAATCCCAACAGGTCCCCTTGGATCCCACCTATCCTCTCCCAACTCCCCCCACCCCTCCTGGCCCGACCCGGTTAGCCCCATCGTATGCTGCCACAGGTCCTTGTCCAGCTCGCCCCATTCCCCCTCCGAATCCCACGCCATGCGTGCCCGAAACTCTTCATCGTAATGCGCCCACACATAACCACCCCTGGTAATTTGGGCCTTCCTAATTACGTCCATGTATTTAAACATGTCCACCGACGTCTCAGGGAATTTCTCACAGTACATGCTGGCATAAATAAGGAATGGCGCCGTCCAATTCTCTATCGTAAGAAGCACCTGTGGCTGTTTCGCCAACTCATATTCCTCCTCCTTCGACCCTTCGTTTTCCCTGACTTCCCTATGAAGGAGCTTGAGTATCTCAACATATTCTCCCTTCCAAATACATTCCTTAGTTGTCAACATTATATGCGCCCCCAGTGGTTTCGTGACACCCATATATGGTGGGTGTTTGATTTTCAACTCCTTGCTTTCTAGTTTGGTCTCCGTCTCCCTCCTGGCCACCTCTATCGTCACCTTTTGGTCCACCACAGGCGCCTTACCTGCACCCTCAGCTGTCCCCTTACCTGTGTAAATGCTAAACTGTCAGTTTCTTGTCAGTCACGCTACCTGCGATGTCCCCCAGACCGTTGCGGCCTGGTGGGTGTTGGGGCCGGCGAGCCCACTGTGGGCCTACATATGCCAGCCACAAAGGGATTCCCCGCAGGTACCAGGCACCCCGCCTGAGGCTCAACCCTCCCTTCTCCTAGGCACTACTGTGCAGCTCCCAGCCCTACCAAGTCTGGCGCCCCTCGTCGCTCCATCGCCTGCAAAAGAAAAGCATGGTCTGGTGTGCTGGGCCACACTCTCTTCTCCCTCCCATCCCAGCTCCTCTTCCTGCCTGCGCCTAAAGTGCAGCCCGCCCACGCCCGCCCCACCACGCTAAGAACCACCACCTCCGCCGCGTCTCCCGAATCCCCCCCCATTGCTCCACTCCCAACCGGCTACCCCCCGAGTCCCCACCCAACTCTGACCCGCCTCCTCACCCCGCATTTCTGACCCCTAGTCCGCCTGTCCACTCCCCTGGCACCCCTGGCCTGCAACCCCTCATCCCCCCATGTGAGCCCCCAACACCTCCCTCCCTCGGCTCCCCCAGCCTGCCACCTCCCTGCGCACCCCTCACTCACTTAGCCCATGAAGAAAAAATGTCCAACCGATCCCAGTCCTTATCGCTCTCCGATTCAATCAGCAAGGGGGACATACCCAGACCCTCCTCCATCTCCCAGGCTACCCCCCCCGCCCCGCCTCACCCCTCTCTCCTTCCAGATTGCCCACCTTTACTGTGCGCACGCCCCCCTCCCGTCTTGACTGTCACTCCCATGTTCTTCTGACTACCTATCCCCGTCCCCTCAAGGACCCCACAGGGCCTGGGTATCCCTGCCCCCCACCCCCATGTCTCACACTGCTGCCCGAGCTCCCGGGCCCCCTCCATCTTCCCCCCTCCCCCCTCCCTCCACTTCCTCTCATCACCCAAGCCACCCGCTTCTCATGCGAGGGTCCCGTTCCAACTGTGACCGTGGGGGGAAACGCGCAAGGCGCACCCTGCAGTGTCCTCCCGCTCACATACGCGGCTTGCTCAGTGTCCCCACTGCTCACCGTGCGCGTCTCCTCAGATCCTGGGACAGCTCTTGCCATTACTGGGTTGCCCCCGTACCGCACCCCCACGCTGACAGCTGGGCTACTCCTCTGGCATACAAGTGGCCCCCAACCGAAGAAAATCCCGTCAGGGAGACGCGGTGCGCACTCCCCCACCGGGGGCCCCTGCCTCGTGCCCCGGGCTCCCCCAAAACTACCATGCCCCCACACGAGCCTGACACCCCCATCGGGGCCACGCTACCAGCCTCCGTGCGACCCCCCCTACTCACCTTGGCCTTCCCAGTCCTCCGAGGGGGTGAGCAGGCCAAAACAGCAGCCGCCAACCCTGCTGACGCGTGCCTCACTGGGCACGTGGTAATAGATCTCCGGGATCAACAGATCAAGTCGGCCGGCCTCACTCAGCAGCCTTACTGCCTCCAGCACCCTGTAATCTCCGTCTGCCATATCTTCAAAATCCGCAATAACACTAAGGAAACCCTGCCTCTACAAACTGCAATACTCCACAAAACCTACCCTGCCAAAAAACCTACTCTGTGCGGTGCTCCCAGCAACCAGGTCGTCAAACCTAAAATGGTGGCTGGGAAAGTGCGAAAAAGCCCTAAGTACCTAATGGGCTATTACTCAGAAATTGGGCTACAATTGGGCTAGTCCCAATGTAGCCCAAAGTACCCAAAATGGCTCCTCGCCAGCCAACCCTTCCCCCTCCCAATCCCTCACTGTGCTTGGCTGCCCCCCAAAACCCCCTTGGCACTTTAATCATTGGGTTTACCAGTGACCAACTTGTTGTCATTCGTTTAATCGCCGTGGTTCAAACGGATTAACAGCTGAGACTGTCAATTTCGGACCCGACTGGACAGATCTCAGCAGATGCACGAATATACTCGGGTGGGTTCCTGGCAGCGGTACCTGTGACGTACACGTACAGCCATTGTGAGCTGCCATAAAACTGGGCAGTTTTGAGATTAGGTAAAATGTTGTACAATATGTGATTTTTCATTTGACGTGATATTAGTTATTTATTTGCACTGCATTCAGTTCATTCAAGCTTGTGCTCAAGCATTCTGTAATTCGTGATAATTTGACTAGGGCTCCATGCCCCTCTCTGCCTCCGTGTTAAACGGTTGCAAATGGAGTTTCCAGGATCGCTGTTCACCTCAGAGGCTGGTCGTGAGCCCCGCTAACTGAGTTGCATATTTGAAATTAAATTGACAAAAACATACCTGGGTGTCAAGAAGTCTTTGTAACCAGAAAGATTCAGCCATTTAGTGATGCACTGTTCTTTCCATGTATTTCTATGCCAAAATAAGACTAATGCCACAATGCATTTGTCCAGTGATGGACGAAAACAGATCCCGAATAGTAAAGGAGTTATACAGAGTAAATGCTGTATCAGGAAAAAGCCGAGCTATGTCGTCATTCCAAAAGCAAATTATTGTGTGGAGGAAACACGTTCATGATCGGCCTTGATTTGGTTTTCATTATGCGTTTGACCATTTCCATTCTTATCTGGTCTGGCCACATTTTGATTGTGATGTGACTATTAATAAGGCTAATGGTATTTGACTGCCAGGGCTCTTTGCTCGGAAATGGTCTATTAACTTTCCAATAGCATCCCACTTCAGTGATTATACTTAAACAACAATGGAGGCATATGTCACGCATTAGAGGTTAGAGAACAGGATTAGTAGCCGAATTTATGGAAAGCGAATAAATGGCAGCGAGCCACAGTGGCTGGAAATGCCAACATTACAGATTAAGATTTTAAAGGAGAATAGATGGCCTTGACTTAAAGAGGTGAATATATATATATATATATATATATATATATATATATATATATATATATATATATATATATATATATATATATATATATATATATATATATATATATATATATATATATATATATATATATATATATATATATATAAATCCTCCTCAGAGAATCCCCTAGTGAAGAATTGATCTAGACATCGTTTTAGGGTTTAAAAGCATTTCAGATTAGCTTTGCAAAATGTGTACATCTGAAATATTGCAGTTAAAGCGCTTTAGCCGCATACACATAAAAAAAAATAACCTTGATCATGTAACATAATCATTTCATTTAATACACTTCAATGGAAAGCTCCTCATGGCTTCCTCATCGAGGTACTCACGTCAAGAGGTGTGTCAACACCTAGAAGATATGTACACTGCTGCCCACCTACAATACTGTAAGCTCCTCCCCTCCAGTTGTGCCTAAAAACAACCTCTATCCATAAACCTCCTTTTTGTCTGTTCTTTGGAAGACAGTTCCTATGTTTTAGGAACCTGAATGGAAGTTCCTATTTACGTCTTGTTCTTGTTCTGGACTTTTCTGCACTGTGACTGCTTGGTTTCTTGATTAAGATTTTCTGGCACTATTCTGCCTTTTTGGCTTGTATGCTGTTGATCTGGCGCCTACCTGGCCACACCTGTACTTTGATGGATGAAAGTGCCTTGCTGCATGAGGTGGATGTCTTTCGCTTTCTAGGCTTGTATTCTCGCGTGGCCATATCTTTGTGCAGGGTATGCTTACCCTAGGGCCCTTTTGTATCTGGATGGGCCTTTTCCTATTTGCTGAGTCTTCTCTTTCTGCGTGGACATTGATCTGCTGCCTGTCTGTAAAGATTGACTGAGCTTCTGGATTCTTTTATTTGCTCTGAGGACCTTCCTCAGGCTGGTGCCCTCTTGTGCTCTGTTTTGGGTGTAGTCACTACCCACATGCTCAGATGTGCTTGTGGTTGAGAGGGTTTTGCAAGTCTCGGTCTCCTGTCTCAGAACTGGGCCTTCTCATTTGACAATACTAATCTTGTTCCAATAAACGGTCTCTGCCCAGGATGGGGGTTGCTGATACCTACGAGCTCTTGTTTTTGGTCTTGCCTGAGCTTGATTTGCTGGAGGGTCTCTGTGCTGCTATTTTCCTGTCCATTGTGCTAACTCATTCCGTGTGTCACCATATCTGGGTTTGTGATGCTATTTTTGCCTTTCTTGGCTCTCCCAGACCTTGTGGATCAATAGTGTGATTTTTTCATCTTTCAAAGCCTTACTCTGTGGTCACACTGGATGAACCTTGTGACATTAGGGCCTCTAGTGGTTGTTTGCTTGATTTGATACTTACACGTGTGGCTTTGGTGACCTTCTGGTTTGAATCCTCACTCTTTCTTGCCCTTTCAGGCTGGCTACCCTGGTGGGCAACTGATGCCTGTTGAACTTTCTTTTGAATAGTGTTTTGATGTAAGGACTGGGTCAACAAGGTGATGAGAAAGTAATGCTTTAATTCCTTACCATTTATCCCTTTACTCTAAAGCTACTTCCTAATCCCAGTCCTTACAAACTTACATGTTTGCTTGAGATATGCAAGGCTTTGGTTGCAGCTTACATCATTTTTCTTATAGGTAAGCAAAGGGCATCTGTTTCCAGTGGGAGGACATACTTCACAAGGGCTGGTGAAGAAGTGGAATTTGAGTAATGGTTTTACTGCTAAATAAAGAATGACAGTTTTATCAGCATAGTACTTGTGCCTTGGTATACAGGATATGTGCACTGCATTTCTGAGTCTAACTCATAAATTAAAATGTTGTATTTCAAAATTGTTTTACCTCTCCTATTTTTCTTCTTTTTGACTTCTTGCCTTCCTTTTCACAAATATCTACTTCTGTTGCATGTCCCTTGTGTATGCTGTTCCTTTTATTCCCTTCCTTTTTTACTTATATCCCTTTCTTGCTTTATTGTTGCTTAAGCGTTTGTACCATCATATTTATCAATTTTGGCTTATGGTGGCTGGTGGCTCAGTGGACTAATGCATTAATTATAGGGGCCTGTGTTTGACCTCATGGCCACAGGTTCAAATTCTGGCAGATCCACTCATCCTTCTGAGGTTGATAAAATGAGTACCATTGAGTTGGGTAAACATCAACTTCTGTTATTCAGTGCCAAGATGCCCAAGGGTGAAAGTGCTCTTTACAAATGCATGTTATGTTCTTGATTTAATTTCTAATGGGCAATATATTGTGCACAGCACAAACCATTTAAATTAGATTTAAGTGGGTAACCTATGGCACCTTTTTTCTTTCACTCGCTTCCTTGCCTCCTAATTCCAGTCAGGAAAAAGCAAGGTATGTGGAGACGGGGACTTGCTGTAAATCAATCAATCAACAGCATTTGTATAGCAGAGAACTGTCACTCCTGGGTGCTGAGGGTGCTGTGTCTCAGTTGAAAAGCCAGGTCTTGAAGTTCTTTCTGAAATCTGCCAGGGAGGTTGCTGTTGGGCGGTAGAAGGGCAGGTCGTTCCAGGATTTGGTGATGATGAAGGAGAAGGAACAGCTCCTGCTGCGTTGGATGCGGGGTGTGTGTGCGGGGGCTAGAGAGGTAGAGCGCAGGTGTCTTGCTGGCAGGTGAAAATTCAGTGGATAGTTGTATGAAGGTCCTGAATCGTGGAGAGCCCGGTATGTGTGAGAAATTTGAACTGGCATATCTTCTGGATGGGGAGCCAGTGGAGGTTTCTGAGGTGAAAGGTGATGTAAGTCTATTTGGGAAGGTCGAGGATGAGTCAGTCTGCAGTGTTCTGTATGGTCTGAAGTCTTTTGAGGAGCTGGGTAGAGATTCTGGTGTAGAGTGTTGCCATAGTCGAGGAGGCTGGTGATGAGGGCTTGCGTGATGGTCTTTCTGGTGTTGCTGGGGATCCATCCGAAGAGTCTGCAAAGCATGTGGGGGTGGGGCAGCAGAAGGAAATAACTGTGTTGACTTATCGTTTCATGGTAAGTTGGCTGTCGAGGATGATGGCGAGGTTGCGTGCATGATTTGTTGATGTGGGAGTTGGTCTGAGTTCTCCAAGCCACCAGCTGTGGTCCCATACGGAGGTGTTTCTATCAAAGATCAGCACTCCTATTTTGTCAGAGTGGAGTTTGAGGTAGCTGTCTCTCATCCATTTTGCCACATTTGTCATGGGATTGCAGAAGTTAGAGGGGTCCTCAGAGAGCAAGAGGATTTGTAGCATGTCGTCAGCGTAGGACATTATGTTGAGTCCATGGCATCTGACAACATCTGCCAGGGGTGTCATGTGAAAGTTGAACACAGCAGGGCAGAGGGATGAGCCTTCAGGTACGCCACAAATTATGTTCTTGGGTGTAGAGGTGAGGGGGGCAGTTGGTATAGGAGAGTAGGATCTATTTACTATGGTTACCCCCACTTTTTGCTGGTGTTTCACCGTTTTTGGACTTTAGTCTGGCTGGGTTCCTGCTAACCAGGACCTCAGCCTAGCTGCTTCCTTTCTTAATTGATTGCATGTATATTAGGTACAGTCCAGATTGGTTACTGGGCTACCCTGGTGAGTCCCTAGTCTGTGGTAACTTAGGTACTAAGGGCATAGGTACCCCAGAGGCCTACCAGGGGCTGAAGCATGTATTATGCCACCCCTGGAAAGCCTTCAAAAATGGCACAACAGGTCTGCTACTGCAGCCTGGGTAAGGGGGTGCATGCATCCCTTACTAAGATATAGGGTACCTATATCTACCTTATATCACTGACAAACTCACTCCTATGGCAGGCCTTATCAATCCTGAAGGCAGAGTGCTTGGTTTTGTGTGAGAGGGTGCCCATGCATGAGCAGGACTCCTCTGCAGCTTTCGGAATCTATTCTCTATAGCTGTTTTGTGATGCAGGCAGACCATATACTCTTAAGTGCATTATAACCTCGCGGTAAATGCTAACTCTGGAATGGCTGCATGGAAACATGTTGTGTTTGGTGTCAAACACTTTGGAATCCTACCCCCCGCCAGTCCTGGTGGCGGGGGTGGAATTCCACCCTTCTAGAGGGAGAAGACATGTACACTCTAACCTAACCGGTAATAGTTTAAAAGAGCCCCAGCATCACAAAATAGATGCTGCAGCCACAGACACAAGTCTGACCTTCTGCTGCTGAATGAAACTCCAGCAGGGGAGGACTGGACAACAGGTTTCCTGTCACAGGGAGGTGTAACCACCTCCCAGACAGGCTTTAGTGTATTGGGACTGGGTGGGTGCATTCATAGAATGCTTTTCAAACAGTGCTGGGGGCACACTTGGAGTGCCTGTGCATAACCCATTTCAAACCGGTTGCAAGGGCACTCAGCCCCTGCTCTGCGCAAAACTGGACGAAGGGAAAGGGGTGTAGCCACCCCCCTCCCTAGATCCTCCCATAGGTGGGTCCCCAGAGTATGTCCAAACCCCTAACTTAGTGTAAGTATGGGATCCCAGTCCTTATGAGGTTAGATTACCCCTGGACGAAACTCTGCAACATATATCCTGGAACTTCGACATTCTACATCAACTAGAAGATGGAAGAATCTCCCTTGGGGTTAAGGAGTGACTCACCTGTTTAAACAGGCACCAAAGAAGCATCTTTCCGGTTTGCATTTCCAAGGCTCCTGCCAGATCCCATTGGATTTGCGACCCAGGACATGGACTTCCAGATTTCTCAGGGGCCAACACGAGATTCCAGCAAAGCTGAGACCAGTAGCCCTCACAAGCGACGTGGGACTGGAACTCCTGGGCACCGTGCACATTTGCTAGGGCATCAACTTCCAGAGCTTTCCAGAGGTTGTGCATTGGGCTACTCGTAGTCCAAGCCCTGATCACCATTTGCATTGAAGATTGTGGGCCTACACTCCACGAGTGTTCCATTAGCCCGCTTCTAGCATTTCTGCATGAGGCCCCTTTGCAATCCCTGGTTCGTCAAGTGATGGGTCCCCACGAAGATAACTCTGCTATTGGTTGCCCTAGACGTGCCCTGACTCCCATCCCAAGGGTGAGTCCCTCAGATCTTGTTGATCTGCACCGAAGCCAATCTCTGCTTTCTGCATGTGTTGCTGTTGCCAAGGCAGGTTGGGTCGGAACCGGAAACTGATACTGCAGCACTCAATATCCTTAGCGGGACAGTTTGAATCCAGCTCCTAGTCATCCTCAACGCTGACTTGTCCTTGTGGCTGAAGAGTCAAGCTTCACCTTCTTCACTTGAAATCACCCGACATCAGCTAGCATCTTCTCATCGCCTTCCTGGTCACTGGCAAGTGACCCAGACTCTGTCCTCTCTGTTTTAAGGTTCTTCAGATCTCTGATCCACCCTTGGATGCACCCGGACACTTTCCACTTGGTCTCCTGCAGGACTTTTCAGCAGCTCACCATTGAAATCGACGACGAAACCCTACACGAAAAGACACCTATGCACCCTGCTTCCCTTGGTGAGGTAATTCGAGTACTCCAGTGCTCCCATGGGTGTTGACTCTACAACTGCCTAGTTCTAAAGGGGTTTGCTCCAAGTCCTCTTCTAAGTGTCCTTAATCTGTAATTTTCCAACTGCGACTTTCACCGTAGAAGTTAATGGTGATTCGCGGCTGTGTTTAGACACTGCACGTGTCCCCCGTGGGTCCCCTGTGTCACTACCTTGGGCGGTTCCTGGTGGCCCCAGCGGTTCTAAAGGTTCTAGGCCTTGTATCTATGTCAATTGTGGTTCTTATCCCACTTTCTTAATATATGGTTTGGTACGCCCCTAGGGCTCAACGTATATTGTGTTAATTTACTGTGTGCTGAATAAGTTTACCAAATGTACTTTTGCCTCTAGCCTCATAAAGAGACTAGAGGGATGTGTTTAGAATAAATACATATATTTTATATATATACCTTGCTTGGTTCTCCTTTCATTTGGTCATTCATGCGATTATAGACTGGTAAAACAAGCTGCTTTACATTCCTCCAAGACTTAGCCTGAATGCTGCTCTCCACAGCTACCACTAGGATAGCTTTCTATATATGTTGTCTTTAAACCTACCATCAATAAGGATTGTTTTGACTGGTGCAAGATGCCTACTAGAATAGTGGACAGCACATGCCAGGCCAACCTCTTACAGTCGGATGCTCTGAGTGCATCCTAAAAGGAAAGAAGCAACCTACTTGAGGGTGTTCTGCTTTATGCCAATGCTGTGAAATCTGTCAATCAGGAGTGATGGGAAACGGTGTTGAATGCAGTAGAGAGGTCGCGGAGGATCAGGGCAACAGTTTCTCCATCATCGAGGAGAGTTCTGACATCATCTGTGTGGTGATCAGCGCGGTCTCAGTTCAGTGGTTGGCACGGAATCCTGAATGTGAGGCGTTGAGTAGGTTGTTTTGATACATTTATTCAGTGAGCTGTTGGCTGATAGCTGTCTCAAGTACTGTGGCTGAGCAAGGGAGCAGGAAGACCGGTTGGTAATGTGTGAGGTCACTGGGGACAGCAGAGAGCTTCTTTAGGAATATTTGACCATTGCATGTTTCCATAGGTTCGGGAAGGTTTCCGTGGAGATGGAGGTGTTGAAGATGCTGGTAAGTTCTGGGCTGATTGGGTTGGCTCTGAGGTTGAAGAGATGGTGGGGGCAGGGGTCATTGGGTGCGCTGAAGTGGATGAACTGTAGGAGAGTAGGATCTACTTACTATGGTTACCCCCACTTTTTGCTGGTGTTTCACTGTTTCTCGACTTTAGTCTGGCTGAGGCCCTGCTAATTGGGACTCCAGCCTAGCTCTCTAAATTGATTATCTGTACTTTAGGTACACTCCAGTTTGGGTACTGAGGCACCCTTGTAATGTCCCTAGTATATGGTACACTAGGTACTAAGGGCATAGGTACCCAAGAGGCCTACCAGGGGCTGAAGCATGTATTATGCCACCACTGGTAAGCCTTCCAAAATGGCACCACAGGACTGCAACTGCAGCCTGGGTACGGTGGTGCATGCACCCCTTACTAAGATATAGGTTACCTATATCTACCTTTAAATCACTGACTCATATAAGCCTATCAGTCACTTTTATGGCAGGCCTTATCAATCCTGAAGGCAGAGTACTTGGTTTTGTGTGAGAGGGCGCCCATGCATGAGCAGGACCCCTCTGCCGTGTTCAGAGTCTATTCTCTGAAGCTGTTCTGTGATGCAGCCAGACCATATACTCTTAAGTGCATTCTAACCTCGCGGTAAATGCTAACTTTGGAATGGCTGCATGGAAACATGTCGGATTTGGTGTCAAACACTTTGGAATCCTACCCCCACTCACCAGTCCTGGCGGAGGGGCTAGAATTCCACCCTTATGGAGGAAGAGACATGTACACACTGGTCTGACTGGTAATAGTTCAAACGACCCCTGGCATCATAAAATGGATGATGGAGCCACAGACACAAGTCTGACCTCCTGCTGCTGACCGAACCCCAGCAGGGGTGGCCTGGACAATAGGGTTCCTGTCACAGGGAGGTATAAGCACCTCCCAGACAGGCTTTTATGGATTGGAGCTGGGTGTGTGCACTCTGAGAGTGCTTTGAAGTCTGCACTGGGGGCACATTTGGTGGCACTCTGCATAGCCCAGTTCAAACCGGTTGCAGGGGCTACAAGCCCCTGCTCTGGTGCGAAACTGGACAAAGGAAATGGGTGTAGCCACCCTTCTTTCCAAACCCTCCCATAGGTGGGTCCCCAGAGTATGTCCAACCCCTTTTCTTAGTATAAGTAAGGGAACCCTGGCAACAGGACTTTAGATTACACCTGGACAAAACTCTGAAACTGAATCCTGGAACTTCGACGCTCTACTAAAGACTAAAGGATGGAAGAATCTCCCTTGAGGTCAAACATGCCCGAACAAAGCATTTGCCAGTCTGCATTTTCGAAGCTCCCACCGGACTCCAAAGTACTTGTAGCCCAGGAAGAGAATTTCCAGACTTTCTCGAAGGACGACCCAAGTGCCCAGCAAAGCTGAAAATCCGCAGCCCTCACGAGTGACATAGAACCGGAAACCCTGGACACATTTGCTAAGTGCATTACCTTCCTGAGCTTTTCTGAAGTTGTGCTTTGGGTTACTAGTAGCCCAAGCCCCAAGCACCATCTGCACTGAAGATTTTGGGCCTACACTCCCGAGTGTTCCCTGAGCCCGCTTCTTGCATTTCCGCTTGAGGCTCCTTTGTGATCCCTGGTCCATCGATTGGTGGGTCTCCTCTAAGGTATCTCTACTTTTCCATGGGCTTCCCTGGTTGCTCTAGACGTGCCCTGACTCCCTACCAAATGGTGAGTCCCCCAGACCTTGCTTGTCTGCAACGAAGCCTATCTCTGCTTTCTGTGTGGGTTGCTGTTACCAAGGCTTGTTGGGTCCAATCCAGAAACCGACACCGCAGCACTCAACATCCTCTGTGGGAAAGCTCGAATCTAGAACCTGGTTGTCGTTGACGCCTCCTGGTCCTCGTGGCTGAAGAGTCAAGCTTCATCTTCTTCACCTTCGTCACCTGACATCGTTGGGCATCCGACTATCGTGCCCCTGGTCACTGGCGAGTGATCCAGACTCTATCCCCTCTGCTTTCCGGTTCTTCTAATCTTCGATCCAGGCTTGGATCACCCCGGCCACTTCCCACTTGGATGCCAGCAGCACTTTGCAGCAGATTGCCATTGAAAACGACGACGAAACCCGACACGAAAAGACACCTGTGCACCCGGGTTCCCTGGGTGAGGTAACTCGAGTACTCTGGTGCTCCTATGTGTGTTGACTCTAGAACCTCCTTGTTCTAAAGGGGTTTGCTCCAAGTCCTCTTCTAAGTGTCCTTTACCTTTAAAATTCCAACTGCGACTTTCCCCATAAAAGTTAATGGTGATTCGCGACAGTGTTTAGACACTGACCGCGTCCTCCGGGGGTCCTCTGTGTCACTACCCTGGGGGATTCCTGGTGACCCCAGCTGTTGTAAAGGCTCCAGGCCTTGTATCTATACAAGCCGTGGTCCGTTTACCACTTTATTGATATATGGTTTGGTACGCCCGTAGGGTTCAACGTATATTGTGCTAATTTACTGTGTGGTATTGAGTTTAAGGAATGTACTTTTGCCTCTAGCCTCATAAAGAGACTAGTGGGATGTGTGTAGAATAATACATATATTTTATATATATACCTGGTGTGATTATTCTCCTTTCATTTGGTCATTCACAATATTATAGACTGGTAAAACAAGCTGCTTTACATTCCTCCAAGACTTAGCCTGAAGGCTGCTCTCCACAACAA
This sequence comes from Lissotriton vulgaris, assembly GCF_964263255.1. Lineage (NCBI taxonomy): Eukaryota > Metazoa > Chordata > Amphibia > Caudata > Salamandridae > Lissotriton > Lissotriton vulgaris. Next base: position 393,304,075 of record NC_141693.1, read on the forward strand.
CCACTAGGATAGATTTCCATAAAATTTGTCTTTAACCTACCATCAATAAGGGTCGTTTGGACCTGTAAAAAATGGTGCCTACTAGAATAGTGGACAGCATATGCTAGGCCAACTTCCCACATGGACGACATGAAGGCTGTGGTGGTCTGGATGGTGAGAGGAGACTTTGTGGTTATCATTAGGCTTGTGTTCGCTCATTAGTTGGGGTTGTCGAGACGGAGTGGGGTGTTGGGTGTTGAAGTTGTTGTGGATGGTGGCCATTTTGCTGTAGAAGTAATCTGAGAGACAGTTGTAGAGTTCTTTGTAGGGGTGGATGTTGGTCTCTGTGGCTGTTGGACTGCAGTATTCTTTGAAGATTTTGAAGAGTTGCTTCATTTGGTTGGCTATGTTGTCGATGCAGGTGATGATGGCTGCTATCTTCGCTTCATTTACACACAGGTGGTAGTTGCTGAGGGCTGCTTTGTGGGCGACTCTGTCTCAGGGGTCCTTGGTGGGATGCTACCACTTCTCCAGTTGGTAGCAGTTGCGCTTGGTGGATATGAGCTCCAGGGTGTACCAGCTGGATGGTTTTGAGAGTTTGTTGGTTTTTGCTGGTTTAAGTGGGGTGACTCTGTCAGCACATTTGATGATCAAGGTGGAGAAGTTCTGGATGGCCTGGTCAAGGTCTGATGAAGTTTCAGGTTGTGTCCATAGGGTCTTGGTTACCGCGCCCCAGCTTCAGTGAGGGGTGCTGTTAGAACTGGCTATTTCTGGTTGGCTAAGGCTGACACCAAAGCTAGGCAGAAACCACCATTCTAGTCAGGGCAAGGGAGTCTCATGCCAAGATAACCCCTGCTCACCCCCTTGGCAGCTTGGCACGAGCAGACAGGCTTATCCCGGAGGCAAATTGTAAAGCATTTGTGCAGGCACACAACAGCAACAACATCCTAAGCATACCACAAAAGGAACTCCACACAAGGTTATATAAAAATTACTTTTGTATTGTCAAAACACATCAGATAGAATCACACATGTACATTGTGCCAACTGGCACGGGCAATATTCACAAGGGATTATTTACAAGACAGTGCCACATGGGCCACTGTCAGAATCAACACTTTTAGAAATAGCACTTCTAGAACTTAGAATAAGTATAGCACAAAATAACAGTTATAGATCACATCCAGTAGCTACTGGGAACAGGTAAGTACCACCTATGCAACCCTAAACACCTTAGGAGAAATGTCACGCAGGGAACCAGGACCTCACTAGGACCACCTGTACTAGAAAGAACAACCACCTTAGCATCACAATACAATTAGGGGTATAAGCAAGAACACATTACACATGATGCATCACAACATTCAGAGGTGTAGGGAAGGAAAACACATGATGCATAAAACATACATTCAGCGGTGTAAAAACATGGCACATGATGCATCAAAAACACATTCAGAGGTACCGGAGAAAACACATGATGCCTAAAACATTCAGAGGTGTAAGGAAGGAAAAACACATGATGCATAAACCAACACATTCAGAGGTGTAAAATCAAGGAAGACACATGATGCATAAAAACATTCAGAGGTGCCAGAACATAACTCAATAGCGCAAAAACACATGATGCCTAAAAACATTCAGAGGTTTAAGATCAAGGTGCGTAATCATATTAAATGCATTACATTTCCTACCACCACATCACATTGCACAAAATCACCTTAGGGCCTTGCGCCCTATTCACCTATCAGCCCCCCAGGCCAACTGGCCATACAATAAAGGGACTAAAGAGCCCTGGGTCCAGAATGTCAGGGCGCTCTGCCAAGCAGCGTCAGTCAGGGTGCGCCACCGGCGCGAAACCTAAACGTTGCAGGTGCCCACTACTTGCTGGGCACCTGGGAACAATCACAAGGGCCTAAACGTCGCAGATGGCACTAAGTGCTGTGCAGCTGTAGCAGGCCTGGCACCACTGTGCCACCTCTGTCCCATACAGGGACTCTCTCCCCAATTGCGCCTAAACGGTGCAGCTGCCCACTAATTGCTGGGCAGCTAGAGAACAAAACTGCGACAGGGCTCTCACTAGCCCTTAGGAAACAAAACTGCGCCCACTGTTGGAGCCCTCTGGCTCTGAAAATTAACAGGCCCCCTCAAGCTCTGGGGACAGGACACAGGCCCTCAGAGTCACATCTGCGCAGGCTGTAGCCACACTGGGCTCTCTAAAAGAAAGATGTTCCCCAAGTCCCTCGTGGGGACGCTAAAATTACTTTGGCCTTGGAGCACCTTGGCTCCTCTCAAAAATAAGGGGAACGGGGGTGGAGACAATTCAGCTCCTTAATCAAATATGCCCCCGGAGCCCCTCGGGCTCGAAAAACAACTTGCCCCCACGAGCCTCTCGTGGCTTGATAAATGGCTGGCCCTCAGGAGAGCCTCGCGGGCTCCATACAACGTTGGGGCGACCCACTGCCATCCGGGGCCGCCCTAATTGCACCAACACACTGCGCCCGTCCCCCGCACCATCAGTAGCCCCTACGGAGCCCGCCCCAGCCTGTCTTACTCACTGGCTGCTCTGGCGGGGCTCCTCGCGGGCTCTTTGACGTGCGGCGGGGCAGCAGCTTCATGCTGCCTCTTCTCCTCTCTCTGCGTGGGCGTCGGTCCGGACTCCACCGGACCCAGCGGGGCTCCCTCGGCATAGAGGAGCCCCGCAACCGGCCACAGCACTCCACCTCTCGTCGTGGCGGGGGCCGCCAGCATCTCCGGTCTCCCTCTCCCTACGGGAGACCGGTAACCACGCCATGGCTTCCCCCAGGCAGGGGGAAGTGGATCAGAGTCCCTCCCGGCCCCACCCACAGTCAGGCGGGCGCGGGCCGGACTTCCGGTTTTGCCGCAGCGGCGGCGGCTCTCTTTGCGGGGCTGCACCGATGGGTGGGCACCCTCGGTGCATGAAATAAAAGTAGAAACGGGGTGAGCACCCGTTAGAGGATCAAATAAATGGGGTGGCACCCATGATATAAAAATATCGAAACTCGAGCTAAATGCAGGGTGGGCTCCTGCCTAAAAACACAAGCAGATCAGAGAGCAGCTCCATGCTGCAAAGGTCAAAATAAAGTGCTCCAAGGTGCTAGAGGCCCAAAAAGGTCTGCAAAGTCCTTCAGGACAAAGACTCTCATAGTAAAGGGGTCCATCAGGTATCCAGGGGCTGGGCAGGGCTCAGGGAGGCAAGCCTTCCCCTGAGCCCAAGCAGCAGCACCCCCTGATAGGATTCAAGTCAGAAACAAGAACATTTTTAGAGTGTCACAGCACCCTTTTTATACCCAAAATCCTTTGTCTAAAGGGTGCAGGCAGTGTGAGAACTAGCTAGAACTGGTTATAGGGAATTCCTTTTACTGGCCAGGCTAGGGACATCAGACGCACCCCAGGGGGTGGAGCCAGCATTGTGTGGGGAAAACCCAGCCTCATTCAGTACCCTCAAACCAGATGGTCAATCCACAAGCAGGATCAGGCTCACTCCTCCCCTCACATCAGCAGGCTAAACACTCCATTCACCACCGGGGCAGACCCTCCCAGACTCTTGGAGCCAGGCTCACCAGCCAGCCTCAGCCAAGCACACGCCAGACAAAAATTACACAAATATGCCAACTTCTAAAAGTGGCACTTCTACACTAGACACATTCATGCCGCATATACCATTGTGCAGCATTCAATCTCATGAGTTTGCACATACCAAACTCGACCCTGCACTCCCCACACATCAGGAACTACCATGGGCATACAGATTCCCCATTCATTCCTATGGGAGGGCAGGTCACTCACCACACATACACAGAGAGCTCACGCACTTTACACTGTACCACAGTGAAGAAGTGCGGAGAGGTCTAAAATCACCAACACCAGGTCACAGAAACAGGCTAGGAAAAAGCAAAAAAGTCTCTGGGTGAACCTGCCAAAAGGGCCAGGTCCAACAGGTGCTGTTGTACTTGGCGGTCAGCTGCTTGGCAACAGAGATAGTAAATAGAACATTGGCATGGTCAGTCCAGGTGAGGTTCTGTGATGTGGGTGAATATGATTCTGTTGCTGGAGGTAAAGATCACACCGATTTAGTGACAGCATGACAGCCCATAAAAATCTAAGATTTTTAAATTTAATGGATGCTGTCTTTTTTTAAATTCCCATATCCAATCCCTCACACACCAGAGAAAAGGCATGGAAAAGCTGCTGCTTTATCTCAACAATTGGAGCCTGACAAATCTCTAATGGATTCACCTCTTATTCTGGCTGTACACAATGTCAATGTGTCACTGTGTCTACTTTCGAGGTCTTCTTGTACCTGTTAAAATCTGAATAGCTCTCCTAGGATCAACAGCATTTGATTCATTCAGGAAGATCCTCAAGATTGTAATGGAACAGTTGTTTTTTTTAAACAAATAAACTGCTAATTTCTTCCTTTGAGCTTCAGCAAGAAGTATTGCTTTGATCTCATGATGCTCCCATAGCAGAACATTCTGGAAGAAGAAACACTTACAATCTGGAAGTTAAACATTTCTGGTGGCACACTATCAAAAGAGATGTAAACATATATTTCTTTGTATAAACTGCTCACTGTCATTCAGTTAAGCATAACATTTCTTGAAGGAGGTAATAGGACTACATGGTTTGCTTGCTGAAATAATTACTGTTAGTTCTGCCCAGTTGATCTCGAGATTTTGGAACACACTGGCTCATAGGTGGGATACCAGCAATTTCAAGTTGAGCCATCACCCACAGATTGACGGTCAGACTGAATGATTTAATCAATATTTGTAACAGTTTCTATGGTGTTATACCATAAATCAACAAGAACAGTGGGTTTTATAGTTACCATTAGCAACATGTTCATGCAATAACGTCTTGCATTCTTGTTTAAGAAATGTTTCATGCTTCTCTTCCTGGTTTCACATTCAACTATTGCACCATTCACCTTAGTCCCATTAGTTACAGTCCAATCATTGGTGATATCTTCCTTACAGGCCAATGAACTATTTCATTTACAATAAGCAAAAGGTGACTACGATCAGTTTTCCGATCGTCATCTGAAAAAAAACTCCCAGATTGGATTAGGTTTGGTTGTTCTCTAGTTTCATGACTTTGCCTACTCTTCATTCTCAATTTGCATCTAGATGTGTGGGTACGTTTCCAGTGATAAATTGGTGAGACAAAGTTCAGCATGTTTAGACCTTCACAAGCGATGGTCTTCTACATATCTAGAGTTAAAACTGTCACATGCCTAATTTCTACAGCCCTCTTCAGTCATTAAAAATGGGTCAGGAGAGTTTGAACCTTAAGCTACAATCGCTTCTAGGTGAGTGAAAAGGCAATTGCAATGTCTGGAAGCTTGGGCAAGAAATTGAGCAGCAAAGCATTCTTGGGAACCTGCCACAGTAGTAAGAAGATGCAGTTGAATCTCAACTGAGTTCCCTGTGGGACTGAGGCAAGCCAACCTGTCACAGCTAGGGCACCAGGACTAGCTGCCTGGAAGGTCACGGAGTGGTACTTCCCAGTCATGAGTGGTGGAAGTGCTTTATAAAGCTTCCAACCCCCTCAGGAAGGTGCCTTGCAACTTCTCAAGGTGTATTGACTCCAGTGCTGTATCTAAAGCTTGTTCATCGTATTACCCATCCTTACCGTTTTTCATTTTGATCTTTGTTCGACTCCTTGAGTTTCCAGAGGTTTGCCTAAACTGTGACCTACTTGTCAATTATTATTTGGCTAGATTTGCTGTGCTTTGTCCCCTTCTTTCCTTCACCTTTTTCCATGATTGCTCTCAACCTGGAGTTCATTGTTCCTTGTACTGCCTACCTCCATATTCAGTGTGGCCTTCCTTTCTGAAGCTGGTAAGCATAATAATGAATGCAGCGTTTTTATTATGTGACTGAAATACCCTTAATGTTTTTTTTCACATCCCCAGGAAACGTTTGATTTTGAAATTTAAGAATATTATGGTGAATTTCCTGACAATTTAGAGACCTATATCAGGCGAGACCATTGCACTTCTGTTATCACGTTTCTCTCTCATTCCCTTTCCCTCTTCCCTGCAAAGTTTGGTCTTGTCCATGCTTACTCACGAAGTGCCATATCTAATCCCGGAAAGTGGGGTGGATTATCATCTACCATTCAAGTTCTGCATAGCCTAACAATTCCTTTAACCTGCTTTCTGTACCTTTAAATTGTAAGTATTCCTTATTCCCCTCACCGTTTACAGTTTAGTTTGCTGAGGCATTTACATAATTATACTATTTCAAAATAATGAGCAAATAGATTTGTTTTGGGAAGGTCAGGTTAAAAGTGTGAATGCACCTTTACGAAGAACATGCATGTTTTGTGTGTGTGATGCAAGGAGATATTAGATAACAGGCTGGGTCAGCTAATTGGAGAATAAAATAGACCTGTTTTTATCATACTGAATACAGAGACTAGGATTTAGTCTTCCGCCAGTGAAATGAGCATGACCATGGTGTCCTTCCTAACACAAGAATTTGCGCTTTTGGCATATGTTTAGAATATGTGTTGGACTTGGCCCTTTCGGCAGGGTCATCCCCAAAATGTTTGTATTCACCCTGTTTTCTGAACCTGTTTTGTGGGCTTTTAGGACTCTGCTCACATTACCACTGGTAACACATGATAAAATGCGTGGGTTCTCTCCTTTAAACATAGTAAAATGTGCATACACCCAATTGGCATAGTTATTTTCCTTGTAAGACCCTAGTAAAGTAGTACTACAGGTTTCACGGGCCGTATATTCATTGATACTAATTGGCGTGCAGCACTAATGGTACCACCCACTTAACCTGCCTTTTAAATATCTCAGGCCTGCCTCTGCAGCCTGTGTGTGAAGTGTAAACTACATTTTGACGTGATAAATTAAACCTTTTGCATGGCCTAAATTCTCCTTTTTAAAACATATAGGTCATTCTTAGGGTAGGGCCCAAACAGCCCATAGGGCAAGGTGACCGATTCACAAAGACAATCTGAGACAAAAGTCTAACTTTACAACTTTTGGTATTCACAGAGAGCATTTACGAGTCGTATCTTTACGTCTGCCTTTAGCCGAAATCTCTGCATGCGGACCGTACTCTCCGCCCGGGGGCGTACTCTGCACTTCCAGCCGTACTCTCTGGCTCATGCCGGATGAAGTGTATTCAAAGGGCCGGAATACAATTTTGGAAGAAAGTTAACATTAGGAACATGTGATAAATGGTAGAGGAGATCATGAAAATCAGTTTGGGCAGGGAAAATGGTGTGGCCGGACACTACATCATATCCCAGAAATGTTTGCTCCTTTTCATCATGGTACATGCAGTCCATGATTTACGCTCCCCTTAGTGTTGACTGTAGTGTCACACTACAGTCAACACTGAGGGAAGCGCAAATCAAGGACTACTCAAAAATCTCTTTATTGAAATTTTGCACATTGACACCACAATGCCAAATGGCACACAAATACTTTCTGAGAGACAGAACGAAAGTGCAGCATTTGATAACAACCTATTTGAGTAAAGCTAGCAAGGCTTAGCTTGTATCATACATGGTCACGTCACACACCTGCAATATAATCCATTTCTTACATATTGCCTGATGTGTCATTACAACAAGTTGGTACCGCCCCTCTCACCCCGCACAAAAGAATGAGTTTTACTATGCAATGTTCAGTGTCCCCTTGGTAAGTCAACCACAGCCCAAAAGAACAGAGAGCAGCAATTCTATGAGAAAGTTAAGGGGAACCTATTTGCAATGCGGATATCATTATGGAGGTGTCTGCACTCAGGAGCCGGGGCTTTGCTGGCAGAGTCAGCATGTGAATGGGGCCCAGATATCCTTAGGCCGGTATCTAAGCGCCATACGTTGCCAGAAGGTGGACAACTGTTCCTGGCACTATGTGATGTCGCAACCAAGTCTTAATGTCGGGGATAGGCTGCATGCACCAATGTATAGCCACTAGGCGCATTGCTAGTAGGATCAGCAGGACGATTAGTCACTGATTATCGGGTTGGCCGTCTTTTTCATATCCCAATAGGGCCACTAGCCGGGAGCAGTTTAACTCCTAATCTGTTATGTCTGCGATGTGTTGAAACACATGTGTCCAGAATCCCGAAATCTGTGTCCATATTCAGGCTAGGTGCAGGAATGTGGCCTGAGGGGCCCTGGAGCACCAGCATGCATCATCAGGGCGTAGCCCCATCTATTGCAGGGTGTTATATACTCGATATAGGAATTTAAAATGTCTTAATAGCAGGTGATTATTCGGGGATAGGTGTTCAAGTTGGCCACAGCAAAATTACAACTGCGCCTCTGTGATGGGGAAGTCCAGTTCAGTTGTCCAGGCCTCTAGAGATCTGGAAGTGGTCACTGGGGAGGTGAGTTGAGTAGTGGTGTAAATGCGTGTTATTAACTTGCGGGCAGATGAGTCTGTAAGTATATGCTCTAGAGCAGATAGGGGCTGGGCGCGGTCAAGAATGTGTTGTGGAGCAGGCAGCAGGTTTCATGGACCTGATAATATAGTAGTGCGTCGAGGAACTTTATTTGGGAAGACTCCACAACTTGCAATGGGGGATGAATTGTCCATCTGGGTATAGGTCAGAGAAAATGTTGATGCGTAGTTTGCAAGCTCGACCTTGTCTAGTTGTGGGGGGATTTGGGGAGTGTTGGCTAGCAAGTACAAATAACAGGGTAAGTTTTGTTCTTTTCTGCAGCCCCTTCCACACCCATTTGAGAGTTTCAACCAAGTCAATCTCCCGTCTGGGGTTCCGATAATCATATTAAAGGGCATTGGTTAATGGGTGAGGAGCAACCTGGTCCTTCTCAATTGCAACGTGAGGTTGGAATGGTGTCAAGTGCAAACAAAAATTCAGACATTGGGCTTGTGTACTATATGCATATAGTGTTAGGTATAAGGCCCCCAAAATGCCCTGCACCAGCAGGAGGGTGGGGAGTTCCCACGACACTCTAGGTAGTTTGCCCGCCCATACCAGACTTATCATTGCAGATTTTAGAGGCCTGAAGATTTGCAAGGTGAGCGGCATAGGAATTTTAGCTAAAAGATACAGCAGCTTGGGCAGTATTGTCATTTATGTGATTGCTATTCGCCCAGTGAGTTAGAGGTAGTTTAGACCAGATGTCTATTTTCTCCGCTATCCAAGTCATCGCCCTGCCATAATTAGTGTCCCCTAGCTCTTGTGTATCCCTACTGATCCAAATGCCCAAGTAGCTCACCTGCCATCTGCCTATTCTATTGGATATCCTGTATCAAATTTGTGTGTCTTCAGTGACCTGGAATAGGTGGGTTCAGCCCAGTTTATATGAATTTTAGACATGTCCCCGAAGCGCAGTAGCTCCCGTGTTACTGGAGCAAGATTCACCCCCGGGTCACGAACGAAGAGTGTAGCATCGTCCACGTACATGGAGACTATCAACGCCCTGGTGGTGAATCCTATACCTCTGTCAGCATGAGGTTGATGGTAGTAGGCAGCAAGGGTTCTATCGCAATGGCAAATAGGAGGGGCAACAAAGGACATCAGCAGAGAGGGATATGGTCAGAATTCAGCTCGTTCACAGAAACCCGATCAGGGGGAGAGGTATATAGTAGTCGTATCTGTAAAATAAAAGTGGGGTTGAGACCCGCATGAGCTAAGAGTATGAAGAGAAATTTCCACTCCAGGGAGTCAAATGCCATTGTGGCATCAAACAAAGCAGTCACAGTTGGGACGTGAGGAGCAAGGAAGTGATTAGGGCAAATATGGTACGCAAGTTGTATGACGAAGAGTGGCCGGGTATGAATCCTGACTGGTCTTGTCTTACAATAAGTAGGAGTAATGGCTGTAGTCTTAAGTCACATAGAGTACAGGATTTGCCTGATTCAAGCAATGTTATAATGGCGGCATACCGCATTGAAGGCGGTTGACCCCTGTACTCCAGCGCTTCTTGATATACCGCAAGGATGTGAGCGGCGAGTATCGTAGCATACTCTTTGTAGAAGAATGAGGTGAGACCATCCAGCCCTGGGGCGTTATTCCTTGGCAGACTTTGTATGACCTGAATGATCTCTTCAGTGGTGAATGATTCATCTAGGTAGGCATGGTATTCACGGTCCAGCCTAAGCAATTGAAGTGTATCTAAATATTCTAACAACTCCGCCGCCATGGGCTGTGTTGTAGCGGAGTACAGCTGAGCATAGAATGCTGTCATGGTGTTCAGTAGGGTGGTCGGCAAGTGCATCAGTGTGGCATCTGTGCCCTGCAGTTCAGTAATATGTGAGGATGTCCTAGGTAGCCAAAGCAGGTTAGTAGAGTATTGCTAGGACCGTCACTCATTGCCATATCACTGGACTTGGACATGTCGCTGGAGGAATCTTGCCTACTGGTTTGCCTCCTCCTTGATTTTCAATGAGTTTTTGTCTGATGTGGGCTAGAAGAGTAGGATCTTGAGATTGAAAATATTGACTTTCTAGACTTGTGGTTCCTCTGATGACCCCCAAGGGAGTACTGTATAGCTTTCAGCACCTTAGACTGATTGGCAATGAATACGCTTCTAATCACCACTTTAAAAGCCTCCCACAGTGTTTTGGACAATTTCATTGAATGTGTGTTATATTAAAACTATTCGACTATACTCCTGTGAATTTCAGCCATGAATGCAGCATCTAGCACTGCCGCTGGTAGGCGGCACCAGGTGAAGGAGTGAGGAAAGATTTACAGGAACTGCGATGCAATCATGACTGGTGCATGGTCTGAGGGTGTGCATGGAAGGTGTTTCACTGCGTATAGATCCTGAGATGTCAGTCATAAGTCCAATTTGAACCAGGTCCCATGTTTCTTTGCAACACAGGTTCCCTCTTTTACAGTGGGGTGTAACTGCCTCCAGGTGGCCACAAGATCATTATCTTGTGTAAGGGCTCGGAGAGTGGCTGTTGCTTGTTGATGATGGCTGCAGGAAGTGCCCACCCTGTCCATGTATTCTTCCCTGATTGCATCGAAATCAACACCCCAGAGTCGCATGGAATTGCTAAGAAATTGTAAATTTGACCAAATGTGAATGAAAAATTCAGGATAGTTAATGTTGGGACTGTAAAGGGCTGCAATAATGAGCTGTCTCCTGTATTGCATGCCCCCTAGGAGGATATTTCGTCCCTCTGGATCTGACAGGATGTCTTTGATGGGAGTCCTCTGCAAAATTGCACAGTCAGCGCTCTGAAGTAGGTGGCGTAAGAGCATGTGAAGATGTTACCTTACCAGCATTCGTGCAGCCTGGAAGTCGAGGCATCCTTTAGGTGCATCTCCTGTAAGAGGCACATGTATGCCTTGTGTCTGTCTAAATAGGAGTGGTCCTGGCACTCTTTTCTGCAGTCTTTAAGTCCTTAGATTTTTCAAGTTATGCACGTCACTGTCGCCATGTGATGTATCGGGAAGAGACAGGGTGTGAAGCCCAATGATATGAGGAACTCAGAGCCGTGCTTTCTAGTCAGACATCACACTGGGCATTGTAGGCAGTGATGCTATGCTGCCATGTGTGGTGACCCATTCCATTTAGTATCACTGTTAGCGGGTCTGGAGAGAAGGACACAACACGTCGATGAGTTAGGTAAGGCTTTATTCTTTTATGCCAAGACGGTCTACTAAGTCTCTTTTTAGGTGCCAGGATGTAGGTACAGGCGTCTCTTCTGTTCTCCTCTTATGGGGTCTTTGGTCTCTCTCGCTGACCTTTGGCTCTCGTCTTCTTCCTCCTTTGATCTCGGGCTCGGATGAAGGAGAGAGAGATAATCAGTGTTGGGTTCAGCTACATACTCTAGGGAAGGGGAGGTGTGGGAACACCTTCCAGTGAGTGTGTTTTGCTATACAAATGAGGGGGTGTGAGTGAAGGGTAGGGGGGAGATAGTGCAACACTCAGGGCTCTGTATGCCCTATACGTCCGGTGCCTCTCGCCTCCCTACCCAGCCCAAGACCCTTTTTCGTACCTGGTTTAGCCATGCTCCTCCTGGAGCGTGGTGGGAAGAAGCGTGTCTCTGTGGTTCCTTGGTGCTTCCGTCTGTTTCGGGGCCTCGTCTGTTTCTTGGGCACTCGGCACTCTTCCTTCTCGTTCTACAGCTGGAGTATTCTCCTCTTGGCGTTCTTCTTCCGGATTCTGTACGTCGGTGAAGAGACACACCTCCTTCCAGGGAACGTCTGCTTTTGTTGGAGCTGACGATGTTGCGTCACACTTGGAGGAGGGACTGGTGTCTGTTGTTTTCCAGTTAAAGGGACAGTAGCTGAAATCTCCCAGGGTCTCTTCTTCCTCGTAAGATATCCTCCAGTCGTCCTGCTGTTTAGAAAAATAAGAGGATGAATCACGTGGAGCCTCCCACCAGTTCACAGTCTTTTGCCTCTCCTCCTCCCTTGTATCCCTGACCCTGCGACAATCACATATAACAGGTGCTGTATGCTTTGTCTCAGCTTTACATATCTCAGCAAACAAATAACAAATTCCCAACACGCCCACCAGCAGGTTATGTCATGCACCCACCCATCATAACCCAACAGAGCAAGAAAGATCTAATAGCCAAGAAGCTACAGGGGAGTACAACCCTGCCTCATTCGCCTGGGAGGCCGAGATTTTGTGATTTATGAGGGCATCTTACAAAGTGAGAGGTATTATGGCAGGTGCACCGCAAATACTGTAGTGAGGTTTGCGCCCTTTTAGTCAATTACCTTAGTAAGCGGATTTGAAATCAACAACAAGAGGAAAATGGGTCTTTAATTGAGGAGTCAGTCCAACCTCAGCAGCCATACTGTGTTCACTTAGTAGCACAGTTAGTCATTGTCGCTCAGACTGGCCTCGGCAGGGGAACGCACAGCAGCTGCCGGGGATCGGTGGGGCCCTCATATGTGTTTGGCAAATTTGAGTGCGGACTTGGCATCGGTGAAGAAGTGCATGTTTCCTTTGATGGAGACTCGCAGCTTGGCTTGGTATAGGAGAGCGCATGACACGCCGGAATTTGTGCAGTATTCGCTTTACTGGGGAAAATTCTCACCGACTCCCTCGACCAAAGGGGTAAAATCTGGGTAGAAGCAGATGCAGTTACCATGGTGCTATATTGTGCAGTGTTCTCAAGCCAGTTCCAGAACTGAATCGTGGTCTCAGTAATTCAGCAGGCATGCCACGATTGGACAGGGGTTGGCATCCACCGGCGGCTTGGGCTCAAGAAAACAATGGGTGCACTCCAGGATGAATACAGCTGATAGATCTTTACCAAAGAGGTCAGGTAGTAGTGTTTCAACAAAGTCCTTCATTCTAGATATGGCCATGGTTTCAAGTAGTCCAGTAATCCGGAGATTATTGCATTGTGACTGGGCCTCCAAACCCTCATTTTAGCCCTGATAACATTAAGTACTTTTCCCATCTGTAGTAACTGTTCCTTTGATTCTGCTTGCAGGTCATCCACGTCAGAGACTCTATTTTCAAGTAGGTCTAGCCGAGTTTCATGTTTGTCCATGTGTTGTTTTACGTGGTCGAGCCCGGAGGTGAGGCAATCTAGTTTAGGGTCTATGGTTTGAATTTCCTCATCTTGCGGCAGTATTTCTTGCGGGTCTGTTGAGGGAGGATCAGAAGCAGAGCTGTTATCAAGTTGAGAAGTGAGGTGTTTTTCAAAAGCCATCTTTGCTTGTTTTGCATCATGCTTTCCTATTCTGGTGTGCCTGGGGTGTTGCCCAGGGCCGAAGCAATGGCCTGCTGGTATTAAATCAGGTGCCTCACCACGCAGGAAGGAACGGGCAGGCCCAGCAGCATCAGACAGAGGGGATTCCCTCTCCAGCCAGGGCATGGCTGTCCCTGTGTGAGGTAGGTTAGTACTATAGTGAAGCACAAGGTCAAGTGCAAGCATCCTGCAGCTAGCGTAGATCTCCAGCTGCTCCTCCCGGATCAGCCGCAGCCGGAGGCCTCATTGATCCCCCTGCATCTTCATCAGCAGGTCAGTGCAGTCTTAAAGTGGTCCATCTAGGGCGGTCATCCCTGCCCCCAGCAAGCATCACCAACCCTCCTTTCCAGCTACTCTCCTTGTTGCATAAGGCCGATGCTTACATTTATTCAAATGTGTTCACCACTAAAGCCCTGCTCTAGAGTGTCTTATTTCCAGCCACTTGTTGCAGGGGCCCAGCTTGTGGTTTAGCGCTTTGTCTCTCCGCGGGCCGCCTACTGAGGCAGGGGGCTGCAACTCCAGGAGCGAACCATGGGCCCACAATGTGCAAGCCTCCCATGGGGCCCAGCACAGGGATGTCGGCCCAGGCCTCAGCTGCCCACGCGTAGGCCTCACCTCTAATCCTCCCAGGCAGCAGCCCCTGCAGGAGCAAGGTATGTCCTTAGGCCCAGCCACTTGATCCAGCAGTGAGCCAGCCCAGTCAGAGTTGGCCCAGCCATGTAGGCCCTCATAGCACAGCACCTCACAGGTCCGAGACAGAAGGCAGGGCCGCAGTTTGGGCAGGTGGTGGATCAGTGAGCTAGTGACTATCACAGGTCTCCTTCGTCTCCTCACCTGCTGTCCCTCACACATGCCATGCAGCCTCAATCTGTTTTGTAGCTGGAAAGGCGCAGGATCTGCCAATGGGCACAGTGAAGTAAGCAAGCCTCAGCTAGGCCTACCAGTGCAAGGGGTTCGCCCTTCTCTGCACAGAGTCCTCAGACCATGGGAAGAAGTTGGCACAGAAACTGGAAAATACAAAAGCATAGTTTATTAAACCTTTAAAGGTGGTACTACAGTCCACACAACACCCTTCAGTATTGTATAGAGTAGCACACCGAACTAAAGCACATGGCCCCTTTTATACACAATGAGGGGGCTCAAAAGAAGGCGGTACAAAATACAAGAGCACGTTTTATGTACATATAAGGACATATTGAAAGGCACAATCGATGAGTGGGCGGAGTAAACAGTTTCCAGAAACCAGTAAACACATTCCTATCTGGAACTAATTAGTAACAGCTGCAAACCGTACTGGGCATTTCTGGGCATGCTGAAAGTGGGGGATGCTACTTATAGCCTGTTGCTGGGCAGACTTCTGGCGCAGTTAACAAGGAGGTAGGACAAAGCACATGATGAGCACATGGCGATGTATGGCGATGTATGGCATACAAAATGGCCGCTACGAATACAAAATGGAGTTGGTTCATTTACTACGACAATGGTCTTCTTCTAATGCTTAATCTAGCGCTGCCAAATTACAACAGCAGGGTCCTATCTTTTTTAGCTAGGCCACCCCAGCACCCACTGGCACCGCCACTGGGTCAGCAGAGCTAGATCTGGGCAGGCACAATTAGGGGAGTCAACAGTGTGAGGCATCCCGGAGCCCCACAGTGCGTCCTCCTATGCCCTCACAGGCTGGTAGTAGGCCCTGTCCACCCTGGCCCACCGCCCGATATCTGGTAAGCGCCGTGGGCACCAGATTGGGACCAGCCTGCCCCAGATGACCTAATACAGGTCCACTGTCATTTTCTGCGATGAGTTTACAATCTTTGTAACAGATTGATGCAGGACTATGTTCTCGGCAAGCAGAGCCTTCGTAGTGAGCAGCCATCTTGCTGGATGCTGAAGTCATACCCCAAAATACTGATCTATGGCAGCAGCAGCAATGCATGGAAAGCCACCTGGAGCCTATTGGACCTACGACCCCCATCCACTTCCTCCAACTATGCCAGAAACCTCAGAATCTTCATTGACAACAAAATCACCATGAAATCACAGATCAACACCGTCTCCTCCGCCTGCTTCCTCACTCTGCTCATGCTGCATAAGATGTTTAGGTGGCTAGCTCTACACAGGAGACACACCCTTAAACAAGGTCTCATCACCACCTGACTGGACTACAGCAATGCCCTCTATGTTGGAATCACTGCACAACTTCTACAGAGACTTCAGATCATACAGAACCCCACAGCCAGACTCATCCTTGGCCTTCCCTGACAAACCTACATTACACACCATTCATGAAACTCCACTATTTCCCCAAACAAAAGAGATGCCAATTCAACCTGCTGACCCATGCTCACAAGTTTCTACACAACCACTGACACGCCTGCATTAACCCAACTTGAACTTCCACCAACCATTGAGAAGGCTAGGCTATGCCTCCTTTCACTTGCATCTACTGAAGCAGAAGTTGATGCCGCTCCTTCTCCCACATAACAGAAAAGACCTTGAACAGCCTTCCCATGCACCTCCAGATCATCAACTCACTTCCAGAATCCTGAACTGCCCTCAAGACCTGGTCGAATAAGCCCCCAGGACCTGCAAACGCCTGGATACCCCATCGGGAGACCAGCTATGCTTTATAAATCCTGATTGATTGATTGATTGATTGATTGATTGACTGATTGATTGATTGATTGAGCGTATCTGTATCTTCAGCCTCCTGGATTGCCCTTGTCAGGTGTGGGACTATTAGCCCTTTCCCCGTCTTGTAATGTTCACTGAGGAACCCTCTTCCCCCGGGGATTTGTACATTGGAAGTGCTGATATAGCGGTGGTCAATTCATTTTCTCTCAACAGTAATTCTCAACTCTGGTCAGTAAGCACTGCTAGGTGTAGTGGGCCAGGAAAGAGTTCATCTGGCAGAAAATGCCCCCTTGTTCCGCTGTGTATAGGGAGGCATAAAAGGAAGAAAAATTGGAAACAAAGTCATATGGGTGTATAAGCAGCGACCCCATTCGATCCCATGTTGCGGGTACGGCTAGTTGGGATTCATTTTGGTTCAACTGGGTGGCTAGGAGCCTACCCCCCTCTAATATGGTCTTATCACATCCATTGTAGTTTGACTAACGCTTTCTTGTAGGCTTTCGAGAAATAGGAGTTCAGTCAGATGTGGATCAGTTCTAGTTGTTTGAGGAGAGACTGGGTGGCCCTGAAGGGGGTTGCCTCTCTTTCTAGGAGGTCTCTGTCAACGCAGTCTTTACAGTTTGCAGCTGCAGTGTCTGCCATCATGGAGCCACAGAGGGTCACCATGCCAGCCACTCATAGCCTCTATGGAAAGTCACAGAACTGTTGTTGTTGGAAATGTAGGACTGTATTTGGTTGCATAATTGGGTTTTCCCCTCAGGCTGCTGCTAGGTGAAGGTTTTCATGCGCCATCGATGGGGGGGTGCAGCATCCTGTCCGATGTCAATACTGAATAATACTGGGCATGTTCGGTGAGGCCCACATCCAGGATGTCACAACTGGTGATGTGTGGTAGGAGCTGGCCATGAATCATGAAGTAATCACTCAGGACTGGCTTCCATGTGAGCAGGAGAGGTATGTATATTCTTAGTCCCTCAGTGCAGTAATCGCCACATGTCTGCATGATCAGCCACTAGTTCCCCAACTAATGCCCTATCATGCCTATTGTTTACAGTGCCCCTGCCTGTCCTGTCCAAGATGGGGTCTGGCACCAAGTTCCAAACACAACCCACCAGCACCTTCATTCTCTCAAGGGAGGACAGGAGCCTGGAGAGTTTTGCGAGGAAATGGAGTTTGCTGGTGGTGGGAGCATATATCGAGCCAACTACTGTAGTTCTGACTGGGATCCCTAATCTAGCCAGCACCCAATGGCCTTCTTCATCTGTCCATGTCTTAAGTACTGTATGTGTAAGGATTTCCTTATGAGGGTGGACACCCTGCATAGTTTTGATTAGTTAGCAGGAGAGGCAGATTCACAGTCTGTGACCATTCTACTGCTGCTAATGACTGTGCCTTAATGTAGTTGGATCCTGGAGATCAATGTAACGTGGTTGGGTAACATGTTGAGGTGGTTTTGAGGGTGAGGTGTTTCCCGGTATGAAGGAGGTCACGCAGAGCATGGTAATTATGGTTTGGGTGGAGGTTGGGGGGGAGTGGGCGAGATGTGTTCTGTGGGGTGCATGGTTGTAAGTCTCTGCTGTGCCAGATGGACCAGATGGTTAAGGGGGTATAGAGGGGATTTAACTGGATTTAAAAGTAACTCTATGGGGATTCTAGGGTGATGTTGTCTCGACTTTGGAGATGGACTTGAGTCTGCACCGATGGCACCTGCTGGGCACCCCTGGCAGTGTTGCAGTAAATCTGGTGGCAGAGAGGGTACAAAGAAGATGGCCCCCCTCTTTTAGTGCTGTTGGTTGCCTCCAATGAGAGGGAGATGGAGAGGTGAGGGTGAGAGGGCTCAGAGTATGCATAGGTCAGGTGAATGGGGAACATCATAGATCACCTTGTGTCTGGGATGCCAGGAAGGTCACAGTTAAGCCCTCCTGCATGTTTTCAAAGTGGTTCTGCCTGAGGCAAGTCGCCGAGGATGGAGGAGGGTGTGAGGCCACAGCCTCTCATCTCAAGAGGTGTCTGAGGGCAGTGGGGGCAACCGGTGGGGGACAGTGTGACATTGGGGGCAGCAGAAGTGGTAAATCAACAAGAGAAGCAGGAGGGAGAGAGGAAGTGACATCAACATGGACCAGAAAGAGAGAGAGCCATCACAGAACAAAGGATACGTTTTAGTCTTCCAGTCATTGTTTCCATCTGCCTCCTCCTGCTTCAATGACAATCTGGATTTGTTTGTAGCTCTGTTTTTGTGGAGTTCCTCCATGATTTTATAGAGGCCCTCTCTATCAGATTCCCTCTGTAGTGATCCTCCAGTGTGGATGTGGCTGGGCAGCACCTAGGTTTCCAAGGGGGGAGGCAAGCCTATCTGGAGTTAGCACCAATGCGCTGTCCAAGGCCATGGCAGGGTTGGTCAGCAAGCCCAGAAACGGTTCATGGTCTTCAGGATCCATGAAGTTTCTTGTGGAGCCACAACCATCAACACCGTCTGTGTGGGTTATGTGAGTCCATACTTGATGCCATTATGCTGAAAGTAGGGACGCAGTGCCAAGAATTGCTTGGATTTGGAAATAGCAAAACAATCTGCAGAAAAGGAGAAACAGTTGACGTTGTCAAATAGGGGTGCTGTGCGGCACATGGTGGCAGAGAGGAGGGCCCTTCTGTAAGTTCTGTGTTGATGGCAGAGAGCGCCTGCAAAGATAGATAATGAGGAATTGGGGTGTGAGGTGCGGCAGGATCGCACTCGGTGTTCCCATGGTAGTCCCAACGGTTCTTACAGTTGGATGTTCAACAGGTCCGGAAGCAACTCCCTGAGACAGGGCATTGTTTTTACTTAAAACTTTAAAACTGTATATCTCCAGTTCTACTGGCTGATGTTTTAGTTGTTTTGGCATCAAATAATGTACTAAATGTTACTTTACTGTTCTAAATTGGTCTTGGATATGTCGTGTGTTGTTTTTTCTCTTTATCATGTTTGAAGTGCTGCATAAATACTTTGTGCATTGGGCATGATTCAGAATGCTAGACTTACACTTTTGTGTAAGTTTACAATTGTTTGCTATTTACAAAGGAATTTATGGATAGTATCTCTCTAAGTGCTGTGTCTCTGCACATACAAATATAAGTCAGTGTCCTATCTTTTTATGTACGAAGACTGTGCACTATGTATTATACTACTCATGAATCGCTTTGTGAATTGCAAACAATTGTAAACTTACAAAAAAGTGTAAGTTTATCTTTGTGAATCAGACCCCTTGCCTCTAAAGTAAGCCTGCTTTTGTGCCAAGTTACCAGAGGGTTATAAACATAAATTGTGATTGCTGCTTCGATAGAGTTTCACCACTCTCATCCAGTGAACCAGTTTCTTACACTGGTGTTCAGCAGTGAGGATTGAACTTGTGTTTGTGCAGTGCCACGCAGTGATTTTGTGTAACACTGGAAATCCAAGATAAGTAATCAGAAACCAATTTGAGACTTGTCTGATACCTCTAGTGATATTACATTTTGATGTCAGAGTCCCATGTATTATTAACTTTCCCATTGGTTCCGTGTATGAGACTATAGTTGCTTTGGGAAACTCCCTGTTTATGCCTAGCCAATCCATCACTCCCCATAGCTATACCCATTTGATCTTATCAAAGGCTTTAACTGCATCAGTTAGCAGCTTACCCTTTTTTCTGATAGGTCTGCTGTGCCCACTAATGCATAGGCCAGCACATGCATCAGTTTTTATGTTAGAAACCCTATCTGATCTTTGTGTATGAGGTACACAGAAACTCTCCTTAATCTGTTTGCCAATATTCAGCAAAAAAAACCTTATAATCACTGTTTTAACAATAAGTCATCTTATATTCATTTTTTGCACCAACATACAGTTACATCCAAAACCACCCACTCGTCAAAAAATAATAATATTCCGAAAGGTCAGGGCTAAGATTTGCATGCAATATGACTGATTTTCTTCTTTTTTTTATGCAACTATATGCAACTCGGGTTTTTGTTAGTTACTTCTGCAAAGTACTGTTATTAGATACAAATACAATTATAGTAGAGCAAAAAGCGGATCTCAGTCTTTTTGCAAGATATGGGGTAGATATGATGGTATAGGAGAAATACAACGGAAAATAATGCCGGGATAATTGGGGCAAATTATTCCAAGAAACCACACACACAAATTACCTATGTAGAAACCTAGCATTGTGCAAAATACAGTTCTTTCTGTGCAGAATACAGCTACAACAATAATATTTATGTAAAATAAATTTATCTTTGTCCAAAATACAATCAATTTTGCGAAAAATAGAACCCAACAGTAATGAATGTGTAAAAAACAAATATATTTGTGCAAAATGCAATTATAGCAGAAGAGAAAGAAAAATTCAATTCTCATTGACATGAGCCAAATATAATGATTGAGGGTGAACACTGTGAGTGACCATCCTGCCCCTGATTCAAGATAGGATACTAGTCTATACAGTCAGTTTCACAGGAACTATGGAACACACATTGGTAGTCAGACCTCAATGTCCCTTTAATGTACATCTAGTACAATAGATTACTCAATTCAGCTAACCGTTCATTAACTACAGACAAACATTTCCCTACAGCATAGCACAATGTTATATTATTACACTTTAAAATGACCGTCTTTAGATCACAAAAACAACAAACCTGTGACATTCTAACAATGGGTACTAGCAAACTTCTACTTTTATCAAATCATGTGCAAAATGCAATTATGGATGGAAAGGACAATGGAGCGTTTTGGCAGATGGCACCACTTTGCACCCCAACCTGAACCTGGATATCCAACTTCCACTTTAGAAAAGCTGGGACCTTCCCCAGCCTGACCTTCAGGCCCACTTCCTAATGTTACCACTTTTTATGGACTGCAGATAAGGCTGGGTATGCCCATCATAGTATGACATCATTAAAAGATGCAGATCATCTCTGTTGACATGTCCTCTATGTCGGCCTCCCTGGAGCACTCATTTACTAAGTGTTTTATTATTATTTTCTTCTTGACTACAGACATATTTAGCAATTCTCGCCCTGCTGGAATAGCCAGGGGGCATATTACCAAGCAATAGCGATAATTATCGCTATTGCTTGGTTAGCGGGAAAAAAATATCGCCACGCACCGAGGATTTTTACCGCTGAGATATCTTGATATTATCAAGGTTTATCTCAAAAGCGGTAAAAATCCTGCGAAATGCATGAATATGGCTGAAAAATCAGCGATATTCATGCATTATCGTGACAATGCTCTTAGCCATGTTATCCACCTTCCATTGGATAACATGGTTAAGAACTGCTTTTAGCAGGCGTTAGCTTTTGGAGATATTCGCGCTTAGCGCGAATATTTCCAAAAGTTGTTAATAGGAGTTAGAGATGTTAGCGACTGTTTTCAGTCGCTAACATCTTGGCACGCCCACTTTGCATGTCATTAGCGATAATTATCGCTGACATGCAAAGTGAGCCCCTAAATGCCCGCTATCGCCTACAAGCTGTCGCTAACTGGTGTTAGCGACAGCTTGGTAATAGGGCGATAAAATTATCGCCGCATTAGCGGGAAAAAGTCCCGCTAATGTGGCGATAATGCCCTTGGTAAAATGCCCCCAGATATCTAGGAGATTAACAGCCCATTGGCCAAAGTTCTTCTCCTGCAGGTAAGATTTTATTATTTGCCTTAAGGAGCCCTCCTCCGACTTAAGGATACAAGACCAATAGTTAAGGATCTGCTGTTTATATTGGAATATTATGTTGGTAAGGCCCAGTTCTAATCTGATGGTACTATTGATGGGTCCTCTGCCACTTTTCCAGCTGTTCATTTCAATACTCTGCGTACACAAGAAATTTTGCTGGCAACTGTACAGTAATAGATTTTCAATTTTAGCATTATAGGTCTCTCTTAAAACTTCGACAGACCTGTGGCCCAGAGCAAAGTCCAACCTATGTAAAGCATCTTCAATAGCCTTGGAATGAGCTTCTAGATGAGGTTCAAATTTTAGCATATATGCAAAAATGAGCCTGAATATCTGTATTCTTTAACCACCACCACTGGAACACCACTTAAATGTAATGGACTTTACCTTTCCTCTCGAAAAGACCATAACTTTTGTTTTAGGCTTATTTATTTTCCAATCATTGGACTTAAAGTGTTCGGTGAAGAAATCTATATGCCTCTGAAGGCTGACTGACATAAGGTCCAACAGCACAGTATCATCGGTATAAAATATTACTGAAATGGCCTTGGGTCCTAATTTTGGTGGAAAAGACTGAACGTGGTTTCATCTTACCATGGCATCTGCAATAGATATAGAAAACAGGAGCGGAACTAAAATTTACCACTGTCTCAGTTTGTTGGGAGTGGCAGTTTTTCTGGACAATGCTCCATTGCCCCCTAGTTCAACTATTGTCCGTGAGCCTTCATATAGTTGAACTATCACCTTTAATAGATGTGGAGGACACTTCCATTTCCGCATCTTCTCCCACAGTAATGCCCTATTAATAGTGTTTATCACTGAAGACAAATTGATATATGACATACGACGTTTTTTTTTCCTTTTAATAGAATATTTTTGGTCCAAGAGATTTAGCATCCATTGTTAAATATGCTTTACGGAAGCCCATTTGGACCTTAGATAAAAAAAATTGCATGGTTATCCAGTCTTCCAATAACCCAAGCAGATGTTTTGCATAGATCTTACTGGGAATGTCCAACAGGGTAATAACACGTTATCTTGACGGCTGGTGCTGTTGACCCTGTTGATACAGCTGAACCCTGATACTACCTTTTCATGTTTTTGGTATGTCAAGCCCCTTGCTTATCACTCCAAACAGTCCAGACCTGACCCCACAAACTAGGGCTGAGTTTGATTATGCCAGAAGAAAGGCCATCAGGGCCTTGAGCCCTAGAGATTTTCAAGCCATTTATTATAGATTCAATGCTACTTACTGAAGCAGCCATATAGATCTCCCCAACCCCTTTTTTGGGACCCCAGCATACATGCCTCTCTATACTCCAAAGTTACCTTTTTTCAATTTGTACAGCTCAGATATGCACCTCACCCATTTTCCTTCAGGAACCGGCACTGCTCCAATTTTTTTAGACAGTCTCAATACACTATTAACTATGTTCCAGAAACCATTGATGCGTCCTGTTTGCCATACATTCTGTTTTTCTTCCCAAACTAATTGTCTTATCTCTTTCCTAAAGTTTTCCTATGTAGTTTAATATATCACTCCATATTAGCCCCACCTGATTTATAGGGCACGTGGCTTGGCTACGTGGAATCAGTTCTGAAAGAGCTTGGCCTTCATGGCCTGTTTAAGGAACCCTCAACGCGCAGAAGGGTCTCAAAGAAAAAGATCTCTAGTATCGGTATTTCGCAAGTGGATTACAAGAGGAAGGAGCACTATAAAGGAAAAGCTGCAGTCGTCACCTACCGCCTGAACCCGCCATTGTTAGAGAGAGGGTTCTATTACCTAGCAGTCATCACCATTCCTCAGCACAGATTTATACTGTTGAGGTTCCGCATGAATGTGATTCCTTTAACCCCTTCACTGCAGCGGCTAGTCCGCCGTAGTGCCAAGGGGGCAGGGCGGAAGAGCGGCGGGCGCATGCTGGTGACGGAACCGCTCCGTCACCAGCGTCGGTTGCGCTGTGCTTATGACGGAGCGGTTCCTTCATGGCCCCGCACGCTCAATAGAACGCTCAGCGCAGGCGCGGAATTCGCGCCGCGCATGAGCGGCGGGCGGGCCATGACGGAACCGCTCCGTCATCAGCACAGCGCCACCGCAGCTGATGACGGAGCGGTTCCGTCATCAGCACTTAAGGGGTTAATGTTAGGATACCCAGAGTAAAAGTATAACCATGCAGAGCTTATTTTATGTCCATGCGATTCCCTTTCAAGGCAAACTGAATGGCATTTGTTTTTATTTTGTAGGCTCTAAAAGAAAGAGAGGTATCATTTTCTTAAGCCCCTTTTAAAGCAGAAGAACATTAGGCAGTGTTGAGTAGCACTGAGTAGCACTCTTCTTTTTAAAATCACTACCCGACCCTTTAACATGTTTTTCACTAGCATCTTTTCACTGGGACTGCACGAGAAAAAGGAGGCAGGGGGATTGCTTGTACCAAAGGGCTTTGGGAAAAGTTATCCTGTACTGTATTTCAGAATGTGGCTCACAAAAGTTTACTATTATTTTATTATTATCTCATCTTTTATTCTCATACAAGGGCTATGAAGTATTTTGAGAATATGAAATTGTAACAATGTATTTCTTCTGTGCTTTTATGATTTAGGAGAAGTGTGGCTCACTGGTTAGAGGAGGCATACCCTGAAGCAGAGGTCTGACCCGGGACCAGGGTTCAATTCCCGACGCGGCAGGGTCTGAGCCCAAGTGTCCACGGACTCGATAATTCTCACTTCGGTGCCTACTCGAATCACGGGTTCACACTCTGCAACTCTGGGCAATAGCTTGCTTAATCTCCACTACGGCCCCCCACGGCGGGATGCCTGGCTTTCACCTTGGAGATGCCCAGTACGGGTTATCTCACAGGGAAAAGCCAGGACGGGTTCCCAATGCAAGCGCCGAGATGCCCAAGGGTAAGTCGAGCGCTATATAAGAACACACATACATACATGATCTTTTTAAACTGATCGAATAAAGAAATAATGAATGAATGGATTTATTGGCCTCCCTTAGGTCCTTGTTAATGTACCCTAAACCCTTGCCCTAATGGAGATGGATGTGTCCTTCCCACCCCAACCACTATTTGAACCTATAATCACCATGTCACATATGGAGGCAATTAAGTTCTTATAATCCTACACTATGTGCTGAGGTGATAAAGTAGTCTGGTTTTCAACAGCGCCATCATTCCAAGTATAGGGTAATGTTGTAGGTTTTCCACCTATTCTAATCTACGCTTGTTCAAGCAGTAGATTGGCAGACCATTCTGCCAATTGTCTGTTAAATGGGTAGCCAAAAGAAGTAGTGGCTTATGGTTGCTGCCTACTAAATCACATACTACTAGCTCTATTAATAAGCAAAATGTTGTGGACACCCTCTCATTATCAAAAATGAGCTGGGCTGGCCGATCTCCTACTGTTAGAAATGGGAGTCTCTAGTTGGCGGCAGAGGTATGCAACTTGTCCTTGCGGAGACCCTTCTTTCTAGGGATTATACTTCTAAAACAACCCCTGCTCACCCCTTTGGTAGCTTGGCATGAGCAGTAAGGCTTATCTCAGAGGCAATGCGTACAGCAGTTGCACATAACACACAGTAATATAATGAAAACACCATACTAAAGGACACCACACAAGTTTTAAAAAAATAGCCAATATTTATCTGTTTAAAACAAGACCAAAATAATAAAAATCCAACATACAGTAATCAAAATACAATATTCCAAAAATAGACTGAAAAAACAGCTTCTTGAAGTCAGTAACTCTGTCCGGGCCTACCACAGCATCGTGAACAAACAAATCCAACAGTTCAGGCCGACTGAAGCTGCGCTGGCCAGCTACAGTGTCTGGAACACCTGCAACCTGCACCTTGGGAATGGCAGGTATCATGCACCTTGCAATGAGATCTGAATATGCGGCGTTGGCAGGCGCCGATGCAGGAGTCATCAGGCCCTTGTAGTTACACTCGTTGTGAATCAAACTCCATGAGGTTGAAGTTAGGTGCACCAGCAGGCGTCGGGGCTGTGATGCAAAGTGCTGCGGTGAGACATACGGTGCCCTGAGGTTGTGGTACAGGCAGCGGCTCAGTGATGGCCTCCAGCGGCGTCAGTGACACCAGGGCTGCAGTGTGAAGTGGGGCAAAGCCGGTCATGGTGCTGGCGTTGTCTCCCGACAGTTGACTCCAGATAGTCTGCCAATGTCGTTGGCAGACTATCTGGAGTCAATGGAGCCAGCATCGGTAGGCCAAGGCTGCAGTGTGGGAAGGGGTGGTATGTTGAGTAATATACGAGCGGTGCCCTCAGGCCACAGTGCAGGCAGTGACATTGATGTTGGCGTGGTGCCTTGTCATAGGGGATACCTGGCAGGTGATGCCCTCAGGTCATGTTGCAAGCAGCGGCTTGGTCTGCATTTTCAGTGAGACCAGGGTTGTGGTGCGAAGCGGGCGGTGCTCTCTGCGCTGCCAAGAAGGTACGGAGGCGGCAACAGCGTTATTGACGGGGTTGGGTTGCTTTTCCTGCTTTTCCTGCTGTTACTGCATAAAACAAACAGTTCCCAGTGCTGGTAACAGATGAACTTGAAGTACTTGCTGTTCCTGAGACGTCTTGAACAGGGGGCAAGCTCTACCTGTATCCCTTAGAGAAACTAAGGAAAACAAGTTGCAGAAAGTCCAGTCCAGTACTTTCACTGCCCAAGAGAGAAGCAGCCACTGCAGTCCAACAAGCAAAGCACACAGCAAAGAAGTAGTTCCTGCTCACAGCTTCTCCAGAGCAAACAAGACTATTGCTAGTGAAAACTCCTCCCACCACTCTAAATGCAAAAAAGGACTATTCAGCCTGGCTATGAGTCAACCAGGATAGGCAAGACATATCTCAACACCCCCTTGTGGCTGTCTAGTGTGAATGCATATCCCCAGCTCCTGTCACTCCAAGATCAGATGGTGAATACACAAACAGGCAGAGGCATACAGGATGGTTGAGCAAGAAAATGCCCACTTTCTAAAAGAAAATGTGAGGTTGTGGAAAACCACAATCTGCGTGAAGCACAGCTAAGGGCGACACATACCTCTGTAAAAATAAACAAACTCCATGCAATGAGAATCAAAAACTATATTTTTTGACAAGTAAAAAAGTAAACAAGTCATGTGATTCAAACAGGTTCTTTGCAAAAACTCAAAACAGAACTTAATTATACTCCTAAGAGTTCAAAACCTGCTGTGGTAAACCATTACCATCATTCATTGACATTTCAAATTTCAAGTTGAAACATATTCACTATTTACATGAAACAAATTACACTAAATCCCAATGCATTTCGGGTTCAAAATAAATCCTTCGTCAGGGGATACAAGAGTTGTGAATATTAACACATAATGTTTCTCTTGACGTCCTCCATGTAGAGCTACAACAAAAAATGAGCATTAAATAAGAAATTTATTGAACATCAAGACAATAATACAAAAGTACTAATAGAATTTTCACATGTGCTTCATGCAGATTGTGGTTTTCCACAACCTCACATTTTATTTTTCATGCCAATAGGGGGACAGAGCGACATCCCCTAGTGTGAGTGCACGCATAAACACAGTGTAAAAACTGGGACACTACTTTAGAGTTAGCAGAGGGTATTGACACAGGTGTGCAGACCAGACTTTTCATTTAGCACTTTCTAACAGTGGCATTTTCAAACACTCAATTTAAATACCACCTTTACTAAAATGTGTGTTAATAAATTTTGAGTTCTGAGAGCTTTAACTCAATTTCAGTATCCTGTCCCAATTGTAAAATGTATTTGCAATGATAGCCTATGAAACAGGGACCGTTTCACAGTGAAAAATTAAATATACAGTATTTCACTATTGGGACTTGTAAAACACACCAGTACATGTCCTAACTTTTACATAATGTACATTAGGCCTAGCGGAGGGGTGCCTTACATGTAAGAAAAGGATAGGCTAGGGCCTTGCAAGTGGGTGCACTTGCCTGGTCGACATGACAGTAAATACTGCATGCAGACACTGCAGTGGCAGGTGTGAGATACCTTTGAAAGGCTACTTGTTTGCGTGGCACAAACATTACTGCACGTCCACGAGTAGCATTTGATTTACAGGCCCTGGGCAACCATGTGAAACATCAGTTAGGTATATTCAACCTTCTGGATACACATCATCTGGACATCCTATTGTTAACAGAAACTTGACTGTCGCAGAACTCAGCCCCAGACATCCTAGCAGCCCTCCCTAATAATTACTATATCCTACAGGCAAATTGCGCATTAGAAAATATAGGAGTGGGAGTAGCTGCCATTGTTCGCCAAGGTTTAAAATGTACAAAGTTAACCTCACTTGATCTACCTTTGGTAGACAATTTAGATCTTAAGCTGGAATCGGTCTCAACTCTGTTGATTTGTGTGCTATTTCATAGGCCGCCTGAAAATATGGCCTCGTTACCTCATTTCTTGGCTGAACAGCTGGCCCAGCTAACTACTAACAATGCAAAAATTCTGCTGAGGGAGATTTTAGTTTTTGGGCCAACGACACACAAGACGGACCCCACGCCATAAATCTGAAGGATCTTCTCATTGGGCTACACCTTACTCAGCAAATAACCACGACCACCCACAATAAGGAACACACGTTGGACCAGGTATAGACAGCTAACATGACAGGTTTGTGCATTGGACTGATCATTTTATAATTCAGTTTACTATAAATGACATCGCTGCAGTAAAACCCTTAAATTTAAAAAGATTAGTAGCAAGGAACTGGAAAAATATTAATAAAACCCACTTTCATGCCACCTTAGATAACACAGTTCCTACCCACCAGATGCCAATTCATTTAAGTGAGAAAAATCTTACATCATGGCTCATCGCGGTCAACAATGAACACGCCCCAATAAAAACAATCTGATTAGCAAGACATCATGAGACACAAAGATGGTTTTCTCCTGATCTACAAAACCAAAAACTAGCACTTTGCAGCTACTTCCCAGACAAAAAAGAGAGCTATCTGATCCAACAGAAAGAAAATAAAAAATCAATTTCTTCTGCCAAAGTTGCCTATTTCTCTTTAAAAATTATTAGCTCCACAAATAGGTCCAAAGAAATATTTGACATTGTGAACGAAATATCCAACCCAGATAGAGTTACAGTGAAATCCACACCTAACCAAGCCTTCTGCAAGTCTCTCAATTCGTTCTTCATTGATAAAATAGTTACAATAAAAGTATCCCCCGCTGCCTTGCCCCTGAGGGTTCACCCTCATGGCCGTAAAATCTGTGCGCTATTGAACGGTTCCCAGTAATAGACAGTCAAACTTTTTTACATTTACTGTCTAAAGTAAAATTAGGATCACCTACTGACAGTTTTCCACCTCATATATTAAAAGAAGTTTTCACCATATTTCCCTGACCCGCCTTGGCTCTTCTTAATGACTCTCTAACACAGGGCTATGTACCAAGCGCTTTTAAAGAGGCAACAGTTGTCCTCCTGCTAAAAAATACAGGGGCAGACACTGGGACATTGACTAACTATTTCCCCATTTCCCTACTTTCTTATCTAGCCAAAATATTGGAATCCCAAGTGGCCAAATGTCTATACACATTCACTGAACGGTCGGACTACCTCGACCCTAACCAAGCAGGGTTTCGACCGAGACTCACTGTACTGGACACGCTGCAAAAGGAAGCTGATAAGGGCTCCCCCCAGGCTTTGGCGCTGCTATACCTGTCCGTGGCATTTGACACGATCGATCATGGTGTCCTGATCGACCGTGTCAGGACAGGACGTCTTAAGAGGGTGGCATCCAGCTGGGCTGAGTCTTTCCTTGAGGAACATAATCAGTCGGTGCGTCGCTCCCAGTTCTCCACACCCAAAATGGCAACAACATGTGGAGTACCCCAGGGTTCTCTGTTGTCCCCCGATTTATTCAATCTTTACCTTCTTCCCTTACTTCACTCTTTAAAAAATAGGAAGGTCTGCACGTACAATCATGCAGATGACCTGCAACTAGTGTTCTCTATTGACAATTCCTCTGATTCGTTATCTGAATTTCAGGCAACGATGCTACACGTCTGTGACTGAACGAATAATAACCAGTTCAAATTAAATCCAGACAAAAGGGAAGTGATTCTGATAGGCGAAACCCTGGAACACTCAGTTTTGGCAAAATGAACTAAGGGGCATATTATCAAGGGGGTTTATCTCCGCTTTTTTGGCTTTAAAAGCCAAGAAAGCGGAGATAAAATTATCTCCCTATTACCAAGCTGTCGCTAACACCAGTTAGTGACAGCTAATAGGAGATAGCGACCATCTTGGGCCCCGCTTTGCATGTCAGTGATATTTATCACTAATGACATGCAAAGTGGGCGTGCCAAGATGTTAGCTACTGGAAACAGTCCCTAACATCGCTATCTCCTATTACCAACGTTTGGAGATATTCGCGCTAAGCGCGAATATCTCCAAAAGCTAACACCTGCCCTGAGCAGTTCTTAGCCATGTTATCCAATGGGAGGTGGATAACATGGCTAAGAGCATTAGCTCGGTAATGCATGAATATCGCTGACTTTTCAGCGATATTCATGCATTGCGGCCGTTTTTTATCGCATTTGCGATAAACCTTACTAATAGCAAGGTTTATCTGCGATATAAATCGCCGATGTGCGGCGATAATTTTTGTCTCTAAACAAGTTAGAGACAAAAATTATCGCTAGTTGTTGGTAATATGCCCCTAAGTTCCCCACCCAACCTTTCTTACTCAGCTAAAATGTTGGGTTAATCATCAATAGTGATCTCACTATGAATTCTCAGATAGGAGCAGTAACATCTACCTGTTCCTTTCAGCTGAGGAAGATAAAGAAAAGATCAGAAGACTACTTACTCAGGAAGCCTTAATCAGGTGGTCCTGGCTATGGTAATGTCACACCTAGACTATGCCAATTCTCTATACTTTGGCATCCCGCTCTATCTTACCAAAAGATTGCAGATGGTAAAGAACCAGGCAGCCAGGTTGATATCCCTACAACCTAGGTGGGAGCACATCACTCCCACCATGAAGAAGCTACACTGGCTTCCCATCCAACAAAGATGTGCATTCAACGTTTGGTGCCTTATTTTCAAAACTCTGCATGATGCTAGTCCAAAATTTTTAACCACACTTGTCACGAAATATTTACCTGCGCGTAGTCTGCGCTCTGCCCACAAGAATCTTATAACTATCCCTTCCTACAAACCGAAAAAACTAGGTGACTGCAGATTTGCTGTACTGGCACCCAGCTTTTGGAATACTCTACCTTTAGATATAAGAACCTGCACTGAATTTCCTAGATTCTGTAGGGTTCTTAAGGCTTGGCTATTTATCCAAGCCTATAACTAGACTTTGCAGACATCTAAAATACATGGGGCCCCAGCAATACCTCAAGTTTAGCGCCAAGAAACCAATGGGTGAAAGTGCAATTTATAAGAAATTTTAACATAACATAATATAATATTTTAACATAACATGTGCACTTTACTAGACACACAACAGTAAACCAGATATGCCAATCATGGAAACAATAATCCATACACAGTTTACATTGAGAGCATATACACTTTTGCACTGATTAGCGGTGGTAAAGTACCCAGATTCCCAAGACCAATGAAAAATGGGTCAAGAACAGGAGGCAAAAAAGAAAAATGTCTGGGGATAAATCTACCAAAAATTGCAGGTCTAACGCCTATGCATCTGTCATTATTAATAGTTATGCTCAGGCTATTAAACAGAGTAACCAATTGTCCTCCTATCTCATCCTCCCGCTGGCGCCACAAAACTTGGCATGGAATCCCCCCCAAAAAATGTTCTCCAGTTGGAAATCATTCTTCAATGTATTAGGGGGAATCTTAGCATTAAAATCCCCCATCAAAAAAATTTGCACACTAGGGAAAGGGAAATAAACCTTTTCCATCAAAACTGTCATCTCCTTTAGCTTTTTTTACTGCTCTTTTGGTTGGAAGGTACAGATTGAATAGTACTAGAGCTGGCGAGCTATTTATCCCCCATTCATCCAGCTCTTTCAGTGACTGACAGAAGATTGACATTGCCAAAAAATTAGCAAATTCCTCAAATTAAATCCCCCCCAACAATTGTATATTTTACAGATATAACCGGCTAAGCTCCCCACAGGGTGATCAAATTGCCCCTTAACTTCTTTAATGTTAAAACATCTATGATCAGTCATCATCACCTCGTTCAATTCCCAGGGCTCTTGCAGTACAATGATCATAATGTTTTTCTCCTCATTAACAGACAGCAGAGATTCAAAGTTCCTTTTCAGACCAGAAATATTCCATGACAGCAAATTAACTCCAACACCATCAGGCTCTATAGAAAAAGAGAGTTGAAATCACCTTTTTATCATGAATTGGTCCTGCAATTCGATTCTGTAATTATGCTGTTTTGACTGTTCTTCATGATTAAGAAAGATCTGCCTCCCCTTTTCAGATTTAACAATAAAAATAATTTCAGATCCAGCAACCTCATGCTCCCCAAATCTACTAACATGGGATCATGGTTAAACTGATTAACTGGTAGCCCATATTCTCCTCCAGTACTTTCTCACGGGTTGGCAACTATCTAGAGAAGTCAGGCCTTTGGATAAATGATTCATAAATATCACAGACCGACCACCAAATCTCATTGAGTAAATTCATAACTTCATCCACTACTATCATGGAATAGAAATGAACCAAAACACGTGGCCATAAAGTGACAATAGCACTGGCTTTTGGAATGTATAGTCACTGATCTATCCTGGCCCATCTGCTCAGACTTATAACTGGGGCCATCGTTCACCCTTACTACTTCAGATAAAAGGGGTCAGTAATAGAGGGACGGACCCATCAAGAATGGCAACAGTGCTTTTGTCTGCTGATGATTGTGCAGTGAGGACCTATGATTGAAGATCTATAATATGGAATGTTTCCCTTCTTATACTTCTCTTTTTAACCTTCAAATTTTCCTATTGCCCACAGAACCAAAGCAAAAGAGGGATGCTTTGTGCTTGAGGCAACAGACTTGGAACTGAGTGAAGGACCCACATCCTTGTCTAAAATATGACACTCCATAATACAGAGACCCTTGTGGAAGCCAGAAGCACCTTCAGTCTCCCCTGGACTAGTGGAGCTAGTCTCCGGCAAACTACAGGTAAAAAAACACACTAAATCCAAAGAATCGCTGGCCATCGGGCCTGGCGAGGGATCCCCATATCCAGGTGGTCCTGTGCAATATAGGAGTTGTAGTCTCGCCTGCTTCAAAATTTTAGGCCACTACGTTACTCCCAAGACCCAGAGAAGTTGCAGAAGCTTTTCAATGAGCTTACCTCTGCCAAGGTCTGTTGGTCATCTATCTGGTAACTGACCCCCACACTCAACGTTGCATCTACAGAGAACACCGTGCAACCATCTTTCTACATCAGCAGCTGTGTACCTGTTGTGTTTTTGCATTTTTTCTTGCAGCACTATGTAAGCGGTAAAAAAAGCACCACCCGCGTCTCCCATTTAGCACCAAGGACAGCCAGACCAACTCTGCACCCGGACTCCATGGACTTGGCAGAACTGTTCTGATTGTTGTGGCCTGGTCCTGGGGCCTGCATGACCCAACCCCTATAAGGGTTTCCCTAAACTCAACCTGTAAGAGACCAATTGTCACTTGGAGAGGATATGGCACAGTGGCCAGAGCTGCTGACTCGGGTGCTGGGGATCTGAGTTTGAGTCTTGTGAATCTAGGCAAATCACTAAGCACCTGGTTATGACTACTGCAGTCCAATGGACTACCGTAGCCCTGGTGGCTGAGAGGGCACAACTGCATCGGCGGTCTGACCATGCTACTACAAGTTAGGAGGTTGGCCCACCATAGGCACCACTGATACCGGCAGGGATCCTTGATCCCGGTGGTGTTGCAGCAGTCTGAGGCTCGCAATATGCTGGCAGTGCCGCTGCGACATCACCAAGTATATTACAAGTTTCCTCACTGACACAGCTTTCATGGTGGTGACTCCTGGCCCCCTGTTGCCTCTGGGCCAGGGGATGCATGTAGGAGGGCACATTGGTGTGCCCCCTTTTTCTATGCACCCCCTGTTTCTGCACAGTATGGACTGCAGAGTCCATGTCATGCAGGAACATGCTTTGGTGTTCCCATGGCAGTGCCTTTCTAAGGCTCACTTCCTGGGACCACCAAAGCACCACCACCCAGTACAGGAGAAAACTGGACACTCAGTAGATGGCATTGGCTGTGTGTCAAGGGGGCACTGCTGTGGCAGCCCGCTGCCACACAGTCGAAGTTGTAATCAGGGCCTTAATCTCCCTGTGCCCATGGACAGCACCTGGATACCCTCACGAGTGATAAGC
Organism: Lissotriton vulgaris; assembly: GCF_964263255.1. NCBI lineage: Eukaryota > Metazoa > Chordata > Amphibia > Caudata > Salamandridae > Lissotriton > Lissotriton vulgaris. The sequence continues at coordinate 393,338,437 of NC_141693.1, forward strand.
AGCGCTATATAACGCTACAAACTTTAACAAGTTGATTGTGCCATTGATCACAATGTTATTTTATCTATGTATTTTTCTGGACTGATGTAATATTGTTTCAAAAATCTATAACTCCAGTTATGAGTATGCTGTTCTGTTCATTTTGGTGTCTAAATTAAGATAAGAATACACTCTATTTTTATAAATTGGTGACAGATTTCTCTCGAGTCATGTCAATTACATATATTGTACATGTTGGTATTATGAAGTGCTTAACACATGTTCCTCTAATAAAGCCTGACTGCACTTTGCAACTCTACCAGGATTGAGGTAAGGATTTATTAGTGTGAATCCAAGGACCATCACCTGGGGTATTGTGATCATTTTACATTTTAAGCCAATCCAGCCTTACCAAAAATAATTTTTCACGTTCCTACACTGATCTGATAATTTATGATCCATGGTCCAGCCAGAATGTGAATGTGAGTTAAGGATCTTTAAATTCAAATTCAATGTTGCATGATCAGAGATGTGAATTGGTTAGAGGGAAAAATTAACAATGTATCCCAGAATAATTAATCTACTAGTATAACGCCTAGCCTTGAGCAGTATTCATATTTTTTCAGTGAAATGTATAACCCCTTAGCACCCTCATATGCACCCTCCATTCATCACCTCCAACCTAAATTCAAAATCTTGATAAGATCAAGCCATTTCATTTTAAGGTCTTTATTGAGCAAGTTGTAGAACTGTCCAGTTTATTACTAAGCAAAGTGTTAAAGTTGATTCATTGAATAAACGATCTAAAAATTCCAACAAGTGCACTACTAGGCAGTCCAGATAAAAGCAGTCATCTACATTTGGCCTGAAATAACTGGCATAAACAGCTTACTATAAATATTAACCGTAACTAAATCCCATCATCATTGGATCTTGCCTGTATTATTTCTATATCCAGGTTTTGCCTTATCCCTATTGTAACCCCATTTGTTACATGAGTTTCTCCAGAGCATCTGTTGTGTCCATTGTTTACCCCTGAAAATGTGTTGCATTAACTGGCAATCAAATGTTTTCTTGCAATATCACAATCTGTGCATAGCATTTTTCTAGATATTCTAATACAAGTCTTTGATTTCTCTCAATTCTCAAGCCATTTATATTCCATGACAAAACGGATGGTTCCACATATGCACCATCGTTTAACTGTATGATTTACCCATAATCCATTACTTCTGAATGTTAGTGCAGGAGGACTTTATTTATATTGATTTCTTGCTCACATGCTTCCCACCTTGAGGTGCCCTTCCCTTTTCCCTGGGGAACCCACCCTACTAATTGTTGGCACTAAGAATTAGTGCCTGCTTACCCTCCCCTCCAAAAAAACAAAAAGAAATGCCAGCAAGATTAAACTGTTAACAGTCAAAGTAGATAAAAGAAAGAAAAGTAGGAACATTATTAGTATAAGGGTGGGTGACTGCAAATCCTACACTTCACTTATTCATTCCTTATTTATTTATTTTTTTCACTAGCTAGCACATAGGCTTTCTCTGCATTCCCAAAAAGTTACTTTTTGTTTTGCTAAGCTATTCCTTACAACTGTGTCTGCTTTTGTGCCCCAAGCTGCTGAAGCAATGGAAATTCTTTAAAATTAATATAATCTCACCTATTAATTTTTAAATATAACAATGTATATTTCTATGCTCTAAAACCCAAAATACATTATAAACTCGAATTAAAAATTGAGGATACAGCCAAAGTAAGGAGAACACCATCAATGAGTAAACACACAGAAACAGCTGCATATGTTATGCAAATGCAAACTATGGCAGGGCTACAACTAAAAAATGAAATAGTTGAAAGTGTTAGGGAGCATAACCATCCCCTTAATATTACTGAAATAGAAGTCATAAATATTTTACATGACCTAAAAAAGGCCAGTATGAAATCACAAGACCCACCAGGAATGATGTCTAAAAAGTACTATATTAAATGTTCTTAAACAAGCAAAACTCCAACTCCCTGGCATAGCAACACTAGACAGACTAATTGTCAATACACATAGGAAAACCAAAGAAAAACCAGTTGTACCTAAACAAATAAGCAGATATGGACATACTCCATCACTTACTAATCCAAATAAACACCTCTTTTTACTATATGACAACCAAAATAACAATAAATAGAAGCAATCTAAATTATAAATCATTGTCTACTAGTAACTGTTTATTAACCTTAACTCAATGCAACATACAAGTGCAAGTGGCACTTTTAAGTCAAGCCCTTCACAATCCAGTTAAACATGTACAATACATGCTCTATATCAACATACAAACATCCAACAGTTTATACACTTTTACCTCACAAAGTACAACTTACAATGACATCCAACACATTTAGAACCACCATGCTGAGAACTGTTACCCACAATAAATCATCATAGATTTTAAAAAAGCAATGACCTTCATCATACTTAAAATCTACCTACACTGCAATAGACACATACTACTACCACTTTAACCAGAGCATATGGATCAACCTCCAAAAATACACCCTAAGCATAGACTACACAACTAGCCTAGCACTTGCACAGAAGATAAAAGAGCTATTAGCCTTAGCATGAGTCCCTGTATGTTACTTAACATTATGACATGCTACGTACATACCCCTATTACTAACAACATGTAACCAAACTATCTCCACAAATGAATTATTTTGAGGATATTTGGTTTGGTCACTTGCACCAATCAGTCATTAGAAGGCAACCCACGTATCACATCCTATGGTGAAACTTCCTTGAATGTACCATGCTTCGAAAAGCAAAGAAAAACAATGCAGTGGAAGGGTGGCACAATTGTTTCCACAGAACATGTAGAAGAAGCCATACTATATTCTACCAATTTCAAGGATTACTTAAAAAAGAACAAAGCAACTGGGAGCTTAGAATGAAACAATCCCTAACCAAACTCAAACTAACATTCGCTTAGCAAACCAAAACAAATGCATGACCTCCTAGTATTCGAAGTAAGACTTTTCACTAACAACCTATCATATGTAGATTCAATTGCAAGAACCCTACTATGATACCACACCATTTAACCTACCTAAAACAGAATCATATTTATGATTTTTGTATTTCAAAATATTATTAAAGCACTTTTAAAATACCAATCTGAAAGTAAAAATAATTCAAAAGACAAAAACTCAGATCAATAATTATACTTAAAAATATATACAATTTAAAAACCAATGCAAAATATGAAAACACAAACTACACAAAATACCATAATTCTACCTGCAATATTCTGATATATGATATTTTCAACATTACAATATTGACATAACAATATTTAAGCAAAAGTAACAATTGATGGAAGAAAACTGAACAATGCAAACATTCACCCTCTGTCACAAGGATCTGGTTACATCCATCATTCTTTTGCTCACCACACCATCCCAGTTTGGACCAGCCATATGCAAATCAGTCTAGACCCTTTTCCTGGTGGGAAAGGTTCAACCAGAACTGCTAAGCCAGGGCCTCCCTGGACCGGAAACAAGAATCCTGGCACCTGTTTCAGGGCGTCACCCTTCATCAGCCAGGCTAGCTTGAATCCAGTGGAGTAGTGAGCACGGGACCCACGTCTGTGCATACCCCTCCCACTTAGGGGGACATATGCAAAAGGAACAATTGAAGGGCGGTAATGCTGGACAATGCAAACAGTCACCCCCAGTAACAAGGATCTGGGTTAAATCCATCATTCTTTTGCTCACCACACCACCCCAGTTTGGACCCAGCCATATGCAAATCAGCCTTGACCCTGTTCCTTGTGGGAACAGTCAAGCCCGAACTGCCTAGCCAGGTCCTCCTTGGACCGGAAACAAGCATCATGGAACAGTTTCAGGGCTTCACCCTTCATCAGACAGGCTAGCTTGAAACCAGTGGTGTAGTGAGCAGGGGACCCACATCTGGGCATACCCTTCCCACTTAGGGCGACATATGCAAAAGAAAAAATTGATGGACGGAATGCTGAACAATGCAAAGATTCACCCCTGGAATGGCATGGTAAGTAAAAAACAATGGATTTAGGCCCAGATCTCTGTACTTTGGTGAATTTATGACATTGTTCTGCATTCTGTCCATCAATTGTTCTTTTTGCATTTGTCACTCTGAGTGTGACATGTATGCCTGGATGTCGGTCTCGTGCTCTCCATACCACTGAAATCAAGCCATCAATGCTGAAGAGGGGTGAAAACCTTAAACCGGTCCTTGGATGGTTGTTTCCAGTCCAGGGAGGACATGGCCTGGCAGTTTGGGCTGGACTGTTCCCAATGGGGGCAGGATCAAGACTGATTTGCATATGGCTGGCTCCAAACTAAAAGGGCATGGTGAGGAAAAAACGATGGATTTAGACCCAGAGGTCTGTACTGGGGTGAATGTATGACATTGTCAAGCATTCTGTCCATCAATTGTTTTTTTTTCTCCATTTGTCACCCTGAGTGGGATGGGTATGGCCAGATATGGGTCCCGTGCTCTCCATGCCACTGAAATCAAGCTATCCTGGCTGAAGAGGGGTGAAACCCCAAAGCCGGTCGTAGTATTCTTGTTTCCAGTCGAGGGAGTACCTGGCCTGGCAGTTCAGTCAGGACTGTTGCCAATAGGCACAGGATCCAGACTGATTTGTACATGGCTGTGTCCAAATTGGAATGGCATGGTGAGCAAAAAAACGATGGATTCAGGCCAAGATCTCTGGACTGGGGTGAATGTATGACATTGTTCTGCATTCTGCCCATCAATTCTTCTTTTATCACAATATTTAATACAAGATATTTGTGTTTCAGAATATTTCTGCAGCAATATTGTGTTGCAACAAAAAGCTTTTACACAATATCAGGATACCAGGGAAATAAATCCAAAAGAGAGCCAGATTTAGGCCCTGATTTTGATGTCTGTCGGAAAGCCTCCAACCTCCAATTGAAAGCTTTCAGAGTGACGGCTTCTGTTTCAGTTCCGACCAGTTTATTACGAATAAGGCGGTTGAAATTGAAACCGGACAGTCATACCGGCTGGCTTCCGACGGGCTCAGTCGGAACTGGCATGAAATTCCTTAAGGAGAGCTTTTCCAACATCAGGATTAGGATGTCAGTTTTCCACAGGCTTTTCCTGTTGGGATTTCTGACATGAAAAGCCTGAAAGAAAGTGACCTTTTGGGCCCCTAGCAGGGCCCTTTGCCTCAGCGGCCTCCGGTTTGGGTGGCACCATAGGTGCCACCCTGTTACTCCCTGCACCGCAGTGCAGGCACTGTGAGGTGCCTGCCCCGCAGTGCAGGGATTAAAAAAAACTCCCATTTCTCTATGGGAGCCTATGCTGCAGCAGGTTTCTGACATCAGCACAAGCTTCACTAGAGAAATGGGAGCTTGCAACTGCACCATGTGTGGTCGGATCAAAATTGCAGAGTCGGGACCACCGACCTATGGTCGGTCAGTTCCGCATCTGCAGCGCTATCAGTCAGAGGCAAATCCGACCAACACTGAATTAGGCCCTTAAAGTTCAGCTTAATAGATTTACATGCCCATTGCTGAAATTAATCTGCAAGATATCTGTTACTGTATGAAGATATCTTGCAGATTGAATTATATAACCCTGCTGTAAAATTAAGCTGGATTTTAAAAACAGAGACCGAAGCTGGTTCAGCTATTTATTAGCCTACTAAAGATAGTCAAATTCAAATTCAAATTCAGAAGTTTTGTACGATTTCTGAAACAAAATCATAAAAGTGTACATTCTAAAAAGGCAAGGAAATGCATTTACATTTAAAAGAAAACTATACATTAAAAAAGTTTCTGATTAAAAAGATGCCATGATTTAATTATACAATTTGCACGAGTCAATAGATAAGTAATGGAGAATCACTTCACACAATTCATATCATTCCGTAAAATTAGCTGAGCAAGTATAAACGTTCGTGCTGGGTTTAGGGGCCTAATGTTTCAAAGAGTATACGGTGCAGTTGATTACATTGTGCGTTACATTGTGTTTCGAAACCTAATTACAATTTTTTAAAAACACGATACTGCCTGAATAACGAGGTCATTTTCCAGCTGTTGCAACTTGAGGAATGCCGCTCTGCAAGTCCGGATTCCCCAGGCCTTTAAAATAGGTTTCAGGAATACCTCCCTTGGTGTCTGATAAAATCTACAGAACAATATGCAGTGAATATTTGATTGGAGGGAAATATCATCGCATGGGCAGATTAGATTTTCCCCCGACCAGGTGTTACACTCGGGAAAGGTGATCAGGTGGAAAAAAGTGCCCGTGTGGAAACTAGTCAATAGCATGCGGGCATAACAGCTTTGCTTGGATAGAAGATACTGTTGAAGTCCTTCGCCGATGGTAATTTGCTGGTGAGCTGCAACTGTACATTTAACTTTTTCGCGGGTCCACCTCTTGTCTGCTAAGTGGTCAAAGACCAACTTTTTTAAGGACCCTTTAGACACGGTTTCCAAACTTTTAGGGCTCGAAAAAAATTCTGGGTGCCCTATGTCAGACAACATATCTTTAACATAGGACAGCCATTTGATGTTAGCTACTCCGTCAAGCTTGAGACAATCGGTGATCACGTCTCGGTTCAAAGTTGTCTCTGGGGTGACCCAATACCTTATGCCATAGTAATACCGGGGAGATGTTAATAATGTCGGAGATGTATGGTAAGCCCACTTCAGTATGTGCAATGTAGGTAGCTGTTGATTTTGGATCCCCAGGAAAATAACGGATGAAGTAGTTTTCACAACGTTGTATCTTTTGTGGATGTTCAATCCCCCAGATACCTGCTCCGTAAGTGCCTGTATATACGCATTTAGCCCTGTAGATTTGAATCAGTTCTCTTACCGGTCCCCCGCCCAGTTTAACCGCAAAATTGGTCAAAGCGCCTATGGCCCCGGAAAACGCTAGTTTTCTTGCGGTCACAGCGGCATGCCAGGTACACTTTCTATCAAAATGTATTCCCAAATAGGAAAATCTCTCTTTTATTTCAATTCTTTTCCCATCCAGAAAAATTGGGCAGTATGCCCTTTTTGTCCTGGTGCCACAAGGCATGGTAAAGGTTTTTGTTGTATTTACTTTGAGACCTCTGCCTCTCATATAGTTTTGGTAAATTTGACGACTGCCCTCTGAAGACCGACCCTTGTCTGTGACATTATGGCAGCGTCGTCGGCGTACAGAAATATTGGCACTGGTCTACCCATTATGGTCGGATAATCATGTTGGAATTCGCCAAAATGTTGGCCTATAGAATTGATATACAGGGTGAAGAGAAGGGGTGCTAAGATGCACCCCTGTCTCACTCCCCTCCGGATATCAAACTTATCTGAGCATTCACGCCTCCTACCATACCGTACACTAGCACTCGCGCCCCTGTAAAGTTCTTTGATGAATAGGAGAGTTTGTTGATCTAGTCCAATATCGCTGAGTATCAACCATAATTTCTCATGGTCCACACAGTCGAAGGCTGAACTTAGGTCCACAAAGGTGATGAATAGGTTACCCTTCTTTGCCTGCGTATATTTAGATATCACCAGTGCCAGATTGAGTGCATCTTCTACTGTGCCTTTACCTGCTCTAAAACCATATTGTAAGTTAGAAATAATGTCATTGTCCTCAGCCCATATTTGAATCCTGTTTAAAATTATCCGGCCTGCCACCTTCATTAGTGCATCAAGCAATGAAATCGGCCTGTAGCATGTGGGGTCATTTCTGTCCCCTTTTTTAAAAATAGGAACCACGATTGCTTCGGGCCAAGACGGCATAAAACCATGGTAATTAACATTATTTAGGACATTGGTTAGCATAGGAGCCCAAAGATCTATCTCGGTTTGGTAGGCGTCGATTGGGACGCCATCGGGGCCCGGTGCTTTGCTTGCGGGGCTTTCTTTAATTGCCCTTTTAATCTCCTCACAATTGAAAGTAATGCCCAGCGGGAATACGCTGGGCGGATTGTTATCATGGTGTGTATAGTCATCTTGCAATAGTGCTTAATTTTGTTTTGATGTACACTTTACTTTTGGAAGATAACATTCTTTATCAAGTGTAATAATTTGCTGGCCTCATTTAATTAGGTATGAAAAGTCTTGCAAGAAACTGTGCAAAAAGAGAAGATGGTGGATGGAAGGTCCTTGATTTCTAGCACCACTATTGTTTTGCATCCATCTAACAGAAAGTAAATATTTCAGGTTCTAGTTTCCGATACCAATAAGCCACAATTGCTGTCATTAACACAGAAAGTAGTTAAAATATGAAAATCGTTATTATTTCATAAATGTAATCTTTCGAATATTGCAAGTCCCGTGTAAAGTGTTCTCAGTCTGGTCAAAACGCTACAGAAGAGGTCTCTACAACTGGAAACAATGGGATGTCACTAAAACTGATGCTAACACTCCAAATGTGGACTCCAGATCTCAGCACAAAATGCCAGCTAATGACTCTTAGAGAAACAGGGATCGTATCGTATCGTATCGTAGGGGGAACTTATAAAGCGCGCTGACACCATGGGTTTCCTGGCGCTGGTAGAGAGTACAGGAGACAGAGAGACTAGACAGATTGGGGGAAGAGCCAGGTTTTTAAAGTCTTGCGAAAGAGGGTTAGGGAGTTGGAGATTTTGAGGGGGAGAGGGAAAGAGTTCCAAAGCTTGGGGGCCAGGTAAGCAAATCTCCGGCCTCCAGATCTACAGAGCTTGAAGGAAGGAACAGTCAGAAGATGAAGGTGAGAAGATCTCAGGGTACGGGATGGGCAGTAGGGACTGATAAGGGATTTGACAAAAGCAGGGCAGGGGCCAAGTAGTGACTTAAAGACGAGGCAGCCGGTCTTGAAGGCTGCCCTGGAGACGACAGGGAGCCAGTGGAGTTTGACAAGGAGGGGCCTGGCAGATTGCCACTTCGGAATCCCTAAAGCTAGTCTCGCCGCCTGATTTTGGACCACTTGTAGTCTAGCCATCGATGTTTTGGACAGGCCGTGGTAGATCGAATTGGAAAAGTCTAGGCGGGAGAGGACGAGGGCCATGATGACGTGCAGGAGGGCATCAGGTGTGAAGAGATATGCCACTTTCCTGATCCTGCGCAGTTGGTAGATGCAGGACGAAACCACGGTCCCTACCTGCGGCCCCAGGGATAAGGCGGAGTCAATGGTGACCCCCAGACTCTTCACCGAAGCTGCAGGGGCGGGAGGGGGGCCCATGTCCACCGGCCAGAATTGAGGCCCCCAGAAGGAGGCACTCTTGCCGGGGAGAAGAAGCTCCGTCTTTCCGGGGTTCAGTTTTAACTGATTGTGGCCCATCCACTGGAGAATGTGGGACATAACTGCTTGAAAGTTGGGGATAGCAGAAGGGGAGTTAAGAGAAAAGATGAGTTGCAGGTCGTCCGCGTAGTTAAACACGGTAACGTCCCACTGCCTCAGAGAAAAAAGAAGGGGGCGAAGATAGAGATTGAAAAGAAGAGGGGACAGAGAAGAGCCCTGGGGAACCCCGCAGAGCGAATGCTCTCTGGGAGCTCTAAAGGAGCCCAGGCTGAGGGTCTGGGACCTGCCTGTCAGAAAGGATCTGACCCAGGCCAGCGCCAGGCCCTGGATGCCAGCCTGTTCGACACGGTGGAGAAGGATGTTGTGGTCCACCGTGTCGAAAGCGGCTGACAGGTCTAATAATACCAGGGCCTGGGGAACAGCCTTGTCCACACCGTCTCTCAGGGCATCCAGTACGGCCAAGATCACTGTCTCCGTAGATACACCAGTTAATGCAGTGAGACCTTGATGTAATAATCCAAATGGGGTTTGTGGTATTTAACAAAATACTTGTAATAACCTCTTCAGAACCAGACCTAACAGGTCAAAGGAGGACTACAGAATTAAATAGAACAATGAGGGTTCTTCAGAAATAAACACAAATACACCAGGTGAGGCCATCCAGAACTTGTCATAGTACTTGGGGTGTAGCCTTAACAACTGAGCACAATATGCCATTGGAGACTCCAGGACATTACACAAAGCATCAGTGATGAACTTCAGAACTGGACGCAGTACTCGAGGTGAGGTTTCTTAACTGGACAAAACACTTCAGATGATTTCCGTGAAGTGGCAACATATGATCATGCTGATCATAATGTACATGTTTGTTCGGCATAATGGAAGCTTTCACTACTGCCCTCTGTGCTTTGCCTGACCTGTATAAGTCAAACCTAGCATATCTGCCTGAGGTTCAGCTTCACTGGGTGGTTTTTTTACTCGATTTGTTATGTATGCACGAGGGAAGCTGTTCCTGTGTTTTATTCTTTGTCAGGAACGCTTGATCCTCTGTCTGTTCATGTTTCTCGTATGTGGGAAGGGTCTCACTTCTGTCTTCATGTTACCTCAGCGCGCGTTAGTGAACACCTCTTTACTATATAAAAACCAAAATTATTGCATTTGCCAATGTTTTTTAATTGATATGTTTGTTTCTGCTGTTTTACGTTACCTAGCCTGAATGGCTGAAATAATTTTTTTTTGCTGCAGTGTCACAATCTTTGGTCATTTTTGCTGTTGGTTGTCCTAAATTTGGCTCGAGAAAAACATGGTAATATGTTGTGTCCTGCTGGACACATTCTAGTTGTTTGTAGGATGTGATCTCACACTGTACACCCACCCACCACTGTGTCACGAGTCACGTGACACAGTTAATAAAAGGAGCCGAGCGCACGTGCTCCTGGCTCATTGACCCACTATACATCGGAGTGTCCGTGTCTATTCATTACTCTAATGAGGGCCTTGGGCCCCCAACACAACAATGGCGATGAGGAGTGGCTGAGCCCCGGCGTGCAACAGCCAAAAGAAATAGGGAAGAGAATGCAGCCCGCCTAAGGGCAACCCCTACGACGAAGCAGCGCCGGCCGCCGGAATGCCCGAGGGGCGTGTGCCTTGCCCCGGGCCTAGTCATCTATGAGGAGGTGACCGGGAGCACACCCCGCATCTCTCTAGCCCTGCCAAGGGCTGCCATGCCGCAGGATTGCCCATGGAAATAAGCAGACCGACCGGAGCCCACCCGTGTCACCCGCGACTGTGCCGCACAGGGAAGAGCCAACGCGGAGCCCACCTGCGTGGCTGAAGAGGCCCGTAGGTCGGAGGTGAGCCCGGGCACTGAGGAATGCCTGGGGGGCCGCGTTAGCCAGATGAGACCCCCCTTATGACTGTACACTAAGTGGAGCCCACCCCCATGACCAGCACGCCTTGCCGGAGGTAATGCAGCCAAAATAAACCTATAGTGAAGCAGGACCAGCGGAGCGCACCCGTGGCCTGCCTGCAGCGACCCCCGCCACACAGCATGTGTGGTGTGAGGCTGCAACGGCGGGGTGAAGTAACTTCAAGGAGGAGCGCTCGCAGCGTGTGGAGAGCTGCCGGGCGCCTATTTGCCACAGCGGAGCCCACCCGCGACAAAGAGGAACCATGCCCCGCCTGCACCAGCGAGCACTGGTGCCAGCCACTGCATCCCCAAGTAGGCCAAGCCGGTGCGGAGCCCACCCGTGGCTGGTCTGAACAGCGCCAACGAAGCTATGCCCTAGCCCCCACCCTGCCCGCGCGAGGACTGTGAGGCTGGCGGGCAGGGAGGGCGGAAAACAAAAAAAAAACACAGAGTATGGCCGCCGCAAATCTGCCCAGACCCCCTGGGTCCCCAGCAGAAGAATAAGGGGTCTGGAAGCAGCCAGCGCGGGAAAAGAAAAGGAAAAAAAAAAGGGTCTCACCGGCAATCAGGAGGAGTCCCCCGGTGGTGCCTACATCCGTGTGCCCTGAGGAGTGGCCTGGGTGCGTCCGGAGCAGCAGGCATCGGGAGAAGTGCCTCGTTCATGAGGAGTGGAAGCAAACAGCCTGAAAATGTTAGGAAGCTGCCAAAATAGAAGAGCTCCCCTGCCATCTAGTGGACTGTACCAGGTACTGCAGGAGGGGATACAAACAAGCCTGTGACAAGCCAAGGAATCACAGCAAAAGCACAGCAGGGACCGCCACGCGCAGGAAGCAAGTGCTCTGCAGCTTAGGACAGACGACAACCACCACAGCAAGGAGTCTGCAGCTGCCACATCCAGCGTGACGTGTAAGAAAAAAAATAAAATAAACACTTTGTGGTACTGCACCAAAAGAAATAAACAACCACAAGACAAGCCAAGGGAAATACTACAGAGGAAAGCAAGCCTGCAGCGATGCGAACGAAGACTGAGACCCACTACCACTGCTGAAGAGAAGTGTGGTGACACCTGGTGGCCACAGGTGCTCACTGCAACCACAGGGGAGACAACAGCATTACGCTGGACAGCGAGGGAGAGTCAAAACGTCTACCGCAAGCAGCACGATGCCAGGGTAACTGACGGAAGCACGCAAGTGTACCCCGGACGCAGACAGTACATGACAGCTCCTAAGAAGGAAGAAGCCACACCGAAAGCACTAGAAGATATGCCCAGCTCGAAGAAGCAGAAGTGCAGCACGCATGTGGAGTAGTGCGACGACGCCAGAGAAGATAAAGAAGTGCAAGGAACAACACTACACTGAAGATGTACCACAGACGGTTTGAAGTGAAGCATGAACTTGCAACCGCCACGCACAAAGACAAAGCGAAGCAACCAGGCATGGTTAGCGCCCCAAGAAGCTTAAGAGCCTCACCGGCAGCGAGCACGAGAGTGTGCCCATGGGAGAAGGTTCAAGGAGTGGTGACGTAACCCTCCGGAACCAGCAGAGCATACGAAGAGCGCAGACAAAAGTGTGCCAACGCAAAAGCACTGCAACATAAGCATATGGCGATCCCAAAGATCGCAGACAGCAAGAAGACTCATAAAGAGGAAGCTGTCCACCCCTTCTGGTAGCAAGGAAGATCGCCTAAGAAGAAAAGGATGATCCGACCAGCCAGATGCGTACCCAAAGAAAAGCCGACCAGTCAGATGGTCGCCCGAGAAGGAAAAAAGAAAGCCGACGTGCCAACAGGTCGCCGGAATGCTGACCCGCCAGAGAGGCACAGCAAAGGTATTCTGGCAGGAAGACAGGATGAAGATGTACTGCCAGAAGGTCTGATGTGAAGATCAAGAAGAGTCCAGGGATGGGACCACGAAGAGGTCTGATGACACCGACCTGAAGAAAAGAAGTAAAACGGAGGCAAGAGAAAAGATCGCAACGACCGGTCCAGTCACAGAAGAGAAGAAAATAGTGTCTGAAAGCCCGGACAAGACCAGGTGGAAACAGGCGGAGTGCACTCTGGTTGAAAAAGCCTGGTCAGGAAGACAAAGACAGAAAGGTGACCGCACCGTGTCGCGAAAAGGAAAATGGAAAAGGATATGGCACGACACCACGAATAAGTGAAAACGAAGAAAGGAGTCATGTGGCACAACGCCATCAAGAACAACACTTGGAAAAGGTGAGGAGAGGTGTGACAAGTATGCCCACCAGAAGAAGAGGTGACACACACCACAACATCATGTACAGTGACCCACACATCCAGGAGGACACTGATAGCACCAGTAACACAACAGGCATCTACCTACAAGACCCTGATGACCAGTCAACTGCAGGAGAGTACAGGCTGGACCATTGGAAACACCCACCTTTGGGATTGTGCGGAAGCCTGGATAGGGAGAGCGCTCAGACGTCCTGAAGAAGGAGAACTGACCAATCCACACCAGTCCATTGAAATCCAAGGGGCAAAGGCCTCAGGGACACCGGTGGCAGAGGGTCCCGAGAAGAGAGATGGATCCGTTGCCGTCTAACCTGCAATTCCCAGGAAGAAGAGGAACTTGTGCGTAAAGGCAGGAGTCAACAACTACCCTTCAGGTCGAGCTACGGACTCTGTGAGGTAGTACTCTCATCGTCTCCTCCATTCACACGCAGACTGTGGAGTTGGAGCAACGCTGTGGAGAACACCCGGCCCAGTGGAAACCTGATGAAAAGGGCCTCCGGGACATCTTGTGGCAGGAGAACACCCGAGAGAGGGGCGTCCTAGTGAGAAGGATGTCCTTCAAACACTCCATCCTTTGTAATGTACAGCCAAGCTGCCTACAGTGACGAAACCAGACGGACTAGTAGAAGACATTCATCCATCAAGTCTACCATCTGGTCATCCTGTTCGGAGTCACCTCACAAGCAAGATCTCAGTAAACTGAAGAACACACTTTCAGGACGCAAGTCCAGAAGAGCACGCCCACCGAGAACCAGGACGTCGAGCCCAGGAGAACTCATACTTCAGCGCCAATTTCCACCGTCGTCATCAAGCAAGCAGCTGAAGAGACTCATTTTACATTTGTAATTATTGTATATTTATGTATTTCCTCCCACAGGTTTGGACTTTGCCTTTCCGTAATTTTTATCAAATTTTGGGAGGAATGTTGTGTCCTGCTGGACACATTCTAGTTGTTTGCAGGATGTGATCTCACACTGTACACCCACCCACCACTGTGTCACGAGTCACTTGACACAGTTAATAAAAGGAGCCGAGCGCACGTGCTCGTGGCTCATTAACCCACTATACATCGTAGTGTCCGTGTCTATTCATTACGCTAATGAGGACCTAAGGCCCCCAACACAACAGTAATACTTTACCTGCCATAGAAACATTAAAATAAATTGCCAGTAATACCAATTTCATGAAGTAAAGTAGAGAATATTACAAAAGTCAAAAGATTCAAAGTAGGCGAGTATGAAATGCTATAATTGCATATGCTTCTATTATCTAGATGTCAGAAAATCTGTGCGAAAAATAAAATGCAAGGAGTGAACATCAAAACATTTATTAGGCAATTAGATAAAAATGGAACTTAGTTGTAGCACAGGGCAAATGTTCAGGTGGTAAAATGAAAATGTTCTTTCAAGAGTATGTCGACATTCGCAAGTTAATTGCATTTCAAGAAGTTGTATCAAAAACGATAAACTTGCATGCAAGTTGTGAACTTATACTGGTGTGTAGAGGTTCTCCTCCATGAACGTTGTGAAATGTTCTTTCAAATTGCAAACGTTTCCGCCTTCGCAAATTTTCGTGAAGTTTAACTTGCAAGAAACAAAATCCACAAAGATTGATTTTGTACAAAAAAAATCTGAGCTCAATCTATTTCTAGTTTGAGAAGTCTCTAGCAAAAACTTTTTACAAGAAACTCTTTCCAAAGGGAAATCATGAGAAGTGTACACAATTTCTTATCCCTGGTCTCACACATGTACAACAAAGAAAGAGATAATCCACAAGTCGATGATTCTGCTTAGAAATCAGGAGATTTCTAGACACACTTTCGTTACCTTATAGTTGGTTAGCTAGGGGAACTTGCTTGACATGCAGTTGATTCATTGGACTGGCTGTGAATACTGACGTTCCCAATCCTGACTGACTAGCAGTGGGCGGTACCTTTTTGTGACTCGTACCTTACACTATATTATCTTTCCATTTGATTATTAATTCTGACTAGGAATTTTGACTATTGGCAAGTTTTAGTGAAGGATTCTTAACTGAGTTATTTCAACACTAGGGGGCATATTACCAACAACTAGCGATAATTATCTCTATGTTGGCTTAGCGGCAATATTTTTATCGCCGAGCTGCAGCGATTTTTATCGCTTAGGAACCTTGCTATTATCAAGGTTTATCTCCTAAGCAATAAAAATCGTCCAAAATGCATGAATATCGCTGAAAAGTCAGAGATATTCATGCATTACCGAGCTAATACTCTTAGCCATGTTATCCACCTACCATTTGATAACATGGCTAAGAACTGCTCAGGGGCCGGTGTTAGCTTTTGGAGATATTTGCGCTTACCGGGAATATCTCCAAAAGTTGGTAATAGGAGATAGCGATATTAGCGACTGTTTCCAGTCGCTAACATCTTGGCACGCCCACTTTGCATGTCATTAGTGATAAATATCACTGACATGCAAAGCGGGGCCCAAGATGGTCGCTATCTCCTAATAGCTTTGCTAACTGGTGTTAGGGACAGCTAGGTAATAGGAAGATAATTTTATCTCCGCTTTCTTGGCTTTTAAAGCCAAAAAAGCGGAGATAAACCCACTTGATATTATGCCCCTTTGTACTGAAGATGGTCTCAAGTACTCATTAGACATCTAGAGATTGAAACAATGGCCTACTGACCACTACAAATGTCGGTTAAGAGGCCTTAAATCCATACTATTTGAAAGGATTCCATGGGCCCGATGTAGGTAGGGCGTTACCGATCGGTAACGGCCGAAAATACCGATTTTTGGCCCTTACCGATCGGTAAACAGCCATCCAGATGTAGGGAACCAAAAACAGAAATAATCGGATAGACAACCGAATCGGAATGAGTACCGAATGGGAAAGAATCCGATACGTACATACCGAAAATCGGATATGAAACGAATCGGAAAAACACCGATTCGGATGCAAATACCGAATCGGTCCATGTACCGATTCGTTAGTGACACCGATTCGGAAAATCACCGATTCGGTCCAATTACCGAATCGTTAGTGACACCGAATCGGAAAATCACCGATTCGGTCCAATTACCGAATCGTTAGTGACACCGAATCGGAAAATCACCGATTCGGTCCAATTACCGATTCGTTAGTGACACCGAATCGGAAAATCACCGATTCGGTCCAATTACCGATTCGTTAGTGACACCGAATCGGAAAATCACCGAATCGGTCCATGTACCGAATCGGTACAAATACCGAATCGGACATGAGCCGAATCGGAAAACATGCCGATTCGTATGAATCTCCGATCGGGAAATTCCCCGATTCCGACAGTTGGGGAGATGTAGGGAGGCACAGAAACACCGAAATCGGCTCAAAATCGGTAGAATTCACTCGGTATTTACCATGGATTGCAATCAGGTGGTAACCAACTCCAACCCATATAAACAGTCCCAAAATGCATTGCAACTTGCAGGATGGCAGCTTTCTATGTCATTGCGAGGCGGCCACGGCTACAGCAGGAAGGACAGAGGGAATGGCTAAGAAATGAACAGGTCTACAGACAGAGGATAACCCTGTTCATGCTCACTGAGGCTGAGATCCTACAGAGATACAGGCTGGACTCTGACACCATACTTGAGCTCATCAGGGACCTTAAGCCATACTTGGACCACCACACCCCAAGGGCACACGCCATCCCTGCGCACGTCCAGGTGCTATGCAGCCTACACCTGGTAGCGTCTGGCAGCTATCAAAGTGGAGTAGCAGCAGCAGGAGGGGTGAGCCAGAGCAGCCTGTCAAGGTTCTTCCACATATTCCTTGACGCCATGATAGACAGGATGGACCAATACATCTCATTCCCTGCAACCCACGCAGAACTGCTACAAACTAAAGCTGACTTCTACCAGATGGCACAATTTCCCCAAATCATCGGTTGCATAGATGGCACGCATATTCGGATTTGCCCACCAGCGGACACCGAATACATATACCGCAATCGGAAATCTACACACACCATCAACGTGCAGGTGATCTGCAATGCCAAGTGCACCATCACAGACCTGGTAGCAAAATTTCCAGGAAGTACCCATGACTCCTATATATTCCAACAGAGCGGCATATATGCACGGCTGATGGCTGGCGAATTTGGAGAAGGATACCTCCTAGGTGAGACACATCATCAGACCCCCATAACACATAGTAGGTAGGTGTAATACATGTATGCATGTGTCTAATGTGACCCCTTTCTCTTCCAGGCGACAGTGCATATGCCCTCCGCTCATTCATACTCACCCCCTACCTCAACCCCTCCACACCCAGCCAAAGGAGGTATAACCGGGCCCACATACGCACCAGGAATGTTGTTGAACGGACCTTTGGCATCTGGAAAAGTAGATTCAGATGCCTGCACAAGAGTGGAGGTGCAAGGCAGTATACCCCCATCACCTGCTGCAAGATCATAGCTGTATGTGCAATGTTACACAACCTTGCGGTCAAGAAGGGCACTGAGGTGGAGTTGTCTGACTACGAGGACTATGACGACGACGAAGCTGTGCCACTGACACAGCCAGCTGGGGTGTGTACGCCAAGTGATGGCAGATACAGACGTGAGGAGATCACTGAGAACTATTTCTGACTGAGTACAGATGCAAAGACAGCTAAATGTTGCTTGCAAAAAACAAATTTTAATAGTGATGCACCACAGTTACAGCACTGATGTGCATCAAAAAATGGAGTTTGTAAAATCAAATAAAGTCCCGGCTTCTGGTTGCCTCATCCCCCCTTGCCAGGCTATTTTTTTGCCCGCTTGCCAGACCCACTGGGGTGTCCCTCAGCCCCCTCCGAATGGCCAGCAGCATCAGCGGATCGCCTGGTGCTCCTCCGTGGCTCAGATGCAGCGCTGGCCGGGCTGCTGCGGCTGCTGCTGTCTCCAGCATCACCCAGGTCCAGGGCAGGATTGGAGGCGGTGTTTGATATTATCATGGCCTCCATGGCCGTGGTGATCCTGGCCATCCCCCTAGTGAGCTCAGCCGTATGCTGACTGAGCACAGATTCTTGGTTGGAGCTGCGATGGCACAGTTGTGCCGTCGCCGCTGCAAGCCGGGCCATGGCCCGGTTGAGCACCCGGGCATCCCGCCTGCGCGCCACCTCATGCTCCTCCTGTCTGGCAGATGAGTGGGTGATGGCAGTGGTCAGCCTGCCTAACCCTGCTGCCACCTCCTTGTTGGTTTCCACAACAGCCTGGAATCCCTTCACCAACTCCCCCATCTGCATGTTGTGCTGCAGGAGCTGGCGTTGGCAGGCCATGGTGGATCTTGCCTGTTGGCGCTGGATTTTAACCATTTGTCCCTCCAGGCCCAGGAACACACTGCCCTCCCGTGCTGGTGCAGCAGTGGTGGTGATGGCACGGCGTCGGGCACTGCTGCTTCCGGCCTGCTGAGTGGGCTGGGGTGCCACTGGTGGGGGTGTGAAGCTGGCCGGTCCCTGAGCCCCTGCTCCCAGGACAGGTTGGACAGGTGGCAAGGCCACGGTTGTGGCAGGAGCTGGTGTAGGCGGTATGGTGTGCCTTGTAGGGGAGTTGTCTGGTGAGAATTGCAAGGGGGGTGTGCTGGGCAGTACTGGGGAGTGCACTGCTTGGAAGTCAATGACCAGGACTCCCTCCATTTCTAGCCCTGGGGTGTCTCCTTCCTCATCCTCCTCCTGGCCAGCCTGGCTGGTGCTCGGCCCTGCGACTGCAGTGTTGGACGTTGCTGCTCCCTCTGCTGTCACAGTTGTTCCGCCTGATGGGGCCCCTAGGTACAAAGAAGCATTTGTAAACTGAGTGCCGATGTATTACAGTCAGTACAATTATGGCATTCCACATGTCCTTGCATCTCCTTACACCGTGTCACACTGTTTCCTGTCTTGTGATTCTGCACTGACATATTTGGCTAACTTCTGCTGACTACATGTACCATGATGCTTGTCTCTTGTATGTTGGTGACAGTACAGTGCTGGTGTTTGCCTATGCATTGTGTCTAATGGGGAGGTGTCTGGTAGGGTGTGTCATGATGCGCATGCTTCTTACCTGTTGCTGTGGCTCTCGCAGAGCTGTCCAGGGTCCCGATTCCTACGATACTCTCCCTCTCAATGGTGCTGGAGACAATTTCCTCCAGCTCGGTGAGGGGTGGCGCCGGGTTGTTGCCTCCTCCAGTGTGTCCAGCCTGCCTTTGTATGTCAGCCAGCTTCCTCTTCGTGAGGCTGCGGATGTCGTAAAACCTTTTTTTCAGTTCCTCTATGGACCTGGGGGTGACACCCGCAGCATTCACCTTCTGGGCGATGTCGGCCCAGATTCTCCTCTTGGTGCTGTCTGGCACGTTGAGGGACAGCTTGCCAAACAGCTGGCGGTGCACCCTCACCACCTCCTCAACCAGCACCTGAAGTTCGGTGGTGGTGAACTTGGGCTTCCTCTTCTGGGAGGACTTCTGGCTTCCTGACTGATCTGCCATTTTCTCCTGTTCAGTTTGCAACCTCCTTCTCCCACTGCTGCTAACTGTGTGTGTTGGGCTCAGGCAGGCTTTCCAGAAACTTCTTAATTAGCTGCACCTGCCAGGGTTGCCACTCCCTGTTTGGGTGGGGGAGGGGGAGCCACCTCATTGGCTGAATCGCCTATTGCCGAATCGGCTTTTACCGATTCGGTAATATCCGAATCGGTAAAATCCGATTCGGTATTATCCGAATCGGTAAAAGCCGATTCGGTTCATTCAATGCATTCCTATGGGCTTTTTCGCCATGGGTCTGTGTTCATGGCTACGAATCTATGATTGCCGAATCGGATTTTACCGAATCAGCTTTTACCGATTCGGTATTCGCCGATTCGGGAATATCCGAATCGGTGGTAGCCGATTCGGTGATTTCCGAATCGTTGTTGGCCGATTCGGTACTTTCCGATTCGGACCGAGCATAATCGGAATGTACCGAATCTCATTACCGATGCCGACCGAATCGGTATTCATTCGGTTTTTTGTCCCTACATCTCGTTTTCCGATTTCAGAATACCGATTCGGCCCGCCTCTGTATTTTGAAATCGGAAAATCGCGTTTACCTACATCGGGCCCCAAGACCCTTCAAATTTTTTGGAGTGGTCAGCCATGCTGTTCATGGTTATGATTTGAACTTGTTGCAAATTCTGTGACTAGTTGAGACAGCAGGGATGTTCTGTGGCATCTGGGCCTAAAAAAGATGTATTTCTGCTAAATAAATATGCGTTAATGGTATTCTGGGAGATAACATAACTTAATATAACATAACCTAACATGTGGGGGACTCATAACCGAGATTAAAAAAACTGAGTATACATGAAATGTATTTGTGATTGAATACAGTGTTTTCTAATCCTCTAATTAAGTGATTAGGAGACAAATGTATCAACGAGTTTCATCCCCCTTTCTCCACACAAGGGTGAGCAAGGGCTACGCTACTACTTAGTCAGATTTATCAAGCCACCTAAGGCTATCTTGCATAGCCCTGCTTGGCTTGAGAAATCAAGGTTAATGCAACCTAGAGTAAATCGCATTTCTGTTCCCCAGGGAGGCATTCCATAGGTGAAGCGTGGGTGTTCCCACGCATCCACCCATGGATTTTGGCACAATCCCAGATTCATCATCACCACCATTTCTCATGCAAGGGCTACAAGGGCAGCCCAACTCTAAGCCAGATTTATAAAGCCATGGTGCACTGCATGGAATATTAATAAAACTGCCTCTAGATATGGAATTACTCCTTCAGGAATCATTTTGTGTTTGCATATGCAGTTGACATGATAACCTCTATCAGAGAATCTTGAATAGTTAAGTCAACAATCATCTGAATCTACTTGTAAGATGAACTCCCTGTAAAGGGTACAATCGAGGAGTCATATTCACCCTAAGAAAATCATTATGCCTCATATTTGTTACTATCACACCACTGGAAGATAACATTCCCCAAAATATGTTGCTGGTCATTTATAAAGCTAAATTCTGATTGAGAAACATGTCTAGGTTTATTTCAAGCTTAGTTATTAGGATTTCCAGGAAGAATCTGTGGGGCAGATTTACAAGGTCTGGCGCATCTCTGCAAATCAGCAGGGATGCGCCAGAACACTTGCGACACGCAAAACCACCCGTGCGCTACCACTGATACGCCGCATTTACAATGCAGTGCGACGTGGCGCACGGATGGGCAGATGCGTGTCGCATCCCCTGGCGTAAAGGCGGCGCATTGATGGAGTCGCGTCGCAAGCGCTAATTTATTTATTTATTTATTTAAGGATTTGTAGAGCGCCTGGTGACCCGAAGGCATCCCCGCACTATAAAACCAGTAAGGGTGGCTAAGAGGGGAGAGAGGGGAGCAAAACTATTTATTTAGGGAAAAGCAGCGTTTTGAGTTGCTTGCGAAAGCGAAGGTAGCAGGGTTCCAATCGCAAACTGCGGGGGAGCAGGTTCCAGCGGGAGGCTGCCTTTACTGAGAAGCGACGACCTCCGGTGCGTGCCCTCCTAAACTTGGGGACATTCGCCAGTCGCTCACTGTCCGATCGCAGGGATCTCGAGGCTTTGTACGGTGTAACCATTTCTCCTAGGATAGAGGGGCCTTGTCCATTTAGGAGCTTGTGGGCGATGCACATAGCCTTGAACTCGATCCTCTCTCGTACTGGCAACCAGTGGAGTGCTTTGAGGGCAGGTCTTGCGGAAGATCTGGAGGGGAGGCCAAACAGCATCCGAGCAGCTGCATTTTGTGTTCGTTGCAGCTTACCCAAGATGGACTTGGGGTCTCCTAAATAGACAGCATTGCTGTAATCCAGTCGTGCAAGAACAAGTCCTTGAATCAGTAATTTCCTGGAGAGAGGGGGGAGTAGGGGAAGGATCTTGCGGACTGACCGCATGAGACCAAAGCAGGTACCGGCTGTTTTAGTAGCCTGGGTTTTCATGGATAGGTCAGGTTCAAGCCAGACCCCCAGACTCTTAATTTCTTCTCTGGGGGTGGGCACCTCACCCATGGAGTCGGGCCAAACAGATGGTGGAATTGTTGTCCATTTCTTGCCCATCAGCATAACCTCTGTTTTGGACCCATTAAGCTTGAGCGAAGATTCGCACATCCAGTGGTGGATCTTCTGGAGGCAGTGCAGCAGACTATCTGGGCGCTGGTCTAGATGTGAGAGCGAGACGACCAGTTGCATGTCGTCCGCGTAACTCACAATCTTGATGTCAAAGGGGGCAACTACATTTTCCAAGGGGGCCATGTAGGCATTAAAAAGGGTGGGGCTCAGTGAAGAGCCCTGGGGAACCCCATTTATCAGAGGAAGGGAGTCAGAACGGGAGCAGCCATCCCAGACCTGAAATGAGCGGCCCGAGAGGAAAGACTCTAACCAGGCCAGCGCTGTGCCCCCGAGTCCCACCCTAGCCAGTCGATGGAGCAGGACACGGTGATTCACCGTGTCAAAGGCTGCACTAAGGTCCAGGAGGATCACTGCCACTGATCCCCCTGAATCCAAAATGCACCTTGCCTCCTCGATGACGGCGAGGAGGGCGGTGTCCGTGCCCTGGCCAGGGCGAAACCCCGTTTGGGACCGACGCAGCAGATTATTCGATTCCAAAAACTGGGACAACTGAGCGTTGACCAGTTTTTCGGCAATTTTGCTGATGCCCGGAAGGAGCGAAATAGGTCTATAATTGGCTAGGTCGGAAGGGTCCAGTTGTTTTTTTTTTAGCAGGGCTTTGACTACCGCTCCCTTCCAGCTAGGAGGGACGATGCCTTGAGACAGAGAGGCATTGATCAGCTCCATAACTGGGGGAACAATCACCGGAGCGGCTGCTTTGAGAAACCTCATGAGTGCGGGATCTAGGGGGGAGCCACTTTTCATTTTGGCCAGGGTCTTTTCGTCTTCATCCGATGTAACCGCTCTAAAGGCATTAAGCAGTGGGCCAGGGGTGCTTACAGAACCGGTGTCAGGTGCTACCGTGTCCCCGCACGTTGGCTGACATGGCTGTGGGAGTGAGTCCAGGATGTTGGCGATTTTAGAGTCAAAGAATTTAGCTAGTTCTTTACTCCTGTCTGGAGTGGCCCTGGACAATGATGGGGGTTCAGGAATCTTTAGGAGTTCTTTGACGATGAGATAGGATTCTCTCGCGGAATTAGTGGCATTTTTTATCCTGTCGTCATAGTAGGAGGCTTTAGAGGTTTTCAGAGCAGCTTTATATGCTCTCACAGTCCTCCGGTATGCGTCTTTATTGGAGTGAAGCCAGTCCTTCCTCCACAATCGCTCAGCTTTTTTACATTCCTTGCGTAGAGCTATAAGTTCCGAGTTGAACCAGGGGGCTGAGCCTAACTTTCCGCTCTTATCTTCGCGAGTTTTTATAGGAATGATAGAGTCGAGTGAGTCGGAAATCCACTTCCTGAAGTTACTGTCAGCTATAACTGGGTTCCCGGTAGGTTCGGGGGTCGTTGATTCTAGAGCATTGGCCCAGTCCTTAATAGAGAGTCTGGACCATGCCCTATCCCGGGTATACGTGGTGGGTTTAGGAAGCTTCCTGAATTCTCCTGGTAGGAAGAGGGGAACCAAAAAATGGTCAGTCCAGGGGAGGGGGCATGCGGGTCTGGCCTGGAGGGTGCGGACATTTGTAAAGACTGGGTCTAGCAAATGACCCTTGATATGGGTCGCTCCGGTATTTGCTAGTTGGAGGCCGTAGGCAGCTAGATCTAGTGCCAGGTCAGCAGCCCCTGTGTCTAGGGGATCGTCAAAGTGGATATTGAGGTCCCCTAGCACAGTGAAGTTGGGAGTGGAGTGGGCCAGAGCTGATATAGAATCTAGTAGGGCGCTGGCAAAGGGGCCAAAATGGCCAGGGGGCGATACACCAGAATACCTGTCAACGAGGTTATCGGAGATAGACGGATGGTGAAATGGCAGCTCTCTGAGTCCTTGATGTGGGCATCGCTGATTCTGCACGGGAAATGGTCTCTATGCAGAATTGCCAGTCCGCCTCCTCTGCCACAGGGGCGTACCTGGGATTGGATAAGGAAGCCCTGGGGCAGAGCCATGACCACATCCGAGTCAGAGTGCGGTGTAAGCCACGTTTCTGTTAAAAACAGGATGTCTAGCTCATGGTCAACAAGCAAATGGTTAATGAGCAGGGCGTGCATGGGGAGCGACCTACAGTTCAGTCCTGCTAGTTTCAGGCCAGAGTGTGTAAATGGCCCTTGAGTCAGTTGTAGTTTGACCGGGGGGCAGATGGCACAAGTTGTGAAATTTCTACCTGAGTCATAAACATAGTTACAGTGTATGTTTTTTGTAGGTCTGAGACTTAGTAAGTCACGTCTCGAGTAACTCACCCTCTTGGTGTGCCCGTCAGGCATAGGTTCTGGCCCTGAGCCCGGTCGTGCGCGGACGGGCGCAGACGAGCTTGCCTTAGGCGCGCCTTTGGCGCGCAGTCGTCGCGCCCGCTGCGCTCGTCCGCTGCGCGTCCTGGGCATGCACATAATTGATGCTACTTCCGGTGAGGAGCGGGGGTGGCCTCAAAAGGGGGCGTGGCCTCCGGTTTCAGCGCGCTGGCGCCAAACAACAATCACTGGCGGTCTTACAGCAGCAATAAATCGGCTGCTTTTAACCACAGGCTGTTTAACAAAGCGTAAGTGTGTTTTAAAAATTTACACAGTATTCAGGGTGACACAAAAGTTAAAATAAGCACAGAGTCTCGCTCCCGGCTTCCGCCTCAGGAGCACAACAAACAGTTACCTGGCGCCTTAGATCGGCGTCTTAAGTATAGTTTGTGGGAGGGGGCGTGGCCTCGAAAGGGGGCGTGGCCTCCGGTTTCAGCGCGCTGGCGCTGGCGCCAAACAACAATCACTGGCGGTCTTACAGCAGCAATAAATCGGCTGCTTTCAACCACAGGCTATTTAACAAAGCGTAAGTGTGTTTTAAAAATGTACACAGTATTCAGGGTGACACAAAAGTTAAAAAAAGCACAGAGGCTCCAGCAAGGCTCAGGGGCGCCCTATGCCTAACATGCTGGGTCACTCTTTACGCCTTCTTCAAGCAGGCGCAGGGTTTTGACGCAGCATGGCCGTAAAAGTGACTCAGTGAAATCTTGTAGATTTCGCTGCATCACTTTTACGAGGCGTACCTGAGAGGGAACGCCCACCCTGCAGCAGAAGGCCCACATGAAACCTGACGCAGGTTTCATGTGGCGCAGGGCTTCAAAATGTGACGCATCTCCCTAGATGCGTCACATTGCGAATACGGAGCAACATGGCGCTTAGTTTACGCCGCCGCTGTGTCACAGAAGTAAAGCAACGGCGGCGTAAATGTGGTACAAGGGGCTTGTAAATCTGCCCCTGAGGACTTCTTGGCATGATTCAATTGGTGGTATTTCTTATACATTCCGTGTGAGAGATACGTAACTCTTTACTCATTTTAATCCCTGTGGACGATACTCTACTTTCAATATCGACGTGCAATAGAGGTTATGGTCTTATGGGGGTTGGTGGTGGATGGTATTCCATATTCGCCAGCTGTAGCCTAACTGGCACTCTGTAAAGTGTGGTAATTACTTGTGGTCAGAATCTTGCAGAATTAGCCTGTCCTAGTTGTCTGCATGGCTGTAAAAAGTATTACCACAGGTGTGCATGACCATAGTCATATACTAATGATACCAAAATTATAGCAAAACCATTCCGAAGCTGAATGTGAATGTTGTGAAGAATTGTCTGAGAATCTAAAAAATACATCTCTTAATTAAACACTCATAAAAGGGAGGTTGTGGTGCAGCATGGAAACCCGCCAGCATCTGTCAACAATCACTGCTGTTGTAAATTGTCTAAAAGCCACTATTGACTCAGAAATATTCTCTTACAGTGAATCATTCACTAGCTGATGGTGCTGAACAATCTTTTACTGCTACTTAAATAAAAATATAGTGCACGCAGTCCTACCATCAGTGCTGTATTACGTACAAACTTGTAAACAAGGACAGCTGAAATAATGTGATTCTAGGAATCTGTTGAGACTGACTTACTAGGCTGGATAGCAAGGAAAGTATGCCATTGTGGTTGCTATGAATTTTTGAAGTACCTACCAATAGCGGGAAGAAGAACATATAATACAATACGATTGCTATGATTGCGATAACAATGGAATGTTCAGCCAGAGTTGTTCTTATGTAAGCCATTACGAAGTACCAAACCTCGATCTTTGGATTAGGGACCCTCAAATTGAGCCTCAATCGGAAAAGGACTGAAGAACCTCTAAGACAACAGAAATGAATGCTGGAGTTGAAACTAATGCACAAATGGTCGAGGACCTTTACTCCCAGCATCACTGAGTGATGATCATTTTTTATTTCCATTGTTAAAGTGTGTTTGCTTGCTGCAAGATATGTTGCCATTTTGGGTCTTTTACTGCGCAAAGCAAACATAAAGTAGATGTAAAGTAACAAAAATGAATACATGTTATAAACCTACTGATTACCTTATTAACCTGCTCCCTGATGACAACACAGAATTCCATGTTTTCCTTTTTGTACCAGCCCCTCAGTTTGCCAGTTTGCCAGTAGTGCTGGAAAAAAGTATGAAAAAGGATAGCATGCATGCTCACTCTTGCCACGCTCATCCCTAAATGCCAACAAATGCCTTGAATACCTTATTTGGGTAGTACTACTATTAGTAGAGTACTTGCTCAGGCCACACAGTCTTCTGTAAGGTTTGTGTTTTTATGTGGCAATGGCCTCACTGCAGAATATTGCAAAATTATCCCGGTAGAGAGGAATGATTGGGGAGGAATAAATTACGGCTGCACATTGAGAAGCCTACTCTCTCCATTTGACTCTGTCTAACCAGGGAGATATTACAGTTCCTAGAGGGAGGGGAGAAACCTATGACGAGAGTAGTAAATGCTCACCCACGTGATCATTAAATACAGAGGGGCAGATTTATGTTAACTGGCGCATCCCGAGGAATGCGCCAGTTAACGTGCGCCACAGTGCGCCACAGCTACGCCACCCATGGTGCGCCGCAATTATAATGCGGCGCACCATGGTGCAAAAACGGCACAGATGCGTGACGCATCTGTGCCGGAAATGTGGCGCATTGCTGGAGTTGCGTCGCAAGCGCGACGCAGCTCCAGCAAGGCTCGGGGGTGCCCCATCTACACAATGCTGCATCAAGACCTATGCCTGCTTCAAGCAGGGGCAGGGTTTTGACGCAGCATTGGCCAGAAAGTGACTGAGTGAAATCTCATAGATTTCACTCAGCCACTTTCAGGAGGCGTTCCTTCGCAGGAACGCCCCCCCCCCCCCCCCCCTGTGCAGGAACGCCTCCTTATGGCTGTACAACGTGACGCATCTCCTAGATGCATCACGTTGTAAATAGGGCGCCTTGTTTGCGCCGCAGTTGCGTCAAATATAGTGACGCAATTGCGGAGCAAGGGCATCATAAATCTGCTCCAGAGAGAGGGTGAGCGTAAGATGTAAACTCATATTGCAACTAATGTACAGAAGAGATAGGCATGGAACAATGCACAATATTATATACACAGACATAAAAACACTACTGCAGCAAGAATGATGGCTGGTGTTGACAAAGGATGGGGATTGACACTAGACACGTTTCTCTGTCACTGCTTCCAGCGCACAATGCAAAGACATTCCCATGGTTTCTATTTGTTACATCGTTGCCAATAACAGCCCATGACTGCTCTCCAGTTTTTCTAAATTCCTCTGTTCATTTCCAAGTCGAATTACATCCTGTCCTGTGTTCTAGAAAATTGTTTCCTGAAGCACAACCCACGCGTTATTTATTCGTGCTTTTTAAGATCATTTGAGGAAACATTCTCGCCCAAAAGATGTCTAAATCACAGAATGATTTAAAGCTTTGCTATGTCCGTTACAGTAGGAAATTGTGGGGCATATTATCAAGGGGGTTTATCTCCGCTTTTTTGGCTTTAAAAGCCAAGAATGCGGAGATAAAATTATCTCCCTATTACCTAGCTGTCGCTAACACCAGTTAGCGACAGCTAGAAGGAGATAGCGACCATCCTGGCCCCCACTTTGCATGTCAATGATATTTATCACTAATGATATGCAAAGTGGGCGTGCCAAGATGTTAGCGACTGAAAACAGTCGCTAACATCGCTATCTCCTATTACCAACTTTTGGAGATATTTGCGCTAAGCTCAAATATCTCCAAAAGCTAACACCTGCCCTGAGCAGTTCTTAGCCATGTTATCTAATGGGAGGTGGATAACATGGCTAAGAGCATTAGCTCGGTAATGCATGAATATCGCTGACTTTCCAAATACCGACTCCAATAACTTGAGCTCCCCCGGAAAAGGGAGGGCGGGGACATTTTTATAAAAGCACTGAATCCCCAGCACCCAGGCCGGATGCCATGTCACCTCACTAAAATGGTGGCACAGCAAACAAAATGTCTGGTTTTATCCTCCGCATCCCCAGCCCAAAAAGCCCCCAATGAGCCCAATGGAGCTCTGGGCTGTGCTATGGTCCAAAAATCCCCTGGGGTGCAAGCCTGCCTATCAGTCGGCTGATCCCAAAACCCCATCGGGCCAAAGAGTGCACAGCACAGACCACAAAACACTCTATATGTGTGAAAAAGGCTGATTTATTGAACCATAAACTTAACCAACGAAACACCACTCAGAAAAGTCCCTGCCTGCCCCTGGCTTTTCTGATCCATCAACCTAGCACTTTAAGAATACTTTTTAATATTCAAGGACCTATCCAGGAGGACCTCCTTTATCTGTATGAGGTATAGCTCCATCCCGAAGCATGACAAATGCAGCCCATCATCCCTGAAAAAATAAACTGCCACATACCTCAGCTCGGGATGCTCCCCTCTGCCAATACCTTCCTTTGCATAAAATAATCTTGTATCCCTATTGATTTTTCTCTTAGCTTTGTTTATTGCTGCGGGTCTTTTAGCCCCCCTCCACCATCTCCTAGGCATGAACTCCGTCCAGATGATATAACACCCTGACCACTGCTGCTTGATCTCTAAAAGGTCCCTTTTCATCTGTTTCAATAGTTCCAACCCCTTGAAAACCACAAGGTCATTTTCCCCAAGTTAATGATCAAAACATCTGGATGAATGTTACCTCTAATCAACTCATGCCATCACATGTCACCCTTCCCCTTCCAAAGAATATAAAATAAAGATGTGTCCAAGCCAAGGTTCAAACCTTTCCCTTTTTTCATTTCATGGGGCTCAGCCCATTTAGCAAAAGAATGGCCAACTATCCAGATGGACAGCTCGGCTGCTGTTGCCCCCCCCCACTGCATGCCCCACCACAGCACCTGAAAAGACACATGCCTAAGTACATAGAAAACTATGCATCACCCAAAACCATCTCCCCCAAATTAGTGTATGTTTTGAAACAATCAGAAATCCATTAACCCTAGTGCATTATCCAGTCCTTCTCCCGGCCTGTTTTGCTGCATCCGTTGATACCCTGATCTGAAATGAGTGAGTACTATATTCACGCGGGGGCTCCCCATAAAATATCAAAGCTCTCTCATCACTCACAGCAGCTGCGCCACCGACACCATGTGCGTCAAACCCTGCAAACCTCGCCGCCCACATCCTGGAGCATACAACCCCCTAAAAGTACATCTCCCATCTCACCAAACATGCCCCGGTCCCATGTGGCTCCCATCACTACCCTCTTCCCTGCTCCCTTTTGGTCTGTCTTTGATTGTTTATTCTTCACTGCAACCAAGCCCTTCATACCCAGCAGTAGTTCTGATACCCAAAAAGCACCAAAATACATCCAAGACATTAAGGTAGAAAACAAAATTGTCTCCTTAGAATTCCTGTAGATCCTCATAATGAACTCTAACAAGAATAACAACAAAGCTTTAGATACCAGACTCTTAACCCACAACCTATCCCCCTTTTCTCTGAGCCAGCCTTCTAGAATACATCTGCCTAACTCACTCGCTGAGGGGGCATATCCCCCACCACAGCTTCCCCAAGAAAGGGATGCCTGCCAGCTTGCCTGCAATAGTGACCTTCGACAAGCCTCCATCAATCATTGACAAAATAAACTGTACAGCATTCTCTTCCCTTGCCCACATGCCTGTCCTCTTCTGAGCCCCACACTATGAATTTCCACCAAGACTGTTTATAAGCCCTCTGAGTGAAGACCTGCAACAACCCTTCCATCAATTTAAGCATCTGTTGTCTCCTATGGACCACATCCCTGCCGGCACAGGTGTCTTGCAGTTGTCCGCCTCCATGGCCAGACCATGGAACCTCTTGCACTGTGAACAAGACAAAGTATTTGCAATGTCATTATCCACCACTGGCACATGTCTGGCTTGAAAGAAAATACCATGTTTCAACCAACTGAGTACAAAAACTTGCATCAGCTTGAGTACCTGAGCATCCCTAGCAGATTGCGTATTCACCACTTGAAGCACTGCCATGTTGTCCAACCTAGATTTACCCTTCTTGTGTGCCAAATCTTGCTCCCACACTGTTTCTGCTACCACTAGGGGAAATAACTCCAAAAAGGCAATGCTTCTGCCCCTTCTTCTTCCAATGTGTTGTGGCCACACCTAAGCGCACCATCTGCCCTGCCAATACAGCCAAAAACCTCTAGCTCCTGGTGCATCTGAGTATATGTGTACATCCCATTCATATCCTTTCTGTGTCACCATTGGAATGCCATTGAAGTCTTCAAAAAATATGTGCCACATGCGTAAATCTTCTTCTGTCACTCCGGACAAGCGCATATGATGATGTTGCATCGTAAGGCTTGCCAATGACCTGCCCAATCTCCTACAAAATGTCCTTCCTGTTTGTACTACCCTACATGTGAAGTTTAAGGGCCCGATGTAGGTACCAAATACCGGTCGGAAACGGCTGATTTCGGCCGTTTCCGACCGGTATTTGGCCTACTGAGATGTAGGGGACCTTTTTTTGTCCGATTCGGTATTTTACCGATTCGGTAAAATTACCGAATCGCAAAAATACCGAATCGGTAATTTTACCGATTTTTTAAATTTGGGATGTAGGTGGGACTACTTTCAGTCCCACATGCCCTTCAGATTCGGTATTTTAACACCCAATCCAATTGGGTGTTAAAATACCGAATCCAGGTGTGCATGCACATGTGTGCATGCACACCTATGCCATGTGACAGACAGACATGCCCTTAGGGCATGTCTGTGTGCCACATGGCTCAAATGCCTTTTTTTGGGGTGCTGGAGGGTGTCAAAGTGACACCCCCTGCACCCTTGCACAAATCGGTAATTACCGAATCGGTAATTACCGATTCGGTAATGCCCATTGATTCCTATGGGCTTCAAGGCCCATAGGAAGCAATGGGGGATACCGAATCGGTATTTACAGAATCGGTAAATACCGAATCTTACAGATTCGGTATTTACAGAATCTGAAATACCTACATCTCCCCCCCTCTAATTTACCACTTCATAAATACCGATTCGGTATGATTCCGTATTTATGAAGTGGTAAATGTAGATTTACCTACATCGGGCCCAAGATGTCCAAACAGTAGCTGTACCTGCCTAACTGTCACTTTTCATCTAGCCAACATGTCGTCTATCAGCATCATCATATGCAACTTCTTTTCCATCAGTAGGTGTGACTCCATAGCCCAAGTCCAATTCAATGCCCAGAAATTACAACACCACACTTGGTCCTCGTGTCTTCTCTGGTGCCAAAGCCACCCCCAATCGCTGCATGAGCTTTTGGAAACTTTTCAACTGTTGTTGAAAGTCTGCTGAACCAGGTTGGCCCACTAGGAAGAAGTTGTCAAGGTAGTGTGTGACTTTCTCTTTACCTGTCTGCCGTGAGAAGACCCATTGCAAGAAAGAGCTGAAATGCTCAAACAAGGCACAGGATATGGAACAGCCCTTTGGTAACACTTTATCAACAAAAATGTGTCAGTCAAACTGTATATCTAGCAACTGAAAATCATCAGGGTGTACCAGCAGTAAACGGAGGGCAGACATTTTGTCACATTTTGCCATCAGAGCCCCTGTTCCTACCCTCTCCACCAATTCTCAAGCTACATCCACTGACAAATATGAAACAGACATCAAGTCCTCTGATAATAAATCATTAATTGAACAACCTTCCTGCCATGAGAGGTGCTGTATCAATCTAAATTTTCTAGGTTCTTTCTTGGGTACCACTCCAATTGGTGAAATTAACATTGCTCTCATAGGCCAATTTGTGAATGGGCCTTCCATACACCCCTCTTCAACTTCTTTAACGCCTTCGCTGCTAGGCCTCCCCCCTCTGCTAAGCCTTTTTTTGGCTATTTGGGGTAGTTTGCACTTAACTTTTTGACCACATAAGGTATCCATGCCAAATTTGCGTCCTTTTCTTCCAACATCAAGGGGATTCCAAAGATACCCAGGGTTTGTAGATTCCCCTCGAGGGGACCCCGAAATTAGCCAAAATACAGCTACATTTTGTTTGTTTTTTGAAAATTGGGAAAAAAGTGCTGCAAATGAAAGTGTCTGTTTTTTTTCCCTGGAAATGGTATCAGCAAAGGGTTTGTGGGGCTGAAATCACAATTTTCCCATCTTTCAGGGACTGACAGACTTTTTTCAGAAAACCAAGGGACATATTACCAAGGGGGGCGATAGGCAATTATCGCCGAATTAGCGGCGTTTTCGGCTGCTAAGCGGCGATAATTCTATCGCCCTATTAGCAAGCTGTCTCTAACTGATGTTAGCGACAGCTTTTAGGCGATAGCGAGCGGTTTGGGGCCCGCTTTGCATGTCAGCGATGTTTATCGCTAATGATATGCAAAGTGGGCGCACCCAACCAGTTAGCGACTGAAAGCAGTCGCTAACGTCGCTATCACCTATTAGCAAGGCAGGCGTAGAGTTGGAAATATTCGCGCTAAGCGTGAATATCTCCAAATACTAACACCTGCCCAGACCTGTACTTAGCCATGTTATCCAATGGGAGGTGGATAACATGGCTAAGAGCATTTCGTCGCTAATGCGTAAATATCGCTGTATTCTCAGCGATATTCACACATTTCGCCGCTATCGCTGGATATTTTAGCACAATAGAGAAAAATGATGCTAATAGTTTTCTCTGCTAACACATCCAGCGATAGGCAGTGATAAAAAAATCTTCGCTAAATATCGCTACTTGTTGGTAATATTGTAGTTTAGTTCCTATTTTCCCAATAGGCTCTGCGCATTGGAATAACATAAACAGCAGCTTAGACGTAGGACTGAGGTCATCTAGGTCTCTACTGACTATGTTAAACTTAATTTAGGTTTGCGCCAGCTAGCTCAGAGGTCACTGGAAACTTTCATGAATGAAAAAGGATGGATAACCTTCCCTCGCTCAGACAAGAAGGGATTCAGTTTCCGACTACCGCCTAAACATGACAACTTTGCTCCCTCAGAATAAGAGTATATCTCTAGAGTCGTGTGAAAACAATAGACAGATATTTCACTCAGTCAGCAGTGCATACTTAGGGCCTCATTAGGATCGCTGACGGACTTGCGTCCGTCCGCGACCCCAGAGCAGGAGGGAACCTCCGCATGGCATGCGGAGTTCCCTCCTGTGCAATTAGGATGTGACCGCCACCCTGGCGGTCACATCCTCTATTTTTAACATTGCGGCGGGTGCGGCTTCAAGCTGCACCCGCGGCAATGTTAAAAATGCAGGTGTTGCATTTGTATGCAGAAAGTGGCAGGCACCGCGCGGTGCCTGCCGCTTTCCGCATACAAATGCAGGGGGGTACCATAGGTACCCCCCATGTGCACCCCCATCCCCCTTCACCTAGGGGGCCCGCAACGGGCCCCCGCAGTGAAGTTACACATGATTTTCCACGGCGGAAAAGCTGCAGCGGAGAAGCATGTTTCCAGGCACATCCTAATCTGGCTGACGGTGTCTGAGAGACACCGTCACCAGATTAGTGCTTTCCCGCCGCGGTTGTAAGCCAACCGCGGAGGAAAAGCTGCGGACGGAAACCAGGACCCACCAGCCATCCTAATGTGGCGGTGGGTCTTTGGTGGGTCCGCTGCGGATTTTCCGCATCCTCCGGGCGGGCGGTGGCTTCCGCCGGCCCAGAGGATGCAGAAAATCTGCAATCCTAATTACCCCCTTAGTTTCACCAGAATGCAGAGAAATAGAGAGACGGTCGTTTTCGATAAAAGGTGTTATTTATTGAGCAGTCTTCTTTCTCATGCAAGAGAAATTAATTGCCACAATTGCAATACTTAAAGTAAAGTAAAGTGCGTACAGTAAAAGTAGTATTATGAAATAATACTGTAAAAGCATTGATACGGTTTCTTAGCCATATGATACTTTAAAATGGATAAAATATATACATACATAAATACATTGACTAAAGTACTCAACTGGTGCTTCTAACTACGCCTACCCCGGTGTACCTGACCTAAGCCTAATATGTGGGAAGGGACAAGTAAGTAGCGATGTTAAGTTAAGTTGGCTAAGATAATTTTGCCAAGAATCTGCATCAAGAATTCTCCTAAGGGTTTAGTCAGCTCTGTACCTTGGTAATAGAATGTGGGAGGTCTTGTATCTCTTTCCTCAGGACTAGATATTCCAGCAACCAGCAAGGGTAGGCTGGAAACACCGAAGCTGGATTTTCTCGGCTGGAGAAAAAGACATCGTCTCTCTCAGTGCGTTAAACAGGAGGGGCGGCTTCCGCGGGCACTCGGATCAGCTGGGCTCTCGGGCAAGTAGATGGCCGCTCTGCTCCAAACCACTGTGTGTTTGCTTAAGGCAACTGTTGGTATTTTATACCTGAAAGGTGCCGGGTTTGACGTAAGGTTGGACATAAGACGTCACCAAGAACTAACAGTTCTTGCAGGACTTCAGGAGTTTTTGTTCAAATCAAAACACAAGCAGGGGGAGTTTTCCCGGGCTGCTAGAGGCTTGGTTTGTTTAAAGAACGTGTTGTGCTTTCTAGGAGTCGATGGGAGTAGCAGTGCTGTGGTTTGGATTGCGTGGGCTATTACTGAATATGAATCTGATTCTTATGCCTTTGTTAGGACATTATTGATTATAACCTCACAAGGGCATAAATCGGGAATATTGGATTAGGGTCCTAGAGAAGAACACGACAATATGCCCCCAAGTATTTTTACACAGTTTTTGCATTTTACAGGGAATAAAATAGTAGCCTACTTTTGCTATTTTTTGTGCTTTCAACATTCTTCCAGTTAATGGTAGAAATGGGTATGAAAGCAATAATGGACCCTGGAGAGCTATACATTTCTGAAAAGAAGACAACATTCGGAATTCAGCAAGGGGGCCTTTGTGTAGATCCTTCAAGGTTTCTTTATAGAAACTAAGGGCCTCATTATGATTGCGGTGAATCCGCATACTCCGGGCCGGCGGAAGCCACCCCCGTCCCGGAGTATGCGGATTCACAGCTGCAGCCACATAGTACACCCACCGCCAGATTAGGATGGCGGTGGGATTGCGGATGGACCAGCGGCGGACTGCAGGTACGTCCGCCACTGATCCACGGGGAGGGGAGGGCTATTTGGTGACGGTGTCTGCAAGACACCGTCAGCCAAATTAGGATTTGCACGGAGACATGCTTTTCCGCGGCGGCTTTTCCGCCGTGGAAAAGCATGTGGACTTTGGCTTTTGGGGGCCCGTTGCGGGCTCCCAGGGTGTCGGGGGTGGGGGGTGCACATGGGGGGTACCTATGGTACCCCCCAACATTTACAGGCACAAAGCGGCAGGCACCGCGCGGTGCCTGCCTCTTTGTGCATGTAAATGTAATACATGCATTTTTAACATTGCGGCGGGTGCAGCTTTAAGCTGCACCCGCCGCAATGTTAAAAATAGAGGATGTGACCGCCACCCTGGCGGTCACATCCTAATCTGCATGGAGGGACCGCCGCTGCCCCTGCGGACGGTCCCTCCGTCTCTATGGTGGCGGACGGACTCAGGTCCGTCCGCCATCATAATCGGCCCCTTACAGTTGAAAATAGGACAAATTGAAAATGAGTTGAAAAAAACAGCCATTTGTGCCAACGTTTTCAGCTGTAACTTCTTCTAATCTGGACAGATGTTTGAAAGCAATATACCATTACATCTGTTAGAACTTTTTGGTTGTGAGGATATATTGGACTTGTAGGTTCAAGAACCTGACGAACTCAGAGCCAATAACTGAGCAGCGTCTTGCAATGCTTCTTTATTGTGTATTGGGTATATAGCAATTAATTGGGGAAAATATATATAGTGAAAAATCTGGATGAAAGACACCCATGTATTTCTGAAATTGGGACAAAATATAGAGTTTGGAAACAGTAGCTATTTTCACCTTTCCGAAATTGGGAGTACCCATACTAGCATGAATATTATAGGACATTTTTCAAAATTACTTCTTTTTTACACATTGTCTTCCATTTGGTAGGCAGAAATGCATTGAAAGTCAATAGGTAATAACAGTTGCTCTACAATTCTGTGTTTTACTAAGTCTCCCGATAAAAAAGGTACCCCAGTTGTGGGGGTAGGCCTAGTGCCCGTGTCAGGAAACGGCTCAAAACGCAACACAGACACACAGTGAAAACTGACCCTATATTTGCAAGTGCCATGCGGTAGATTTTGAAGCATAGCTCTGCCGACACCTAGGGAAATGTAGCAAAACTATACATTTTCAAATACTAGACACCCAGGAGAATACAGGATGGTGTGAGTTGTCTGGCTCTCACCGGGTTCTGTTACCCAGAATCCCTTGCAAACCTTAAACTTTGTAAAACAACATTTTCCTCACATGTCCGTGGTGTAAAGGTCTGGAATCTGCATGGATCCACAAAAATACAACCACCCCGCATTCACCAAAGTTTCCCGAGAAAAATGGTACCTCACTTGTATGGGTAGGCCTAGTGCCCGCAACAGGAAACAGACGAAAACACAACGTGGAAACACCACATTTTCTCAGTGAAAACTGACCCTTTTTTTGCAAAGTGCCCAACTGGAGATTTTAAACACTAGCTTTGCCGGCACCTAGGGAAACCTAGCAAACCTATACATTTTTGAGAACTAGGCACCTAGCGGGATCCAGGATGGGGTGACTTGTCTGGCTCACAGCAGGTTCTATTACCCAGAATCCCTTGCAAACCTCAAACTTTGTAAAACAAACTAATATTTAACTCATATTTCTGAGGTGGAAAGTTCAGGAACCTGTGTGGATCCACACAATTCAACCCATCCACATTCCCCTAAGTCTTCTGAGAAAAATGGTATCTCACTTGTGTGGGTGGCCTAGTGCCCCGACAGAAAACAGCCCAGAACGCAACATGGACACACCACATTTTCACTGTGAAAATGGACCCTTTTTTGCAGTGTGCCTAGATTTTAAACCCTAGCTCTGCCAGCACCTAGGGATACCTGTAAATTTTTACAAACCAGACACCCAAGGGGAATCTAGGGTGGGGTGACTTGTATGGCTCCCACCAAGTTCTGTCACAGAGAATTTGAATTTGAATTTAAAATTATTTGTTCAGCGCACTTTTACCCAGCGGTTTCATGGCGCTATGTGTGATGCAATGGACGGTAGCAGCTGGGAGAGGTTTAGGCAGTATAGGCTTGAAAAAATAAGAAGGTTTTAAGATCCTTCCGGAACTGAGGGTAGGAGGGAGATGTTTGGAGGGCATCAGGGAGGGAGTTCCAAAAAGCTGGAGCAAGGACAGCGAACTTTGCTCCACCCGCCCTCTGTTTTTTAAATGGAGGAGTGGCTAGGAGGGCCAAGTGGGAGGAGCGGAGTTCTCTGCCTGGGAGATAAGGCTTAATAGCAGAGCATATGAACTCGGGGCGGTGCCCGACCTTGCCTGGAAGGTGAGGCAGCCAAGTTTAAAAAGGGCGCGCTCTTTCACCGGCAGCCAGTGCAGTGCTTTAAGTAATGGAGTGGCCCGGTGAAATTTAGGTAGGCCATGAATCAGGCGAGCTGCCTGGTTCTGCACCAGCTGCAGGTGGTGGATCGCATAGGCGGGGGCCCCGTTGTAGATTATGTTGCCATAATTGATCCACGATAGTACCATGGCCAGCATAATAATTTTTAGAGCAGGAGGGAGAAAAAAACGAGAGACTTTCCTGATTACTCTGAGGGAAAAAAAACAAGAGGAAACCACTGAACCAACTTGTGAGTGGACAGAGAGTTGTGGGTTTAAGAAAATCCCGAGGGTTTTAACTTTGGGTACCAGAAGTGGGGGGACACCAAGGGACGGGGGCCAAAAGGAGGGGGACCACGGACTGCAACCACCTATGGTCAAGACCAACTCGGTCTTGTCCGGGTTGAGTTTAAGGTGGTTGCAGTTCATCCAGTCCTGGATGAGCTTCATGGTTGTCTGAACATTTTGAGCAGATGAAGGTGAGTGGGAGAGGTTAAAGATTAGCTGAAGGTCATCGGCGTAATTAAACACCGTGACCTCCAGCTGCTGTAACATAAAAATGAGGGGGTATATGTATAAATTAAACAAAAGAGGGGAAAGCGACGATCCTTGGGGGACCCCGCACTCTACCTTGCAGGAGGCTGCGGCGAAGCCAGCCAGATGGACCGCTTGAGCTCTCTCAGCTAGAAAGGACTCGAGCCATGAGAAGGCCAAGCCCTCTATGCCCGCCGCCCTGACACGGTTGAGGAGGATGCAGTGGTCCACCGTGTCAAAAGCGGCGGACAAGTCCAGGAGTATCAGAGCTTGCGGAAGGTTGATGTCAATACCTTCTCGCAGTGTGTCCATTACCGAAATCACCACCTTCTCCGTAGAGTGCAGGGGGCGGAAGCCAGCTTGACAGGGAGAGAGGCAATGATTTGCCTCTACGTGAGTGCTAAGGGTGGACGTGATATGGGTTTCAAGGATTTTTGCTAGATAGGGCAGAAGGGAAATGGGACGGTAGTTGGAAGGGGCAGATGGGTCGGCGTCAGGTTTTTTTATGATGGGAATGACAACCGCCGATTTATGAAAGCTGGGGACTGTGCCGTGTTTGAGTAAATCATTAAGCAAGGTCAAAGGTGGGATAGGGCAAGCCAGATAGATTTCCCTAAGGATATGAGCTGGGGCAAAATCCAGGGGGAAGCCTGATTTTACCCGACGGAGCAGTGGAGGGAATGTATCGTTGGTTAACAGCGGAAAGGCGGTCAGTTTAGTGGCTGTAGGGGGTGGGGAGGGATTGACAAATGTAGGGGAAGGCAGGGCAATGTTAAGTTTGATTTTAGCAACTTTATCAATGAAAAACTCATTGAGCGAGTTGCAAAGGGTCTGGGAAGGGGGGATGGTGGCCGTGGTTCTGCTGGATGATGCCAGTTCATGGACGGTGGAAAAAATTTCCTTCGAGTGAGACTCTGCTGCCAATATCCTGTTCGTGTAGAACTCAGTTTTAGCCTCGAGGATGCCTTTTTTATAAGTTTGTAAAACAGACAAGTAGGTAGTCTTAAGCTCGAGGCTGTATGATCTTCTCCAGGCTCGCTCGGCTCTCCTTACAGCTAGTTTCTTTTCTTTTAAGTCTGGGGTGAACCAGCGATTGGCCGCATGAGCCCGCTTGACTGTAATTCGCCTTAGGGGGGCAAATTCGTCACCTGCCAGGGTCAGCCAGTTGTTAATGGCCGTCAGCTGGGAAGTAGCTGCAAGGCCTGAAAGGTCAGGACTGGTTTTGGCCAGGGTCGAGCAGAGAGAAGGCAAGTCGATTTTGCCCCATTTTCTAACCCAGATGTTCTTGGGGAGCTGTGGTTGGGCCGTAGGAGCTAAGGCGAGAGAAAAGGTGATAATGGAATGGTCTGACCAGGAACAGGGAGATATAGTAGGGGATGTGGACGGGACGTTCAGAGCCCAAATTTGATCTAACGTATGACCATGTGTATGAGTGGAACTGTGAACAAGTGAAGAAAAGTTCAGGCTAGTCATGAGGTTAGTAAACTCTTTGGATTGGGGAGTCTCGGCAGGGTCATTGGGCCAAAAGTTAAGGTCCCCTAGCACTAGTACTGAAGGATTATTAATCACCAAGGTGGCCAGGAGAGTCTGGATGCTAGGGAGAAAGGAAGGAGTTGGTTGGGGGGGCGGTAAATTAGAACAAAGGTGAACGGAGCCTGGTGAAAAGTTGAATGAGCTACAAGGCATTCTACGTCTGGAATAGGGGGGAAAGGAAGAATTTGAAAACTGAAGTCGGTACAAGCTATTAGGGCCACTCCTCCGCCCCGTTTATCTTCTAGGCGATCCGCCCGAATGGCGGAATATGCAGTTGGTAAAGCGGCTAGCACGTTGGGCAGGAAGTCGGCCTTGAACCAGGTCTCTGTCAGAAATAAGAGATCTGGTTCATGAGAGTCGATGTAATCGAATAGTTCGTATTGGTGGTTGACCGCAGACCTAGTATTTAGAAGTGTGGCCGAGGTGCTAAATTCTGGAGCAAGGGGGGTAGGAAGTAACGGAGGGGCAAAGGGGGGCATAATTGGTGACGTAGTAAGGTGAGATACAATCCTAGGGGGTAGCGAAGGAGGGGGGTGTACAAGCCAAGATGCATCAGAAGGGTAGTTGTTGAGGGATCAATAATGCCTGGTGACCAATATGAGCAGAGCAGAGAGGGTGAATACCTGGTATATCGGGCAGCGTCTCGTGCCCCTGGCCCCGGCCGGCCGCGGACGGGTGCAGACAGGCTTAACTCAGGCGCAACTCCGGCGCGCCTCCGTCGCGCCCGCTGCGCTCGTCCGCTGCGCTGCCTCATACCGCCCGTTTAAATAGGGGCGGAGCGGCGGGGGAGTGGCAGGGCTGGGATAGAGAATTGAGCCCAAGCAAAGATGGCGCCCGCTGCCTCTGGGAGCCCGCGAAACACGATCAGCCCCAGCCGGCAGCTCACCCCTAAGAGCAGAAATCACATTAGCACCTGCATAATTTTTAAAAAGATTAGTGACAGTGATTAAAAAACAATGAGCAATGAAATAGCGCCTCCGCTCGCAATCAGCGGGGCGAAATGCGTAGAATGATGACAGGCTCTCCTAAGCGCTGACCAGTCTGCCCACTGCCACCGGGCCACTGGCAAACACGAGGGAGAGGGGAAACGCGCTCCTAAATAGGGGCGGAGCGGCGGGGGAGTGGCAGGGCTGGGATAGAGAATTGAGCCCAAGCAAAGATGGCGCCCGCTGCCGCTGGGAGCCCGCGAAACATGATCAGCCCCAGCCGGCAGCTCACCCCTAGGAGCAGATATCACATTAGCACCTGCATAATTTTTAAAAAGGTTAGTGACAGTGATTAAAAAACAATGAGCAATGAAATAGCGCCTCCGCTCGCCATCAGCGGGGCGAAATGCGTAGAATGATGACAGGCTCTCCTAAGCGCTGACCAGTCTGCCCACTGCCACCGGGCCACTGGCAAACACGAGGGAGAGGGGAAACGCGCTCCTAAATAGGGGCGGAGCGGCGGGGGAGTGGCAGGGCTGGGATAGAGAATTGAGCCCAAGCAAAGATGGCGCCCGCTGCCGCTGGGAGCCCGCGAAACATGATCAGCCCCAGCCGGCAGCTCACCCCTAAGAGCAGAAATCTCATTAGCACCTGCATAATTTTTAAAAAAGTTAGTGACAGTGATTAAAAAACAATGAGCAATGAAATAGCACCTCCGCTCGCCATCAGCGGGGCGAAATGCGTAGAATGATGACAGGCTCTCCTAAGCGCTGACCAGTCTGCCCACTGCCACCGGGCCACTGGCAAACACGAGGGAGAGGGGAAACGCGCTCCTAAATAGAGGCGGAGCGGCGGGGGAGTGGCAGGGCTGGGATAGAGAATTGAGCCCAAGCAAAGATGGTGCCCGCTGCCGCTGGGAGCCCGCGAAACACGATCAGCCCCAGCCGGCAGCTCACCCCTAAGAGCAGAAATCACATTAGCACCTGCATAATTTTTAAAAAGGTTAGTGACAGTGATTAAAAAACAATGAGCAATGAAATAGCGCCTCTGCTCGCAATCAGCTGGGCGAAATGCGTAGAATGATGACAGGCTCTCCTAAGCGCTGACCAGTCTGCCCACTGCCACCGGGCCACTGGCAAACACGAGGGAGAGGGGAAACGCGCTCCTAAATAGGGGCGGAGCGGCGGGGGATTGGCAGGGCTGGGATAGAGAATTGAGCCCAAGCAAAGATGGCGCCCGCTGCCGCTGGGAGCCCGCGAAACATGATCAGCCCCAGCCGGCAGCTCACCCCTAAGAGCAGAAAGCACATTAGCACCTGCATAATTTTTAAAAAGGTTAGTGACAGTGATTAAAAAACAATGAGCAATGAAATAGCGCCTCCGCTCGCAATCAGCGGGGCGAAATGCGTAGAATGATGACAGGCTCTCCTAAGCGCTGACCAGTCTGCCCACTGCCACGGGCCACTGGCAAACACCAGTCTCTTGCAAACCTCAAACTTTGTTCAAAAAAACACATTTTCCTCACATTTCTGTGGTTGAAAGTTCTGAAATCTGCATGGATCCACACAATTCCACAAACCAAGCAGTCCCCAAAGTCTTCTGATAACAATGGTACCTTACTTGTGTGTGTAATCCTAGTGTCCGCAACAGGAAATGGCCCAACAAGCAACATGGACACACCACATTTTCACAGTGATCATTGACCCTTTTTTTGCATAGATAGATGTAGATTTTGAACCTTAGCTCTGCCGGCACCTAGGAAAACAAAGCAAACTTATACATTTGTGAAAGCCAGACACCCAGGTGAATACAGGATGGGTGACTTGTCTGGCTCTCACCAGGTTCTGTTACCCAAAATCCCTTCGAAACCTCAAACTTTGTCATAAAAATGCATTTTTCACACAAATGTGTGGTGGAAAGTTCTGGAATCTGCGTAGATCCACAAATTTTCTACCACCCAGCATTCCCCCTGGTCTCCTGCTAAAAATCGTACCTCACTCGCATGGGTGGGTCAAGTACCCACGACAGGCAAGGGCCCAAAATGTATTGAAGAGACATCAAAATTACCTACATGGTGATGTCTCTCTTGTGGATCCCAACAAGTTATCTTACCCACAATGTCCTGCAAAACTCAAAATGTGAATGTCCCATTTCCTTGCATTACTCTGCCAAAATGTTCACGCTTCAGAAAGAAACAATGAATTTCCTACCACCCAGCATTTCCCCAAGTCTCCCGATAACATGCGTACCTCACTTGTGTGGGAGGACAAGTACCCGCGGCAGGAAAGGGGTCAAAACTTATTGTAGATATATCAAAATTACATATTTTGAAAGGACCTGGTTTTGCAAGGGGGTCACCTGGGTTTTTGGCCTCAGGCTCAGCGGCCATCTTGGGGAACCTACCAAACCCACACAAATTTTAAAAACTAGTATCCTGGGGAGTCCATCGAGGTATGGCTTGCTTAGACCTCCTGTTTTCCTACTCAGAATCCGCTGCAAACCACAAATTTAGCTGAAAAAATACAAATATTCTCATATTTCTGTGTGGGAAAGTTCTGGAATCTGCGTGGATCCACAAATATCCTACCACCCAGGGTTCCCCAGGTCTCTTGATAAAAATGGTACTTCACTCGCGTGGGTGGGTCAAGTACCCGCAACAGGCAAGGGCCCTAAACGTATTGAAGATACATCAAAATTACCCATCACATAACAAGCTAATTTTGGAACGGGGTCACTTGGAATTTTGGCTTCGGGCTCAGCTGCCATCTTGGGAAAACTACCAAACCCACAAACTTCTTAGCACTAGACACCCCGGGGACGCCAGCGAGGTATGGCTTGCGTGGGTCGGCAAGGTGATTCCACACCAAAATATGTGGAAAATTTGTTTTTTTCAGCTACATTTGAGGTTTACAGGGCATTCTGGGTAGGAAAGCATTGGGGGATTCATGCAAGCCATACCTCGCTTGACTCTCCCTGGTGTCTAGTTTTCAGAAATGTGTTGGTTTGGTAGTTTTCAAAGATGGCCGTCGAGCCCAGGGAAAAAAACCCAGGTGACCTCCCTTGCAAAACTAGGTTTTTTTGTGATAGGTAATTTTGATGTCTCCTCAATATGTTTTGGGCCTTGCCTGTCGTGACACGAGTGAGGTACCATTTTTATCGGGAGACCTGGAGGAACGCTGGGTGCTAGGGAATTTGTGGACCCACGTAGATTCCAGAACTTTCCCACACAGAAATTTGAGAAAATATTTTTTTTTCAGCTAAATTGGAGGTTTGCAGGGGAGTCTCTGTAGGA
This sequence comes from Lissotriton vulgaris, assembly GCF_964263255.1. Lineage (NCBI taxonomy): Eukaryota > Metazoa > Chordata > Amphibia > Caudata > Salamandridae > Lissotriton > Lissotriton vulgaris. Next base: position 393,383,023 of record NC_141693.1, read on the forward strand.
AAATGTTGGGGTCCCCACCCAAGCCATACCTTGCTAGACTTCCCCGAGTGTCTAGTTTTGAGAAAAGTGTGGGTTTGGTAGTTTCCCAAGATGGCCGCCGAGCCCGGGGCCAAATAACCAAGTGACCCCCTTTGCGAAACCAGGCTGTTTTGTGATAGGCCATTTTGATGTCCCCTCAATACGTTTTGGCCTTTACCTGTTCTGGGTACCTGGACAACCCATGCAAGCGAGGTACCATTTTTATTGGCAGACCTGGGGGAATTCTGGGTGGTAGGGAAGTTTCTCACACAGAAATTTAAGGATTTTTTTATTTTTACAGCTAAATTTGATGTTTGAAGGGGTTTCTGGGTAGGAAAACGTTGGGGAGCTCATGCAAGCCATACCCCGGTGAACTCCCCGGGGTGTCTAGTTTTCAGAAATGTGTCGGTTTGGTAGGTTTCCAAAGATGGCCACCGAGCCTGGGGCCAAAAACTCAAGTGACCCTCCCTTGCAAAACCAGGTCCCTTCAAAATAGGTCATTTTGATGTATCCACAATAAGTTTTGAGCCCTTCCCTGCCATGGGTACTTGGCCCACCAACACAAGTGAGGTACCATTTTTATCTGGAGACTTGGGAAAATGCTGGGTAGTAGGATATGTGTTGTTTCTTTCTGAAGCGTGACAATTTTGGCACAGTAATGCAAGGAACATGGGAAAGTCACATTTTGAGTTTTAAATGACATTGTGGGTAAGATAACTTGTTAGGATTCACAAGCGAGACATTACCATGTACTCCGATGGGTGTTTAGTTTACGAGAATATCTAGAGTTGGTAGGTTTTTCTTAGATAGTATGTACACCTTGGTAAAGAGACAAAAAAGACAAATATTACTGCACAACATCTATTCCTCAAACACACCCACATACTGGTTGGATTTGGCACAATGTCAAGTGGTGTTTCGGTATAAAACATTTTATTTACAAGAGATTTCAAAAAAATAAAACGCACTGTTAATAATCAAAAGGACAAAAGACTGAACCAGTGACTCCCAGCTCGTGAGCCGTATAGCCGCGTCAAGGCCCTAACCGCTTTACAGGCCATTCACACACCTTTCGTACGTGATACACACAAGACCATTCACACCACCAGGCGCGGAACAACACATTATAACATTCACAAAAAGGGACAAGGGACACCCTGCTTGAGAAAGACAGAAAAGACAAATATTACATTACAACTATGCATTCCTCAAGCACACATACATACCGGTTGGATTTGGCACAAGGGTGAGGGATGGTTCAGTATATACAATTGTATTATTAAGAGATTTCACAAAAATGAAATGCACTGTTAATAATTGAAAAGATGAGAAACTAAACCCTTGACTCACAGCTTGTGAGCTGTAAAGCCTCGACAAGGCACCAACCTCTTTACAAGCCATTCATACACCTTTCATAAATGTGAAACATACAAAAGCATTCACACCGCCAGCCACGGACCCATCACATTACAAACTCACATCAGCAGACAGCTCCATTCAAGGATCCATCACTTTCACACGATCACATGCCTGACACAGCAATCACAGCAGCTGATGGATTGCATGGACTGGCATTTGGCTACCAGTGTGTGTAGTGACCAGCAGCAAGTCACTACACACACATCGCCAGCCAAGCGCCATTCCACACACACCGCCAGCCAAGCACCAATTCACACACACTGCCAGCCAAGCGCCAGTCCATTCACACCGCCAGCCAAGTGCTAGTCCATGCACACCTCCAGCCAAGTGCCAGTCTACGCACACGGCCAGCCAAGCGCCAGTCAACACCCACTGCCAGCCAAGCACACGTCCACGCACAGCACCAGCCAGCACCAGTCCACGCACATCGTTATCACATTTAGGTTGTTTTATACAAAAAAGAAAACACAAACAAATGGTGAATAGATACAAATCTACAGTAAGGGTGGGCGTAGTGGCCGTAGTGGGGCTTCGCAAAGCTACGCGAAGAGGGCAAAAAACTACGCCCACCCACGCACTTAGCGTAGCCGCACTACGCGCCACCCGCCTCCCTCCCGCCCTCCATAAATGCTTAAATTACCTTAAAAATGAATTATAAAACCACTTACCTTGTCCGCTGCATCCCCGGGGCTCCCTCTCGTCATTGCGCCGCCGGCGTCTTAGATACTAATGCGCATGCGCGGCCACCACAAGAGAACAGCAACTTTTTAAAAGTTCTCTTCTCAAACACAGGATTAAAAAGCAACCTTTCCTAAAAGATGTGTTATTAAATTAAGAGTTCAGGGATACCAGACTTTTATGTCCTATCTTGCTCCTATGGGAAGATATGCTGGTAGCCACTGTAGCCAGCATTCCCCATGATAGTCTTTGGGGCAAGATAGCCTTACAATAGTGAAAACGAAAATGGCTGTAATTCACTACCAGAGCATGTCACCTGCACAAGCACAATCTCTACCTTTCACATACACTTCACCCTGCCCAAGGGGGTACATTGGGCCTTTCATAGGGGTGACCAATGTGTACAAAAAGGGAAGGGTTAGGCCTGGTCAGTTGGGACACTGGGCTGGAGGACATGGCAGTTCACAGACTCCACACAGGCACTGCGGTGGCAGGCCTGAGACACCATTTTAGGGCTACTCATGTGGGTGGCACAATCAGTGCTGCAGGCCCACTAGTATCATTTGTTATCACCAGCCCTGGCACACTCAGTGCACTTTACTAGGGACTTCTTGGTGACACAAATATGCCAATCATGGATAACCAATCACAATAACAATGTACACAGTGAGCACTTGCACTTTCAAGCTGAACAGTAGTGGCAAAGTGCCCAAAGCATCTAAACCAGCAAAAACAAAATCCAGCACAGCATCAAAAATACAGGAGGTAGAGGCAAAAAGATAGGGGGAAACCACGCCAAAGATGCCAGGTCTAACAGCAATGATATCCCACTAGAAAGAAAAAATAAAACCAATTACTCACAAGACAACAAAATACACATCGAGCACAAATGCAAAAAGATTTTGACACTCAAAAAACAGAAGCCAAACCTACTGCTACTATTGGAAAGGGGCGACCATTCGGTCCCACCGAACGTATGGTAGGGGGCCCGGATCCCCCCGGGAAACCATTTTGGGCAGGGGGCGTGTCTCGGCTGGTATGCCCGAAGCGGCGTAGCCGGGGCGCGTCTTTTCCCGCCCAAGAAGGGTTGTCCTAGACACCTACACCGTTGGCCACGCCCCGTAGGCGTACCAGAGGAGGGTACACGCCCTCCCGAAGAGGAATAAAAGGAGCAACAATCCAAAGAAGCATCCTCTTGTTCCTGTGCTTGGAAGCTGCACCCTCTCGTTGCACGTGAGCCCTCGACGGAACAAGGAGCAATTTTGAGAACTTGTAATTTTTGTGCTTTTCTTTCAGCGTCTCCGAACCTTTGGATCCAGGACCTCGTTGCGCAGCTAGGACCGAATATCCGACAACGATGCCTGGCAAGAGGGCCGGAAAGAAGGCAGGGACTGAACAGATGCTTCGCATGTTGATGAAGGATATGGCGAGCATGAAAAAACAGATGGCGGCAATGAATAATACGGGCAGGCCGAAGAAAGTCATCGGGCCAGCATTGCCGGGAGTAGTCCCCGCTGGGAGAGGTAAAAGGGCGAGGAATAGGGTGGCAGGGGGGGAGGCCCGGTTCCCGAGTCACCCCCGACAAGCCCCGTTAGTCCTGTGGAGGCCCCAGTTCCGATACCGGATGCGGGCCAACCGATCCCTGTTGTAGTTATGCCCACTAACGAGGAGGACATGCCTCCGGAATTGGCCGCCCAGTTAGCAGCATGGCTCGGAAAAAGTACCGAGGGTACGACGGCGCCAGGAGACACGGCCGAGGAGGCCAGGTTACTAATGAAGCAGTTGCGGCAATCGCGAGATGCCGCAAAGGCGAATCTCCCTCTTGTCCCCTCACAGGTTCCTCCAGAACGACCGGCGGCTGGCGTTGGAAAAACAGCGGGACCAGCTTTGGATTCGGGTAAGCAGCCATTGCCAATGGCAAGGGAAGGGATGTTACCTTCAAGAAGGGAAAAGGTGGTCCAACATATTCCGCTGGCCACAAAGGAATTGATTTGGGCTGATAAGTATGTGAATATGTTTTCTCTCCTGACTGATCATCACGAGGTGGAGTATGTTAAATCTCAGAAGGATTTATGGCACCCGAGTGTGTGGCGTGCAAAAATGGCGGGTTTCAGGGTTGATGAGACAATCTCAAATTGGGCCAGGGCATTTGCGATGTTTACTGCGATCATGGGGGAACGTAGGCCCGAGGTATTGTCTGAATTAGCCTGCTATCAGACACGTATAATGGAGTTCTATGACACGTATGAGGGTGATGTATGGATGGGTTATGATAGTAAGTTTCGTAAGGCCAAGGAGCACGATTCATCTCTGACGTGGGATTGTCTTGACTCCATATCTTGGCAGAAGCAGCTCCTGCCGGGCGCGACAAATTCGTCTTCGCTTGGCGGGAATGGGTCGGCGCCCTCCCGCCATCAATCGGCGGCGCCCTTTCGGACAGGCCCGCAGTTGACCACCAACCGAGGAGTGGTGGGAACGGGGGTAGAAAAGGGGTTTGTTGGAACTTTAACAGAGGCAAGTGCACGAGGCCACAAGGGACATGCAAGTTCAGGCATGAGTGTGCGGGGTGCGGACACTCTTCACACCCCGAGACTTCGTGCAGAGCCAAAAATGGTGATACAGGGGGTAAGGGAGGGGCCAAACAGGTCTAATGTCGACCACGGGGCTTCGCTACCTACCCCCGTAGATATCATGGCAATGATCCCCTAGCTGAATGAATACCCTGATCATGTCTCCGCCGGGGTGTTGCGGGACGGCTTCTCGTATGGTTTCCACATCCCGGTGGGGGATTTTCGGGGGGAATCACTGTGTAAAAACCAACTGTCGGTTCTGCAGAATACGGCGGTGGTGGAAACTAAGATTGCAAAGGAGGTTGCCCGTGGCCGGGTGGCCGGCCCATATAGGCACCCGCCAGTCGCTAATTTCGTTTGTTCACCGTTGGGAGTAGTCCCCAAGAAGGACCCGGGTGAGTTTAGGTTAATTCACAACTTGTCCGCTCCTAGGGGTCTTTCGGGGAACGGTGCGATTGATCCAGGAGTTTGTTCGGTGCGGTACGCATCCTTTGATGAGGCCGTCGCCATGTTGAATCGCCTGGGGCCCGGTGCGCTGATGGCAAAATCGGATATCGAATCAGCGTTCCGGTTGCTCCCGGTACACCCTCATGATCAGCGTCTGTTAGGTTTTATGTTTCAAGGACGCTACTACATGGATAGATGTATGCCAATGGGTTGCTCCATCTCTTGTGCTTATTTTGAGAAATTCAGTTGTTTCCTGCAATGGGCGTTTACCAGAGCTACGGGCTATGCACAGGTTATGCATTACCTAGATGATTTTTTGTTCTTGGGGCCAGCCGGTGACACGGAATGTGCACAGGCTTTATTGGAATTTTGCAACCTCATGAAGCGGTTCGGCGTGCCATTGGCACCAGGGAAGACGGTGGGACCATCTACTTCACTCGAGTTTCTTGGAACTGAGCTCGATTCAGTGGAGGGATGCTTCCGTTTGCCGAGGGACAAAGTAATGAAATTCAGGGCTTCTCTGGAATTGTGCATCAGCAAAGAAAAAGTAACTCTCCATCAGTTGCAACAAGCAGTGGGCCAGCTTAACTTTGCCCTTAGAGTAATGCCAATGGCCCGTCCCTTTTCCCGCTCTATTGCGCAAGCCATGGTCGGTCTCAAAGAAGGACACCATCGCACGAGACTGTCTGCAGAGGTTCGCCAGGATATGCGCATATGGTTGGCATTTCTGGCGGATTTCAACGGTCGAGTGGTGTGGCGCAAGCCACCAGCATCCTCGGACGAGCTGGGCTTGTGGACCGATTCGGCAGGGAGCGTTGGATTTGGCGCCATCTTTGGTAATCGATGGTCGGCGCAAACATGGCCGACGTGGTGGCACACCAGTGGGCTCACAGGTAACATTGGGTTTCTTGAGTTGTTCCCCATTTTTGTGGCTCTGAAGGCATGGCCGGACGAGTTCCGTGACTGCTCAGTGGTGTTTTGGTCCAACAACATGACCGTAGTTGAATGCATAAATAACCAGGCAGCACGCTGCAAGTGGATATTGAGATTATTGAAGGAAATTGTACTACTTTGCATGAGACTGAACGTTCAGTTTAGGGCGAGGCACGTGCCGGGTGTGCTGAATCATGCGGCTGATGCGCTCTCTCGTTCCCACATGCAGGCCTTCAGGGGTTATCTACCCTCCGCGGACCTAGTGGCGGCACCATTCCCCGAAGCTCTCTGGTTGCTCGGTGCCCCGGATTACAGGACCTCGTGGGAGCAAGCCTAGCCCCCAGGACAAGGAAGGCGTACGGAGGAGCGTTTTGTTCCTATTGTGCATTTTTGGGTCCAGCAGGAGGGGATAATTGGGGACAGGAGGAGTATGTCCTAAAGTTTTTAGTAGCACTCCACAAGGCAGGCCGATCAGCAGCAACGGCCAATACGCACCGGGCCGCCATTGCATTCATGGCGCAGGCGCATGGCATCAAGGATCCCACATCGTCTTTTTTGGTAAAGAAGGCACTGCGTGGGTGGCAACGCCTCGAGGGGCATAGAGTAGACGAAAGGCGCCCGATTGGATTAAAAATGTTGTCCCTGTTGATGTCGGTACTCCCCGCGATATGTTCCTCCCAGTCCGAGGCAGTGCTATTCCGGGGCGCTTTCGCATTAACATTCCATGGGGCTATGCGGGTGAGCGAGCTGGTAGCCAAAAACAAGAAGGATTTGGGGGGAGGTCTGTGTCGGGAACACATCCTGATCAAGGGTGATTCAATGGTAATCACAATAGCCAGGTCTAAAACCGATCAGGGTGCGATGGGGGACAGTATTGTTGTTCAGCGCATGCGAGGGTCCCCCATGTGCCCAGTGCAATGCGTTGAGGAATATTTAGCGCAAAGGGCGGTAGCATGGGGGGGAAGCTTGCTGAGACACACCGACGCCACCCCACTGACAAGGTTTCAGTTTCAGCGGGTGTTAACAATGGCAATTGCGGCAGCGGGCTTGGACCCGGGCGATTTTGGGACCCATTCCTTTAGGATAGGGGCTGCTACAGAAGCTACAGCCAGGGGTCAGAGTGTGGAAATGGTGAAGCAATTGGGACGATGGTCCTCGAACTGTTATAAAAGGTAAGTGCGGTTGCACATGTTGTGAAGCCGATGTCATGCACTCACGCTTCTTGTTTTTGTTTGGTTTACAGTTTCGCGAGCATGCGATGCGGGGCGGACTGTGCAGTCGACCCGACACCTGGGGATCAGCGGTCAAAGACCAACGGCTGAGGAGAGAATGGTGTGGGTCGTGGGCCACTCATACGTGAGGCGTGCCGGGGACGTATTCAAAGCAGGTGACATGATTCATGCAGCTGGGGAATACGGGTACAGGGTGACCTTCCATGGAAGGGGCGGGCTCTGTATTGACCAGTTTCAATGTTTTGTCGAGGGACTGCTAGGGCGGACAAGGTCACCGCCGTCTATAATCATAGTACACTTGGGAGGCAATGATTTGGTGACGCTTGGTCGGCGGGTACTCCTCGAGCAGGTTCTATCCACTGTTAGCTGGTTGGCGAGAAGGATCCCGGGGTGCACGATAGCATGGTCACACATTATTCCCAGAAAGGTGTGGCGGGGGGCCCTCTCTGTATCAGCTTTGAATCATTCAGTAAAGAAAGTCAATAACAAGCTTGGTAGGTTGTTTCGTTCGGCACAGTTGCACAGTATTCCGCATGGATGTATTCGGGGGGATCACATGTATCTCGAAGATGGGGTCCATTTGTCCCGGGAGGGGAATGTCTTACTCATAGGAGACTTCATAGCATGGTTAAAGGGTTTGTAAAAGCATGACCTTTAGTAGGAGTTTGTGGGGGGGCCGGATAGCCGGTCAACTATCCGGCCTGTGGCGGTAAGGTCATGATCGGTGAGCAGTAATTTCAAGGTCCCTAGAGGAGGGGCGCGACCCATTATGGATGGGAGCGCCCGGGGGGAGGCGGCCATTGGCCCCTCACACGGGGAGGCGGCACCCACTAAGTATGGGGTCGCCGAAGGGAAGGCGGTCATAGGCCCCTCCCAGGGGAGGAGGTGGCTCGATGCCCTTCCTAGGAATTTCCCGGGGCCAGGATATCCGCGACGGCGGATGTGATGAACAGTGTGGGGTGGGAGGGGGGTCCACGCTACCTTCTAGACACCTCACACGAGTCCTCGGACGACCACTAAGATGGCGTCGAGTTAAATAAAGGGCCCCCGCTAAGACAAGGGAAATTGGAAGTTGGCACAGAGGTACAGTCCTCTGTGCGCCCGCCCCTCACACCGTGAGGGGGGAGTTCTGGTAGTAGGGATCTGACACCGGTTAAGACCTTGCCGTTGGCCCGTAATGTTAGGATGTACAATTTTTATTTAGAAAGTATGCATTTGCAGGATGTTTAGACTCGGCTAGGAGAACCTTTGTATTAGAGATTTGATAAGGTTAGCCAATAAACGTGTCTGCATCGGAATGTTATAAATGAAAAATTGTACATGATATGAAACGTTTATTTTATTTATTTTTTTATTTATTTATTTTTTATAATTAATACATATAATAAACCAAGGTTACTTATCAAGAAAAACAATATAATACTACACATAACCTTTGATAAAACAGGAGAAAAAATAGAAGAGAAAAAAAAAAAAAAAAAGAAACCATTGATTAAATTAATAATATATCAAACTACATTTGCATTTGACCTTTCCTTCCAACGATATACCGGTTCCCAGATTTTCCTTCCCCACCTTTTTACCCTTTTACCTTTCTTTCCAAATATACCTTTTTCGAGGTTAAACGTCCCCAGTAATAAAGCAATCCACTGCTGTATTCCCGGGGGTAGGGGATCCAACCAAACTCTTGCAATCAACAACCTGAGAACCGCCATAGCTACAAATAAAAATTCACTATGGTCACCTTCGCAACCCCTAACTCCTAACATAATAACTGTCGGTGTTAGAGTCACGTTTAAAGCAAGTGTATGGGCCATAAAATCCTCAATACCCTTTAATAAAGGCCTTAATTTAGGACAGAGTGCAAAAATATGGATATTATCTGCGGCCAGAGCATTACATCGCCAACAATTAATCCCTGTAGTTGCACCCCACTGTGCTATGCGGTCTGGCGTATGATAAAGTTGATACAGCGTTTTGAAATGTTGTGATTGTAGTCGGGCAGAATAAAAGGCTGAACAACCTAAATCCAAGGACTGCAGAAAAGTCTCACTCAATATCCCTAATTTCCCAGCCCATTTGTTGCCAAATCTGTCGGTTTCATCCTTCTTCATTTCAGCCAGCTGGGCATAAAAATATCGAATGGGGCACACCCCACTTTGCTCTATTGCTTCCATGATGTTGCTTATATTGAAACCTCCTGCACCCCCTTTTTTCTTAACAAAAAAACTCCTAACCTGTAGATACTTAAAAAAACTATATCTTGCTATATTAAATTTAGCCAGCAAGTCTGAAAATTGAAGTATATTTCCGTCTAAATCTAGCATATCTCCTATTTTTTTTTATACCTTTTCTGTCCCAATCTGCCATAATAGTATCACAAAAAATTAAAGGGGGTAGGGACTTATTCCTATACAATCTAGTATACCTATTAAATCTCCCTAAACCAAAATTTTTTGCAACAGCAGACCATACATTATACGCTGAGGCAACTGTCTTGAAACGTGTACGTTTGTAATATGATGAATCTGTACAATTTAAGAAAGCATTTACTGAATCTTCGCCCAAAACAATTGAATAAATCATAGTTGAGACAGCTTTGACTTTCAAGTCCTCTTCATTTGCTCCGATTAACCCTTGAATATTTTGCAATACCGATGCCCAATAGTAAAACCTAACATCAGGAACCCCCCAACCTCCCCTATCCCTTGGCAAAGTCATAAACTTATATGCCCGTCTTGTCTTCCCATAGGACCAAATGAATTTATTAAGAATCGACTCCAACTTATTAAACCAAATTGACTCAAACAAAAGAGGGATTGTACGAAAAAAAATAAAGGAATTTAGGAAGTATAAGCATTTTAATAATGTTGGTCCGACCCACTAGGGTAAGCCTAAGATTATTTATCCTCATCAGATCCAACCTTACTTTACTCAATAAGGGCGCAATGTTACGTTCAACTACTGTCTCCAAGTTGGGAGAAATTTCAACCCCAAGATAGATTGCTGCCGAGACCACTCGTGGATCATTACATTGGGTTTCTATGTTTTTAATAATCTGTGTTTTGGCACTATTAAGCTTATAGCCAGAAATATTGCCAAAATTTAAGGCCTCTTGTTCAATCTCGCCTATTGCCATTACAGGATCAGGTGTAATTATCGCCACATCGTCAGCGTATGCCAACACTTTAACTACTATCTCATTTACACACATAGGGGGAATACTAGGATTAAGATCAAGATTGCGTAAATACGGATCCATATACAATGCAAACAAAAGAGGAGAGCTAGGACAACCTTGCCTTGTTCCTCTTTTAATCTGCACCGCCGTTGTTAATTCCCGATTGATTTTAATTCTAGCCGTTGGATCCCTATAAAGAACCTGAATCGCTCTTATAAAATTATCACCAAACCCAAAAGTTCTCATTAGCTCCCACAGATATGCCCAAGCGACCCTGTCGAAAGCCTTCTCGGCGTCCAAAAATAAAGCCGCGACAGGGCCGCCTGAAACCTCCATGGCATCAAAACAGGTGATCACCGTCCTAACATGTTCTGTAGTCCCTTTCCCTGGGATGAATCCATGTTGAACTGGGGTGACTAGTTTTTCTATGACAGATGACAACCTTGTAGCCAGAATTTTGGAATAGAGCTTCACATCAGCATTCATTAATGCGATAGGTCTATATGACCCTGGAATCGTGGCGGGTTTACCTTTTTTCAGGATGACTATAATTTCAGTCTCGCCCCATGATTTTGGGATTGAAATTTCTCTCTGGGCTTGAATAAGTGTATCCAGCAACTCCACTCTAAGAACTGATATAAAGGTTTTATAGAATTCGATCGGTAACAAATCTGGTCCTGCAGCCTTTGAGGATGGGAGATCTGATAAAGCTAGTGTCAACTCTTCTAGTGTTAGTGTAGCATCGAGTATAGTTTTTTCCTCCAAATCTAGTGGGGAGGCAAGATGGCCGCTGAGGGATGCAGTGAGTGAGTCGCACCTTTCACTCAAGGACAACAGAGACGGCAAGGATGGCAAGGACTTTAAAAGTGGAAAGCTTCCAGAGACGGAGGTTACCAAAGGGCAAACATCTAAGGATAAAAGCAGGATGGATGCGAAGACTTTATCAACTACTGCTGCCCAGAAGAGTGTAGCCAGCGCTAAGAAACTTACTGTTAAAAAAACGGGCTCAGACAACACGGCTTCTGCAAAGGAGTCAGGAAATGTCAGTAAAACAAAAACAAAAGAAAGCGCGATGCGCCAGCCCTCGGTCACAGAGAGTTTCTCAAGCATACCTGGGACCTCTAGTAGCAGTAGTATCAAGACGGGGTGTAAAACTGATGGTCTCCCGGCCTCCGCCGTCATGATTGCTGGAGGGAAAACGAGAACTGAGGATGGCGTCTGTAACGCGGTACCGGGAGAGAGAGCAGGAGCGGGAGCGGGAGCCGGCGCTGGTGTGGGGGTTGCTAGGCAACCCGAAAGGCCCGATGCAGGGAAGCCGGCTGAGGTAATGCCTGCTCCCATTGCTGCCGCTGTCGATGTGGGAGAGCAGACCGGTGGAATGCACAGTGCCGCTCCGGGTGAGAACGGAGCTCAGGCACCTATTAGCTCTGCGCAGCTGTTGGAATCTGAACAAGCGGGACAGCATTCAAAAGTGAGTAAAGTCATTGAGGGTTTGATAGATAGCCGTGCCCTGAGCGCACAATTGCCAGACGAGGGGTGCTTTGAATTACAAGGTACAGCTTCTGCTTCAGGATTGGCGACAGAGTTTGACATCCAATCAGAACTTCATGTGCAAATGATGAATAATGAAGGGGTGGAAGGCATGGAGAATATAAGGCCTGATTCTCGAACATGGGCAGAGGCTATGGATTTAAATATTGAAAGTGGAGGATTTAAATCTGGAGGTGAATCTTCTACCTCTAACTCTGTTGATTTACCTATCATTAGTGAAACGGTGTCTGCTGAAAAGTTCTATTCAGTGGAAGAGGACTCTCAGTCACAGTCATTACTTTCAGGAGAGATTAGTTCTGAGGAGTCAACTGGGATGGACTCAGCCAGCAGCTCTCCAGCTCAGAAAATCACACAGAAAAAACGATTGTCTAAAAGAAAACCCTCTTCAGCGAGTAGTACTACTGATCCTACTAAAAAGCTAGCTTGGGACTATTCTACCACTACTTTCTCTTTTTTAGAACAGGATAGCCCTGCTACAATGATTGGAGATCAAGGTTCTTCGCAGCCTCCGCAACCGCCGGTTACCTTGGATTTATTGTTTAATACTTTGAAGCTGATGCAGTCTGAAGCTAGAGGGGAAAGCAGGAGGGCAAGGCACGAATCAAGGAAAGTTCAGAATAAACTTAGGAAAATAAGCCAAAGACAAGATGAGTTGGTTGAAAGGGTGGCCCATGTGGAGGAACGAACTGGTAAAGTAGAGGATGACTTGAGAGGACTGAAAATGTATAAAGAAGAACATCAGAAGGTGGCTGAAGATGTAAACTGGAAACTGGAGGATTTTGAGAATAGGCAGCGTCGTAATAACATCAGACTGCTAGGAATAGAAGAAGGACTGGAAGGGGGGGACCCCAGAATGTTTGTTGTGAATTTGTTAAAAGGTGCTTTCCCAGAGCTAACAACATGGCAATGGGAATATGAAATTCAAAGAGCTCACCGCTTTCCGTTCTACAAAAGGGGTCAGGATGGTGCTCAAGGGGGGAAACCAAGGGCAATTCTTATTTATGTAGGTAATTTTCTCCTACGACAGCAGATATTGGATAAGGCTAAACCTGAGTCCAGACGTACATTTAATAATGTTACGTTTTTTGCAAGGCCGGACTTCTGCCATGCTACAGTAGAGCGTAGATGGAGGCTAAGGCAATTGATACCGCTTATCCAGGCTCTGGGCTCAGAAGCTTACTTGCTATATTCCGCTAAGTTGAAGATAGTAACTAAAAATCAGGTTAAGTTTTTTTTCTCTGAGATTAAAGCAAAGGCTTACATGATAGAGGTGTTGGGGCACAAGGAGTGACTAATAAACTGATTGTGTTGATATTCGGTATAAAGGTGGGGAGGAGTGGCGACTGCTGCTTCCCTTGCGATCACACATAGGTCATGTGTGACCTATTTGCCTGTAGGGGGGGAGGGGGGAGGGGCAGTGTGGGGGGGTTCAGGGAGGTGGGAGGGAGGAGGGGGAAGAGGGGGGGGAAATGGCACACATCATACACAGTGAAACGTGGTTTGAGGCAAATACAGGATATGTACAAATGGAGAAAAAAGGAAGTGGTGGGTTTGGTTAAGAGTTGGAACTGGAAGTCGGCGCTAATTTTTGATGTTTTTTGATGACTTGTCGAATTTTGTCATTTAATGTTTGTGGCCTTAATGATCTTCAAAAAAGGTTGCGAGTTTCAGCATTTTGTAAATCAATGTCTCCTGATCTGATTTGTCTTCAGGAAACTCATGTGGAGGGAGGAAAGAGTTTTTTGTTAGAACAGGCTGGCTTTAAGGTGTTAGCATACACTAAACAAGCCTCTAAAACTCGTGGGGTAGCGATTCTGGGGAGAGGAACAGATTGCACAGTATTTAGGAGCAAAGAAGATATCTGGGGCAGGTGGGCGATTACAGAAATAGGCTTCAGAGGTGCTAGGTTCACACTGGTTTCAGTCTACGGCTCAACGTGCGATGACCCAGATATATTTCAATTTCTGGATGATGAACTTTCAACTTGGCTGGAGCCAATTGTTTGTTGTGGAGATTTTAATATCAGTCGACCGGCAAATATTGAGCTACAACTGAGCCATTCTTATACAGGGAGGAAGAAAAGGGTGCATAGGGCGATAGTAGATATGGCCATGCATAATGCTCTTTCAGATGTTTGGGCCAACCTGCACCCGCAGATAGATGGTGATACGTTTTTCTCTGCTCCTCACAATATAACAGTAAGGCTGGATTATTTTTTAATTTCCAATGTTTTGATTTCTAATACACAGGTTAAGAAGTTACCTCGTTTGGTTTCTGACCACAACCCATTGCTATTGTCACTTAGTTTGAATGGGCTACGTAGGAAAACCCATAGTTGGACATTTGAACGAGCTCTGTTACAAGATGAGGGTTATTGTAAACATATGGAAAAATGGATCAGCGAGTTTTGGCTTAACAAAGTGGGGAGCACTAGTAGTGGTTACATATGGGATGCCTTCAAAGCAGGTGTCAGGGGAGAGACAATTAGTTTCTCAACATATAGACGGAAAAAAGAAAGAGAAATGTTCAATCAACAAGTTAACTCCCTTTTGAATGCTGAGGCTGAGTTAAGTAGATTAATTATGAGGGGGCTCTCTTTGGATCAGCAATTGCTAGAGATTATGGTTTTAAAAGCGGAAATAGCGGAAAGAATCACTAACAAGACGGCAGCTACTTATCTAACAAAGAAGGAGCAGGCTTGTGAGTTTAGTGAGCGGGTTGGTCACATTCTTGCTGTCAGGACCAGACAAAAAGTCAATGCAGGGGACATTAAAAACATAGTTGATGACTTAGGCAACTTGATCTCCGACTCTGCTGGAATAAGGAATGTATTTTGGAAGTTTTATTCTGGACTATATGACAGGGAGACTGCGGTAGATATTGACAAAATTAAGGATTATTTGGGAAACATCCAACTTATGAAACGTTTATTTTAATGTTTTAATTTTGTTTTATATTTTAATAAATACGGCCGGGAGGGTAACTCCCTCCCGCCTTCCAAAAGTTCAGAACTGCGTCCGTCTTCCCATCCTTGGGGATTGTGTTGGGAGGGGGTGACAGGCATCCCGGCCATATACACCATTTGCCAAAAACACATTCAAGCAGGGAAATGAAACCCATTTACAATGTACAGAAAGAATTCTCTTACCAAGTAGCCCTGGGCCTAGGACTACGCTACGCTCGCGGAGCGAGCATAGGATGAGCGACTACACGCTACACGAATTGCAAGTAGCACAGTGCAAAATGCGTAGCGTAGCGGGCGTTTCTTGCTTGCTCACGGTCTTCAACGTCAAGTTGGCGACCTTGAACGAGCAAAGTCAACATCCCGGCAAGATGTTTTCCTCTTTCACGATCAGCAACATCAATTTGCCGATCAGGAAAGTGGAAAAATAAACATCCCAGCGAGATTCTCAACGCAGGGAGGTCAGGCTTCTCATTGCGAGTGGTCGCGTATGCTCACAACTGCTCGTGATGAGAAACTACCAGTCCGCACTGAGAAAGCTGCTGCTCAAGTACAAGTGTACCCCAGCAGCTGAAAACGACCGCTTGCACTGTGCAAGATGTCATTTGCAATGATTGCACAGTGCAGACAAACATCTGGCACTGTGCAATCAGTGCGAACAGCATTTTCCCTACTGCACTATGCAGTTCGCGTAGAAACTCGTAGCATGCGTAGTGCAAAGTGCACTTCTGGTAGCTATGCATAGTGCTACTACGCAAACTACGCCCAGGGTTATAACCAAGCACAAGCAACTACACAAAGTGCAGAACCAGCAGTAACGAAACCGCAACCTGGAATAGTCTACTGCGCAAAAGACTTGAACTAGAATAAAAAGTGAGAAATAAAGCATTAGAATTGCAATTCACAAGAAATAAAACACTTATAACACGCTATGTCACTACCCAAATGATCAATCTGCCAGATGGGCCTTCAAATAGGGCCGTGAAAAATAGGGGGTGATCTTGCTTAAGGGATCAGGTGAGGTTTTCCACCATGCCGATCTGTCCCCCATGTGGGGCAGAAAACAGCAGATAGGAATTTGCCCCCCTTGCAAAAGAAATAGATACCTGGTGCATAGTAGGGTTTTCTGCCTCCCCCTCCTGCCTAGGTCACAAAGGCCAAAAAAAGGGCAGATCTGCCGCAGGATGGGCAGGAAAAACATAAACAAAATGTTACCCCCTTGGAATAAACCATGTTGCTTACATTACACATAAAACAAAATCCCTGGTGCCTAATGGGGTTCTCTGCCCCCCGCTGGGCAGAAAGGCCATAAAAAGGACCATAGAAAATACCTGCACATTAAATTACCCCCTTGGAAGCAACCCTTTCCCAAGGGGCCACTTCTTGTACACAATAAAGAAAATCCCTGGTTCCTGGTGGGGTTTTCTGTCCCCTGGTGGCAGAAAGGCCCAAAGAATGAGCCAATCTGCCCCCCAGGGCAGCAAAAGCATGCACAAAGCATCAGCCCCTATGAAGCGGCCCTTGCCCAAGGGGTCCCTTCCATCACATAAAAGAAAAACTCCCTGGTGCCTAGTGGGGTTTTCTGCCCCCTCTTGTAGCGCAACGGCCATGCAAAAGGGCCAATCCACCACCGGGGGGGGTGGGCAGAAAAATCATCCACAGATTTTTGCCCCCTTTGGAAGCGACCCTTGCCGGGTCACTTCCATTTCATTTAAAATAAACTCCATGGTGTCTAGTGGGGTTTTCTGCCCCCCCAGGAAAGAAAGGCCAAATGAATGGCCAATCTGCTCCGAGGGGGGGGTATAAAAAACATCCACAGATTTTGCCCCCTTTGGAAGCACCCCTTGCCCAAGGGGCCACTTCCAATACAATGAAATAGTTACCTCGTGCCTAGTGGGGCCGTTTCTGCTGAACGATCGTGATGGTGTGCGTAATCGTTAAGCAGAAGTATAATGCACAGAGACATCAGGGGAGAGTAAAAACTCTTTCTTCTTCCCCAATGACTCTGTGCGTGCAAGAACAACCCCCGTAACAGGAATCACCTTACCTGTTCCTCCGGATGCCTCAAAGCAAATGGCTTCAAGGCCATCCGGGGCTTCCTGATTACGTTGGTGCATGCTTTGTGCGGGATGTCATGGGATTCCCATGGGGGGTGTGGCAGCTGAAACTCTACCGCTGCAATCCTCTTTTGTGGGAAGTTGTTGTGCTGCCCACGAGGGAAGCCCTTCCCCATGGGTGGGTGCCATGACGGAGCAGTTCCGTCATGAGCACATCCCCACCGTGGCTCATGATGGAACCTCTCTGTCATGAGCATGGAAGGTGTTAAACAATTTGTTCCGCTCTATTGTTTCGTGTGAATTCACTGATCTCAAGTTGTCTGCCCACCTGGCAGATCATGGCCACTTGTACCGGAGCCTACATCTTTCCTTAATACCACAGCTCAATAATGTGGCATCTTTTCGACGAGGGTAACATGCCAGACAATGATCTAAGAACTGTTGTTTAGTGGGTATACAAGCCTTTTCACATGGAGCCTTCAGCTCCTCTGCCTCCCCTGCCCCCTGCCATCTGCTGTCCTTGTTGCCCATGATTTGAAATATTATGCTGTAAACCCTGGTAAAACTGCTGCCCTTGCCCGTTGAATCCAGCCCCATAGCTATGCACCAATGGATGCCCTCCTGCACACTTCAAGCACTTGTGTCTGAATTTGCAGTACTCCCTTGTGCATGATCCTTTATTAAAGTCCCAACAGTGCCCCTGCATGTCCCCTTGGTTTCTTGCTGCTGTATATTCCACCCCTCCTTGGGTTGGGCCGTTCTGAAAGGGGTGGTAAACCAAAGGAAGCCCGCTGAACTTGTACTTGCTTTTTGCAAACTCAACTGCCCCATCTTTTGCTGGTACAGGTCTGCGTCTATCTCCCCCCACTTTGCCTCTGGATCCCAAGCTAGCCTTGCCCTGAATTCTTCATCATAATGGGACCAGGCATATCCCCCATATGTCACCTAAGCTCCTCTGATCATGTCCATGTATTTAAACTGGGTATTTCTTGCAATAGACGTTCGCAAATATCAAGAAAGCCGCCAACCAATTCTCAATGGTCATGGGTGCATTAGGCCTCTTGGCCAGTTCTAGTTCTTCCTCTTTAGATCCCTCTTTCGCCCTTATCTCTCTGTGTAGCAACTTCACCATTTCTATGTACTCCCCTTTCCAAATCTTATCTTTAGTAAACAACATAAGGTGGGCTCCCAGTGGCTTCATCACTACCATGTATGTCAACTTCTCAAGCTTTATTGCGTAGCTCTCCTTTGCCTTGTCTGCCTGTACCTCTTCGCAGTCCTCCCCCCATTGTCTCAACTTTGCCAGTTGCTGTCTCCTGTCCTTCATCATGTCGCATTCCTGCTGCCTCCCCTTTCTTTGTATCCCCTCCAACTTTTGTGTTTACGGGCCCACCCCTGCATCCTATTGTAAGAAGGATCCTGTAGGCAAGTAGATTCTTCACTTGTTCTTTATTAACATTCAAGTAGTGGCGATACAGCAACACGATAGTACTTCCTCCGTCCTCCCTTCCAGTAACTGACTCCCACAGCATTCACACTGGCATACATTCCACGCATTCCACACGAGCACATACACACACGCGCATACATACACATGCACGCACCACAACACGAGACACACACGCGCACAGCACCAACACGATACCACACATCCCTAACGGAGAAACGTTTCCGCAGTCGTACCTCCCCATCAGTGTTGCCTCTATGGTCATCTGTCCCTTCTGAAACCCTGACCTTGGAAGATCTCAAACAACCACGCCCTTTTTCGCACTTACTTGGTGTCAAGGTTGGCATCCGCACTGGATCCAGCCACCTAACAAGTCATGCAGGGAGTTGCACCCCACTGCCCTGGACCAGAAGCTGTCCTTTCTTTGAAACCTGTAACACACTAGGCACATTGTTGCAATGGCCCCAATCCTTCTAGGTCACTCTCCTCGTCCTCAATGATCTCCCATTCTTCAATACTCTCTTCATCACAATCCAAGTGTATTAGCTTCATCTCACTGCCCTCGTCACCTCTCATCCTATGCACCTGTGCCTCTGCCCCTTACCACCTACTGTGGATTAGCTCCTCCAGATCGAGCCCCGGGTGTCGCTGTAAACCTCCCTTCAGCCCCATTCATGGGTTCTTCCCCTGTCCCTCCTGCCACTGCCCCCGGAGCCGCATCGACCCGACGGGGTACCACTGATGTCACCTCCGCCCGCATTTTGTCTGTGTCCTGCCCATCCAGCGACGTGCTCTGGCTGGCCGCCTTTGACATGCCAATTTTTTTTCTTTGGTAAGGCGCAGCTGTATGGGATTCACCCGAGTCAGTTCTCTCCCATGCCTGTTGGCCCTGAAAAGTCAGGTCCAACAAGTCAGGGTTAAAGACTACTCGCACCATCCCAGAGCCCGGGCACCACTGATAATAATTCCTCCTTGATCCACTTCTGAGCTGTCCCAACGTGACCCTTCGCCCTTCTCCTGCTCTGGCTGTCACACCTGTTTCTTCCCTGCCCCCGCTGAGTGTCCCCCCTGCTGTGCTGGAGCCCCCCTGGCCCAGCACTTGGCATATATATACTTTGGCTGGTGGTATACACCCCACCCCTATACCCTCCCCAAAGCCCCCTTCCTGCTCCCTCCTTCACTCCACTCCAGCATGGCTGCCGCTATGGCAGACGCTGGTCCCCCATCCTGTCCCGTCTCCCCACCCTCTACTTCACCTTTCTTCCCCCCTTTGCCTCCCCATGGGCCGCAGCTGTCCCACCCGCAACCAGCCCTCTTCCTCTGTCTAACATGATCTGAACCCCGAGAAGGCCCTTGCTAACCAACCTCCCAGCTCCAATGATGCTGGTTGCCCCCACCATGGTCCCACATACTCACCCCCATTGGCAGGCCTCCCTCCTCCACTCCCCTCACATCATCCACCATTCCCCTTTCTCCTTCCCTGCACCAGCAACCCACGCTGCTTTTACCCCTTCCCTCCTCCTTAACTCCGTCTTCCCCATACCTATGCCCCCTACCCTCTTTCCCTCCTTTATGTACCCTCTTCTTTGTTCGGTGCTTTCTCCGTGTTTCGTTGTCCAGGCTGTCCCCCCACTGGCAACATATTTTGGCCCCTTCCCTCCACCACCATGCACCTAACCCACTCTTTAGCCCCCTTTCTCCTTCGCTGTGCATTGCTTAAGTGGCCGCAGAGACCACATTGCAGGACCTGATGCTGGCTCGCCCACTCCTTCCACAAAATTGAACTTGGGACACGGCGTCTGCCCCTTGCCCCATGGTGTTGCAATGCATGCACCTGCTTTCCCTGTGCGTTGAACATTGGGCTGCAGTGGTGAAACGGGCCCACCGCCATAGGTACCCCGCCCCCTGCCTGCTGTACCAGCAAAACCCTTGGGCCACCAGCTGCACAAGATCCATGCGCCCTGCCTCAGCAAGCAGGTGCATGCCTTCTGCTACACCATCAGACACTATGATCAATGAGGACATTTTTTAAAACTACAGGCCCTCAGCACCAGGACCCAAAGTGCCAAACGAGCTCAATTGAGCTCCGTGTTGCACCATTCCCCCCAAAAAACCAGGGGGGCAACCCTCCCAATCATTCGGCTGCCCCCCCAAAACCCCATTGTGGCGTGGTTGCCATATTTGTTGTACCCTCTTAGAATATCATTTTGGTTTCCATTAAAAAACACACACATAAAGCAGGGACTTATGGCACTGATGTACAAGGATCTTTCTCCCTCTTGTCGGGCCGTTAATTGATTTCCCTGCTATCACTCTTCTCTCTCTACTGAAAACTCCAAATAACCCCCTTGGTGTTACTGTGTATTGTGTCTCGTAGACTGAGTAGTGGTATGTTGGGTCTATGCATGCCTATTGTAAGAAATCAGGTTATAAGTTGAGAGGGATAGGAGCCCAACTCAAATATTAATCACAATCCTTGTCAGGGTTAATCCCAAAAGTCACTTAATATACTAAATATACCTGTGCTTAACCCTCTGGTAGCTTGGTACAAACCAGTCAATGTATAAAATATTTATGCAGGACACTAACAGTTATAAAGTGAAAATATGAAACAAGAACAATCCTCAAACCAATTAAACAAATAGAGTAAGTGTTAATGAATAAATAAAATAAAATGATACCAGAAAGACAAAATCCAATCAAT
Organism: Lissotriton vulgaris; assembly: GCF_964263255.1. Classification (NCBI taxonomy): domain Eukaryota; kingdom Metazoa; phylum Chordata; class Amphibia; order Caudata; family Salamandridae; genus Lissotriton; species Lissotriton vulgaris. The sequence goes on from NC_141693.1 coordinate 393,404,222, forward strand.
ATGACAGCAATATTCAATGTTAAGGTTTTAGATAAAAATAACGCTGGGCCGTGACAAAGTCATAAGTTCAAGCTGATCATGATTGAGCGCAAGCCGAGCACAGGACCAAGTTCGACCCGCTAGGAGTTGTATCTTATGTCCTTGGTGCGAGGTCTGCTCAGCGTTGCTTCAAGAGGCTTTTTGTCGCTCAATATTGGTTCTGATGATGCTTTAAACTGTACAGAAATGCTTTGCAGGTCTTACATCACTCAGCGTTGGTTCTGATGAAGCTTTCATCTTCGTTCCGAGGCTTTTCAGGGCCTTTATCACTCAACAATGGTTCTAATGAAGCTCTAATCTGTGTGGTGAGGTTTTGTGGGGCTCTACACTGATTGGGTCGGATTTGGTGGACCATCAGTTAGGCAAGGAGGATTTCTCTCTGATGCCTAGCAAGGGTCCAGGACTATGGGAGATCAGGACTCACTCCAGCTGGTGCAGCAGTAGGACTCAGGCTGGGCCAATTGTAGGTCCAGTCTTGTCTAGGTCCTGCAGGTCAGTTGGGCAGTTGCAGGGAGGTCTCTGAATCTTGTATCCCTGTAGCTCACACAAAGAGGTAGACAACATAACCCACATAATCACTTCAGTTAGCCTAGGATGAAGTCAAGCAGGTCCAATATTCCTTCTCAGACAGCAAGGCAGTCCTTCTAGTAGTATGGTAGTCCTCTGGCAGCAGGGCAGTCCTTATCTAGTAACTTCCACAGATGCAGGAGTGTTCTTAAGTAAAGATCTGGAGGTGCAATATTTATGCCCATTCCCAGCTTTTATGTGAGGGGATGTTTAAGTGGGGCTGCCTACAGTCCCTCATTAGTCATCCTAGCAGAATGGTCCATCCTGTCCACATCTAAGGGCCCTTTGTGTTACTGTATGGAAGCAATGCACAAACCCCAGTCATGTGAACCAGGACCCTGGCATAAGGCACAAAGAGTTGATACAAAAAAATGCCAACTTTCTAAAAGTGACATTTTTTGAACAGCAACCTAAAATCCAACTTTACCATTAAAAAGGACTTTAAATTTAAATTAGTGTGAGTGCAACAGTAAATCGCTTCCAATTTAAAGTCAGCAATGTAATACAGAAGTCCAACATTAGTTAATGGGAGAGATAGGCTTTGCAACAGTGAAAAATGACTTTAAGAGTTTTTCACTGTCAGCACATTGGAAACTTAAAGCAAAATGTACCAGTTTTTAACTACTACTCACCCTCTAGGTGGTTAGGAGCTACCTTAGAGTGACGGATACGTCTTAAAAAGAAAAAAAGAAAGGTTTAGGCCTGGCAAAAGGTTCCTATGCCAAGTTGAATTGGCAGTTTAAAATTGCAGTATACAGGCTGCAGGCCTGAACACGATTTTAAAATGCTACTTTAGTGGATGGTAACCAGGTTTAAAATAGGGCGCTCTACCGTTAAATAACGGTAGAGTGCCCTATTTAAACCTGGTTACCAAGAATCTGTGTTTAGTTTTTGTACTGTGCAGGTGTGGGCAGCCACTACGGGTGAAAATAAAACAGAGATAAAGAACCCAAGGCACTATTTAGCAACTTGAGTGCAGGGTCTTCAATAGGTACAGCGGTTGGAACCCTAAACAAGAGGGTCTAAGATCAAAATGTGTTAAATTGAAACGCCTTAGAAAAGCGGAACTCGATAAATGGTGAGAACGCCACCACCCTTAAGCAATATTTCGCACTGAATAGAATTCCAAGAGGGCTGAGGTCCAAAATTATGCCTACCTATGAAGATTTGGAACCAGATCTTTTGGCTCTATGGGAAAAGGAATTGACTAATAGTTCTAGAAACCTGATAAACATACTAATTGAAAATGCAGAAAGGAAAATAGCTAAATTATTGATTGAAATTCAAACTTGTGAGGATGAAATTAAACAGTTAAACTTGCCTAAGCCTATAGTTAAAAACTATGCAATACTTGATGAGATATTAACCAACTTACAAGCTGATAGTAAAAGAAGGAAGGCAAGGAAACTTAAATGTGATGAAAATGACTACAAAACGGTTGTATATTTACATTTGCAACAAGGTTGATTATTTGGTGAACCAAGTTCTGGTTCCTAATAGGAACAGAGATTTACCAAGTGAGAGTGATATTCATTCCTCTTCAAGTAATGTCTCCAGCAGTGAGAATGAGGATACAGGAGATGTCCATGCGGTTACACCGATGGAGAACAATTTTTTACATGAAGTTTGAGCAATGAGAATAGGCAATCGAGAAGTAGGGGGGAAATTTTGAGATACAGGTGGACAAGGATCAGGAGAGGAACAAGAGGGAAAGGAAGAAACAAAAATTAAGACAAGGCATGAGGACCCGCTTATGGAAGAATTGAGCACACCAATTGCCAATACAAAAGTGATTGAGATTATAAATCTTTCCACATTAGAATTGTCCAAAGATATGATATCAGTTTTGAAGGAAGGTTTGATTTTTTGCCCCTCTACTAAAATGGATTGGTTTTTGACTATAGTTGATGTATATACATTTATCAGGCTGCTTAAAATAAAGAAATACTTTGCAAATCAACCGTTTAAATCTAGATCTATTATTGCGAGAACAGAACTAAGCAGTCTTTCAATTCAGGAGATACATGATACCAGGTTATTCTTGTCACTAACAGATCGTGAGGAGGATCCTGTGATGATGTCCCAATTACTTGAAGATTTGGTAATTAACCAAAGCCCCAGTGTGAGCTGTGGACTTAGAAATAAGTCAAGGTGGACCCCTCAACTCTCATCAGGTAACCTGATAGATGCCTTTTACAAGGCAGTTAATCTGGATATAGACAGGTTGATAGACTCAGAAAAACGAGTCAGAGGATTTAGTAGTAAAGATAATTTAACAAAGAAAGAGAAGGAAGCTTTGAAAACTCTGAATAACAAACCCAATTTGATCATAAGAATGGCAGACAAGGGTGGAAACATCGTTGTGTTGAATAAGGTTGATTATAAAAAGGAGATTTTATCTCAACTCAATGATGACAAATATTATGAAAAATTGGCAGAGACGCCCTTGCAGTCAGTGACTAATATGATTAATTGTAAACTTAAAGAGTGGTATGAAAAAACATTACTTGAATTTGATGAATACATGTATCTTAAAGTTGAGTTCCCCCGAGCCCCATGTCTATATAGTCTGCCCAAGATTCATAAAAATAGACAGAAGCCACCGGGGAGACCTATTACCTCAGGGATTCAGGGGCTCCCTGAGAAAATTTCACAGTTAATTGACTTACACCTAAGACCGTACATTCATAATCTGCCCTCCCATATTGAGGATACCAAACATATATTGAATTTGATGAATGACATTGTTTGGAAACAGGATTGATCTAGCTACACTTGATGTAGTCTCATTGTACACCAATATAGAACACCAACTGGTATTAGAGGCATTGGGAAGTTTTTTGAACAGGAGAGATCAGCAGAATTCTATGATCATACCATTATGTTACTAGAAATGACGAAGATTGTTTTTGAAAATAACATCTTTCTATTTGAAGATCATTGGTATAGGCAGAAACTTGGCACTGCGATGGGTTCCAGATTCGCTCCGTCTTTTGCCAATCTCTTTATGGGGTGGTTTGAGGCGGAGTGGATCCGGGGCCCTAAGGGCAACAAATGGATTGATCATATTTACTACTGGACGTGGTTTATTGATGACTGCCTCCTCATTTGGCAAGGTACAGAAGATGAGATCAAGGATTTTTTTTAAATATATGAATACTAATGATGTAAATATGAGATTTACTACTGTATGACTTTGATCACCTTACATTCCTAGATATTGAACTGTTTGTTGAGAAGGGCAAATGATGTAGTAGGATGTTTCGCAGAGAGACAAGTTGTAATGCTTTATTACATGTGAGTAGCTGTCACCCAAGGAGTCAAATAAATGCAATCCCATATGGGGAAATGTTAAGAGCGCGCAAGAATTTCTCTGAGCAATCAGACTTTCAGAGGAATTTGGATGACATGGTATCCAGGTTTTGGTCCAGAGGATATAATGAAACAGTTATCAATCGAGCAAAAAATAGAGCATTTAAACTTAGGAGAGAAGATACTCTCAAAACAAAAAGAAGAGCCCTTGAGTCAGAAGACATTTAAGAGAAAGCCAGATTAGTTACTAACTTTGGAGAAGGGAGTCACAAATTACAAGGAGTACTTTCTAAATGCTGGCATTTGTTGAAAAGTGATAAGGACATCTCCCCTTTTTTGAATGACAAACCAAGTATTACCATTAGAAAAGGAGTTACTTTATCTAACATTGTAAGTCCTAGTTATCCAAGAAAATTGCCAAATGCAAAATGGTTAGGTAATCAGTTGAAAGGCTTTTACTGTTGAGGAAGATGTAGTTAATGCCAATGGGCAGTGAAGAAAATCAAGGAATTTAATTATAATGATACAGGGACACACAAAATCAACTCATTTATTAATTGTGAGATGACATTTGTTGTATATGTTATTGTGTGAACATGTACCAAAATGTATGTAGGGAGCACTATCATAAGATTAAGGAACAGGATGGTAGAACATTTCCGTGCTCTCAAAAATGGAGACACAAGGTACCTGATTTCAGCGCATGCAGTACAAAATTGTGATGACAAAGGTAATCATAATTTTAGTTATCATGGAATAGATCATGTCAAAATAGATAGGGGAGGCAGAAATAGGATGCTTTAACTTAGAGAAACTGAGGCTATGTGGATTATCAAGTTGAAAGCTGTGGAACGGGGATGAATTTAGATACGGAATTACAATACTTCTTAGGACAATGAGAATTAGAAATAACAGTATATATTGTTACTTAAATCTGATGGAATTTACAAATTACATGGAGGATTTAGCTGGAATCTTATATATGTGACCCCTTAAGTGACCTTGTTTATACTTTGATCCTGTATACAACTGACATTTGAAAGTAGTTAGAAAATGTAATGCTCGATGTGATAGTTACTAACATAAATGTGTAAAGATGCCAATGAATATGAAAAGATTTGTAGTATAAACTCAGGGGATTGTTATTATAACCAGGATACTAATATTAGGAATGAAAAATTCCAATACTAAATGTTCAAGCACGTATATAGTATCAGATGAACTACTAGCTATCGGAATATGCACTGAATATTGATTGTGTCCAACTCTTGATAATACATGCTGTTCTCTCTATTCCTACTCCAGATGTTTGATATGTTGGCACTTACGCAGTGGTGGCCTTTGTCTCTCATTTACTGTCAATAGGTAAGATTATATAACAATGAGAGGGAAGGTTTAATAGTCACAGATAATAACCTGAATAGGCAATGTGAAAGTGAATAGGTAAAGCCTGGCTCAAGAGTAACGCGCTAGCCTCCAATAATTAAGATTGCAGGTTTGAGACTGGTTAAAGCTTCAAAAATGGATCCATATAAATTTTTCTAATTTTAGAAGATAGTACTCTAGATTGAATGAAATTGCAACGGTTGATAGTATTTTTATTGTTTGACTGATGGGTAGGTATTTATAAAGGAGGACTGTGATTTTTTATTACCAGAAACAAGAAACTGGAGGGGAAATGATATCCCCGAAAAGTGTAGAAATGAAGGATGGAAGTTGGTCCCGATAAGTATGTATTCGCATGTCAAGCAAATATCGGCCTCTAAATATTCGAGAAAGTACTATTGGAGATACCGATTTATATATATTCGCATAAATTTCATTATTATGACCATTATACATGAATAGGATGAGGAATATAGATTGGAGAATCTGATTAACAAACTTAAATATGGCGCTCACGATGCTACTCTGTATTAAAATGGCACTCACGTAGTACGCGAGAATTTTTAGACTGTGCGGTGATACGGACAAGTCGGAGAGGGTAAGTTAGGACACCAGATCTCCCTTTATTTGGGAATTAATGTCTCACATTGACGGGTTGAGAGTTATATTAATATGAAATATGTATGTTCGTTGCAGGTGATGTACTCGTGATTTAGGAAGCTGTCGGGATAATACAGGTGAGAGAGGGAAGCAATATTTAGATATATATGCATATTTATATCTGCTTTGGAATTTCCAAAGTATGAATGGGGTTTATATATATTTTTACCCCCACAGGAATGGAGATGTAATTTCGATCTCTCACGGATTTGATTGTGACACGAAAACTTTACCATGTGTCATGTACCTATTGCCCAGGTGAATTGAGGAGATTATGGGACATAACAGGTGATACAGGAAATAGAAAATAGTTATATCCTCTGTTGGCTCTGGAGATTTTTTAATTTACGAAAGGGGTCCATAATTATTTTTAACCCTACAGGAATTGAGATGAAATAATAACCTTTATGGGATACGAGAAAGACACAAAATCAATTTGAATATAAGTCGTAATCAAGACACAGGTGAGTTGTGTGTTATGGATGATCTACATTTAGGAGTAGTTGAGTACTCTTATTACATGTCCAGAATAGTATGAACAATTGTCCCTTGTAAAGGGAGAAGGGGAAACTGAATGAATATATGGTGACAGTGTTTATATTGGTTTGAATTATAGTGAGAGGGCCATTTTTTCTATTTTGGTTAGGGGAGTCAGGCAGGCAACATAATACATTAGAGGAATTTATTATGAAGTATTGAAGAGGGATGTATTTCTCATATGTTAAGTAACTTAAGAATAGTTATAGACTCATGGATTTATAGGTCTTTTTACAGCAGACAGTCTGAAAATATATATTCAGGATCGCTAGCATTAGGAACTTTAGAATAACAGTATATATTGTTACTTAAATCTGATGGAATTTACAAATTACATGGGGGATTTAGCTGGAATCTTATATATGTGACCCCTTAAGTGACCTTGTTTATACTTTGATCCTGTATACAACTGAAATTTGAAAGTAGTTAGAAAATGTAATGCTCGATGTGATAGTTACTAACATAAATGTGTAAAGATGCCAATGAATATGAAAAGATTTGTAGTATAAACTCAGGGGATTGTTATAATAACCAGGATACTAATATTAGGAATGAAAAATTCCAATACTAAATGTTCAAGCACGTATATAGTATCAGATGAACTACTAGCTATCGGAATATGCACTGAATATTGATTGTGTCCAACTCTTGATAATACATGCTGTTCTCTCTATTCCTACTCCAGATGTTTGATATGTTGGCACTTACGCAGTAGTGGCCTTTCTCTCTCATTTACTGTCAATAGGTAAGATTATATAACAATGAGAGGGAAGGTTTAATAGTCACAGATAATAACCTGAATAGGCAATGTGAAAGTGAATAAGTAAAGCCTGGCTCAAGAGTAACGCGCTAGCCTCCAATAATTAAGATTGCAGGTTTGAGACTGGTTAACCCCTTCCACACTCATGACGAGCTGGGCTCGTCATGGTGTAGCCTCCTCATACACTGATGACGAGCCCAGCTCGTCATAAAACAATGAAAATAGCAATTTCCCAGCACAGGAGGGGAATTGCCTTAGCAGCCATGGAGTTAAAGCTTCAAAAATGGATCCATATTCATTTTTCTAATTTTAGAAGATAGTACTCTAGATTGAATGAAATTGCAACGGTTGATAGTATTTTTATTGTTTGACTGATGGGTAGGTATTTATAAAGGTGTACTGTGATTTTTTATTACCCGAAACAAGAAACTGGAGGGGAAATGATATCCCCGAAAAGTGTAGAAATGAAGGATGGAAGTTGGTCCCGATAAGTATGTATTCGCATGTCAAGCAAATATCGGCCTCTAAATATTCGAGAAAGTACTATTGGAGATACCGATTTATATATATTCGCATAAATTTCATTATTATGACCATTATACATGAATAGGATGAGGAATATAGATTGGAGAATCTGATTAACAAACTTAAATATGGCGCTCACGATGCTACTCTGTATTAAAATGGCACTCACGTAGTACGCGAGAATTTTTAGACTGTGCGGTGATACGGACAAGTCGGAGAGGGTAAGTTAGGACACCAGATCTCCCTTTATTTGGGAATTAATGTCTCACATTGACGGGTTGAGAGTTATATTAATATGAAATATGTATGTTCGTTGCAGGTGATGTACTCGTGATTTAGGAAGCTGTCAGGATAATACAGGTGAGAGAGGGAAGCAATATTTAGATATATATGCATATTTATATCTGCTTTGGAATTTCCAAAGTATGAATGGGATTTATATATATTTTTACCCCCACAGGAATGGAGATGTAATTTCGATCTCTCACGGATTTGATTGTGACACGAAAACTTTACCATGTGTTATGTACCTATTGCCCTGGTGAATTGAGGAGATTATGGGACATAACAGGTGATACAGGAAATAGAAAATAGTTATATCCTCTGTTGGCTCTGGAGATTTTTTAATTTACGAAAGGGGTCCATAATTATTTTTAACCCTACAGGAATTGAGATGAAATAATAACCTTTATGGGATACGAGAAAGACACAAAATCAATTTGAATACAAGTCGTAATCAAGACACAGGTGAGTTGTGTGTTATGGATGATCTACATTTAGGAGTAGTTGAGTACTCTTATTACATGTCCAGAATAGTATGAACAATTGTCCCTTGTAAAGGGAGAAGGGGAAACTGAATGAATATATGGTGACAGTCTTTATATTGGTTTGAATTATAGTGAGAGGGCCATTTTTTCTATTTCGGTTAGGGGAGTCAGGCAGGCAACATAATACATTAGAGGAATTTATTATGAAGTATTGAAGAGGGATGTATTTCTCATATGTTAAGTAACTTAAGAATAGTTATAGACTCATGGATTTATAGGTCTTTTTACAGCAGACAGTCTGAAAATATATATTCAGGATCGCTAGCATTAGGAACTTTAGAATAACTATCCAAAAATGTGAATTATTCTGAATCTAATTACTCATCTTTTTTTTTTGGTTCTTTACACACTATGGTGACTTTTGTGACTAGGGTGGCTGGAGATATGTGTTCACCTTATTATGTATACTTGTACTGGTGGTGGTTTGGGGTGTTCTTCTCAATCCTTCTTTTAAGTTGGCTTTTTGTTCAAAATATGAATGTATAATATTACAAATATGGATGTATACGTTAAGTCTATTATGTTGATATGATGTATTTTGGGTTGCAGCCCTGATGAAGTCATGAGTGCACAGACTAGTGCATGACGAAACAAGTGTTGGCTGCACATTTGGTTCAGTTACAATTGTGAAGATTATACTGGCTGCACTGTTTGGATTATTTGGATATTGAAAGAAAAGAACATATGGAGATGCTTACAACTTTGACAGAATAAAGGACTAGTTATAGGAAGAAGGATTTTATTTTTCGAACTGTGATACGATAATGATTATTTGATGGAGATCATGTTATATGGCTGTATCTAATTTTTGTAATATTTGGCTGATATGGTTTAATTATCAATTTTCGGAATTTGATTCATATTAGTGGTCAGAGGAATTGTTTTTTTTTACTTTAGTGGATAGCACTTTTAAAAAAATATATCTTTTTATTGTTTTTTTTACACCTACAACATATGACAAATAACATGTAATCATCATCGCATTGTCCATACAGGGGTGACAGCCCATGTGGCTTAGCTGCTGGTAGTAACATTATTTACAGGCCCAGGGTACATGTAGTACCAGTTACTGGAGACTAATGAGTAAATTACATAGGTGTAGGCCAATGTTACCCTGTTCGAAATAGAGAGCAAAAGCACTTTGGCACTGGTTAGCAGTGGTTAAGTACAAAGAGTCCAAAAACCAACAACAACAACAACTCAGGAAAACAGGAGGGGTGAAGGCAAAAGTTTTTTGGGGAAGCCACTCGAAAGATGTCAGGTTTAACAAGAACTATCTCAGCTTACATGCTCAGGTTGGTTTCGGGGAAACAGAGTCAAAATATGAGTGTCAAAGTCTCTAAAAAAGTGGGTTCCAGTAATTGAAAATTGGTTAGCTGATGGTCAAAGGGTTGCGATTGGGCTATTGCTGAGTTGGAGAGTGTTATTTTAGATACTTACTACTCTTTTACTTGGAAAATCAGTGCTCTTCATAGCAGGGGCTGTGTTTTAAAGTAGGGTTTTCAGTTTCAGTTTAAATAGGCTGTAGGGGATTATTGTCTCTGGGGGCAATAGTTCAACAGCCTAGGGGTGCTACCTAAAAAGAACTGCTAATTCAATGTTGATATTTTCAATTTTGGAGCTTCGAGGAGGAAGAGGTGTAACTACCACTAGTACAGAAGGTGCAGTAGCACCAGGGCTCAGAAGCCTGAGGGGCCATTGACACCTGTGCAAGGTGTATTTTACCTCGTAAGCAACAAGTGGGGTGGGACATTTTCATTGCTTGCACTGGGGTGATGGCACTATTGCTACGCCACAGAGAGGAGGTGTGATTCTGTGATCTTTAAGTATCGTTGTTGTTAGACCAGGCACAATTGGCATGGGTCTCCCTTCCATTTTTGCTGTTGCCTCATGTATTTCTGCTGGTGTTAGATGTTTTGGGCACAGTGCCACTGCTATCCAGTGCCACAGTGCAAGTGCTCTCTACTGTAAATTGATGTATTAATCAGTGGTTCCATGTTTGGGTATTTGGTTTACTTCTCCGATCCTAGTACAGTGCACTGAGTGTGCCCGGGGCTTGTAAATCCAAATGCTGCTGGTGGGCTTGCAGCACGGGTTGTGCCACCCACAGAAGCAGTCTGTAAAAATGTGTCCAAGGTCTGCCATTGCAGAGCCTGTGTGCAGTCTGGTACTGTCATGCTGACTGGGCAAGTGCACCCACTTGCCAGTCCCTAAACCGTCCATTTTCTTCATATCAGACACCCCTATGGTAGGCCCAAGGGCAGGGTGAATTGTAACTATAAGGAAGAACATGCCCTGGTGTGTGGCATGTCCTAATAGTGAATTACAGCCATTTTCGTGTTTCATTATTGCAAGGCTACATGTTCTCCATAGGACAGAATGAGCAGTTAGATTATTATATCTTATAATCCTAACTGACTCAGGGAACATGGTAGAAATTCGAGTACAGTATGCCTGAACTTGGAATGATAAAATACATCTTTTAGGGAAGTTGGTTTTAACATTCTGTGTTTGAAAATACCACTTTTAGAAAGTAGGTGTTTTATTGTCTAACTATCCAAAGCCTGCCTCTGCTAGGTTGTGTATTCCTTGTCTGGAGTTTGAGTGACAGGGCTGGGGGATTCCAGGAGACAGAATGAGTCAGCCCAGTGGTGAATAGAGAGATATGCATCCAGATGGGAGGGAGGAGTTGCACTTTGGACCTGAATAGGACTGTGCCCGCCCCCACAGTGCTGTCTCCACCCCCTGTGGTGCGCCGGATGCCCCTGCCTTGCACTGTGAAAGAAGAGAAGGAATCATGTCAACAAAGTGCTCCAGGGCTGTGCTTTCCCTCCACAATGCTGGCTCCACCTCCTGTGGGGCGTCTGATGTGTCTGCCCTGCACTGTGAAAGGAAAGAAGGAGTCATGTAAACAGAGTTCTCCAGAACTGGTTTGGACTAGGCAAAGGCCCCGCTGCCCTCAGAGGACAAATGATTTTGGGGTATAAATATTGGGACCCTGAACCCAAGAAATTAGATCACTCCTGGACTACAAGAAGAAACCTTTGCTGAGGAGAGGAACCTGAAGAAACTGAGGAGGGTTGATTGGCCTGCAGTGGTTGCCTGAATGCCAAAGAAAAGAGAAAGAATTTTGTGAGCTTTATTTTCAACTTGTGAAGGATATCCAAGGGCTTGGAACAGAGCTTGCCTCCTGCTGAAGTCTCAGGGACAACAGACTTCACCCACCAGCTCCCCAAAAGTCTTCCTGAAGGGCCTGTAGCTGTGCTGGACTTTGTGGGGGATTTGCGTGTCGCAAGGAGCTGAAGCGTGACTCAAGATCGAGAAGCGTGTCACCAAACTGCCGCTACCGCTCCAAAACACGAAGCGCCCCGCATCACCGGAAAAGAGAATCGACGTCGCAGCAGACGCCGCCGTATCACCTGGAAGAGTGTCACAGGGCCTGTCACTATTCGCATCATAGTGAAAGCAACTCGCATCGCCAGTAGAGAGGATCGACGTCACCACAGACGCCGCCGCATCGCTGGGAAGCTTGTCGCAGGGCCAGTCACGGCTAGCGTTGTGTAAAGTATCTTGCATCGCTGAAGAATAGGACCAATGTTGCAGCAGACGCCGCCGCATCATCGGGAAGCGTGTCGCATCTAGGACAGAGTGCCATCTTTATTTCTTTGCACAAGAACTTTGTCGCATTTCCATTGCTGCAACATTTCTGTTGTGGAAGCGCAACACATCCTAAAGGTACATTGACGAAAAGTGTCGCATCTTAAGAACTGAACTGAACTAAGCTAAAACTACCATTTCAAAGTAACATTATTGCGGATTTTTGTCATTTGTGGTCTTGTGATAAGTCTATATAAAGAATACTTATTTTTTATATAAACCTTGTGTGGTGTCCATTTGTAATTTTGTCACTGGGTTACTGCATGTGGTCTCAAATGCTTTACACACTGCCTCTGAGATAAGACTGTCTGCTCATGCCAAGCTACTAAGGGGGTGAGCAGAGGTTATTTTAGGAGTGTACCCCCTTACCCTGACTAGAGGCAAGGGTCCCTATTTGTCACAAGTACCTACCTGTGTCAACTAGAGACCCCCAAATCTAACAGTTCTCCACCTGCGATATCTGTAGAATCTTTGATGGATATCTTGTGTACTGCTCTGTGCTTCAACGAGGAAAGCTTGAACCTGTTACTGACTTCGCTTGGGAGTCATTTAACACAATTCACCTATCGCGGCTGGCATGACTCACAGGTGGGGGGGCAGATGGGGAAGTTGCATGGGTTTGCGGGGTGGGTTTACTTAAAATGTTAAAACACTTACCTTCCCAGGTACAGCACCACCTCAGCTCATGGCTGGGTCCTGCGTTTTCCTGCTTCTCTCCTGACCGGGAAGCACCTAAAGGCAGCCTCCCTCCTCTCCCCTAAGCCAATCACAACACTGCATTGGCAGCGTTGTGATTGGTGGGGATGGCGCCCAGCCTACATAGGGAAAAGGCAGATAGCACATGGGGCACACCATAAAGTCAAGGCCGACAGCATTTGGGCAAGCCACTCCTCCCAGACCTACCAACCCGCCCGCCCCCAACCAGGCATACCCTTTTGCTTTCTCGCAGTGCAAGAAGCAGAAACAGAAAATGGTATTTAAAATGGAGGAGCTGCCTCTGCAATCATGAGCCTCCTCATAGAACACCTATAGAGACTGAAAAAACACAGAATGAAACAGTACTAAGAGAGTGATGGTGGCTTTGTTGGTCAAATACCAGGACTAGGTCTATTTGCATTCCTTAGAAGCAAGGCTGAATATGTCCCAGCATTTGCTGGTGCTCAGCACCGGCCTCTTTTTCTAAACACACATTTATCCACACCATAATGGGGAATGGTGTCTATTTATTTTTTAGCACAATCCCCTATTCACTATTTAGTAAAAAAAAAATTAACTAACACATAAATACTGCTGTCACTGGCATTTGGCAGGAGCTGGGACAACACCAGCTTCAGTGGACCCCTGAGAAATGCTTTGAGACCTGGCACTGCAGTTCTTTACAAATTAAGCACTGCTTAGAAGGCATTATGAAGGGGGAAACATTCTAAGGGTGAAAGGAGTAGTTTTTTGAGGTAGATCCAGGAGGAGGAGTCTATCATCCTGTGTGCACTGTAATTACAAGGAACTAAACCTCAAAGTGTTGTAATGGAGTCTCAGGTTGTGAAGACTGTTTTAGAAAAGGGTGTGTGAGTTTAGGTGGGACATGGTCCTTGCCAGGCAGGGATGCATTGGCCGTGAATGCACTTAAACAAGAATATGAATAATTTATAGAATAGCCTGCTTAACTCCATGATAGTTCATGCAAGCAGGAGTAAACGGTAGATAGGGTTAGATCGAAGAGGGTGGATGGTTTACAAGTGCCACAATAATTTCAGTTTAATAGACATTCGATAAGGGGAGTACAAAATCACATTGTTATAAGTATTGAAGAACAGTGTAGTAGGTTCTCCCGTATATGAATAGACTATTATGAATTGTAGTTACTTGCCTGTTATCTACTCTTTCTGTTCCCAGGAGTAACTGCAACAAAAAAAACAAAAGACAGTGCAATGTTTTTTAAATGCAAAACTGGAAGTGGCAGAACTGCCGCCACGAGGCCTGCGCATCTGTTCTGTCCCAGTGTCATTCACACTGGCACTACAGTGACTCTTCACAGCTCCCTCAGAGCTGACTTTAGCCAGATAGGATAGTGAAGTAATGAGCTAAGTAAAGATGCTTGGAATAAACCTGAATATAGGTTAAATACATTGTGATTTCATAACAGCTTTGGTCTAAGTACAATACTGCATCACTGATAGAAAAGAACATCGTCCCTGTCAGAATAAACTTTCCGAAAGAGGCAAAATATATGACTGGATGAGGAGCCATATGTTCATTGCTTTAATTAACTCTGTTCTCAAAATGTAATTTAATCGAGTCTTTATCTGAAGAGAAGCATTAAATGTTTTATAGTGCTGGTGCCGAACATTTTTATCTAGTTTTTTTACGGAAAAAAACACTGTGCAGATTGCTTTTTTGTACACTTTTGATACTATCACTACATGATTTCTTAAAAAAAGTTGCCCCTACAACAACGGGCATCTGGGCAATATTCATTACAAAACCATTAAGAAAGACCTTGTGAGGGGGCATGGATTGGACAGGCAAGTTAGCGGATGCGTGAGAGCAGCTCTCCTGAGCCACTAAATGTATCCTGCTTTAATGTTATCACAGAGAGGTAAATGTAAATGTGCATGTGTTTCGATTTATGTGCGCACTTTAACCCAGGGGCCTCAAGGCGCTTGCTTAGGGAACCCGTCCTGGTATTCCCCTGTGAGGTACCCCAGCTGGGTATCCACAAGGTGAAAGCCAGGCATCCCACTGCGAGGGGCCGTAGTGGAGATTAAGCAAGCTATTGCCCAGAGTCGCAGAGTGTGACCCCGTGAGTCGAGTAGGCACCAGAGCGAGAATTGTCGACTCCGTGGAATATTTTGAGACCGAGACCCGCCGAGGCGTGGAATCGAACCCTGGTCCATGGCCGATCTTAGCTTCTGGGTCTGCCGCCTCTAACCACTGAGCCACGTTTCTCCACAGGCAAACACCCACAGGCATAAATGACCTCTGACTGCATGTGGGCCAATCAGTGATCAAGTGGGCCGATACGCCTGCAAGGAAGGGGAACAAGGTGGAGGAGGAGAGAAGGGCAACTGAGACACCCCCTAGTGATGGGCTGTGACAGACAATCACCCACGCCTGAGTGGTGCTCCTTAAGAAAAGTGAAAATATAGGTCCCCACCAGCAGGAGAAAAAATTGCGACTTAAGCCCTGCGGAAGAGGAGGCGCTCGCCACTCAGGGCATAAGGAAAGTCAGAGCATGCCCTGCTCTGGCTTGCAGTGAGTGTAGCCCTACGACCTCAATCTCCCCACCTTCCTCCCTGCTAGCTTTTGGGGCTGATGTATAACAGAGGTGCTGCAGCACTGAAGTGAGACATATGGCGCAGATGTTGGAGAAACTGCGAGTGCAACCAATGCTTCTCAAAGTCTCGGCCCAGGGGCAGCTTAAAAGACACTGCCACTCGCCTCAGGCAGCGAGAGATGCCCACACAGTCCAGAATCTAGGGGGGGCTGAATCTGTTGTCAAATGCTGAGACTGTGAGGACCCGTGCTCCCTTTCTGTATTGGTATCTCGTCCGCAGGGAGGAAAAGGGACAGGAGTGGATCAGACAAGGAGCACTGCACTGCTATTGTAATCTTTGGATCCCCATAGAGCTAGTCGGGTGGGTCTGCACACTGATGCTGCCCACCTGAATCTGGTCCAGAAGTGCTAGTTATCACAAAGCGAGCCTGGAGCACACAACCAATACAAAACAGATAAAGTAAAGTGACTACACTTCATCTAGGTGATACTGTCTCTAGAACGACGTGGCAAGCCCACAACTGTCACAGTGGGTAAAATGATGGATACAGCTGCCAGCAATGGGTGTGTAAATGAAGGCTCCCAAAGCGATCATGGGAGCAAGGAGATTATGACACCTGCATCGCCAGCAGGAATTGCAGATGGAGTAACCATAACAGTGGACAGCTTCGCTATGATATTACAGGCCATAGACGTAATAGCCATGAGCTGACTATAGCAAACTCTCTGACAAGTTGGGGGGAACTGATTCCACTCTAGCCACTCTTGGACCAAAGGTGACGTGCTACAACTCCAGGTTAGGGAAATGACATGACTTACAAACACTGCATGAAAGAACAGATGACTCTGAAGAAAGATCCTGTTGCAATATTATGAGAATGGTAGGCCTCCCATAATAGACTGCTGGTCCTTCATCTGAACTGTTCATGGAGGACTGGTTACTTAACACATTACTTACCAACACTAAGTGCAAGTTTTTTATTGTAGAGAAAGCACACAGATTGCCAGCCAGAAAGCCCCCATTGGGCAGCCCACAAAGACCAAGGGTGGTAAGATTATTGAATTACAGAGACCGGGCCATCATTTTATCAGGGATCCAGGCCCATGGGACCTAACCAGACTGAAAATACACATCTTCCCTGGCTATAAGACCATGGTCCAGAAGAGCCAGCAAAGCTTTTTTGGTTGCCAAGCTGGTGCTAAGAAGCTAATAGACACATGGCCACATTTAGATGCAGCTCTTCACCACACCCTGATGAGGATTGGACATGGATTGGGTCAGAGGGACTTGATGTCTCCTGGATACTCTTTGTTAGGCAGAAAGACAGAGAAAGCACCGACCTAAATGACACCAGTGGAGTCTGCCCACTTGAGCTACTACAAAAGAATAAGCAGTGGCAAAAAGAGAGTCAGGGCCGGACTGGCTACCATGCGTTTTGGCATGCTGCCGAGCTGGGGGCTGATGTCACTGCGGGGAGGCTAATTTAGTTGATGGAGACCTGCGTGTGCTTCGAAATAAACAAAGCAAAAAAATTTTGTTCAGCACACGCAGGTCCCCATCGACGAAATCAGCCCCCAGCTTGGCAGCATGCCTAAACGCTCGGTAGCCAGTCTGGCCCTGAAGAGAATCTCTGATAGTGGATATCCATAAGAGGAGGACGACAGGTTCTCCATCAAGAATTGGCGGCACTGGATGAGACTCAGATAACTTACTCTCAGACGACCAGCACTCACTTACAAAAGGCCCCCCACATCTCTTCCAACATGCAAGATGAACTGTTTTGATCTTATCCGCCAAATGCGAAAGATGAGCTGTTGGGACCACTTGAAACAAAGTTAAACTGACTTGACACTAGGGATGCAGACACTGTCAATGTGATATGGAGATAGATACCCTTAAGAACTCCTGCAAGGACAACCACCACAACCAGTTTCCAATGCGCATGCATCTACAAGTTATGATTACGTTTTTGTTTCTGTTTTGTTTGAGTCCCTCTTAAACGATCAAAGCACAATTTACTTGGACTAGGGCACTGGGACATACTTATATGTGAGAACTAAGCTTATGCTCTAACCTGAAACACACATAAAAACTTCAATCCTCCAGTTGGCACAATTCCCTCATTGCCAATAGCAGTGGACAACGACGTGGCATAAAAGATGACGACACATAGCTATGTCTCACAAATATAAATTTACAACTAGGAACATGAGTGGGTTGGTTTCCTTGCAAAACTTCAAAAGGTACATGCTTTTTACAGATGCTGAAAGACACATATAGCGTGCTTACAGGAGACATGCATGACAGCCATAGAATTGAGGAAACTGGAAATGCCCTGGACAGGGTAAATACATTTGCCGACAAACTCCACGTACACAAGATGTGCACTAATATGGGTGGTACCTGGGGTATCTGTCCTAAAACACCGTACTACAATAGATCTGGAAGGCAAATTTACAATGTTAGCGGGGATACTAGACAAGGTGGATATTTTGCCAGTATATATGTGCCCAACACCAGCCAACTACAGTTCTTAAATACTCTATCCCCCAACTTACTAGACCCATTGGAATTTTCCAAAAATGGGGGGGAGAATATATCTTGGACCTATATTACACCATTAACTATTTTTGCCACCCCTACCATCAAGGTCAGGTATACCCCTGGCATAGACCTTTAGGTAATGGCTTACAAGGTGGACACTGACAGATTTATGCTGCAAGACTCACTCTGTGACCTAAGAATACTCCAACTATTCGAGTGTATATGACCTCTACACAAACTTAGATAGGATACTTGGGTCCACAGCTCTTTTACCATGCATTCAACAATGAATACCTATGCCGCTCAGACTCAGATTACAACCCTTTTCTGATGACACTGACGTTGGGGAGGACAGCAATGGTCTGCAACCAGATGCCCTGCTGGGCAACTTGTTTCAAGAAATTTATGGGTAGACAATTGACAGTTTTGTCTGTGAAGACAAGGATACTGCCTCCCAGCCTAATATAGAATAGGACACATTTAAAGTCATCATACAAGGGATTTGCTGCAAGACCTCCTATGGGCTTAAGACAACACTTGAGAGAAAGACCTTAGAGACAGAACATAGACACCAAAAGGTTGAAGTATCAGCAGTGAAGAACCAGCTTGACAAGCCACTATTGATAGAAGTGGCAAAAACACATCAATCTCTGATGAAAAGCCTTTGCTGCTCATACTATACAGAATAACTTGTGGGTTGGAATGGGGAGGGAGACCAAACAAGCATTCTGTTTCCATTACTTGTGATGTCAGAAACAAAAGAGAATCCCATAGGGGCCATCTAGCTACACATAGGTGAAAATGTTGTGACACAGAAAGAAATGAACAGTTCATTTGCTGATTATTACAAAACACTTCATGCAATAATAGTGACCCCAAAGGCGTGCTCGCATCTCATGCTTCCTATCTCAGGTCCAGCTCCCGAAACTCACAGTCACGCAAGTCACTTCTCTGGAGGCAGATATGAAACTACAGGACGTGAAGGTGGTCATAAACTAATTAGTGCGTGGGGGGGGGGGTAGCACCAGGGATGGGAGGTCTGCCCCCTGAATATTATAACAATTTTTGGTCCAAACTAGTAATGAAAGTACTCCAAATGTACAAAGAGGCACTACACACAGGACTACTGTCAGAATCCACAAAGGAGGATACTATTGTGGTGCTTCCTAATCCAGCGCAAGACCCCTTAGGCTACCGTTCTTATCGACTGCTTTCGTTATTAACTTCAGAAAACTAAATATTTGGGAACATCATCACAAACAGGTGATTTAACACATTCAGGTGATTTAACTCATTTAAAACAGCTAATATACCCAGAATAAAGTGGGTTTGTTGTGGGACGCAACACACATGCCAATATTGGTTGCCAACTCCTGATCATGGAATTAATAGAAAAAGGACACAGGTTTTTTAGACATCAAAATCACCTTCAACAACTTAATGTGACCAGATCTTTTCAAAGTGCTGTCTGCAATGGGAATTACAGGTAAACTTCTCTAGTGAATACACTTGCTATTCTCGAAACCCCTGGCCATGGTCGCATGAGCAGAGTCTACTCAGGCAGATAGCAAGTACAATGTGGCACATGAAGGGGATGCTTCTTGTCCTCAATCCTGTCTGTTCTTGCTCTAGAAGCACTACTATGCTTTTTGAAAGCTGTGGGCCCAGAGTGGGGAATCCCACTGGGACGCAGGTATCATGTAGTTGCACGACATGCAGACAATGTGTTGCTATTTCTGAGAGACACAGAGTAAACTCTACCCCTATGATACACTATATAGCCACTGTATAAAATCTTTAAATTAACCTAGGCTCAACCTTCAGGTAGCTTGCCACAGAGGAGTCAACCTAAATTCAAAGGCAGTGTATAAAGCAGTTGTGCAACATTTCAAAAGTACCATAGTGAAAAAACCCACCAAAGGGAGCCCATAACAGGATTAGAATAATAGAGTGACTTTTAATAAATAAGCAAGACCAAAATCACAAAATCCATCTAATAGAACCGGAGGTATTGAATTTGAAAGTTTTTAGATGAAATAGCGCCAAGAGGCGTAAAGCTCCAACTATCTAGATCTGGATGCACCAAATCGCAACAAATTCAAAAGTTTAAGCTGGATGCAATAGAGCATGGGATGCCTAAAGGGACCCAGTTAGGCCAGCTGAACAGAGTACTTTAAATTCTAGTTTGCGAAGCATTGCGTGCATCTGTGTCAAAGATGCTTTGATTCCAGAGTGCTGTGCAAGGTTCTCGTTGTGCCGATGTCAGGATCCTCGTGACAAGGGTTTGCAATGCAAAGTCCATAGTCAGCGATGCACTGCACAGTTAGAGAGATGCTTGTGTTCTGAGGAGCTGCAGGGCTACAATTTGGAGTCCGTCGTTATCATCAAAATTGGTAGAACCCTCATGAGGATGGGTTGCGCAGCAGTTGTTCCAAAAGGGAGCCTGGCTGAGGTGGCGATGCAAGTGTTTGTGACACTTCAATCCATACAGCAGGGGAGATGCTATGGCTGTGCTTGGAGTTGCACCACACAGCAAAGGAGATGCGTCCATTTTGCTGGATCCAGAGAGGCTAGCAAAGCACTGTAAGCCTACTTTCATGGGTCAAGGACTGGAGTGGCACCACTTGTCTGGGTAGACTCACAGATGGCAGACTTTAGGTGCAGATGCAAGGTTTTTGAAGCTTCAGATCAGGAAGCTAGCCAGTTGGGCCTGTGGAGTCACTCTTGGTTATGTGCTCAAGAGATGCAGTTCCAGTTTTTCTCCCCCAGGTAAGTGGGCAGCAGGTCAGAAAAGCAGGAGTCCACCAGAGTGTACTCCAGCCAAGGGGCACTCCTTCAGCAGCACAGCAGTCCTTCTTCCTGGCAGAGTATCCACAGGACCGGGAAAAGGAACTGGAAAGTTTGTGTCTGAGATCCAGCATTTATATTAATTCATGCCTTTGAAGTGGAGGAGAAGCTTCTAGAGGTTTTCCTGTAAGGTCGCCACACATCCTACCTTCTCTGCCCTGACTCCAGACTAACTACAGGGGGTATGCTGTCCTTTGTGTGAAGGTGAAACAAATCCCAGTAAGGAATAAGTGGGGCTGTGCTGAACTCCTCTCTATAATCCTGCCAGTGATAGCTCATCCATTCACCCCTGAGCTCCCTATTATGTGTGGCTTTCTAGGGGAAAACAAAGCTCAACTATCAGCTCCACCCAGTCATGTGATCAGAGACAGGCTACAGGCACTAAATACCTAAAACAAGAAAATGCCAACTTTTTAAAAGTGGCTTTTTCAGAAACCCAATTTAAAATCTGATTTCACCATAATTGAGGGTTTTAAATAGTGATTACAGAGACACCAAACATGAATTGGTCATCACTTCCCATTTGGAAATTACACTTATAAAATATAATAAGGCAACTCCAATGTTATCCTATAGGAAAGATAGACCTTCCAGTGGTGAAAAATGTATGTAAGATTTTTTCACTCCCAGGTCATGTATCACTTAAATGTGCATGTTCTGCTATTTAAATATATTACACCCTGTCCTAAGGGTGGTCCAGTGTCTCCACTGGGGTGACATTTGTATTCAAAAGGAAGGTTTGGGCCTGGCAAAAGGTTTATTTTACCAAGTCAAAATGTCAGGTTAGAAATGCACACATAGGCTCTACAATAGCTAATATGAGACATGTCTAAAGGACTACTTAAGTGGGTAGCACAACCAAGGTTGCAGGCCAGCTAGTAGCATTTAATTTACAGGCATTGGTTGACTGTGGTGCCACTTTACTAGGGATCTCATAAAAAAATTAAATATACCAAATTGGGATAGGCCAATGCTATCATGTTCAGAGGAGAGAACACAAGCACTGGTTAGCAGTGGTAAAAGATGCAGAGTCCTAATGGCAGCAAAAAACGAGATCAGGCAAAATGGATGAGGAAGGCAAAAAAGTTGGGGGTAAAACCATCCTAGGCTGACAGATCTAACAGCCTTTCAATCAGTATGGATGATGAGATTGTGAATTGTGGAGCCGGAATGACGGCTTAATTCACCTATTGCAGGAAGGGTATTTGTTTTAAATTATTATATGACAGGGCTACACTGAGGCACACCTACCACAGAGCATTAAGGGTAGTCAGATCTGCTGGGACAGTTACACTAGAAGGCCGGAAATAGGTTTCCCATTCCCCACCGACCTTCCAAAGTGAGTGTTGGAAAATGGTCCTCGCTAAGGGTCACCACAAATGTTTTGCCTTCATCCCCTTCTTTTCCTGACCTTGTTTTTTTGGCTTTAGGGCTATGGGCACTTTGCCACTGAAAACCAGTGCTAAGGGGCAGGTGCTCTCTCTCCATTAAATGTGGTAATATTGGCTTATCCATAATTGGCACATTTCATTTACCTATAATTCCCTAGTAAATTGCACTACATGTGCCCGGGCCTGTAATTTAAATGTTACTAGTGCTCCTGCAGCACTCTTTGTGCCACCCACATAAGTAGTCCTTTAAACATGCCATAGGCCTGCCAGTGCAGGGTCTGTATGTGAAGTTTTACTGCCATGTTCTTGCCATTTAAAACCCCTTCCCAGTACTAACTCCCCTTTTATTATACATATGTGACCTCTAAGGGAGGCTCCAGGTACCCCATAGAACCTGGTGCTGTGTAAGTAAAAGGTAGGTCATATACTTTTAAGTGTTTGTATGTCATCTTAATACATTTTTGCTTCAGTGGGTGTATATGTTTTCTTTTTTCACCCACATCCATGTAATCCGGCAGTTGCTGGAAGGCCCTATTGGGATTAGGGCACACACAAAAGGTTTAAGGAACAATCAAGTCAAACAGATCAGAATTGTCTTACTCTTATCCAGAATATTGATATGTTCCTTGCAGTGGTTGCTGACATGTTTCGACTGTCTGCAGGGGCCTGTCACTTTAAGAACGGTCTTCCTCAGATTGAAATTTTGAGGGATATGTAATTTTGTTCACTGATTGCTCAGTATGTCACCACGTTGGTGCTCACAATTATTGTATGGTATTTTGAAGAGCTCTGCTTATTTCAGAAAGTGGCTTGAGTACTCCTTGGTTGGGAGGCATCCCTGAATTATGTTGCCATTCAAGTTGGAGCTGCGAATCAATTCACTCCCATTGCATGTCATTTCCACATGCATGCTTTTGTGTGACCAGATGGTGAGTGGGGTTATTAGGAATGTTCACTCCATCCTCTGTGGACCACGAGAGAGGACGCCATTTGAATGAGAAGCTACAGGAACGTTATTCCACCAAGGTGGATCGGACATTCCAAATAACTTGACTCGCCATCAGGTCACACAAAAACGTGCACGAGAAAACGAGCATGCAACCGGAGTGAATTGATCTCCAGACCCAAATCAAATGGCAACATAATCCTGGGATGCCTCTCAAACAAGGAGGACTCTAGCCTCCATATGAAATAAGCTGAGCTCTTCATGATACCATACAATACATGTGAGCAAGAATGATGTGGCATACCAAGCAATCAGTGAAGAAAATGCACTATCCCTCAAAACTTCAAGCCCTGGGGAAGACCTTCATTAAAGTGACAGGTCCATGCAGAAGGTCTAAATGCGGCGGTGTAATTTTAGGGATTTGGGGGCACCCAGCATCCCCTGCCAGAAACATATAAATATTATAGATAAAAATAACAAAATTGAGATCCCTAGGATTTATTGGCTCCTTAAACATTTTGTGTGCACCCCAATTCCGATAAGACCTTCCAGCAACTGCCAAATTACATAGAGTAGTGTGAAAAAAGAAAATATAGATACCCATTAATTTATTAGTATGACAGGAAATTTCACCATATATGGGATACCCTACCTATGTGTTTTTGTGATTTGTTTGCTAAAAAAGTACAATATATGCATAGGAAAAACGTATGGTATATATATTGGACACTTCTCGATGTTTTGTCATTGTTAAATATTTAGTAATTGTTATTCACTTGAGAGTCAAAGTCTTTATTTTTTATGAGTCATGTCATTTATATGTATGTAAAGTATTGTTCAGTACTTTTGTAAAAAGATAATGTCTGATGAAGAAGTAGTTTACACAGAACAAAGGTGTAGTGAGCTAGTCTGCCTCGCGCGCCTTGTGTGCGACGCGCGAGGCATAGGTCTCGTGCTGCCCATTGACACGTAAGGAGTGGTTGACAGTTGGTGGCTCGGGGACACGGCCATTTTGTATGTACCTGGCCAGGGCTATGACGTGCTGGCGGGAGCTGTGAATAAAGACTGTTCTTCAACAATTGAAGTGTGCCTTCGAGTTATTACACTCGATTTTGGCGATGAGGCACTACAGTTCCCGCAACGGACCCGTGAATCGAAAAGGTAGTTGAAAGGAAAGATTACCTTGAAAACGATGCGTGGACTGTGCAGGCATCGAATCTGAGCAAAGCAGACGACAGGAGGAAGCGTCGTCCAGGCGAGTGAAGAACGTTGTGCCTGGTCTGCTATCGTGAAGAGGTGTGTGCTGGAGTGTGGCGCTGCGGTGGAACAGTGTGGGGTCTGCATCTCCTCATTGCCGCTACGAGGAAAGAAGCTGAGGTGAAGTGCGACGCGCTGGATAGAAACATAAGTCTAGCTTGAGTAGACCCCGCCTACCTCATGAAACTTCCCCGATCAAGTTAACAGCACATCTCTAGCTTCTTAAAGGAGAAGGAACATATTCTCCCACGTTCATTTGTGCCGATGTGCATTTCAATAACCAAAGACTCGAAGCAAAGGTAATGCACAAGGAAGATATCGCTGGGGCACAAGCCAATTAAATATTGGGTGGAAGAGATAAAGCACGTCATAAATGATAATAAAAGAATTAAAGATAACACTGTGGTGTTTACAACTTATATAACGCTGAGTGGAGTACATACCGTCCTAGCTAAGCCTAGGGAAGAAGTGTTCTAGGGAACAATTGAAGGTCTTCTTTTTTTTGTGAAAACCACTGGTGATTCGCGAATTAAAATAAAAACAGATTAGAAGTTGAGGAAAAATAAAAACGCTCTGAGGTAAATGTTATAAAATTTGGTTTCATAAATAAAATAAATAATACCTGAGAGCAATGATGCAGTCAATTCATCCTCCGCCTCCTTTCTTAGATACACCAAGGGAACCACCAGTACCATGGAGAAAATGGTTTGATGCATTTGAAAATTATTTGGGGGCAATTGGAGCGCACAGGTTCAGAGCAGAAAGAAAAAGATTCTTACTACTTCACTCGTTGGGATATGAAGAAAGAGAAACACTGAAAGACTTACCTGATGTAGTTGATGAAGGTGGTGAAAAAACAGATGAATACCAAAACACTGTTAAAAAGTTGAAAATAAGATATGACAAGCAACCCAGTGTCGTTGGATCAAGACACAAATTCTTCAAAAGAGCGCAAAAAATAGAGGAAGATCTGGACACGTACATTACCGCTTTGAGAAAAATGGTGTCAGAATGCGAATTTGAGAATTTCAGTGAACAATTGGTACGCGACCAATTCATAAGTAAATGTCTTGACAAAACAATAAGATAAAAGTTGCTGTCCTTGGAAAATCCATATTTAGATGAAATCATCCGTATAGCTAAGAGCATTGAAACATCACAATCCTCTATCAAGGAGCTTGAAAGCAAAAACGCAGAAGTGGTAACACCTGTGCGCATAAAAAATGTGGTGAAGAGAAAAGATTTTCAGCAGAACAATTTTTTCCAAAAAACTGATATCTGCTTCAGGTGTGGTTATCCTTCTCACGCAAAAAGTGGAAGGCCATGTCCCGCGAGGAAAGCTACATGTCGTAAATGTGGGAAGATAGGGCATTTTGACAAAGTATGCCAACCTCATTAAAAAAATACAAACCAAGTCGCATGTGTAAAGGACTCAAGTGGTAGTGACAGTGATGACACTTTCAGGGAACTAAAAGACATGGTTTTGGTGGTCAATGAAGGAAACATAAAAAGTGGTGATCCTAATGACTGTGTAGATCCCTACGCGATCATTGGTGTTGGTGAAAAGAATCTGAGACTTTTGGTAGACTCTGGAGCTAGGATCACAATGATCAATGAATCTTTATTCAGGGAAAAATGGGGGAATAGACCCCTGGAACCACCAGATCGAGAGCCTGTATCCTATGAAGGGAGGAGTATAGATCTTCTAGGGTATTTTGAAGACGTCTTGGTGTTCAAGAACAGACACATATATGGGAAAATATATGTGGCCGTGCATGGTTTAGACATATTAGGATGGTTCCATCAAGGTTTGTTCAGTATGTTGCTATGCCCTGGAGCTAAGGAACAAATTTTGGTTATTCGCGACCAAACACATGTGGATGAATTGCTCAATAAATACCCAAGAGTACTTTCTGGAGAATTGGGGAAGATCAAAGGGTTCAAGCACAAAATAAAGATATGGAGTGATGCTGTGCCTGTCAAACACAAAATAAGAAGTATACCTTTCAGCATAAGAGGTGATTTGGAAAAATAACTCTTGTTAATGCAGAAAAGAGGAGTTATTGAACTAATTGAGTCGTCGGATTGGTCTTCGGCTTTAGTGGTAGCACGGAAGAAGAACAACAAACTCAGAATCTGCATTGATCTGCGCAGTCAAAACAAAGTGATTTGGGTGGATTCGCACCCATTACCAAATATTTCGGAAATGTTGGGAGTAGTTGCAGGGGCAAAGGTTTTCACTAAACTGGATTTGGCCTCTGCATATCACCAAATCGAACTTGACAAGGATTCACGCCACTTCACTGCGTTCAACTCTCCTTCAGGATTGTTTCAATTCTGTCGTATGCCTTTTGGCCTGGCTTCGGCAGCCTCTGTCTTTCAGAGAGTTATGGTCAATCTGCTCAAGGGAATCAAAAATGTGGCTATATTTCAAGATGACGTCCTGTTATTTGCTAAGGAGCAACAGGAACATGACCTTGTGTTGAGCAAGATTTTGTCAATTGTTCAAGAACATGGCGTCGTACTAAAAAGGGACAAGTGTGTGTTCTCTAAAGACAGTGTTGAATATCTTGGTCACACCATCTCAAGCGAAGGAGTCACACCAAAGCCGAGTTTGGTTCAAGCCATAGTCGATGCATCTGCACCTAAGGACAAAGCTGGGGGGAAATCACTATTGGGTCTCACAGAATTTTATGCCCTTTTTATCCAAGACTATGCTACTAATATACACCCCATTTCAAGGTTGTTACAGGACAAAAGTGAATTTGTGTGGGATGAAGAGTGCAAGTTAGCATTCAAATGGATCAAAGAACAACTGAGTACTGTCAAAGCTTTGAAACCTTTTGTGCAGGATGTCCCGTGCACCTTGACTGTGGATGCTAGTAACTATGGGGTAGGGGCTGTCTTGACACAGGAGGTTGGCCCTAATGAACACATGGTGTGATTTGCATCCAGAGTACTTAGAGAGGCGGAAACGCATTACTCTGTGATTGAAAAGGAACTCCTAGCATGTTGGTGGGGCATTGACATTTTTTAAAATTATCTGTGGGGACGTAAGTTTACACTTCAAACGGACCACAAACCTTTGGTATCTATTCTTGGTAACACAAAAAGCCGTAATGCTACACCCCGTATTGCCCGCCTTGCATCTAAGCTACTACAACACAATTTTGAAGTGGTTCACATTGCTGGGGGAGAAAAAATGTGAGGGCAGACGCACTGTCACGCTTGCCGGCCACCGCAAGCCAGACTATGCAATGCAATGATGACTGTTGTTATGACGAAAAAGAAGACTGTATCATAGCCAGTGTTGAATTGATGAATGTATGTTCTGTGGGACAAGAAGGTTGGAGGGAGGCTCTAGAAAGTGATGAGGTTTTAAAAGAGGTGAAGAAGTACATTGCACAAGGGTGGCCTAGAGAAAGGAATGTGAGGGTGGAATTACAACCCTACGTGAAGGTGGGTGATAAACTTTCTATTGAGGATGGTCTGGTTTTGAGGCTGGAAAAACTTGTACCTCCTGAAAACATTAGATCCACCCTTCTGGTCAAATCCCATGAGGGGCACCTTGGAGCCACACTCACCAAACGTAGAGTAAGAGAGTACTTTTGGTGGCCACAGATGGACAAAGACATCAATGCTATGGTGCAGGAATGCACAGTTTGTTCTTCAAGTGACAAATGTCTTCACACAGCCTGTTCTCCTCTCACGCCCATACCCCTTCCTGGTGCTCCTTGGGAAAAACTAGGTATTGATGTGTTAGGGCCCTTCCATAGTCTACCCCATCAATGCAAAGTTGCCATAGTGATGATGGATTATTATACAAAGTGGCCTGAAGCAAAGTTTGTGTCCAAAGTAGACTCTAAAAAGATTATCGACTTCATGAAAGAAATTTTCATGAGAGAAGGGTTTCCTCTTTCCATCATTTCCGACAATGGGGTGCAGTTTGTGTCTACTGAGGTGGAAGAGTTTCTTAAAGAATCAGCCATGACTCACTACAGAAGCTCCCTTTACCACCCGCAAACCAATGGCTTGGTGGAAAGACTCAACAGAGTAATAGGTGAATGTGTCAAATGGGCTATAGAACACAACAAAGCTGTTCCCCTGAGTGTAAGGGCTATGTTATGGTTCTACAGGACCACCCCCCATTCTTCAACTGGAGTATCTCTATTTGAACTGTTGAGAGGCAGAAAACCATGTACAGAATTTAGACCTTCAAGGATGTCCAAATGGTTCAAATCTAATTCTACTCCCCAAGAAATTGATGAAAGAGTAAGAAATATGAGTGAAAAAGTACAGTCCAAACAGAAAGTTTGCTGTGGGAGACTGGGTAAGAATAAAGAAACAAGGGTTTGTAAAAAAAGGTGAATCTAAGTTCAGTGAAACTGTAGTTGTGGACAAAGTGTGTGGAAGTGCTGTTCGGGTTAACGGATAAAACTGGTGGAATGTTAACAAGGTGGTAAAAGTGAAAAATGTAAAGAACAATCTGCAGAGTTCTAATTATGCAAAAAATGTTTCACTTGTTAATCCTCCAAGTGATCTCAGTGTTCAGCATTCTTCTCCTCAACCCTCAACGGTGAGGAGGAGCACAAGAGCGATCAGAGTTCCGGTTAGATACCGACGTAAATTCTTTCTCCTTCCTCTGTGCTCTCTTCCTGTTCTCTGCTTTTCCTCTCTTCTGTCTCTTCTTTCTTTTCTCTTTGTTTAAGGGATAGGAGATATGGAGTGAGCTAGTCTGCCTCGCGTGCCCTGTGTGCGACGCGCGAGGCATAGGTCTCGTGCTGCCCTTTGGCACGTAAGGAGTGGTGACAGTTGGTGGCTCGGGGACACGGCCATTTTGTATGTACCTGGCCAGGGCAAAGACGTGCTGGCGGGAGCTGTGATTAAAGACTGTTCTTCAAAAATTGAAGTGTGCCTTCGAGTTATTACAAAAGGTCCTCATTTATGAGCCCTTGCGTCACTTTTACGCCGCCGGTGCATCACTTTTTGTGATGCACCAGTGGCGTAAAAAATGCGCCTTGTTGCGCCATATTTACAAAGTGACGCATCTAGGTAAATGCATCACTTTGTAAACCCCTGCGCCACATTATACCTGAGCCAGGTATAATGTGTGCAAGGGGGACGTATTGACGCAAGAAAGGGTCGTAGAAGTGATGCAGTGAAATCTATGAGATTTCACTGCGTCACTTCTAGGACGCAGTTGCGTCAAAATCTTGTGCCTGCCTCACAGCAGGAGCAAGATTGACGCAGGCCCTTTCCCATGGGGCTTGCCCCATGTGAAAGTACGCATTGCTGGAGTTGCGTCACTTTTGTGACACACTCCAGCAATGCGTCACTTTTGCATTTACAGATACGTCATAAATACTGACGTATCTGTAACTCCTTGCACAATGATGCGTCATAATGTAAATATGACGCATCATTGGTGTCGCAAGGGGGGCGCAATGAAAAGTGACACATCTCTGTTTTCACGCAGCGATGTGTCACTTTTAATAAATGAGGCCCAAAGTTTTTTGTGTGTCCAGAGCGTTTATGTTTCTTAAAACGTTTTGTTTAATCTGCATGGACTGTTTCCATGAGGCATGAGGTCTGGTTGCATATAGCTGGGTGGACTGGGGTGGCGAATTGAGCTAAAGAATGATGATGGATTGAACCCAGATCTGTGACTAGAGTTGAGTGTCTGAAAAGGTTCATTGCTCCATCCATCATCTCCTTGTGTTTGCTTTCATCTGCATTTTTCAACATACACTCTCTATGTGATTTGTAATGCAAAAAAGCATTGAACAATAGTTGGAGGATCTTTATATACAAATTAAAAAATAGATTAACTATCAAAAGTTGGAATCAAGAGGTGGGGAAATATTACGTAACCTTCTCAAAATAGCAGATGTATATATGATGAGATGTATATATGGTGTAAAAGGTTCTCCCTGTTTGTTTTCCTAGTGAATGATCCTGCCCCTCTTTTTTTTGTTATTTTTCATCTCTTTTATTAAGTTGGTGCACTTTATCTGTTGTTACATGCATACATGTTGTCCCATTGGTTACAAATATAGATGAGATCATGGCTACAGTTCAACAGAACATCTGCAGAATACTGACGCAGGAATGAAGTTAATAACATTTATTTGCATAACCATTAGTTGTTGTTCACATTATACAGTTCAGTGCTTGTAGGTACTGATAGAACCCACTTCAGCTTATTGCAGATTTCTTTCGATTCTAACAATTATTACAAAATGCAAAAAATTAACCTCAGAGAAAAACCTTGATCCTCCTGCAGTCCCCCTCCACCCCACTACATACATTTCTGTGTTGCTGCCCTGTTAGTGCAGTGCCCCCTTCCTCCCAACTGTGTCGCATTAACCTGTGTGAATCATGACCAACATTTATTTGCTAACATGAGAAGATATATACGCATTTGTGCGTGCCAGTTATTTGCCCGTGTCGCAGACTGTGGAGCCCCCCAGTCCCCACTTGTGTGCTCTTGTAGTTCGACTAAACACGCGTTCCAGTGTGTGGCTACGGGGACCTACCTCAGACCCAATGTTTCCTCATGCTTGATGGTGAGGCCTTCCGTCTTAGCCCAAACAAGCATTGAGTGTCGCCATGCCTGCGCATGTGGTAGGTCCGCCACTTTCCACCTTTTCGTGAGCAATCTCTTAGCCACTACTATCCCAAAATCTAGGAACCTGGATGTCACTTAGGCGGCCTCCATTCTCCTGAATTGATGTAATAGATATACTGGCCAAGCAAAAGGTAGTTCACGCCCTGTGCAGGTGTGTAAAAATGGGCTACTGTGTTCCAATACTCAACGATCCGGGGGCAACTCCATAACATATGTATTATGTCAGCTTCCACCTCAGCACATCTGGGGCACAGTGCCTCCTTTCTACTACAGTAATGGTTAATGTTGGCAGGTGTAAGGTAGGCCCTGTTTATTATATACAGTTGAATTTGTCTGAACCGCATGTTTGTGAGTATGTGTGTTGGGATTTCAAGTATCTGAGGCCATTCCTGGTCAGTAAGTTGGAGTCCCAGGTCTAGTTCCAATTTTTTACAGATGGGGTCCAGACTTATTGCTGCATGGACTCTAAAAGACACAGCAAACTAACGTATGAGATGCCTACCACGCCCCATGACGTGCAAATATTGCATTACAAGATGTGTTTGCGGTTCTATAGCCATGTCTACTCATTTGGTCGTCAGTGTGAATCGTGTGTGAGAAACTGCTCTGGCAGAAACCCCTCCTCTTCTACCAAGGACGTGCATGGCATGAATGCTCAATCTCGGTAGAGGTCCCCAAGGGTCTGGACCTCTTTCTCCTGCCATCCCTCAATTACTTTGTTAGAAACGGGGTAGCGTGGTGCAGAGCGGGTGGGCCAAACTCCGGAGGAAATGTGTAAAGCATCCGCGCAGCACACATAGGCGACTCACAAGGAACACTACAAGGAGACGCTACACAAGGTTATCTAAGAATAACATTTGTATTATGTAAAACACAGGATAATCACAGTAACCTCTGCACTACGCCAACTGGCGCCAGGTCAATATTTACAGGGGATTATATACAGGGCAGCACAATCGGGCCGCTGCCAAAACCATTGCCATCACAACTAGAATACATGAAAAGTTCATCAGCATTAGGACACATTTGCATTTTGTCCGAAAGGAAATCATGCTTGCAGGTCATGAGGCCTCCAATAACACATAGGGGCCCCCTGAAAACAGATTAGGGGCAGACCAGCAGGGGAAAAAAGGAAAAACTACCAAGAACATAGAAATCTGCCCCTCAGGTAAATGCTAAAGGCTCACATAGAGTCCAATGTTTATAATTAACAGAGTTAAGCTCACATCAATACATACCGTCACCACATAGTTAACAGGACAATGTCTAAGAAAGATATACATTTTTGTTTTATTATTTTTCTTTTATAAATAAACATTCATTACAAATACATAATTTCATAATCAAAGAAAACAATACATATTGTCATTCGGTTTAATCAGAGACCCCACACAACCCAATCATCTTTCATTCATTCAAAACCGCATCATTACATTCCATGCATCCTTTCCACACACATTCCAACTAACACTCCCATAAGTCCAGTCACAATTCATAATTCATCCTTCACAAAGTTTCAGATGTAGCACACTATAACTGTCCGGCAGCATCTTCCCTGCTTCAAACTGGAGACCAAGAGTCATTTGTTTTGGCAGGACATGATGGAACAACGCCAACGCGCATTTCGGTGCTGTGCCACTTCTATGGCTGCACCTTCATCAGGGCATTCACACGAGGGAAATGGGGGGGGGGGGGGGGGGCAGAACGATATCAGTACATGGACCAATCTGTGGTGGGAAAAAAACATATCTTTACAATCATGCCCATAATTTCACATCACTGTTAAAAATAAATACATCCGTCTTCAAATCCATATATCGACATTCAAAAAACATGTCATAGCATTGTTCATGATTTCAGCAATAATTTATACAATTTCACTGGCCATGTATGACTGAGCTCAATACCGCAAAAAGTGATAAAGTCAATAAGAACAATGTCCCAAAACCCAACTGACACACACAGGAATCCCTTGGAGACAAAACGCCAACAATTAATAAAGACACACAGACAATACTTAAGACTAACTAGATCACATCACAGAGAAAGATCAAAACGAATAATCCAGAGTAGACACCAATCTCATCATTGCTGCAACTCACATAGAAGATTCTGAACTGAGTGTCAAAGAGAAAGGCAGTTTTTCAAAAATGTGATTAATCAGACACACCGACGCATGCCTGACAACGCTCGCCTCAATACCTACCTACACGCGACACAACCGTCGCATTCGACAAAGGCTCCCTCAAAAGGGCAGATGTTTCTTTAACCAACATTCACAAAGCGCACTCCGACATATGACTCCGGAGTTTGGGCCACTGATACCAGCGAGCTCGTCGTCATTCTGTAGGGGGTCAGAGGTTATAGCGTAAGAACTGGGACTAAGCTCTGCTCACCGGGCTCTCTAGAGTCCTTGCGCAATCTCTGGGTACCAGCACTGTGCCCCGGTAGGCCCCATCCTGGTGGCGGGCGATGGGGCAGCCGGAATGGAGCACGCACTGCTCCTGCTTCTTCGGTTGCTGCAGGGCTCTCTCTGGCAATAACGTAGGGAGTCCCACAGGCCTTCTCCTTGGGGAGGTTAAAATATAGCACACGGGAAAGTAGCGCCCACGCTCCTCACCTCCTTCTGGGGCACAGCTGTGGCGCTCCCGAGGCACTAGAGTCCTCCCAAGTCCAGGGTCCCCCAGATTAAAATAGCGCTTTGGCAGCACAGCGCTGCAGGCGTTAGCTCCTCACCTCCTTGAAGTACAGGCCACAAAATAAAGTGCTTTGACAGCACAGCGCTGGAGGTGTCACTCCTCCTCTGGCAACTAAGAAAATAGTGCCTTCAAGGCACTAGGGAGCTTTTGGCAACGGCTAGCAAAAATGGCTGGGGTGGCTTCGCCTTCATGCTAGGGTGAAAGATTCCAATGATTTGACTCAGTGTATATGGAGGCTCTGTAGTTGCTGTGGCTGCGGGGTGTATCAGCTAACCACCGGAATGATCCTGCCCCTCTTTACCTGAACAGGATCGCTCCCTATTCTGACAATGGCTTTTAGAAGAAAGTTGGCATTTCTCTGCTAATAAACCTTTCTTAAAGCTGTATGTGCTTCCAGCCTGTCTCCAATACTTGTCTGGTGTGGGTGGCAGCTTCACAGGCATCTGATTAGGGGTGATACACAAAAAATGGTCCCAGATTCTTGTTTCCAGTCCAGGGAAGACTTGACCTGGCAGTTCAGGCTAGACTGTTCCCATGAGGAGCAGGTTCAAGACTTATTTGCATTTTGCTCGGTCCAAACTGGAATTGCATGAATTTATTGGTCTAAGTGGGACAGCTATACCCAGACTTGGGTACCGAGCTCTCAGTCTCACTGGAGTCAAGCTAGCTTGGTAGATGAGGGGTGATACCCCAAAACCTGGCCTGGCAGTTTGAGCTAGACTATTCAAATGCGGAGCAGGGTCAAGTCTGATTTGCATGTGGCTGGCTCCAAAATGGAATGGCATGTTGAGCAAAAACATGATGGATTCCTCTCTAGATCTCTATATTGGGAGTCAATGTTTGACAGTGTGCAGCATTACATCCATCAATTTTCTTTTTGCATTTGTTGCCCTAAGAGGGATGTCTATGCCCAGACGTGGATCGTGTGCTCTCCATACCACTGGAGTTAAGCTAGCCTGGCAGATGAGGTGTGACACCCCGAAATTGGTCACAGGATATTTGTTTCCGGTCCAGGGAGGACCTAGCCTGGACATTCGGGCTGGACTGTTCACATGGGGAGCAGGTTTAAGACTGATATGCATATGGCTGGGTCCAAACTGGAATGTCATGGTGAGCATGGGGATTTAGGCCCAGATCCCTGTACTGAGGGTGAATGCTTGGCATTGTTCAGCGTTCCATTCACCAATTGTTCTTGTTACATTTAGATAGTTGGCATTTCTATGCTCTTAAATCTCTGTGTTCCTGCAGCCTGTCTCCAATTCACATCAGGGGTTGGTGGCCCCTTTAGGTTGTGCATTCCCTCTAGACAGCCAAAAACACTAGTAGGTTAGGTGTGTCTGAGTGCCCATCTGCATTTTGATGGTTCATCCTGAGCAGGATGGGTGGGAGGAGCTGGCACACCTGAACAGGTGGTGTCTTGTCCCCACACATAGGGGTGATAATGCCACTACTGGTAGTTTAGAGCTAGGGCTGAGCAGAAAGGGATTCTTTGCACTGAAATGACCTTTCTTTCAAGTGACTCCCATTTCAAACACACGACTGGGTATGGGTACTGGGTCTTTGTCTCTGCTAAATAAGACACTTTAGGAACTGAAGAGAACCTCTTTCAGAAGAACTGTTGTTCTGCTACATGGACTGACACGCTGCTGGACTGCTGATCTGGAAGACCTGCTTTTCTGCTGTGCTACTCTGCTGCCTGCTGCTGAGGGAGACCTGGACTCTGCTTTGCAATCAAAGTGATCGTCAAGGGCTTGTTGTCTTGCTGCCTTTTGCTTGAGACACAGGGCTTTCAAAGTTTCTACCCCTGCTCCTGTGCCTGGTTCACTGGAAGTGGCCCAGTCACTTGCATCAAAGAAATTTCAAGTCTTGTTGTAGCACAACTGGCGCATCGACCCTGTTGCGGGTGACAAATCAGTGTACCACACTCTGAACTAATGCATTGTCTCCAGAACCCAATGCATTGGAAACGCACATCGCTTCTGCAGCAGTTTGGAAAGATCAACACATACCCTCAACTGTGCAGAGAAACCCAGTGCATCGCTTCAAAACCAACACCTCTTGGTTTAAGCACTTCTTCTCCGGAATCAACACATCGCCACTAAAGCGTGATGACATCAACACATCATTCAACTGTTCCCCACATCTCAATGTTTTGGCCAGGATCAAGGAACTCTTTTCCCTGGGCCTGAATTACTCCTGTATCCAGCCAGTACTCAATCATGGTAAGCTTGAACTGTCTTATTTGCACCTGTCCAGTGCTCCCAGATAACCTCCTTTGGCACTTATTGCTTCTAAGTGCTCAATCTCTTTTTATTCTTTAAAAATTCATAACACGACTTCTGCGCATTGGACTTTTGTTGTCTTGTCCTGTTTCATTTATAAAATCACAATCTACTTTTTTAACCTGGTGTGGAGTCTTTATGTGGTGTTTTCATTGTGTTGCACATATAGTTACACATTGTCTTTTCAGGTACGCCTGACTGGTCTTTGCCAAGATACCAATGGGAGAGCATGTGTTATCTTTTAGTGTGTATCTGAATTACCCTGACTAGGATTGTGATTCCTGCTTGGACAGTGTGTCTACCTCTGCGAAGCAGAAACTCAGTTTCTAACAGCTGGTAACACTGAGAATAGCAAGGGTAGTGAACAGTCATGATAACCAGATGTAGCAGCATGCTGGTATTGAAACAATGGGCGATATCCTTACGTTGGAAGTGCTAGTTGACAATTTTGGCTTTGATAGGGGTCAGTTCCTAACGTTTCAGGCAGTGTGAGGGGCATTCCGGGACACATGTAGAGGAGACACAATAGAACCACCACATTCAGAAGCACTGATTGCATTGCTGGCTCAAGGGATGCAATGTAAAGCAGTGACCTGTATGGACCGAGCCATAATCCCACCTTTTATGTCTGACCTTTACTTATTGTAAACCCTCAAATCCCTACATTAACTCGTAATGGTAACACATCATTATTGGATAGTGCATTTAATAGTGGCATTTAAACAGTAATAAGTGGCAATTAAAACTTCAATATTGACCTACAAAATAAAAAGGTGGTTGTTGTAGACAGAAATGTCAAGCAGGGCTCCACATAATATTGTGAGAGCGCAAACTCACCGCAGATACATGTCATATCAACCCTCAACACTATCCATATACCATAACAGGTGAGGAAAAGCATCACTCAGGATAAGGGTACAGAAGAACAACAAATAAATCACATAAGAAGCAGAGGCAAGCCGCAAAGTCTGCTGGTACACAATATTTCACATAGTTTGAGTAGCAAATGTAATTTTCTCCACAAAGGAGATATTCCCTCATACTGGAATTCCATCTGACTTTTTTGTGAAGAGAGATCCTTACAAATAAAAAATTACTTGACGCACTGGCAACATGTATTTTGCATGCTTTGCATAGTTCGTGAAAATTGTGTGCATTTCACAGAAAAAAGTGACGAATTGTACCCCATATCCTTCTATCCCTATTCTTTC
Organism: Lissotriton vulgaris; assembly: GCF_964263255.1. NCBI lineage: Eukaryota > Metazoa > Chordata > Amphibia > Caudata > Salamandridae > Lissotriton > Lissotriton vulgaris. The sequence continues at coordinate 393,441,572 of NC_141693.1, forward strand.
AGTCTCAGAGGTTACTTTTATGATTCTTGTGCCTATATTACCCGTCTCTCCAGCTCTCGGTTAATGGTTGGTTCATTCCCAACTTATTTGCATCTTCCTATGTCTACCTGGAAGATGAATGCACATGATTGGAATCGCTAACCTACGATGTCTCTTTTCTACGTCGTTCATAAGAGTGATATTATTATTATTAATAATAATAATAATAATAATAATAAGTACCAAAAATTCAAATAATAATTATGCATACAATAGAAAAATAAATAAAAATTAAAATAAATCATCTGTGTGCAATGTCTCAGCACGTCGCTATTTTGGTTGCGCCTCTCACCTGAACTCCCACTCCCAACCTACACACATTCTGTCATTACCTCCCACAGTAAAGAGGAGCGAATCAGAGTTCGCTTATTATTTTAAGAATTGTGCCCAAAGTCTTCGAGTTGTAAAGTTGATGTGTTGGCATTTCAGCAAAAAAGTAGAGGTGCTAATTATGAGTTATAAATACCCTGATAGAAAGAGACAGAAATAACGAGCATGATTCATTATCATGTTTGGATTTTAGTGATTACTACAACAAATCCTAAACCACCAGACTTCTAATTACTACGTGTTAAATTTTGCACTTCCTGAGCTAATTTGCACCTGCACGTCATTCAATTAATTTGCTTCCACAGGAGTTTATTGCTGCTATACGTGGAAGAACTGGAAACGCACTTTATATGTGCATATAAATAAGAAATAATGCCCAAATAGCCAAAGGGCTAGAATGACATTGATTGTCACTAAGAATAATATCCTGCAAACCATGAGGGCAAAGTTTAAGGGATAATTAATGGTATCAGAAGCATGCAATGAGAAAGTTGCTTTAAAATACACATTTGCAGATGCTCTATCAAAAATACAAAGGCATTCTCCATAAGAGCCATTAACTTTCAAGACAATTGTTCGGGCGCACGCTTTAAAGTGATTTTGTTTTTCTTTTGTGGAAACTGTCATTTTTTACTTAAACTCAATTTAATTCTGAGCAGAAATAACAAAGGCTCTCATAAACCGCCCACACGTGACGTACTGACCTTCAAGTTGAGGATGGATAGACAGCAAGTTCACGAAACCACTGATCTCTCTTGCCAATGTCTTTCACGATTCAAAAGAAAATTCCAAATACTAAGGGAGTGGCTGGAAGCTCTAGCCTCCACCTTACAGAACATTAATGCCAGTTATAAGAGCAAGCGCATCTCTCCCTTCTGACCAGTGCTTTAAATGGGCAGGTGCTGTCTGGTAGTCAGGCCTTGCTCCAGTGGTGGCTCGCAGAGGTAGTGCTGTGAGGCGGGGCTGAGTGAGGGGTAGTGGAGACCTGCATACGACGACAAAGGTGAACGTAAATTAATAAATAAATATTTGCCATCGTATGTGGAACTCCACTACCCTCCCACCCAGCCCTGCCCCCACCCCACCTCACCGCCCTACCGTGTTTCCTCTGCGTGCGCCACTGGCATTCGGTGGATACATGTGTGGTTTGCTTTATGAACCTTCATAAACACCTTCTTAGCCCTTTTTCACACTAACATGGTAAAATATTTGCACCAGGCGAGGACGAGAGGTAATCTGTTTCCTCGAAGGAATGGGAAATTGAAAACTGTCAAACCATGTTTGCCTGTAAGGAAGGGGTTTAACTATGGAGAACAGTTTTTTCTCTGAGGAGAGACAAAAAATTATACAATTGCATAGCAACCCTGCCCAACCTGATGCAAAGGGGTTCTGCTCAAACAATAGCACGTTGCAAAATTATAATAAAAAGAGTTCGCAGGAGAACTACTCGAAGCCTGCCTATGACGCAGCTCTCAGGCATACTCCTTCCTAACAAGTTTTGGAAATTTCAAAAATGTATTAGTACATTTCAGGAGAAGTGCAAATATCTCTACGTACTTTTGCATTTATTTTCTTTTGGAATCGAGCACATTGACTTTTAGGCCTACCAATACATCGAAATTGCATAAAAAGAGATTCTGGTACACAGCAGCAATATTAATATAGAGTCGACTCTTGCTGGTAGTCGCATATCAGAGAGAATGGGAGTGAGAGGACTGCATTGACATAAATGTCTCAGTATTTGAGAAGCCACATTCTGCAAAGGTTGGAAGTTCTTCAATACATCATGGGGGATTTTTCCCAGAAAGGTGATGCAAATGCATCAGTTGCATCAGTGTGGAGACATGATTCCGGTCTCGAAGACTTACAGTGCGCTGTTCATAGTATTATTTTGGTAACCCATCTCAAATTACATTGTTTTTTTAATAGTGCATACCTAAGCCCGGGATGTAAGCCCGTCCAATAGTGGTGCATTCGCATTCAGAGCCAAAAAGGTGTTTGCAAATCTATATACCTAGTGAATGACAACAGGCATTATGGAAATTGTAATGAATGCACAATTAGTGATGCCCAACATTTGTATCAATAATGGTGTATGTTGAACCTAAAATGTACAGTTTTAAATAGCACTCCAAAGCACATACATCAATCATAAATAACACCTAATTGTACACATATAAGAACAGAAAAATAAACACTGTGTCAAATATGATGGAATAAAAGTGTAATATTACTGAGAAAAACCTCCATGGAGTCAAATGCCAGACCAAGGCTCCTGCCTGATCATTTTACAATCGTCCAATGCATGGGTTAGTTTACAGGTTGATTTCAAGGCTAAGAGGGTTGTCACGGGAATGTAGGATGATCCTTGAAAGTAATGTCTTTCATGAATAGCTCCTCTGAATTTTACTGTGCTACAGGCTAATTTGGAATGGTACTTGGGGTATCACCAAGATCATCGAAACAGATTAAGGATTGAAATTGCAACCGCAGATGCATCAGGCCAACTTGCTGCTGGCACTAATGTGGGAGTACGTAGCATCAGGATGTACCCTCCAGTTTCCACTGTACTGAATCTGTCAGCCCTCCGTGTTCGACAAGGGGCTGAAGATATAAGCAAGATGCACCATGCTTTTGATCCCTATACGGATCAGACTTATGATGCAGAAGGGTTAGTCCCTATGGTGGTGCATAGCTAAATTTCATCCATAGGGGAAGTTCTCTATCAGGGACGAAGCTCCTGTTTCCCTTAAAGTATTTGTTTCCCCATCCATGCTCAGGAAGTACTCCGGAGACAGTTAAGATCTGTGCGTCTGAAAAAGGCTGCCCTGAACAGGAATCCATAGATCATGGGGATGTATAACTGATCTCAAGAGTTTCCCCTGTGTTGTGTCCTCCCCAACCTGGGTACTTGCCAATGACTATGCCACACAAGGAGCTTATCATAACACATCTTTATTCTTATGTGTGTGACTGCGAACTCAACATTCTAAACTTGCATTCACTTCACTACGGTGTGATGCTTATGAGAGAGCGCCATGTTACTTTGAAAAATTTGTAGGGGTTCATCATAATCCTGAGTAGTCAGCACCCACATATTTAGAGGATCTTACTAATGTAGTTTAGAAATGTAACATTAGGCTGGGAATCAGTGCAATATGTAGTGATGTGTTTATTATTTAGAGACTAATGGCGTGCCTTAATCAAAATGGGATGCTGCATAACGTAGAAATGCAATCATAAGAGAAATGTCTCATTAACAATGATGTACCTTAATGAAATAATACATTTGCCTATTAATGAGTGGATCACCATGGGGTTTAATGTGAAGAATATATTGCTTGCAGAACTAACGTTTTATAGTGATGAAATGTAATGTCATGTCATGTTAGAAATGATTTTAAAAGAGTAAAGGCCTGGGACATGTCGGAGCCAGTAGATGCCTAACTGTATTTTTCTTTGGTTAGACTCAGTCGGAAAAGAATGATTTTCTCTCGCCTGGGAAAGGCTGTCCTCAGAGAGTATTAAATTGTAACTTCGAATATTTGACAGGATGGTCTGATGTATTCTAGCTTGCAGGTGCAAGGCCACAAGGCTCGTTAGGTAGAAAGGTCAATTTTTTAGAAGTTAGGATAGTGAGCGCGAGTGCAGAGACGCCTCCAAGGAATTTGGGAGTGCAACATTCAGGGTAGAAGGTGCTTAATGGAGAGGTGCTATACTGGAAAAGTCTGACGATCTATACCTGCCAGAGGGGCGTACCTCAAGGCGTGTCAACTGTTTTTGGGATTTTGTATTAGGGACAGCGCCCTAGTGTGGAGAGTCAGTCCGGAGCAGAGAGCAGAGATAGGGGTTTAGAACGAGGGCTTGGGAAAGGCAAGATGTAGGCTGTTTGTGAACTTAAGACAGAGTAAGGTGTAAGAGCTCAGAAATTGGAGCAACTTATTGGAAGGTGAATGTACTGCTTAGTAAGTCTTCACAGTTGACACCTTCATTCTTGCTGGGTAATTCGTTAAGTAGGGATGTAACCTTAGAGTTAGTGTAGGAACAGTCTAACCAATTTCTTTTCTTTTTGTAAATGCAGTCTCGACTTTCCACATTGTCGGTAATGGTATGTCTAATGCTTCTCGAGTTAACCCTGATTTTTATTCTGAGTCGTCTGAGACTCTTGCGTAGGATTACCTTTGTATTAGTGCCAGTCTATTTCCTGAATCTTTTGCTGAGATGTTTGTATGCTCAGTTATTTTTGGCTTTGTAATACATTTTCAAATTTTTAGATCGTAGTCAGTGTTCCTTTGAGTCTAATTTGGATTTGTTTTATAAAGTTGTTATGAGCTATGATTCTGAAAATCTTCCGTTTACGCTTCTAAGACAGGGAAAAAAGTTCAGTCGACCTGACCTTGGATTCTAGAGATTGGTAAGGAAAATCTAGATGAGAATGCTAGCTTCCCCACTTACGTCATAGTTTTATGGAGTCGCTCAGGAGCCACAAGGGTTCCGTCATTGAAATCTGATAGGAACTACACCTTCCCTCTGTTAAATAAAAAAGATTATAATTTTTAACAAATCTGATATGATATGAGATAATTTTATAGAGTGGGCATTACCCGAGGGTATCTTTGCGCTGAGCAGATCAAAGATAACAGAGGAGAAACGGGCTGAGGGAATCCAGGGTGACTCTGCTAATTAAAGTGGAACCAGCCCGGTCTTAAGCTGCTTTCTGAATAACTGCAGAGTCGGCTGCGAGTGGATAGCAAGTGAAAGGGAGTTCCACAGCCTTCCCCTTGATAGGCCATCATTCCTCCTCCCCAGTCTACTCTTTTCATTCTTGGGACTGTGGCCTAAAGGCAGAGCTAGATCTAAGATTTCTGCTTGGCATGTACCACAAGAGCCATTCTTAGAAATTCGAAGGACCAGTCTTGTAAAGAGCTTCATGCATTAGGCACAATGCTTTAAAGGAATTCCTCTACTTCACTGGCAACCAGTGAAGGCAATGCATTGGACGAGATACTGGTTCGAATTTAGGAATTTTTAAAAGAGTTCTTGCTGCAGCGTTCTGCAGGGATTGCAATTTCTTTCAGCAGATACTTGGAGATGCCTAGATACAGAGCATTACCATAATCCATCTTGGATTTGATGAGGGCCACTATTACAGTTTTATGTAGGACAAACGGAATGAACGGGAGGACCTTTTGGAGAACCTGTAGCAAGAAAAAGCCCCCTGAGGTCACCATATTAATTTGGGCACAGAAACACAGTTAGGTGTCAAAAATGACCCCCAAGTTTCTTCCCTTCTGTACTGGCTTCGGAGGGGTGATCAGATCAGACTGCCACCAGGAAGCATTCCTAAAGGAGGTCACTTTCCCATAGAGTAATACCTCTGAGTTTATATTGAGACAGTTACTCCGCATCCAACTTGCATCCGCCATACATCTGCAATTTTTTTTTAATCATCATTCTCAACCTATGATGAGATGGATACCATAATCTGTGTATCGTCCATTTAGGACAGTATTGTCAGCCTGAAACTGTGGATGAGCTTTACCAGAGGGGTAACATACATGTTAAAAGAGTGGGTCTAAGTAATCAGCCCTGAAACACCATACAAGGGAAAGAGAAAGGGCTGGACTTAGCCTCTCCCATTTCCACCCACTGTATTCTATCTGCCAGAAATGACCTCAGCAGTTTTAGTGCTGGGTTCCTAAAACCTAAGGAGTGCAGACACTCAATCAGTAGTGCATTGTGAACCATATCAATAATATATACACCATTATAGCTTTTAAGTGAGTCCTAGTGGTGCTTTGATCACACATCCCAACTGTGTCTTTGGAAACTGGGCACAGGCAGTAGAAGTATCAATGACCAGCAACGGTGATGTAGAAACAGCAGCAGTCAGGGGTTCTTCACTCGGCCCTTCAGACCCAATCTGAACATTGACATCAATGCATGATGAGCGATGAGACACCAGTCAAAAGTATGAGGAGTCTTGCATAATAGACTTCCCAGGACATTGGGCAGTCTCAATGTGTGCTTTGCTGGTCACAACATGAAATGGTTCGGCATCCAAAAGAGCATCAGACTTTTGTTTTCTATGCTGATGACCAAACACTTGATCTATTCTAGTGAAGGGAAATGTTTTTTGCATGGCAACGCCTGTCTGCAAAGACCTTAATTTTCCTCTTATGATCCAAGTCTTTAATGCAGCTTTCTTCATCAGTTGTTGATCTTCTGTTGGTCCATTGAGGTAACTTGGTCATCAGGGGTCTCCTGAACATCAAAGTTGCAGGGCTTTCACCTGTGGTCTAGTGAGGGATCAAATGGCAATTTCGAAGTGTGGAATTTAAGACAGCTTTAAGGTTGAGTATTTCTAGCACTACTGGACAGCTTACTTTAGAGTACCCATGAAGCACTCAACAAGGCCTTTGGCATACGGCCAACATGGTTTGCACTTCTGATGTTTCACATTAAGAAGATAAGAAAGGGTATGAATTCTTGACTGTTGAAATGTGGGCCATTTTAAAATTTTAAGATTGTAGGACCACCCCAGGTCGTGAAGATGCTGTCTAATCTCTCAACGACACGTTCTTGAGTGACAGAAGAGAGATCTTCAATCAATTTAAAATGGAAGCATTCATCAACAGTCACAATCAGGTGATGTCTGTTGTCAAGTGGACTGAAGAAGTCAACAACACTTCTTTCCCATGCATGCATTAGCAACTCTGACATGTTTAAGGGATGTTGAGTGGTTTTCGAAGACAGGCAGTTGGATACATTTTTTCTGTTTCAACTTTCTCATTGAGATGTGGAAACCGGACTTGGAAACAAGAGAGCGTGTTTGCTGGCAAAAATTCCATGATGTCCAACATGGGCCACTTCAATTATCTGTTGTTGCAGACTATCCAGAAAAACATTCTACAACCTCCCTAGAATAACACCTTCATGAATAATAAACCGTTCATCATTGACAGTTTTAAACTTCTGATATTCACTGTCACTGGTAAGAGGTCGAGGGAGCTAGTACCAAAACTGATGTGCAATAATGTCTTTCAGTTTCAGCATGTTACTATCGTGACTCGTGGCAGTGACAATTTTTTCCAATGAAATGATGGGGTGCTTGATTTCACTATGAAATTTATGTAAGCCTCAGCCGTCTAAGAAGGGGTGCCAGTGCATTTTAGAGCCACTCGTAAGAAGTAGTCAGCAGGGTTCTGATCTTTCCCTGGACAATGCATGATGGTGTAGTTATATTCTTGCAATTGAAGACCCTAATGTTCAGTGCAAGAAGGCATTTTTGCCTTTAGGCTGCCAAAGACAGTCAGCACTGCCAGATGATCTGTCACAGACATCAAGATCTTCCCATAAAAGAATAAGTGGATATGTTTGCATTCATGGAACCAAAGAAAGTAAACATTCTTTTTTGTCAGGTCACTTAATGGTGTTCTGATAGTGGAAGAGTCTTGCATGTATCTATACAATAGCTGGCTATGTCAAGGAATTAAAGTAACATGGAAACCTCTTGTGGCGGACTGGAAGTTGACAGAGCTTGCACTTTAGCTGGATTGTGTTCCAAGCCCCCATCAGAAAAGATAAGGCCAAAAAGAATGTTATCCTTGTCCTATGGAACTCACACTTCTCTAGATTTCAAAGTTAATCCAGCACCAGCGAGCAACGGACACACTTGCATGAGATCTTTGTTGTGTTCCTTCAATGTAGCGCCAAAAACGAATATGTCATCACTATAACTGAACGCATTCTTGACAGTCTGTATGATAAGTCGAATGACATTTTGGAATCCCTCTGCAGCTGATGACACATTAAAACTAAGGCCCTTGCTCTCCTTGAATGTCATTTTTAGTGATGGTTTGGTGGTGTACACTGCAAGGCCATATCTACAAGGCCACGTAAAGCCACCCTACTTGTGTTTTCATTGCCCTGTGGCATGATGACTCTCTTTAATCGGTACTGCTAAGCAGATGACCGTTTCCTGGTTGATTTCTGCTTCCCATCGCTTCCGTTGACAGTGCTATCTTGCAATATGCTGCTCTTTCAAAACCTGGTTTCATCAGCTTACAGTGTTATCACTCTGTATGAATATACTGCTTTGAATTGCATAGTAGCACAGTGCCTCTCTTTGCACCCTTCCCAGCAGGTTCTTAGAGAATGACTCATACACTTAGTGAAGTTTTAGTTATCTTCAAATGCTTTGCACTTTGACTCCACATACAGCAAATGCCAATTGTGCACTTCGACAGAAGCCCATGTGTCACCCACAAGCAATTTTCAGGACCACAGCATACTCTCTGGGGAGCAAAGTCGATCTTCGGATTACTCACTGTTGCATGCACGAGCATGCCATATGCCATGTTGCCCTTGTCCTTCATTGTTAACTTTTATATACCTTGCTATTTTATGAAATAGACATGGATGGGACACCTTGTGAAAAGCTCATGTCTATTTCAGATGATGCTTTCTAGAGTGGTTAATAATGTGTGAGTTTGGCTCGCAGAAGGCAAGTGTACTTTCAAACCCTGGGGTGTGTATATATGGGGGGGGGGTGGCAGTTGGCGGCATTTAGTTACTAGACATCTTCATGAGGCCCTTCTGTCGACATAAAAGTGTGAAATTTGTACCTGTATCATGTTTGTGGTCTCTTCTTTTCGTGTACTTGGTGAATCTGCCAGTTTCATAGTGCAGCCATCATTTGGATGACTGTTGCTGGTCACCAAATGGAGTTGGGATCTTTTTCCTTAGAACAACGATTTCTCATTGGAGCAATGATTTTTTTGTTGCTCTCTGCTTTGGGTGCAGAACTATGATTGGCTTTTGGGAAGCCGAAAATGTGTTCTCATTGATTAGTGATCCAATCAGGGAACCGACCTTGAATACACCCTTGGATTGTGTTGCCATCTGATTGGATCCTGTGGTGTCCTACATTTTCATTTGTGGATTAGGTTCCAGCTTACACTACTTTATTGCTGCTTGTGTGCTGAGAGCAGCCGTTTCTCACTGTTTGTGCAAGCACGTCCTTCTATAACATAACATAACACGTGTATTTGTAAAGCGCACGCTCACCCGGAGGCATCTTGGTGCTGAATAACAGATGTTTATTGTTACCCAACTCAATTGTACTCAGTTTTTCGACCTCAGATGGATGTAAGGCTGAGTGGACCGGCCGGGATTTCAACCTGTGACCATGAGGTTGAGCACAGGCCCTTTCAGTGGACACATTAGTTCATTGAGCCACCAGACCCAGCTTCTTTGTCTATGCACATACTGTATAGGTTATTACAGTGGTATTTCACTCTTTTACAAGTGCGTTCTTCTACGATGATGTGCACACCATCTGGGTAAGTGGCGATTTCACTGGATTTCAAGCGTGTCCTATTACGGTGATGCACACACTTCCTTGGTTGTGACAGCGGTGACTACAATATTTGTATTTTTATTCGTTTATGTGACCTTTGTGTGCTTGTTAACTTGTTTCTGGGCTACAGTGTTTATTTAAGCAAGATTTCTGTGCCTAGACACTCGCATACAGTATCATGTCTGGTAATGTTCTGCTACGTTCCTGCCTCACAGCTCCGGGTGAACCACCCATGGACTGGGAGACATAGAAAGCTGCAGTTTTAGCAAATGTGGAGGCTCTAGAGAGTAAGAAGTGCAAATCAGAAGGGAAATTAACTCTATTGAAACATTGTTCGGGAGTGATTGGTTTAAAGAATTTAAAGAACTTGCATGTTTTGGTCAATCGTGACAATATTAATGTTTACCAATATGCATCTAAACAGTTATTCTTGTGGTATGGTAAAAAAACGGATGTGGTGAGGAAAAAATAAATGTTTTACTGTAGGACACAACGTTATGATGAATCCATAGAAGATTCCATATCCACCCTTAGATATTTATTTAGCTGTGACTTGTGATTTTGAACATATTACAAATGAGGAGGTTTTAAGGGATCAAATTCTGATAAGAACCAATAATAAAATACAGGAAAGATTATGGACCACTTCGGACATGTCATTTGATGCTGTTATTAGGATTGCTTAGACATTTGAGAATTCTGAGAAGATTGTACAGGAGATAAGGGGTAATGAGACAAATGAGACGCATATTGTATCAAAAGGTGGGATAAGTCAAAGAAATATCCGATGCAAAAAAAATGAAATGACGCAAAAACCTGAGATGAAAACCAAAAGGCAAAAACCTAAGGGTATGGCCTTGTGTTATAGGTGTGGCAGTAATAGTCATTTGGGCAACTCTAAAATGTGTCCTGCAATAGATAAGATTTGTTCCAAGTCCATCAAGAGACGGCATTTTGGTAGGGTGTGCAAATCTGTGTCCAGGAGAGTGAATGTTGTAGAAAATTATGTGGAGTATGACTCTTTATAGGACAACTGCAAACAGGACATCAACACTGCATTGAATATTAGTGGAGGCACACTAACATTCTTTCATTTGACATTGCAGTGGATGGTTCTGGCACACAGGTGTTAGTGGACGCGTGTGACTTGTACACTATTATAGCTCATGATATAGTTAAGGTGAAATGGCCAAATAAAATGTTACTGCCTCCAAATGTAGCACCTGGTGGGTACACAGGCCATAACATTGAGTTAGTTGGGTATTTGTGGGCTAACATAGTTTGTTGGGCATCTCACTTATGTGAAAATTACATGGCGAGGAGTGGGTAATTCCTGTTGGTTTGCCCACACACGGAAGAAATGGGTATCGGTTTGGAACCGAGAACTGACCCTCCTGTGTGCTCCATTGATTGGTACCGGTGGTGTTTCTGATTTCGTGCAGGAGTTAAAGCAACAATTTCCTGAAGTTTTCAGTGGCAAATTGCAGTAATACCATTGTTTTAAGCATTGCATCGAATTGCATTACAATGGTATTCTTTCACATCACATGGTGGAGAATGTACCATCATCATACAGGGAAAAATGTGTTATGTGTCATGTCTGAGAAGAACATCATTGAACCAGTGGAATTATCACCCTAGAAGTCTCCAGTGCTGATTTTGGTTCAGTTGTGTGGGGAATTGAGGTTCTGTGTGGATTTATGAAGCCTTAATAATGTAATTTGGGTGGATGCCCTTCCTCCTCCCAATCTTCATGAGATGGTGAATACTTTAGCGGAGGCACAAGTTTTCTCATGTCTAGACCTGGCCAGCACATACCATCAAGTGTCTTTAGATGAGGAATCCAAAAACCTTACTGCATTCATCAATTGGGAAGATGTGTTTAGGTTTAGCCGATTGCCAGTGGGCCTGGCAAGCACATCTTCTGTCTTTCAATGGCTAATGAAAGAAAAGATGGAAGGTTGAAATTGAGCAGTCACTTTTCAAGATTACATATTGGTGTTTGGTAAAGATGCGGAACAGCATGACTGTAACTTGATGAGCATTTTGGTGGCTCTATCATCTAAACGGCTTATGCTACACTCAGACATGTATAAATATAAGAAATGTGAAGTGGAGTACCTAGGGCATTGCATCACTGCTGTGGGCATTAACGCAAAAGTAACCATGTGGAAAATATCATCAATGTAAATGTAAATGTAAATGTAAATGTAAGGCCCATTTATATTGCGCTAACAATCGCTCCAAGGAGCATCTCGGCGCCAATAAAAGGACAACCAGATGTAAAGGTTGCCTTACTGCTTAGGGAGACCAAAACCGGAGTCACACTAGTGCTCTGGCCATTGAGTCTGGAAGATTGTAAATCCAGGTTTTCAATTGTTTGCGGAAATCAGATTCCTTGTCCAGTGCTCTTAGTGGAGGGGGTAGAGCATTCCATGCTTTGGCACCAAATACCGCTAGGAATTTACCCCCGCGGGTTTTGAGTCTGAAACCTGGAATGGTCAAAAGATTGGCATTTGAGGACCATAGTGCGCGATTTGGACAGTATTTTACAAATTTTTTCCTTAGGTAAATGGGGCCTGAATTATGCACAGCGTGAAAGGTGATTGTCAATACTTTGTGGAGGACCCTTTTAGTTATAGGCAGCCAGTGTAATACATTGAGGGCTTTGGTTGCTGAGGATTTTCTTGGCCATTTCAGAACCAGCCTAGCCGCCGCATGCTGTACCATCGGGAGTTTATGGGTGACCACCTTATTGGTACCTTAAGTAAGAACAGGGTTAACCCAAAAAAGTCGCTGGGACCTGGGTAGCTAACGTTAAGAGTAAGGGGTCCCAGTGAAAGGAAGAGCATGTAATTACATAAATTATTAGAATGATGCTAAACAACAAGGAAATACCTCTATAATGTTTTAATCACATTATAGGAAAGGAGCGATATTACACATTCACAAAACATACACATTTGTAGTGGTATAGGTGCCCCTCGGCGTCTAACTCGGGTTCCTCGAGGAACCCGAGTTAGACGCCGAGCTTTGAGCCGACCGAAATCGCGCCTGATTTATTCAGCAGACCCTCGTCAAATTACCTAATACACCAGCGGACTTCTAAGCCAATCGATTGTTCGAGTGGCTCTCCGTCCAGCATTAGGACCCAACAGGGAATCCGGACTTTACCTATGAGTTTTGAACCAATGTCATGGACCTTTTTCTGGAATAACTCCATCCCCAACTGGATGTACGCAGGTTGGCTGCCCCTAATATACCGCCCGTCCTGAAGAAGACCCATGTGCAAGGAATTCGACCAATCCTGCTTTCCAAGGGTCGAAACGTCGACATACACCCCTACCCTCCAACAGCCCCGCTCAACCCACTATTTCTGCATAAAATGGACATTGGGGCATGTTATTTGAAACTGTGACATTGATTAACCGTTTATTTTGTCTACTACTAAATATTGGAATTTTATTTCTACTATATGATCAATATCGCGCTTTTATTGTCACGAAACCCTCCCCCCACCTTACCTTCACTATATCACTTTCCCCTTTTCCCCCCCAGGGGCACCTATACCACTACAAATGTGTATGTTTTGTGAATGTGTAATATTGCTCCTTTCCTATAATGTGATTAAAACATTATAGAGGTATTTCCTTGTTGTTTAGCATCATTCTAATAATTTATGTAATTACATGCTCTTCCTTTCACTGGGACCCCTTACTCTTAACTTCACCTTATTGGTACCAGCATACAGGCTATTGCAATAGTCAATACGAGAAGTAACTAATGCAATCGTGACTGTTTTCCTTGCTTCGAGGGGCAGCAAGTCAAAGAAATTTCTGAGCATTTTTATTACCCCGAAGCAAGTGCCTGCCACTTTTGACGCCTGATGTTTAAAGGATAAATCGGCATCAAACTGTACCCCAAGGTTACGAGCTGAGGAGGTAGTGTGGGGTGGTATTTCAGCCTTCTCGGGCCAACACAGTCTGGGGATGAATTCATTATTTGGGCCTATGGGCATGATCTCGGTCTTGCCTGTGTTACATTTTAAGTGGTTTTTCCGCATCCACTCAAAGGTGGCCGTTAAGCAGCACTAAAGTTTTTCCTCCCAGACCTGGTTATCTTTGTCCATGGCCAGGATCAGTTGAGTATCGTCGGCATATGCTATTACATCTATGCCGTAGGACGATTTCAGCTGTATCAGGGGTGCGGTATAGACATTGAACAATGTCGGACTCAGACTAGAACCTTGAGGTACTCCCGTTGACAGTGGCTTCTCACTGGAACGGAATTCCCCCAAGGTCACCACTTGTCGCCTGTCACTAAGAAAGTTTTTTATCCACTCTAAGGCAATGCCTTTAATGCCAGATGTTATTAGCCGGTCTATTAAGATGGCATGTGAGACCGTGTCGAAGGCCGCCGACAGGTCTAATAGTATCAGGACGGCCTTCTTGCCTTGATCTAGAGCTGAGCGGATGGTTTCAGTAGTGAACAGGAGAGCCGATTCGGTGGAATGCTGAGCCCTAAAGCCAGCTTGGTTAGGGTGCCATGCCTCATTCTCTTCCAAGAAGCGTGTCAGCTGTTTGTTCACTGTGGACTCAGTGATTTTACACAATGCTCCTGTTCCCAACTGCAAAGGGCAATTAGTTGTTTCCTTGGGTTAACTTAACTCTACGTTAAGTTTACCCTAACAAGTGCCTGTTAAAAAAAACAAAAAAGTTTGAATAGACTGATAGCATGTCTGTGGCATTTAATGTTTTGAAGGGTTTAATCGTAAATGCACCTTGTCTCAAAACCTTTGTTGCTGGGAAGCGGTTGATGCAGTAAGGGTGGACTGGGTGGTGTGCTGATGCAGAGAGACCATGACAAGGAGTGGATTCTCAATAAATGAGGTTGAAAAGGGAATTGAAGGGCTGACAAGTAATAAGGCCACAGGACCGGATGGCCTCCCACCGGACCTTTTTAAATCCTGTATATCGCTATGGGCACCAGTCCTCACCGCTGTACTCAATGCGGCCATGGCTTCCAGTTGCCCAAAGTCATGGGGGGTATCGACCATCGTACCCGTGTTCAAGAAAGGAGACCGTAATAGCCCCCTCTGCTACAGACCAATATCTCTAATTAATTCTGTTGTCAAAGTAGTGGGGGGAGTAATTTTAAACAGATTAGTCGCATGGGCAGATGAAAATAAAGTAATATCCCCAATTCAATATGGATTCAGGCCCGGTCACTCTACGATTACCCAGTGTCTGAATTTGTACCTAATTATAGGGAAGTACACCAAGGCCCGTCAAGGTACAATTCACATGGCGTTCATGGATCTATCGTCAGCTTTCGACTGTGTAAACCGTAGAAAGCTCTGCCATGGTGAAAATGGGCGTAGAGCAGAACTTAATTAACTTGTTAGCAGATATGCATTCTGATACGAGAGCAAACGTCCGGTACACACAAGATTTAAATGTGACAAGAGACTTTGGAGTGTACCGGGGCGTTCGACAAGGGTGCATTTGAGCCCCTTTCCTTTTTAATTTATATATAAATGATTTGGAAGAGCATCTTTTAAGTACAGGAGCAGACTACCCTTATATTGGACGAAAGGGACTGCCGGTTCTGCTTTATGCGGATGACGCAGTCCTTTTGTCCAGAACTGCTAACGGTCTTCAAACATTATTAAATTCCTTTTTTACATTCATGAAATCTCGAGATCTGAGCATAAACAACTCCAAATCTTTCGTAATGAAGGTTGGCCAAGGTAACAAAAAGCCAAACTGCCTAAACGTTAATGGGGTAATAATCCCAGTAAAAAAAACATTCTCCTATCTCGGAGTCCTGTTCGACCATAAACTGAACTGGGGACCCGTAGTACAGAAAAAAAAGGGAGAGGTAACCAGGGCAAATGCAGCGATATTCGATTTTGCAAGAAAAATGGGCAATAGCCCAGTGGCTGCATTACTCCAACTTTACCAGGCCAAGAGTGTTGCTACTGCATGTTATGGCAGTGAGATATGGGGATATGCCCCACCAGGAGCCCTGGAGATTGTAGAAAATAATTTCTTAAACAGATACTAAGGGTTCCTAGGGGAACAGCAAATTTTTCGGTACACGAAGAGCTGGGTATGCCATTTCTATGTGATAAAATAGCAGTAAACCCTCTAGTATGTTGGCTAAACTGCTGGTTAAATAACGATGTACCTCTTACTCAGATCATATTGAGGGAAGCGTTAACATGGGAAAATAGACTTAAGGTTCCTTGGATAAAGTATTTAAGTAACTGCTTCAATGAAATAGGGCGCCCAAACTCTTTTTTAACTCCAAAATCCATTACGAAACTGGATGTTATTCTTGTGAAGAAGGCTTTTATCTCTTCCAGGTACTTAGTCAGGGAGGCTGGTGAAATAAGGAAAGGAAGTGTACGAAACCATGTGCTACTAAAAACAACTTTGCTCATGGAACCGTACCTGTCATGGCCGATGTCAAGCTATGATCGTTTTGTGTTGACAAGGTTTAGGCTGGATTTATTTCACTTACTTCTGGCTGTGCCTAAGGGATCCTACCGTGGACAAGTGTTGCCGGCTTGCGGCTGCAACGAAAAGTCTCCGCAAGACCTGGCACACTTTTTATTTTTTTGTCCATTTTATATTATACCACGGAGGTTATACTTAAAACCTTGTCTTAAAAAATTGAATTTCTCTCAATTTAGACCAGCACTTTATTATCTTCAGATGCTAAGTTGTGATTGTACCTTTAATTGTATGCATCTTTTTAAAATTAGCACTCAAATTTAGGAAAAGTATGGAAGGATAATAGCGCTGGTAATAGATATATCTTCAGAAAAATACTAACCTTTTTATATCCTCAGAACATTCTCTTTTAACATTTTAAGTGTACATCCTGCCTGTAACTTTCTGTAATCCATTTACTTTAAGCCGTTTTTAACTTCTTTATGTAAGTACGAGTCAATATATGTTTGGTGTGTAATGCTTTTATGGTTGTTATTTTAAATAACCGAATAAAGTTATTTGACTTGACTTGAGTGGATTCTGGCATACGCATTAAGGGCTTTGCCAGATATTGATAAAAACTATTTGGTGCTAGAGGGGAATTTGTTGACTTGCATATAGGGTGCAGAACATTTTAGTACTTTTTTGTAGGGGACTTAATTCAAGATGGATCACATGATTCTGGTGCACATGATGTCTCAAGGTGGGGTGGGGGGTGCACTTTGTCTGCAAGATTGGCCAGGTTACCCTCTAGATTGCAGAGTTTTTCATATCAGTTAGAGTATGTGCCAGGTGAGGTTAATGTGCATGCTTATTGCATGTTCAGGTTAACATTACTGGAAGGTGATCTTGTTAAGGCAGACACGGATGAATGTGAAGTAGTGTTCACATTGCAGGATGTCAGTTTAGTTGGTTTAGGACTACCCATTGTCCAGGGAATTAAGGGCCCGATTCCGAATTCGGACGGAAGGGCTCCGAATGATGGTCGGAGCCCTTCCACCCAAATTAGAAAGTGCCGGCTGGATTCTTTTCCGACCGAGCCATTCCAATGGGCTCGGTCAGAAAGGAATCTGATTTGGATTTCTGGATGGCTTACGACGGGCTCCTTGAGCCCGTCTGCCGTCCGGAAATCCTTCAGTACTCCCACGGTCGCCTCTTTACGACCGAGGGAGTACGATGGCAGTTTTTCACTGCCTTTTCGTGCCGTTGTTTCTGGCACAAAAAGGCAGTCGGAAACTGTCTTTGGGGGCCCCAGTAGGGCCCCCATGGATGCAAGGCTGCCGAATTGTGGCCTGGGGTACCTTTGGTGCCCCTCTGTTGATCCCTGCACCCGGTGGCAGGCCCCTTGGGGTGCAGGCCACAGGGTGCAGGGATGACCTTCAACCCTCCATTTTACAATGCAGGCATGCATTCCACTTGGAATGCATGCTCCCATTGTGACACTTACGAGTGCAAACGAAACAGGGTTCGGTTGCATCGTACTTGCAGGGCCGTGACCGACGACAGTAGGGCGTTCGGTCGCGGTTCCTGGACGTTGTCGGACGGACTCAGGTCGATCCGACATTAGAATCGGTCCATAAGTGGGAAAAAGAGATTGAGAAATACTGTGTACTGAACAGAGTTATTTAGGTGATTGCCCAAAAGAAAGTAAGGTTTCATGAGAGTTATTGGGTTATATTTTTAAAGCACAGGAGGAATTGGCTGTGGAGAATGGTACAGTGGTGCGAGAGGACAAGTTCATTCCTCCTTTTAATTTGAAGGAAGCTATTGTAGATATGACTCATGATGGTCACCTGGGTATATCATTCACAAGGAAGCATGTCAAGGTACATTTTTGGTGGCCAGGTACCTTTATTGAACACCAGGTGAGGATGTGTGGGAAGTGTGCATGTAGTGACAAGTCGGCTAAGTCATTGTCTAGTGATCCACAGTCAGTTGATTTTCCTGAGTCAAAATGGCTGAAGTTGGGTCTTGACATTATCAACCTGTCTGCTGTATTACCGAGACAGAAAGCTTTTTGTATTGTGTTAGTGGATTACTATTCTAACGGGCCTGCAAATAAAATGGCAAAGGATATCACTTCAGATGTTGTTGTTGAGTTTTTGGATGAAGTTTATTGCAGGGAGGGCATTCTCCAAGAAGTAGTAATTGACAACGGGCCTAAATTTGTCAGTAAGTATATGGAGAGATATTTGTAGAAGAGTGGGCTGACGCATAGGAGAATTGCAGTGTTCCATCTTTAAGTGAATGGCCAGGTTAAGAGATTCAACTGTGTGGTCTAAGAAGCTATTCAGCTATCTGTGAAGGGAGGTTTGAGCAGGAGGAATGCTTTGCAATCCATGTTGTTGGCGTCTAGGACTTTTCCCAATTTCCTGACCTCTGTAAGCCCATTCAACTTATTTAGCGGTTTTAAACCTAGCACCAGCTTATTACCCTGGTGGTTGAAGGACAAAACAAATGGAGGGTGAGATTGCAGAAGTGGACTTTAAAGAAATTAAAAGCAGAGTGGAGGATTACAACGTGAAAATGAAAGAGGATTCAAGGGGAAGGAAAGAAGATGTAAGCAGGTAGGTTGTGAAGGTTGGTGACATGGTTCGCCTCAAGGAAGGGAGAATTATAGGTAATGGGTTTGTCAGTTGGTCAGATTCCATATGTTTTATTGAAGTATTCAGGAATCCGGTGGGAGTAGATGGAGGTGGTGTCTGGAATCTGGTGCCATATTGTTTACTTTCATATACCATGCTGTTGTATGAAATAGACACGGGAAGAACACTTTGTGAAATGCCCATGTATATTTCAGAAGATGCTTTCTTGGGTGGTTAAGGTATTGGTCTGGCTCGTGGAAGGTGAGTGTAATTTCAAAACCTGGGTGTGTATATATGGGTGAGGGCGACATTCAGTTACAGGACTTGTTCATGTGGACATACTGACGACACAATAAACGTCAGCTTGTTACCTGTTTGGAGTCTCTTCTCTTAGTACGCATCATTATCTTCATATTTAGACTTATTCCTTATCTGATCATCAGTTGTGGAGTCCTCCACAGCCCAGGTACTCACCAATGTCTATGCCGCACATGGAGCTTAGTATAACATGTCTTTATTCTTCTGCGTGTAACAGCAGACTTCAACATTCTAAGCCTGCAATCACTTCACTATGCTCTGATGCTTACGGTACAGGTCTACAGAGTCCATCAAGAGCCACCAGGGTTTCTTCACTGAAAACTCAAATGACCCTACACCCAGTTTGTGAACATTAGCACGGGAGAGCCCTTGTGAATGACGAGTAACAGAAATTTCCTGATTTGCCTCACTGGGAAGTCTCAGTTGCCCAGCTGAGTTTGAGTTTTCAGACCATTGTTTGGGAAATATAAAACTAATAAAACTCATTAAACTCTCAAAATGTATACTTAATTTAGGGTACCTTTTGTGTCATTGATAAGAAAACGGAAGAAAATGCCTAACACTTAAATATGTTTAGCCTACGCACACTCTTAGAAAACACGTTAGAAGCACCCACTCATTTATATTCTTTATTAAAAGCAGAATCTGCAGTCGTGCTGAATGAATTGCCAGTGTTTTTTCAACAGGGCAAACATTATTTTGCTACTCCAAGTAGATTGCTATGTTAGGCATCTATCTGATTATTTCCCCTTGTGGACACGTCGATTTGGATTTGTGTCTTCACCTGTGGTGGGAAGCCTCAAGAAGGACTACGGGGTACAAAAGGTAATCAGTCTTTCAGTGAGGGTTCTGAGAAATGTCACTTATATATTCACTTACCTCGAGGTAAACCCCTAGGCAAGATATATCAATATTCCGTTTGTATCCTATGATGCCCTGCCCATAAACAGAATTGTCGCTAAAGGGGTAGCTTCCAATGGTGCAGTCGGTTATGTGGCACAGAGGCTAGAGGAGAAAACGGGACCACCCTGCCGCGTGCCCCCTGTGATTAGATTGCAAGTCACTCACTTTGAATGATTTAAACAGATAGTGTGCCATGGGCGTGACATTCACAAGGGAAGGACAGCAGGGTAGAGGTATTAGAGAAAAGAGAGTATAAAGATGAAATGGAGAAGATATAGGAATAAATGAAAGAATGGGTGAGGGTGAAATATAGAAATGGGAGGAGGAAGTGAAGGAAAGGAAGAAGACGGCAAGGGTGAGCAAATGGGGAAAGGGAAGATTAAGAGGAAGGGTCCAAAATTAAGGATGCTATGAAAAGGCCAGGAGGAAGGAGACAGAAGATAGATAAGGGTGGCAAGATATAAATGTGAGAAATAGGGAGGATAGAGATAAAGAGAAGAAGCAGATTCCGTAGAGGTTGGTGGATAGAAGTGTGGGATGCAGCTCGAAGGGAGAAGATACAGAGCATTGTAAAGGAGAAGAATGGAAAGGGGTGACCACTCGGTCCCCCCGAACGTATGGTGTACCCCGATCTCCCCGGGAAACCATTTTGGGCGGGAGGCTTGTCCCGGCTGGTATGCCCGAAGCGGCGTAGCTGGGGCGCGCCTTTTCCCGCCTAAGAAGGGGTTGTCCTAGACACCGACACCGCCAGCCACGCCCGGGGGGCGGATTGGAGGAGGGTCTATGCCCGCCCGAAGAAGGATAAAAGGAGCGACAAGCCAAGGAAGCATCCTCTTGTTCCTGTGCTCTGAAGCTGCACCCCCGCGTTGCACGTGAGCTCGAGACGGAACGAAGAGCCAATTTTGAAATTTGTAATTTCTCTTTTTTCTCTTCTAGCGCTACAAGTCTTGTCCAGGACCTTCCATCTACGTGAGGAGAATGCCGGGCAAAAGGGTCGCAAAGAAGGTTAGCACCGACCAAATGCTCCGTATGCTGATGAAAGACATGGCGGAGATGAAGAGGAAAATGGCGGCCAGGGACGGTACAGGACGGCCAAAAAGAACCATCCCAGGGGCGGTCCCTGCCGGGAGAAGAAAGAGGGCTAGGAACGGGGCAAATGAAGACGAGGTCCCAGTTCCGGAGGCTCCCCCGGCGAGCCCTCCCAGACCGGTGGAGGCTCCTGTGCCGGTTCCCGACGCGGGGCAGCCGATCCCTGTTGTGGTTACCCCTGTGAACGAGGGGGACATGCCCCCGGAGTTGGCCGCCCAGCTGGCGGCATGGTTGGGTAGTAACAGCGTGGGTTCCGTTGCTCCAGGGGACACGGCGAGGAGGCCAAGCAATTAATGAGGCAGTTGCGGCAATCAGGGGAGGCCGCAAAACCACCTTGTCCTTTTGTTTCCCCGCAGGCGCCCGTGGGTCAACCAGGATCAGGCGTTGGTACGGCGGGGTCGACAGTTACAGCGGCAGCTTCAGGTAAGCCATTGCCGATGGTTGGGGAGGGATCGGTACCTTCGAGGAGGGAGAAAATTGTGCAGCATATCCCGAAGGAGGTGAAGGAGAGGATATGGGCAGACAAATATGTAAACATATTTTCCTTGTTGACCGATCACTACGAAATCGAGCATGTAAAAAACCAGAAAGAGTTTCTGCATCCAAGTGTGTGGCGAGCCAGGATGGCCGGTTTTAGAGTCGATGAATCGATAGGCAATTGGGGCAGAGCGTTCGGAATGTTCACTGCAATTATGGGGAAAGGTAGGCCCGATTTGTTGGGGGAATTGGCTGTGTATCAGACACGTATCATGGGTTTTTATTAAACTTATGGAGGAAATCAATGGTTTGCCTATGATAATATATTTCGTAAATCCAAGGAACATGATTCATCCCTGACATGGGATTGTTTTGACTCCATTTCATGGCAAAATATGGAAATGGGGAAGTCACCAGCATTGGGGGGTGAGATGGCCGGGTATTCCCGCCATTCGTCAGGGACGCCCTTTCGAGCAAGTTCCAGCAATGACCGGAACTCAAGGACTAGCGGCAGCACAGGGAAAAAAGGGGTCTGCTGGAGCTTTAACAGGGGAAAATGTACTAGGCCACAGGGTTCTTGTAAATTCAGGCACGAATGTTCGGGGTGTGGCCAGTCCTCCCATCCGGAGAATACGTGCAGAGCCAAGACTAGTGATACGGGGAGTAGGGGTAGGGCCAAACAGGTCTGAAATGGTCCAGGGGGCGCCGCTACCGACCCCGGTTGATATCATGGCAATGATCCCTTGGCTAAACGAATACCCAGATCATACCTCCGCTGGGGTGTTGCGAGATGGTTTCTCATATGGTTTCCGCATCCCGGCGGGGGATTTTCAGGGTGAAGCACAATGTAAGAACCAACTATCGGTGCAGCAGAATGCGGCAGTGGTACAAGCAAAGATTGGTAAGGAGGTGGCCCGAGGTCGGGTTGCTGGACCATATGACAACCCGCCAGTTGCTACCTTTGTTTGTTCACCCCTGGGTGTAGTCCCCAAAAAAGATCCGGGGGAATTCAGGTTGATACATAATTTGTCAGCTCCAAGGGGTCTTTCGGTGAACGATGCGATTGACCCGGGAGTTTGTTCGGTGCGGTACGCATCTTTCGATGAGGCCGTTGCCATTTTGAATCGCCTGGGGCCCGGAGCGCTGATGGCTAAATCAGATATCGAGTCAGCGTTCCGGTTGCTCCCGGTACACCCAGACGATCAGCGTCTCCTTGGTTTCATGTTTCAGGGTCGCTATTACATGGATAAATGTATGCCAATGGGTTGCTCCATCTCTTGTGCTTATTTTGAAAGATTCAGTTGTTTTTTGCAATGGCCCTTCACAAGAATAACAGGGTTTACTCATGTGATGCATTACCTTGATGATTTTCTGTTCCTGGGGGCAGCTGGGGACATAGAGTGTGCACGAGCTTTGAATGAGTTTTGTGATCTCATGAGGCGCTTTGGCGTGCCATTGGCACCTGGTAAGACAGTGGGGCCGTCTACTTCGCTCGAGTTTCTTGGAATAGAGCTCGATTCCGAAGAGGGGTGCTTCCGCTTGCCCAAGGAAAAGGTGGCAAAATTTGAGGCGTCGCTTAAAGCATGTATTAGCGCGACGAAAGTGAGATTACATCAGCTACAGCAGGTTGTGGGTCAACTAAATTTTGCCCTGAGAGTGATCCCAATGGCGCGCCCGTTTTCCCGCTCTATTGCGCAGGCCATGGTTGGCCTTAAGGAAGGCCACCACCGCACAAGGCTCTCGG
Source organism: Lissotriton vulgaris (assembly GCF_964263255.1). NCBI lineage: Eukaryota > Metazoa > Chordata > Amphibia > Caudata > Salamandridae > Lissotriton > Lissotriton vulgaris. Next base: position 393,464,915 of record NC_141693.1, read on the forward strand.
CAGAGGTTCGGCAGGACATGCTTATATGGTTGGCATTCCTGGCGGATTTCAACGGTCGGGTCGTGTGGAACAAACCCGGGGTCTCCTCGGAGGAGTTGGGGTTGTGGACGGACTCGGCAGGGAGTGTCGGATTTGGCGCCATTTTTGGTAATCACTGGTCAGCACAAACCTGGCCGGCATGGTGGCATGAGAATGGGCTCACAGGTAACATAGGATTTCTTGAGCTGTTCCCTATTCTGGTGGCCTTGAAAACATGGCCCGAGGGATTTCGTGACCGCGCTGTGGTGTTCTGGTCTGATAATATGACCGTTGTTGAGTGTATCAATAGTCAGGCTGCCCGCTGCAGATGGATCCTGAGATTGCTGAAGGAAATTGTTTTGCTGTGTATGAGGCTAAACGTCCACTTTAGGGCAAGACATGTGCCAGGGGTGTTAAATCATGCAGCTGATGCGCTTTCTCGTTCCCGTATGCAGGCCTTCTGGGGTTTCCTACCCTCAGCGGACCCGGTGGCGGCACCTTTTCCCGAAGCTCTCTGGTCTCTCGGTGCCCCGGACTACAAGACCTCGTGGGAGAGACTCTAGCTCCCAGGACAAGGAAGGCATACAAAGGGGCGTTCCGGTCCTATTGGTCCTTTTTGGGGTCTGCTGGGGGGGAGCTATGGGGCCAGGAGGAGTATGTCCTGAAGTTTCTGTTATCATTACATCAGGCAGGCAAATCAGCAGCCACGGCACAGAGGCACCGGGCCGCTATTTCTTTCATGGCACGGGCCCATGGTATCCAGGACCCCACAGCGTCTTTTGTGGTTCAGAAGGCGCTGCGAGGGTGGCAACGCCTTGAGGGTCGCAGAGTGGACGACAGGCACCCGATAGGTCTGGAAAGGTTGGCCCTCTTGATGTCAGTACTCCCTGCAACATGTTCATCTCAATCTGAGACAGTACTATTTAGAGCCGCTTTTTCATTAGCATTCCATGGGGCTATGAGGATAAGCGAGCTGGTAGCAAGGAACAAGCAGGATACGGGGGGGGGACTGTGCCGAGAGCACATCCGAATTAAAGGGGAATCAATGGTGGTCTTGTTTGCCAGGTCCAAGACCGATCAGGGAGCGAACGGGGATTGTGTAGTAGTCCACCGGATTCCCGGATCGCCCATGTGCCCGGTAGCCTGCGTTGAGGAATATTTGGCGCAGAGGGCGGCAGCATGGGGGGGAAGCTTACTGAGGCACGCCGACGCCACCCCACTGACGAGGTTTCAGTTCCAACGGGTGCTGGCGATGGCGATTACAGCCGCAGACTTGAACCCGTGCGAGTTTGGGACCCATTCCTTCAGGATAGGGGCTGCTACTGAGGCCACAGCCAGGGGTCTGAGTGTTGATAAAGTAAAACAGTTGGGGCGTTGGTCCTTGAACTGTTATAAACGGTACGTGCGGTTGCACATGTTGTGAAGCTAATATCATGAACTCACGCTTCTTGTTTTTGTTTGGTTTTTACAGTTTCGCAAGCTTACGAGGCGGGGCAGACTGTGCAGTCGACCCGACACCAGGGGACCAGCGGTCAATGGACACCGGCTGTGGACAGAGTGGTGTGGGTCGTGGGACACTCATACGTGAGGCGTGCCGCAGACGTATTCAAAGCAGGTGACATGATTCACATGGCTGGGGAATACGGGTACAGGGTGACCTTCTACGGAAGGGGCGGGCTCTGTATTGACCAGTTTCAGGATTTTATGGAGGGTTTGTTAGGGCGGACGAGGTCACCGCCATCTATACTCATAGTGCATCTTGGGGGCAATGATTTGGTGACCATTGGTAGGCGAGTGCTTCTCGAGGTAATATTATCCACTGTAAGTTGGTTGGCAAAAAGGGTCCCTGGGTGCACAATTGCATGGTCCCACATGATCCCACGGAAGGTGTGGCGGGGGGCTAATTCTGTGTCTGCTTTAAATCATTCTGTGAAGAAAGTAAATAACAAACTTGGTAGATTGTTTCGTACAAATACATTGCATTCTATTCCGCATGGGTGTATCAGGGGGGATCAGATGTATTTGGAGGACGGGGTTCATTTGTCCCGGGTGGGGAATGATTTACTCATAGGAGACTTCATAGCTTGGTTGAAGAATTTGTAGCCATGACCTTTAAGTAGGAGTTTTGTGGGGGGTCCGGATAGCCGGTCAACTATCCGGGCCTGTGGCGGTAAGGTCATGATCGGTGAGCAGTAATTGGAAGATCCCTAGAGGTTTGGGCGTCACCCATTACGGATGGGATCGCCCGGGGGGAGGCGGCCATTGGCCCCTCAAACGGGAGGCGGTCCCATCTAAGGATGGGACGCCGAAAGGGAAGGCGGCCATAGGCCCCTTCACTGGGGAGGAGGGGATACGGACCCCTCCTCGGAATTTCCCGGGGCCCGTACATCTGCGACGGCAGGTGTGGTAAGTTGTGTGGGGTGGGAGGGGGGTCTACGCTACCTTCTAGACACCTCACACGAGTCCTCGGACGACCACTAAGATGGCGTCGAGTTAACAGGGGGCCCCCGCTAAGGCAAGGGAAATTGGAAGTTGGCACAGAGGTACAGTCCTCTGTGCGCCCGCCCCTCACAAGTGAGGGGGGAATTGGTATTGGGGATCTGACACCGGTTACGACCTTGCCGTTGGCCCGTAACGTTAGGATGTACAATTTCAATGTTCAGAAATGCATTTGCAGGATGTTTAGTATCGGCTAGGAGAACCTTTGTATTAGAGATGTGTTAAGGTCAGCCAAGAACATCGTACTGTATAAATGAAATTGTACATGATATGAAACTGTTATTTTAATGTTTTAATTTTGTTGCATATTTTAATAAATACGGCCGGGAAGGGTAACTCCCTCCCGCCTTCCAAAAGTTCAGAACCGTTTCCGTCTTCCCATCCTTGGGGATTTGTGTTGAGAGGGGGTGGCGGGTATCTCAGCCATATGGAAAGGGGCGACCACTCGGTCCCCCCGAACGTATGGTGGAGTACCCCGATCTCCCCGGGAAACCATTTTGGGTGGGAGGCTTGTCCCGGCTGGTATGCCCGAAGCGGCGTAGCTGGGGCGCGCCTTTTCCCGCCCAAGAAGGGGTTGTCCTAGACACCGACACCGCCAGCCACGCCCGGGGGGCGGATTGGAGGAGGGTCTACGCCCGCCCGAAGAAGGATAAAAGGAGCGACAAGCCAAGGAAGCATCCTCTTGTTCCTGTGCTCTGAAGCTGCACCCCCGCGTTGCACGTGAGCTCGAGACGGAACGAAGAGCCAATTTTGACCCACCCACCAGCCCCTGTTGACAGCGATTTGTTGGAATAAAATTGATTGACGTGAATTGGTTTCTCTTACAGGTTGTCTTGGAATAAAGTTGATAATGTGTGTGTAATAAAGGATGATTTTCGTTTTTAACATGTTTTCTTAGCAGAAATGTTTGCGAATAAGTTTAATGGTGATGCTCAGTAGAGTTCTACGTGAAATCGTTTGAATGTAATAATTTCCTTTTCGTTAGCTTAGTTTAAAATGTCGTATTTATTTCTGGTCGGGCGGTAAGGTCATGATCGGTGAGCAGTAATTGGAAGATCCCTAGAGGTTTGGGCGTCACCCGTTACGGTTGGGAGCGCCCGGGGGAGGCGGCCATTGGCCCCTCAAACGGGAGGCGGTCCCATCTAAGGATGGGACGCCGAAAGGGAAGGCGGCCACAGGCCCCTTCACTGGGGAGGAGGGGATACGGACCCCTCCTCGGAATTTCCCGGGGCCCGGACATCTGCGACGGCAGGTGTGGTAAGTTGTGTGGGGTGGGAGGGGGGTCTACGCTACCTTCTAGACACCTCACACGAGTCCTCGGACGACCACTAAGATGGCGTCGAGTTAACAGGGGGCCCCCGCTAAGGCAAGGGAAATTGGAAGTTGGCACAGAGGTACAGTCCTCTGTGCGCCCGCCCCTCACAAGTGAGGGGGGAATTGGTATTGGGGATCTGACACCGGTTACGACCTTGCCGTTGGCCCGTAACGTTAGGATGTACAATTTCAATGTTCAGAAATGCATTTGCAGGATGTTTAGTATCGGCTAGGAGAACCTTTGTATTAGAGATGTGTTAAGGTCAGCCAAGAACATCGTACTGTATAAATGAAATTGTACATGATATGAAACTGTTATTTTAATGTTTTAATTTTGTTGCATATTTTAATAAATACGGCCGGGAAGGGTAACTCCCTCCCGCCTTCCAAAAGTTCAGAACCGTTTCCGTCTTCCCATCCTTGGGGATTTGTGTTGAGAGGGGGTGGCGGGTATCTCAGCCATACGAGGAAGAGTAAGTGATGAGAGGATTTTATCAACGTGAAGAGAGAAAAAAGTGAGAAAATGAGGAATGAGATAAGGTTGAGCAAAAAAAAGGATAGGGAAGATGAAGAGAAATGGCCCAGAAATGAGAACGTCAGGGAAAGAACAGGAGGAAGAAGTTGGACTATAGAGAAGCAGTGACAAAATACAGATGTTAGAGAAAGGGAGGCTAGAGATACAGAGAACGAGCAAATTAAGGAGAGGATGGCTGATAAAAGGTTGGGATGCAAGACAAGACAGAAGATACAGAGCATCTAGAGAGAGAAGAAAGGATAGGGTTGAAGCCGAGGATGAGT